>NC_136921.1:111470789-113870789 GCF_949752795.1 Hyperoodon ampullatus
AATAATGTTTTATCTGACAAAAGTCACAGGCAAATGAAAGAAATAATAGTCGGAGAAGGAATGATGTATTGTCTGGTGAACGTCACCCACAAGAAGGCTTGTGATGGGGCTTTGGAAGGCTTAAGCAGAAACTAAAGTATAAATGCACATGGGCTAAACCTTGGGTCATACATTAAAAATCTTATCAGCAGCCTGCATGCTTGAGAGAGTCTTAGGAACGGGAGCAGCCTGCCCTGTCTTACACTGTCAGAGATGGTACCAGGGTGAATAAACTAAGTGTGCATCTACATCGTCCCATTTGTTCTGTCAGGTGACATTGTTTCTAGGAGACAGGATAACAGATTTTGGTAATCGGGGACTGTGTCTGCTTGCCTTCCGCAGTACCCTCGCTCCTGGCTACCATCAAGGAGTCTGAAAGCTCCTCCAGGAAGGTGACTAGGAAGCGAGGACTGTTAGAATAGCAGCATGGTTGGTACCCTATGGTAGCACACTGAAGAAAGAGTGGGTGTCTCCTTCCATGAGTTTTATGTGTCCTAGAAGCAGCTCGATGTTTTGAAGTAAGAATTTATTACAGTTAGACTAGAAGTATTGGGGTTCATACTACAGCTTCTGTCTTCACAGACTCATTGCTTTTGCAGGAAAAAGTATAAAGTCCCATGTGAGGCTACCAGTGACCTGCAGGCCTACTGACCGCACTGGAAGTGAGATAGAAGTAAAGAGCAATATGAAAACATGATTGGCCCATTGTGATTATTTCCACAGGTGATCCAGCAAAATACCTGCTTGGACTCAGGAGATCTGGGTTCTGTTGCCAGCTTCACACACACAAAGGCTGGTATCTACAACAAAGCAGTGATGGTTTCAATCTGTGTTAAGCACCTGTTGGATTAGGAAACACACTGGAAGTGAGGGAATGTTTTTTCCTAGGCTAGGTGGAATTCCTGAAGGTAAGGTTTTCACTTCTTCACTGTGCTCCCCTGGTGATCTTTTCCTGCTGCTCTCATGACAGCCATTTGTTTGACTGTGCTTTCCATAGCTGCTGACATGCCTACAGCCCGAGGGCACATGCAATATCTTATTCACCTGTCTGCACCGTGCCTGCTGGTAGCAGTGCTGGTACTTGGTAGCTGCTTAATGATGTAAAAAAGACATGTTTGAAAATATAATCCTACTTAGTTCTCGGCTTAATTTGGTTTTGTTTGATTCAACTCATGGGAAGCATTGCAGTCTCGATTGGGCTTTGAAGTCAACGCATCTGAATTTGAATTTCAGTTCCTTCAAAATCTCTAGTCGAGGAATTAAGACAGTCACTTAACTTCTTTGATCTTGAGTTTCCTCTCTTATGAAATGCTGTGGTACTACCTATACTAGCTTACTCTCACAACTGCTTAATGGTAAAAAAGAGGTCTTGCAGGTTAAGTAACTCAATAAACTAGAGCCATCTCTGAGAGCGTTTTTTAAACCTCATTTTATAGATATGATTATTTGTTATACACTCAAATATTGCCCTCATTGGATAAGATAGCTGGACTCTTCAACTACAAAAATATTTCTGTTCTGGCTACAGACCTATGTCTGAGGTTATCAGCAAGCAAAGGATTAAAATTAGCCCAAATCAAAAGAGTAACTACATTTAGTGATCATTAATAGAACAAATTAAAAAAAAAAGTGCATTAAGGTCTTTTTAAGTGAAAAAAAAAGGATCTGCTTAGTCACTCTAAAACTAAGCAAACATGTCTACGTGTCTACGGCAAACATGTCCATGGAAAATATTTCCATACCTGGTGAGTGATAAGGTCAGTTTTGTACTTTTGAGCCGCTACAAATTAATTACGACCTAGAAGTGGTACCAAAAAAGACAAAATATAATTTCATACATTTTAATCTTTATTTTTTTAATCCATTCCTTTTTTAAATCATTTGCTTCATCGAGCATTTATATGGCTAATTTCACTGAATTATTCTGTCTTGAATTGTGGGCTTTTATTGGGACTTTATAAAGTTCCTCGTTAGAGAACACTAATCAGTTTAAAATAGACTTTTGTTGTGGCCAGAAAGCCTTATCAAACAGCTAAAGCATTGACTTCACGTTAAAAAAGCAAGACCTTGAGATCATTTTAAAATTTAGGATAATATTTTTTAAAACACTTTTAAGTGGCACCCACGTCGGCAGCTTCTACCGGATCATTTCATCTGCTATTAACCTAAGTGTGGATCCTTTGGAGGTGGTCTCTGTACTCAGGGCCATTCTTGACTTCTCTCCTGGGAAATCCCATAAGAGAAAGCTCTTCATTGCCTAACACAGCTGGGAAGGACACTGCTGGTCATGAATATGAAAAGCAGTGCCAAGAACAAAGTGACCTATCAGGGAACAAAAGAAAGGTCTGAGTTGAAAAGTGATTGAGAAATGAAGGGAACGTAGTAGCTGGAAAACAGCATGATTTGTAAAGAAAAATGAAAACACAACTTGGATTTAGACAGACTTACTAGGAATTAAATCTTGGGGAAATGACTTACCTTCTCTGAGCCACCATTTTGTTATTATAAACTAGGGATAATAGCAATTATCTTCTAGGATTGTTGTGAGGATTAACTGAGCTGACATGTGAAAAGTAGTGGGTGCTTATGACATGTTTAATCTCTTCTGGCTTTCTCTTCCTCAAGACGGACAGAAAGTTAAAGTCAGAGAATGAAAGACACCCTGATAGAGGTGTGGAAAGTGTCGAACAGATCCAGCCAGTGGAGGATCCCGCAATGCTTGGCTCTTCTGGGGTATTATTAGGACAAAGGGGCACCTCCTTCTCCATCATTCCAAGACCAAGTTGACTTGATACTTTGTCTTCTGCCTCCCCCTTCCCTGTGGCATACCAGGAAGGCAGTTAAGGTGATGAAAAGAGCCATGGAGCCAAGGGATTCGAAAAGCTAAGCTCTTTTCCTTATTCTCTATGTGGTTGACTGGTGGAAGCATCTTCAAGGCTGGGGCTACCATATATGTCCATGATGTAGCAGAGAAAGAGGTCACCCTGAAGGTGAAGGGATAGGGAGGATAGAGATAAAAGGGACCTGGGAATGACAGTCACAATCATATGGCCACCAGGGCTGCAGATGAGGCTAGGCTGCTGAATTAAGACATGGTGAGATGTGTCCTCTTTAGTTCTATTCAAATACATTATGAGATACTTCTGCATGCACTAGAGCTGATGTAAGTTATTTCTGAATTATAGGAAGTAGTTAATTAGAGGTTAAAAAATCAGATCAGCTTGGCATCGAATAAAATGGGGAAGGAAGATAAGCCCTTAGAAGAAGGGAAGACATGATTCCGAGGCTACATCAGTGAGTACCAAGTAAGGTGTGATCTCCGACCAGCTTCAGACTCTACTCAGCTTTCCAAGGCCCACCATTGCACGCTTCAGGAAGTAAGCCTGTCAACCGCCTGAACCACTGTCAGACATTGTTTCCAGTCCTCCTCATGTCCTTAGAGAATCTTGAATGAGGGAATCATTTGTCTATTATTTTTCTAAAATCCACATAGGGTCACAATGTGCTACTGATAGAAACAGCAGCAGAATCCACGTTCCATTCTATACAATCCAATGCTACACGGTATCGTCCCATTTCCCTCTGTCATTCTCATTCTTTCCGTAATTCATTTAGAAACAGTGGAGGACAGTATTGTCCAAAAAAGTTCGGAAGACTAAGTCACAGTACCTTCAGCAATGTTTTTATTCCAGATGTTAACTGATTTCAGTAGAAATCCAGTTGGAATCTCATTTTTCCTCAAGGAGAAGTATTTCAAATTTAAAATTATTTTGCAAGTAAGAAAACAAGGATAGCGCAATAACTTGCAAAAAGAAAAAAAATCCAATATCTTTAGAAAAGCCCAAGACAGAATAAAGGCCTCAGACCTGAAATATTCTTTGCTAATTAACCAATTACTTATTTGTTTTATGAAATAAAATCTTTTTTTTTTTTTTTTTTTTGCGGTACACAGGCCTCTCACCGCTGCGGCCCCTCCTGTTGTGGAGCACAGGCTCCGGACGCGCAGGCCCAGTAGCCATGGCCCACAGGCCCAGCCGCTCCGCGGCACGTGGGATCCTCCCAGACCGGGGCACGAACCCGCGTCCCCTGCATCGGCAGGCGGACTCCCAACCACTGCGCCACCAGGGAAGCCCCTGAAATAAAACCTTAAATGCAGTTTCTATAGGCTGTTAAGCACCAATCTTTCCTTTGGCAGCCTGTTCTGCATTATGCTTAACCAACTCCTGTACTGATTGGAAGATAGTAGTGAGATCACCTGAGAAGATCAGGTGATCTCCTCAATGCCTTTAATGTCATAAGAAGTTTGCCCTAAATAAAAATTTTCTTTCAGGCTTCCCTGGTGGCTCAGTGGTTAAGAATCCACCTGCCAATGCAGAGGACATGGCTTCAAGCCCTGGTCTGGGAAGATCCCACATGCCATGGAGCAACTAAGCCCGTGCGCCACAACTACTGAATCTGAGCTCTAGAGCCCATGAGCCACAACTACTGAGCCCACGTGCCACAACTACTGAGGCCTGCGCACCTAGAGCCCGTGCTCCGCAACAAGAGAAGCCACCGCAACGAGAAGCCTCCGCACCACAACTAGAGAAAGCCCGTGTGCAGCAACAAGACCCAACACAGCCAAAATTTAATTAATTAATTAATTTAAAAACAAAACAAAAAAAACCCCAAAATTTTCTTTCACCCAGTACTCACCACCTATGTGACAAAAAGCATGAAAATCATGATTATCAATATTATGCATTTGGTTGCTTTTTATTTCAAGGCTAAATATTTTAAATAAGAAACTTCTTGCTTGTTTAAGGATCTTGACATACAAAAGTATTAAAATTTCACTCCTTGGCAAACATATTTTCCAAACTAGTCAAAGAAAAACAACGTTCTTTATTTTTTAAATTTTTTTCCTTCATAAGGCATTTATTCATTAATATTTATTGAGTACCTCATCCTAGTGGGATTAAACACCTTTTATAAAAACAACATTCTTTTTTTTTTATAGTTATAATTGCTTTCACAAATTTTTTGATTGTTTTTAAATTTATGTACTGGCTTATTTAAGTGATCTTCAATCCTTTTTTTTTTTAATTTATTTATTTATGGCTGTGTTGGGTCTTCATTTCTGTGCGAGGGCTTTCTCCAGTTGTGGCAAGCGGGGGCCACTCTTCATCGCGGTGCGTGGGCCTCTCACTATGGCGGCCTCTCTTGTTAACGGAGCACAGGCTCCAGACGCGCAGGCTCAGTAGTTGTGGCTCACGGGCCTAGTTGCTCCACGGCATGTGCGATCCTCCCAGACCAGGGCTCGAACCCGTGTCCCCTGCATTAGCAGGCAGATTCTCAACCACTGCGCCACCAGGGAAGCCCCTAAAAACAACATTCTTTAAACAATGAATAATAAAAATCAAGGACTTAAGCAAAGTACAATATGTACATTAATCTGCTAATGGTTCTTCCCACATATTTATCTCCAGTCATTATTTCCAAGTATATGGCAAAAGCAAAAGTTCTGCTGCTGCATGACCTGAGCTTCCTAAATTATTTTATTCACCCCTCAGTTCCTCATGCTCCAAATTTTTGAAGTGAAGTTCTCTTTTTGGCCTGCTGTTCACCCAAATCTTATATCAAAAGCCAACAATGGAGGTACGTTGTGTATATTTAGGGCTAAGAAAGTTTTTGGTCTTCTACTAAAGCTCATATTAATCCCACAATTCTCAAGGAATGTGGAAAGTAATCTGTTTTTCTAATTTATTTCTAGGTAATATACAGTTTAACAGTATTTTGAAAATGAGAATGGAAGGCTGACTAAGGTACAGGTTTTAATGGATGCAGAATACTTTGTTTCTGCCATGAATCAATGAGTCCTTAGGAAGACAGCAGGACCATTTCATACATTTTCACACCAACCTCCAACTGTACTGTTCTGGCCTGTGTACCTGGAAATAATTTGTCAATAGCAGTGTCCTTTTCTCAAGACAGCTCTTCGAAATAGAGTTGATGGGCCTATGCATTTATGACACCTGTGTTAAGTTTTAAGGTATTGCATTGGCCAAAAAATTCATTCGGGTTTTTGGTAGGATAGGTTGAAAAACCTGAACGAAGTTTTTGGCCAGCCCAATATACAGCCCAGGGTCCACCACTTCCAGAGAGCTGAGACTAATATACTCAATCACTCAATTCAGCTTCATCTGAATATCTACTCACAAGAGCATTCACTTGTTCTAAATTTTAAAGAAATATTGCAATCTATTGCAGTTTACCCACACCCCTCTAAATAATCTGGCAAAAATATTTTATTTGGATGTTCTCTGCTGTATCTATTCATTTATTTGGTGGCATTTGATGTGTGGAGGTTAGAGTGGAGAGCAGGAAAAGGACCTCACACTGACAATTCCTAGATGCCCAGACAGCTCACTGTGGGGAGGGCATCATAGAAGTGGGCCTACCTTTCTTTGTAAATGTTATCTCTGCCCTGATTCAAGGGCATCTGGGCACACTATGGTGTTCTTAAAGCATGGTCCACAGACCCCTGGTGATGTCTGAGACACTTTCTGCTGGTTCTCAAGCTCAAAACTGGTTCTACAATAATTCTAAGACATTATTTAGCCTTTTCATTGTGTTGCAATTTGTACTAATGATGTAAAAGCAATCGTGGGTAGAACTGCTGCTGCCTTAGCATGAGTCATGATATGGCACCAAACTGTACTGGTAATCTTTGTATTGTCAAAGCCACTCACTTGCAGGGGAAAAAAACTCCACTAATTGTATTGAGGAATATCTTTGTTGAGCTGTAAAAATTATTAATTTTATTTACAACCTTTGATTACATATCTTTTTATTGTCTTCTGTGAAGTTTGTAGAAAATAATTCTACTGCATACTGAAGCATATGTGGTTATTTCAAAAGAACTTGGGGGGCTTCCCTGGTGGCGCGGTGGTTGAGCGTCCGCCTGCCGATGCAGGGGACGTGGGTTCGTGCCCCGGTCTGGGAGGATCCCGCATGCCGCGGAGCGGTCAGGCCCGTGAGCCGTGGCCGCTGGGCCTGCGCGTCCGGAGCCTGTGCTCCGCAACGGGGGAGGCCACAGCAGTGAGAGGCCTGTGTACCGCAAAAAAAAAAAAAAGAACTTGTGCACGTTTTTGAGTTGTAAGATTAACTGGCTCCTTTTTTTGCATTTAACATAATTCTCCCTTAAAAGAATTATCAAAAAACATAATTGTTCAGACTCGGGTACTTAGCAGAACTAGTGAATGTGTCACTTCAAAGAAAACAACTGAGATAATGAAATCTGTCAACATTTGGAAGATCCACATAACTCAGTAAACTAGTATTTTTCAAAAGACCAAATGCATGATGCTACAAAATCATGCATGAATAAAGATCATGTTCAGAGTATGAAAAGTTCCTTGAAATGATTCCAGCTACTACACTCCAACTGTTTTTTTGCTGTTGTTGTTGTTAAAAGCACCACTTGTAGAGTTTAGGTATTGCGTCAAAAAAAAATCCACAAATTATCTGAAAAGGTTACTAAAATCCTCCTCAGTTTCCAAGTACATATCTAAGTGAGGCCATATTTTCTTCATATATTTCAACCAAGACAACCTATCACAACACGTTTAATGCAAAAAAAAAGATTATAGAAACTGGATGTCTTCTATGAAGCCAGACTTAGAAGAGGTTTGCAAAAATGTAAAATAATGCCTCTTTTTTTCAGAATTTTTTGGAGAAATATGTTTTATTAATATATAATGGTTTATTGTTCTTATTTTAAATGAATTAATGAACAAGGTTTTTTTCAATTTCAATTCTTCATATGATAAATGCAATAGATATAAACCCACATCAGTGAAAGCTATTTGAAGTCCTGGATAATTTTTAAGAGTATAAAAGACTCTTTAGACCAAAAAGTTTGAAATTTGCTGCCTGAGTATAAGTCGATGTGCTCAATCAATCAATACCATTATAAAGTTCAGCAATATAACAAATTCTCTAAGGCAGGGATCAAGGCACTTACTAATGTCAGAAAGAAAAAAAAAACTATTGAATGACCTTTGTCTACAGAAAAGCAGTCACTGACAGTTTTCCTCATACAGCTTCATGTAATTATGCCAGTAAACCTAGTAAGCTCAGTATGTCTCATTCTGTAAAACAATTATTTCCATCAAGATATAGCAGTCATGATTTTTATTCATGTAACATTTCTGATAACAATATCCAATTAACATATCCATTTTATGTCCACTGCATTAATTTTATGTTAAAAGAAATCCAATAGTGCTCAATTACGTTTGCCTCCAAATTAAATTAGCATTAAATGAATTTAATGGGTATCTTAATTAGATCATGTTATTAAGAGGATTTTATACAAATTAAATTCCACCTCTGCATGGTTCAAACTTCTTTGTGTTAAACACAGGATGAAAATTCTTTAAAACATAAGGAGCATAAGAGTATCTCACATTGCAAACAGAGAAGGAAAACAATGAGGAAATTAACAGAAAATGTAAGTAAGACTCACTTCAGCCAGAAATGACTTATTGTTTCTATATTCCTTCTAGTGGTAATAGAACTTTCTTTTCCACTAAACTATTAAAATCTTTATATTGAAAAAGGAAGCAATGGCAGCACATTTCTCTGAGATTCTTTAAACTTTTTGAAATCAATTGCCAATCCCAGGCTTGTTTCCTTTTATTTTTCCCAAATAATCCAACTTCACTAATTCTTAGGAAATTTTAATTTTATTAAATAGAATTGGCATGTAATCAGAGCACAATATACTTCATTAACTCAACAGCAAAACTGTCCAGTGCTCTTCTGTATGACCTATTACTGTGGTTTCACTACTAATAACAATGGGTAACATTCAGTGAGTAATTACTATGTGCCTAGCCATCTGCTAATTATTTTGCATAAATTATCTCTAAACTTTGTTATATTTCTGAAAAGTGGGCATTATTGTCCCTAATTCATAACTGGGAAAAATGAAGCTCAGAGAAGCTAAGGAACTTGCCCGAAGCCACACAGATAGTAAGTGAGAGAACCCGATGATTTCAAAGGCTGTTTTTGCCATAATGTTACTTCACTAGAGCCTTTAAGAAGTAGCTGAATGCTCTATCTCTGCAGGCAGAATGCCTTGGTGTGATTCATGGCTCCATCATTCTGTGGCCAGTGTATTTGGGCACACAGATCCTCTGCCACGGTGACAAATTCATGATGTGTTAATAGGGATGGACAAATAAGGAACTAAAGAAAATGGCCCCCTAAGGGCATAGGCAGTGGGGTGAGAACAGATTAGGGTGAGCTTTCTCTGAACATATTTTTTATATTGTTTTAACATTTGAACCAGGTGAAGGTTCAGTAATTTAAAAAATAAAATCATATAAAAAATAGCAGATGCTAAAATTCAACACAGGTAAAAACAAATTTAGTTGATAATGAAACCATGTAGATTAAAGAATTGCTTCAAATAACTGTCAAACACAGTATTACTTCTGTATTTTCTTAGCGGGGTATCTTCTTAAGTCTATCTGCAAAGTGTATCTGCCCAGTAGAAGTTGTATCTAAACTTCACTCAGTAAATTTAATAATAATACACACGCATACACACACACAATTAGGATAAAGTAAATTATAACCCATTAATATAAATTAAAATCCACAAAAATCTTGAGCCAAGGTTTTCAGCATAAAAAAAGAAACAAAATATAAAATAAGTTTAAAAAATCAAATCTATATAGTTAATTTTGTAGTGGAAGTATCAGGGCAAAGTACTTAATTTCCTTTTCAATATATCTTTTGTCTCTGTCCACTAAAAGGGGCCGGAAACAATGATATCTGAATAGCAACAAGCACACTTAGCACCTAGGTTTTGCTTTCTAATTACCATCTCCCATAGAAAAGAACCAGAGCTGTTCACAGAAATGGCTGATTCCGGATCTGAGGTTTGGGAAGTACGAGGGCATCCTGGCACAAGGAAGTGATCAAGTATCAATTGGAGTCATGTCAGAAATGGATAAATGAGCCAGCTTGAAAGAGCATCCATTGTCAGATTTGCAACAAATGTAACAGCAAAAAGAATTATAACAGTAATTAATTGTAACCCATTAAGATAAATTAAAATCCCTAAGTCTGTAATGATGCTCAAACAAAAGAAAGAACAATTTAAAAAGCTTTTCTTAGTAGAAAAAAATAGCTATTAAATGTAAAAGGAAAAATATATTTGTAAAATTACCCTTTTGCAAATCCATAATATTGTCATTGATTACAAAACACATCACTAATGAACGATAAAACCGTAAGTTGAGAAGAGGTCGGGGCACAGAGGATTCACAGATTTCTTACAAAGGGGAAAGCGGAACATCACAATGAAACAGTCACTACATTAGCCAAGTGATTAAATTCAGAATCTCTAACAGTAGAACAATCTGATATGACATAATAAGATATACACAGTGCTACCTGTGAACTCTTCTGAGCGAGAGCGAGAGAGAGAGAGAGACCAGAGAGAGAGAGAGAGAGAAACAAATGAGAAACTCAGTTCAGTTTACCTCCTGTGCAGAGAAAAATCCAGTTCTTTCCTCCTCTTTCCTTTGTGAGCATCTCCTTTACTGCTCACACAAAACACTTCACTTCCAACACTTCTGGTCACCAAATATTGGAGTTTTTTCCCAAGCCAACAAGCAATTAACCGGCACTAGCGGGTGTCCTACAATTTAACTCAATTCTAACACTGTCTACCTGGAGCTCCCACAGGTTAAGGGCTCAGTCCCACCAGACTGCTCGCACCCAACCTCAAATGCCAACTGCAAGCAGTATGTCCCCAGAGTCCTCACAACTTCACTCCTATTTGGCTACAAAGTTTCCCATGATCTCCTCCTCTGGTCCCATTAATTTTCTAGAGTAGCTCACAGAACTCAGGGAAACACTTAACTTACATTTACCAGTTTATTAAAGCATATGTAAAGAATACAAATAAACAATCAGATGAGGAGATACATAGGGCCAGGTCTGGGAGGGTCCCAAGTGCAGGAACTTCTGTTTTCATGGAGTTGGGGTGTGTCACTCTCAACATGGATGTTTTCACCCACCTGAAAGCTCTCTGAAACCCTACTGCTGGGATTATATGGGGCTTCCCAGAGTATGCCTGATCAATCATTAATTCCATTTCCAGCCCCTCCCCCGCCTCTGGGAAATGTGGGGTGAGGCTGAAAACTCCAAACTTCTCATCATAGTTTGGTCTTTCTGGTGACAAGCTCCCATCCCAGAGCCCACCCACCGTCATGTCATTGGAACAAGAGATGCTCCTAGCGTTCTTTTTAGGAAATTAAAGGGTTTTAGGAGCTCTGTGCCAGAAACTCCGTGTGTGCATGTGTGTGTGTGTGTGTGTGTGTGTGTGTGTATTATATACTTTTATCTTGTGTTGTGTTAATTTCTGCTGTACAGCAATGTGACTCAGTTATACATATATATTATATATTCTTTTTCATATTCTTTCCTTTATGGTTTACCACAGGATATTGAATATAGTTCCCTGTACTCTACAGTAAGGCCTCGTAGTTTATCCATTCTGTATATAATATTTTGCATTTGCTAATCCCAAACCCAATACTTCCCTCTCCCTCCACCCCCCACCTGCCTCAGCAACCATAAGTCTGTTCTAATGTCTGTGAGTCTGTTTCTGCTTCGTAGATATGTTCATTTGTGTTGTAAGTGATGTAAGTGATGTCACATGTAAGTGATGTTATATGGTATTTGTCTCTCTCTTTCTGACTTAACTTCACTTAGTATGATAATCTCTGGGTCTATCCATGTTGCTACAAATGACACTATAAAATGGGTTTTAAAGTGTTTCCTCTCTGGGAATTCCCTGGTGGTCCAGTGGTCTAATCTACAGAAAATTCTCTCAACCGCTCAAGTCTCTTTAATAGACCAGAGGTGGTTGGTCACCTAAGGGTTCCAAAAATGGCTCTTGGTCACCTTACTGGCAAGTCCTGCTTTGGTGATCTGACACCACATGCCTCTCTTTAGTTTAAAGCAGGCCGAGACAGGAAGATTCCTAATAACATTTTTGTCACAATAATATATTTTTCCTCTCTTGTAAATGACCAAATTAAAATGGAATGGCATGAGGAGACAGGAAAATGGACACTAACTATGCTTTCATTTAACAAACGGACCTTTCCAAGTCGGATGCTGCGTGCCCTGTAACTCTGGAATTAGTTTACTTTTGTTAGTATCAGTCTGAACTAGCCGGAATAAAAAAATCCCGCCTCAGTCAGTAGTTCCAATGGTCTTTCTGAGACTTTCAAGGAGCTCGAAATAGACCTTTAAGAGCTGACCAGCACATTTTGAAACAGTATACTTTCCTAGTATGTTTGTCTAAATTAGAGCAACTTTTTTTTTGCTTATTTATTTATTTATTTTTATTGGAGTATAATTGCTTTACAATGTTGTGTTAGTTTCTGCTGTACAATGAAGTGAATCAGCTATGTGTATACACATATCCCCTCCCTCTTGGACCTCCTTCCCACCCCACCCCGCATCCTGCCCATGTAGGTCGTCACAGAGCCCCGAGCTGAGCTCCCTGTGCTGTACAGCAGGTCCCCACTAGCTATCTATCTCACGCATGGCAGTGTATATATGTCCATCCTAATCTCCCAGTTCGTCCCACCCTCCCCTTCCCGACCGTGTCCACATGTCCGTCCTCTACATCTATGTTAGATTAGAGCAACTTTGAATTGTTAAAAATTTAACAGTCAATGTACTTTAAAATTTTAGAACCCAATTATAAAATACAGAGAATCCAAGAGGAAATATAGCCTCACCTCAGAAAAAACTATTGCTAAAGTATTCACTCATATTCGTCCAACTTTTATCAGTTATGTATATACGTACATATGTATGTATATATGTACATATATGCTTTATAGCATTTGTAACTTAATGCTGTATATCAAATGTCTATTTATATAGATAAACATACACCTACATTATGTTTCAAGATCAACGTCTTTTGAAATGATAGTTAAAAATTTATTAATTGATGACAATTGAGGTTGTTTTTACATTTTGAATATTAAAAACAGTATTACTCTGAACATCCTTGTATAAACATCTTTGAATATTTGACTGATTATTTTCTTACTCTAATTTGTAGAAATGTAGGTTCAGTGGGTTTGCACATTTTCAAGAATTTAGCTTCATGTTATGTCCTTGAATCTTCCCTCATGGTGGCCGTAACAACTGATACCACCCCTGCAAAAGCTTCACCACCTCATTGCCACTAGGCATCTTCATTCTTTTACTTTAGTCAATGTAATTAGATCCAATGCACAAAGCTATGCTGTTATTATTTCCAAATAAATTATATTTATTTTATCATTAATAGGGTTAAACTTCTTTTCAGCTGTTATTATCCATTATCATTTCTTTATAAATTTTCCATTCATGACCCAAGCCCATTTTCTCTTTGGTTTATAAGAGTCCTTTGCATCTTAAAAACCTTAACCAAACTTTTATTAGAGCCATTGCTAAGAGTATATAATAAGCATTTTTTTCAAATATGTTATCACTCAGATTTTGAATGATCTAAAAGTTTTTCTGTAATCAATCAGGCCCAGCTAACCACTGACAAGGTATTACATAACTCAGAAAGAGCAGAGAGGCAGCCTGATGATTGATCTTAGAGGAAAGAGAAACAGAGAATTTGTTAGGGGAAAAAAAAGAAACATTAGCAACCTTCTACTTTTATCTTATAATGAGGATGTATGAATTCAGGGTGGTGAGGTTTAAACCATAGGGCTCAGATTATATGGTTTGTTGTTGCCAGTGCCAGGGCTTATGACCCTTGTGCCATCTTCTTTCCACAAGCCAGTTGTGCTCAAATTTGGCTGCAAATCCTGAGGAGCTATTTAAAAATAATCCATGGGAGGAGACAGCACACGACCTACCATCTGTCTTGTGTGCCATGATCAAAGAATTGTAAGTCACTATACTAAATAAACTCTTAGGATTTGTTTTTATGAACTGTCCTTCTTAGGGGTCTCGGAAAAAGTGAAATGTGGTATTTGCCACAAAGACAAGGAAATAAGAAGACCCCAAGTCTCCACTCTTTGTCTCGCCAACTTTCCCATGGATTCCAAAACGTGGAGTTAAGAGATGGCTCCACAGAAGGATAAGATGGCTTCCTGAGCTTCCAGTTAGTGAAGGACACCGCTTCAAGCATCTCTCAACACATCTCAACATCACTACTACTCTTTGTGTCTAAGATTTTCCCTGCAGCTCAGATGGTTGAAGATGCAGTGCACAGATAATCTCGAGGAAGGAGAATTTTAGTTGAAGATAAGAGTCAGGCTGTCAGTAAGAAGGCACATGTTGCTAAAGGCCAGGTTAATGATTAAGGTTGGCAAAAGACCTCACATATGAAAAATTCTAGCTAATTAGTTTAGTTGAATTGCTCTTTCTTTCTTGGTCTTCATGTCTTAATGAAGCTGGTAAAATTAAAAATGAAATAATGCTCCGATCAAATGATGGGACAATTAGACATGTTTCATGCTTCATGTGACTAGGGTCCTATCCATTTAAAGCTCAGCAGGAACTGTCTTTGGTGAAAAAGTGCTTCCTATATATGAATATCTAGTTCAAAATATAGACTTTTTTCCAGTTTACAAAGAAATGAATCTGGCAGGAATTAAGCCTCAGAAGCATAAAACATCCAAACCCCACAATCTTAGTATTTAGAAGAAATCAGCCTCTCCACATCTGAAATCAGAGTTATTTACTTAATCTAATTCAAAGCCCATCATAAGAAAATTGATGTCACCTGTCACAGACTTGAATTATAACTCCCTAGAACCTCAAAAATGCCTCTCTGACTTTAAGTGATAGACATAACTAACAAGCTTTATACTTCACCTTCACTCACATATCTCCAAAATTCTCTTCACTAGTGATCTGCAAAATCCAAGCTCCAACCAACCATGGCAACATTTCTAGGGATGCTGAAAGTACCCCATTCCATACAACCCTGAAAGTATCCAGAAATTAACTCTCTGAAGCCATCACGCCCCATCTCTGACAGGCATTCTCCGTCACTGTTCTACGTGTCGTTCACCAACTCCATTCCCAAGATATTCTTAGTCCTGGTCCCTAAGAGGCTTAAGTTTGCACAAATGCTGGAATCCGACTTAAGTTACATTTCGGATGCCACTTAGGGAGATCCCAGTGCCTGATCACTCAAGGATCCCACAACACTCCAACTCTTATATCCAGTGTCCTTTGAGGTAGCTGGCTTCTATCCAATTAGCCATATTATCTCATGTTTTCTTCTGACTGTACTCTTACTTCCATCCCCCAAACACTCCTAGCTTATTCCTTCTTTTTACTTTCTTGTTTGTTGTGCAATTATTACATAAGACCACAGAGGTCCCTTGGGGTTCAGTGCTGTGGCTGATGATTTAAGCAGTGTGTTTGCCAGGTCTGGTTGACCCTAATGGAAACCTAGATCTGCAGGAAGATTAACTAAGTTGTACTTCTCTGGCATGGGGTGCTTTAGTAAGGTAGCATAAAATATGATCTGCAGGAGGAGAAAATGATGGAAGCACATTTTCTATGGAGCAGGGAAGTACATGGAAAACATCCTGAGCACAGACTGATGTGGTCACAGAGGGCAACTTCAGGTCAATGTTTCAGATACTACTGGATTCCATCTGCTCTCTTGGCAACTAGTTAAAAATAAATAGTTCATGTTTTGGCTCTCCCTTGCATTCTAATTGGAAAATATTTGATCTAATTGGTGAACAAGACCTGGATTATGCATCAAAAATACCACTTGCTACTGCTACCACAGCTGAATTCAATGCTTAGATTATTTTTAAAAAGCATGGTGTGTTCATTGCAAGATTATTGGAACAGCAAAACAATTGGAACCTGCCTAAATGTTTTGGAACCTGCCTAAATGTTCTACAAAGGTAGAACAGCGGCTTAAATTAAGGTCCATCCACTAGATGGAATAGTGTGCAGCCATTAAAGTGATAACAGGAAGAATATGCTACAACATGGAAAATATTTATGACAGAAGGTCAAATAAAAGTGCAGGATGGCAAGTAATAGGCAATCTCTTAATGTCAACTCTGTAAAACAGATGCATAAAATATCACAAAGGTATAAGGAGGCTGTGACTGATATTTTTTATTTAATTTCCAAATCTTTCAAAATATCACTTGATGAAAATGAATATATATATATATATAACTGAATCACTATGCTCTACACCTAAAACTAACCCAACATTGTAAATCAACTAAAAAATAATTAAAAAATCAAAATATTACTTGATACTTAGTGTACTTTTTTTAAGCAGTAGAAGTTGAAGCAATTTCAGAAGTGTTTTCACACTGATACTCTCCCTTGGTGCTCTCTGCCAGGCAACTCCCTTGATTCTCAGAGGAGATGGGGTTCTAGATGGAAGACCCCTATGTCTTTACTGAAACTAGAAATTTCAAAGTATGCATCCAGCAACTTCCCCCCAAATTCCTTTGGTGAAAAGAGGCAGCTCCAACAACATATTTCATGTCTCAACAGCCTGTTGTTTTGAATATACTTTGTAGCTTTGACTTTGAAGCCATGTACATAGTCTACTTAATTATAAAATGTAATTTAAAATTAAAAAGAAACCTATACATTTAAAAATGTAAGGAAAAAGTAAAAGGAAACAAGTAAACCTAACGGCTTATCCAACTGGTGGCATTACTATAGGAAGAAGAACTACTCCAAATGATCATAAAACACAGTATTTTCACTGTACATCTGTAGTGAGATATGTCCTAAGAGCAAAATGAACTTTGAAAACAATCAATTATAAACTGGTTTTCAGTAATCATATTGGTGGTAGTAGTTTTCTAGTGTGCATTTTATATATAGTGTGTGTTAAAGCAAATGAGTAATTACAATCATAGTGAGAACCAGAATTTTTGACATGAGAGTAAGAAAATGAAGGATAGGTAAGAATAAATCAAAATTCTATAGCCTTCAACTTGCATTGGAGTCATCAGTATAGACTCATACGTATTTTTTAAAATCTCTTTTGCTCTGTCGGTGAAATGACCTAGAAATAATGACCAACCCTAAAAGCAATAATCATTCTTAATTCCTAAATCTTAAGTCACTGGAGAAATTCTATTCTCTACTAAAGGAACTAGGGCTTCTTGGAGAACTGGCAAATTCCAGGTCTGCAGCAGGAAATACATGAGATGAGCCTGGAATATCTTATACATCGGAAAGGAGGCTTCCAAAAGTGTTTCAATGCCAACTTGAATTAGCTTCCACTGCCCAAAGTTGAGAAAATCTGAGCCTTGGTACTGTCAGTAAGTGCAATTATATGAAACACATCAAATATTTCTCAATACATTAGTTCATAATGATATGTTTAAAAATTCATTGATTATTTTCGGACATTATTAAGGTATCAACTCATGATTTTGAAAGCTAAATTTTGAAAGGTAAATAAGAAGTATCAAGCATTTATCCTATTGTATCCCAGGGTAACCCAATAGTTGATAAGAAGAGGTTTCTTTTAACAAAATTATCTCAGCTTAAGTGAAGGAATGATAGAACTAGACTACAGCCATTTTGCAAGTCCTAAACAATAGCTACCAATATTTGATAATATCACAAACCGAGCGACAAAACAACATAATGTACCTCCTGATAATGTACTGGCTATGAAGCAATTAAATCTGGCCCAGTTTGTAGATCTAACCAACAATTGACAGAAAATACTGGGGCCAGAAGATCCTGTTAAAGACACCTCAAAGATGCAATAAACAAAATCCATAACGTGGGAAACTACAGTGCATACAACCTGCTGTCTTCAACAATACAACAACAAAATAGCAATTGCAAAGAAACAAAAGGAGGTGAATAGATCAAAAAGACATGAGAAAAAATTTTAAAACTACAATATAAATCTTATTGGAATCCTGATTAAAACAAACAAATGGAACACAATTGTGAGCAAAAATTGGATATCTGAAAATATTACAAAATTATTATTATCTTTTAGATATAATAATAGTATTGGGATATGTTTCTTAAAGGGAGTTCTTAACTCCTGGAGATACATGTTTAATTATTTACAAATGAAATTACATTTCTTGGAAATTTGCTTCAGACTAATCCAGGGAGCAGGGGAAGTCAGTGGGAGTGTGGAGGAAACAAGATGGGCATGAGTTAATAACTGCTGAAGAGAGATGATGAAGGTTCATTGTACGATTTTTATACTGTTCTATTTTTGTTATGCTCAAAATTTTCTTTCATTAAAGAGTTCAACAAAGTCTCATGTTTATTAATTAAGCCAACAACTTTTAAAATGGGCATCAAAGTATGAGTAATCACATTGTATAATGTCTTTAATAATGCATATATCTTATTTACTTATCAACATGTGTATAGGAAAACACACATAGTACCTAATATATATGGGAGTCTATAAATGTCTTTTTAAGTTAACCCTCTGAGATAAGAATTGTTATTTGCATTTTCAAAGGAGAAATCACCAAGGAAATGGCAGATGGGGCCCAGAACTCGACAATTCTGACTCCGTACCATGCTACTCTTAAGTTTAATATTCACATGATAATTCAGGGCAATTCTGAAACTAACCATGTTATACCACTGTCTGTAAAAAAAAATTCAGTGATCTCCCTTTCCCCAGGGGATGAAATTTAAGCACCCTTCAGACCTAACGTGGCCTGCTCATAATTCCCCACACTTACCAAGCTCTTCTGTGGCTCCAGAATTTTGACCCATCAGTCTTTCCCTAGAAATTCTACCTACATTTTTACATTTAGTGAACTTCTACTCATCCTTAATGATCTACCTAAAAGTATCCCGTCTTGGTGAAGACTTCTCTAGTCCCAGGATAGAGCTAGTCATTCCCTTTTCAGTATGTCCATAACGAAGAGACATAGTCATAGAATGTACACTCACAGAATATAACTACTATTTATAAAATATTTATCAAGCACCAGTCACTGTTTCAAGTGCTTAATCTATATTAAACTAATTTATTCATCCCAACAATCCTATCAGGTAAATACCACTACCATCCCTATTTGACAGATGAGGAAAATGAGGCCTTTCCTTGATGGATTAAATCAGTTTTATTTTTCTTTGTATTTTAAATATTTAAATACCAAATAGTGTAAGGCACATAGTAATTGCTTAGTAACTATTTGTTGGATTGTTTTGGAGATTTTAAGAATTTATTTAAAGCAAAGCCATTTCTCAACAGCAATTTTTAGATAAAGCAGGAAAAAAAATGGATGGAATGAGGTCTTCTAATTTAGATCCATGTGTTGGAATAGATTGAAACTTTGTTTGACTTTTCTCAGAAGAAAATAAAAGTAATTATTTGTGCCATGGAGTTCTTTATTTGAACCATTTGCTTGGATATTTTTGCTGTTGTGAGGCTTTTTACAAATGATTTTTTTTAATTGCCTCTACTTTTTGGCTAAATAAGGTCATGAAAGATTTTGACCAGCCTTAGTGTTTCTCAAAATCTCAACTGAAAATCATTTTTATAAAATACCTCAAACTGCAAGGAACTAGGAGTGTATCTTGTTTGACCTCAGAATACAGTCTGAGCAAACAATGTGTTTTCTAGTTCATCCCTTTTATTTTTAGAGTGTGTTGGTCTTTTAAAATGAACTATGGTGCTGCTGGCAATTGTATCATTTGGAACATGTCTTAATGTACATAAAGCATTGCATGTTTCTGTAAGTATATTTCACAAGAGGTTTTCTATTTGTGATAGTGTGACTACAGTTATACCTTTCTTTTTATCACAGATATTATTTCTACAGTGCATCTTAACATTCCGTGCATTTTTGCTGTGTTGTCTTAAATGTCAGTATGCCATTAGCTTAGATCAGTCAAATTATTTTCTGGGAGAGACAGAAGCTCATGAAAAGGGTCTTGATGTCTCCTATATAACACCTTCACTTCATTTTAGCCTTAAATTCTGAATGCCTTTATATAAAAAATATATATATATATTTCCCCATTCTAACCTTGTTTCATCCTGCCACCTCCAAATTGTCAACCACTGTTGGAAAACCTTCCATTTATGTCTGGGTTCCTTTGGTTTTATATGGCAGAACTTCAAACTCAATTGGTTGAAACAAAAATAAAAAGTTAATCCACGCATGCCCAGGCAAGCAAATTCTGGTTCCCAAACCTTTTCTGTTGCTTTTACTTGGCGCTTGCTTTCTTTTCTAATGATGTACTTCTCAAATACCCTCTCACTTTTGGAAGCAAGATGGCAGCTGAAAACCAAGAACTCCTATCTTCAGAGCTTAAATCCCTAAGAGAAAGAAGACCTTTCTATCCCAATACATATACCTGGACACTAATACCACCTGAACTAATTAATGTGATCTGAGAAACTGATTTCTCTGATTGTCCAGGCCTCGGTCATATGCCCAACCCTATCGTTGATGGAAAGATGCCAGCACTACCTGAAGGACATACATTGAGAGTATGAGGTGGTCTCTGCCAAAGAAGAGCTATCACCAAAAAGGTAATGGATTCTGAGCAACCTATACAAGATACAGCAATCATTGAGACAACTATAAGGTAGTGCAAAAGCAACAAATATCAATTCAGACTACTTGGGGACGATGTCCAATTCAAAACCTTAGAGTGTGGTTTTAGCCAATCAAATTCTTTTGAACTTCAGTTTCCTTCTCTGTAAAATGTGAAAAGTAACAATGCCTATTTTATGAAGATCAAATGAGTAAGAATAAGTACATTGTTTGCTACTTACCACATTGCTTGCCAAATAGTAGGCATTCAATAAAAGCTAGTTTTCCTCAAGACCAAGGCGAGGTTCATCTCATATAGGAAATCATCCTCCACTATTCCTGTCTTTTCTTCTGTACCCTCTGAAATCCTGGTTATATTAGAGTCCATTACACAATTCAGCACTTACTTGCATAAGGCCAATACCACTTTCATATGCTAGATATGCCAATGTCTTGTCTCATCAATTAATTTTCAAGCTCCTTATGGGCTGAGATCATTTCTTTATGCCCTGCCCCAGCACTCAGCCCAGGACTGGTTACTCCGCACAGAGTAAGAGATGCACTGCATCTTTGGACTGACTGTGAGGCAAATTACATTTTGAGAACATTGGGTGACACATATGGAAGCATATACACAAGCAGAAGAGGTAATAAGTATTGAAAAGACTAACTGGGGAAAGCAGTGCCTAAAACTGGAAAGAGCCTATATGCGTTTACTTATTTACTTAGAGAGTAGAGGGAAGTTTAGGAGGTACTGAGAGAGATGTTTAGTGTCACCCTGCTGAAGCTATAAGGATGGTTCAAATGCCTTTTGAAAATCCCTTCTAATTCCAATAGATTTTGTCACATGCAGTAGGATTACTTGCATCTAGAAAAGCATTAGAATTTAAAATAGATACTTAAGTTAATGATTCACTAATAGGTAAAATAGACATTACAAGGTTAGATTTTGGGAACAGACCTAGATTTGAGCTCCCTATCCAGCATTTGGAATCTGTGTGAACTCAGGCAAATTACTATAGAATCTGTAATGAGGGACCTATATGGGACTAGGAAAATTGACTAAGATGGTGCAGGTAAAGGGCTTCTTCCCACACAGTTGAGAAAACAATAAAGATTAGCAAAGATAAGATTTACTACTATGTTATTTGGGAATGTAGAAAGCATAAGCGGGATTAAGTCTGATTTAGAGAAGTTCAACACCTAAGCATTACGGTTGTCCCCTTAGTCTTGGGGAAAGTGAACATGACACACAATAAGCATTTGCCTAATATCCAGCTGGGTGAGTCCAGTGCTGACTTTTATTTCATTTTAAATCCTATTTCCATTGGTTTCATTCTCAGTAGAGAGCAAAATCAGATGACAGTTGGGACCAGGTTCATCTCTTTTCTTAGAACCCCACAGGGTTTCTTCTCTGTCTGTATGTTTTGGTTTGGCTTTACTAGGAACCGTAATAATGACTTAAAACTGAAAAATAAGATTTAGTCACTGATACTCTCTTGGTAGAGATATTAGATTTTTATTTTACCAATTCCACCAGATTTGGGGGACATCATGTAGTTACTGTCAAGAACAAAGCTTCTAAGATGTACACTGATATAGAGAGAGAGAAGAATGAAGAAAGCATGTATGTCACCAAGGTGCTGAACTGTTGTTTAGCTGTGATGAAGAATTCTCCTTTGTAAGAATAGATACAAGAGGTTTTTGCAGTGGATGGGAGGGGCAGGGACACAATCTAAAATTTTCAGTTTGCTTATTAGCTGGCCTAGTGCTTTCCTTTGAAACGTTCTCAGTATCCTCCTTAAAACACAGACATAGAACTAAACTGATACTGTAGAAAAAATGGGTTTTGCTCTGTCATTTGGAAAGGGAGTTTCCAGGCTATTTTGGAGGTAAAGATGGCAGGCACATATAGGGTTTGTTGTTTTTTTTTTTGAATACTCTATAATAGTTCATTTTCACCTCTAATTAAATACTAGATTTCACTGTTTAACCTCATAACATCACTCCATTATGATCAGTTAAATTAATGTTCTGAAGAGGAAAATGAAGATTTTAATTAAGACAATAATTAACAGCCTATAAGCATCACCCTAACAGCCACCTTAACTCTCTTCTCTCCACATGCTAATTCAGAGGCTTCATTTTAGACAAACTAGTCCACTCACTGTTATTCCCTGAAAATGATATACCCAAGCCCACTTGTGTTCCTTTATTTTCCTTGCCTCAAGTTTCTTCATTATTTCTTGTTGCAGTTGATTCTCAAATTGTCCTGCAAGGTGAGCCCCTCATCCCCTCCTGAATCCTGCAGATCTAGGAGAAAAGTCCTGCTCATTGATGCACAACCAATTATTTTGCCTTTCTGTGAATAAATGTTGCTTTCCCTCCACTACATTGAAAAATCTTTGAAGGCAGAGACTACATCTTCTATCTTGTATTTTCAAGATTTTTCATATAAACTGTTGTTGATGACTTGTCCATTTATATAACATACTTTCTTAAGTATCAGCTGAGAACTGAGAAGGAAAAATTGACAAAATTTCTGACACTGAAACGTCAGTGCATCGACAACTAAATTTAATATGATATTGTATAAAGAGAAACAGACTCACGACATAGAAAACAAACTTGTGGTGTCCAAAGAGGAAAGAGGGGAGGAATAAAATAGGAGTTAGGGATTAACAGATACACACCACTACATATAAAATAGATAAACAACAAATATTTACTATATAGCACTGTATGTGTGTGTGTGTGTATATATATATATATATATATATATATATATAATATTGTAAAAGGAGTCCCAACTTGAAATTAGACTTTTAGGACATTTTTAAATAATTGGTGAATAATCCTAACAGAGGTTAATTCATATGAGAGTTTCATTTTTGGCTAAAATGGAACGGGATCGGTGAAAGCTGGTTTAAATAGAAAACGTAAGTTACACGGCCATAGTAGCAAGAGGAGAACAGAGGTGGTGCTGGTAATGATGAGGGGGCTGGTGATGATGTTGTTATAAAGATAATATTTATAGATATTACCTCCCTGGACACTTGTTTTTAATTGAAATATAATTGATGTACAATATAATGTTAGTTTCCAATATAGTGATTTAACATTTGTGTACATTATGAAATGATCACGATAAGTCTAATAACCATCTGCCTCATACAAAGTTATTACAATATTATTAACATATGCCTTGTGCTGTATATTGCAACCCCATGGCTTATTTATTTTATAACTGGAGATTTGTAGCTCTTAATCCCCTTCACACACACTCACACACACACATCTCTGCTCTGGCAACCACCCATTTGTTTTCTGCATCTATAACTTTGTTTTTGTTTTGTTTTGTTTGTTTTGGTTATTTAGATTCCACGTAAGTGACATCATAACAGTATTTGTCTTTCTCTGTCTGACATTTCACTTAGCATATTCGCTCTAGATATATCCATGTCGTGACAAATGGCGTGATTTCATTTTTTAATGGCTGAGTAATATTCCATTGTGTGTGTGTGTGTGTGTGTGTGTGTGTGTGTGCGCGCGCACATGGGTATACCAAACTTCTTTATCCATTTATCTATCAATGGACACTGAGGTTGCTTCCATATATTGGCTATTGTAAGTAATGCTACAATGAACATTAATTTGAATATATCTTTTCAAATTAGTGTTTTGTTTTCCTCGGGTTAACACCCAGAAATGGAATTACTGGATCGTATGGTCGTCCTATTTTTAATTTTTAAAGGAACCTTCATGTTGTTTTCTATAGTGGCTGCACCAGTTTAAAATCCCAACAGCAGGGTATGAGGGTTCCCTTTTCTGCACATCCTTACCAACACTTGTTCTTTGTTGTCTTTTTGATGATAGCCACTCTGACAGATGTGAGGTGGTATCTCACGGTGGTTTAGATTTGCATTTCCCTGATGATTAGTGATGCTGCGCATCTTTTCATGTGCTTTTTGGCCGTCTGTGTGTCTTCTTTAGAAAAATGTCTATTCAGGTCCTCTGCCTATTTTTGCATTGTTTGGTTTTCTGATATTGAGTTCTATGAGTTCTTTATGTATTTTGGATACTAACACATTTTCAGATATATTGTTTACAAATATCTTCTCCTATTCAGTAAGTGGTCTTTTCATCTTGTTGATAGTTTCCTTTTCTGTGCAAAAGCTTTTTAGTTTGAAGTAGCCCCATTTATTTATTTTGGCTTTTGTTGACCTTGCTTGAAAACACGTATCCAAAAAAATATTGCTAAGACCAATGTCAAAGTGTGTACTGCTTATGTTTCCTTCTAGTAGTTTTATGGTTTCAGGTCTTACATTCAAGTCTTTTATCCATTTTGAGTTCATTTTTGTATATGCTGTGAGAAAGTAGTCCAGCTGGATTCTTTTGCATGTGGCTGTCCTGTTTTCTCAACACAATTTATTGAAGAGGCTGTCTTTTCTCCATCATATATTCTTGCCTTTTTGTCATAGACTAATTGACCGTGTAAGTGTAGGTTTATTTCTGGGCTCTCTATTCTGTTCCATTGATTTATATGTCTGTTTTTGTGCCAGTACCATACTCTTTTGATTACTGTAGCTGTGTAGTATAGTTTGAAATCAGGGAGAGTGATACCTCCAGCTTTGTCGTTTCTCAAGATTGCTTTGGTTATTTGAGGTCTTTTGCATTTCCACACAAATTTCAGAATTATTTGTTCTAATTCTGTGAAAAATGTCATTAGTATTTTGATAGGGATTCCATTGAATCTGTAGATTGCCCTGTGTAGTATTTTAACAATATGAATTTTAACAATATTAATTCTTCCAACCCATGAGCACAGCATATCTTTCCATTTGTTTGTGTTGTCTTCAAGTTATTTCATTAATGTCTCATAGTTTTCAGAGTAAAGTTTTGTACCTCTTTGGTTAGATTTGTTCCTAGGTATTTTATTCTTTTTGATGCAATTGTAAATGGGACTCTTTTTCTTAACTTCTCTTTTGTTTGTTATTTGCATATAGTTCACTATTACTGTATAGAAACACAACAGATTTCTGTATATTAACTATGTATCCTACAACTTTAATGAATTCATTTATTAGTTCTAATAACATTATTAGTACTGAATTCATTTATGATTTTTAGCATTGTTAGGTTTTTCTATATACAGTATAATGTTATCTTCAAACAGTGACAGTTTTACCTCTTCCATTCCAATTTGGATTCCTCTTATTTATTTTTCTTGTCTGACTGCTGTGGTTAGGATGGCCAATACTATGTTGAATAAAAGTGTCAAGAGTGGGTATTCTTGTCTTGCTCCTGGTCTTATAGGAAATTCTTTCAGCTTTTCAGCATTGAATATGATGTTGGCTGTGGGTCTGTCTTATACAGCCTTCATTATGTTGCGGTATGTTCCCTCTATTTCCACTCTGTTGAGAATTTTTTCATAAATGATGTTGAATTTTGTCAAAAGGTTATTCTGCATCTATTGAGATCATCATATGATTTTTATTCTTCAATCTGTTAATGTGGTATTGTTAATGTGACTGATTTGCAGATAATGAACCATCCATACATCCCTGGGATAAATCCCACTTGATCATGGAGTATGATTCTTTTATTGTATTGTTGAATTTGGTTTGCTAATATTTTGCTAAGGATTTTGCATCTCTGTTCATCACTGATATTGGCCTATAATTTTCTTTTATTGTGCTATCTTTGTCTGATTTTTGTATCAGGAAGATGCTGGCCTTGTACAATGAGTTTGGAAGCATTCCTTCCTTTTCAATTTTTTGGAATAGTTAGAGAAGGTTAGATATTAACTCATCTTTAAATCTTTGGTAGAATTCATCTGTGAAGCTGTCTGGTCCTGGACTTTCATTTGTTGGGAATTTTTGATTACTGATTCAATTTCATCTCTGGTAATTTGTCTGTTCATATAATCTATTTCTTCCTGATTCAGTCTTGAGAGATTGTACATTTCTAGGAATTTATCCATTTCTTCTAGGTTGTCCATTTTATTGGTATATAACTGTTCATGATAACCTCTTATGACCCTTTGTATTTCTGTGGTGTCAGTGTAACTTCTCTTTCATTTCTGATTTTGTATATTTGGGCCCACTCTCTGTCTCTTTTTTTATGAGTCTGGTTAAAGGTTTATTAATTTTACTTGTATTTTCAAAACACCAGCTCTTAGTTTATTTGATCTATTTAATTTTTAGTCCCTACTTTAAAATTTTATTTATTTATTTATCTATATATCTGCTCTTTATTTCTTTTCCCTTCTACTAAATTTAGCTTTTATTTGTTCTTTTTTTCTGCTTCCTTTTGTTGTAAGGTTAGGTTGTTTATTTGAGATTCTTCTTGTTTCCTGAGGTATGCTTCTATGGCTATAAAATTCCCTCTTACAACAGTGGCTTTTGCAGTGCCCCATAGATTTCAGATTGTTGTGTTTCCATTTTCTTTGTCTCAAGGTATTTTGTGATTTCTTTTTTGTTTTGTTTTTTTTCTATGACCCATTGGTTGTATACAGTATCATGCTGTTTAGACTCCCCATGTTTGTGTGTTTTTGCAGTTTTTGTCTTGTAGTTGATTTCTAGTCTCAAACTGCTGTAGATGGAAAAAAATGCTTGTTATGATTGCAATCTTTTTAAATTTATTGGGGCTTGTTATATGGTCTAGCATGTGATGTATTCTGGGGAATGTTCCATGTGCACTTGAAAGGAATGTGTATCCTGTTATTTTGGAAGAAATGTTCTGTATATATATATACAGAGCATTTATATATATAAATTCCAATTGATCTAATGTGTTATTTAAGGCCAGTGTTTGCTTATTGATTTTCTGTCTAGTTGATCTGGGGTGTTAAAGTATCTTACTATTTTTGTACTACTGTCAATTTCTCCCTTTATGTTTGTAAATATTTGTTTTATGTATTAGGTGCTCCTATGTTGCTGTTGTATATATTTATTTCTAGTTGGGTCTTTTCTTTTCTCCTTAGAGATGTTCCTTTAACATTTCTCTTAAAGCCAGTTTAGTGATACTGAAATCTTTAACTTTTGCTAGTCTGTGAAATGATTTCTCTCTCTTTCAAGTCTAAATGATAGCCCTGCTGGGTAGAATACTCTTGTAAGATTTTTTTCTTTCATCATTTTAAATATACTGTGCCACTGTCTTCTGGCCTTAAATGTTTCTGCTAAAATGTCAGCTGATAACCTAATGGGGTTTCCTTGTATGTGACAGTTCCTTGCTGCTTTTAAGATTCTATCAATAATTTTTGCCATTTCAATTGTAAAGTGTTTTGGTATGGATCTCTTTGAGTTCATCCTGTCTGGAACTCTCTATGATTCCTGGGCCTGGGTGTCTGTACCCTTTCCTAGGTTACAAAAGTTTACAGCTATTATTTCTTCACATAATTTCTTGGCCCTTTTCTCTTTCTCTTCTCCTGGTACCTCTATAAAGTGAATATTAGTACATCTGACGTTATCCCAGAGGGCTCTTAAGCTATCCTCATTTTTTAAAAATTATTTTTTCTTTTTTCTGTTTAGCCTGGGTGATTTCCATTACTCTCTCTTCCAATTCACTCATCTGTTCCTCTGTATCATCTAATCTATTGTTGATTTCTTCTTTTGTTTTTTGTTTCAGTTATTGCATTCTTCAGCTCTGTTTGTTTATTCTTTTTATTTTCAAACTTTGTTGAAATTTTCACTGTGTTCATTCATTCTTCTCCCAAGATCGTTGAGCAACTTTATGATCATTACCTTGAACTCTTTATCAGATAGACTGCTTATCTCCACTTCATTTAGTTCTTTTCCTGAAGTTGTCTTGTCCCTTCCATTAGAACATATTCTTTTGTCACCTCCTTTTGCCTGATTCTCTGTTTTTGTTTCTATGTATTGATATTAGATAGGTCAGTTATGTTTCCTAATCTTGGAGAAGCACCCTTATGCAGGAAATGCCCTGTGGTACCCAGGGGCATACTCCTTTCTGGTGACCAGAGCTATATGCTCTAGGGTTCCCCCAATGTGGTCTGTGTGTGCCCTTTTGTTGTGGCCAGGCTAACTACTTTGGACATGCTGGTAGGTACCACTGGGCCCTGGCCAATTTGGCTGCAAGACTGTGCCTAAATCAGTGGTTGCAGGCCCTCTGGAGAGTGGACTAGACTTCCCACGTGATTGGCTGTGTGACCCAGTGGGGCATGGGGCCGATGCTGGTCTGCTGGTGGATGGGGCTGAGTCCCCACATGGCTGTCTGCATGATCCCCCACCCCAAGATCCTTTAGTCTGAGCCCCATGCAGAGGGACTACAAGTAGAAACTGAAGAAAATGTATTTGCAAGGGGTTTAAAAGAATCATATATTGACAAGCATATTGGAACAGTTTCTTGGCAGTCATAGACCTGATGGGGTTTTAAAAGGCTACTTAAAAAAAAAAAAAGACTCATAAGTAACCTGATGAAAGCAATTCTTTAGAAGGTCACTTCATTCAGGACATTAAGTTAGAATTGGAAGCGAGAAAATAGAATTCTTATTTTCAATGGCTGTAGCAAAATTGTTCAAATATTTTGATGTTTGAAAAAATGTTAAGAATATTCTGATGTTTGCATTTTCACCTAGTTATTTGAAAATTACATTGTTTTCTGATTCCTTAAAATACATTTGACTTTGTGTTAAATATTTCCATGTTGTTGTTAACTATACTTGCATGTTTTCAACTGTTTCTAAACTGCAACAAGAGATTTTAATTTCTTCAATTTTTCTTAAAATTTGCTCTCATTATCCATACATGGACAAACATATATTCTGAAATCCTTTCTGTTATTTATCAGAATCCATACTGTTCATTATTGCCATAAGGTTCTTGTCTCATTCCTATCTACAATGTCTAAATCATTCAGCCTGTTGTATTGATGAAGAATAAACGCCTGCCAACATTCCACAACAGTGTCTTTCCTTTCCACTGTTCTGATCCATTGCTTCCTCATTATATTCTTTTTAATCAGTATCAGTGATTCCTGATAATGCCCAAGTTTGAGCTTTCAGGCTTAAATCTGTACATTAAAAATGATGTAGAAATTGTGGCTTTTATGCAGACAATTAAAAAGAAAAAACAACCCCACTCTCTTTGTCTCATATATACAGAGTACTATTTCTGGCTTGAATTATCAGAGTGTTCGGTTCAATAATCCGGTTTATTTTATACTGATTATATTTCTCCAGTGCTAAATATACCTAATGTCACAAAAATGTCACAAAATTTAGTCTTCCATGTAAAGTTTCAGTTATATATTTGTTGGGTTTTTTATTTGTTTTTTTGTTATGCTTTAATCCCCACCAGGACTTTTGTTAATTAAAATAATAATACTGCAAACATACAAGGCTTTTGGTCAAAATCCTCCCTGCCCATTACCTTAAAAAATTTTTTGTTAAAGAGACTGTCTGGACTAAGTGTTCTATTAACTAATGACCTTTCAGAACTCATTTTCCTTTCTACTTTAGTTTTCTCGTCTATGAAAAAGAAACAGGAAATAGTTTATTGATCTGGCAGGGTTTTAATGAGAAGATTATAAATAATATGCCTAGAAAATCTCATGTGTTTCCTGGGACATGGCTGGTTCAAAATCAATGACTGAATCATCATCTTCATTACTAATATTCTGAAAGAGAATATAACCACCACTTTTCATCTTTTTCAAGAAAGTCTCCCTTTTTTGAGCTCTGTGCTGTTACAAGGACTAAGAGAGAAACCCGTGTACTTGACATTGATGGTTGAATATTTATAGTATCATTGTATTGAAATTACTATGCATTTCCCTTTAAAAAATTATGATTGATGGATATACAATACCTGCCAATCAACTCCAGTATCCTGACAATTACTTGGCAAGTATGGGATAATTGATAGAGGATTTTAAAAAGTGGTACAACTAATCTATTGATGTTAATGTGATGGGCACCTTATTATTACAGAAATCCTGATGTCATATTTGTCCTCCTTTCAAAACATATTTGACTCATGATAGAGACCTTGGGAATGAAATTGTGTAGCCCCATTTGGCATTTAAACACACCATCTGTTCCCATGCTCTCTGTATTACCTGACACTTAGAGCAATATCAAACAGCTGCAGTAATCTAACTAGCCCTCACCAGCTGGTTGATTGGCTTCACTAGCAGTTCCCTGCTTAGAATGACTTAATTAACTAATTCCTAGGGCAAGAAGCCATACGACCATAGACTATGCTTCCACTGATAAGGACAAAGGAGGGAAATATAAAGTCACTAATGTAATAAGCAATAATGAAAAGAAAGTTCTTTACATCATCTTTAATGGAATGGCTAACACGTATTTATGCGATAAGAGACTGAGTGCTTGGGCTAAGTGAAAACAAGTATGAAATGTGGCACGGATCTTCATGTAGCTTACTGACCTCTTTTGGATATAGGTAGTAAGCAGGTAACATAAATTAGAGAACACTAAAAACAACACTAAATTTAGGACCAGATTGCACAGCAAATGACATCCTAAATGCTTTTACTCTGCATCCTAAGTGCATTGTCACTGGTCTTTTTATTTTTAAAAATCTCAAACATATAGAAATTTTAAAAGAGTAGAATTAGAGGCATCTTTATCTTTTTCCCTCAAATTTAACAGGCATTTACATTTTGCCATAATTGTAATATCTATTGTGAAGTAATTTCAAGTCAATCACATATGAGCTACAAAGTCTAAATAATTCAGCATATACCTTTAAAAGTTGAGACATTTTTCTAACTAACTACAATACCATTATTAAATTAAACAAAATTAATAATAATTTCCGAGTAAGGTCTAGTAGCCAGGCTATATTTAACTTTTTTCAATTGTCTTCAAATGTTTTCTATAACTCAATTTTTCAAACCAGGATACACACTAGAACCATACACTGCATTTGGCCGTTATTTTTTCTGCCTCCTTCTCACTTTTTCTTTTTGCAACATTGGCTTGTTGAACAGACTAGTCAGTTGTCCTGTAAAATGTTCTGTGCTGAATGTTTCTGATGTTAATTTATGCTGTTGTTTAACATCTACTATTTCGTGCAAAGGGAAAGTTAAATGTAGCAGTTTACTAAATTCAAGTTAATCACTTGGGCAAAAACACTTCATAGGCCACGCTGAGGAGTTTATGTGTCACCTTATGTGATGCATTATGGTGTCTGGTTGTCCCATAATTAGTGACAAATTGCGTTAGGGTAGTGGAAGCTTGATCTCTCCACTGAAGTTATGTTTGTTTTCTTGTCCTCAGCAAGAAATCTGTGGAGTCATATTTACCATGTAAATACTCAGTTCCCCATCCATCTTTCATCTAATAGCTTTATCATTCATTGATGACTACTGCCTCAATCGATGATTTAATTCAAGCTCACAAAAAGGTGTTTGATTAGATCATTCTTTGCTTAACCATGATAATCCAAGGCAACAACAACACATTTTGTGTTTCTAGGTGTGTCTGAAGTTCTGCTGGTCTAGACTGGAATCAGCTGGGTGGGACTGGAATCCAGGCTTGGGTGGAGTTCAGTCTGGGCCATATTGCTTTGTTCTTGGCATAGACTAAGGAGAAACAGTTACTTGGGAGCATGGTCTTTTCCTGGCAAAGAGGAGGAGATCCAAACGGCCTGGCAGTAGTTTCTCATAACCCTTCAAGTCTCAGCCTAGAACTGGCATAATGTCTCTTCTGTCCATATTCTATTGGGTAAAGCAAGTCACTTCGCCAAAACCAGCCAATGGAGGAGGGGTGTGCACTCTGCTGACTTCAATGGGAGGCACTACAGAGTCACATGGCAAAGGCAATTACTGTATAATTCTTCCACAACAGGAAGTAACAGGTTGCAAACAATAATCCAGTCTACCAAAATAAACTTTTTATTATTTATTCACTGTCTTTCTTCAATGTAGTAATAGACATACTATCCTTATAATGTGATTTATTTGGATTTAAGATGAGATTCCAGATACAATGTACTCTTTCAAACACACTTGAGTCCAGATGTCTCTTCCACCTCCTGTCAGATAATGAGCACCAATGTAATGTCCAACTTACCTGTGTATCCCTGGTACCCAGCACAATCCTTAGAACATGGAAGATGCTCAATAAATGTGGAATGGATTATAGTTCAGAATAATCCTTTGAATTTTGTAAATAATTTCCATCCAAAGTATTGTATGTCATGGTTTCCTTTTTCCCTGCCTACAAGTACAATTATCTTTGTTTCTCGACGGAAAGCATAAGACATTGAGAGGGTAAGAAGCATGACGAGCCCAAGGCTAAACAGTCAGTCAAAGCTAGAGTAGGGACTAGAACCCAATACTTCTGATTCCTTTGCTGTGCATCAGACAGCATGCCCCCACTGCTTTCATTCTGTATCCCATGGTTGTTTCCATACATAAGGTAATTGCCACTGGACATTTTGACTATTAATGACAAATGGAGCTCTGTGGTAATTGCTAGATCTTTTATATCTCTGATTTATCTATGTCTATATCTATCTATGTATATATATTATATATATATACATATATATAGTATATTTTATATATATATATATATATATATATATATATATATATATAGAGAGAGAGAGAGAGAGAGAGAGAGAGAGAGAGAGAGCGAGCTAGAAATAAGTCAAACTGCTTAGTCAGTTTTAAAGCCAAGGGAAAAGAGACAAAGAAAATAAAGCAAGATCTCAGGGAAGCTAAGGGAAACTCTAATCACAGTTAATATTAGACACAACTGTATTGTTCTATATGGACAGAATTAAATTGCATTCATATTAATTTTCAGTAATTAAAAAGTTCATTGAATAAGAAAAGAACACTAACACATGAACATGTAAATTATATGACTGAGAGCTAGTTTACTGTTCATTTGGAAATAAATAAAAATATAAAAAAAAGATCAGTGGTAGGAAATAAAATTTGCACATCTAATTGATTAAGTCCTAACCATTCCATTATAGACACACTTAACTACAATCCATAGATTTCAGTAACAAATTATATTCCCATGGCTATAGAACCAGTTCTATAAAAATATGTGCATATTCATTAGCTTGCTCTAAATTGAAGTATTTTGAGGGGTTTCTTTCACTATCCCCTTTGTTTCAGAATATCAAGTCTGCCACTCTACAGGCTTATTGGATAGAAAAATGATTGATTAGACTTGACTAGCTGTGTTGATAATTTATGCACAATTAACAGAAAGGCTTTTGCCATCATTATGGCATTTCATAGACTACTTATACACTCTAGTGGGAAAAATTGGTCAAAGCACTTTTTTTCTGGAGAGAAAAATCAAACAAACAACAAGTAAATATATAGCACTTAAGCATTGCAATGATATTGGAACTCCCCAGAGTGTCCTGAAATTGTGTAGCAAACTGATATAATAAAATCTGACATAAAAAGCCACTTAAACCTCACTAATTAGATGGATAAAAAAAATCAAGCAAGTATTGAACTGCAAGGCAGTCACAAAGATGATCAAAGGTTAATTAGATGCATGAATACAAGATATCCTGCCCTGGGATTTATTCCTCAGGGGCTTTAGACAGATTCATAAGGGAGCTTGACATACAATACAAAAATTCACTAGGAGTTGTTTATATAAAAAAGTTATTTGAAAAAAAGACCAAGCTTTAGGAATTGGGGTAGGGTGGAGGTTGATGGGAGGGTAGAAGGGAATAGAAAAAAATTAATAACAACAGTGAAATTACTTTGGAAAATTCATAAATAAATTTAAATTTATGTTTATCCTAGCTACATAAATTGAATTTTAAAAGACACAGAAAGCTCCAATGATGAGAGTATGAAGAAACTCTGTATGAGGTGGGGAGGCAAAGGTTGGGGTTTGGGTTCTAATCGCAATCTTGTCCCTTTCAAACTTTGTGTGCCGGCATTTCATGGAACATCTTTGGTCCTCAGTTTCTCCCTCTAAAAGATGAAATCTAATCTAGGTTATTTTATCTTTCACGCCTCCTCCGTTAATTGAATGTCCATAACCTACTAATTTTTTTCTCCAATATTTTCATTGTCATACAAAAATGCTAATGTGTGTGTGTAGGAGAGATTGGATGCCTAAAAACTGAAATGTCAAAGCCTCTAAAAATTTATTTCACCGTAAATTCAATTCAGCATTGTTTTCTGGGAGCTGAACATGTGCCAGAAACTGTGCTAGGTGCCAGAGATTTGGAGATAAATGCCATGTTCCATAGACTCCCTTTCACTGTTATTAGTAAGTTTAGTGATTAGCTACTTTGGTGTGAATAGCAAGTATCAATAACTACATATATCTGACATATACTCATAAGATTTCAATAGAATCCTTTTATGTGATTCTTATGTAAAAATAACAGAGAGCTGAGAATATTTTTAATAATCAAGGTTATTTATTGATTACTGAATGTCATTTATTCGATCAGCACAGCTCTACAAATCAGCAAATATTGTTTCCATGTAAACAAATGAAGATTATATGGCTTAGAGGTTCACTGAAGGTCACACAGCTCATAAGAGACTAAGCTGAGAATTGAACTCAGGCTTTATTTTACCACCTACCAACTACTCTGCTTCTTGCAGGCATTTACTATAAGGCTTTTGGGTTCGTTTGTTTGTTTTCTTTTTTTTTTTTTAGGAGAATTGATTTCTTAAAATTTTCACAGAATTCTCTCCACTTATTTAAGTTTTAAAATTTCTTTCAATGATGCTCTGTAGTTTTCAGTGCACAAGTATTGCACTTCTTTTGCTAAATCTATTTCTAAGTATTTTGTTCTTTTTTTTTCAGTTTAGAAAATATCTTGTTTTATTTCATTCCCATGATGATTCATAACAAAATAAAAAAAAAATGTGCGTTATAACCAAACTGGATTAGTAATATGTAACCCGTAGCATTGCTTAATTTGTCTCGCTATTACAGTTTTAATAGAAAATATCATTTGATTGCAATTTAGAAATAAAATGTGATTTCCATATTATAACTAATATGAATAATAAGTCCCCAAATGTCTAATATACTTAGGCATTTCTATTAACACAATGAATATGTTTTGGATGTTCCTGGCATACTAATTCAAAGTCTCATTGTGTCCTGGTACCTCTCCTGAGCTCACTGACCTCACCCAGGCACCAAAGGACTAATACAGTGTTTGTTCGTTTTCTGATATTATGGATCGAGTCTCACAGACTCATTCATGTTCCCTCAGCAAGTATTGTAGACTAATCAGATTTAGGATAGACCGACCTTTAAGGGAACTCCTATCATCTGACCATGTGCAGCTGGAAGAAGTAGCTAAAGTCACAGTGAGGAAAAAGTAAAGAAAAGGCTGATGTGTGATTGAAATTTTGCCAAAAATAATGAGGAAAAAAAATCACCCAGCATTCAAATTCAGAAAGTTTGAGGTAGAGCCTCTCTGGCACTTAAAATAACATGGTTTCAGGCTACAGAATTTTCAAGGGAAAGGTGCTCAGCCCTGTCTAGAGTTTGGGGTTGGGAAACCCTCCAGAGGTGTTGAGGCTGGAGATGATTTCTCAAGCCTGAGAAAGACCTGGACAAAAAGGGAGGTGGAAATGTGAGGACGGGATTCCGGGAAAGGGAAGGGCACAAAGGCAGGAGCAGGGGAAGAGGTGGCTAAAGAACCACAGTTGATGAAGTCACCCTGATGCAAAACCCAGGTCAAGCCCGGCAAAGGAAGGGCCAAAGAAGAAGCAGAACAAGTGCAGGGAGAAGCTGTACAGGATTCGGATTTGGCCTTGACAATTAAGTCAAATTTAAAAAGGAAGTGTGTGAGTGTGTGTGTGCAGCGGCAGGGCTGGAGAAGCAGCGTGAGCAAGGGTATGAGCGGAAAAAAGTAGCTAACATGGATGGTTTGTACTACAGAAAAGAGGGTGAAAAAATGGAAAAATAAGCCAGGAAGTTAGCATGGCCCATTTTACAGATGAGAAAACCCTCCAAGCTAGTGCCAGAACTGGGAATCAATCTAGGTTTTTTCTGTTCCAAAGCCTGTGCACCACCTCCTTATGTTGTGCTGTGATTAACAGCTGTTCACTGTTAAACAGGAAACAGCTTGAACAGTTATCTTGGGTGATTTATTGATTTTTAAGGAATTAGCAAAGGGTAGGGAATAATTTAAATATCCAACAGTAGGAAAATAAAGTGAAATAAATGAGGACATGACCATAACATGGAATATTATAAAGCTATTAGTTGTTTTTAAAATGTATTCAATGGCATGAATAAATGGTTTTCTCATAATGTAATATAAACAAAAAATCAGAATATAAAACTGCTATAATATAACCTCAAATATTTTGTCTGTGTGCATGTGAATGAATAAGAGATTGGATGGAAATGTATAAAAATATTAATAGCTTTGTCTGAACTGTGGAGCCATCAATTGTTCATCTTTATGAGTTCCTGTATTTTCCATATTTTCTGAATTTATTATTCATGGAATGAGAAAATAAACTTTATGAAAGAAAAATAAGGGGAAAAGCGACTGAAGTGCAGACAATATTCTCAACCAATTTCATTCCCTGTGTGCACAAGAAATCAGGCTATCACCATTCTCCACTTTTTATAACAAAATGAAAAAAAAAGTAAATCCTGGATGAGTAGATAATTAAAACTTGCATAGGCCTATCAAAGCAAGGACACTCCAGCTCCCATTTCTACTTGGTGCCTGAAGCTTGTCATGCCTACGGGTCTTCTTTCAAAACATTTAATAGAGAATGAGAGGCCATCCCTGCCGGTAAGTACAGCGTAGGCTGCAGGCGCTGGGAGAGCCTTCATAATTATACCTGAGGCTGCAGGAGGAGTGCAATTGTGTGGTCAGGAAATTGTATCTGACCATGATCACTCAGTTCGCATGTCAGAAAATAGCTCGCTGCTAAAAAAGCATCTTGCTTGTGTGTGGAAGGGAGGTGGTCGTTGCGGAGAACTGTGGATTAAGCAGTGAAGGGAGAGGCACAACCCAGATGCAGACGGAACTGCTGGAGATGCTGGGCAGGGAGACTGCAGGGCAGAAAGAAACCGTGCCAGACCCTCTGCTGCCAAGAACCCAGAGATCCAGCTGGGAGAAGCTGTTTGCTTGTTTGCATGTTGGTTGTTTGTTTGTTTGGTTGGTTGGTTTAAAGTGCATGAGAGAATTGCCCTCACCAGGCTTCCCTGATGGCCAGCCTCTTGGACCGCGTTTGGCTTTGTCTTGAGTCACCTGGACACAGTCCCTAATCCCCAGCACAGTCATTCTTTCCTAACCTGGCCCTTAAAATAAGCTCCTCCAAATATAAAACACCTCTCATGTGATGTGTACCAAGACCATCAGGACTATCTGTTCTCCCAACATTTGTTCTGAATATTGTATATTTATTTCATGCAGTTTAAGAACACATTCATGGGCTTCCCTGGTGGCGCGGTAGTTGAGAGTCCACCTGCCGATGCAGGGGACACGGGTTTGTGCCCTGGTCCGGGAGGATCCCACATGCGAGGAGCGGCTGGGCCCGTGAGCCATGGCCGCTGAGCCTGCGCGTCCGGAGCCTGTGCTCCGCAACGGGAGAGGCCACAGCAGTGAGAGGCCCGCGTACCGCAAAAAAATATAAAAAATTTAAAAATAAAGTAATGGTCCAAAAATCTCTTCAGTTCTACATTCTGAGTAACCTTTCTGCTAAGACACAGAGTATGTATTTCTTAGAATTGATATGGAGATCAAATTAGGTAGTTCACAGAGATGTGTTATAAATAGAATTCAATAAATGTTGCTATCATCACCATATACCCTAATTTGTATTTCTCAAGCTGCAAGGTATAGTTGTATATCATTCCCGCTAGCTCTTCTAACCCCTCTCCAACACCTATCTTTTCTGGCCACCATTTATGGTTGTTGGCGGGGGTTTTTTGTTCTCTTTTTTTCTGAAATTGGAGGACAAATCCATGCTTAGTATGTTACTGATAAGTATGACTCCTCTGAGCAGAGATTTAAACGGCACTAATTACCTAAACGACCTGGTAATTCTCTATTAGCCTCTTACTGTTTCTTGAGTGTTTGCTCAAAAGATTGTAACCCACTGTGGATAAGGGCTATCACCTCACTTAGACCTCCCACAAGCCAGCTCCCTTAGAGCCAGTAAATACTTATATTTGGAGAGTTTCAAAGTAATGACCAGGGTTTAAGGGGAGATGGTGCTGTTTGCATAGATGGCTGAAACCTCACGAGTTGGACGGTGGATGGAGACTTTGGGGGACATGACCAGCTCACAAGCTTGTGGGTCCATAAACTCTCAGAGAGTAAGGTTCTTCCTTAATTCCCCAATCAGTGCACTGGATAGACAGAATTCTTCCCTGAAGGAAAAGATCATGACAGGTCCAAGAACAATAGTGTGTGGGTTGAGGTGGCACTCAGACTGACTTTGTGTGCAAATCACTTAGGAGGAATTTGGAAGTCTCTATAAAGAAACAAAATCAAACGAAAGCACATTACAGCCTGTTCTCAGTGAGAAGAAGAGAACACAAGGCAAAGAAGGAAAGGTATTTCCCCACTCAAGCTTGATGTGTATAGGAGTGGCCTACCTTGCTTACTAGAAAGTGTCTTGCTCATGTAAACCCCCAGTGCCTGGCAGAGTTCTTGGCTTATTATGTGCTCTGTAGGAATCTGTTGACTAATAGGATGATATGATGAAGAGAGGCTCAGAGAGGCAGTAAACTCAGCAAGAGAATGAACGATGGCAATGCTAAGAAATATACAAGGGGAGTTGCATGAATAGGCTGGAATTCCTTATCATCGTTGAGTGCAAGCTTTAAGGCTCATGGATGGACAGTTTTATAGAAGCAGGCAGGATTCATACCTATGTCCAACCCATGATAACCCAAGGTCCCTCTTGTCACGCAAGCACATACGCACACGGACAATGGGGCTTCTCTTTCCAGTTACAAATTGTTTCTTCCCTCCCCTGTATTCATCCAGCAAAACAGGAACAGTATTTTATTCTTTGGACCACACTTTGTCTTTCCCTTTTGATATCTTCTGCCTCCAGCATGGACAGCTGGGAAGCCCCTGGACCTATCATTCCTAGGGATACTTTCCCTCCTCTCTAAGAGCCACTAAGAACTCTGTTCTTTATTTGACCCATCTTAGGGTACTTGTATTTTGAGGGAAAGACAACGTTTGTAAGAATTCAACTTCTAAGAAGTTTTTAAATTGAAAGGCCTCATGACCAAAACCACCCACAAAACCTTCATTATCCTGATGTTTCCATCATTCTGTCAGGGCTACTCCAGAGCTATTATGGTTCTTTGCATTTGAGGACCACTTCCTTGGATGTTCTGGGCTGGGAAACACAGAGACCATGACCATTCTCAGGATTTGTAGATTATGGCCTCATCTTTCCAACAAATTACGCTGATCTAGTTCCTTAGCCAGGCTTGGTCTTAATGACCTGATAATACTTTGTGTCCTTCCCAGCCATGACACTTAGATAAGAGAGTCCAGGTTTAAATGAGCATCAAAAACTCCCCTGAAAAGGGACAGAATTTATAATGTGTGACATGCCTCCTGAAAGGTATGTGAAGAGGAAATGTACGTGAGAGGCTAGGCTTCCCACTGTGCTGCTGATGTGGGAGATTTTGGTTCCAATTATACGCACAGAAGTTTTTCTGGGAGACAGCTGGCATTGCATCTGTGTTCTTCTCTTCCAGATCACCATTTTCATTCACTATACCCTAGATTGGTTCAAATGAATGAGCTGATGGATGAGATCTTTCTTTACAAGAAATGAAAAATCAAAAACTTAAGAAACGACTCCCAAAATATTGTTAAGTCCTGGTCTGCTGTATGGGATGGCCCTAGGGCAGGCAAATCCTTGCGGGAGGATGTAGATACTAAAATCCTAGAAGCATGAGAGCATCAGGCAGCTGAAGAAAGAACTTACATGTAGCAAGGGTGGTAAAAAAGAGAAGTCAGGAGAGGGCTGGAAAGACCTTTGCTAACTCCACAATGTTGCCAAGGGCCAGTCTGAGCCCTAATCATCAAGCTCATAAAAGTGCAAGCATAAAACAGAAACAAAGGCAACTGGCTCTTCAAGTATAGCCTATTTCATTATTTAAAGGTTTATTAAGTGCATAGATCATGGAACCAGTGTCTCAGATTTCCAGTGAGACCTGATTCAATATATTAGGATACAACATTAAAGTAAAGGACTGCAAGCTTTATTGAATACTAAATATCATTTATAGTGGGATGTCTCTATAAAACTAATGTTTGTGTCCAAATGGTTATTTCAACACTTGTGAGAAAGTGAATGAAACCTGAACGAGTTAAGCCTTAGTCATGATAAACATGGCTTCGAAACAGACAAGCCACCCACTTACTAGACAACGTACATCCAAACAAGAGGAAAATCTCTGTTATACTAGGCTATGCTTAGATACAAAGAATAGAGATCCAAGCCCAGTTCTTGGCAAAATAATTGGATCTCTGCCTTTGTTTTTGGCTCCGCCCCTCACTGGCTGCTTCATTCCTGAATATGTCTATCCCATTTATACCTTGAGCTCTTCTACCTTTCTCCTCACTTATGAATTTTGATTTGACGACTAGATACAGTTTCTTGGGTCTTGATAATTTGTACAGGTTTGTACTTATCATTAGATGTTGCTGGCTTAGAGTAGCTGGCCATCCTGACTCATCTCACTCAGACCTCTGAATTCCCACTGTGCCAGTGACCCCCTTGGTTAGATCTCCACGGTGCTTACTAGTGCTACAGGGGCTCATAAAAGCAAGGACTGTCTGTCATTGGGCTGAGACTGCCTATCCACTATGACTCCTTCCATCAATGATGGCAATGCTAAGAAATATACAACTTACTTTTACGATATTAAGTTGATTCTGCAGGATGCCCATTCAAGATAGAAAGCCTGTGTTCTGGGTGAAGTCATTCCAACAAGTGTCCCTAATATGGTTACTTAACTACACTGAGCTTAACCACTCGAAGCCAATACAGAGAATCACTGGTCACTGTTCCCCTTTTCTTCACTGAAGCCAGGGTGACCACTGCCCAGGTCAATATTAATTGCAGCTATGGAGGTGGGTGTCAGGAATGGAGGAAGGAGGGGACCAATATTTATAAATGCCCTCCTATGTCCTAGGTGCTATGTTTGGGGTTTTATATACATAGTAAGTTATCATAACAGGGAGGCAGTAGTAATCCTCTGGTATGCTTTAAAAATCTGGGATGCAGAGAGGTTAAGTAATTTTCCCAAGATCACACAGTACGTGTTAAATCATGACTTGAAACTGATTTCTGTCTGAGTCTATCTGATTGCGAATCACATGTTCTTTCCGTTATATTATGTTGTCCTCATTTTCAAGTCTTCGGCCTCATTTTTTTTTTAATCTGAAAATTGCAGCTAACTATCTAACTGGGTTTTTATTAAAATAAAGTGAGATATGTATGCTAAGTATGTAGTATAGGATCTGGTATGTAGTAACCATGAAACAGATGAGAATCATGTTTATTGTTACTATGACTATGATTACACTTTCAGCAAAAATGTGTCTGGCTCAGGACTCCTGTGGCTGCTCTGCACAGGGCTCCAAGAGCTGAGGATGGCAAGATGGATAATAAGGCCTATCTAGGACCTACAATTCCAACGTGTTTTTGCTTTTTGTTTTTTTTTGCGGCACGCGGGCCTCTCACTGTTGTGGCCTCTCCCATTGCGGAGCACAGGCTCTGGACGCACAGGCTCAGCGGCCATGGCTCACGGGCCCAGCCGCTCAGCGGCCATGGCTCACGGGCCCAGCTGCTCCGCGGCATGTGGGATCTTCCCAGACCGGGGCACAAACCCATGTCCCCTGCATCGGCAGGCGGACTCTCAATCACTGCGCCACCAGGGAAGCCCAGTCATCTACTTTTAAAGCCAGGTTGAAAATGATTTTTTAGTGCTAAACCTCATTTATTAAAACCTTGAAAGTTGATTGCCTTAATTTTCCCCCAATCAATAAGATAACACTTAATTTTAAGGTCTGGATTAGTGGCACTCCCAACAATGAAGTAATGATACCATTTATTTACATTAGAATCAACACAAGTTCAGAACTTAAAGCCCTCATCAATTTTCCAAATAAAACTGCAGCTGTAGAGTGGAACAGGTGAAATGAGGTCTGTATCTCTCAGATGTAACATAGCCAAGAGCTTAACCCAGGCTTCATGAAGTTTAAAAGCAATAAAGCCAAAGTTATGTCAGCCCTGCAGGATACTTATTTAAAGAGATGGATGTTATTGGTTGTCTTTCAATATACTGCTTATACTGTCATTAAAACTTGAAATGGAATCTTCGGTTTATATGTGTGAAATACCATACTCTGATAAGACCTACCCCTCTCCCCAATCTCTTTGAAACAGAAGGATAAAACAGTTGTAAAGCTACACCCAGAGTACTATGATGTTTATAGACTCCTATCTCTATTCTCATTCTTTACAGAAAAAAACATAAGATTGTGAGATTATGGAATATCAAGTATAAGAACCAGACACATCTGTCAGGAGCTTTGGTCTGAGAGTCAGGAACCTAAGGCAGTTCATTAGAGCACTTGGTGGCAACTACAAAAGTGTCAAATTAACAGCATGAAAGAATATATTAACTAATCTGTAAACTCGAGGAAGGAAGGAACCATGTCTCCAGCTATAACACTGTCTGTTGAGGTGCCAAGCATATATCAGTTAGGTAGTGAATACTGAATTAATTAATGAATAGATGCTATACAGAAACAGCCAAGTCCTTTCATGGTGATTAACTGTTCCAAAAAAAGTTCCCACCCATAAAGAAAACGTGAGTATGTGCTACAGCTCAAAATCTTCTAATGTAGAAAGGTAAGCTGGAAGAGGGAGAGAACAGAGAAGAGTATTTCATCTTCTTTGCTTGGGTGCCTATCTTGGGTAGAAATGCTTTTAAAGTGTCCCTGCTTCTTCCTCTCTTCCTCTACTTCTAAACATGACAGGTTCAACAAGTTCTGTCAAAGTAGCACTTATTCAGTGTAGCACTACTCTTTTAGTCTCAGCACTCTCAGTTTATTAAGATAAAGCAGAGGGCTTCCCTGGTGGTGCAGTGGTTGGGAGTCCGCCTGCCGATGCAGGGGACGCGGGTTCGTGCCCCGGTCCAGGAAGATCCCACATGCCGCGGAGCGGCTGGGCCCGTGACCCATGGCCGCTGAGCCTGCAGGTCCGGAGCCTGTGCTCCGCAACGGGAGAGGCCACAACAGTGAGAGGCCCGCGTACCACAAAAAAAAAAAAAAAAAAAATTTACAAATCAAACTCATCTTCTTCTTTAAGCCATATTATCCTCTCCTGACTTCCCCATTTATCTTAATGGCAGCTTTATTCTCAGTCAAAACAAAACTGTTGTTATTTTTACACCTGTTACCCTTTCCTCCAATATTTCACCATTTTCCAAATTCAAATAATACTATAGTGGTTACCATTTTTTGTCCAATAGTTCACTTATAATCTCATTCATTTTGTGTACAAACCCATTGGTTTTTTTTTTTTTGGTTTTTTTTTTTGTTTTTTTGCGGTACGCGGGCCTCTCACTGCTGTGGCCTCTCCCGTTGCGGAGCACAGGCTCCGGACGCGCAGGCCCAGCAGCCACGGCTCACGGGCCCAGCCGCTCCGCGGCACGCGGGATCCCCCCAGACCGGGGTGCGAACCCGCGTCCCCAGCATCGGCAGGCGGACCCTCAACCACTGCGTCACCTGGGAAGCCCCACCCATTGGTTTTTATATCCTTATCCACTGTGAGGAAACTAAGATTCAGAGAAATCAAGTCACAAATAGTCGGTCAGGAATCAGCATTTGAATTCTCATCTGCCTCTTAATTTTTGCCACCAGTACTTATTACAAAATCCCCCTCATGTCTCTCCCACTTTAAAGCAGTACCCTCAACCAAATATAACGTGGATTTTGTCCTCAAAGTAGTAAACAAATAAGCAAATAACTGGCTAAGACCATCAAAGACCCCCATGTTTTAGTAAAGCTGATAGTTATCCTCTAGCCCACGTCTTACTTGACCTCTTGTCTGCATTTATCACTGTTGACGTTTTTCCTACCTAAAGCATACTTCCTTTACTCCTTTTCCCCATGCAAAGTATCCTCCTGGTTTCCCTCCTCCTCCAGCCATTCCTTCCCTAGTTCATTTGAGTACTCAACCAAGCCTATTCGGTAACAGCATTCCTCGAAATGCGGTTATAGATGCTATGCTCCCTTCACTTTCTTAGAGCAGAGTCTGATCATTTTACGTCTCTTCCCAAACATCTTCAACCCTCCCTCTCCCACTGCCAACCAAATGATTCCCCCTCTTGATATGAAAACAAGATCTTCCAAAATGTAGAAGCAACTCAGCTCTCTTAGCCCCGTATCACACTGCTCATTTTTCTGTCATCTATGACTCAATCACACAGGTTTCTGTACCTTTCTGTCATCCTTCTTACAGTGTGCCATGACTTGTGCTATTTCTTCTATCTAGGAAATCTCCCTAGACCCCAATTTTTGATCATTACTGTTTTACTTACCTTTGTAAGAACAGAGTGACATATCTTCCTTGAAACTTTCCTAGACTCCTAAAGTCAGAAGTATCATTTTCCTTCTGTAAAATCCCAGATTATTATATTGTATGGTTTTCACACAAAGATACTGAAGAGGCCAAAAAAATCATATGGGGAATTGAGGTGGAAAAGGGGGTCACGGCCCAAGTTTCAAGTCTTCTCTTACTGTTGGGTCATAACTGTCATCAGGATGGGTGACAAAGACTTTGAGGGAAAATGGATTAACTTTAGTGCCATGAACTTCAAGAGGAGATAAATATGTGGTTTCCTTGAGAATATAAAATCTTTTCCTATGGCTTGAAAATTACTAGTAGTACAGAAGAATGGAGACTAGTCAAGAGGGATTCAGAGGCAGTGGTATTCTTGGGGGGGGAGCCAATTTTTCATCATTTATGTAATTGGAATGTTGAACAAAAATTGGATCTACTCCATAGACAAGGAGAATATCTTCATCATATTTTTTTAATCCAGACAACTTTTCATTCCTAATATCTAAAGAGATGGCAACTGAGATTAAAAGAAAAAAAAAGATCTCTACGGAATATGTTCTTGCCAGTAAAACAAAACCAAAACTACTAAAATGTTTTCTTGGGAAACCATTAGCTGCCCTATCATTACTCTGGGTATGACTTGTTCTAATTATCCCCCTGTTTAAAATTCCTCACATGGGTCTTTTTGCCTACAAGAGTGAATCCAAACTTGGAAGACTGAATGATGAGGTTTTTCCATTTTTGTTACCTAGTTACCTTAGCCTCATCCCCAACATTCACCTACATATTCTATATGGTCCAACAGTACTCTTACTGTTTTTATATCTATTTCATATTTCTCTATCCTCTCTCCTACATGCTGTTCCATAGCTTTGGAAGATCTTGTTTGCATATCAACAAAAGTCTTACTTTTTATTCCATGCAATTTCCCCACTAGGTGCCACTGCATGTGCTTTTCCTCTTTTCTGGAATGTCAGTACCCTCATTCTTTTCTGCCAGGCCAACAGATCTTTTCCTGAACTGAGCCACTTGAATTAACTGGTAGTTAGTTGTTTATTACATGTACTGTCCTATATTACATTCATTTGTTCACTTTTCTGACTTGTCTACTAGAATATGAGCTTGTATACTGCAGCCCTGATTACCCTGTAACCCCAGCAACTAGGACAATGGCTACACGTAGCAAATGTTCAATAAGAATTTCATTGAAATAATATAATCCACAGGTTCAAGAGAGCCTGGCAATCACATAGAAAAATGGCTAAAAGGCCCAAATTGACAGCTTGGCATATTTGTATCAAATCATGACTTACTGATTTTGTGACTCTGGAAAGTTAACTTCTGACAATTTTATCATTTGGGGAAAAAAGGCAAATGGAGATAATAATACTCTGTGGAATAATCGTAAAGACATGAGATGATTTGTATAAAATGCATAGCATATTTTCTGTCATATAGTGAACACTCAAACTATAGCTGTTATTATTTGTACTACTACAAAATTAACACCCCAAAATAGAGAGGAAATACTAAGAAGATTCATGATACACCCATGGAAAAAGAGCTCCATGCATTTTTTATTATCACTGAGCTCTCAATGCTCATATATTTATGGTTACTTGAGGTTGTTACAGTAAATTTAGTAGCTATCCAAGCCTCTAAAAATTTAGACTAAAGGATGCCTAGTTTTTCTTTTCAAAGACCTTGCAAATTTCCATTTCCTTTAGACAACCAAAAGTTGAAGACTGCCATCATGTCACCATGAATATACACTAGTATGAGAGGTCTAGCTATGGAAGAGCATGTAGGAGAGAGGATAGAGAAATATGAAATAGATACAAAAACATACATAATTCACGTAAATGGCCCAATAAAAAGTAGCAATTTCTCCATAATTTTCAAGAAATAGCTGAGAGGGAAAGCAGTAGCTTAAAAAGTTGCGTACTTTCAAGTGGGGTTTGATTCCCTCACAAGTGACTTTTGTACGTATGCCTCAGAAATTGGGTGACTCAGGAGTTGTTTCTGAAGGGCTGGTCGTGAACAGGTATAAAAATACCAAGGAATTTCATCCTCAAATGACATTTCTGAATTGATTTCCTACTAATAGCAACACTTGGCAAACTGTTCTGGGCCTATTCACTGATTAAATCTCCTCCTCTTATCAAACTCTAGTTGAAAGTACAAATAACGATCCAGGATCATGCGGGGGACATGTAGGTCATCCATCTCTCTAGGTGTCTGAGGTAGTACACTTGATTCTTCTTGGGTCATAGAAACGCTATTTATTTAGGCTACAATGTCTCTGCTCTACATGGAAGTGCTTTCACTGAGATTCATTTGGAATGCATGCCCCAGCATCCAGCAACTCTCTCATCTGTGACTATTTGAAAGGTCACGAGCTGAATGGCTTACTCCTCCCTCTCCCTTTACCTCAGACCGCCTGCGCTGGCTTTTCACCTTTTATGATGACAAAAATATTACTAAAAATCAAAGCCTTCTGTCATTAAAATAACCAAGATTAATCCGAACAGAATATAGTTATGGTAAAAATGCCCTTCATGAGGTACCAGTTGTTTGAGTGCCCTCATCATAGGCTCTCCAAGCCCCTCTTTTTCTATAATTTGCTTTTCTCCTTCCTTTTGGTGACAGGTTTTTGATAAGGTTGGTTGGATCGTTTGTTTCCACTGTGAACATGATTCCTACGGCATTCCGCAGCTCCAGAACCATATTCCTCATGAGATCCTGCAACTAGGAAGCATAGCTTTATTAAGACTAAGGACTGGATTCAGTTATTTCAATTCAAGAGCCCCATCCTAATTTCCTTGCTTTCATTACATCCTCTAGGCACCAAAATTATCTAGAAATGCTGACCTCCCCCAAATAAATTCAGATGACCAAGCCGTTTCCCCAAATGCCAACGAAGCATATTCCCTTATATAAAGTAAAGGGAAAACAAGAGGCAAACAAGAGGGGGCGGGTGTCTGAGCACAGGCAGGGACACAGCAGCCTCAGCTCATAATCTGGAAAGTGTCCTTGAGGCAGGACTGCTTGCATTCCCCTTTCTGTCACCAGAAGTCACAAGTCCTTCACCTCTAGTTTCAACATTCTAAAAAGAAAGCAAGGGGCTGGCACTCTGAAGAGAAAACCCATCCTATTACAAAAAGTGAGTATATGTTTCCCCTACATACTTCTCAAATAATTAAAATAAATTAAATTTTCTATCATCCTCTGATTCGGTTTCTCAACACTGTCTGCCTGCATTACTCCTGTCATTGAGGGGACTATGTTTGAAGTCTCTAGTGTCACTTTCCCTAATAACATCAACCAGTGTTGCCTGATTTGAGTTCTCTTCCTAATTCATTAGCAAAGTGATGTTTTAGTTAACAACCTCCTTGGTCATAGTTCTCTGAAGTCAGCATTAATTAAAAAGAGGTCGGGACCATTCTGAGCCTCCTTGGTCTGGGTGGGCAGACAAAAAGAAAATCTCTCATTTGTTTGGGATTGGATCTGGGACTTGCTGAGGAGATAATCAAATTTGAAAAGAGACACTAAAAGGAAAGGAGGGGCTGCTGACCAAAGACAAGTACAAAAGGTCCCAACTTACAGTGGTTTCATTAGGGTTTTCCAAGTTTACAATGGTGCAAAGGCCATACAGATTCAGGAGAAACTGTACTTTGAATTTTGATCCTTTCCTGGGCTAGAAATATGCACTATGACACTCTCTGCAGATCCCATTCAGCTATGTGACCTCAAGGGTAAACACCCCATACGCTTACAGCCATTCTGTACACGTACAACCATTCTATTTTTCATTTTCAGTACAGTATTCAATACATTACAGGAGACATTCAACACTTTATTATAAAATAGCCTTTATGTTAGACGATTTTGCTCAACTGTAGGCTAATATAAGTTTTCTGAGCACGTTTAAGGCAGGCTAGGCTAAGTGACGATGTTCTGTAGCTTAGGCGTACTCAACGCATTTTCGACTGATGATTTTCGACTTACAATGGGTTTAGCGGGACATACCCCACCGTAAGTCGAGGATGATCTGAACAAGAATCAACGTCAGCACTGAGGGTTCAGCTATGATGGGGGCAGCTCGGCCTACCTGACTTATGACTTTGCCTCTCTTCCCCTATATCCTTCTCATTGCCGCTGTAACCTTTGTTCCAAAAGGCAAGTCTGAAACATCAACACTCTTTAAAGGCTGTCAATTACAAGGAAGAGAATAATCTGACTCCTCACTGGGACCTGAAAGGTCCTTCCCAATCTGGCCTCTGCAGACCTCACCCCGTTCTAATCCTAAGAGACTAGGGCAGGTCTTGACATATGTCATGATGCCTCATGCCACTGACCATTCTGCTGCCTCGGCATGGGTCACTTCCTCATTGTATACCTCGATGTTGTCTGATGGACATGCATTTATTCTTCAGGACTTATTTCCTGACATCCCCAAATTGAGCTGACTATTTTTTTTGTGTGTGTGTTCCACTCTATGTAAGGAAGTTTTAGAGCCAATTGTTAAACACACTATTATTAAAAAGTAAATTCTATAAAATTGCACTTAAATAAATTATATTAAAAACTAAATTGAGAAATGCTCAAAGCTCATCACTTCCTAGATATTTTACTACATTTTACTATCATATATGCTTTGGAGTTCTTTATTTCTATTTTATATGTATGTTGGAAATACTATAAATGACATGCCACTGTGAATCCCTTTCCGTCTCTCTGATCAGTGACATCCTGTTAGTAGCTTGAAATCAGCCATGATGGAAATATTGACAAACCATGGAAATTGACAAATACTACACATCAGGGCTTTCTTGTTGTTACATTGATTGTCTAGACTTAAGAAAATGGTTGACAAAATGTTAATAATACAGATTAAATTTAAAATTCACCATGTCCCTAGATGTTGCATTATGAATAACACAAAAAAATTGAAAACACTCTTTCAGGATTTGAAAATTGTTATACAAATGAGAAAAGTTGCTCTGTCATTGATGACTAAGAGAAGTGCTGACATGCATCTCTGTGGTTTCCCTTTCATGTTACTTGTTAACAAAAATCAAAACATCAGCTGTTATTCATGTTGGAACTGTACTTGTTTGTCACTTGCAACCATCAGTTGGCTGTAGATACAAGAGGTCAGCCTAAATCTAATGTATGCATTCTTTGAGGGGCTATTAGTTACATAAAGTTTAAAATAAAGAACATTGTATATTTTGTTATTATTATTTGTAAATTACATGCTCCGCCTTCTTTAAATCAGTAATATTTACAATAAGCTTATGTACGTGTTTGCATTCATACTTTTACCCTCCCAGAAGGCTGGTTAGTAAATATTTCCTAGTACACCACTTCATGTGCTTATCTCCCCCAGGAGACTGGAAGTTTTAGTTTGTTTATTGGCTTTTTAAGAGTTAGGAAAATGTCTGAATCATCCTCAAGTCTTCAGCACCTATTGGATACCCATTAGTTACTTTATAAATGCTTGTTGACTTGTGTTAAAAGGAGGATGGTATTCCTGACTATTCAGGTTTGTAGGACCTCTCCAAATTCAGAGAGACTGGCATGTTTCTCACCTGGGCCAAGGTGACTGGGGAGCAATAGACTAATTATTCTGTCTAAATAGACAGGAACAGAGGAAGAAAAAGGGTGTCTGGCCAAAGCATCAACATTCCAGAATACATACCTATAATTCTTTCATTAATTTTATGTTTGAAAACTGTGTCATCAGAAGACCCATTGAATACAATGTATTGGTCTGATCGATTGAAATTGTTTTCAGAGTCTGTAGTAAGTGCAGTTACATCATGGGAAGCACATTCTCCACTCATTCCCCCACACCCATAGGTTTATATATGACATACACTTAACGTTAATACTTTCTTAGGGGAAAAGAGCTGAAAACATATGCATGCCAAAACATAACCTGTAATGTTACTTAAAATCGTAAAAACGTTCCCTTTAATTGCAGAATTCACATTGTAACTGTGTTTGTCCCCATTTGGCTTAGGACAGAAAACAGAAATCGCTCTTAGTAGAAAAGGAGTCAACAAAGAGCTTCAGGCACTTATATTATGGTTGAGGCACAGGGAAGGATCATCCTATAAGCTGGGCCTTCAGGAATGATCCAGAACTTCGTAGAACTGACCTACTTGAGGGGTTTTCCTCTGCTACAAGACACCACTTGGATTAGACTTATAGGGATGCCTGGATCAAGAAACTGCCACCGCCCTGAAAACCCACAAAAATTTACAGAATGTTCACTAGTAAGGGCTACTATAAAATGTTACATCTCCAATTTCTGTAAACAGCCAAAAGAAGCAGGGAAATGACCTCTGCCTTACTTCCAAATGGCACAGATGTATACCTAACTGGCAGAATAGAGTTCACATCCAGAGTCATAGCTTCAAAGGAGAATGGGGAATGTGAATTTTAGATTTCCCACTTCCACGGAATAGGAAAACACAATAGAAAGAGATGGGTTGGATGCTGAGTCTGAGCCAACAATAAACAACAAAAATCCCTAACGGGTCAGTTTCTGCTCTCAGCCAGATGGTTATGGAGACTATATCCTTCAAACTGTACAACAACACAATCAACCACTATGCCACTTATTCTTCCAAAGTGATGTTTGGCTGAAATAAAATAACTAATAGACTCTTTACGTAGAAAAAAGTCTTAAAATATGATCATGATCACTGAAAATGTTGCATGCATTTTGTATTCTGCTTTTATTTTCACTTAAAATTATGTCATAAGACTTTCATTATATCAATAAAAAAATTTCATAAACATTTGCAAAGGATATCTAATATGCCATTTTGTGACTATCCTATATTATACTTAACCATTTGTCTTTTGCTGGTCATATAGGTAAGTTACAATTTTCCACAAATGCTAATGATTTTGTGAGCAACATCTTTGTGAGTAATATCTGCCATCCACTCCAATTATTTTGTTAGGATAGATTATCAGCCTTCTCTTTAAAAAAAAAAAGGGTCTTATTTACTGGCTCACCAAATCTAGGGCTTTTTATTTGTTCTGTAAATGGGACAAAAGTAGAACTACATTGTTTTAGAAGGAATAGGGGGGAAAGTCAGCAGTATATTATTTGTGCTAAAATAGCACAGCTTCTAAAACACCTGGAACCTTGTTTAGAGACATTACATAAAAGCACAGATTGCAGTAAATGTTGATTCATTCTGACTTGTGTTTTAGGCCCATAATCTTGATGTAATAAATCAATATGTTTCTTATTTAAAATGCTACTTAATCATTAGAAACTAGTACTGCCAAATACTATTGTTTATTTTCCTAAAGACAACACCTGTTTCTAATATTTTTAGTTTAAATCAAGTCACTAAGTATGTGCTTCCCCACCATGCAAAATTCTGGTGCCATCACAGATGTGTAAAATAATGTCCCTAAATTCCAAGAACTTACAGTGTTTTGGAGGAGCGAGCAAATTGCTTTATTGCTCTATTTTAAACCTGCATCTTGTTCTAAGTTTTTCTTTAAATCTGAGTGGGAATGGAGTTGGGTGAGAGCACAAAAGATTCCCTTTAGAATCTCTAGACTGTAAACTCCTCAAGGACTGGGGATTTATTTCAAATTTAAATTGGTATGTCTATTACTTAGTTTGCAACTTGATAAATATGGACTGGATAATTGAATGAACAAATGGGTAGTAAATAAATGAATCCACTCTGGCTGTATTCTCTATGACAGAAAATCAGTTCAAAAAATGGTCAAAGACCTATGTGGCTTAGAAACTAGACAAATTATACTGAACTTAGAGAACATTTAACAAGAACTTAACTGAAGTCTGTTATAAGCCCTGTACATGTTGTACTTCATTTACTATTCATAACTACTTTAAATGGTCAGTTCAATTATGTTTCCCAATTTATACATAAGAAAAATAAGGCTTATGATTGATTTGCCCAAATTATGCAATGAGTAAGAAATGAAGTGGAGATTTCAAGCCCCACTATGTTTTTAATCAGTATACTAGATTGTCTCCTATAGATTATATAACAAATATCAAGAGTGGATACGGGGCAAGATTTTATAGCAAGTCAATAAAACAGTGTTTAAATGCTATGACCTCCTGTCTCTCTTTTCATGACAGAGTTACATCATTTTCAAGTTTCTATGTGTCCTTTTGGTAGGAAGCCCACTATTACCATTTGAGGTCCTACCAACTTTGAACTTCCCCCAAATGTTAAAGGCATACCCTGTCCAAAAGTGTTCAGAACTTAAAGAACACAAAGCCAAGAGAAAACCCAGTTCTGTTGGTAATCACTGCCTTTGTCTCTAACTGGTACACCATGTTGCTGTTGAAATGGTATAGTTTTCTATCTGTCATGAATGTCCACTCTGCAGTGATGCTTTGTTGATCTGAATACCTGTCAGCTTCACAGGGTTGCTTCTCACTTGAGTTTGAGCTTATATCTCAGTGGTAGGCAGAATTCTAAATGGTTCCCCAAATGCCTGGCCCCTGATGTACCTATGCCTACCCCCCAGTTATTCAACTAACACTAATCTAGGTACTGCTGTGAAGGGCTTTTGCAGATGTAATTAAGGTCCCCAGACAATTGACTTTAAGATTGAAAGAGAGCCAGGTAGAGCTGGTCTAATCTCATGAGCCCTGTAAGTTTGAGTTTAGTGGTCAGGGATAAGTAAGTCAAAAAGATTAGAAGAATGAGAGATTCAATAGGAGGGAGATGAAGGTAGAAAGACACAGGGTGTAGAATTCAGGGACCCTCCAGAAGCTGAGAGCAGCCCCCACTGACAGCCAGCAGGGAACTGGGGAACTCAGTCCTACAGCCCCAAGAAACTGGATTCTGTCAAACACTGAATGGGCTTGGGTGCGGCCTCCTCTCCAGAGCCCCCAGGGAAGCCAGCTCCTGATTTTAGCTTTGATATACCCTGAACAGAGAACCCAGCTATCAATACCAGACTGTGAGTTCTTAAATACACATTGATTCAAGCAGATAACTGTGTAGTATCTGTTACACAACAATAGAAAACCAATACAAGTTCTGTTATTCGCACTCTAAGGCTGAGGATTTTTCTCCACAGTCCAAATGCTTGGTCCTGAGGGGCTTTTAGCATGAGTCACATTGAGGTCCAGAAACTCCCGTAGCCCATAAACCTTCAAGTTCTGCGCTGGGGCCAGGGTTCTTTCAACATTCTTATTGAGTCCCCATTTTTCATTCACAAAAGCAGACTGTTCTTCACATCTAGGGACAGAGCCTTATTGTCAAGCGACAACAAGTTCCAATGCAGTCTCTCTACGCAAGTCACTGGCTACCTATTGTAGATATTCAAAAGTGACCTTTCAATTAAAAAAAAAAAGTGTATCACGTGACCTGAGATTGTCAACTGTAGGCAAAGAAGAATTTTACCCCAAGGTTTACCATTACCTATGAATTCTTCTTGCTAACCAGAAAAGAAAAAAAAAAATACACACACACATACACACATATTCACACAGACTATGTTTCCTTTTCAGATTTTGTGTCAAAGCAAAATCAAAGTAACATGCAAAAGAGGCAAATGTACACTCAGAATACTAACTGGGCGTGCTAAGGTGGTAACTTGATGCTTTTCAAAATAAATAAATCAGGAATATTCATTTGAATCCTTCATGATTGCCTTCTTTCTTTTTGTTTGGTATTTGCCCTTATTCTCCCTTTACCAGACAAATAATCTTAAAGTCTTAACCCACCAGCACTTTTATATATCTGTGCATTTCAGAATAATATTTACTTTTAAAACACTTTGATAGTGAGATCAAAGAAAAGCCTGGAAGGAGAAGGTGAATTATATTAAACAGTGATTCATAAGGGTTGAACATCAGTGAGAAGGGAACCAAATGCTATCTAGAGGTTACTCCACATCTCATCATCTTTTGAAATACGTTATCTTATACAAGAGAAAACAGACTTTATTCAGCTTTGCAGGTCTGTTGTTTTGGATTTATTTAAAAGAGCAGATAATTTCCTCCTCCAGTGCAAGGACTCGAAGAGTTATGGTGTAATAAACCCACCTTTAACATTGTCAACTGCTACCTCAGGGAAGTCCAATTTAAGAAGTCAAAGGTTCATTTAAACATCCCCAGAGTTTTCTGCAAGAGGTTGATCTTAAATTTTAGAAAAAGGCAGACTCATCTACATTTTAAGTTAGGCATACCTAAATTCATTTTAAAATCTGAGTATACACATATTTTATTCTGTGTTTAATAAATAGACTCTAACCCTGCAGGTAAACCTATGATCCTTTGTTGAATTTTGTTTGTATCCAAATGTTTTAACAAAAAGTTCTGTTGAAAAGGATAACAGTAAAACTGAGTAGAAATTGTTGAGTTTTACCTTCTTACTTAAGCTTTTGGAAGGATAATATTAAAGATCACAAGGCTGTAACCCAGGCATCACTGTCCATCTGGTAGTGGTCTAATAACAAAAATATAAAGCATAGAATAGAGCAAAAAATAAACATCTTTTTGAAAACTAACCTAGAAAACACCATTTCAAATTATGATTGTAAATACATGCCCTTAAACAAGTAATTGTAAACAGTTTATAAGACATAAAATGAGATGTTAAAGTACAGTCATATAGAGAAAGAAGAGGCTGAAGACATGTACGTAACCTACACTAAACAGAGAAGATCCTGTGAGATCAATATTGCAGTGGATCTCAACACTGCCTACACAGAAGAATCACCTACAGAGAGTTTCAAAAATGCCTATACCCGGCCAGCACCCTCAGAAGAACTAATTTACTTGACCTAGAGCAGTGGTTCTCCAAGTGCGGTACCATCACCTGGGAACTTGTCAAAAATGCAGATTTTCAGGCCCACCCCAACTTAGTAAATCAGAAATTCTGGAGATGGAACCCAGCAATCTGGGTTATAACAGGTCCTCCAGTGATACCGTTGCTTACAGATTTTGAGACTCATTGATCTAGAGCAAGGAGGCAGATAAGTCAGACCTTTATTGTTTGCAAGTTCTAGAGATGATTCTAATAATACAGCCGAGATTGAAAACTCTGAGTTAAACATTAAAAATTAGGTATATCAAAACTCAACAATAATGAAAACCGGATTTAAAAATGGGCAAAAGATCTAAACAGACATCTCATCAAAGAAGATATACAGATGGCAAATAAACATATGAGAAGATGCTCCACATCATATCTCATCAAGGAATTGCACATTAAAACAGTGAGATACCACTACACATCTATTAGAATGGTCACAATCTAGAATACTGATAATACCAGTTCTGACAGGAACCCTCATTCATTGCGGGTGAGAATACAGAATGGTGCAGCCACTTTGGAAGACAGTTTGGCAGTTTTTTTACTAAGGTAAACAAACACTTACCATATGAACCTACAATTGTGCTCTTGGTATCTATCAGATGAATCGAAAAAAATGTCCACACAAAACCTGCACTTGGATATTTAGAGCAGCTTTATTCAGAAAGCCAAAACTTGGAAGCAAGCAAGATGCCTTTCAGTAGGTGAATGAATAAATAAACTGCGGTGTATCCATATAATGAATTATTATTCTAAAAGGAAATGAGTTATCAAGCTATGAAAAGATGTGGAAGAAGCTTAAATGTATACTACAAAGTGAGACAAGCTAATACGAAAAGGCCGTACATGGACTTCCCTGGTGGCGCAGTGGTTAAGAATCCGCCTGCCAATGCAGGGGACTTGGTTCGAGCCCTGGCCCGGGAAGATCCCACATGCCGCGGAGCAACTAAGCCCGTGCGCCACAACTACTGAGCTTCCGTTCTAGAGCTCGCGAGCCACAACTACTGAGCATGCGTGCTACAACTACTGAGCCCGCGAGCCACAACTACTGAAGCTCACGCACCTAGAGCCCGTGCTCCACAGCAAGAGAAGCCACCACAATGAGAAGCCTGCGCACTGCAACAAGAAGTAGCCCCCACTTGCCACAACTAGAGAAAGTCCGTGTGCAGCAATGAAGACCCAATGCAACCAAATAAATAGGTGAATAAATAAATAAATAAATTTTAAAAAGAAAAAAGAAAAGAAAAGGCCGTACACTGTATGATTCCAATTATATGACATTCTGGAAAAGGAAAAACTATGGAGAGAGTAAAAGATTGGGAGTTGACAGTGGTTGGGGGAAGGAAGGGATGAATAAATGGAGCACAGAGGACTTTCAAGGCAGCGAATCTATTCTTTCTTTATTTTAATTGTTTTAGTTGTGGTTAAAACACACACATACACATATAACAGGACATGGTACTATAACAGTGAATTCATATCATTACACATTTATCAAAATCTACAGAATGTATAGAGTGAACTCTAATGTAAACTATAGACTTGGGGTGATTATTATATATCAGTGTAGGTCCATCAATTGAAAAAAAGTAATGTACCACTCAGGCACTAGATGTTGATAGTGGAGGAGACTACTTCTGTAGGGGTGGGGGGCATATGGGAACTCTCTGTAAGTCCTATTCAATTTTAGTGTAAACCTAAAACTGACCTAAAAATGGTCTATTAAAAAATTGGTAGATAACATTAAAGGATAAATTTCATAGAAAGTCAATCATATATAAAAATATAAAACAAATGGGTCAAAAATTTTAGTTAACTTATCAGTTGGTAAGGGCGCTAGAAACAAACATTATAAAAAGTTCAAAGGAGAATCCAAAGACCAAACACACATGACCATCAGGAGGGCTGAAATGAATTTGCTTAATAGAGGCAAAACAGGTTTTTTCCAACAATGCACAAGGAAAATCAATTGAACCTCTAGCTGGCAGAGTTTATCTTCATTTATATAGAAAAGAACTATTCGAATTACTATCCATTTTTTACAAGTTAACTTCTGACTCTACAAAGTTGTATAATAGCTTCAAGACAATGAAATACACAAACCCTAGAGAATCAGATAATTCAGAGGGAGTGCTCTAAACACTACATAGTTTCTCTACTGAAGAAGTCTAATAATAATCTTTTGGTTCATATTAGAGTTGTGTACAATTTTTCCTTACAGTTAAAAACAGATGGGAAAAAGGGCAAGGCGAAGCTTGGCCCCTTAGGAACATGGACAGTTGAGATGACCAGGAGGTGATAAGTCTTGAAAGAGCAGAGGTTTGGAATTGAAACATCAGGTTCAACAGCATGCTTGTCCTTTGTCAAAGGGTTTTAAGTGTCATGCTGATGATTTTGTTATTCCTCTTATGGTAATGCTAAGTTGTTGGAGGTTTCCGGAAGGAGATGTGTATGCTTAATGCCCTGCTTTAGGGATACTAATCTAAAGTAATCTCTAAAATGGATTCAATGCCAGAAATGATTGAAAAGACGAATAGGAGCTGGTAAACCATCCAGGATTATGGTAAAATTTAAAGTTTTCTTATCCAGAGATTTCCTAAGAATTTCTTTGGAGACAGACACTCATCCAAACCCATTTTATTCTACAAAGCTCACAAAACCAGTGTGCTGTCTCTCTCTTTCTCTCTCTCTCTCTCCCCACCATGGCCATGCTCTACAGAAATACGTTGAAAATACAGACCATTTTTCTTTCCAGACAAGGTGGATAGTTATCTGGAGTGAAAAATTTCATTTTCTAGCATTTTTCATTGAAAGTATCGCCTGATAATTACACTGAAAAGAAAGTCACCATTAATCACATCTTTAATATACAATTCATTACTGTCTATCTTGCACGAAGCAGAAGAACTAAAATTAATCAGTCAAACCAAACTCCATCACAACCCAATGCCTGGGAAGGGGTGGGGGCCAGAAGGAAATCCTTTTAAATGGAGAAAATACATTTCCTTCCGCTGGCAGGAGGATTGAGGCCTCCATGGTAACATTACTTTCTGTCATCACAGAAGGTGATTTTAATCTGCTCCCTTGCCCAGTTTGAGCCACTTCCAGTCTGTAAGAAATTCGAAGCTCGTAAATGTCTTAAATATTATCTGAACCACAAGGGAAGGAGGTAGGTGACTTCTGTCATTGCCCTTTGATTGCACAACATTTTGTTAATGAAAGGCTTTTAGAAAACAAATTCACATTTCAAATTGCAACTGCTGCCTCTGTCCTTGTCACCCTGGTTCTCAACTGATAAGTTCACTCTGTCAGGTGACCCACTTCGAGGTGCCTAGTTCTAAAGCTCTAGGAGAGAAGGTGTTTGTGTGGTGGTGATTAGATGCAGAGGTTGGCTCTAAAGACTCCTGGTAATGCATAAGGCACAAGGGGAACTATTCATTCGTTGTTTATCATCCTCTGCTTTCTTGACTTATGTTGGTGCCATGAAAAGAAACCTGTTTCATTTCACCAGCTAGACTATAAACTCCTTGAAAATAACAGCCAGGTCTTATATTTTGTTAAGTCACTTTCCAAGTATGGGAGCTCCTGCATAACTGCTTGATAAATAATTGGATGTTTGGTTAGTTATAAACCATGGATTCTCTAGAAAGTTTAGGAGAGAAAAAAAAAAAGGATTCTCTTAGGGGCTGAAAATGTCAAGGCACTTATTTCTAAACTCCTCATCTAGATTATAAACCATTATTATATTTTACATGGAGAGATGGGATTTGGCATTTCTGAGAGAAATGCTTTAAGACTTTCAGTGATTGCCGTTACAGTACATTATTTCCCCCTATAAGATTCAGGAAATTGAAAATTGATGAGAGTCAAGGCTGTGGCAAAATGAAAACGATCAAGCCACTGAGTTGTGGGTGCTGAGCAGCCGAGTCCACTCCCTCACTGGGAAGAGGCTCCCATTCAGCCCAGCATCGCACACGCCACGCCCGAGCCTCCTCAAACTTGCAAAGCACTGCATGTTGGAAACCTGTGTACATGGTCATTGATCAAAACAATAACTTTAAATTCAACACTCTTTTTTTTTTTTTTTTTGCGGTATGCGGGCCTCTCACTGTTGTGGCCTCTCCCGCTGCGGAGCACAGGCTCCGGACGCGCAGGCTCAGCGGCCATGGCTCACGAGCCCAGCCGCTCCGCGGCATGTAGGATCTTCCCGGACCGGGGCACGAACCCATGTCCCCTGCATCGGCAGGCGGACTCTCAACCACTGCGCCACCAGCGAAGCCCTAAATTCAACACTTTTTAAACCTACCGAGTAGCCTCATCTTCTCTATAGCTCCCAGCACGGTACAAGATAGATGATGGGGGCTCAATACATTTCGGTTGGATGAAATAACTTGTAGATCATTAGTCTCCAGGGCAGAGTGACCACTTTTGAGAATAATGAAGAGGGGAAGGTAAGGGTCAAAAAAAAGCAGAGGTGATGATGCCTATGTCAGATATAGTATTCATTTTCACATAAATCAAAGGAGAGCTTTAATATTTGAGTTCTGAGTTAGACACAGAAACTCAGAACACATGTATTTTTATTTTCTGCCAAATAAAAAAATGAATGAAACAGAAGGATATTGAATACGTGTTAGCCTGAGAGCCAGTTACAATTGGAGAGGACGATTTATATGAGCAGCCAAAGAAAGAAGGAGCCAAAGGTCACCGGGGCTACCAGCCAAATCTGACTGGAACATCCACACATTGTCTCAATTTCTAATTTATCAGTATGCGAACTGGTTTGTAGTCAATGTGCTGACTGTGCTGACAATTTAAGTTCCTTCTGTTAGTGAGCTGTTTAGTTGTAGTTGGCTACTTGAACAACCCAGTGTCAAGACTTGACTTTGCATTTAAATGAGAGTTGGGAAAGATATTTTAGAATAATTAAGGAAAAAAAGTGGAGGGGCTCGGTTTCTTAAGAGGAAATAGACATATATGTTACTAATCCAGGATGTAATGAAGTGAAAAGAAATGGACCATATAAGTTAGAAATGTCCAATGTAACAATAAAAAGAAGCTATGTATATAAATAAAGACATAGTGATGACAATAAAATTCATGCCTCAATTTGAAATGCACACAGCTTGCAAAGTGCCATCACATATGGTACCTCATTTGATCCTCAAAGGTTATTATAAAATGTATTCGCACATTATACATATTCATATAATGGACTTTTAGGCACCAAAGCCAACTACATTTGAACAGAATCAGGCTATCATAGTTCTTATGAGCAATACTCTAAATGTCCATTGTTTCCCTTTTATTTATATCTTCTTTCTTAGATGTTCAAGCCCTATGAACCAATTCTTCTTAGAACCCACTGATAATTTATAGGTTGTTGTTACAAGTTGAATTGTATTCCTCAGAAATGCATATGTTGACATCCTCAACATACGCATTCAGAATGTAACCCTATTTGGAATTAGGGTCATTGCTGATGTAGGTAGTTAAGATGAGGTGATTAAGGTGAACCTTAATCCCATATGACCCCATCCTTATAAAAAGGAGAAATGTGGACACAGAGACAGGCACACAGGGAGAATGCCACGTGAAGATAAAAGGCAGAGATCAGGTGACGCTTCCGCAAGTCAAGGAACGCCAAAGATTGTCAGCAAACCATGAAAAGCTAGGGGAAGGCATGGAAGAGATTTTCCCTCACAGCCTTCAGAAAGAACCAACACTGCCGATACCTTGATCCAGCACTTTTAGCCTCCAGAACTATGAGATGATAAACTTCTGTTGTTTAAGCCAGCTTATTTGTGGTACTTTGTTACAGCAGCCCGAGCAAACTCATACAGTGCCATCATGCTTGTTCCTCTAAGAATGGAGACATGTCTAAGGGTATAGGGTCAAGGGTCTTTAGGACAGCCTGCCAAAGAAAACCCTTCCTCATCCAACAGCAACAGCTCAGACGTCCTAAGCTCTTTCAACCTGCAGTCAAGAAGAATAACTTGTGGAAAGCTGAGGTGTCCAGCTAGCTCCTCAGGTGTGTGGTACTGACCACCCCCAGTCTGCTTTCAATCCATATACTGAGCTGAGAGCTCCTCCCCATGTTCTCTGCAGGAAGGGCTGTTGGCCAAGAGAATTGTCAGAAAGGAGGTTGCTTTCTAGTTTTACCTATTACCAGCTATGTGTTCTTGGACAGACTACTTAACTTCCCCATTTATAAAGTGAGGATGAGGAAACTTCTCTCACTAGGTTGTTGTGAGGTGCAAATGAGTTAATATCCATCACTTTTCCCAGACATTTGCTCTTGACATTTTCTCTTCAGTGTTGAAAGCTCCTGAAGAAACCAGGGAGAAAGAATATAAATACCACATTTTTCCAGCCTCAGAGACTATATCCCCAGATTGTGATTCCTGGTTCTTTCTTTGTCTCTTTCCACTTAATAAAACGCCATACAATTTGCTTCTATAATATCCATTTGCTTGCTCTTTCTCTTAATTGCTATACCCCCTTTACCATGTCATACCCACAACTTTGTCCTCCTGACTTTCTCTTATCTGAGGCAAAAAACCACGTGCATTGTCTCCCCTTTACTCATCCTTATCTGGGAAAAGTACTTTTCCCCTGTCCACTGGTGGCTTCAGCATTTCTATACAGGATGGCTCAGAGGCAATAATTTTGTTGGAAACGTGTGCCAAAAGACAGATCTTGAGTCTGCATTTGTGGAGTAGGTGCTGCGTTTTTGTTTAAGGTTGTTTTATTTTGGGGTGGCTTGGGAAGACGAGATGTGCTAATTAGCTTATGCATAATGTAAAGCCCCATATGCTAGATGTTCTGGTTTTCCAGCCTAGATCTTATCTCCACCCTCTCCATCCTACTCTGTGCCCCGAGAGGGAAATCTCCATGGACTGTTTACCCAAGCTCTCTTGTCCTCCTGCCAGGAGATCACAGGGTTGGAATAGAGAGAAACAGAGGTATTGACACACCCCATTTCCAGGTCCCTCCATGCAAGGCTATGGTTTTGACAGCAGTTACATTTCTCCTAAGACTATAGCTTCTTTCCAGCAGCTCTTCTCCTAATGCTACAGCCCTTACCGAATTCCAGTGAGAACAAATTCCAGTAATACCATTCCTTCCCCTCCCTCTGCAGGATCAGGGGGAGTAACATAAACAAGTGTAATAGTCACTCTTCAATACATCCACCCCTTAAAAATTGGGGGACTTGCACTACTGCTCCCTGGGAGTTTCATTATCCTTTAACCCCTCTCACACCTCTGTAGATAGTCCATTCATTAAACCTCTCTTCAATTACACCCATTTCTTTACTGTCAGGACTTTGGTCATCCTGGCACTGCCACCTCTCCTGGCACTGCCATCCTGGAACTGCCGTCTCTCTCCCTAAGAACATCATACAAGTATAACTGGTACATTGTTGATAAGGAATTTCTATTTTATCCCAGTTCATCTATATCCTGAAGAATTTTAGTGATGCTTTCAATCACAACCACCAGCTATTTGTTATTAGGTTATCATGCATCTCTTATATTCTTCAACTTTTCTCTCCCTTTTTCCTGTCTTCATCTTTAAACCTGTCATCTGTGAAGGCAATCTGGGCCAGTGGAAGGAGCTGGGACCACAGTCAGCCAACTGGTCAGGCTTGGAATCAGACGTTCAGCCCTTATGAGTATTATGAGCCTATGAGTACTGCAATTTTGAGCAAAACATGAATCTTCCATCAATCTTATGTGCATAACACCCACAAATGAATGATAAAGAAGAAATAAAATAATGCAAGTGAAGGAAATAACACATAGTAGTGGATTGACAGTTGTTATCACCTTCCTATATATAGTTCCATATTGTCTGAGGCTTCTTACAGACAGTGCTGTTCTCACCCCAAAAATGCCCTGAGACTTCCATTTCCTTCCCTATCAATGCATTAAGCATGGGGTTTGGGGTCTACTTGGAATAAAACGCCACACTTCTTCCATCAGTTTATCTTCTCCACCATCTCTTGGCATTAGTCATGAGTTCCTTTTCTCTACTACATAATCAAATGTAATAATCATTCTCTGATGCTTCCATCCCTTGGAGACGTGGAGATTTCCCAGCAAAGGACCATCTCTTTCCAACCACCTTGTGTGAATAATGCTGGTTTTGCAGGCTACTCCTGAAGCACATACTGCGGTGACTTTTTTAGTTACTATCAGTTACTGTTCACCATCTTTCTCATCATTTTTGACCCTATCAGCCAGTCAGTCAAGAATTATTCCTTGCATTCCTTCCACGTGTGAGTCGACTTTCTCCCCTGGAGAGTGGTCTAGGATAAAGACAATTTTCCCAGCTGTTCTCAAAACCCTCTTAGAACTCAGTAACTAGGTCAGCAAACCCAAGAACAACTTTCCTTTTCAAAGGATTGTTCATGCTCTTGGTTTCCTGTGCAGAGAAGCCTGCTTTTGGATTATTTTCTGCTTCTCTCTTTGATAACTTTTGACCATATCCTTGCTCCTTTTCCTGTACTTGTCTTGTTTCCCAAACTGACCTATAAAGAACTCCTCTGTTAGCCACAATTATTCTTTCAGGATCATCTTTCCAGATCCTCTTTTTATTATGTAAGCCTGTTAGTGCCTTCTTTTCTTCTCCCACACTCTAAAATGCCTACAAATCATGATTTTATTTGGGTTTGGCCTGATTGTTCATTTATTTATTTATTTTCTCAGATCTCCTTAATTCCTAACCTACAAATTCATTTATTTGTTCTTTGAATTTTATTGTTTTCAGTTTTATGTTTTCAGTTCATTTTTATATTCTCTGGGATGGTAGAGAGAAGAATCACAGGCTTTGTATCTAGCAGTTCATGATATTAATCTCAGCTTGACCACAAAACTTCAGTTTCTTCATCAGTAAGAGGAGATAACAGTATCCACCACAGCTTTAAGGATGATCACACTTTAAAAGCCTGTCATAATGCCTGGTACATTGTGTCCTCTCGACAAATGTTAGCTTTTGTACTTCTTCTTCATTAAACTCAAATATCAGGAGACATTTATCATTCACTGTGGTTTTAGTGTTTTCCCTGAAAATTCATGCTATAGATCTAATTTAGTATGTGTCACCAGCTGGACAGATTGAATGGGGTGGAGAGATCTCCCTCTTACGATTATTTTTCATATATTTCTAAATCTTTCATGTTCTAATAGGAATTTATTTACCTTTTTTCTTCATGCCACAACAAACTCATTGAGATTTTGAGGAATTAATTTTGGTCATTATTACACAATGATAGATACTATTTTGTCTCCTATTTTACCATCTATTTTCTTCCCTAGAGACAAAGTACCTAATGTCTACTGGTTCACACCATGTTTTGTTGATTTTGTTCCAGACTGTTAGCATATTTATCTAAATAAGCACCTTAAAATCTGTATGAGCTGATCAATTCAGAGTATTTAACCAAAGAGTAAAAATTTGGTTACTTCTGATTCTATTAGTTTTATACAATTACTTACAATGGATAGTGCTTCTTTTTGTAATGAGTTTCCCTAGTCTTTTTTTTTTTTTTGCGGTAGGCGGGCCTCTCACTGTTGTGGCCTCTCCCCTCGCGGAGCACAGGCTCCGGAGCACAGGCTCAGTGGCCATGGCTCACGGGCCCAGCCGCTCCGCGGCATGTGGGATCCTCCCAGACCGGGGCACGAACCCGCGTCCCCTGCATCGGCAGGCGGACTCTCAACCACTGCGCCACCAGGGAAGCCCTCCCTAGTCTTTAATAGAGTTGATCACCTTCCTTGTTTGTGTGTGTGTGTATGTGTGCTATGCATAGAAGACAGCTGAGTGGTAATGGTCATCCGTTTATATGGTATGATATGATATATAATATTATATAGTATATATATTATACTATAATATAATGTAAATGATCTAAGGCTCATTATGATTCATCATCCAATTAAGATACCTTTTATTTAAAAAATCTACATGATGAATATTAAATGGAAATCCTGTCTCTGGATGGCTTTCTCCTTCTATAGATCCAGCTGTTTGACAGCTATACACGTCCCTAACGTCCCTAACACGTCCCCCATTGTTACTTGGGAAAAAATTGTACTTGATCTCTTCTCTCTCAGAATTCCTTACTAAGCAACATTTTAATAAATATTTAATAAATATTTAATAAATATCTGAAATGAAAGACCGAGGCATGTGAATATCTGGGGGATAAATGTTCCAGGCAGAGGCAAGAAAAAGTACAAGTGCCTTAGGCTGAGAGTATGCCTGGCAAGTTTAAGGAACAAAGGTGTCAGTTTTTCTGAAGTGTACAAAGTACAAAAGAGAGGATAATAAGATAACAGGGGTATTGGGATTTAGAGAAGGGTGAAGATGCTGTAGGGTCTTGTAGGTCACTGTAAGGATTTTGGCTTATACAGTGTGAGATGAAAGCTACTGGAGCGTAATGAGTAGAGAACTTTCAGGAGCCATGATCTGACCTCGTTTTAACAGTACTCTTCCAGCTGCCGGGTGAATTGTTCACGGAGACAAAGCGTGGAAGCAGGGAGAACTGTTAGGCAGAGCTTGTAATGATGTGTGTGAGAGATGATACTGGCTGCAACCTGGGTAGGAGGAGTGGATGTGGTGAAAAGTTTTCAGACGATGAGAACACGGTGAGGGTAAAGCCAATAGGATTTGCAGACAGGTTGCCTGTGAGACAGATAACACCAGCTTTGCGAGGAGCTGCCATTAACTGAGAAGAGCGAAGATGCAGTGAGAGTACATGTGAGGTGCATGATTATTAGAAGTCAGAGTGGAGGAGGGAAGGCAGCAGGAGCCTGCGGGACGGGGGAGAGTTACAGGATGGAGGTCGGTATTGGGCGTCATCAGCCTCTAGATGGTGATGAAAGACATGAGAGTGAGGTCTGAGAGAAAAGGAGACATCAACAACTGAGACTGAAAAAGAGTGATCGGTGAAGTAACAAAACAGGAGAAAGGGGTGTCCCGGAAGTAAAATGGGGGAAAGGAGGTGTTTCAAGAAGGAAGGAATCGATCCACTGAACCAAATGTTGCTGACAGATTCAATGTGACAAAGGTTAAGAACTGTCATTAAATTAAGCTACAGAGGTTACTGGTATCATTGACAAGGTATTTATGAGGGGAGCAGCAGAAGGGAAGCCCCGATGAATGTGGTATCACGAGACAGTGAGAGGAGTGGAAGGAGAGAGAGAAAATATAAGCAAAAATTTCAAGGACACTTTCTATGAAGGAAAGCTGATAAAGGATGAAGAGAGGATTTTTTGAGATGGAAGAAATTGCAGAATGTTTATATGTTGATGATAAAAATCCAAGAGAAGGGAGAAATTGATCGTGCAGAGGAGAAACAGGACAATACTGGAGTGATCAACTTGAGTAGCAAAAAGTAAACAGACCCAGGGCTCGGGTAGAGGGTAGAGAGCTGGCCTCAGAGAGCAGCTCACACACACCCCCACCCCCGCCGTAACAGGACGTGGACACAGGTGCGGTTAAGTAGATGCAATGGTGGGGGGCGGCAGGAGTTCTCTTCCGACTGCCTGCATCGTTCCAGCAGAAGAGGAAGCCAGGCCACCAGCTGTGTTAGAGGGTGAGGGAAGAGGTGTTGGAGAGTGGGCGGGTTTGCAATGTCTCCTAGGGGAAGGAGAATGAATGACCAACAGAAATGTTTGTATGATTGCTTGTGACTGTTGTAGGTTAACTTAAGGACAGAAGTTTGGTTGTCCTGAATTTAATGTGCACCCAGGGATGGTGGGCTTTTCTCCGCCCACATGTGGCTGCGCAGCCTCAGGTATGAAGATGGGAAGGGTGGATGCATGCACAGGGGAGGCCTAGCGAGGAAGTATGATGATGGACAAAAGGGCTCATGAGTTGAAGTATCAGTGACGGAGTGATTATACAGGAGGGCTCTGGAGGCCAGGAGCACACATAAGGCGTAGGATAGATGGATTTTAGGGTAAGTAGGGTTTAATAAGCTGTTCGAATTGGGGCATCTCACACTAGTCTGGTTCTTCTGAAGTCAATAGATTTATTTTGTTTTGTTCTGGATTTTTTCTCTGCAAGGACTATTTCCTGTGTATGCCTTGCTCATCCCCGTTCTTTTTCTCATGCTGTATTTTAGCACATGCAAAATTTGCTTTTTCTTTTAAAATGTCTCCTTATTTCTTCTGAAATATTTCACTACTTTCCTGTTCTCATTCAGTGCTGTCCTATAGAACTTCCTGTGCTAATGAAAATGTTCTGGGTCTGCATTATTCAATAAAATAGCCACTGGCCACCTGTGGCTGCTTATCCCTTGAAATGTGAATAGTGTGACTAAGGAAATAAATTTTCCATTTTATTTCATTAGGATTAATGTAAATTTAAATAGCCACATGTGGCTAGTGTCCAATCTACTGGAGGGCACAGTGAGCCTAAGAGCTATCTTTATATTATTTGATGATAAAAAATGTCATTGGCATTAAAATATTGTTTCTGGTTTCCCAGAAATCTCTTTCATTTCTGCCTTCTAAATTTGGTTCCAGTGCAACTTGCCTCTTTTTTCCCCATTCAGTCAAAAAACATTTATGGAACCTCAGCTGTATGCTGGGACCAGTGAGAGGTATTGGTGATGTAAGAATGTTTGTCCTCAAGTAAGGAGGAGATGGGTAAAGAAATCAATGACAATAATGGAGGGTCCTCAAAAAACTAAAAGTACAGTTGCCATATAATCCTGTAATCCCACTCCTGGGCATATATCCAGAGAAAACTCTAATTTGGAAAGATACATGCACCCCTATGTTCACTGCAGCACTATTCACAATACCCAAGACATGGAAGCAACCTAAATGTCCATCAAAAGATGAATGGATAAAGAAGAGGTGATGTGTATATATATATATATATATATATATATATATATATATACATATACATACACACACACACACACACACACACAATGGAATATTACTCAGCCATAAAAAAGAATGAAATAATACCATTTACAGCAACACGAGATTATCATACTAAGTGAAGTAAGTCAGAAAGAGAAAGACAAACTCCATATGATATCATTCATATGTGGAATCTAAAATACCACAGAAATGAAGTTATCTATGAAACAGAAACAGACCCACAGATACAGAGAACAGACTTGTGGTTGCCAAGGGGGAGGCTGGGGGACAGGGAAGGATTGGGAGTCTGGGGTTAGCAGATGCAAACTATTATATACAGAATGGATAAACAAGGTCCTACTGTATAGCACAGGGAACTCTATTCAATATCCTATGATAAACCATAAGGGAAAAGAATATGAAAAAGAATATATATATACATATATATATAACTGAATCACTTTTCTGTACAGCAGAAATTAACTCAACATTGTAAATCAACTATATTTATTTTAAAATAAATTTTAAAAATCAATGACATTGCTATAAAATTGCAGTACAATGTGCCACAAGCTATGATCAACTGAAGTGTGAAGGGTGGTAGGCGCACCACAGGGAATGCACAAAGGGAATATAGTCTTCAGCATCCGACCAACTGAGGTTTGAATCCTGGCTTTGATCCTTCCTTAGTGAGTAACCCACCTCACAAAGTAGTTTGTAAGAATTGTAAAAATTGGTGCATGTGTAAAGTGCTCAGCACACTGCCTGCCTTTATATAAAACTAATTTCCTCTTGGGCAAAATGCATAATTTTTTTTTACATCTTTATTGGAGTATAATTGCTTTACAATGGTGTGTCCGTTTCTGCTTTACAACAAAGTGAAATGCATAATTTTTTTTCATTACAAAGTTTACCTGTGAGTTTTTTTACATTGAAAATTTTGCTATCCTTCTTCTCCATTGTCAGGACAGTATTTCTGAGGGTACCTCCTATCCAGCTGATTTCTTGAGCCACACGTGCAGCATGACCCTGGCGGCCTCTGTGCCCACTCTTCTCTGCGTCTAGCCTGAAACGGAGCTGCTCTGTCGCCACACATCACTATAATATATTAAAGGCAGTTATAGCCCAATCTGCTATTTTTCTTGAACACTTACTGGGTCAAAGAATTTATTTGAAAATACTTGGTGTCTTTTGTCCAGAAGAATTATAAAATGCTGGAAACTTGGAGCTATAAGCAGAGCCCCTATTCCTGCCATGAAATCATCAGATCTCTGCTTGACAGAGGAGCTCCCTCACAGGGAGGCAGCTGGACTCAAAGGGAACTCACTCCCTACGAAGCAGTTCAACTCATTATAAGGATTTTCATCAACAGGAAGTTTATTTTTCTGTAGAAATGTAATCTACTGCCCTCTGGGTCCCTCCATCAGTCTCACTTGTGTCCTCCACCTTTCTTTTTTCTTTTAATTAATTAATTAATTTGTTTGTTTGTTTATTTTTGGCTGTGTTGGGTCTTCGTTGCTGCGCGCGGGCTTTTTCTAGTTGCGGCGAGCGGGGGCTACTCTTCCTTGCGTTGCGCGGGCTTCTCATTGCGGTGGCTTCTCTTGTTGCAGAGCACGGGCTCTAGGTGCTCAGGCTTCAGTAGTTGCAGCACGTGGGCTCAGTAGTTGTGGCGCACGGGGTTAGTTGCTCTGTGGCATGCGGGATCTTCCCAGATCAGGGCTCAAACCCGTGTCCCCTGCATTGACAGGTGGATTCTTAACCACTGCGCCACCAGGGAAGCCCTGTGTCCTCCACCTTTCTGAAGTGGCATTCCACTTGGGAGAGAAATGGGGTGGGGTTACAAGTAGGGCTAAGATTACACAACACCTAAAACCTTTCTCATCTAAGCAGTATCCAGCTAGGAGTCACCCATACTTATGACGTATACATTGTCCACTAGATGAGTCCTGTTGAAAAGTGTCAGAACCATCCATCTAGGATAGAACGGAAGAAATCTAATTTTTTGAATTTGAAATGACAACTTTTCACATTTTCACATATTTATAGAGCCCATCCCCCAGGAGTCTTTCCGATTCCAGCCTAAATATCTCTGATTCCTTCATCTATCCTTTATGTCCTAATTTCAAGTTTCCTCATCCTTCTCCCTCCTTGGGACCTGTTGCCAAGGTCCCTCGCTAAGGGGTCATATTTGGATTCTGTTGACTTCTATCTGAACATCTATTTGGATGGCTTCTCGGTGTGCTGGTTGGATTCTTGGGTCTCACAGTGATACTGAAGTTGAAGAATCTTTCTTTCCTATTTACCTTTGAGGGAGGTACAATACCTGGCTATACCTTGGGTTCCCTGACTTCTGGTCCATAGTTTTGCTTTTCAGTGTCTGATATGAGGACGTTAAGTGCCGAGAGGGGTTGCTGAGAGTAAAGAAGATGAGGAGACAAACCTCCATCCCCCATCCCAGTTAGACTTTCTCGGCACATTCACCCTCTTTGACAAAAGAAACACAAAAATGTGTGTTCCTATCTTGATCTGCTTTAGTTCAAATATGCATTCTTCTTATTGCTACCAACATAATAGATAGATCCATGGAGAGATCCATAGATAGATAATCAATAGATAGATAATTGATAGATAATTGATAGATTGATAGATGATAGGTTGATAGATATAAGTGTGTGTGTGTGTGTGTGTGTGTGATTATCACTCTAGTTCTAGTTCTCTTGTTCTTTTGCTCTTCTTTCATTTTGCAGTGTTTTTTTCATTGCCACTCAGCGCCCTTTCTATTTTCCCACTCTTGTTTTGCCACACACTTTCTCTTCCCCATTACCCAGCTTAAAAATGGCCACATCTTCAGGGGGAACAGTAATGCCCAGAACAATGCAAAGTATATTTCCCGGGGGACAATAATAACTTGATGGGCCTCATTGTGGGGCAAGGTCAGAAGAGATGGGAGGCAATTTGTGTTCCAGCAAATATCAGTCTGTCAGGTCCTTGCCGTTGTCTTAAAAATAGCTCCCACGTATCAGGACATATTTTAGAACTAAGTTCAAAGCACATTTGCTTGTTCAGAGCATCTCTTATGCTGAAAATGCTGAGCCTGTGGAAAGCAAAGTTGGGAGTATTTATTTGTAACTTGCAGTCACTCCAGAATTCCCTCCGGGAATTCTTTGCAACAATTCAAGCTCAAATGTAGAGCACATAGAAAAGTCCGTGCTTTTCCCCACTCGCACAGGATTTGTTGTACCACCTCCTCACATGGATAACAAGTAGAAGAGAAGATGAATTAGGAACCCAAATCTGCACTTTTATCAGTAACTCTAAGAGGCTTTCTCAGTCAGTGTTACAAGTTAGTACATTGAAACCATGCCTCTGCCCCTAAATTATTCTATTCCCACCCATCTTTTTCTCCTTGGGAGTACTTTTTATACCAGGATTATTAACACATTATATGAGGGAAAACTGTTGAATGTCATGTTAAAAAAAAGCAACTTAGTTGTGCTTGTTTGTTTGGAGTTTTAAGAAACATTTAACACCTTCTACTGCTCTGATGTTTACATCAAAAGCACATAAATTCTATTTATACATCAAATGACTATAAATATTACAGCTTTGCTTTGGCTTCTGCAAAAGCAAGAAAAAGACGGGTAGGAGGGAGAGACAGACTCAGTGACATAGAGACAGGCACGTAAGAACGGGCAGAATACAAAGGCAGACGAAAGACAAGGTGAAAACACAGAGGGACCGATACCCCACCGCTGGGGTCAGTGACATCCTCTTTACCTCACTCTCAAGGTATTGGATTCAAAAATTAAACATGAGCATGTCTCCCTAAGCAATCTTGAATGGTATAAGTCGCTATACAATGACATGAGGTTATTTTTGTCAGTGTCAGTATTATTGTCCTTGCTTAAGTGTCAAACAGGTCAGATCTGAGCATGAAGTTGCTGGACTCAGGTGTGAGGCAGTCAGGGATGGGTGGGGAGTATGGCAGGATGGAGAAGTAGTGAGTGAATCAGCACTGTGGATTGTTGCATTCATGGCGATAATGATATTGGACAGTCTTCCTACGTAATGAGCATTGTATTTTCCTTGCAGCTCCTCAGACGTCCCAAGAAACCTACAGGGACAACGCTTTTCACCTCAACAAAGCAGCATGGCCTAGTGACTGTTAATGTAAGTTCTGGGTATAAACTACCTGGGTTCAAATCTGAATTGCACCACCTACCAGCTATACAATTCTGAACACAATGTTTAACCTCCATGGATATGTTAGTTTCTTATTGCCAAAGTAACAAATTATCACAAACTTGGCTTTAAAAAAAACACAAATTTGTAGGGCTTCCCTGGTGGCGCAGTGGTTGAGAGTCTGCCTGCTGATGCAGGGGACACGGGTTCGTGCCCCAGTCCGGGAAGATCCCACATGCCGCGGAGCGGCTGGGCCCGTGAGCCATGGCCGCTGAGCCTGTGCGTCCGGAGCCTGTGCTCCGCAACGGGAGAGGCCGCAACAGTGAGAGGCCTGTGTACCCCCCCCCCAAAAAAAAAACACAAAACTTTGTTATCTCACAGTCTGGAGGCCGCAGTCCCTCTGGAGGCACCAGTAGAGGATGTGTTTCCCTATCTTTTCCAGCTTCCAAAGCCTCCCACATTCCTTGGCTCATGGTCCCCCTCCCTCTTCAAAGCCAGCAGCACAGCATCTCTTCTCCTCTCTGACCTTTTGCCACCCTCTTAGAAGACTATTTTGGATAATCCAGGATAATCTTCCCATCTCTGGATCCTCACTGTTATCACATCTGCAGAATCTCTTCTGCCATGTGAGGTAACCTATTCACAGGTTCTGAGAATTACAGTAAAAACATCTTTAGGGGGCCACTATTCTGTCTACCTTAATGGGTAAACCAGGGAAAAAATAGTACTTACCTCATGAAAGCGCTATGAGAAACACAAATAAAACACTGAGAATAGCTCCTTTTTTATTAATGGTCACAGCCATTAACACCTACTTAGTAGAACAGGGAGTGGAGGATGGGAAATGAACTGGATGGAGGATGGGGTTGAGTTTGGTCAGAGGCAGAGGCAGCTCTGAAGCTCTCTCTGTCTGGTTTCACTGTTACGAAACCTGCTTGGAATTACGAAAATAAGACACATAACTTTTGATGTTTCTGTATGTGAAAACACTGATACCATGAGTAATTCCAGAGCAGAATTTAAAAGGTTGGAGGGATCTTAGAACTCTAACCTAAATGTCTAAATGTTATACAGGAGATACCTGTCTCAGATGCAGAGAGAGAGAGAGAGTTGTCCAAAGACACACAGTGACAGAGATGAAATGAAAGCCCAGGGCTCCAAGACACCTGCCAGGTGTTCTTTCTACCACGTTTGATTCCACTTAAGGAAGACTCAGTGGTCCAACTAGTGTTTTCCAACTGGCTTCCAAATGCCACGTAGTACAAGGAAATAGAATTTAATTTGTAGACTACTTGAGTTTATTTATTTATTTATTTATTTTTGCGGTATGTGGGCCTCTCACTGTTGTGGCCTCTCCCGTTGCGGAGCACAGGCTCTGGACACGCAGGCTCAGCGGCCATGGCTCACAGGCCTAGCCACTCCGAGGCATGTGGGATCTTCCCGGACAGGGGCACGAACCCGCATCCCCTGCATCGGCAGGCGGACTCTCAACCACTGCGCCACCAGGGAAGCCCGACTACTTGAGTTTAAAATGCTGTCTCTCCTAAATGTAATGTCCTATTCTGGATTAGATCCTGGAACAGAAATATGATATTAGTGGAAAAAAACTGGTGGAATCAGAATAAAGTTGGTGCATACATACAATGTGTCATACAATGGTCATGCAAGACACCAACAATGAGGAAAACTGAGTGAGGAAGATAAGGCAACTCTCTGTACCCTCTTGGCAACTTTTCTGTGCATCTAACGTTATTCTTACATGTAACATTTTTTTAAATATGATTTTTTTCTTTTACTGTGATAATGCATATTTCCTTAAATAATGCCTTTTGTTGTGTAGTATAAGGTCCTGACATCGTTATTCTTCTCTCAGTCCCGTTGTCCTTACTTGTCCCTCTGCCAATAATGCTCTTCCTACAGGCATTGACATGCCTTGTCCCATCACTGTCCTCAGGACTTTCTGCCCACATCACATTCTCAGTGAATTTTCCCAGTTGTGATGGATGAGAGAGAGAAAGAAAGAGAGAAGAAGAGAGAGAGGATGGAAGGGAGGAAGAAAGGGAGAAAAAAATTCCTCACTCCTGAGAACAGAAAGAAAGCCCCTGAAATTTCCTCTCTCTCTCCCCTGCTTTATCTTTCTGCTTAGCACTCACTACTATTAAACACAACGTGCATCACTCCAATTTATCTTACATGTTGTCTACCTCCACTGCCACAAAGGCTAGGATTTTTTATTTTTGTCCCTTTTGTTCATTGTTGTATCCCTAGCAACCGGAATAGTGCTTGGTATACAGAAAGCACTTCACAAATATTTGTTGAATGAATGAATGAATGAACAACTGTAATTACCCTGCAGGTTGAGTGATCCATGTGTACCTAGGAACACCCAAAAATATGAGCCCTTCCACAGTCAGGAACTTACATGTCTTCTTGCTAAAAACTCCATGATGAGACCCGACTGAGCTCAGAGGAGTTTTAACACTCAAGATACGCTTGAATATTTCGCTTACATAACTCATTTCAGACCGACACAAGGAACAGCCCTTGAAGGCAATAAGAGCATCTTCGGTCCACACCGCTCTAAGTGATTGGAAGTGAATAAAATTATTAATAGGTGAAAGGGCAGAAAGATCATCTGGCGAGCGGAGATCTTTAAATCACTCTCTTCATTGTGATAAAAACAAAAAACAGTGCACCAAAGCCTAAAAGCAGAAAATATTTGCACAAGTCTTTCCTAGGGTGGAACAGAAATTATTCCTGAGGAATTCTTCTCCCTCCTGCCTTTGCCTTTTTTCATTCTTTCTACCGTTATCTTCCTTCATTTATCCACCTCATTTCTCCCCTATGTTCCCCCCGCCTTTTTCCTTTTCTCCTCCCTCCTGCCTACCATTTGCAAGGTACTATGTTGGTGCCAATGGAGAACCCAGGGCATCGGGAGCAAAATCGATGTCCCCCATTATTGATAGCACAGGGAGATCAGCTCGGTGCTGTGTGACCACCTAGAGGGGTGGGATAGGGAGGGTGGGAGGGAGACGCAAGAGGAGGGGATATATGTATACGTATAGCCAATTCACTTTGTTATACAGCAGCAACTAACACAACATTGTAAAGCAATTATACTCCAATAAAGATGTTTAAAAACATTTTTGTAATAAACTTTGAAAATAAATAAATAAGTAAAATAAAACCTGTACGAAGGTCTTCAATATGCTAGGTACTTTATAGTATCATATACAGTTTCTAAGTAAGTTATAGTCATTCATGAGAATCAATATGGTGTCCTGGGAAGAGCAGGGATTTGTTATCAGACCACCCTGGGCTTGAGCCCCACTACACCTCTACCACTGCTGTAGTGATCTTGGAAACCCACCTCGACCACTATGGGCAACTTCCTTCATCAGTTAAATAAAGAGAATATTTACCTCTCTGCTATTGTGGACATTAATTAGATGTGGTATATGAGGTGACCTAGCATAGTCTGGAGAAGGGGCTCAGTGTATAGTGCCTGTTGATGAAATTCAAGTGGAAAATTTACATTTTTAACTGGGAAAATAACATGTAAAAGTGTTCATAAAGTAACATCAGAGGATCACTTCAAAACTGTGTGATCACCACACTGAGTCTTCACAGGACAGCAACCTTGAACCCATTTTATACATTTGGAGAAGCTGGAACACAGAGAGGTAAATCGCCTGAAATTGTAGGAGAAACTCAGTGGTAAAACTCGGGCCTTGGTATTTCAAACCCAGTTCTCCTTCCATCCCAGGGCGGATCCCCTGCGAGCTCTATCTTGCCAGGTAGCAAACTGACAGAGGCTTCAAGCACACAGCAAAGAGACTTACAAGTAGAGTAGAGGGCAGAGGGAAGGTATAGTGTGAAATGGGCAATGAGAAAAGTAGAGAATACCCAAAACACTGCCTTTCTTTTTTTTTTTTTTTTTTTTTTTTTTTTTTGCGGTATGCGGGCCTCTCACTGCTGTGGCCTCGCCCGCTGCAGAGCACAGGCTCCGGACGCACAAGCTCAGCGGCCATGGCTCACGGGCCCAGCCGCTCCGCGGCATGTGGGATCTTCCGGGACCGGGGCACGAACCCGTGTCCCCTGCATCGGCAGGCGGACTCTCCACCACTGCGCCACCAGGGAAGCCCAAACACTGCCTTTCTTCACTCTGTGCCTCTGACTTTCATGCTGGCTACTGTCCAGACTAACTTGTTTAGTCTCCAGTCTTCTAAAGTGTGCCACTTCAAAGCAAACTAAATGAATGAATGAATGAAGCCAGGGCTCCATGACCAGGAAAAACCAAATCATCTCCTCAGGAAGTAATGAAGCAAGACTTGGGGTTGCTCCTCTTCTTAGTCATTTAATGGCCATATTGCTAAGGTGGGGAAGAAATAGCAGAGACCAACATAATGTTGTTTGTATTTGCTTATTCCTCTAACAATTATTCTCCAATAATAAAGATAGTGGTAGATCTTTCACTTAAATTTCTGGAAATGGGGATAAATTCAAGGCATACTCATTCCTTGGCCCATCTTTTTGGAAGTATAAATTCATCCTTCAGAGTGGAGTGGCTCAGTTAATTTATATTTAATATTTAATTGAAAGTTTTCTGTATTCTTAATATGCAATTTCATTTGAATAAGAAACAGTAATATTAATTGTGATATAGCATATTCACTTTTGGTAAGCTCTGTAAATGTTACTGTATATTTCGGAGAATTCCACTCAAAAAATTTAATATGATTAAGCATCCATGGAGCATTCAAAAGCCTTATAAAAATATAGCAGGGAAATAAAGAAAGAATTCCAAACATACCAAATTCCCCTTCATAAGAATTTTTTCCTTAATATTAAATCAACTCAATTTGGAAAGGTTACATATAGTTAAACACATGATGCCATATAATAAATCAAGATAAATGGAAAATATATAATTCCTTTTTACAGAGTATGATTTCAATACTTAATTCATCATCCACCATTCTGACAGAGAGCTTCAATATGAATCTAAGCTCCAATACACAATGAACACACTATAGCTATTTATTACAATGTTGTGTCATTTGTCACTTTTATTGAATTCAGTGTATTTTGCAGGCTGTAAAATGGGCTAGAGTGATTCAGAAATGATCTACACCATCATTATTTCTCATTCTTAGTGCTTCAATTGCATCTACTCTCCCAAACAGACTTGATTTATTAGGTGAATAAATAACAGTATGTTTCAATAATGTATATCTATTGAGACTTCATTAGCTGCCCAGAAGATGCTATGCTGATTTTAAATAATTAAAACACACATGTGATGGGGTCCAATGGACTTGAGATGACTGGGGTATAAATATGTGCTAAGGCAGAGTAGTGGAAGGAAGATGCTTTCAGAATAGATTGACATTGAAGGGACACATTCAAATGACAGTAAATGTTCTTTGTAAAAGTACAGAGATTTAGAGGCTTCTTCTCTCAGAATAGAAAGGCACCTTAGAGTGGAGGTGAGGAGATTTGTTTGTTTTCTCTGAATCCCAAACAGACTGTCCTCTATCATTCAGCTGACTCATTCTTAAAAATGGACCTATAATTCTGGTCAAATTCATTAACAACTTAATTCCCAAGCCAACCCAGTGCTGAGCCTCATAGTCCAATAAAATGAGGACCAAACAGTGGAGTATACTGCTGTCTTCAAGGCTAACACTTTACCTTCTGCTAGTCGAGATTATTCACTTGCTAGGTTAAACTAGGTTTGTGCTCTTAATTAAACATCTTTTAGCTCCCTGTCTATAATGCACAATGTGATGACATAAGCTTAAATCTGTAGTCAAAATGTCTTAGTTCAAAGTTTCAGAAATTTCTAGAATGGTTTGTGTCAGCAGCCATTTATAACAGGTACAGCTTAGATAGTTAAGAAAGATAAACCTGGTACAATTTCTAACCTACTCCAGCTGGCATATTTTGGCTGAAAATGTATTTGGGGGAGGAGAATATTTATTTCTTCTGTAAAGTAGACTTAGAAGTTCCTTGCTTCTAACTGGAAAAAAAACTGCCTCACAAGTGATGAATAGATGTTTAAGGAGAATGTTTATTTCTTCTCTAAAAGCAAACTGGAAAGCTCTTCTCTCTAATTGGGAGTGGGGGCACAGTCTCAGAAGTAAGAGATAGTTGCTAAAGGAATAACGTATCTACAGCAAAAAAGGTGTGTGTGTGTGTGTGTGTGTGTGTGTGTGTGTGTGTGTCTTACTTTGGAAAAAGAAATCTAACCTTTCTCTTCTTTAAATAAATAAATAAATAAACAAAATTCTCCTCCCTCCTTGTTCCAACGGCATATGGGCGGCAAGGGAGATATGTCCCGCAGCCACCAGAACCAGGAATCTAATTAGAGAGGTTAGTAATGTGATTAGGGTCAGGGACTTAGTTGGCAGCAGGGAGGCAGACCCTATGGGTCTGGTGAGAAATATTCGAGACACAGAAGAGCACACAGAGCTGGTTTAGGCAGGCGGGAAACCCCAAGGCAGGAGAAAGGAGGTGCTGAGGATTTCCTCAGGGCATCCTTAGGGATTCCCTGCTGGGAGGACGAGGCTGCACGGCCACAGATGTCAAGAAAAGGGGTCAGGTGAGGGCAGCTCATTACCTAAAGTGTAAGGATAAGTACGTAGTTAAACATGATGAATCGAACAAATGCTTTCCAACACTGAACACATTTATGGGAGGCATCAGAGAGAGCCTGCGTTAACAGTTGATCACATGTATATTTTTTTCCTTCTAGAATCTTTGGAGGATTTCTGCATCCCATAATTACCCTGTTTCTGTAACCTAATGAAAATACAATGCGATCAGTCATGCTTGGTGATCTGAGGACTGAGGCTGTCTTGGGAGAGGTGGTGGAGGGAAACAGAACAAATGGGAGTGCACATGAATGAGCATCACTGTAGGAAGCCTTGCCCTGATGCATCAGTGGTCCCTTCTCCTCCTGGACCAGTGTGAGGCCTATGCAGATACAAGGTGTGTAGGCCCTTTCTGCCAGCAAAGGTCTTCCTATCTGACACAAGACTAAATCTTCTTCTTCCCCACAAAGCTTTAGTTTCAATTGATCTGATATCCTAGGTCCTGCTAAGGAGATCCTGGGCATGTGATACCCTGGGAATCTTGCACAACATGCACCCCAGCCTAATCATGCTCCGCATAAGTAGCTTAGCCTCAAGAACCCGTCTCCTCTTGTGATTTTGTCTGTTGCCTCTAAATATATTATATCTATTTCTGTATTTCTAAGTCCAATTTTTTCTCGAGTTCCCATATATATATTCAACTGCTACTACACGTTGCTACCTGAATATTCTCAAAATGTGTGTCTAAATATTTAGTGCCAGTTACTTTGAGTTCCTATATACCAGGAATTATGTTAAATGATTTACATATATTATTGATAACCCTTGCAGCACAGCAGCCCTCTGAGGTAAAGAGCAATTTATTTGAGAAGAATCTATTGAATGCCTGCAAAGCACCAAGCACCCTGCTAGGTACTGGAATACCACAGTGAAAACATTAAGGCCTTGTCCTGACTGAACTTAAATTCTGAGAGAATTATTAATCTTATTTTATTGGTGAGGAACTAAAGCTCAGAAGGTTTGATGAACCAACCAGTGGTGCCAGATTTGGTAACTGGCAGATTTATGATTTTTTCTCATGTACTTTACATTGTACCACCCTGATCCATGTGTACTATACTCTTTTAGATCAGGCGTTAGCAGCTATTTGTGTAAAGGGGCAGATAGTAAACTTTTTAGCCTTTTTGGGCCATACTGTCTCTATCACAGCTGTTCAACTCTGCCTTTGCAGCAGGAAGAGAGTATCAGACAATATATAAATGAATATGAGAAGCTGTGTTTTCATGACGCTTTATTTATCGCTGGAGGGCCATAGCTTGTTGACACGTGTTCAAGGTAATTCCTTTAATCCCAAGGATTATGATTCTCTGTTCACAATACTATACCCTCTAGTGATGTATGGGAAAGCCTTGAGTTCATCTACACATGTTCCTCTCCTTTCACTGCCCACTTCTTCCTGCCAACTCACATAAAATATCCCATGGTTCACCAGTAATAGCTTTTTCATTATGTCAATCACAATACAAATTAGATGACTTCTAAGGTCAGTTGCATAGTTTTTTAAACATCTTTACTGGAGTATAATTGCTTTACAATGGTGTGTTAGTTTCTGCTTTATAACAAAGTGAATCAGCTATACATATACATATATCCCCATATCTCTTCCCTTTTGTATCTCCCTCCCTCCCACCCTCCCTATCCCACCCCTCTAGGTGGTCACAAAGCACCGAGCTGATCTCCCTGTGCTATGCGGCTGCTTCCCACTAGCTATCTATTTTACGTTTGGTAGCGTATATATGTCCATGCCACTCTCTCGCTTTGTCACAGCTTACCCTTCCCCCTCCCCGTGTCCTCAAGTCCATTCTCTACGTCTGCATCTTTATTCCTGTCCTGCCCCTAGGTTCTTCAGAACCTTTTCTTTTTTTTTAGATCCCATATATATATTAGCATACAGTATTTTTCTCTTTCTGACTTCACTCTGTATGACAGACTCTAGGTCCATCCACCTCACCTCAAATAACTCAGTTTCATTTCTTTTCATGGCTGAATAATATTCCATTGTATATATGTGCCACATCTTCTTTATCCATTCATCTGTCGATGGACACTTAGGTTGCGTCCATGTCCTGGCTATTGTAAATAGAGCTGCCATGAACATTGTGGCCCGTGACTCTTTTCGAATTATGGTTTTCTCAAGGTAAATGCCCAGTAGTTGGATTTCTGGGTCATATGGTAGTTCTATTTTTAGTTTCTTAAGGAACCTCCATACTGTTCTCCATAGTGGCTGTACCAATTTACATTCCCACCAGCAGTGCAAGAGTGTTCCCTTTTCTCCAAACCCTCTCCAGCATTTATTGTTTCTAGAGTTTTTGATGATGGCCATTCTGACCGTTGTGAGGTGATACCTCATTGTAGTTTTGATTTTCATTTCTCTAATGATTAGTGATGTTGAGCATCCTTTCATGTGTTTGTTGGCAATCTGTATATCTTCTTTGGAGAAATGTCTGTTTAGGTCTTCTGCCCATTTTTGGATTGGGTTGTTTGTTTTTTCATATTGAGCTGCATGAGCTGCTTATATATTTTGGAGATTAATCCTTTGTCAGTTGCTTCAGTTGCAAATATTTTCTTCCATTCTAAGGGTTGCCTTTTCGTCTTGTTTATGGTTTCCTTTGCTGTGCAAAAGCTTTTAAGTTTCATTAGATCCATTTGTTTATTTTTGTTTTTATTTCCATTTCTCTAGGAGGTGGGTCAAAAAGGATCTTGCTGTGATTCTAAATCACTGGGACCAAAGTTTATCCTGAAAGGAAAACCTGTGATGATAGAATCAAATAAAGTTAAGATTAAAAGAGACCATAGAGGGGGCTTCCCTGGTGGCGCAGTGGTTGAGAGTCCGCCTGCCGGTGCAGGGGACATGGGTTCGTGCCCCAGTCCGGGAAGACCCCACATGCCGCGGAGCGGCTGGGCCCGTGAGCCATGGCCGCTGAGCCTGTGCGTCCAGAGCTTGTGCTCCGCAACGGGAGAGGCCAAAACAGCGAGAAGCCCACGTACCACAAAAAAAAAAAAAAAAAAGAGAGACACCATAGAGGAAATCATTCTACAGTACTTGCACGTGGCACATAAAGTAAGTATGGGCTTGGAGAGGCCAGGGTTATGTATCAGAGGAAGACATAATATAAGCTAACTTCCTCTTTCCTTCTTTTCTTCCTCTATTTTTTAAATTTTTCTTTTTTTTTCTTTTTCTCTTTGTAATCCATGACAATATCTGTGATGTTCCAGGAAAAAAGTTTTTCCTTCACCACACTAGGAGAGGAGTAACTTCTCATCCTCTAGACTCCACCTCCTCTTGTTACCAGCCCTAATCACTGATGGTCTTCCATAAACCTCTGTGCTAATTCCTCACAGTCCAGGCAGATCCATGCAGAACAGATCAGTAAAACAATCCCACAGTCCAGATGTCCCTTTCTCAGGATGTACCTGTGTCAATTATGGAATCTACCTAATAGGGGACAGAGATGAGGGAGCTGGAGTGGGTGAGTTTGGTGTGAGGCACTAGGTAGGTTTATTTCCTGTTGCTCCTGTGACAAACTACCACAAAATCAGTGGCTTCAAATGACATGAATATACTATCTCACAGTTCTGGGGGTCAGAAGTTCAAAATGTATTTCGCTGGGCTAAAATCAAAGTGTTGGTTCCTCCTGGAAGCTCTAAAAGAGAATCCATTTTCCTGCCTTTTCCAACTTCTTGGGACTCCCACATGCCTTCTCTTGTGGTGTTGAGAAAGTCAGCAGCAATCCTTGAAAGGTATTCTTAAACATCTAATATTCTCTAAAGCACTCACATTTTGTTTAACAAACATGTATGGAGCACCAACTGCGTGTCTAGCACTGTGGTGGGCCTACAGCATACAGCAGGAAGGATGGAAATTCCTGCTTTGAAAGAGCTTATAGTCTGATGGAGGCGACACAAAAATGAACAAAGAAGTAAACAAGTTGAAGGCTTCCCTGGTGGCGCAGTGGTTGAGAGTCTGCCTGCCAATGCAGGGGACACGGGTTTGTGCCCCGGTCTGGGAGGATCCCACATGCCGCGGAGCAGCTGGGCCCGTGAGCCATGGCTGCTGAGCCTGCGCATTGGGAGCCTGTGCTCCGCAACGGGAGAGGCCACAGCAGTGAGAGGCCCGCATACCACAAAAAAAAAAAAAAGAAGTAAACAAGTTGAGACAGATGTTAGAAAAGAAATCAAAGTGGCATGGGGTGGGATTGCTTTAAATTGGTTGTCCAGAGGCAATCAGAGGACGGCGTGTGAACTGATGCCAGAGGATGAGAAAACACCAACCACGCACAGGGCTTGGGGCAGAGCATTTGAGCAGAGGGAGCAGAAAGTGCAAATGTCCTGAGGCCGAATAACAGCTTGAGGTGTTTGAGGCCAGAAAGAGGGGCCATTTACCTGGAAGAAAGCTGGGGTAGGAGACAGTCTTAAATGTTAAAAATTACTTTTGGTTGACTTAAAGTCAATCAACTGCTCAGTCAGAGGACATCCCAAGACCTCTCAGCCAATCACAGTCACAATCATGCTGAGGATGTGTGCTTCCCGTCCTTTTGTCTTCTGTCCTCGTATGGGCTGTCCAGTTTGGAGGTCAATAAGTACCGCATGGAGGTGTTTACTGTTTTTGAGCTTCTCCTGAACAGCAAGTAGCTACCCAACTTTTTGTTTCTAGCCATGTTCTTGAATTTTTTTTTTTTGAGGCTTGCGAATTTTTTGATTCACCAACTGGAGTGTGGAGGAGATTGCTAAGAGAGATGCTGTGCCTCTAGTAATAAGATCAGGGGCTGAGGGATGGGTAGAGGGAGAAGACTGGACATTTGGAGAGATAATTTAAGACTCTAATCAAGATCAAAGGTGCAGACCTTGTGAAGAGTTCCTCGAGAAGGTCTGGCTCAGGGTTAGGGTTCCACGTAGGAGACTGTCATGACTGGGGTCTGAATGAGCCTCAAATAGATCAACTGCTTGGCAATTATCCACACTCCTGCCTTTCATTTTTTTTCAGATGATCTAGAACTGACTCATGAGAAACAAGGCACAGTGGATGTACATATGCATTATAATGTTTTTTCTCTATATGACTGATAAATTTCTACTCATGAAAGACTGACCACTAGTTCTCAATCCTTAAACCCCCTCCCAGACAGATAAGATAGATAGATAGATACGGAATGTTAATAACTGAATATACAAGTTAGACCCTGCTTGCTGACTTAGCTTGGAGGAGAGCTGAGACTCTAATGGGTAGACTCACTCTGGATCTGCAGCTCCCTGAAGCGATTTTCACGGAGAGATGTCTGTGTTTATCTCCACTTCTACTTTGAGTTTGCCTCTTCCATGTCCCAAGTCACACTTAGGACACTTTATTAAATGCTTTCTCTCTATGAGGTTCCTGCCTACCTTATTCTACTCGATAAGGCTGCAGAGAAGGGGCTGTCAGGAAAGCCGGGTTTTACCTGTGGACCAACCACCTTGCTCACTCCCTGTGAGTAGAAGACAAGCCAGGAAAGCTTCAGCCCATCAGCATTCTGAAGGAAGCCTTCCCCACTGTCCTTCTTGCTCAAGAAATTTCCTTGCAGACTAATCTAGGGACCAGCTTAAGAGAGAATAAAAACCTCAGAATCCACCCCTACTTTTCTCACCATTACATGTCCCTCACAGAACCTATTTTCATTCTAGACGTTGAATAGAGATCCAATAAATAGCTCTTTTCTGTACCTCTCTTCTCAGCAAAATTCTGAAAGAAAGAAAGAAAGAAAGAAAGAAAGAAAGAAAGGAAGGAAGGGAAAGAAAGAAAGGAAGGTAGGAAAAGAAAGAAAGAAGGAAAGGGAAAGAAAGAAAGGAAGGAAGGAAGGAACAGAGGAAGGGAGGGAGGAAGGGAGGGAGGGAGGAAGGGAGGGAGGAGGGAGGGAGGGAGGAAGGAAGGGAGGGAGGGAGGGAGGAGGGAGGGAGGAGGGAGGAAGGAAGGGAGGGAGGGAGGGAGGAGGGAGGAAGGGAGGGAGGAGGGAGGGAGGGAGGGAGGAAGGAGGGAGGGAGGGAGGAGGGAGGGAGGAGGGAGGAAGGAAGGGAGGGAGGGAGGGAGGAGGGAGGGAGGGAGGAGGGAGGGACGGAAGGGAGGGAGGGAGGAAGGAGGAGGGAGGGAGGAAGGGAGGAGGGAGGGAGGAAGGGAGGGAGGAGGGAGGAAGGGAGGGAGGGAGGAGGGAGGGAGGGAGGGACGGAAGGGAGGAGGGAGGAAGGGAGGAGGGAGGGAGGGACGGACGGAAGGGAGGAGGGAGGAGGGAGGAGGGAGGGAGGGAGGAGGGAGGAAGGGAGGGAGGGAGGAGGGAGGGAGGGAGGGACGGAAGGGGGGAGGGAGGAAGGGAGGGAGGGAGGAGGGAGGGAGGGAGGAAGGGAGGAGGGAGGGAGGGAGGAAGGGAGGAGGGAGGGAGGGAGGAAGGGAGGAGGGAGGGAGGGAGGAAGGGAGGGAGGGAGGGAAGGAGGGAGGAGGGAGGAAGGAGGGAGGGAGGGAGGGAGGAGGGAGGGAGGGAGGGACGGAAGGGAGGAGGGAGGAAGGGAGGGAGGGAGGAGGGAGGGAGGGAGGAGGGAGGGAGGGAGGGAGGGAGGAAGGGAGGAAGGGAGGAGGGAGGAAGGGAGGAAGGGAGGAGGGAGGGAGGGAGGAAGGAGGGAGGGAGGGAGGAAGGAGGGAGGAGGGAGGAAGGGAGGAAGGGAGGAGGGAGGAGGGAGGGAGGGAGGGAGGAGGGAGGGAGGGAGGGACGGAAGGGAGGAGGGAGGAAGGGAGGGAGGGAGGAAGGGAGGGAGGGAGGGAGGGAGGGAGGGAGGGAGGGAGGAAGGGAGGGAGGGAGGAGGGAGGGAGGGAGGAAGGAGGGAGGAGGGAGGAAGGAGGGAGGAGGGAGGAAGGAGGGAGGGAGGGAGGAGGGAGGGAGGGAGGGAGGAGGGAGGGAGGGAGGGAGGAGGGAGGGAGGGAGGGAGGAGGGAGGAGGGAGGGAGGAGGGAGGAAGAGAACGCTGTTCATACTGTGTGTTGACACTGTTATTTTCATTTTTCCTCCCTCAACTCGATCCAATTGGTTTTTGTCCCTCCCCACTCTTTAATGCCACCAATGATTAGATCCCTGCTCAAGAAAAATGTCTAATTCCCTGTGATCACACTTGACTTCTCAGCATCATCTCACAGGGATCTCGAGTGTTACTGAACTACACTCATTGCTCTCCTTCTATCCCAAAAGCCACTCTTCTCACTGGACCTTGCTAGGACTCATCTAGGAAACCTCCAGATCCCCAAATCTCAGAGCTCCGTCCTCCAACCCCGTCTCTTCCCTACTTACACACTGTCTTTCCCTGATCTCAGTCTTACCACCTTGACGCTGATGCCTCCCGAAGGCCCCTCTCCTCGAAATTCTAGTCTTCTGTCTAGTACCTTCTCACTCTCACTCGTGCACTGTGACAGTCAAATGTGAAAAGGCGGCAGACTGCACTGCTTCTCTCTCCCCAGTAACTTTGCTCCTGGCCCACAAAGCCTCCTCCCCCTCGGTAAGTGGTGTCCACATCCACACGATGCTTTAGGCCAAACCTAGGGATTGACCTGACTTTCTCTCTTGTCTTCCATCCTGCAGTGCTGTCTACATGATGTATTATCATACACACTTAACATATACATATATACCATATCTATACATACCTTATATATACATATACACACGGCTCTTCGCCCTCTGTATATTTCTCACCATTCCTCCTGCTACAACCCGAGTCTGAGCCACCGCCGTCCCTCTCCCAGACCTCGGTGGCAGCTCCCCAATGAATTTTCCTGCCTCTCTTCTTGCCCCTAAGTCGACGCTCCAACAGCTGCCAAAGAGAATTTTCTAAACCTTGAATCAACCAAGATGGACTCACATTTTCCCGTTTTATTTTCTTCCTAGTACATTGAAAATCATCTAATTCCTCTGTTTTCTAGTTATTATCAATCTTGCTCATTAAAAGGCCAGCTCTGTGAGGATGGGGTATTGTGTGTTCTGTTGACCTTGTATTCCCAATCCTGGAATGGTTATAGGCCATAATAAATATTTGTATTAATGAATGCTGATTAAGTCAAAGGTATGGCTTAAGCTTTGGTACCATGAAATCCTCAAATAGATATTTTTGAATGAACAAATCTATTATTTGATCTTCTCTTACATCTACTGTTTGAATCTAAGCAATCAAACGTCTCTACCCTGGTAAAAAGATTCCCTAGATTTGAGATCACTGACAGCCTAAATGGCTGGTCAGTCATTTACAACTCATTTGATGTCCAGCCCACATGATCACCTTATCTAACTTATCTCTCATAAAATGACAGAAAACTACTGAAAAGCACTCACCTCTCTTGAATTCCCCTGATATAGACCCAGAGTGAAAAAATATGAATATTGCTCTCCCCAGGGGAAATCACTCCCCATCTTGGTTACTGCTGGATGGATAGCATTATGATTCCTAGGCATAGGCAATCTATCATCTTCAACTTCTCTATCTACCCAGGATCAGACTGTGGTAATAACTCAAGGAGCAGCATTTCAACTCCAGCTGTGGATCCTATTTCCACTCATATGATTTAACCTGGAAATTATCAGTGACAATCACAGGGCGGAAATGAAGAGCTGATTTGGGAGATACAGTGAGAGAAGCTGGCTCAGCCTGGCAAGAAGAAAAGACAAATGATACACATGGCAAACGGGAATAAAGGATGTCCTTGTGGAAGTGAAACGTGATATACAGTAATTCCAACTGTGAAGCCACCGAACAGTCTATCAACAAATAAGTGGCTTGATGTGATTATAGGTAAGACAAGTGAAATTAAAGAACATCACATCCACCTGGTAGCTTTGACTGAGTGGTAGTGAGAGGTCTAAGCAGCAGAAGGAGATGAAGACTTGATCATGCTTTGAATGAAAAAATCAAAGGAAAGGAAAGGTGGTACATGGGGGAAAGTCTATCTATCTAATTGGGGTGCAGATATAGGGGGGAATTAGTCTCCAATTCTAAAATATATAAAGTCCGAGAACTGTAAGAATGTGTAATGAAAACTCAAAAAGCATCAGCATCTTTAGCTATAGGCATTCCATTCATTGAATAAACATTGTTAAAAACCTAAGTGCCAGGCACTGTGCTAATCTATAGAAGAAGATTGAAGACATCATCTCTTCCCTGCAAGAGACTAAGATTGGGGGAAAGACAAGGCAGCTGAAAAAATACAGGAACAAACTTTGGAATGGGAATCAGTATTCCCAGGAGAACTGTTCTTTGCATTTCAAGAACAAGAACCCCTAATGAGTTGATCTTGCATATATTCTGTCACTCAGACTTCACAACACTCTGTGAGCTAGGCATTGCTGTCCCCCATTGCTCTGGGGACAAAACCGATGGCCTGAGATGTTTATACACATCACAGAGACAAAGATCAAAGACGCTGGGGTTTGAACACAGCATCTGCTCCAAAACCTGTGTACTGTCCACCACATCATGTTATGTCTGCAGGTTATTTAGTCAAAACAATGCCTGGCAAATCTATAAAGTACACAGGCTCCCCCTTTCTTGTGATTTATGTCCCACTGAAGTGACCCCATTTTACCCTCTCCAAGAACAAGTAGCGGTCGAATCTTTCCTGGCAGGATTAGAAATTTGTTTACAAGTTGGATAACTGGGGGAAAAAAAACATACGCTTCATTTTTCGCAAAAGTATTTGAATGTTAACATGTGCTGCACTGTAGAGTTAAGACTGAAGAGTGAACAAAAAACTCCAAAGAACGATCAAGTCAGAGAATGAACAGAGAGGGAAAGAGGGAGGTGTCTGAGGGAAGGAAGGAAGTCTCTAAAAGCTCTCCACAGACATCCCACAAATAGCACAGGGATGAAGCACAGGGTCTGCCACATGGAACCTAGTCTAGGAGGCAGGAGGGCAAGGCCTCTGTTTGTTGCAGTAGATTAGCATCTCCATGGGCATCTGTCACCAGTAGCAGTCCGCTGTCCAAGGTCTATTGTCTGCAACAGTGTTGTCCAGTCAGGGGGCTGCTGACTGAGCTGGAGCTCGGAAGAAACTTCTTACAGCCCAGAGCCCAGCCAAAACGCTAGGAGGCAGCAAAGTACATGGTAAGGGAACTCTCTTCAATTAACTTCAGTTCTGGACGTATTTCTTTCTTTATTTTAACATCTTCATTGGAGTATAATTGCTTTACAATGTTGTGTTAGTTTCTGCTGTATAACAAAGTGAATCAGCTATATGTATACATATATCCCCATATCTCCTCCCTCTTATCTCCCTTCCACCCTCCCTATCCCACCCCTCTAGGTGGACACAAAGCACCGAGCTGATCTCCCTGTGCTATGCGGCTGCTTCCCACTAGCTATCTATTTTACATTTGGTAGTGTGTATATGTCCATGCCACTCTCTCACTTGGTCCCTGCCTACCCTTCCCCCTCCATGTGTCCTCAAGTCCTTTCTCTACTTCTGTGTCTTTATTCCTGTCCTGTCCCTAGGTTTCAGAACCTTTTTTTTTTTAGATTACATATATTTGTGTTAGCATACGGTATTTGTTTTTCTTTTTCTGACTTACTTCACTCTGTATGACAGTCTCTAGGTCCATCCACCTCACTACAGATAACTCAGTTTCGTTTCTTTTTACGGCTGAGTAATATTCCATTGTATATATGTGCCACATCTTCTTTATCCATTCATCTATCGATGGACACTTAGGTTGCCTCCATGTCCTGGCTATTGTAAATAGTGCTGCAATGAACATTGGTACATGACTCTTTTTGAATTCTGGTTTTCTCAGGGTATATGCCCAACAGTAGGATTGCTGGGTCGTATGGTAGTTCTATTTTTAGTTTTTTAAGGAACCTCCATACTTTTCTCCATAGTGGCTGTATCAATTTACATCCCCACCAACAGTGCAAGAGGGTTCCCTTTTCTCCACACCCTCTCCAGCATTTATTGTTAGTAGGTTTTTTGATGATTGCCATTCTGACTTCTGTGAGGTGATACCTCACTGCAGTTTTGATTTGCATTTCTCTAAAGATTAGTGATGTTGAGCATTCTTTCATGTGTTTGTTGGCAATCTGTATATCTTCTTTGGAGAAATGTCTATTTAGGTCTTCTGCCCATTTTTGGATTGGGCTGTTTGTTTTTTTGATATTGAGCTGCATGAGCTGCTTGTATATTTTGGAGACTAATCCTTTGTCAGTTGCTTCATTTGCAAATATTCTCTCCCATTTTGAGGGTTATCTCTTCATCTTGTTTATGGTTTCCTTTGCTGTGCAAAAACTTTTAAGTTTCATTAGGTCCCATTTGTTTATTTTTGTTTTTATTTCCATTTCTCTAGGAGGTGAGTCAAAAAGGATCTTGCTGTGATTTATGTCACAGAGTGTTCTGCCTATGTTTTCCTCTAAGAGTTTGATAGTGTCTGGCCTTACATTTAGGTCTTTAATTCACTTTGAGTTTATTTTTGTGTATGGTGTTAGAGAGTGTTCTAATTTCATTCTCTTACAGGTAGCTGTCCAGTTTTCACAGCACCACTTATTGAAGAGGCTGTCTTTTCTCCACTGTATACTCTTGCCTCCTTTATCAAAAATAAGGTGACCATATGTGCGTGGGTTTATCTCTGGGCTTTCTATCCTGTTCCATTGATCCATGGATGTATTTATTATTTGGTGAATATGGGTCCTTCTGCTGAAGTTGGGAATGCAGTAAAGAACTAGAAATCATAGCCTTGACCACTTAAGGGTGTACCATCTCATTGAGGATATAAGAGAAATAAACCCGGTCGATTTTTAAAGTGAAGTGGGGAGTGTTCCAGAGACGGTGACACTAAGAGCATGTTTTAGGAAATAAAGAAAGACCAGAGCAAGCTACATAGTTAAGGAAAACTTTGTGGAATAGGTGGACTTCGAGACAACTGTGATGAGAAAGGGGAAGATCTTTGGTGGCGAACAAGCATCTCAATGGCAAAATGAACCTAGGAAAGATGGAGGTCGGGGAGGCTGCATTGCAGGAACACCAGACCGACTTAGAATGGTGCATCTATTACCTAACAGCCTGGGGTACAGGTTTACACTCGCCATTTAATCTGACTCTGACAATAACTGTGTTCAAGGAAGTGCTTTGTTTATCCCTATTATAAAGAGAATCTCGGAGATAAGTGATTCCTCTAATAGGCAAGAGTCAGAGCCAGAAATTGAAAGATTATTCACATCATTCTCTATTCAAGTGTCTGCAGGGGTCAGATGCAAATGAGACAAAGGAAGATATTTTCCCTGGACTCAAGGAGCACACAGCTTGTCTGTGAGGGACACAGACAAATTAATCAGGGGTTTCGATCTGGTATAATGTCATGGCAACCAATTCAGTCAGGGTCTTGGTTTAAAAAAGACCCTGCGTGGTACTTGAAATGAGTCTTGAAAAATAAACAGAAGACAAGCCATAGATTGAGAGAAAATATTGCAAAAGACACATCTGAAGAGGGGCTATCATCCAAAATATACAAAAATACTTCTAAAAATTAAGAAAATAAATAATCTAATTAAAAATGGGCCAAAAACCTTAATGGACACCTCATCAAAAAGACATACATATAGCAAATAAGCACATGAAAAGATGTTCTATACACCATGTCATCCGGGATACAAATTAAAACAATATTAAGATACTACTACACCTATTAAATGATCAAAATCCAGAACACTGGCAACACCAAATGCTGGCTAGGATGTGGAGCACAGGAACTTTCATACATTTGTGGCACAAATACAACATGGTGCAGCCACTTTGGAGACAGTTTGGCAATTTCTTACAAAACTTAACATAGGCATCATACGATCTAGCAATGATGCTCCTTGGTACTTACCCGAAGGAGCTGAAAACTTTTGTCCACACAAAAACGTACGTGTAAATGCTTAAAGCAGCTTTATTCATAACTGCCAAAAACTGGAAGCAACCAAGATGTCCTTCAGCAGGTTAATGGATAAATAAACTGTGGTCCATCCAGACAATGGAATATTATTCAGCACTAAAAAGAAATGAGCTATCAAGCCACGAAAAGATGTGGAGGACGCTTAAATGCATATTACTAAGTGAAAGAAGCCAGTGTGAAATGACTGCATGTTGTATGATTCCAACTATATGACACTCTGGAAAAAGCAAAACTGGAGACATTAAAAAAGAAATCAGTGTTTGCCAGGGGTTAGTGGGGAAGGAAGGATAAATAGGCAGACACAGCGGACTTTAAGGGCCGTGAAACTACTTGTAGGATACTACAATGATGGATACCTGTCATTATACATTTGTCCAAACCCATAGAATGTACAACACCGAGACTGAACCCTAAAGTAGACTATGGACTTTGGATAATAAGAGTATCAACGTAGGTGGCGGGGTGCTGATAGTGGAGGAGACTATGCTTGTGTGAGGGCAGGGGGCACATGGAAATCTCAGCACCGCTGCTCAGTTTTGCTGGGGGTCTAAAACTGCTCTAAAAATAACGTCTATTAAAAATTAAAAATAAATGGAAGATATGCAGGAAAAGGAAGGAGCAAGGGTTGCTTCAGGATGAGAAAATCGCCTGCATATAACCCCAGAGGTAAGAAGCACCTGGCTCCTACAGAGAACTGTGCAGCACATCCTACGGTCTAAGGGCATAGACTCTGAAAGCAGATGTCTAGTCTAAGTCTTGCGAACTGTGAGACCTTGGACAAGTCACTTAACCTCGTTGTGTCTCAAGGGTTCTCATCTGCAAAATAAGGACAAGAATAACACATGTTTCCTAGGGTAGTTATAAGGATTAAATGAGCCAACATTTGTAAGAAACTCAGGATGGTAGCTGGCAAATACATAATGAGGTTCGGCTGAAGTCTTGAAAACGAGTCTGATCGTGGCTGTCCCTTTGTGTTATGCTAAGGAGCTTGGAATTTGTTTTGCGAATGGGGCAGGGATGTTGAGGGGGCTGAATCTCTGCACAGTGAAATCTCTGGACCAGCATTTTAGAAAGCTGGGGGGTGGAGACTTGCTGTAATTTAAGTGAGAAATGGGGGAAGGCCAGAGGCTAAGGCAATGGCAGCTGAAAAGGACCGAATACAAAGGGTTCCAAAGACATTGAGAGTGGAGTATACAGAAGAGGTGACTACATGGATAAGGGCAGAGATGCCCCCTAAGGTTTAGGTTTGGTGATGTGATCATTTCTAAAGGAGGTAAAATGCTTTCCTGTGATCCTTGGCCTTCCCTTTCACCCCTCATCATTCCCGGACTGCTTCCCTATCTGTAAGATGAGTGCTTTCCAGGATGTGATCTCTAATTGGCCCTTCTAGCTCTAAGAGCCCTTGTGTATCATGAGTGTTTCCAAAGTCCAGGAACGAGACCAGCTGTCTCTCGGACCAGTATCATGGTAGCCATCCTTGCCCTCTTACCTCCTGTTTATACAGACACATTTTCAATGGTCTGCTTAGAAATGAGGCTTTAAATCAGCTGTTTCTTCTTCTCAAGCGAACACGTGACGTACGCAGAGATGGGGCACAAGAGTTACACACGGCTCTCTAAGTGGAGTTCCATCCCACGCCGGGGATTCCCTCCCTGCTGCGAGACACCCATGAAGAGTCAGTGAGCGAATCTGGGCCAACAAGAATGGTTTGTTTCTACCCCCTGAATCCACCCACTCGTTTGTTTCCTGCATGTGTCCACGACTAACTGAACGTTCCCTGGAGGCCAAAAAAGTGACCCAAATGAAAACTTAACGCATTCCCAATCCTTCTCCTTCTCCCTCTGCTGCTAACACGAGACGAATGTAGCCAGTGAGAAAATTAAATGTTACTTGCTTTGATGTATGTTTCTATATTTCAATGTTCTTCTGCTTAACAGCTATTCCCCTGCCCCCTTTTTAAGGCCATGCAGCAAAGTATTTTTAACACACCTCTCTTTACCTAAAACTAAACAACATGTTTCACATTGCAACTCCCCTCTCTTAGAATCAACTCTCACATACGTGCCAGAGGAGAAATGAGTTCAGGTTTTTTCCTCACTCTGTTACAAACACGTGGTCCCACAGAACATTCGGGCGTGGAGAGAAGTAATGTCATTTCATTCTACTTCTTGGGGACGGCTGCACCCGTAAGTCCCGGAACTCAGAGACCCCACGGCCACCAATTTTATGTGTTTTCAGCACCACCTGCAAAGCAGCTCCAGAAGTGGCGTAGATGAGGACAACACACTACTTCAGAGACTCACCAACCGAGACCTCCAGGCTTGTCCCAGGCAGAGAAGCATGTGTATGCAAGCACTTTCTTGATCTTGATCGAATAACTTAGCCTGGTATTAGTCATCCCATCTCAAAGATGAGTAAGGGGAGGATTAGAGGAGGTCAGTGACTTGCTCAGTTGTCCTACAGAAATAGGTCAGGGCCAGGATAAGAAATCAAGTAGCCCTACCACCTTGATCTCTGTGTTACTGATTAGACGCTATGTCAGTGGAATCTTGTTTTGTACCTTACATAACATCACCACTTCTGAGCATGGTGGTGTGACAGAATCAAGAATACAGCAAGACGTTCCACATGCTACCAACCCCATTGCCTGAATTCCAACTTGCTCTGGCTTCTCCAGAGAGATAAATCATATGAAGACCGGTAATATACACCTGTGCCTCGATTCAGTGGTACTTTACACTTATAAGGTATTGTACATGCTTTATCTCATGGAACCCTCAGAGCAGTTGTACTGAAGACCACCTAGGCAGTCTCATTTGTGTCCCTTCACCTCCCTTGCCACCCATCTTTGGTCCTGGGAGGCAGATCTCTAGACCACATCATGGTGGTCCCTGCAGTGTGGCTTCTGGTCCGTTTCTGCAATACAGAAACAGGAGATGAGGGGAGGAGAGAGAGGTCAGTGAAGGTGGTCACCAGCTCCCTTGCCCTGCGGGGTCAAGGCATGACTGTCTGTGCTCCCCAAAAGAGGTGACATTTTCTGTCCAGAGGTCCACTTCTAGACTCTTCTACAGCGACAGTGTCAGCAAATTCAGCACTCCAGTGACTACAGATCTGCTGGCAAAGGTGTACCACGTCAGTGGGAAGCAGTCGAACATCCTCAAAAGGCTAGTATCTTTGCTATCTATGTATGTGTCAAACTCACATGCATATACGTATGTGTGTGTGTGTATATACAGACACACACATATACTCATAAATACACACACATACACGTTACTAGTGCTTTTCCGATTGAACCATGATCCTGACTGATACACAGAGGATTAAGGAAGTCTCCTGTAGTCACACAGCCAGAGTCGGCTACAAAATTTGCAGGGCCCAGTGCAAAATGGAAATGCAGATCCCCTGTTCAAAAAGTAGGGAAAACCCTCTTTCCTTTCTTCTGTGGTCTGCTTCTTGAGCTAGCATGGTGTTTATTTTTACTATTGAATGTCGCACTCCCTGGATGCAGGGGCAGCCCCTCATGGCACCTGAGGCTCAGCCCAAGAAGTTGGCATGCCAGGCATGTGCTTTCAACCCCAATTCTCCCCACGCCTGCCTCAGGCCACGGAAGGGGCACAGGAGAGCAGCAGTCACTGAGCAGGAGCTGGGGAGGGGCAAAGAGGTACCCTGGGGAGGTGGGAGGTGGCAGGAGGTGAGAAGGCCGGCAAGTCGTGGCGTTCACTTACAAAACACAAATCCAAAGATAAAATGATTAAGAATTCCAAGATGGCAACTACAGGGCAATAAACCCCAAGAGAAGGGCGCCCTTTTGATGGAGCCCTGCACTACTGTACACTCCAGATGTGGCCCTACACACGGATAGTCTCCGATGGAGCCAGAACTTGAAGCCATATCTGACTCTTAAATGCAAACCCGTGCTTTTCCCATGGAATCACACTGCCTTCCAAAGCCAACAAAGGATGTCTCACATGTAGGGAGAGTCTGGGGATCAGAATGAGCATGCACCCCACAGATCACATTCTTAGTTTCCCAATCCTAGAACCCACCTACATCTCCATTTTGTTAGCCAACAAAAGAGAGTATTTGGTTTTCTTTTATAATTAAGAAAACACAGTTGAGCCAGGCAACATTTCTAATGACATTTCTACTTCTTTTTTTTTTTTTTTTTGCCTGCATCGGGTCTTCGCTGCTGCACGCAGACTTTCTCTAGTTGGGGCGAGTGGGGGCTATTCTTCTTTGTGGCGCACGGGCTTCTCACTGCAGTGGCTTCTCTTGTTGCGGAGCACGGGCTCTAGGCGCGCGGGCTTCAGTAGTTGCGGCACGCGGGCTCTAGAGCTCAGGCTCAGTAGTGGTGGCGCACGGGGCTTAGTTGCTCCGCGGCAGGTGGGATCTTCCCGGACCAGGGCTCGAACCCGTGTCCCCTGCATTGGCAGGCGGATTCTTAACCACTGCCCCACCAGGGAAGCCCAGCATTTCTACTTCTAATCTCAGCATCAGAGGCATACTGAGTCTCCATTAAGTGTACAAGCCGAGCAGAAGTGGCAAATGTTAGGAGATAGGGATGTCACCACCTGCTTTAAAACTGAATGGTGCACTTGACCTTTCTTGCTGGAGGTGGAAATACTGGTCAAGGGAAAATTCAAAATCAACAGACTGGAAAAACTGTGCTTTAGGCACAGTGCAGGGAGATTGACTGAGACGGTCTTTGGTTGCCTGGGTAACACTGAATTCTGACTCTCAAGAATGGAATGATGCTGGTGTTCAATGTGGGTGGGGTCAGAGGAAACAAACAGAGAACAGCTCCCCAAGAAAGAAATAAAGACCACCAATGTGAGTTTTCAAGCCAGGTATATGTCTCAAAGTAGAATTTCTCTGTGAGTTTTTCATACATAACACAAGTGACAGGTATCCAGGTAATGAAGTGGCAGCACAGAAACAAAACACTCATCAAGACTCTTGTATGTGTAAGATTTGCTCCACCGATCAAAGTACAAAGAAATCCAAGATGCGACTCAGTTTTCTTGCACGTGAGACCAGAACTATTTAACAAAAATAAACAGTACCTGTGCTTAACATGTGTTGAATGATGAATGTTATGAGGGGCTGAAGAAGAGAAAATGGACTTTATGGAGTAGGAAAAACTTGAACATTTTTTTTTCTGCAACAAGAATGAAGAGTCACATAAATGCGTGTCCTGGCTAAGAGATCACAGAAAGTCTGAATTCCCTGCACTCAATCGGTTATAAAGAATAAGGTGGGATTCCCTGGTGGAGCAGTGGTTAAGAATCTGCCTGCCAATGAAGCAACTGACAAAGGATTAATCTCCAAAATTTACAAGCAGCTCATGCAGCTCAATATCAAAAAAACAAACAATCCAATCCAAAAATGGGCAGAAGACCTAAACAGACATTTCTCCAAAGAAGATATACAGACTGCCAACAAACACATGAAAGGATGCTCAACATCACTAATCATTAGAGAAATGAAAATCAAAACTACAATGAGGTATCATCTCACAGCGGTCAGAATGGCCATCATCAAAAAATCTACAAACAATAAATGCTGGAGAGGGTGTGGAGAAAAGAGAACCCTCCTGCACTGTTGGTGGGAATGTAAACTGATACAGCCACTATGGAGAACAGTATGGAGGTTCCTTAAAAAACTAAAAATAGAACTACCATACGACCCAGCAATCCCACTACTGGGCATATACCCATAATTCAAAAAGAGTCATGTATAACAATGTTCATGGCAGCTCTATTTACAATAGCCAGGACATGGACGCAACCTAAGTGTCCATCAACAGATGAATGGATAAAGAACATGTGGCACATACATACAATGGAATATTACTCAGCCATAAAAAGAAACAAAATTGAGTTATTTGTAGTGAGGTGGATGGACCTAGAGTCTGTTATACAGAGTGAAGTAAGTCAGAAAGAGGAAAACAAATACCGTATGCTAACACATATATATGGAATCTAAAAAATAAAAAAGTGGTTCTGAAGAACCTAGGGGCAGGACAGGAATAAAGACGCAGACGCAGAGAATGGACTTGAGGACACGTGGAGGGGAAGGGTAGGCTGGGACGATGTGAGAGAGTGGCATGGACTTATATACACTACCAAATGTAAAAGAGATAGCTAGTGGGAAGCAGCCGCATAGCACAGGGAGATCAGCTCCGTGCTTTGTGACCACCTAGAGGAGTGGAATAGGGAGGGTGGGAGGGAGGGAGACGCAAGAGGGAGGAGATATGGGGATATATGTATATGTATAGCTGATTCACTTTGTTATAAAGCAGAAACTAACACACCATTGTAAAGCAATTATACTCCAATAAAGATGTTTAAAAAAAAAAAAAGAATCCGCTTGCCAATGCAGGGGATATGGGTTAGAGCCCTGGCCCGGGAAGATCCCACATGCTGCGGAGCAACTAAGCCCGTGCGCCACAACTACTGAGCCTGTGCTCTAGAGCCTGTGAGCCACAACTGATGAAGCCCACGTGCCCTAGAGCCCACACACCACAATTACTGAGCCCACGAGCCGCGCCGTAACTACTGAAGCCTGCACACCTAGAGCCTGTGCCCCACACAAGAGAAACCATCGCAATGAGAAGACCGCGCACCGCAACAAAGAGCAGCCCCCGCTCGCTGCAACTAGAGAAAGCCCACGCGCAGCAACAGACCCAACACAGCCAAAAATAAATAAATAAAATAAATAAATCTATTTAAAAAAAAGAATAAGGTAAGGCAGTTTAGGACATTTGCTGTTGATCTCAATGAACTTAGCTTTTCTCGATAGATTCCATCATTGGTGTAGGGGAATCCCAGCCAGATGGAACCCAGGGCTCTCTCACTTGGTAAATAGCTGCCATGATTGGGTTACCCTGAAACCTGAGGCTGAAGATTTCCTTATCTGGTTCCAGAATGGAAGTCTACTTTAGAGTAGTTCAGACTGGCATTAAAGAGCCAAGGAGCCATGAAGCCAGACATCCAGCTTAGTGAATCTAGACCAGTGCTGTCCGTTAGAAATACCACATATTCCTGTCCTGCCCCTAGGTTCTTCAGAACCTTTTTTTTAAAAATTGGATTCCATATATATGTGTTAGCATATGGTATTTGTTTTTCTGACTTACTTCACTCTGTATGACAGACTCTAGGAAAGGAATAAAGATGCAGACGTAGAGAACGGACTTCAGGACACCAGGAAGGGGAAGGGTAAGCTGGGACGAAGTGAGAGAGTGGCATGGACATATATACACTACCAAATGTAAAATCGATAGCTAGGGGGAAGCAGCTGCATAGCACAGGGAGATCAGCTCGGTGCTTTGTGACCACCTAGAGGGGTGGGATAGGGATCGTGGGAGGGAGACGCAAGAGGGAGGAGATATGGGGATATATGTGTATGTATAGCTGATTCACTTTGTTATAAAGCAGAAACTAACACACCATTGTAAAGCAATTATACTCCAATAAAGATGTTAAAAAAAATACAATGTAAGCCACATGTGCAGTAATTATGATATACTGAAATTGCCTATTTTGGATTGGTTACCTATACTAGACTATAAGCTTCTTGGAAGCAAGAAACATTCTTGATTCATCTCTGTACCCCCAATGATTAATACTGCCAAAAATATAAAAATTTTTAATAAGTGTGTCTTGACTTTTCCCACCACAAGACTTTTGCCCTGGCCTGGAACATTCTTTCCCCAAATAGGTTTTTGGCTCACTTTGTCACCTCCTTCAACTCTTGACTCATCTGTCACTTCTCAATGGAATCCACACTGACCACTTTATCTAACACTGTAAACCTCTCCCCTTGAACTTTCTGATCTCCATCAACCTGTTCTATTTTTTTTCCCAAAGCATTTATCACTTTCTAATAGACGATATATAGTAATGTGTACAGTATACTTATTCTCCACCCCTTCCCCTCACTAGATAATATGCTCCAGAAAGGTGAAGATTTTTTTTTTTATGTTCACTAAAATATCCCTAGCACCTAGAATGGTTGATACTAGGTGGTCAAAATAAATTTGTTGAATCAGAAAAATGAATTTATGAATGAATGAGTGAGGCCAAAAGGACGAAGCTACACCTCAAGGCTCATCTGAGATAGGCCTGCAGACTAGCAGACCCTGCTATAATCAGAGAAGATGCCGGGGAATCTCTTCTCGATCCAGAAAGAAACTAGAGTTCAGGCCAGCCATGTTTAAGAGCAGCACTGCACAAATAAAAGCTAACAGCCCATATGGGAGAGGAGTTTGCCTTGCTTAATGACTTGGCAGCCAAGCGAGCGTGGGAAGGGGAAAAAGGACAGGAGAAAAGAAATCTAGTCTTGTCCAACCACCAGGAGGCAGAATGAAACATTAGTATGAAAGGAAAAAAAAAAAAAATAAGAGTTAACTCTCAACTAATTTCCACGAAGGAATAAATCTACTTTGAAAGAATGGAGTTGGTTGCTTTTTACCTCCGGCTGTCTTCTACTTATTCATCAACTTTGCCTCAGAGGCCGAAAGAGACTGAGGATGTTGTCAATATGGGGTTTGACTGGGGTTGAGAATAATAGAAATGAGCAACTTGGCAAAGGACTTTAGATGAGAGCTTAGACTTGCACTTAGCTGAACATTGAAACAATATGGCACCAAACTTAGAGATGACAAAAAGAGGAGCTAAGTGATTTAAGTTAATTCTCTTTATTAAAAAAAAAGATAATGGTAAGGAAATAAGAACTTTGTTTTCCTAACAAGTGAATTTTAACAATTAGTGCTTGTATTGACATGTCATGGTCTCCTTAAGTCCCAACAGGAAATGGAAAAAGCCTTTAGTAGAATTAACCTAGTCTTTGAGGAGAAAACACATTTGAAGTTTTTTATTCTATTAACTTGGAAAAGAAACCCCACTATTCTCCTGAGCAAAACCAAGGCTTATTTAAATAAAGGTGAGACTTTGTTTATTCAAGGTTTCAGGCATATTTAGTGGAGCCAAAGAGACTCCTAAGAAAAAACTCACCCTGAGAAATGAGAGGCCGACTCCACTCTTGATAAAACCCTCACTATCAAATCCTTGATTTTGGAAGCATGGTGTAATTATGGATCAAGAGAAATAAAGTAACTCTCCATTTTTGAGAACTTACATGCTAAGGTTTTTTTTTACATGGGTCTTCTCATTTTTATCCTACAAGAACAAGGCAGTGCTCATTACCACTTAGCAGATGAGAAAGCTGTTGCCTACTGACTGAGGTAGATAGACCGGGGTCTCACAGCTAGCAATCAGTGGAGTCCACTGCAACTGAAGCCAATTTGATGCCAAAGCTCTTTTTTCCTCTATATGAAGAAATAAGAGGGCCAAAAACTGCATTCCTCAGCAATACAGAAGAGGCTAGCAAGGCTGAAATCCAAAGGTCTCCATGTATTAGTAAGGTAAGACATCTATAAATCCAGGTCTAAAGCTCTGAGTGTTTCATCCAGAATCCACTTTGTGGAAAGGCAAACCAAGCCTTCCCCAGTCATGGCTTGTGGAAGACTTGCATTCTTTCCTACCAAATAAGCAAGCAATGTAGGTAGAAGTAGATAAAGATAGCTGGAGATACACACACACACACACACACACAAGCAGAAACTGGTTGTTAAAAATAGCCCTTTGGCAATCCATTCCTTTCTTCTTTTTACACTTAAATTATTTTTCCTCACAGCAAAAATAATAAAGGAATCATTCAATAATTAAAATTAAAACCATAACCTCATCACACAAAGGCAAATACTTACTTCTAGTTTTTTCCTGTGATATTTTAAATAGTTTTCATCATACTGTACTGTTTCCTGCTGTTTGCTCAACATATGACATAAGCATTTTCTTGCCATTAAAATTCTACAGGTTTAAAATGTTTATAATTTTATATGAAAAATGAAAACATTTTGTAAATGTAATTTTAATATGTAGGTTAAATACCATGATGTACATGTCATCATTTACTTAATCCCCTAAATGTTAGTCATTTAAATTGTTTCCATTTTTTCTGATTATAAACAATAAAGATTAATTCCTTTGACTTAAAGTTTAGCATTCTATAATTACTCAAATGCCTTAGGAAGGCTGGAATATAAAATCTGATGACCTACCTGCACATTGAGAGAAGGAATTTGCCATGTGTTTTCTTGGAAGTGGTTTTTAAATGGGGTGGGTGTGAAATGGGAGGGTGTGGAGTGCCTGGCAGTTGGAGAGAGGGGCTCCGAGGGGGCAGGTGGCACAGAACAGAGAGGTTGGGCCAGCGTAGCCCCCTCACAGTGCTGACCACCTGACTGCACCCTCACACAAACCACTGAGCAGAATACAAGTGACTCAACTCCCCAGAGAGCCAGACATCTTGAGCATGTCCAGGGAGTATAAGGCTAATTCTAAATTTTAGGACCAATTAGATTCCTGTACATTAAAAAAAAAATACAGTGGTTGGGAAAAACTGTGATTCAGTCTCCATCAGAAGTCATATCATCCACCAGAAAAAGTATTTTCCAAATGGTCACTGAGCTCCTTTAAGAAGGTTCTGAGTTCATCTGTATCATTTCTTTTTAGATTCTGCAGATAAGTGATATCATACAATATTTCTCTTTCTCTGTGTGACTTACTTCACTTAGTATGATAATCTCTAGGTTCATCCCTGGTGCTGCAAATGGCATTATTTCACTCTTTTTAATGGCTGAGTCATATTCCATTGTATATATGTACCACATCTTCTTTATCCATTCCTCTGTCAACGGACATTGAGGTTGCTTCCATGTTGAAACATTCTCGATAGATATATTCACCTCTTAAAGATGTAGAGGAGATGCAGTATTTAAAAAACCAAAGAGAATGGAGTTAGAGGGTGTGTCATTTCAGGAGCAAATTTCTGAAGGCAGCCCACAACCTTTTCTGAAGATGGGATTAAGAAGAGATTGGACAATACTATTTCATGTCTGGTTTTAAAAGTGGGGAGGCAGCTAGGGGCAGATGTCCTTTCACAGAACTGTTCTATAACGAAGTGTTTGTGAAGCCTCTCAGTTTATATGCCTTTTCTTTTAAGTCCCAATGTAATTAAATCAAGTCAGCAATAACAAAATATCATAAATAATTTTAGTGTGTAATATATGTTGACAAATGCTATTAAGGAGATGGCTGCAATAGACAGGGAGATATTTAGTATGACTTCATCTGAATGTCATATTGTTAAGGAAACTCAATAATGAGTTTCACTTTAATGATTCCCATGAAGTGACTTCTCTAAATGATTTTAAAATCACGACCAGTAGTACTTAAAGAATTTCCAAACTGCTTTTAGTGAGGACTTGCTAACTTTATCAAGTTTATACAAAATATTCCAGGTATAAAAAAAATATGTACATAGAATTCTTACTACTACTGAGGCATGGTTCACTGGTCACCTTTTAAAATAGGTTTACCAAACGTCCAATGAGTTTTTATTCTGTTTAGTTCTAACTAGATGACAACCATCTGTCTTGGAATTTCCAAGACAGTTCTAATTACATATATTCCATGGCATTGTCCTTCCAAACCATATATTGGCCTAGATATGTCAATGTAATGGTGTCAAAACTCCTCTTATAAGATGATTCTCCACTCTTGAAAATGACACAAAAATCCTTTGTCAGACTATATTCGATTTTTTATTTGAAAAATATTATCACTCCATTGGTTTTATGAAAAAAGCTGAATTGATGGTATCTGCCTTTAAAAATATGTTCCACATTCCCTCTGTCACTCAAACCTTAGGTTTCCACCCCTATTGTGTACTTTAATATTCAAAAAAATTTAAAATATATTATTCATTGACAATGTGCAGTAGGGAGGTAATGAGTTAGAGATACATGGAATTATCATTACCTGCAAAATTGGCATCATTATCACAATAACATTACTAAAAAACATAATATGCACAGTTCCTGTTCTAAGTGATTTATCTGCTATGCCGGCATCACTGTGCTTTTGAAGACTAAGTGTAGTATTGTATGTCGGAGGCCTCCGTTCATTCACTCTTGCGTGTAACTGTTTTACAAATATTTATTGAGTATCTTCTTTGTGCCAGGCTTTGTATGATGTACTGAATATACAATGAGAACAAAACAGCCACGATGTCTATGCACAGGGAACTGAACAGCTGGTCAAAGACGACACTGAAGCTGAAACATGAAGGATACGAGAGAATTAGCCAAGCAAAGGGAAAGCAGAGGGGCAAGCAAGGAGAGGGAACAGCATGTGCAAAGACCCTGAGCAAAGAAAGTGCTTGAAATAGTCAAGAACTGAAACAAAACACCTGTGATGAAGTAAAGTGAATCTGGGGACAGTGGCAGGAGGACGGAAAGGGTCTAAAGGTCTTATGGAATTAAACAAGGTCTAAAGGTCTTCTGGAATAGCTTGGATTTTACTTTAAGGTGATGGCAAGGAAGTATTGTGTTTCCATCAGAGGTGTGAAATGACAAGATACGTATTTTAGAAACATCACTATGGCTGCTCCGTGGAGATTACAGAAGGGTAAGAGTAGAAGCAGATCAGGATGGTAATCAGCCCTTGTGCTTAACAGTATTTGTTTTCTTCTCTTTTGAAGGACAAAGAAGACAGTCACTTCTTGGCTCTTTAGTACTTTGATTGGTCCGTGTGACTGATCTGGTGGAGGGGCCATGAACCAAAGGGATACGAAGCGCTTATGAGCCCAAGTACAGAGCTGAGGGTGAGTCCCCTGTGTGTTTCCCCTCCTACCCCAGCAAGCACGGGGGTGTGCGCTCCATGCGGGTCATCTCCTGGAAGTTGGAAACGCTCTCCTTCTGGGTCTTTGGTAACCGCAAGGTGAAGAGATGGCTCCCATCCACCCCATCTGTCACCTACTAATCCACACCAGACTGTAGTGTGAACGAGAAATAAATCTGTTACATTAAGGACTCTGAGATTTCAGCACCACTTTGCTGCCTCAAGCTGGCCTTACCTATTCTGACAAAAACATGGGGATAAGAGGGGCTTCCCTGGTGGCACAGTGGTGGAGAGTCCACCTGCCAATGCAGGATACACTGGTTCGAGCCCTGGTCTGGGAAGATCCCACATGCCACGGAGCAGCTGGCCCCGTGAGCCACAATTACTGAGCCTGCGCGTCTGGAGCCTGTGCTCCGCAACAAGAGAGGCCGCGATAGTGAGAGGCCCGCGCACCGCGATGAGGAGTGGCCCCCACTTGCCACAACTAGAGAAAGCCCTCACACAGAAACGAAGACCCAACACGGCCATAAAAAAAAAAACAAAAAAACATGGGGATAAGAGCCCTCAGTTTTGCAGGTGTGAGAGAGTCAATATAGTGACAGATATGTAAGAGCAAATCACAGCAGCAAGGACATAGCAGATACTAAGAAAAGGGCAGCTGGAGACTATTATTACTGACTCTGTCGATTCTAGTCTCGGTTCTGTTATTAACTAACTCTCTGGACTTCGGGTGACCCCTTCAGCTTTCTGAATCTCGATTCCCTGGCCCTTCTGAATGAGGGATTTGTACAACCCAGGATTCTAAGCTGATGGGATAAAAATGCAGGGGAGCTTCCCTGGTGGCACAGTGGTTGAGAGTCCGCCTGCTGATGCAGGGCACACGGGTTCGTGCCCTGGTCCGGGAAGATCCCACATGCCGCGGAGCGGCTGGGCCCGTGAGCCATGGCCGCTGAGCCTGCGCGTCCAGAGCCTGTGCTCCGCAACGGGAGAGGCCACAACAGTGAGAGGCCCGCGTATCGAAAAAAAAAAAATGCAGGGCAGTTCATGGTAATTTGAAAATCTGGACAACACTTTCCCTTTCTCTTCTGTCATCCAGCAGAATAAGCATATTCTTTGGATACCAGGTCAATAAATAAGTGGCCCCAGGAGCCAGGACACTAAATGCTCTTCTTTGCATAAAGAAAGAAGTGAAACAATTCAGAATTCTTCTAAGTCCATCAAACAAATCCTTAATTTCTCTGGAGATTTACAAGCCCAGTAGCTAACATGGGAAAGAAAGGCGCCGATTCTTCCAGCTAAGACGGGTCACAGGTGTTGATAAATTACCGCCAAGAACTTTTCCAGTGTTAATTTCTGTCCTCTTCTGAGAACTGCCAGATGAATCATAAAACCTCCAGAACCACTGACTTGGACTTCCAAATGAGAGGGAAGTTGGGCTTTCTCCATGTCCTGGACATTTCTGTGGGCAGACAGTGCATATAATCCATTTATGTGAGAACATGTCTCAGAAAATCAGGGCTCTGGCTCCAAAGCTGCCACTAACGAGCTCTGTGATTCTGGACAAATAACTCTACTTCCTCCACGGCTCAGGATCCTCATGTGTAAAATAGTGATAGAAATACCTGCCTTATGTATCTCCTGGGGTTGTCCTAATGATCAAATGAGATGGAATTGAAGTGAATGTCCTTTGAAACGCATACTCTGCCTCATGGATGCACTGGAAAATCATCGATGCGTTGCTGTTATTATTGCCATCATGATCTTCCCTGCTCCCAGATCATTCATCTCAAGGGATCGAGGACCAACAAAGAAAAAGAAAAAAGAAAAGCATCCCCGACGCCTCCCTTCTCTGTTTGATGCATGATGTGGCTGTGAAGGAAGTTTGTTGACTTGAAAATGTAAACAACCTCTTTCCACTGAGATGATTTTGAAAGAAACAACTGTTTTTTTTGTATTAATGCATATGAATTTCTATCCTCCTGAGAGATCCTAACTGCTTTATCTCTGTAATCAGTTTACCTTCCCAGGTGCTTGCTATTCACTGAATAAACTCACTAAAGTAAGTATCTATTCCTCAGATCTCATGGGAGTCTAGTCGACCACTTTACCCAATTCTCAACCCCAGGGACACTGGTTGACATAAAATTTTGAAACAAGCCAAAGGAATTGGAGACAATGGTCTACAACGCAAGCACACACCTAAGGCATGCTATGAGTTCAGTGAGGTGGTGACGTGGGGAGGGGTACTTGGTGGAGTGCCTTTGTCCAACAATCTAAGAGGCACTATAAAATCCTCCTTCCTTAGGAAGCTTCTGTCTTTGGGGTTATAAGTCTTTTCAGATGTCCAGAGTTCTGTCTAGTGACGCAAATACATATGAGAGTGTATCTGAAATTATCAGCTAAAACCTTGGGTGGACTTACTGAGAGCTTGCTGAGAGTATGCTTTAACCTGGAGCTTTAACCAAAAAAAAGGGGGTGCGTGTGGGGGGAGGGACAGAAAAGGACAGATTTAAAGATATAAAGAAAGATATAAAGTAGATATAAAGAAAATAGAAACTTTAGAGTTAAATTGTAGCGATCTAATCAAATAATTACAAAAATGACATAATTGCAGCCCAAAGAGGTTAAAGAGTTAATTAGCAAGAAACCAAAATTACTTCAGTCCCAGGCCAATACGGGAACTTCAAATCAAAATGGCTCAAATAATTATAGAAGTGGGTAAAATATCCCCTTAAGAGAAAAAAATCTCATGTGGTGGCGGCTCTCAGTTTCAATATTATCGTAGCAGGAAGCATTCTACTATGTGTCCGATAGTATACAGGATATGCAGGATAGAAAATAAGGCAGCTCTAATAAGGCATGGAAGTGCAGGCAATTCATGTCGATATAGGTAGTACGGGGCAGAGTCCTCAGGAAATGTGGAAAAGGAACTCCAAGCCCAGCTACGGGAGGGCCGGTGAGAGATTCCTGGAGGTACCCAAGCAGGTCTTGAAGGATGTCTCCAGAAAAGGGTGAACGTAAGTACACAAATATACAAATGTGTGCGATCTCACTGAGGTGCCTGGTGCCAGGAAGGCCATAGTGAAAAATGAGGTTAAAGAGACTTTGTTGGAAGGGTATCTTTCAGCTCTCTCCATGCTGCTCTAAGTTTGGACTTGATTAAAGCAGTGAGGATTCATTTGGGAGTTTTACAGAAGAATGGGACATGGTCATATTTGTATTTCAGAAAAGTCAGTCTGGCAGAAAGGAAGCAGGTGAATTTGAGGCGTGTGCTGCAGGGAAAATACCGTAGGCACGGGTGACATTAATTCATACATCGGGGCTCACAAAGTGGAGGTCACCCCAGTGGCCCGCCCGTGTCACAAATCCACACCCCCGTCAGCCTGCCCTTATGGGAAACACCTCACTGTCAAGGAAACCTCATGTATCCCCATCACAAGTCTCCAACTCGGCTTTAGCTAACAGAGAATAGGACCTGCTCATCTTCTAGTGAGATTCCTGACCTCCTAGCCAATCATTCTGTGTCCATATTGCTTCTTCTAGCAGTCTATAAAACACTCCTGCCCAAAATCTATCAGGAGGAGTAAGTACCCCACTACTTATGAGGCTCTGTACTCCTCAACCCACGGACTGCTTCCCCCTGAATAAAGAACATCAAACTCATTACTAAATCATTTTAGTTTTGTCACTGGATGGAACAAATGCAGGAGACATTCAGAAGGTTAAATCACCTAAATTTGGTGAATGCTTGGACTGGGGAGTGGTGAGATAGGGGGTGATTAAGGACAAGTCCCTAGTTTAGCAATTCTTTTAACACTGGAGGAAAAAAAATAATGATTAGCTTAGAGAATATTTTAATTTGTTCATATCATATTCTAGTGCTACAGTGAGGGGGAAACTACTAAGATATGAAGGAAATGAAGAGGTAGAGAGGTAACCTGCTTTCCCCAACTTAGCTAGTATTCCCCATTTTTACCTCGTAGTTTTAGTGCTAGAAAGCTTGACTATCCTAAATATAATAAGGAAAGGGTCTCTTAATAGTCAAAAGAACTGTCTTAGAATTATGGAAGCAAGATGACGTTACTCTTCACTTAATGGAAATCAGGAGATACCTGTTGAATGGGTGAAGGCTTAACATTAAAATTACACCAGCTGAGCTATGGGTTAAGATGGTGGATTAAACACAGCATTTAATGCTGTTCCCTCAGGAAGCCCACTAAATTTATAGTAAAGGATGAAACCCACACAAATGCTGGGACCACAGGAAAGGAGATATGAGCAAAAAAATTCTGGAAGCCGAAAAGCAGATGACCAAAAGGTAACTTAGCAGAACTGAGAACGTCAAATCCTAAGTCAGTGTTGAGGAAAACTGAGAACCAACACAAGTTATATCATGGGATCCTCAAGGGGGTAAAAGTTTGGGAGAGAGGCAGCAAGGGAGCAGGAGGAAGCTAAGTAAAGAGGAGGTATGGGTGACGCAGTTTGAGAATCAGGTAAATCACTATTTCTCATTCTCCCCAGCCCCATGATCCTGGGAGATTTCTGTCACAGCATAAAATTCCGGAAGCTGATTCCCTTAGAAAAAAGTAAAAAGTAAAACACAGGGTCTCTGGGGACAGCAATACAGTTAAGAGTGTGGATACTAACCTAAAAACAAAGGAAATACGTCACAAGAATGCTGACTGTTGCGAGACCAAGTCTGTTCCCTGAAGAGTCTGGGCAATCAGATTTCCACTGCTGCCTGAGAGTGGGAGAGTGTTTTCTGGAAATCTGACCAGCACAAGAAGGAAGTCAAAGATACTGAGCATTCTCCTAGACAGGAGCTCAATGTTGACCACCTACCAGGCCATCAGATTCACATAACCTTCTTAGTATCCCATTCTCAATCATCAACAAAAACCAGGTTTACCAGGCATCGGAGTTACAGGAAAACTTCTAAGTTAGAGAAGACCCTCTCACATGGAATACAGAGATCAAAGTGACAAACAATATGAAATCGACTTGGAGAAAATAGAGACAATGCCAAAAGAAAAAGAAAAGGAAACATTTATAGTCTCAGAAAGATAATACAGACATGAAAGAAGCACAGAGATAAAAATACAAGAAAAACATTCATGTAAGTTAAAAAGAGTTCTTAGTAATACAAAACATAAACAGAAAATAAAATGGAAATCTCAATACAAGAATTATAAGACAAAATAAAGGGAATATACCATAAAGTAGAGGAAAACAGATGAAAAATAGAAAAGTAGAAAATTGGTTGATTACATCCAAATAATAGATTCTAGAAAAAAAAAAATCACAAAAACAGGAGGGAGAAAATCATCAAGAAAATAATTCCAAAAAAGTTCCTGGAAATGGATGACCAGAGTTTTTAGATTTAAAGCCCTCATGAATGCCCAGCACAGTGGAATCCCAAATTTGTATAAGCTTCAAAAGAAGGGGAAAGAAAAAACTTAGCAAAGAAAAGAGGCTGGAAATGACTGCAGTTTTCTCAACAATCACCCTAAAAGCAAAAAACATTGGGAAAATGCCTTTAACATTCTGAAGGAAAGTTATTTCTAATCTAGTAAAAATTACTAAGATGGTATAATAAAGATATTTTCAAACATGCAAGGTTAAAAAATACTTCCCTCTCATTCTTTTTCATTAGGTTACTGCAGTATGAGTTCCACCTCATACCAAAAAAATAAAAAAGAGAGAGAAAATAAACCAAAAAAGAAGATGACATGGAAAATAGGTTATCTAAAAGAGGAGAAAGGATGAGAGAATCCATTAGGGAATTACCTCCATAGGACTGCTGTGCAATAGATTTGGTGGGCAACTAGTAGGGTTCAGACAGTGCATCCCAAAAGACAGACACCCTGAGGGCTGTCATCTCTAAGATGCCAATGCCATTCTCCTACTTTTTATAAGAGAATAAAATGCCCAGGTAAGCCTGACCCTCATGTGTAGCTGGTCTTGATTTATCTTGACAAAGTGCTGATGCATTTTCTGTTCTTCACACTGCCATACACATCCTAGATCAGTTGAAGACACTCATTTTGCTTTACAGAAATGTTCATCTTTGACCCACTCCTGAGAGCTGTAGGTAGGGCATGATGCATTCAGAAGTAGAAAATAACACAGAGACACCCAGTCCCCTTGTCATATTCCTGCGGGATGCCTAGTATCTGGCCCATACCTTAACTCTGCCACATGCCCTGTAGAAGAGACATGTCAATTTTACTACAGTAAAGGTGAAGCCACGTGATTACTCAGGTTCCGTTCAGTTTATCTTCCCTTGAGAGGCTTCATGTAATAGTGGCAATATTCTCCTTTCCTCACACAGCTACTCAAATTTCAAAAATAATCTACATTTTACTTACAGATATTTACACTGGTGATAATGTCATAAATAAAGCAAGGAGATAATTGCCAAAAGTCAGGGTAGCGAGTACTTCTGGAGGGTGGAACAAGAAGATGCAATGATGCAATCAAGGAGAGGCACACAGGAAGCTTCTAAAATGTTGGCCATATTCTAATTCTTAAGTTCAGTAGTGGATGCATAAGTGGTTGCTTTATTATTTATAAACTGTGCATATGGTTTATATACTATCTATGTAACATATATCATAATCTGTAAAAGTAAAAATAAACACCATATATTTTTCAAAGCTCTTTGCTTTTGGATCCAACTGATGAACATTTATTTGCTTGTATTTTACATAATAAATACTTACTTGCTCACCATTGTCAAAAAAGAGGTTATTTGTGACATACACAGCACATTGTAGAAGTCTTCATAGAGATTCCCGAAGACAGCAGTATTTAGAGAAGGCTTCCAAGAGTGACTGGAGTCCATGAGGGAAGGTAGGGTGTGGTTGTCCTCTCCATGCAAGTATCACAGTTTATTTATTCTTCTCCTCCACCCCAATGACAAGTACAGTGCTTAGAATATAGAAGGAACTCAATACATATTGAGTAGCTGGATATATTTGAGGAAAAAGCAGACCAGTCTGCAGCAGGAACGCAGTCTGCTCTTATACTGTAGCTGTCTTCTTGCTTCCCCCTGTGGACTGTCTTTGTCCCAGCTTCCCAGAATTACTGAATGAAAAGTTTCTAAAATGAGGTTTCATTTAAATCATATCTGCTTTTTATTAATTGACATGAGTAATTTATTCTGGAACAGATATTCACATCATGTAAAAAATGAATAATACAGATTCCCCCGTAGTTCTCACTGGCCATCAGTGATTTTCTCACCATACAGCTAAATTGGATGATTCAAAAGAATATTTTTCTTGTTTTGTTGATTCTACAAAACTTAAGAATTGATACTATAATTACGTCCTTAATGGTTTTGTGGGGTTTTTTTGGACTATCTTATTGAAGACAGAACTTCCACAGATGTTTCTGCTGTAATCATTATATGAAAGTGATGAGCTGAGGTCAGCAGAGTGACTTGGAAGAAATCCTGGAGGGGATTTGAGTAGTTGAGTTATTGGCTTGTGCCCTGGACGCTCATGAAAAATGGAACTGAAGACCTGCCATTGACCTCAGAGCAGCTAAATATTTTTGAATGAGCCCCTTTTCTCTGACTGTGGACTATGTTTATTCCCAAACTCCACAAGTGAGTTTTCAGTTTAACTCACAACAGATTGTTTAGATAATAATCATAGAAGGCTACTTTCACTGCCTTTACTGCCTCATTCATACGGCCTTTGTTTTATTTTTTTGTGTGTTATTCTGGCTGGCTCTAGCTAGTGATATGTCTTCTTTATTATACATCCAATAGATATTTATAAAATGGCAATCATGTGCCATGTACTGTGCAAAATGCTACGAATCAAATTATGAGAAATAACACATTAAACACTCCCCCCCAAAACACACTCAAACTTATTTTACATTTAAAAAAATGATGCAAATATATTATACTCCATGGTAACTTCTTTGAAGCAAACATATAGACCAATGTTCTAAACGTGTCTCATATTAACTGGAGAATCAAATTCCTCTGGCAAAAGTGGAATGAAGTTTCAAGAATAGCTTTCCCTGCGAATCAAACTAAGGTAAAATTGCAGGGGAGGGATGGGATAAGGCAAGAAAAGAGAGAGGAAGTTCTGAGGAGAGGAGAGAATTCTGAAAGGTGTTCAAAGCAGGAAGTCACCTGGCAGTTCAAGGACCTGAAAAAGAACAACATTAAGTGGAGCCCGATCAGTGAGATAAAGCAACAATGAAGACAGAGACAGGGACCCATCATATAGGCAGTGGGACCACATTAGAGTTATTTCTCTCTATCTTAAGGGATCCCATGATATAACTTGTGTTGGTTCTCAGTTTTCCTCAACACTGACTTAGGATTTGACGTTCTCAGTTCTGCGAAGTTACATTTTGTTCATCTGCTTTTCAGCTTCCAAAATTTTTTTGCTAATATCTCCTTTCCTGTGGTCCCAGCATTTGTGTGGGTTTCACCCTTTACTATAAATTTAGTGGGCTTCCTGAGGGAACAGCATTAAATGCTGGCATCATCGCACCAGGCAGAATCTGAGGCATCCTCAAGCCTCAGAGGAAAAGGGGAGCACAAGTTCAGCAGAGCCTGAGAAGGGCTGGAGGAAGGAGAATTGGGACCAGCTGACAGGGCAGGTGATGAGATAAATATTCTGATCTTTCCCCTTCCTGATGCTGCTCTATTGCCAATGCTTCCCCAGCCAGACCTACCTGAAGAGCACAGGTGAAGGTCAAGGCAGAACATGGCAGATAAGGGCCAAGAACTGATCTAGGGAGAGGGTTGCGAACATAGAATAACAAGCCCAAATAGTTAGCATTTTCCTACAGTTACCCACGTTTGAAGATAAACAGAAGTGAATGGTTTGGAGACATATCTAGGAGGCAAAATCAATAGGCCTTGATGCTGAATTCCTGGTGGGGGTGAGGAAGAAAGAGGGCAAAGATTTCTCCTCAGATTCTGCCTGGTGCAATGATGCTGCAGTGAGATAGATGCTGATACTCTTGACAAAGATAAGAAATCCTAGCGGAGGAAGGGTGGGTGTGGTGGTATTACGAGTGGGTTCAGCTCTCAACCCGCTAAATTTTAAGTATATTTGAGACCGTCTAGTGTGGATATTAAATAACCTTTTGGTTAAATCCATATGGACCATCAGGCTACAGTGAGTCCCACAGGGGCAGCCCTTGATCATGGCCAACCACACCATGAATCCAGGGCATCAGTTACAAGGGGAGAAGGAGGAGAGAACATGGATGTATTAAAACATTCCCTGTGCTGACCTTCATCCTAGAGTTTGAGTTGATCACCCAGCTCTGTCTAGGCAGCCTTATCCCTCACAGAGAACCAGGGAAAGAGTAGCTACACCCTGTAGCAATAACACTCCCACAAAGTAATTGAAAGTTGATTTTCTAAGGTATTTTGCCTGAGGATAGAATCCCAAGCACTTCTAACTGACTACCGGACATAAAAAGTAATTCTCTCCCATTACCTGTGAACTCACCGGCTTGTATTTCCACAAGATCCCAGAGGCACTCAGATGGGTCCCTTAGCTGGTATCTACTCTGTAGCGACTTCTCTGTAGTGCCTGTGCTTGTGAGTATGGAAGGTGGCCATTCCATTGCCCATGTCCTGGAATGAGAATGACCCAGCTGGAGCTGGATGTGTTCCTCTTTCCCAGGCGCATTTTCAAGGCAGTCTCTGACATCATCCCCCTTTGCATTGACACTACACTTTCCATTTCTGACGCCTTTACCTCTTTACTGTTTGAGATTAGTTTCTAATTGTTGGCCTTCTAACTAGGAGCCCTGTATATCCAGAATTTCTGCTAATATCTTTCTAATTCCTCCTGCCCCAGAATCAAATGCCCTTGTTTCTTTGTGCAGCATGATGTCAGCACCATAAAGCCTGATACAGTAACTTCTTCCTCATAATTTAGAGAATAAATTAACACATAATTACCATGACTGAGAAAACAAGAACAACCACACCAGACAACAAGCCTTCCCATGGTACCAGGGCAGGACATTAGGGAATATTCCCATTTGGATTGAGATTTTGATAAAAGGTGGAATATGATAGGCTGTAAGCCATCATGTTCTGTAAACCATCTGGGCTTTAGGAAACTTTTTTTTTTTTTATTGAGGGAAACAGGGCATTATTGAAAAATTACCTGGCTGAAACAATGCTTCCAGGATCTAGTGAGCCCACATTTTACACAGAGCTAGTCATAGAGTAGACACTCAATAAACTCTTGTCTAAAGGTTGATCTCACAACCATAACTATATCTCATTCCACGTGGTAAGAGCTATGATAGAGGTAATCACAGAATCCAAAGGAAGCCGTAAAAAGGGACCCCCAACTCAAACTAGAGAAAGGGGAGTGTAGCTGTGGATCATTTCCTGAAGTAAATATTCTAAAGGGTGGGAAAATGATATAACCTCAAAGGGGGACAGTCATAGGAAAAGTGAACAGCCATCCACAGCTTGGGAAAGATAACTGCATCAGTATAATTGAAAATAATGTCCACTTATCCCTGAGACAAAAAGGCACATAAAAGTCTTTTCCACGGGATATCTTAGATTATCATAATTATACCTCATTCATAGAAATAATGCTTGTGGTAGCAGATTTCAAATTGTCTTGTGATTTTTTATTCTCTCTATTCTCTCCCCAACTTTAGGAATCCAAGCAGTGATTGTGAAAAGGAAACAAAATCATCTAAAAGAAACAGGAGCATTTACTCCCTTGGCTATCACTGTGCAACTCCTCCTCCAACTGCCAATGAAAAAAAGGAAAGACAAGGGAGGAACCCATATTTTCCTGTTGACCAATGTAAACTACCCTTGCTTCCGTGATTCTGCGTAACAATATAACTGAGGTTGAGGGATGCAACTTATGGTATATTGTTAGGTCAGCTGTCCCCTTGGCTGGCACACCCACCAGTGCCCCACAAATGATGAATAAGCATTGTTCACAATCGGATTACTATCACGGTTTGCCAAAGAGCACTCCTCTCGGGCAATAAAATATGACTTTGTTTTCAGTGTCAGACATGATTAAGTTAAACGTGTGAAGATTCCTAACCTTATCGATTTCTTTGTATTATGCTCATATTTCTCATGCTTTTCAGCACCTTATTCATGCTTAAAATAGAGGGAGACATTTGAAAGGACAGCTGCTGTTGAAGAGTCCAAGAGAGTATAGGCAGGGAGATGTGGAACAGTGCTTCATGGGAAAGGTACAGACATAAGATGCTAAAGAGTAGTAGAAAGACTACTGATTTTGCCTTTTTTTTCAGATCTGACTATTTACTAAATAAAGACAGTGCCATGGAGGTGAACATAAAATCATACATCAGGAACAGACCCAAGAAATAGGTGAACTTCCGTCATTTTACAGATGAGATGCAGGGCATTCAATGTAATGATGTGAACCACCCAAAAATCACATAGTCATTGATATAATCAAAACTCAAACCTAAGCTTCTTGGTTCTGAAACAAGGTCACTTTTGTGAGATTTTGTGCAATCTTCAACACCTCTAAGTCTCAGTTTCCTCATCTGTTAAATGGAGAGAATAACATATATCTCATAGGGTTGTTTTCTAATTGAATAATCATAATACAGGTAAAATTTCTTAGCACAACGCTTTTCATGTAGTACCCAATCAATATTTCCTGTTGTTATTGTATTATAATATTAATACATGCTTTTCTTCAGTATTTTTCTTAGGAGATGGTCTCCTGAAAAGTCAGCTATCAAATGTATAATGACTCAAACATACTAAGAAGTGCCCATTTATCAAATAGGTATCTGCCACTAAGATGCCTAAAATCCTTCCCTTAAGGGATTCTTCTCTGGTTAAACGTGGGAAGATTCCTAACCTTATCGATTTCTCTGTATTATGCTCATACTTCTCATGCTTTCCAGCATAAATCTCTCCCCAAAATACATTTTTACAATGGGAACATGTTTGAATTAATGCACCAATATCTATGTGTCAAAGTTGAACTGATTCTTTTATTCTAGTAGAGGATGAAATAAGAGGGACTAAAATTTCTAGAAAGTTAACTTACAACATACAACTCAAAAGAGGAGGATGAGATATTGCTAATATATAAGCAAACCTTCCACACACATGCTAGGTAGGCACATGGGCCCTTTACAGTGGACTATGAATTCTATGTTCTTATGCTTGGACCTTGTCAGAGCACAGCTGAGGCAATGGGCAATTCTGGAAGGCCACACTGGAAGAAGAATACCGGAAAACAATGAAGTCTCCAGAGGAGGAAGATTAAAGAATTGAGAAGTTATATAATATGAGAACAAGTTAAAGCATCGGGGTATATTTAGGAAGAAAAGAGGGAAGGGTAGAATGGACATGATTGCCTCTCTCCAGTGTAGAAAGGATTCCATCAAGGCACCATGCATCCTCTCAGGATGCCAGGGCAGTCATTCACCTCTTCTTCTAAATTCCCTATGTTCTTTCTTTACTAACATTTATTACAGCAAAACCTGATTGTCTGTCTTTTTTTTCTCATTAGGTTTTAAGCTGGAACCATGTCTGCTTTACCTTTGGATTCTCATTATTATGACAGCACTTGGCATATAAATCTTTTTGTTGAGTGAACAAATAAACTATCCTGTATAACTTCAAAGAGTAGAACTAAGACCATGGGTGTAGTTCTCAGAGAGAGAGTTCAATTGCATAGCAGGAAAACATCCTTAATGCTTAGAATCATGCAACAGTCTGTATTAGCAGTTCATGAAGAAAGAAGCATCAGTGGCTCTTCCATAAGGAATGTGGGGTCCTGCACTAGGCTGGGAGGTTGCATTAATGACTGCTAAGATTAGTTCAGACTTTTAAATTTTTAACGGGAATAAAGAGCCCCTACCTGGCCTCAGTGACATTTTCTTTCCTCTCTGATCCATCTTCCACATTTCTTTAAAAAGTATTATGCTACCACACAAATGCCATCTTCACCTATATTTCTTGAAAAGTTGCTGGGTCTCATTGCCAACACCAGCATCTGTCAAAACGTGTTTTTGTAAAATGCCAATCCCATGGGATGGTCAATAAAAAAAGGGTCCCATTGTAAAATAAATTTGGAAAATGCCACATTCTAGTCTTCTCTTCAAGACTTGAGACTATGGTAGTCCTTTACATACATGTTACAGAGACATTGGTATATCCCAAATAGGGCACAATTTCAAATTGGTTTTTTCTAGTCTCATCTTAATCCAAGATAATGTTTTCTTTCAATTTCAACATCACCCCCAAGTGGCCATGTTTCTCATCTACTGTTCTTGGGGCTTAAAAGTTTTCAAACTGTGATTTGAGATACGGCATCTCAGTTGAGTTGAATCATTGGGGAGGGTGGAGAGAAGAAGAGGATAGGATGAGTTGTGCAGAGTCTCTGGAGGACATCAAGCAACACTTAACAGCTTAGTAGAGTGACCATCTGAGGTTGCTGTGACCTCACACCTGGCACCATGAATAATAACTTGACATTCAGATCACTTCCACAAAGCTCAACAGCATACTTTCTTCCCCCCAAATATCTAGCCGTCTCCACCCTCCTGTTCTCTCCACAGAGGTCCTTTCCTCTCCTCTTCTTAGGGAAATACATCTCCTAGGCACTGTCATCTGTAAGCCATAAGAAAGGATAATAAAGGATTGATCAGTGACAGGGAAAGCTAACATCAAGTACAGCAATAAATACCATACAGGTGACACTGCTGGGACCCTGCCCAAACGCCATGTATCAGGCAGATGCACCCAGACCTGAGCTGCAGTGAGTGCTGGCTAACAGCCCATAACTGTCCTCTTTTCCAGAGAACCACCCTCCATGGAACTAGAGCACCTAACTCCAGAGTCACACCTCTATTTATCCCTCCCTCTATGTAGCCAGTGACTGACTGAAGAGGTACAAGAGACCAAGCGCTGGCCTCAAGGTGGGGGCCCATTCTGTGGTTCAATGTATGCTCCAGAATTCCAGGTAGGATCAGACTGAAGCCACACTCAAGCTGGGACTACATCTTTGCTTAACTTCCCCATCTTGCTTCTCTCACACCCTTCCCCTTAAGAGCACTCACTCAATAAATCAGCCCAAATTCCTGTAGCAGGCTCTGCTTCCAAAATATCCAACCTAAGACAGCACCAAAAGACCAATCACAGGGCTCAATTCTGTCCAAATATTCTGAATCCTTAAAAATCGTTTTTCATGGCTTTCCGTTTCTTCCTTCTTCTGTCATATATCTGCCTTTACAGCCGTGGAGCGTTTATTGTATTTCCATAAAGAAGAGCTATGCCTAGCTCCTCAAAATAGAACCATCCTGATAGAGCATCTTCCCACTCACTGCTTCTCCCAACTGCTGATGAATACATAATTATTTAAAATTATAACATAATATCAAATGTACCAATACATTTATAGCATTTGTTTCTATAATTATAATTCCCAGAGATTTTTTAGGCCCATGTATAACAGTATAAATTTTTAGCGATTATGTGTAAATAGTTCAATACCAGTGTACTGAGTTATCTAACTCGGTATTTTATTTGATTTATCTTGCATGGTTAAGGTCTTACATCAAGATTTAGTTTTGTTTGGTTTTGTTTTAAAAAGGGTTATAGGTGTTATAATCTTTGAGTGCTTGTTGGGATATAACCTTTATATTTAACAACAGTTTGGCTAGGTATAAAAATCTTGCATAATAATTTCTGTCATTACTCTATATAGTTTCTCCCCTGTGTTCTGTGACTGAATTCTGCCATGAAGAATTTTAGACCAGCTTGCTTTTTTCTGACTGGACTCTCATAGAAACTTTGTTTTCATTCATTAGGATATGTTTCACATCAACTTTTCCTGAAACACAAAAAAGCTTTTCTTCTTAACATTAAAATTCAGGTTTTAATTGATTTCAGGAAATGCTCTTTTATTGGGTATTTTAATTTTTTCTGCATTATATTATTTTCTTTTCAGGTATATCATTTATCATAATTTATATCTCCTTTGTCAAACTTGCATATCTGTAAACATTATCTATAAACACTTCAGTCTCTATTTTTTTGGATTCTATTTTTTTCCTGTGATTATCTCAAATCTTTCTTCTATGCCATGGATGCTGTTTTTAGCATTAACTTAAAAAAAATTTTTTTTAATGTGGTCACGATTTTTTTTTTTTTTTTTTTTTTTTTTTTTTTTTTTGCGGTACGCAGGCCTCTCACTGTTGTGGCCTCTCCCGTTGCGGAGCACAGGCTCTTGACGCGCAGGCTCCGCAGCCATGGCTCACGGGCCCAGCTGCTCCGCGGTATGTGGGATCTTCCCGGACCGGGGCACGAACCGGCGTTCCCTGCATCGGCAGGCAGACTCCTAACCTCTGTGCCACCAGGGAAGCCCTGGTCACAATTTTTTATAGTTTTTTTTCCTTCCATTCCATTTCTTTCTTAAGATCTGCCTACCTGTTTTTCCTCTCAATGTGATGTTTGTGTATCTTTTCATTATTCTCTTGATATCTTTTTTCAAATAGTTTATATTCACTTTATCTTAAAATATGAAAAATACATATTTATTTTCTTCTTCAGTTTCTTTTTTCTGTTACGTTATCAGATCTGCCTTCTGTTTTCTGTATTCCTCTATAAGGATCTTGTGTTCGTTTCTTTCTGATTATTGTGCTTCTTGGATGGAGGAAAGTTCTGTTCAAACCAGTGATGTGCTGATAAGTGGGGAACTTTGTAGGCAAAGTGTGACCTGGAGAAGCCAGTGTTTCTCCTTGGGTATGTTGTCTCAAACACTTTTATACTAAATCATGCACATGTTCTTTGGTGCTTGGTTCTCCCAAGGTTTCAGCACTCCCCTTTGGCTCAGCTTGGTTCTTGGTCAAATCTGAAATCTCACATATTCTCTCTTTCGTGATTGACCATTAGTTTTTATCTCTCCAAAAGACACTGAAAGCAGGTTCAGAGAATCCATAATACTTTTCAAGGTTAGGAGGAAAAAGGATTGGCTTCTGGCTTACTTCTGTGGAGAAAATGGAGTTTCTTCTCATCGTTTTTTCTTATCAGTGGATACTTTCAAAAAGGGAAGCAAATATTGCATTTATCCAATCATCTTTTACTAGAATTCCACTTTCTAAACAGTGACCATGCTTCAACCTGCGGCTCTTTTATCATTACTTTCATTTTTTATTACCTAATGAACATCTATATTTACTGTTGGCCTTTCTAAATTTATCTGCTGTTAATTTCCAAAATTTCTTATAGACAAAAGCAGCAGCATTTTTGTGGTATTTTGCCTTTAAGCAATTTCCTTTATGAAGCAGTCTCTAGGAATGCATCATGTACAAATTAGCGGTCATCTGTATTTTACTTTATTCATTTACTCTCCCCTTATTCATTTACCAAATACTGAGTGCCTCTGATGTGTGTTAGCCCAAATAGAAACTGAGGGGAAAAAATAAATAAAACACTTACTAGTACTTCATAAATCCCCTTCAGATAAAAAAGTTTTAAGGAATTTGATAATAGCTTTAGAGGGCAATTTCAGTTACTCTGCATTTCTCACATCCATAAATATTATTAAGTGATGATTATCTGCTTTGCTCCTGACCAGGGAAATTGAATTTCATGAGCTGCTGACGAGATTGATTTTTCTAAGAAAAGAACATTGGTCAGTTATTTCAGTAGATTTTTTCTTTTTACCTTGTGGTTGTATTTTGAAAGGGGAATATATGTACCCCTGAGAAGATTTGAATATGTGACTATTTTTATAATAATCTGACCACAATACATGCAGGGAAATGTAAAATGACTGCATGTAAATCCCATAGTTGAACTAGTAAGGATATATTTTGTAGAATTCTAAAACAAATCCTTCCGTTGCCTGAGTTCTTTGGAGGAAATATGTCATGTAAAGCCAATAAACATGTAAATAAGTACTAGACCGATACAACTATCAGATGGAAAATGTAAAAGGTGGATGATGGCTCCACACTATGGATCCAGAAAGAACATCTGTTGCTGTTTTAAGGAAAAAAGGAACCATATTTAGAACTGGCTATGCAGTTGCCCTCTTTCTCAGCAGAATGCAGAGGAATCTGATCAGGGACTCTGGTTATAATTATGGTTCTGACTATGAGAATCAGTTATAGATACAAGTGTCAACGGAAAATGAACTGGGGAGTTTGGTCCTCTTTTGTTCACCAGGGTGTACAGGAATGGAAATTGCTTTGCCAGGCGTAGGATATCACTGGGTGTCTCAGACTTTCGACTCCTTTTTAGATCAATGTATGCAAAGTGAATGGCCCTACCCAATGGATGTCCAAGGTCATAGTGTGGTCAAATAACCAATACCGATTTTTTAAAGACTGAATAAAATGTAGTATCGCGAGGTGTCATAAACCGTTCTCCTGCAGTGTCAAAGGGGGTAAAGTCAGGACAGTATATGACTAAGATTGAGAGAAACAGTGGGAAATTTAGTGACAGGCAGCCTGAGTTTCTCTATCCTACTCATGGAACCTCCTAGAAGCAACTAAACTCTTGGTCTCACTACCTGACAAGTGTGTATAAATGAAGAGATATTTCCTTTTAAAAAATTCATATCAATGAGTGATATTATAATGATACAAAATTTATATCTGGAAGTGACTTTAGAACTCCTCAGTCACGGTAGGCTTCAAATCTCTTTCACAAACCTTTTCTTCGAACAGTGTCTCATGTTGGACTAGTGGCTAAAAGCAAATAAAACGAGTTGCTCAGGGCTCAGGGGGGAGTCCCTGACCTCACCTCTCAGGCTCTGAGTAACCATAGCTGAGCAGATAAAGATCCAAGGAACACAGTTTGAAAAACTGAACTGACTGGTACAGGGTACTGTAGCTAGACAGTGGCAGGGCTAGGATTAGAAGTTGGATAAACAAACAAACAAAAATAATTAATTAATTTTTAAAAAAAGAAGTTGGATAACCTGCTTCAATGCCAGTACTCTTTACCAATATTTTTCAGACTTCAATGAGCACACTAATCACTTAGAAATCTTATTAAAATGCAGATAATTCCATGGTTCCAAGGGGGTCTTGAGGGTCTGCATTGCTAACACGCTCCCAGGTAAGATCAGTGCTTCTGGTCCAGGGAGCACACTTGGAGAAGCAAGGCTTTACATTACACCACGTTGCCAGCAATGAACAAGTATCTTAGACAGAAATTTAATCTAAGTTATAAACCACCATTTTAAAAAATAATTCACTCAGAACTTCCATCTTCACAATCTTGACTAATCTCCAGTTAAAAATAGAAGGGGGAGTAAGCAGAGTAAAGAGAAGGAGAGAATTTGTTGGTCCCAAGTGGTCCACTGACTGATCCTTAAAGAATTATCAATGATATGAAAACAAGGAATGGCTCACATTAGACCTGATTATTTTTGAAATTATAAAGCCAAGTTTGAAAATCCTAACTTAAAAAAATATATTTTGAGGGAGGATCCTCAGGTGAAATGAGTACAGAAGATATAAGGCTGACAGCTGACTATAGAAACATTGCACAGGAGATGAGGCTAACCCTGAGAGGTCCTCCACATTCCCTTTGTGGTTTCATCCTTCTGGGCACTCACCACCCCTGAGCCTCCTCTTTGCAGCCTAGCACTCACCTCACCATGTAGGGTGGCACCAAGCCTTCCTATCAAATCCCATCTGTTCCTTACCCCTGAAGTCATACTCCATACATCTGAGGCAACTGATCAAATAATTTGCAGGTTAAAAATAACTTGATGTGTTTTCACTTTAAGACAGTATTTGGATTCACGTATTGACCTTAGAAACATTAATGAAAATTAGTGATAAAAATACAAGTTAAATGTTTCACAGGCCTTCTTGTAGTCTTTATTATACCATAAAAGACAGCTGATTCCTCAGTGAAGTAGATGCTATGAAATGGATAGGCCCTTTAAAGACAGGTTATACTCCTCAAACCCTAAGAATTTGGTTATTACTTGTGGTATAAAATCCACAATGGAAACCAAAGTGAATTTCCATGTAATGAAGTGCTCACTAAATCAATAACAAGGATACAGAATGCCTTAAAGTTAGTTGGGAAAAGAGCCACATTTTGAGAAGCTGATGGAGAATTGATTGTATTGAACTTTATCCACCATAGTTGCTGCAAATATAACATAAGAAGAAGTCTTTTTGTACCTTTTTGGCAGTATCTGTATGCAAACCCCTGATATGACTTTCAAAAATTTCTACAAGAAACTCTACCTGAAGATTTAGCTTCTCTGGGTGCTAAACGTCAGTACTTCATGAACACAAAAACAGAAGTTAAAAAGAAAAAGTCCAGTAATTTATTCTCACAAAACAATTTATTCTATTCCATTTACATTGTTAAATGAGATGCTCTCTCCTGAATTTAATGTAGTAAACCAGTTTAAACTCTTTAGAAACCTACATGGGTATTATTTTCTTGTAATTTGGTGAAGTACAGGCAAAGCATTTGAGTAATGAAAAAGAGGCATTTTCTCCCCAGTACTGTATTAAGTAAAAGCAAATCACTAACTTATAATCTTGTTTCCATGGGAACCTAAGTATAGAGCCAGTTTGATCCAAGGCATTTCTCCTGGTATACATATTTTTCCCCTTGTTGTAATATACTTTTGATTGCTGTCCAAAGGCTAAAGAGTAGTGCTGGGCTTCCCTGGTGGCGCAGTGGTTGAGAGTCCGCCTGCAATGCAGGGGACACGGGTTCGTGCCCCGGTCCGGGAGGATCCCACATGCTGCGGAGCGGCTGGGCCCGTGAGCCATGGCCACTGAGCCTGCGCGTCCGGAGCCTGTGCTCCGCAACGGGAGAGGCCACAGCAGTGAGAGGCCCGCGTACCACAAAAAAAAAAAAAAAAGAGTAGTGCTGAGAACCAAATGATCACCTTTGCTCCTTTTTACCAGGTTAAGAGAGTTGCGTAAGTAGCTAAAATAGAAAACAGCACAGCCTCTTCATAGCAGGACTGGAGGAAGGACTGGCTGGAAGAATGGACTTTGAAGGAAAGAAAAAAATGCTGTCATGAATCTGATTGCATGACTTGAGATCTGGAGATTAAATGTGAACTTCTCAACTCCATCTTCATTATTTCCTAAGTTGTGTGCATAGCACACCTCTGCCTGGTGTATCCAGCATGCTGCCTGTTACAGGACAATGTTTCCAGTCATTCAAATGACTTTTTTTTTTTTTCCTGGAACAGTTGTTCTCAAAGTGTTGTTACTGGACTAGCAATATCAGCAGCATCTAGGAAATATGTTAAAAATGCAAATTTTTGCACTCAACTTCAAATCTACAGAACCTGAGACTCAGGAGGGACCCAGCAGTATGTTTTAACAAGCCCTCTGTGTGGTTCTAATGCATGTGTATGGAATCACCAGTTACACACCTGTGTGACTTGTGGGGAGACGTGGACTTTGACTTGCAGATACGTGACCCTCAGCATGCAGGGAAGAGTGGCTAGGATTCATGTCTCATCTACAGTACCTGCCCTAAGAGAGATCCCTAAGGAAACTAAATATCCTGGGAATACTTAGTATTTAATGCTAGAAAAAGGATGACGTGAAGCATGGTGTTATATGGGGTAGTGGATTAAGATTAAATAATTTTTAAAAAAGAAGTAGCAGCAACCTATTTCTTATATCATATTGAACTTTCCCTTACAATGAAATGAGGTTAGAGACCACCCCTGACTCCAAATGGCAGCTAACTAAACAAATGTATGGATACACAATATTTGACTTTAGACTTTTCAAGGTGCATGCTGTACTATTTTCTATCCATCTGGAAACGGACTCCTTTATTTGCATCTAAACCAGCATTTTATTTTTAGGAAAAAACTGTATCAGAATGCATTGCACCAAAAGCTCTTTTTGTAAATTATATCTTCAATAAGCTGCCTACCTTTCTACCCTAGTCCTCTTGCCAGCTCTTGTTGGAACACCACAGTAGGTTAGATGCCCATTGCATAGGTGCCGAAAAGGGACTCTTGGGATCTCAAAGCCTCCTTCTAACACTAACATTCTCTCATCATATGACAAATTGGGCTCCGAGAAGACACAGGGGTTATCATTCTCAACATTCACTCTGATCATGAATGTCAAAAAGCAGAAGTATGGTAGCGTATGGAATGCTGGAAAGTAAAGCTGATCCTAGAATAAAATTGGAAATTGTACTAAGACTAAATCCTCACTCCAAACATGTTTCTTTATCTCTTGCCTCTTTCTCTTTGCAGAGCATACAGAAAAAGAGCTAATTATTTTAAGAGGCTTATACTTAGAGTCCAGCTTAATCAAATATCCGCTCTATGCTGTAGCATGCTATATAGTATTACCTATGCACAGCTTGCTTTTCCTTATTACTAGCAATGAGTGAATGCACTGAGTGTTGTTTGGAAGTAAGGCCATGATACTTGGTAACTCCTACTATTGTTGTAGGGAATTGGGGCAAATACTTTGATGAGAACCCAAACAAGTTTTCTCCTGCCTCCATTTTGGAACAATTTATACCTTCTATGGCAATAGAGGATACAAAGGCATTGCAGTTATTTGGTCTAAAAAATTATTGCATTTTTTCATGTAAGAAATCTACATATTTGACCTGGGGGACAATGAGTAACATATACAAACCCCAAGTCTTTGCCAGGGGCCTTGAAGCCCTGTCCTGTAGAATGAAAGTATCCCTAACCTCTTAAGGGAAGGGTTTATCTTTTTATTTAAGACTTTGTTCTTCTCTTTGAGCAACTGACAATAGGATTAAGACCTAGAGAAGCTCCAATATACGTCATAATCATATCCATTCTCTGTCCCCTCAACCTAGGGATGGGAAGAGAACACCTCCACCATTGGCTAGAGCTGACAGCTTAGACATTCCTTAAAGGTACTTGGCTGACAGCTGTAGGCACCCCCTTCTTTCTATATTCCCAATAAAGTGGACAATGCCAAGGAGAGCCTCAGGACCAGGCAGACAACTGAAGTTTTCCATCTTCAGGCAAAGACCTGAAAATAATGCGGGTAATGTCTAACTACCGTTTGGGCATTGTATTTAACTGAGAATTAATAAAACCGTATAGCAGGTTTTTCTGTCTTGGTGTTTGACTAAAATGACCAAAGTGGGAGAGTCACATCTAATCTGGTCAAAATAATATTGGTTTCCTTCTCCTTTTTTTTCACTTTAAAAGGCATCACAGGCAGTGAAATGCAGCCCCTTGAACAGGTCAGTGTTCAATGATCTGCTGTTTACATAATACTTACCTCTAACCTTTCTCCATAATGATGTTCGAGGTTGGTCAAGGAGCAGGCAGTCCTCAGCAAGGAAGTGTGACCAAGCAGCTCCTGCTCCCATGCTGAGGACGACACCGGCACAGATCTGCTTCTGGTACCTGGAAAGTTGGCATGTCTCCAAAGGAACTCACAACCCAGTTCTAAAAACGCCATGCTTTGCTAGAGGGGAATTAGTACTCTCAGAGTCATGTGTTAAGGAGAAAACTCTGGCTAACTTATGATATGTAAAGGGGAAATAACATACTTGTTTATGTGCTTAGCATTGTAATGGAAGGGGGAGGACGAAATTTACTTTTATTGTGCCTCTGGCCCTCCTGGGACCATATTCAGCACTTTCATATACAGTAATGCAATTAATCCTTAGAGCCATTCTCCCAATTTTACAGATGACAAAACTGAGGCCACAGAGTTTGTGCATATTGTCAGGTTTGTCTGAAGCACGCTAGGCTCTGCAACGGATGAATAAAAGCATAAGGGGCAGTTTCTGTGTCACCAAGTAGGTGAGACAGATTGACAGGCATGAAATCATTAAATCCTAAGGTGTGTGGAAAGGATGGGGGGAGGGCTGATACTTTAGTAAGAACTCAAAATGTGAACGGAGAAGGAAATCAGGTGGGCTTTGCAAAGAAAGACCCTTCCCTTCCCGAGGTTACCAAACCAACATCAGGGTTCACTTACTCAGAATAAGATCATCTGGATTTTGTTTTACAAAAGACTGAAGCTTTACAAAAGGCAGGACCAGCCTCTCTAATGCTATCTGCTTATTTCTATACTGTTTCCCAAATAAAAATAACTCTACAGCATGAGAGTTGTATGTTCAAAGACAAAGATATGTTCAAAGACAGCAATCCCTTCAGAGTAATCATGTGTATCATCTCCACAGGTGCCTGGAGATCTTTATGGACAATCCTTTTAGTTGCTACTTTTAAAAACAGATGATGGAAATGTAACGTTTTCTAGCAAGGGAGAAAATGTATGGAAAACTTCTCATCTGGAAATAATACAGAGCAAGAAGCAACTTGAAACTCACAGACAGTGAGTGCCTGAAGGAAATTTCCTGTGCCGGGGGTGAGGCCATCATGCTTGGGCTCCCTTGTTTGTTAGTTCAGGATCACTTTGTGTATCGAACTCGCAGCAGAACTTTGAATTACTTTGAGGTTTGGGAGCCAATGTGCATTAAGAGCTGAAAGAGGCTAATCCTCCTCGTCTCTACTTACTACCGATCATTATACAGCATTTATACCAATAATTGAGTTCAATTAGCCTGGGAGTGCTCCAGAAGCTGAATTCAAGTCCTGAGAAATAAACTCGAAGGTTTATCTGGGCTTCCCTGACATCAGCTTCAGACAGTTACACACACTTTTTTATTTCTGCTGCACTTTCAGAGGACTATGTTCAAACACAGCCAGTTGTTTCTTTCCAATTGTTTTTAAATTGTTCGTTTTAGTCCAAAAATACATGGGCAAATGTCAAAAGCCTGCTCTGACAGTTCTGTTCATCTTTAGCACAACAATCTTTCAGGGTCTTATTATGGAGCTTCTTACTGTGTTCCAAAGCGTGTCTTCATCAAGGCCCAAGTTCACGCTAACAACTTCTTGGAGTCACATTGATTTGATGAAGTCTCTTTGCACAGAAGAATGTTTAAGGCTAAATATAGAAAGTAATCAACTAATAATTTTTGCCAAGTACCATGCACTATAAATATATCCATGTATATATATAAATATATCCACATCATGGAGAAAAGGAGATATATATCCTTTTTTTTAACCTTTGATGTAAGATAAAATTGAATCACTAGTCCCTACTCTCACCTCCTCTCCATCTTCCATGGCACGGACCATTCACCAAGCCTCATAATCCAGGCACACCCATCATTTCCTGAATCATAGAAAGATTTAATACTCTTTGTGTCTAAAGTTTTAAACATGTACTCAAGCCCTTTGGCCCCCATAACTAAGAGGGACTTTTGATACATTTAAGATGAATAACTACAAAGAAGTCCCTGGACTATCCGTATCTAAATACTCTAATTTGAGTAGTGTCTAAATACTCTAATGAGAGTAGAATTGTCACTCCACTACTGTCCATGAAATAATATTCTCCACTGTACACTTCTTTGATTATCCACATCAAAGGAAATCATAAAGATAAATAGCTGAAAACTAATGAACATCTCAAAGAAGAGTAAGAAGTAGTGACAACGAACCTAATATTTACTGAGCACCTACTATGTGGCAGCAGACATAGTATTGTATTTAAACCCATTTGATCTTCACAGCAAGTGTGTGAGGTCTAACTTTCTTCATTTTCAGACGAGGAGACCAAAATTGAGAAAAGACCAGTGATTAGTCAAAGGACAGACAATTAGTTGCAAAGTCTGTATTCATATCCAAGTAGCATGACTGAAATAGACCTTTCCTCTTCCTCATCTTCCCCCTCCTTTCTTTTCTGTGTCTGACTGCGCTTCCTTCATTTCACTCTCTCTGACAAGTCCTTACCACCCCTAATGAGGAACAGAAACAAAATGCTTAGGTGTTTAAAAATCATACGTGTTTTCTCCATAAAATAAACAAAAGAACAAGCAAACAAGCAAGTATGCAACCTGGGAGTACTTATATTTCTCTAAATTTTACATATATGAAATATAGTCTTCAAATGCCCCACACACACACATTTTCTGCATTCCTAAATGAGCATCCTACAGCATTCACAACTGGCTTTCTTCGAATATCCTACACTATCTCTGCCCTCATTATCAGCAAATAATCTAGATTCACAGAGAAAGTGGAGTCCATAAACAGGAACTCCCTCACTGTCAACTACTCCATTCCCTTCCTTAGACATATCAATGCAGGATCACTAAGCTGGGAGGGGCTTTAGAGGGCCCTGGGCCGCCTTCATCATTTCACCACTGAGGGTCTAGCATTGGAGCTTATTTCCAGCAGAGACTTTGGAGAAAAGCAGATCAGAATCTAGGCTCTAGATCTGATATTCTCCAACCATGTGACCTTGTAAAAACATTTAATTTCTTTGAATTTCAGTTTCTTCATTTGTAAAATATGAAAAAAAATGAAAGAAAAACCCTTCCTCAAAGGGTTTTACATGTGGTGGTAAAATTTCAGAGGCTTTATTAATAAAGGCTTTATTATTAAAGTGTTTGGTTTATAGTTAGAACTCAATGTTCATAGCAGTTATGATTTGTCTCAGTCAGGCATTATCTGGCAGATATGTATGGCATAAACAAAAGCGCACTGAACCTAGTTAAGACCAAAATGACTGTTCATTGGAGTACTATCTGGGCATCTAACAAAAAATCCAGGAAGGATTGCCTAGCATCTTGGAACACCACCATAGGAAGAAACAGCTCTAGGTCACTTCTCCATCTTGTCATCTAATCCCTCGTTTCTGTGCCTTATTGGTTATCTGCTGCATTCCTCCTCGCCCCCCACTCTGCTCTCTCAGTGCTGAACCCAAATGGGTTACAGCAGCCAAGTTCCCCTTACCTCTAACCCAAGCGTACATAATCAATTAAACAAAGCTCCTGTTTCTGAAAGCCCCTATTTCTGGATTTCACATTCTCAGGGGAGAAAATCCATTTGGTTCAGCTTGAGGCAGGTGCCCACCCCAGTTCAGTGAAACTTGGCTGGGATGGGGGAAGGGTAACTGGCTCAGCCAGGGCCGGGGAGCAGCTTCTCTGAAAAGGGGATATAGGCAGGCCAGACAAAGGGAAGGGCGTGCCTGCTTCCCTATTATCATCACTGTCCCTGGAGGCAGAGAGAAGACCAGAACAAAGATGGTCCAGTTCTGATACAGTGTGCTATGCTTTCCATTATGACCCAGTATCCTCTTTCTGGATACACTAAGCCCTGTGAGAGAGCCGGTCCACACAAAGCCTTGTGTTCCAATGCTTATAGCAACATTATTCATAAAGCCCCAAACTGAAACAACCCTAATGCCTGTTGACTTGTGAATGGATAGACAAATTGTGATATATTCATACTATGGAACACCACTCGGCAATAAAATGAATAAAATATTATTACACTCAACAACATGAGTGAATCTCAAAAACATTATGCTAAGTGAAAGACACCAAATGCAAAAGACTACACATGGCATGGTTCCACTCATATAGAATTCTAGAAATGGCAAAACCATAGTGACAGAAAAACAGATCAGTCATTGCCTGCAGTTGGTAAGGGGGGTAGCAGTGATGTTAGTCAACAAACAAACATGAAACAACTCTTTGGGGTGTTGGAGCTATTTCATATCTTCATTGTGGTAGAGCTCACCTGACTGCATACAATTACCAAAATCCTTCAAACTGTGCATTAAAATGATTATATGTTATTGTACGTAAATTATACGTCAATAAAACTTTTTTTTTTTTTTTTTTTTTTGTGGTACGCGAGCCTCTCACTGCTGTGGCCTCTCCCGTTGTGGAGCACAGGCTCCAGACGCGCAGGACCAGCGGCCATGGCTCACGGGCCCAGCCGCTCTGCGGCACGTGGGATCCTCCCGGACCACGGCAAGAACCTGTGTCCCCTGCATCGGCAGGCAGACTCTCAACCACTGCGCCACCAGGGAAGCCCAATAAAACTTTTTTTAAAAGCTAAGAGAAAGAAAGAAAGAAAGAAAGAAAGAAAGAAAGGGAAAGAAACGGATTGAAAAAGATAGAGTCATCTCCAAATTCTACATGCCATTTTTGAGCTGAGTCAGCATATATCAATTACTGCATTTAAATTCTCTATTATTACTACTAATAAAACCTTTATTAAGCAATTACCATATGGCAAAAGGTATGCTAAGTAGTTCCTTTATACGCATTACTGAATTGAATTCTCACAATAACCCTGCAGAGTAGGTGTTATTATCCCCATTTTAGATATTAAAAAGTGTTTGTTCAAATAAACTAAGTTTCTTGCCCAGCTAGTCTGTGGCAGGGCTGGGATTCAAATTCAGGTCTGTCTGATTCCCAAGGCTCTACTTCAGCAGCCATCCTTTGAGACTGAATCCAATATTAAAACCAGATGTTTCCTCAAACCATGATCATCATATTGGTTAAAGGGGAAAAAATCAGCTAAAACACAGTGAAATTGAGTTTTTAAGGCAACAGCCATGTTTTCAGAAGCATGTGCTTTCTGGTGCCCATTAAAAGGAATCAAGGTAATTTAATAGTGCCTCCTTTTATGTAGAATATAACTGTACATATATATAGTTATATATATCATATATATAGATAGATATATCTCACAAATGGTGTAATTTTCTGGTTCGTGTGTTGTGATGTTTATATGGGTAAGAATGTTAAAAAAAATTCTTTCAGAAACATTTCAAATGAAAACTGAGTAATTCAGATCCACCAGAGCCCAACTGAGAAAGCACTGCAGAATGCTGGTCAACTGTCACCTCAGCTGAGACAAACTTCATAGATCATATACATGGAATTTAAAACACTTTATAGTGTGTCCTAGACTTGAGGGTACTGAGTCTATATGGTCAGAGTGAATTACAAAATCAAGACAATTATTGTGTAATTGAAAGGGAGGAGTCATCTCACACTATCTATCAACAACAAATGAGTATTGAATGAGTTCCTCCATGAGCTGGGGCCATATCTTATTTTGGAAAGAAAGTAGAATGAGGCATGGAACTCTTTCTAAGACATCTTGCTATGTAATTTCCCAGGGGAAAAAAGGGGCATGAAGTAGACACAATGAAATGATACACTTGCACGGCTTTGAACACAGCTACCATACTAGCTCATAATGGAGGGAGTCAGGGTGGGTTGAAGACAGAGGAGAGACCATGAGAGAAAAGGCAGAGGGTGGCAGAAGTGGGCAGCAGTAGAGACAGCAGGATGAGGAGGCCAGCAGCCCACTTCTGCCTCCCAGCTGAGTGGCTTAACCGCTGTGTTATTAGGCCAGTCACTCCTCTGTGCCTCAACTTCCTCATCTGTAAAATGGGGATGCAGAACTACCTTACAAGGTCAGTATGAAAACTAACAGCACAATACATGACATGTGCTTAGAACAGTGTCTGGCACATTGCCAAGTCTCAATGCGTGTTAGCTATTCTGTTATTACGTAGGTAGGAATTAAGATGAAATTTTAAAACTCAGTCAAATTTATAAAGGGAAAAGAAAACGATGGGGTGGGTGCTCTTGGGAAAAGTAGTAATATCAGGAATGGCATGAAGATTATGAGGGACGATGGGGAAAAGGCCTTAAATGGGGGAGGAAACATACATTTTAAGCAGAGGAGGGACAAGAAATTGAGGTGAGATCAAGCAGAACAAAACTGAGGATGACCTTGAAGTCTGGAAAGGACAATTCGGATTACCCAAAGCAATAGCGAATTGGTTAGGTTCTTCAACAAGAAATGGCTCAAAAACCAGTTGTGTTGGGCTTCCCTGGTGGCACAGTGGTTGAGAGTCCGCCTGCAGATGCAGGGGACACGGTTCGTGCCCCAGTCCGGGAGGATCCCTCATGCCGCGGAGCGGCTGGGCCCATGAGCCGTGGCCGGGCCCATGAGCCGTGGCCGCTGAGCCTGCGCGTCCGGAGCCTGTGCTCCGCAACGGGAGAGGCCACAACAGTGAGAGGCCCGCGTACCGCAAAAAAAAAAAACAAAAAAAACCCGTCGTGTTTAAAGAAAACTCATCTCATAGCAACATACGAGTTGTAAATAGGAAGTGACAAAGGAAAGGAGAATAAATAGAAGCCTACTAAATAATCCTGCATATTTCAGCAAAATTCTAAATTTTAGGTCTGAACCAAGGAAGTCCGAAATCCAGACAATACAGGGCAATCAAAGCAGTCCTAAATTATAGGAAGATTCTAACTACTTATTGTGACAATGGGAACAGTACCTGAGTCTGCGACAAATGACAAAGAAAATAGAGGATTCACTTTACTACACTTAGTCAAAACATATCTATTTCAACAATCAAGATACATTCTTCTTGTCATTCTTTCACCCTCACAGGCATTCTAAAATATATTAGCGGTATTCTACAGTCCCCCAAAGCTATATAAAAATAGAAACTGATGAATAATTGTTTAAAAAAAAACCTTTCTAGCGTCTTATATTTCACGGTACAAAACTCTGACAATATCCAGCGTAAAGGAAAATAACAGGCTAGCCCAATTTATCTCAGCAAGGCTTCCAATTGCCTGCAGCATTTTGAGACGGGTCCAATGAGAGTTCATGTTTCTGTGTGATGGTTTCACTTGCCTTTATCCTACACCCACTACCCTCCCTTTCCCACAGCCATGCTAATAAAACTATACATTAATTGAGCCTCCAGATCCTTCTACCCCTTTCAGGATACCTCTTTTTCTCAGACTCAGGGCATTTGCTCTAATCTCAGTGTATCTCCTTGTGAGTCTCAGTTCAGTATTCTAAAACTCAAAAAGTGCCCCTCTGAGGTACAATATGATATCAGTAGCAAGGTATTGGAATTTCTCAAGATTTTAAAAGAAACCAAATGAATTATTATCATCTACAATCTATCAAAACTCCCAACCAGGGCTTTCCTGGTGGCGCAGTGGTTGAGAGTCCGCCTGCCGATGCAGGGGACACGGGTTCGTGCCCCAGTCCAGGAAGATCCCACATGCCGCGGAACGGCTGGGCCCGTGAGCCATGGCCACCGAGCCTGTGCGTCCGGAGCCTGTGCTCCGCAACGGGAGAGGCCACAACAGTGAGAGGCCCGCATACCGCAAAAAAAAAACTCCCAACCAGTTAACCCTGGTTTCAAAGTGCATAATTAGACATTAATGATCAAATTAAGCTACTTTTTCGCAGTCATGGTTAGGACAAATCCCTCCCTGGGTCAAAGAAAGCCACTGTCACGGGAGTATTATTTTTTTTTAAGCCCCAAACAAATGTCACCAGATGTACTGAATTGTATACGTCCCTCCTTTTATAAAGTTGGGCAAGCCAAAAAGCCCTGAGAGCATCTGTGTGTGAGGAAGCATGTTACTGGTGATTTTCCAGAGTCACTGCAAAGAGGGTCTGCAGCCAATGGCATCTTAAACAGAAGAGCGGTGCCAGTTAAATTCACTTCTGAAGCTCTTACACATCTATTTCTAGAGCCCTCTTTGTCCGCTTTATACTTCACACACACACATGCACACACTCACAAACGTAAACACCCTTTCCTGGTGTCTTCTGTCTATCCAAAGCTCCAGACTGTGACAAGGACCCTGGCTTGGCCTGTCCCATCGTGTTCCGAAATCCTAATGGCATTCTGTTTCCCTCTCTCTTGAGCAGAATTCACATTTCTGTACAATTTCAATTTGGAAAGAAATCATGCATTTAACAGTTTCAAAAATCCACACTGAAGTATGAGTCACCATATGATGGGCTTAACCCTTTCAAGTACGTCTGAATTCTAGTAAAGGCTTCTATTAACCCGAATCACTTTCCACTTGGTAGAATGTGTGGCAGAGATATTTTGATTGGTGCGTATTCCTGGGTTTCTCCACGACAGCACCCACATGAGAAAAAAAGGGGGCAGTCAGTTGTTTTCTGAAAGAAAACAACGCAGAATAGAGGTTATTTAGCTAACTCCCTTTTTTTTTTTTAGTCTTATTTATTTATTTTTTATTAGTTTCTGCTTTATAACAAAGTGAATCAGTCATACATACACATCTGTTCCCACATCCCTTCCCTATTGCGTCTCCCTCCCTCCCACCCTCCCACCCTCCCTATCCCACCCCTCCAGGCGGTCACAAAGCACAGAGCTGATCTCCCTGTAATTTAGGACAATGACAACTGGGTTATTACTTACCCATGGATGCTTTGGAGTCTCCCTTTAGCTTTGCCATAGCCTAAAACTGAATACATTTTTAAAATTTCTTAACAAAAGAAAGCACATGTCTACATACCAACACTTCTCTTTATATAATAGATATATTCCTAAATTGGTTTTAACTATATCAACATTTCATAAATAGCAATCTACTTTAAATGTCTGAAAAATGCTTTTAAAGGAACGCTCTTGAGAAGAGAATACACATACATACATACACACACTCTCTCTCTCTCTCTCTCTCTCTCTCTCTCTCTCTCTCATAAGGATTCACCAAAAAGTTTCATAGACTGTTGGTCTTACTTTTTTCTCATATCAATTGTATCCTCACTTTAATGGTGTTTGACCAGACGGAATGACACCTTCTTCATCAATTATTTCCCACTTTGCTTTAGGAGTGAATATGTACTTCTCAGTAATATTTTATCATACGACACCTGAGCTACAGTTTCATGGGCATGAGAGTTGCAAAATGAAATTGAATTGCTCTAGCACCAAAGCCATAAGCAAGATGACAGATATTGATTGTGCCCTAAGATGTAATGTAGGCACCTAATGGGGCGTAGTAATGTACAATGAATCATTAGAATATTATTTAAAATTTTCCATTCACCTGGGGGATTGCTAACGGGGTTTTTCACCTTCAGGTTGCTCCCCGGCCTCCCCAGACTAGGACAGCACTTGATAAAGGTCATTTAGAATATGGTGGATTTTTAGCAGCTTTGGCAAAATTAGTGATTATTTTCTAGGTTCCAGGAAGCAGACGTCTATATTACTGAGGATTAGGAATCTTTGAAAATTAAAAGTATGTATATCCTTATCATTCAAAACACGAAGTTGGAGGATATACCTGCAAGAACTGGAAACTAATAATAACAACATGATACACCACAAGCCTTTATTGAACACTCACCATTAGTCCATTAGTCCTGGGGTAAAAGCTGCCCATGCATTATTTCCCTAGTGTTCACTCGCAATAACCCTCTGAAGGAAATGCTATCATTGTCCTCCTTTTAAGGATGTAACAACTGAGGCAGATGGAGGTTAAAGAACTAGACTCAGATGGTCACAAAGTTAGTAAATGGTAGAGCCAAGGTAAAAACACAGATTTTCCTAATATATATGCAGACCCCCCCACTCCTAACTACTATATAATCCTGTGAAAAGAAATGCTAGAAGACCTGAAGTCATTCATTAGAAAGTTAAATGACCGGTCATCTCTAACTACAGCTCTTTCTCTAGGCCAACCTCCCGGTCATAGCTATGATGTGCAGGAAAAATTGTTTCAATGCCCTTTCTGTGGCCCTCAGTTCCTAGGCATTCTCTTTTGCCATCGGCTGCTCTTAGCCACTGACAGTCTCCCATGGAAAACCCCATGCACCAGATGGATGCCTGCCTTGATAGTCCTCCCAATCAAATTACTTATCCTGGGCTCCTTTCTCTTGGATAATCCAGAGACCAAACTGTTTTAGATTCACTGTTTTTGTTTCTAGTTCATTCAATCTATTTCCCTTTCTGTCTTTCCCTCACCCTTTATTCTTTCTGCTTTTCCTAGATCCTGGACGCCCATCAATATCCTACTTTGCTTTTGAGGCACTTGTTATCTGAATAAAGTTGTGAGGCAGGGTGGGCAGGTCTTAGTGTTTGGCGTTAGGCTGAGGAGGTCCAAATCTGGTTTCTGTATCAATTTAGCAGAGAATTGGCGCTCATCTAATCTGATATATTGGTATGATGCTTTCAAATTAGCATTTTATCAGGACTTTCAAGGACTTAACCCAAATAATTAAGTGGTGGGGAGTTGTGAAAATTGGCAGAGATAATTTTTTTTTTTTTTTTTTTTTTTGCGGTACGTGGGCCTCTCACTGCTGTGGCCTCTCCCGTTGCGGAGCACAGGCTTCAGACGCGCAGGCTCAGCGGCCATGGCTCACGGGCCCAGCCGCTCCGTGGCATGTGGGATCTTCCAAGACCGGGGCACGAACCCATGTCCCCTGCATCGGCAGGCGGACTCTCAACCACTGCGCCACCAGGGAAGCCCAAATATTTTAACACCATGGAACTTCTGTTGCCATCATAGTTCATCATATGGGCAAGTGTATATTACACTCACCCAAAATGTGAGCGTGATTCATCAATTTCTCCTAGGATTTGTTCAATAGGGTAATTAAAAAGCTTACGAACTTGATCAGGGTTCCTCATGAATCCTTTAATTCAGTCAATGGAGTCAACAAATATTGATTAAGTGCCTACTGTGTATCAGGTTTCCATTAGCTTCTAGAAAGTCAGCAATGACCAAGGCATAGTCTCTGCCCTCATCTCTCCATTTTGTGCAGAAACAGAATGATTTATGACATAAGAGAAATTTTTAAAGTCCTTAAAAACTAGATGAGTGTGCCCTAACAGTCTCCAAAGTTTGGCAAAAAGGAAAGGGGCTAGAAAACTCTTTCCAGAGGGGGTGACAAGAGATGAGTCATAAATTGAGTGGGAGTTGGCTGTTCAGAGAATACAGGATTGTATGAACACCAACAGAAGTTTGATTGACAATAGAAAAGTTCCACAGAGACAGAGCATTATTACACATTAGGCCTTATTTGAGGAAATTTATTTTGAACTATCAGGACAGGAACTGATCTGCAGGATGACAAACCTTTATTCCATAAAGGCAGGAGATGTCAGATCTATCCTCACTTCTCCCCCAGAACTCCTCTCTCTACCTTGTTTTATCTACTTAGAGCTTCAGCCTAATTGCCTAAAATGATAAACATTGGGCATTTCTTTCAGGAACACACCCCCACACACAAAAGTGCATCCCATTGGCTTAGCCTGGAAGTCAGTCTCATAAACCAGCAAACTCCTCCCCCCTCCAAAAAAAAGTCTCTCCGAAAGCTTACTGTGCTACCATTTTCCTGGGGAGTGGAATCTCAAGGAGCAAGACTGAGGGAAAAGGAGTGTAAGGGAAACAAATATAACAGAGTGTGTTACTGAACTGGCCAGAATTCATGACAGGCTGTTTGTTCAGCCTTACAGGATACCTTCAGAGAGGCCACATAAAGTTGCTGTAACTCTAGAGTCCATCCAGGGAGAGGAAGGGAGAAAATGTTATCTACATGTTCTAATAGCTCCTTATAACCCTTGCTCAAAGGGTGTTAACTCCTGCACTTCTGGGTGACACATACATGGGGGCTGAGCCTGTGCCCTGGTGCTCATGTCTCAGCAGTAAGAGAAGAGTCCCAAGGTGGGAGGCGAGAGGTAAAAGGCATGAGAATGAGGTGGGCTACTGTTGGTCATACGCATTTGTGGCGGTAGAAACTTGAAGACTGTGAGAAGAGCCCAAGTACTTGATAGAACTACTCCAACCAGAAAGCAAGATTAGAGCTAATTCCTGAAGCACTGAAGTTGAATTCAAAACTCCCTCCATGACTGGGTGGGCATTTCCTTAGAACCAAGGTCACCCTGTATGTTCATATCTTCCATCCTTTTATTCTGAACTGCCTACTTGTTGGTTACCTGCACTCTTGATTCTTCGGTTTTGCCTTATTCTACATTACGGTAGATGAAGAAAGCTCAATATTTCATTTGTTGTCAGACAGTACTTGGCCAGAATCCTACCCTCTATTGACTGGCTGACATTACTTAAATCCTCTGAGCATGATTTTTTTTTTTCATTTGCAATAAAGAGGTAATCCCATTTCCCTAAAAACGGCTGGTGGTGTTATTAAGTGAGATGATATCTCTGAAGGGCTAAACAAAACTTCTGAGCCATAATGGGGCAAGGGAGATATCCGTTTTCTCCCTGAATCATTTCCATCATCCTAGTTTATAGTTCACCACTCACCCGTCCTTAGACACTTTTATACATATGTCCATTCATGGTGAGAAAGGCTCCACATACTTGGTTCCATAAGGAATACTTTGTAACAGTAAAACTTGGTAAAAAGATTTGTGCTGTCATTAACCTATCTCTAAGATCAACACCCACCCTTCCATACACTGCTTGGCAAGGCTGAGGCTGGGAGTCAGCAAATATATCTCTCCTTTGCCAGTCGTTCCCTTGTCAGACTCTGTTAAGGGTACTAAGAGGCCCGAAGGCTGGAGGAGAAATAAGGGTCTTGCTTCTTCCAGTTTTGCGTATTGTTTCTGCAGGTGTCACTCCAACAACAGCCATTCTCTGTGACAGTGGCAGGTGGTTCCAGTTCTACTCCTTCTTTAGGTCTTCCCAAGCCAGCCTCATTGGATCCCCTCAGAGACAGTGGAAATGGTGGCAAAGCAACCACTCAGAGGTCTAGGTCCCAAATCTGCAAAGTTCCTTCTTTGAGTTTCTGATTTAGTACCACCAGCTGGACAAAACCTCCTCCCTCCCGCGACTGGATCCCAACTTTATGGGTCCTTTCCTCCAAGTGTCTTGGTTCTAATAACCCCAAACCTTCCCCTCCCCTCCCTCTTGACCACAGAGATAGCAGTTGCTTCCTGCAGGTATCAGTCCGGTAGAATTTCAGAGCTAAACTTTCAACACTTCTTTAACCAATTTCCTTATAATAAATTATCTTCTTTGAAATATCTGTATGGTTTCTATTTTCACTTACTGATACAAGGGATATCAAGATCAGCCCTGCTCGAACAGGGGAAGCAGTTACTAAAGGACAACATGAATTTGTGAAAAGAGAAAAGATGAAAGGTGTGTGTATATCACATGCACACACATGCAGTTGGCATTTGCTTCTCAGCTAATACGGAAACCACCAAAATGGTGGCTCTATCGACTTCATCCAACAACCTTTAGTATATCTGGACACCCAAGATTCTTATCCACTGTTTATCCTCCAGCTGCCTATATATCAATTTTTTTGAGCTATCAGTTTACGGCTCCATCTTTTAATGACCTATCACTGTTGACATCCAATGCCAATACCTGAAGCCAAGTAGATTCTTTTGGTGTATTTTACAGAGAATAAAACCTCCCTTCACAGCTTTTTATAAAAGAACATTCTCTGTCTTAGTTATCAAATTGTGATATGTCCAAATTCATTACTTTATGCTGGAGTTTTCTGAGAAATTAGTTTTTCATGGATGATATTTCCTGAGACGATGGGCAGTGAGTAAGGAAAAGAATGAGATAACAGACAAAGATTACATGTTTTAAAATGCTTACAAATGGTTTTCCAGAGCTAGAGCAATATTTGCAGAGTTCAATATTTGCTCCCTTCTGATATAAGAGAAAACTTTAATCAACTGGGTTGGCAAATACAAAGGTAGATGAGTTGAATGTCGTTGAATTCTTACAGGCACTCTTTAACGAGTTCTGAATTAATGGACCTGGAGCAAAATACTGACTCAGTGCCTGCTCAAATACCAACACCACAAAGGTGTTATGCTGGTGGTGTGCTGTGGAGAGGGACACCTTTTATAGCAATAAAAATGTGTAACAAAGATACATGCATAATAGCCCCTGAATAATTTCACACATATATTTTTTAATATTTCTATAATTTCTACAGATAAAACTGAAAGTTTTTTTAATGAGATGACTTACTTTTTCCTCTCCCAAATTACCTGGTTACCATTTGAACAAGAGACACATTTTTTTTAAAAACCTACAAAGTTTCACAGAAGTTCTGATAGAAAACTTCTCTATACAAAACAGATCTTTTGGGCTTCCCTGGTGGCACAGTGGTTGACAGTCCGCCTGCCGATGCAGTGGACACGGGTTCGTGCCCCAGTCCGGGAAGATCCCACATGCCGCGAAGCGGCTAGGCCCGTGAGCCATGGCCGCTGAGCCTGCGCGTCCGGAGCCTGTGCTCCACAACGGGAGAGGCCACAGCAGTGAGAGGCCTGCGTACTGCAAAAAAAAAAAAAAAAAAAAACAAACCCAGATCTTTTAATTATAAAACTAACTCTCTCTAGTGACCCCAGCACCACCTACCTGTGATTTACATGGGAAAGCCCAAAGGGAATGTTTACCTTGTCATGGCCCAAACCTTAGTCCACTCTATCACTGGTACTGAACATTTTAGTGGACACCAGAACTAATCTTTGCTAAAAATATTCCTGACCTTTTACCTTAGTCTTGCAGAGAATGCTGGCCAAATGGCACCAATAAATGTTGATTCAAGCAGAATATGGTTATCAGATTCAGCTTTCCCAAAAGTCACGTTTATTATGCCATTCCCTTTTGAGAACCTTCAGCATTTTCCTAGCAGCTGTCATCACAGAGCTAGGCACACTGGTGCTCGGTAGCCATGACAGAATTCCCTAATCCTTCTAGTAAGAATTTCTATACTAGAAACAAATGGCCTTGCTTATCCAGTCCTGGTTTCTTTCTACTCTAGAAAATGTGTGACTATCTCCCATCCATAGGTACCAAATGCATACTTGTTCCTCTTTTTCCATATGCTATTTCCTTTGCCTGGAATCACTTTCCAAATCTTTATCTTTAACACCTAGTTCACATTAGTTCCATTAGTTCCATCTTTTTCGTGAAGCTTAGGAGCAATTCTTGACTCCTTATGTGCAGGGCCTTGCTATCAGCAGGCTTACACACAATAACTTATTTAATTTTCATAAAAACACTATGAAGAGTATAATATTATTGTTCCCATTTTACAGATGAGGAAACTGGGGCACAGCAAGTTGAGAAACTTGCCCAGGATCAGACTGCACAGACCCAGGATTTGAACCCAGGCAGTCTGGCTGCAAAGTTTAGTTCTTAATCACTATCTTTCATCAACAGATACTTGTCTTATTCCTGTCTACACTTATCTACCACTGCTGGAAATTCTTGCAGTATACCTTCACTAAAATAGACAATTAAGTATTTAAGAAAATGAAATATCAGGTAGAAATATAAATGAAAATATTTTTTATATAATACCTCTAGATGAGGAAACAGAGGCCCAGAAAAAGCATGTTACTCCCTAAAAATTCACCAAAATTTCACCAGAAGCCCGGTCTCCTAATTCAGAGCTCTACCTACCACATGATTTTAACCATCTTCCATGGTGAAGTGGAAGGAAGTGTATTTACCTTTCTTCTCACTTGTAGAAAGTCTTCAATTTGTCCTCTATATCTCTCCATGATTATATATCAGTGATATTCTATCCTTCATTCAAACTAAAATTGAAGAAGACCTATCATCTTTTTCTTTATCATCTTTTTCTTTATAATTCATTTCCCATGCTAAATTTTTCTGCAGTAATGAGTGAATCCTCTAATCTTTTAAGGTCAGAATTACTAAGAATGTCTTCTGCTAGTTTACTGCATTCTGTTCCCCATTTTGATAAATCCTATCTCGTCTGATAGAAGATTTTTTAAAACTTGTCGGTGAGAGATTTGGGCAAGTCCACTTACCTTTATGGGCCTCAACTTCCTCTTACTGGTTCCCATGGACATTAAAGTAAGTCCCTCTCTTCCATCCCTGCCCATGCTATACCCGCTTACGGGTAAACCACCATTCTGAATTCTGAGTCTTTCTTCTTTGAACTACTCTATCTCCCTCCTTTTCCTTATACTCCAGCATCCCTCACTTCCCACCATCCTCTGCCCTTTCACTTTCTGCCCTCTGTTCCTTTCCTGGGTTCCACAGCAAAAGCTGACTTTCTTTAGTTACCTCAGCAATTTCAAGCAGGTTGACATGACACTGCATGGTTCCCTACCCTCCACGCAAGACCATTCTAGTCAATATGTGCTATTCTGCTATTCTGCTACTGTTTCCTCTTAGCTGCTGCAGCTGTTATCTCATGGATGGTTATGAAGCTTTTCCCAGGTGTGATGCTCTGCCTACAATAATAAGTGTATAATAGCAAAGGCCTCCTCCCATTTCCAGCCCTCTCATTATTCACAAGCCAGAAAATATTCTGCCCCTCTCCATGCACTGAGCATCTCACATGGCACTCACCCCAGAGCACTTACACAGAAATCCACATTCAAAATAACAGCATCACCATCATCACATGCCAACACTTACTGAGCACCCATAACAGACCAATCACTCTGCCTCAGACATGTAAATCATTCAATCTTCGTGTCTCTATGTGATTTGTCTTACCACCATCCCCATTTTACTGCTGAGACACAGGCCTAGAGACCAAAGGACCTGGTAGAGATTAAATGACCTGGAAAGCAGGAGCTGTCCACTATTTCTCATATTGCCAGTGTGCTTATCTTAGTATCCACCAGAACCTAAGCTCTGGAAAACGAGGATCATGTATGTATTACTCATGTCTGTATCCCCAGGGCTTAGCATGGCATCGGGGCACACAGTTGATGCTCAGTAAGGATCTGTTGAATAATGGTAGCATATTTCCAAAGAAGAGAAGCTATTTCTCCACCTCAAGTTGTAGCTTTAGTGGCTGTACGTTAACACAAAGCCACACCCAAGTGTGTTCAAAGCTACAGCTGTGACTGTGTATGCTAGTAAGAGTATACAATTAGATATTATTAATATAATTAATTGTCTTTGGAAAGCAACCTATTTTTAGCTTGTATTTAAGATAGCTTTTATTGAGTTTTATATGACGAAAGGAACATATTGAAACACAAAGTATTTGTTTCCAGGAGTTTTGGGAAATATGAGCATGTGTATATAAACATCATTTACCTTATCCCTTAAAATCAAAAGACATTTTCTTTTCTTTTTTTTTTTTTTTTTGTGGTACGCGGGCCTCTCACTGTTGTGGCCTCTCCCCTTGCGGAGCACAGGCTCCGGACGCGCAGGCTCAGCGGCCATGGCTCATGGGCATAGCTGCTCCGCGGCATGTGGGATCTTCCCGGACCGGGGCACAAACCCACGTCCCCTGCATCGGCAGGCGGACTCTCAACCACTGTGCCACCAGGGAAGCCCCGAAAGACATTTTCAACAGTAAATGATTCTGGTCGCATGGTTATTATTTTGCAGTTGCCCATGTAGGTGTGTGTGTGCCTACCACTGTAGTTACTATTATGCAATTAAAAGAAAATAAAGGTATTTTGGTTAGTTGATCATTGATAAACTAACCTTAATGGTTCATTTTACAGCCCCCGCTACGGGCTTTTAACATTTCATAAATGTGATTTAAAATGACAAATTAGCTTCAGGAATAAAATTACACAATACATCACTTTGTCAGAGTAAAGAATTTCTGATATGATAGCTCCTATTAAATAAAAGGGCCACCGAACAAATAATTTATTAATTAGATATGTAAAAATAATCTTTTGGATAAGAAGGCACAAGCCAATCCATTTGTAACAAATGTTCTCAACTTCTGTAACCAGGACAGAGATTAAAAATATATAACCCTAGGGCTTCCCTGGTGGCGCAGTGGTTGAGAGACCGCCTGCCAATGCAGGGGACACGGGTTCATGCCCCGGTCCGGGAAGATCCCACATGCCGCGGAGCAGCTATGCCCATGAGCCATGGCCGCTGAGCCTGCGCGTCCGGAGCCTGTGCTCCGCAACGGGAGAGGCCACAACAGTGAGAGGCCCACGTACCACAAAAAAAAAAAAAAAAAAAAAAAAAAAATATATATATATATATATATATATATATATAACCCTATACAAAGCATGTGATAACTATTTATAAAGGAACATTAATTCTTCCTAATTCTTGATCAAAGGCTTATATTCATTCATTACTCTATTTTCCTGAGGCTTTTCAACTGTTTTCCAAGAATACTAGTTACATTCCGAAAATGAAAATTGAATTAAAGATGTCAGCATGCTCATCCGTTCTTAGAAAAATCCTTTTTGTCTCACTAATACCCAATCTGAGAACATTGATTAAATCTATCTTCAAGGTGATCTAATTAAATTCTAGATTTAAATATCTGAAAGTTAATTCTTCCAGAATTTACCTAACAATCTTTTGTCTGATGATGTATTTTTTTCTTCAGTGGGTAAAATCTTTTCAGCAAAATAGGTAAAACTTTCCTAAGGAAATGCCATATTTGGTGTAGTAGGTCCTAGGTAGGTTGCCAATGGAAATGAACCACTTTTGCTAGCATGTAAGGAGAATGGTACTTCTTACGCTGCAGAAAAGATTTGTGTAACAAACTGAGGGTCAAGTTGGAATTTTAAACCTAGAAATAAAGGAGATATATTCTTTAAAGGTTTAAAACAATGGAATCACCATGGACGTTGATTTTTACACAAGGATATCCATTGCAGGTTTAATTACAACAGTGAAAACAGTACAAAGTAAATGTTCACTATTCAAAGAACAGCAAAATAAATTACACAATATCTACACCTTGGAATAATATGAAGCCATTAATAATGATATTTTCAAAGAATATGTCATGAAGGAAAATTTTTAGTAGGAAAAATTTATTTGTGATTTTTCATTCTTTCGTTATATTCTCTATTTACCAAAATTTAAACAAATTGGACTTTAAAAAATGTATGTCTTCTGGTCCTTAGAAAAAATTTTTAAATAATTTTAAATGGAAATAGTTACATATACAGGAGTCTATCGGGTATAATAGGTCTCCTTGGAAAGGCAAATTTCTTAAAATGCCTTAAAGTATACTTCATAGAAATCAGATGTAAGAAACAGGACAAAACGCTGAGGTCTGAGCTCGCCAGGGCATAGTAGGTACCTGAAAATAGCTTAGTATTTATGGGTCTGACAATGCTTGTTTTATATCAGGAGTCTATCAATACTATATTTTCAAGCACTCACAGCTTGGCATAATTGATAATATCAAAATTAAAAACTTACAACTAAATATGTCTTCTAAACTCTCATCGATAAAATTCAATTCAACTAACGTTTATTAAATACCCTCTCCCAGAATTTTTCTGAGTTCCACATTACCAGCCCATGTTTTCATCATGGATTAACTAAGGCTCAGCATTTTGAAATATTTTGCCTGAGATTGCAGTTTGAAAGAAGGCAAAACAATGAATCAAACCTAGATTTTCAGGTTTCAAATCCAAGACTTTTTCCAATATTCTCTAGAGCTTTTTCTCCTCATTTCACTTCTCTTCTTCCCTTTTACTTCTCCATTTAGCCAAATTCTATCCATTCTTCAAATCTTGGCTTCTCCACAGAGCTTTTCTTGGCTATGCCCAATTCACAGTCGTGGTTTTCTGAACGTCTGTCAAGTCTCCTCTAACTGACTATGGATTTGAAGCTGTTGGGCGCGCCTTCTCAAGGAAGGCTCCCTCAAGAGGTTTTTTTCTCCCTCTCCCCTGCCTCAAGCTTTTATTCTCTGCAAAGCTGGCAGTATAGTGGAAAGAGCCCTGCGCAGTTATGAAGGCAAGAAAGTATAGGGCAAAGCCCACCAACAGCTCATTTTGCGAGAAACGTGTGAAGACAAGAGAGCAAGCATGGAGAGCTTAACAAATGCAGAATGGGACCATGAGGGCAGGAGATTCTCTGAGCAGGAGGTTGAGAAATGAACCCTTTAGAAAGACACATGTCCTGAAATGCTATTGCTGCAAGAGCGATCATTCAGAAGGCATTCACTATCATCTCTGGTGGAAAAGCCATGCTGATCTTACTTTTAAAAAAGTCCTGGACCAGTAAATAGTCAGAGTATAATAACATTTATTGAGCTTTCACTATGTTCAGACATTTGTTAAGGGTTTTACATGCATTATTTCTTTCAATCCTGACATCAGGTGATTTTTACAATTGAGAGAAATAGGCTTTGAGGGGTTAACAAAACTTGCTCACGGACACAGCTAATAAATGTTAGAGCTTATTCAGAACCAGGGCTATGTGCCCTCTTAAGTGCCCATAAGCCTTCATATTTTACTGCAGAGACTGCTGATTGAAAAATAATCATTTCTGTGTATGGTCTGAGGTGTTTTGACATTCAGAAGCTTGTCCAACCAACCACATGTGCACCCAAATTCAGATCCCTTGTTCTCAAACCAAGGTAGGGGGGAAAAAACAGTTCTCTTGCTAGGCCACTGGTTGAGTGAGAAGCTAAAATGTAATGTTCTTGAGGAGTGTGGTGATGAGATACAAGTTCATAAATAGGGGTTAGCTGTTATCCACCACTCCTGGGAATTGATGCTACTATTGATGGTATTTGTGAGGAAAGTATTTAGTTTTCCCTTGAAGTATACGTGGTATTTTTTTATCAAGATTCACAAGGGTTGGATGCCAGTATACCAGCTACAGCATATGCAGCCCTCTCTGTTCATCTGGATGTGATCGGGAAGCTTCTGTCATTTGCCTCCTGGGCCATGGCTGTTAGACACAGCAGAACTTGGCCCATGTGCTACGCAGCTATTGGCAACTCCTCAGGGAGACTGTCTCAATGTTTAATATTGGTTGTACTCCTTCCTGGAGAGAAGAATGGGATGGAAGTCTAAAAAATAATGGTGTGGGAAAGAAAGATACAGCAGGAACATAATAAATACATCAGGGATCTGGGCATGGATGACATTTCACAAAGTCGTCTGAGTGGATTTGGACTTTGCTCAAACATTTAAAGCAGCTTCTGATCATGCTTTATTTTGAAAACAGATTCAAATAGGATGGAAATATTCACATGTAACCCAAAAAGTGTCTAAAGGAACAAATGTTCCAAATGTTCTCACTGGCAGAGGTCTTCAAAGAACCAAGAAAAATCTGGGCCTGGGTTAATGTGTTAGATGATACAAAATTAGTCAGCATGATCAGTAAGTGTTTATTATCTTTCTAACATGCTTTACCATCTGCTAAACCTGCCCTGACAAAGAGTATGAGACTGTCGTTCCAAACATGGAGGTATACAGAGCTGGGACTGAACTTCAGAAAGGACTTGCTTATTGAAAGAATGTTGCGGAGGTTGATTTATTCCTGCGGACACCACTAGGCTGCTGTTTTCCAAACTGTGTTCTGCAGAGCAGCGTCCACAAGAGATCCTTCGTCCAAATTAGTGTTCTATGGTTATAGAAACTTAGAAAACACTATACACTATGTCCCCCTCCTTAGAGATTCACAATGCATATTAAAAGTTTATTAAGAGCTATGAAAATTCTATAATTAAGAAAGGTGCTTGATTGCTTGATTTTGCCCTAATTCTTTTTGTTTGTTTGTTTTTGGCTGCACTGCATGGCTTGCAGGGTCTTAGTTCCCTGACCAGGAATTGAACCTGGGCTCTGGCAGCGAAAGCACTGAGTCCTAACCACTGGACCACCAGGGAATTCCCCTAATTCAATATTTATCATTTGATCATGGGTCTCTTTTTCATACACTACTATTACTATTACTAGTGGTAGTAGTAATAAAAACGAATAACATTAACTGAGCACTTATTATATGGTAGGCATCGTTTGGAAGTGAAATATATATATTAACTCATTTATTCCTCATGTCAGCCAACATGTAATAGGCATTGCCACTATCACCATTTTACAGGCAAGGAAACAGAGTGATTGACCTAAGATCACATAAGAGCTATGTGGTGGAGGCTGGCTTAAAATCCAGGTGGTCCAAACTCTGGCCAGTCACTTCACCACCAAGCCAAAGTTACTCAGCCAATGTCAACAAATGAGACACAGTTCAGCTGAGACATATTGATGGCTAAATTTGTAAAGTGTAAATAAAAATTTAAAGCCATATTTTCAACCATTCCAAAACTTGAATAGTTGAAATGAGGTCTGAATACCGTTTGCAGGTAACTTTCTGAATTCAGCAATCATTACATCAGCAAATAACTTTATGGGGATAACATGAAGCATCTTCCTTTTGAATCACCCCAAATGGTCTGTAATTTATTTATCAAGAATAAGGTTCTTCTGTTTGCCAGTGTATACAAATCATTTCCTGTTCTTTCTCTTTAATGGTTTACTTTCATGATTTCTCTACTAACCTAGAAGTTACATATGCTTGCCGTTTTTACCACTTTTTCTTATTAGATATTGATATTTAAAAGATAAACTGATGTTAATTTTCTAGATTTCTAACTCAATTTATTTATATTTTATTATATTTTGATGTTTAAAATCAGTCAAAGCCTCAGGAAATTTCATAATAATTATTGTTTGTTTAACAAATTTTTATTTCTAATAAAAATAATTGGACCTAACTAAAGTTGATTTACTAAAGAAACTGTAGGCCTTGAACATTTAAAAGTCACATTTTATTAAAAAAAAGTTCTGAAAAAAAAAAGTTCTGGAATTGAATAATGGTGATGGTTGTACAACATTATGAATATACTTAATGCTACTGAATTATAAACTAATAAATGGTTAAAATGGTAAAAAAAATTATTTAATAAAACAAATGAATATTGAAAAGAAAAAAAGACATTTTATAAACTTTAAATATTTTTAATTATTAAATTAAATTAAACATAATATTCCAATAACCAGAAAATCAATTTTATGAAACTATAAAGATCCCCATTTCTTGGGAGAACTTTAGACTTAAGTAGATTTAATTTTTACTTGACATTTATTTTCTCAACAAAATGGAATGCTTTTTAATTAAAGCTGAAGCTGTCAGATTTACAAGACAAACAAATAATTCACCGCAAAAGAAGCTGACATGAATAATTAGGGAACATAAGGGTTTTCTCAAATTTCTATTTGTGTGCCTTTTTCTTCAGCATTTAAGACTCATTTGCATGGAAAGTTATTAAACAAATTGCCACAAAATGCACTGGTGCCTAGTCACAAGACAGGAAAATATTTGAAATTTAAGTGTGTGCAAGAACAAAATATGAAACAAAGTTTTTCCGTACAGTTTTCTATAAAACATTTTCTCTTTTTCTTTCTTTTTTTTTTTTTTTTACAATAGTACTAGGTGGAGCTCAAGAAGCTAGTTATAAGAGCACACCGTTATCACTAAATCCAAAGTACTTTTAAACTTTGGTTTCAAAAACTGACTTGCTTCAAAAAATTACAAATAGAACTATCATATTATCCAGCGATCCCAATTCTGGGTATATATCCAAAGAAAATGAAATTAGTCTTCAAAGAGATTTCTTCACTCCCACATTCACTGCAGCATTATTTACAATAGCCAAAATATGGAAACAGTCTGAGCATTTTTCAACAGATAAATGTATAAAAAGATGTGGTTTATAAATACAATAGAGTATTATTTGATCATAAAAAAGAAGGAAATCCTGCCATTTGTGACAACATGGGTAAAACTGGAGGACATCACACTAAGTGAAGTAAGCCAGAGAGAGGAAGACAAATACCTTACGATCTCACTTATACTTGGAATCTAAAAATGCCAAACTCATACAACCAGATGGGTTGCCAGGGGCTGGGGGTTGGAGGGGGTGAGAAAACAGCAAGATGCTGGTCAAAGGGTACAAACTTTCAGCAATAAGATACATAAGTTCTGGGATCTAAAGTATAGCCTGGTAATTATAGGTAATAATACAGTATTGTGTACTTGAAATGTTCTAAGAAAGTAGATCTTGTGTTCTCACCACAAAAAATTTTAAAAAGGTAACTATGTGAGGTGGTGGATGTATTAATTAACTTGATTGTGGTTTGGTTGTGGTAACCATTTGATAATATATATCAAATCATAATGTTGAATACTTTTAAAATACCATATTGTATAACCTAAATACATTTTTAAAATACAGTTTTTATTTTTCAGTCATACTGCAATAAAGCTAGGGGAAAAAGTGGCTTTACATCTCTCACATTTTTGAGCACTGGAATGAATTTAGCCAATTATTGCAAAAATCATGTAAAATTATATTATTTACTGACAAAATTTATGGATTCAAAACAACTCAACTTTGAAAAAGTGAGGTGGAGATGACTCATTAATAATGTTTAATCAGCACTTTATTGGGCTCTTGAAGGAGAATTATTAATACTAGTAGAACAATATCTGTGTGCTTGAGGAAAATCGTCATCATTATTTTAAAATATTTGATATGAAAAAAATCAATAAAAAATCCATATGCATGCATCATCACAAATATTTTTAACATTACATTTTCACTTGAAAAAAAAGGACAAATTAAAATCATTAGAACTAGAGAATTACAACTCTCTTGATGTATAATTTAAAGAAACTAAATTTTGGTCAATGGCAAGAAAACAACTGTGGTTAAATGGAGAAAAATGCAATATGAACACTCCTGGTATCTGATATCTACTTGTGATGATAAAGAATTGAAAGAGATCATCATTAAATTATCTTCCTCAAAAATCACTCGCAGCTATCTCAAACATAAATACCTCATATAAAGCATTATGTTCTTGGAAGGAAACTTATTAAAATATTTAATACATTTTATGTGAATGTTTATACAAACTCAATATTTAATATTCTACCTAAAGCTTTGTAATTTTATTTTTCTTACAATCTGAAAAATATGTAATTTTGTTTTAAATAAGACCCATCTGGATATCCCTAAATGTTATGAAAACCATTAGAATGTCGTATACAATGCTGTGTTTTATCCACATCACTACAAAAAAGAAATGTACTTTTGGAAACCTTGGCCTAGCCATTCTGATCTACCCAGGATGGTATCATCACCTCAGTTTCCAGAATTTTTTAACGTGGATAAAAACCAACCTACTCCTACCAAGATCCTATTTCTTCCATGCCTAACCTGGTGGGTAAATGTGCCCCTAATGAATTTTCCAGGCAGTTCTCAAACTATATCAGGGAGTCTAAGCAACCTTTTCAATTTGGAGGGCCTTGTGTAGTAGGGTGGGATGGGAAAGGAGAGTGTACCCTAGCCCCAACCCTTCTTTTGTACAAAACGGCATTTAACTCTCATCTCAGGGCTATTTCCCATTTCTAACCCTCAGGTAGTCATGCTTTGCTTTGCTGGAAGACCAGATAATCTTGGGTTATCAGAGTCAGTCAATCAGTCACGTATGTGGGATTTTGAGGGTCAAGTTTAGAAATGGGCAAGAACAACAAAAATACAGCAATGGAGAAGCAAAGGAGGAAACTGGGAGGACAACCAGAGAAGGCAAGGAGGAAGAGAAAAGCCCAACATTCTAGAAAATATGTAATAACAACCACAACCAGGCAAGCTTCTTCGGATGCAAGTTATAATTCCGATCCACATCATGACCAGCTGTGCCTCTCGATACCCATCAAAGACCCTTCAAATGTACCACCTTACTCTACAGAGCTTTGCCTAATGAATCCCACCTCATTCCTCTATTTTCTCTACTCAGTTTATGCTATAAAAACAGTGATTTGTTTTGTTATGGATTTTCTTTAACCTCTGCAACCTTCTCTTCAAACAAAATCTTAGGAGGAGCTCAATGAATAAAACAGAAAAATCACAGACGACTCTGTGCTGAAGGCGGTAAGGAGCTCCAGGAAACTCCTGTAATGAAAGCATTAGAATTTTTAGCTATGTTGTTTAACGATCAACCTATATTAGGTTCCATTTTTATTCGAGTATTCTCTGTATACACATCAGTGTCTCTCAAACTCTAACTGTATGAATCACCTAGGGATCTTGTTGAAATACAGACTGATTCAAGAGGCCTGGAGTGGACCCAGAGGGCCTGTATTTCTAACAAGCTCCCAGATGGTGTTGCTGCTAGCTATTGGACCTTGGACCACAGGTGTCATAGCAAGTCCTGTGTCACTAGCTGTGGGCTAAACCCTGTGGCAGATGAAAGAAAGTATAAATGTTTACTTCCTGCCATCAAAGATCTTAAAAATAAAAATGATCTCTAGGAACAGATTATTGATCAAGAAAGCTTACTGCCTAAATAAATGTCTCCTCCACTGAGAACCTGGCCGTGTCAGGGACGTCCTCAAGCTCTCCCCCTGGTGTTCAGGTTCGTTTTGGTTCCATGACTCTAAAGGCAGTGATGTAAATCTAATTGCAAGTGCAGAGTGAGTTGAGAGACCCCAGGAGAGGCAGACTAGTTGGGGACACCTCATGTTAAATCCAGGCTGTGAGCTGGGATTGGGCCTCGGGCAGGCTCATAACCCCTGCATGGCATTAATGGAGTCTGTGGTCTCCAATGTTGAAGTCACTCCCTTGAGTTCTGCAATGCCATGACCCTCATGGTATTTGCCCTGGATGAAAGGAATGAGAAAGAATATCCAGTCTGACAGCGTGACACAAATGGGCAGCTAAAGTAAATGAATGACACTGTCCCCAGGTCAACAGGGTCTAATATCCCAGGCGTGTGACAACATGAGGGTGCTGCTACTCGGCTCCAGACAGTTTTGCAATACAGAAATACAGACGCGTTGACTACACAGAGGTAGATACTCAGATTTTTCAGACGAAGTAGAAATACCGATTTTTATGAGAATCCTATTTAAAATACGGTGTGTGCTGGGTAACAGAACCTGCATGAGGACCTCTAATTTATAACCTCTGGAAGAAGGACTGGATTTCATATACAGCCATGACGGCTTCCAAAGAAACCTAAGCTCCCCCAAGTGTGAGTATCCCCTTTTTTATAATCAAAAAGAAATTATTACATAGTAGCCTGCAATAATCTTAGCCCATGTTTTTTTTTTTCTTTTTCTTTTGTAAGTTCTTGTTCACTACGGTCCTTGTCGTTAATGACAGGCTGTAAGTACTTCAAGTGTAGACTGTTCTGTTCTCTCAGAGGCTGCCTGTTGTCTGAGAAGCACCTTAGGGCTTTATATGGTTACCGGTTAGCATCTTGTTCTTTTAGGGAAGAAAAGTTCAATGATTTTGCTATTTATGAAGGCTTCATGGCACTTGTTTTAAAGTGGTAGCTGAATGTTGGGGTTATTGTATATTTCAAACATGTCTAAATGATAGCAGAAGAAAACATACTTAAACAGGTGTTCACGGAGGTCTCTCCTTTTTCACAGAAACAAACTTATTCTCTACCTCATCTTCTACTCTCCCATCAAATTCAACACTCTAGAGAACGGTTGAGAAAAAATCAAGTAAACCAATACTGGCCCAATCAAAGGGTCTCATTATCTTCCAATTAAAGATTTTTAGGGACTTCCCTGGTGGCGCAGTGGTTAAGAACCCGCCTGCCAATGCAGGGGACACAGGTTCGAGCCCTGGTCCGGGAAGATCCCACATACCGCGGAGCAACTAAGCCCGTGCACCACAACTACTGAGCCTGTGCTCTAGAGCCCGTGCTCCACTACAAGAGAAGCCACCGCAATGAGAAGTCCGAGCACCACAATGAAGAGTAGCACCCACTCACGGAAGCTAGAGAAAGCCTGCATGCAGCAAAAACGACCCAACACAGCCATAAATAAATAAATAAATACATGTATTTATTTAAAAAAAAAGATTTTTAGATTTAGACAAGGTCTGGTAACAACAAAATATTCAACCAACTTAGTTACCATTCAACTTAAATCAATTATCCAACTCTTGGGTCATATTCACTAAATGGCTGTATGAAAAAATGAAAAAAATAGTATAATATATTGCTTGTTAAATCAACCCATAAGCACAATAATTTGTTTAACAAACTTGTTTTCACTGGCTAAGTTGTCAGACTGAATGGAAAGAATCAACCTCACGTGGCCACAGATGCACAGCTGTGGGGTTTGCCCTTGCAAGGAGTAAACATGGTGACTGAAGTTATGAGATCCAGGATCCAGGGTACTAAACATGAGGTGTATTTTTCCAGATCTTCAAACCCAAGTCAACAGCATGCTTTCTAGTAATCACAGAAAGTAAAAGATGTGCATTGGACAAAATAAAGCTGAACAGTCTCTGTTTCAAAGTCTTAAATGAGAAAGAAATAGTAATAAATAAGACTCCTACAAAAAAAATAGTTCACTAATATCACCCTAGGCTGTTTTGCACTCCTTTCGTGGCATCCAGTCCACCCACCAACCTGTTTAGATATGACGGCAGATGCAAGCAAACCCAGCCAAATCTGCCAACCCCCGGCCCTAATCAGCAAAACTGCCCCACCAACCCTTACAGCTGTGAAATAATAAATGATTGTTTTAAGCCACAAAGTTTTGAGGTAGTTACTCAGCAATAGATTACTGATATGTTTGGCTTTCATAATTTTCATTTCTATCTAAGATGGAATTTGCAGAGCTTATAAATCATAAGAATCTATCTTTACTGTATTTTTCTAAGCAGATAAAAATAGATTCAGTTAAATCCATAGCTTATAGTGAAAGGCCTATTTTGAAAGCCTATTTTTTTTAAGTAGCTTCCTTTAAGAAACGGGAAAAAAAAAAGTTATGCAAACTGAATTAAGTAGCAGATTTGTGTTTAGGTCTTAGCAAGAAAAAGAGATATATTTGGAATTTTCTATAAACTATGATCCCCTCTGAAACTGCTGCATACGCATTAAACCAATATTGTTCTAGTTATCAGCACTTATTTATCAATTATGCACAATAGCTACAATGGATTTCAACAACTGCTCAAGGTTTACTGTTTGGTTCCGTGTATTATTCATCAGCACCCTCCTAAAGCATCCATTATACATTATATATACATGCTCCGTGCTTCCACTGCCTTAGATTCAGCAGAGAAACACTGCCTCGAATAGGCCTTGAATGTGGTTCCAAGAAAGTTGGGTATGTAAGGAATTTGCTAACAAGTTTATTTGCTAAGGCGTGTTACAACACTTCTACCATTTCCTTTTGCTTTATCAAAATGTGTTATATTTAAATCCTAAGAGTATTAGAAAAAAATATGTATTTACTATAAAATTCTATTTGTATATTACATGATAGATCTTTTTTTTTTTTTGGCTGTGTTGGGTCTTTGTTGCTGCACATGCATCGTGGCGAGTGGGGGCTACTCTTTGTTGCGGTGCGCAGGCTTCTCATTGCAGTGGCTTCTCTTGTTGTGGAGCATGGGCTCTAGGCGCTCAGGTTTCAGTAGCTGTGGCACGCGGGCTCAGGAGTTGTGGCTCGCAGGCTCTAGAGCGCGGGCTCAGTAGTTGTGGTGCATGGGCTTAGTTGCTCTGCGGCATGTGGGATCTTTCCGGACCAGGGCTCAAACCCGGGTCTCTTGCATTGGCAGGCGGATTCTTAACCACTGCGCCACCAGGGAAGCCCCTACATGATAGATCCTTGTGATGTTCTAAGAAAGGGGTAGGCAAACGTTTTCTGTAAAGGGCCAAATAGAAAATATTTTAGATTTTGCTGGTCCTAAGGTTTCTGCCACGGCTCTCAACTCTGTCATTGCATGGTGAAAGCAGCCATTGACAATCTGTAAATAAATGGGTGTGGCTGTGTTCCTATACAACCATATTTTAAAAAACAGAAAACTAGACCATATTTGGCCTGCAGGCTATAGTTTGGGGCCCCTGTTTAAGGTACTCACTATTACTTCAGTTTGTTATTTATTAAGTCACAAAGGATTACAGAGGGTTGAAAGAAGATTGTAAATGGTCTGTGAGGGTCCAGGTAAGGGACAGCATGAAACTACCCAGCCTGTTGATAAAATTAAAACTGGTCGGGCTTCCCTGGTGGCGCAGTGGTTGAGAGTCCGCCTGCCGATGCAGGGGACACAGGTTCGTGCCCCGGTCCGGGAATATCCCACGTGCCGTGGAGCAGCTGGGCCCGTGAGCCACGGCCGCTGGGCCTGTGCATCCGGAGCCTGTGCTGCACAATGGGAGAGGCCACAACAGTGAGAGGCCCGCTTATCGCAAAAAAAAAAAAAAAAAAAAAAAAAAAAAAAAAATTAAAACTGGTCAATGGACAATAGGAAGAAAGAGGAGAGGTAAGAAGTATGCAGAAAAAGCTCCAAAGAGGTCTCTCCCCTAAGATTATTCCTCTCTCCTACATCAAACATTCACTAGCTTCTGAACGTAAACTGGCATAGCCACTTTGCAAACTTGCTTTGCGGTATCCTCTAAAGTGGAACATAGGCATACCCTATAGCTCAGTAATTATGCTCCTAGGTATGCAAACAACAGAAATACATACATAGGTTCACTAAAAGATATATACCACAACATTTAGAGTGGTACTACTTTTTAATTAACTTTTAATTTTGGAGCAATTATAGATTCACATGTCGTTGTAAGAAATAACACAGAAAGATCCAATGTCCCCTTTACCCAGATTCTTGTGATGGTAACATCTGGCAAAACTATAGAACAATATCATAACCAGTATGTTGACATTGTTTTAATCCACTCATCTTAACTGGATTTCCCATTTTACTTGTACTTGAATGCATGTGTGTGTGTGTATGTATGCGTGTGTGTGTATTTAGGTCTATGCAGTTTCAACACATTTGCTTCATGCATTCACACATTCAAAATACAGAACAGTCTCATCACCACAAGGATCCTTCGCGCTGCCTGCTTATCACCACCGTTTATCCTCTTTCCCCACTGCTCATCCCTAGAAGTGCTCACCTGTTCTCCCTTTCCAAAATTTTGTCATTTAAAAAATGTTATGCAAATAGAATGATCCAGTATATATCCTTCAGAGATTGGCTTATATTATGAAGTATCATTCCCAGGAGATTCATCTAAGGTGTTGCATGTCCGTTTCTTTTGATTGTTTAGTAGTATTCCATGATACGGAGCTACCACCCTTGTTAAACCATTCATTCATTGAAAAACATTGGGTTGAAGGGGGAAGGGATGACTTGAGAGATTGGGATTGACATATACGCACTACTATATACAAAACAGAAAGCTAATAAGAACCTACAGTATAGCACAGGGAACTCTACTCAATGCTCTGTAATGACCTACATAGGAATAGAATCTTAAAGAAGAGTGGGTATATGTATATGTATAACTGATTCAGTTTGCTGTGCAGAAGAAACCAACACAATATTAAGTCAACTATACTCCAAAAAAATTAATTTTAAAAAAAGAATTAAAAAAAGAAAGAAAAACATTGGGTTGTTTCCGGTTCAGGGTTATAATGGATACAGCTGCTAGAATTTGTGTGTATAAATTTTGTGTGAACGTAAGTTGTGATTTCTCTGGGACAAAGGTCCAGGAGTCAATTGCAGGTCATAAGGTAGTTGCTTGTTTATTTTTTTAAGGAACTGACAAAATGTTTTCCAGAGCAGCTGTACCTTTTAACGTTCCCACCAGCAATGTATGAATGATCCAGTTTCTCCACATCCTTACCAGCATTTGGTGGTGTCTCTATTTTTGTTTTAGCCATTCTGATAGGTGTATGGGATACTTTATTGTGGTTTTAATTAGAGTTTAGCTAATAGTTAATGATGTTAAACATTTTCTCATGTGTTTGTTCTCTGCGTATACTCCTGGGTGAAATGCTTCTGGATGCCTTTTGTGGACTTGCATTGTTTGTTTTGTACCTTGATGTTGGAGAGACACTAGTCACTAGTTGGATATGTGGTTTGCAATTTTTTTTTCCCAAGTCTGTAGGCTGTCTTTTTATCTTCTAAATCAGGGTCTTTCTTAGAGCAAAAGTTTGGTGTGTTTTTTTTTTCTATTTTGATGAGGCTCAATTTATCATTTATTCCTTTTATGGATGATTTTTTGGTCTGAAATCTAAGAACTCTTTGCCCTAAATCCTAAAGATTTTCTCTTTTTTCCTCCTAAAAGCTTTATGTTTTATATTTAAGTTCATGATCCATCCTGAGTTAATTTTTATAAACAGTGGGAGGTTAGGGAGGGCTTCATTTATTTTTTGCCTATGAATTGTCCAATTGCTGGAGCAACAGTTGTTGAAAAGGCTATCTTTCCTTCACTGAGTTCCTTCTGCACCTTTGTTGAAAACCAGTTTGACATATTTGTGCAGTTCCTTTTCTAGGTTTTCTATTCTATCTTATTGATCTATGTATCTATCTCTCTGCCAATATCACATTGCCTTGATTTTTGTAGCTATATAGTAAGCCTTAACATCAGATGGAGTGACTCCTTACATTCTTCTATTTCAAGATTATTTTAGCTATTCCAGGGCTTATGCCTTTCCATATATATTTTAGAATATTTTTTTTAAATTTTATTGGGGTATAGGGATTTACAATGTTGTGTTAGTTTCAGGTGTACAGCAAAGTGAATCAGTTATACATATACATATATCCACTCTTTTTTAGATTCTTTTCCCAAATAGGCCATTACAGACTATTGAGTAGAGTTCCCTGTGCTGTACATTAGGTCCGTGTTAGTTATCTATTTTGATAGAGTAGTGTGTATGTGTCAATCCCAATCTTCCAATTCATCCCTCCCCCACTCTTACCCCGGGTAACCATAAGTTTATCTTCTACATCTATAACACTCTATTTCTGTTCTGTAGATAAGTTCATTTGTAGCCTACTTTTTGGATTCCACATATAAGCAATATCATTTGACATTTGTCTTTGTCTGACTTACGTCACTCAGTATGACAATCTCTAGGTCCATCCACGTTGCTGCAAATGAATAAGTGTATGTATGTGTAAAAAAAACTTGCCAAGATTTTAAACAGGAATTGCATTAAACCTATAGATCAGTTTGGGAAGAATTGACATCTTTATTATTTTGAGCCCTTTAATCCAAGAAAACCATAGGTATCCCCATTTATTTAGATTTTCTTTTATTTCTTTCAATAGTATTTTGTAATTGTCAGCATGCAGATTCTGTATATGTTTTGCTTAGTGTACACCTATATATTTAATTTTCTTTGGAGTGTTAGTAAATGGTATGGTGTTTTTAATAACAATTTCCACTTATTCACTATTAATATATAGAAACTGATTTTTCAGTGTCAGGATCCTGCATCCCATGATTTTGTTGACCTCACTTATTAGTTCTTTATGTTTTTTGGTAGATCCCTTCAGATTTTCTATGTAGGCAATCATGTTATTTGCAAATAAGGACAATTTTATTTTCTTTCCAATCTGTATGCTTTCTCTTTCCTCCCTCCATTCCTTCCATCCTTCCTTCCTTCCTTCCTTCTTTTTGCATTTGTTTTAGTTTTTGCCTTATAGCAATGGCTACTACACTGAATGAGCATGGTGAGAATGAATATTCTTTCTGTATTACCAATCTGATGTGGAAAGCACTGAGTTTTTCATCCTTAAGTAAGATGTTAGTTGTAGGGTTTTTGTAGATGCTCTTTATCACATTGAGGTAATTACCTTCTATTCTTAACTTGTGGAAATTATTTGCAATATATGGGTGTTAGATTCTGTCAAATTGTTTTCCTGGGTCACTTTATATAATAATATGATTTCTTCTCTAGCCTGTTGATATCATGGATTATATTAATTGATTTTCAAATGTTGAACTAGGCTTTCTTACCTGGAATAAACTTCACTTGTTCACACTATATAATTCTTCTTATATATTTTTATCCAATTTGCTAATATTTTGTTGTAGATTTTAAATCTAAGTTCATGAGGGATACTGATCTGTAGCTTTCTTTTTTGTACTATCTTTCTCTGGTTTTAGTATCAGGGCAATACTGGCCTCATAAAATGAGTTGAGTAGTAGTATTATTTTTAGTTGTCCAAATTTAGATGCTATTCAATTATTCATCACCAACAGAAAGGACCCATACATTGTGGTATTTCATAAAATGTAACACTATAGAGCAATGGAAATAAGCAGGTCACAACTATACACAGAAATATACATTGGTCTCACAAATATTATCTTGAGCAAAGAAGCTAGTCACAAAAGTGATTGTTTATCTGACTCCATTTATCAAAAAAACTAAATAAGGGAAAACTAATCTATGATGTTAGAAGTCAAGATAATGGTTACCCTCCAATAAATATGTATATTTTAAAAGAACACAAAAAAGCAAATTCATAAAAAAGAAAAAAAAAAGGCATACAGAGTAGCTTTCTGGGTGCCGCTCATGTTCTGTTCCTAGTTTTACAGATGTGGGCATTTCTGAACAGTTCATTGAGCTGTGTACTTACCTACCCATTTCTGTATGTTTGCTATACTTTGCAATATCCACCACCCCATCCCAAGCCCATGGAGGCGTTTCCCTCTCACACACCCTCTCTGCTTTCTGTTTGAACACCCAGGGACCAGAGTCACATGACTCAAAGCTCATGTGAACTCAAAGATGAAAAATGTGAACTCAAAGATGAAAACAGCTATTTATAGTGTGTTTCACTAGAAAGATATAAATTTCATTGTTTTCAAAACAGAACCACTGTCTATGTTTACTTCCTTTTAGGCCTTATGGTTGAACATCCTCAACCAATGTATAATCCATTTGAGAAGTTTGAGAGCCATTCATATTTTTAGCAAAGAAATGGATCAGAAGGTACTTCTGCCAACTACTTTCGTCCGATGTGCACTCTCATGCCTGCTTTGTACCTGAAGACAGTGCTATCAGAGTATTCTCTATAACAATACCCAGTTAATTAAAAATAATTTAGCCTGATAGCAACTGTGATTGCAGATATCCTTTCTTTAGTGTTCTGTACTTAAGACTGATAAATGAATAGAGATTTATTAAATACATAACTAGAAAAATGAAAGCCTTGGTTAGTAAAGTATATCAAGAATCTAAGAATATCCTAGCTTCAGAACAATAAGCAGGAATATTAGATTCCAGTGGTTAGTGGTACTACATCTTATATCAGAGGAACAAACAATTCACGGAAAACTACTTCCACCCAACAGATTCAAAGTTCTTAAGGTTTCCTATGTGAAGAAAGACCCCTGGCCCTTCTAAATGCCTCTGAAGGTTTGTGCAATAGCACACCGCAAGAAGCCAGTAAAAAAAAATTCACCGAACCCTCTGAAGAACAGGAAAATTCCTTTGAACAAAATCAGTACAGTCCAACGTAGAGCCACTATCAAGCTACCCTCACAAGAAACAGAGTTCCTATTGACCCACCTCCCCTGTCACCCTTACCCTTCACTTCTCTATTTTATTTTACAATTTTCAGGAGAGAAAAATTGTTTTAAAAAAGATACTAGATGATACCTTATATTTTCAGACTGATAACATACACAACTGTGATTTGAATATCATTAAACAGATAAGCAGTGTTTCTCAAACTTTAGGTCCATGAGAATCACCTGCAGAGGCGTTAAAAATGCAGATGCTCAGATCCTAGATCCAGAGATTATGATGGGGCCCTGGATTCTGCACTTTTAACAATCTTCCCAGGTGATTCTGATACACAGGACTTGGGAGACAGAGAGAGACAGGGAGACAGAGGGCTAGAACCAGGCTGAATGAATGAAAATTCCAGGACTGAAGAGTACGTTTGCAAGAAAATAAAGCTTGTTACTTTTGAATATGAATGACAATAACAACAAGGTATAAATAGTGCTGCCATGAACAAGTAATATGAGGCTTGATTTATACATGTAAGATATCCGTAAATATCATGTATTGTCCTCATTAATTCATTCAGTAACTATTTATTAAACACCTTTGTGCCAGGCCTGAAGGATGCAATGGTGAAATATTCCTCCAAAAGCTGCCAGTGTAATAGAAAGAAAAGAAAAATAAGTAGGCATGCTGTGGGTGACCTTATTTATTTAAGCCTTGTTTCTTTAGAGCAAACCAATGACTGCAAAGACCAAGAATCCAGGTCACAGAGAGGCTTGAATGCAAACACCACCCCCATTATCCTGGACTCTGGCTCCATCTGTGTCCCTGGGGATGCTCATCTTGACTGCTCTGCAGACTCCTTTCTCCCTCCATGGAACTGAGACTTTTCAAGCTGACCAGGCACCTTCGGGCCAAAGCAGTTAAAACACACACACACACACACACACACACAAAAACCAGAAGTCCCTCACACTGTGCATGGCAAGTCCTCCAGGTGCTCCGAGGGACCACTCTTTCTGCTCACCTTCAAGAGTCAGAGTGTAGATGACCCGTCCCTCAGGGTCTGCAGCCCTTCTGGAGTACAACCCCTACCAAGACTCTCAGAGAGTTTCTGAGTCACTTCTCCCGCTGTTGGATGCCTAGGCAATGCCTTGTAAGTGGAGGGGAAAGCTATTCAATACTTGAGCAGTTTTTTTCTGTTTTTCTTCTACCAACACCGAAGTTGTATCCCAAAGCAAAACATAGTATTTGTCTTTAGTCTTTCCCTTATCTTGGGGTGACCTTCCTCCTGTTGGAGGACCCATTCTCACTCCAAGTCAGAGGTCAGTACTGATTATCCCTCTCTCTCTTTCTCTTTTTTTAACTTGAAGTAAAATTGATTATCCCTCTCTTTTGAGGACTGAACCCGGTTAAGAGTTCTTCCAGTGTTGGGTGGAGCCCTTTGTTTACTTGGTTCCGTGAGCAAGGCTCTGTGGTGGGCAAGTGCCAACAAAATCTTGTTCCCATGCTTCCAGTTTCAGGCACTGTTAATTTCTCCAGTTATCATGATTGGATAAAGTGTTGATCTGGCCCTGAACCAGGAGAGAGGCCAGTGTGGTTGCCCAAGGTTTTGTTGCCATAGTGGGTGAGAAAAGGGAATTGTGATTTTATGTTCCTCATTCTTTTTATTTTGGTTGCTACGCCATTAGCATAGGTTTTTAGTAGAAAATAATTATAAAATAGTGAAATTCACACAAAATCACAAATCATCCTCAAACTTTTGCCTAGGCAAATGAATATATGTATGAGTGTTCATTTGAATGTGTGTATATATATATTCATGTGTCTGTGTGTGCATAATATATATTTTAACAACTAAACTTCAGTGTTAATTTTAAAACTACTTTTTTTTAAACAATGTATCATAACACCTTTCCATTTCAAAAAATAATAGAGCTACTGTCAATTTAAGACTGTATTGTATCTATTGAATAGATTTACCATACGGTACCTAACAAGTCCTCTAATGTTCAATATCTGGGGCTGTTCACAATTTTTCACTGCTATAAACATATTTTAACAACATTTCAGCGTTTCTCACACCAATTATCTTATCCATACCTCAACACTCCAACTTGCACCACTATCTCCTGTCATAAAGATATGGGAAATTTGTTTCTCCTCCAGATAAGTGCCCATTAGCAAACCCAGAAGGCCTAGTCATAAGGATCAAACTTGACACCCTCCAGTGCCTTTTGTCTAACACACCCAGCATTTCAAAGTCCTACCTTTTGTTTCAGTGGAGTTGAACTCAGGTGACACTGAGACCTCTCCTCTGTAACGGTAGTTATGACTGAATGAAATCTGATTTCACCGCTTTTAACAAGTATCTGGCTTTGTTTCTTCCACAATGCTGACCGATAATGCTCTGACAAGTTTCAGCCCCTACCCATCCTGGCCCACAGGAGCAAATACGCTTTGCAATTTCTGCCTAACGGGACCCCTGCCTTCCTGATCGTTTGCTCTGCTTACTTGCCTGAACTTCCAATTACTCATCCTTCCTGGCCTTAAAATGTGCCATCTCTTCTCATGGGCCTGGCAATAAATAGGCTGTGTGTGGAATCATTTAAACAGACAAAGAGATACATAAGGTACTGAAATGGATAAGAACTTTAATTCTTATCCTTTTTGGCATTCTATTTTAGTCTTGAGACACTATTCTTTTGTTTATATCCATCCATATCACATGCATCAACCACCAAATTTAAAACGATGATACTGTTTATCCTCAAGAAAATCTCCCTCCATCCCCGTTTACTTCTATTGGTACTTGAAATTAAAATAATGAAAGGTTGTAGGTGTGAAGTTAGGTAGAAACTCTGAGGACGTGGGTGGTTCAGTTTTGTCCCTAGCTCTACTTGATTATCCTTCTTACAGCACAGCAGTGCTGGCATTTCCTCTGGTCTAATCCTTTAACACCTTTTAGACTGCCTAGAGGAAAGAAATAGTCTCTTGACTTGGCCAGGAAAATGATCCAAATCTCTCAAATTTAAACTACTTCCCATTTTGACTTTACAGCATTTGCTCACTAACCAGGAGGGAAGGAGCTAACAAAAGAATAGCTTTTATTGCCAGCAGCATATTTTTCTTTCTCTTTGTTAAATAATAGTATTAAGGAAGCATTATTTATCAAGTCTTAATGATGTGCTATGTGCTGAAAAGAACATACAATTAGGCTGTGACATAATGGTATAGATCGCAGAGGCTGCAAGGTAATCCAGAAGCTATTGCCCTCTCCTTCTTCACCCTTATCCCCCTCCACATGTGACTGGTTGCTAACTATTTATTGAGAAGCTATATTTATTGAGAAGCTCCCTGGAACAGAGCTTCGTTAATGATCTTCTTCCTGCACTGCTGCAACAGGACAATGCTTTTGATGTTTCCGTGCTGTTGTTAGTTCAGAGTGGTTGGGGCAGTGTATTCTGACTGGCCAATTAACCCAGGCGCATGTACTGAAGGGAGGGTCAGGGGAGGAACCCCATCTTACCCGCTTGTACGAACAACAAAGGGAAACGATACATGCTTGCCCACGTCACTTCCTGGTGCCTGTTTGTTTGGCCTTGTTAGTTTTCAGATTCTTCACCCTGGTTTGTTTTTGTCTTATGACCGTGATGACTCCTCTTTCTTTTATATCCTTTTAGGTAAAGCTATGTTTGGCAGAAAGGACCTCTGCTTTGTGAATGTTAACTTGCCTTGTTATTTGCATTGTTGTTCATGTGACTGTTTCCAAACACACTCTGAAAATGTCAGCAGACGGTTCAACTTCCCATTCAACCAGTTGGCCATCTGAAAAATACAGAAAGCCTCTATCTTCCACACTCCTAGCTAAAAATTAAACAAGTCAGAAGATAAAATCTAAGCACAAAAATACTGTGTTGATTTCTATTTGAGGTTGAAGTCCTCCCTTGTTTACTAAATATTCAGGATTCTGAATATTTAGTGCATTTGAACAGTCTTGATTTCAACTCTGTACCAATCCTACAGTTGTCATGGCTTATGACCAAGATACCTTGAGATGATAAAATCAAACAATAACAGCTTCAGGAATTTCTCAGAGAAAAGGTCCCTGCCATCAGTAGACTTTTTCATCTCTAATGAGGAGTCAAAGGAGCCTCTCTTTCCACTGCCTGTAAGCTATCGCCACCTCTATCATGGGAACACAGATATGGTTTTTAAGTTTCTTTCTCTTGCTGTCTCTCTCAACCTTTGCATTATTGAAAAGTACACCTCCATTTATCTTCTCCTTTTCTATTCTCTTTCATGTCTTCTGTGTCAACTGAATTGGGCACTAGAAACAGCACTTAATCATGGGAAGATTAGCGTTCAAAAATCTAGAAGTCATGAAGTGAAATCGAATATTTCAAGTACTTAATTCCATTAATTTTTCAAGTGCTTCCATAGTGTCCAGAAATGACTCCTGCTGAAATCCTAACAAAATTATTTTCCAAGTTCTATATTTTCCTCTGGATAAATCCCCCTTTCCATTGCATCAGTATTCAGAATAAAGTTTTCATTGAATATTACTGTTTTCTTTTTTATTTAATTACTAGAATTACAAGAGTTCTGTTTTCTGCATATTTTCATGGCAAATGTACACTATTTCAGATACATTAAGGCTAAATAGTCTTTTGTGGACAAGCCTCGGGGGTAACGTAACTGCCAGTTGTAAATCTTTCTGCAAGGAAATGAATTCTGAGTTCCAAACAACTGATTTACAAATGAACATTTGGAAAGCTATACATTTGTAAGTGGCAGACTCCTTTTAACCTATATTTTCTGCATTCTAAGCCATAATCTTGACAAGGTCATCCAATAGAATGATCCTAGAAAAAGTTTTTTCAGATGGACAAGATGTGGTTGGCAACCTGTTAGCTGGTTCCTGAACAATTTCACTGAGGAAGAGCTGGAACATTTCATTACTTATTTTGAACTCTAACTCGCTCAAAAGGGCAGACCTAGAGAATACGGTAAAGTCTATCCTGGCCATAAGGCTTTGACCTTAGAAAAGTAACTGAGCCTTCTAGTTTTCTCATCTATGTCATGAGAAAAAGCACCTGATGGAATGTAGTAACAATCTGATTGTTATAATTAGAGAGTATATAGAATCCCTAATAGCACCCTACATTTAAAATAAATGGCTACAAATGGAGCTTTATTAATGATTCAAAGCATTGACTAGAATCAGAAACACTCAGGAGGAAAATCAAATTGATTAAACAAAAAACAAGTATTAAGCTGTAGTACCTAGGTAGCACTGTAAAAGGTATAATGGGGATATTCAAGTTGGCGGAAAGACAGGTTAGTGTAGTCTAAAGATTCTAAGTCTCGATGGCAAACAAACAATACGAACCAGCTGTGAATGGCAGATATACTTTGTCCCTCACCATATTTTAAAAAGTGAATTGGTTGTCAACATTTAGAAACAGAAAATTTTGCACGGGAATCCAGGTTTTCAGATTCTCTTGAAAAACGTGCACTCATATTTCTGCATGGCAGTAATCAGATGGAGTTGAATAGCAGTTGTCTTTTTAATATGGTCTGTGAGACCTTCATTTCACCATATTCTCCATCCAGGTGACTTCAATGATTCACCTGCTGGCCCCCTATGCCAATGAGTTTGCGATCCTTGTTTTAGATAATGTGTTAAAAAAGATATCCCCCTAAAGAGTCTTTCACTACTATTTTCATGATAAATTTTTAATTTGTCTACTTATTTTAACCTTTTTTGATAAACTATTTGATATCTCAAGAAATCAACAATTTGATGGACACCTATCAGTGTAGGACTCCAAACTGGGGACTACAGTGTTATTTTTCAAAATGGGTAGACAACTGTTTAAAAAATCTATGTTTTGTATAATAAAAATAATAATGGTTCACATCTACTGGTGCTTAGGGAAAAGGCCTATTCTAAGTTTGTTATCTACATTAATTTATTTAACCTTCAAAACTACCTTTTCATATAGGTACTAGATTTTTTTTCCACAGAAGGAAACTTGGGTAATAGCTCAGGAAGTTAAAGCCCAAGGTCACACAGCTGGGAAATGACAGAGTCAAGACTCAAACCCGGCAGTCTGTCTCCAAGACCAGTGCTCATAACTATCATGCAATACAGACCTTTCAGTATGGTCCATCCTCTCCCTGACAATTTGGAAAACTATGTGTTATTTATATGTGTGTGTATATATAATATACATACATATTTATATATATTTATAAACGTGTGTATAAACATATCTATGAACAGACATACATAAACATACTCATATATACATAATATATACACATATAAATATGAATGAATGAACCATATATGTATGAGTATACTATTATTTTCTGTGACAAAATACATACAGTCAATATTACATTCCTTTAATTATTGTGGTTTTATAGAATGCTTTGATATATTTCTTGGCTAATCTCAAATACAATCTCCTCCAAATAAATTTTAGGATAGGTTTGTCAGGTCCATAGAATTCATATTGGGATTTTTATTAAGATTACATTAAATTTATAGATTAATTTTGGGTGAATTATCATCTTAATATTAATTCTTCCTTTCCAATTATAGAACAGGCTGATTGAGAAGATCTTTATGTAGTCGAATTGACAGGGCTTGGTGATAGATTGGAAATGAGAGATGGAGAAAGGAGAGCTTGAAGATGTTTTGTTTTTTAAGATACTCCCCTGACCTGTTCAAGAACTGTGACCTAGATATTAGGAAGACCAAGAGCAGCCATTTGCTGGAAGTAAGAAAATCTTCTTCTCAATAAGATAAGCCATTTGCAGTGTAGAAAGGAATAGAAAAGGTCCTCAAAGTTGCGTATCCTGATTTGTAACAAGAATGGTGGATGAAAATTAGTAAAAGAGAGGAGTTCCATTAGGGCGAACCAGGAGAGGCTCAAGGAAAATGTGGCACACAGGAGAAGAAAAAAAAAGTGTGAACTAACACTTACTGAGTGCTTACCCCGCGCCAGGCCCTGTTCTTTACCTATTTTCTTCCAATAGCACCTTAAGACAGGTGAGCGATATTGTCTAAGTTTCATAGATGAGAAAGCCAAAGTTCAGAAAAGTTAACTTTGACAATTTCGCACAACCAGAAAATGTGAAGAGCAGAATTTGAGCCAAGGTCCCTGAGTGAATTCCCATGGTGGTTGTACCCTATAGAGAAGGTAATAGGTTTCCTCCAGTCCCAGGCCTTCTCCCCGGTTTCTCAATGATTCGAGGTGCCCTGTATAGCAGCTTTGTCAGACACAGCTGTAATCGTATGCAGAACTGGAAAAACTAAGATTACAAGTTAAACCACTCAATATACAGCAGTTCTTTCAGATATAATATGCAATTATGTAAAGCAGCAGAAACGAATGTAATGTACTCTGAAAATAACATGAGCAGTTCCACATAATAGAGGATATAGCTGTGGATAAAAAGAGTATAAAAGTAAAATTTTTTTTTTAATTTTATTTTTGGCTGCATTGGGTCTTTGTTGCTGCACACGGGCTTTCTCTAGTTGCGACGAGAGGGGGATACTCTTCATTGTGGTGTGCAGGCTTCTCAATGCAGTGGCCTCTCTTTTTGCGGAGCACGGGATCTAAGCGCGTGGGCTTCAGTAGTTGTGGCTCACAGGCTTAGTTGCTCCGCGGCATGTGGGATCTTCCCAACCAAGGCTCAAACCTGTGTCCCCTGCCTTGGCAGACAGATTCTCAACCACGGCGCCACCAGGGAAGCCCAAAAGTAAAATTTTTTAATTAAAAAAAATTACTTTTGCTCTGAGAAGGACACAGGTAAAGAATGAAAAGACAAGCCACAGATTGTGAGTAAATATTTGCAAATCACATATCTAATAAAAGACTTACATCTAATACATGCAAAAAATAGTTATTAAATCTCAACAACAAGAAAACAACCAACCCAATTAAAAATGGGCAAAAGAACTGAACAGACACTTCACCAAAGGAGATATACAGATGACCAATAAGTATATGAAAAGGTCCTCAATAGCATTTGTCATTAGGGAGTTGCACATAAAGCAACAATATGTCACTACATTCCTGCTAGAATGGCTGAAGTCTAAAAAACTTAACAATACCAACACTGCTGGTAAAGCATTCTCATTCCTTACTGGTCAGAATGTAAAATAGTATAGACACTTTGGAAGGCAGTTTTTCAGTTTCTTTTAAAGCCAAATACAGACTTACCATATGTCCTACCAGTTGCACTCCTAGGTATTCACCCAACTTATTTGAATTTATATCCACACAAAAATCTTCACGTGAATGCTTATGGTAGCTTTACTCAAAGTCACCAAAAACTAGAAGCAACCAAGAGGTTCTCCAAAAGATGAATGGATAGACATACTGCGATACATCCACAGAGAATACTATTCAGCAACAAAATGGAATGAGCTAGTAATCCATGCTACAATATGGATGATGTTAAGTGCATCTTACTAAGTGACAAGAAGCCTATTTGAGAAGGCTACATACTCTATGACTCCATTCCTATGACATTCTGGAAAAGGCAAAAATGTAGAGACAAAAAATGATCAGAGATTGCAAGGGGCTGGAGAGGAACACCACCGACCAGGTGAAGCACAGGAGATTTTTAAGGGTGGTAAAAATATTTTGCATGGCACTGTAGTGGCAGATACATGAGGCTATGGATTTGTCGAAACTGACAGAACTTTACAGAACAAAGAGTTAATGTATGCAAATTTTAAAAAATTACTAGTAGGTTAGGGGATCCCAGGATGGAGTGCATACTTTGACAAAAGAATCAACTGTATTATAAAAGTATGACGTAACCTCACTGAAGAGTGTGGGTTAAAAAGGAGTCAACATAAGTAACTTTGGAAATGACTGGAAAGTGTAAGATTAGAGAAAAAAACAATCATGTATTGTTACATGATTACTACCATGTAGTACCATGTAGTAATGGTAGTACCATTACTACCATGTAGTACTACCATGATTACTACCATGACTTATTGGTAGTAAGTCACGTGTAACTTGTGGCCAAGAGCAAGGTAGGGGAGGGGGGGAGAGGAGAGTGCGTTTTCACAATGAAGAAATCTGAAGCACTACCTTAGCCAGGTCATCAAAGTTAACATCATCAATAAGAAGTCATGCTGATAGCACATGCCCTAGGTTGCCAGAACTGAATAGCAAATCACCCCCAAAACCAATTAACCCCATTGTAACTAAGAGAAAAACATCAGACATATCCAACTGGAGGAACATTCTACAAAATAACGGACTCCTCAAAACTGCCAGAGTCATCAAAAACAAGGAAAGCTTGAAAAATTCTCACAGACCAGAAGAGAAGACATATGACTAAATGTTACACGGTACGATAAATGAGGTCCTGGGACAGAAAAAAGGACATCAGGGAAAAACTAATGAAATAGAATAAAGTACAGAGTTTAGTTAACAGTAACATACTGATGTTGGTCCCTTAGTTGTGACAAATGTACCACAGTGATGTGAAATGTTAACAAGAAGGGAAACTGGGTTGGGGTAGATGGAAACTCCCTGTACCATCTCTGCAACTTGTCTGCAAATATAAAACTACTGTATAATGAAAATGAATTTTAAAAAGAGGAAAATTGCCGTGTAGTGCAGGATAGCATTCTATTCTAATAAAGCTCCACAAGTGTTTGCTTTGATCATCCGGCTCCAGCCTCTTCCTGACATCAGCACAGTCTGTTCCGGTTATTTCTCAAGTGATGAATTTGGATGAATATCACAGTGCTTGTCCCTTTCCATTCATGAGGAGGACCTCTGTGTCTTACCCGGTCCAGGTCTCGTCATCTCCTCACCAGCCTCCAGCCGCCACACAGCTCTCACCTCCCTCTGTCTTTCCTTCCTCTTGTTTCTTTCCCCCTTTCCAATCTTCTTATATCTAAAGGTTGAAGCCATATTCTATCATATTCAACATATACCAGGTACTTCCTGATGTAGTTTCTAATCCTCTAACTTAGAGATGAGGAAACTGCATCTCAGAATTTTTAACTTGCCCAAGTGTAGATGTGACCGAAAGGAAAAGCCAGCGTTTGTCTCCCCATGCACAGGCCGCCTGCACCAGCAGGACATCACTGTGTCCTTCCTAAAGCATTCTAGATTTTCTTTCTTCGAGCATGTAATGCAACATGAAAAAGAACTGTACGACCTGATTTAAAGGAACCTGATTATTTTTAATATTTATTTATTTTTGCTGTGTTGGGTCTTCGTTTCTGTGCGAGGGCTTTCTCTAGTTGTGGCAAGTGGGGGCCACTCTTCATCGCGGTGCACGGGCCTCTCACTATCGCGACCTCTCTTGTTGCGGAGCATAGACTCCAGACGCGCAGGCTCAGTAGTTGTGGCTCACGGGCCTAGTTGCTCCGCGGCATGTGGGATCTTCCCAGACCAGGGCTCGAACCCGTGTCCCCTGCATTGGCAGGCAGATTCTCAACCACTGCGCCACCAGGGAAGCCCAGGAACCTGATTATTAATGGGAGTGAGGGAGCATAAGAGAGAGGGGAGCTAGGGAAGGGACACAAGGAATCAAATGCTAAGTAAACGATGATGCAGAAAAGCGTTCTCTCCTGGTGACTCAGTGGGACAAGGAGAGATCTGTAGGCCTGACCCTCCTCACCACCTTCTCCCTCCTACATAAATGGCTCAGAAGGAGAGCTTTCTGTGCTCTGCTCACTCAGCAAACCCCACGGGCACTGAAGGTGCTTGCCACCAGCCGATCCTTAAAAGAAGGACTGAGGCGGCTACATTAAGAGTCCTTGCTTTGCAGGGTGTGCCAACCAGGGGAGGACACACACCCCCTAACGTCGCCAGAGCTCACCTGCTGAAAAGCCTAAGAAACCCAAATGCTAAATGAAAACTCATTCACTTAAATCGATGCGTTTAAAGAGACTGAATAAACTCTTTATGTTAGTTACAATCTGGCATGAGCTTTTAATATTAACTATTACATATTTTATAGACTGTATTTGTTGCCAAACACTAAAACAAACATTAAGATGCTTTTGCCTCAACTGGTATTCTGAATGCTTCCAAAACAGTGGTATAACAAGCCACATAAAACACATCATAATCATGGAAATCATCAGCATTAAACTCACATTTTCCATGAAAGTGGTACTTATTTTTCATCTACAAACAATTATATCTCAATTACTTACTCTCTGTTAGCGAGTGTTTCATCAAAAACTCTCATTTAATTGATGTAAGGATACATTTTGTTTGGGGAGAAACATAATCTCTAATTTGGATTAATTAAAGGAATAGGGGGCTTCCCTGGTGGCGCAGTGGTTGAGAGTCCGCCTGCCGATACAGGGGACAAGGGTTCGTGCCCCGGTCCGGGAAGATCCCACATGCCGCGGAGCGGCTGGGCCCGTGAGCCATGGCCGCTGAGCCTGCGCGTCCGGAGCCTGTGCTCCGCAACGGAAGAGGCCACAACAGTGAGAGGCCCGCGTACCACAAAAAAAAAAAAAAAAAAAAAAAAGGAATAGGCATTCTGAATTAATGTAAGACTGATGTCTATTGAAAAATACGCAGTTTTATTAGTTTCATACACAGAGAGTAACACAAACTAAGCTACCAAACTGACATTAGGGCAAGAAGAACCTAAAAGAGAATTGGTCTTTAGTGAACAGATAAGAGTAATGCTAAGAGGATCCATATTTTCCATAATATGGAGAGCTTAAAAACGTCTTTTACATACATAGTTTAAATGTACACTCTGTGTTATCCTGTTTAAATTTTGAATTATCCCAGCAGTTATTTTCTTTTTAACTATGCAGTTATAATAGGTGCATCTAAATCATTATATATTCAGAATTACTGCAGTTCAGACAAGTGAGCTTCTTTTGTAGAGAGGGAATGGTTTAATTATTGGGTTGGTCAAAAAGTTCATTTGGGTTTTTCATTAAGATGTTATGGAAAAACCCGAACGAACTTTTTGGTCGAACCAATAACTCTAGCTATATCAACTAATTTAAATTATATGCAAAATGTCTATAGATTGTAAACAATCAGTAGTATACCAAAATATAAGAAAAGACTGAGGTTTACTAGCATGGAACTTTTTGTTTGTAAGTTTCCAAAATTTTTTTTTAACTCAGAAATTTCAACACAAACATATACTCTTAGAATTTAAAACATAAAATAAAAGGGAACCATCTGAAAATGTATTTGGTTGCAATTGAATGATTTTTCGGAAAACAGGTTACTCTATTTTTTCTCATATCCAGCCCTGTTATCATCCCAGCATATTGCTGTTTATAGTCTTTGGGAGAAAATAGAAGACATTTTCCTTAGCTTAACACACCTGGGTAGGTGGTTTGTAAGAGGACTTCAGGAGATGAGAATGGCTTTAATCCCACTGTGCTTTACGTCCAGCAAGGAATAACCTGTCGCTACACAGGCCATGGCAGCCAAGGAGTTCCCCCAGGTATGAATGGCAGGGGTAGTAAGGTCATGGTAACAGCAGGATGTGACTGTCTTTACTACAACTCAAGAAAAGAAGAAAAAAAAAATCAGGCACAGCATAATTAAAGTAATGGTATAAGGCCTTGCACTCAGTGACATAAAATGAGAAAACACTATTAACACAGAGATTTCATAGCAAAAATGTTATGTAGGGATGGCAGTGCCTTATGATAAACTAAATGATCTTCATTGCTCTTTCATCTAAATTGCTTGTATCCTTTTGGAATGAAAGAGAGCTTATTCTAAGACCTCTTGTGATACAGAAGCGATCCTGACCCAATTCCATTGGCTTTGCACATATTATGAAATAGGGGAAGCCTAGGGAAGAAAAAAAGGAAAAAATGCATGATTTTCCCAGGTCTCATAGAATGTTTTGACACCAGTCTCTGCAGGTAGATCTTACATAGATCTGGGTCTTTCTAGATCTATGTAAAGTCTACTTCTTATGACAAATATTGTCAAACAGCATGTAACATGTACCACAGGGTAATAAAATCAGTGACATGAGTATTAATAAATTAGGTCCCTAGAGCAAAACCTGCCTTGGCATAATGCCCAAATCACTGGTTACATCACCCAGTGGTACATTTAACATGTTGTGTGACCGAGTCCAGCTGGCTAACAGAAAAGGTCAGAGCAACAGTAAGAACATGCATGGTGTAGGGAAGAGCAAGCATTAAGAACCAAAAGTTTTCAACATTCATTCTGCAAACACAGATTTAGCTGTTGCGCTATACTTTTCTTAACATTTCTAGAATTTACTCAATTAGTAAAGGTAATAGCGATTTGACTACACTATTCTTCTCTTTCTAAGATCCGGATTAAGAATATGATAAAATGGTTAGTCAGACGACACTTATTTAGGTAAATAGGTTAATTATCTAGTTTTTCTAAGACTTTTTTGTATCTAAAATATCAAATACTTGATATAACGTCTAGTGACCTTCACACTTCTTTTTTAAAGTTCTCTTTAACATATAAGGCAAAACTCACCCTTTCAGGAATCCTTGGTCCTCTGGAAATAGTCAAATAAGACAGTGGAAACTTCACTAGACGCCTACCAATCCACTTAAGACCGAATTTATAATAGGGAGAAAAAAGTATATCACATTTTAAAATGTCTACTACAGGGACTCTACTGGCTTATTACAGTAAGAATTTGATTTTTATTGGGATGATTTAATACATTATAATTCATTTAATATCATTTTTCCTTGCTGTAGTTATATTTTTATTGATGTATTCCTTATAACCTTTGTTTTCTGATAACTCAGAGAAGATTGTGAAACTGCCAAGATAACCTCCAATATTGTTCTTATCAATGATTTCTTTAATTTATAATATGCATGCACGCTGGTCCCCTGGGAATAAAGTAGTAATAACAATGGAACTGGAAATTATTTTTGAGTATTTTTTAAAATGCTCTACATATATTATCTCATTTAATTCCAATAACTCCAATATAGAGAGCATTATCACCCCACCTTACAGAGGAGAAAAGGAGGTTCATAAAAATTTAGAAGACTTGTCTGAGATAATATTGCTAAAAGTGGCAACCTGGAATATGAACTGAGGCAGTTTAATTCCAAAGCATACATTCCAGAGCACACAATTCACAAGTATGCAATATTGCCTCCCGAAATAGATGGTTTGTCTTTGGCTGACAAAATATACATATGTCAAAATTTTCGAGTTCATCTGCTTTTAAGAAAAATGATAACTGCAGAAGTCAATCTCTTTATTTAACAAACTCGATCTCTAAATGCAGATTTTCAGATATCATGACAGGCAGATACGGGAGATGTGAGTTGTCAAGCTGTGTTTCTCTTGCCCGGAGCTGATCCCTATTTTATGAAAAAGGGGAGAGTTAGAAATTCCTGGATTAATATAGAATTTGAAGATTGCCAAGCAAGATGTTAGCAGGATGAGAATTTAGATTCTCAAGAATGGGGTAAAATTTCTCAAGTCTCTGCCAGAAGATAACTCTGGCACAATAATTCAGGATAGCCTAGAGAAGTGAAATATGGAGGCAGGATGACTTTCTGGAAAGAGACCAAGAATGGATAATGAAACGGCCTTTTTGGGTCCCCGTCCCTATTAAATTTCTACCTTGCAGGTTAGCAAACTTAATACCCCTGAAAACTCAGCTTGCCTTGCTCTTGAAAACAATAAGAAATATTGTTGAGCTTCCCTCTGTGTAAGGGATAATGCAGAGGATTTTACCTGTTATTACTTTACTAGAAATATAAAACTATTATCAACATAGGATGGTGATAGTAATGCTGCTGTGGCCAAAGTAAAACTAGGGGTGGGTGGAAGTGCAGGAGGACCCAAAGTCCTATCTATTTCCCCTTTCCCTCAGTACCTAAGGTTTGGGGAATCTGCAAAGCCTGAGATAAAAGCCACTTGTTATAGAGAAAAGAGATGGGGCATAGAGTGTTATGATTGGGGTTCAAGTATCAGTTCCTCCGTGTGATGTGGGGACAGATCTCTAGCTCTCTGACTGAATCCCTTTATCTATAAACCTCAGATGATAATTACTCAATATTCTGATTGCCCTTTGGGTGGCTCAACCATCCTCCGTGTCAGAACGGCCCAGGGATAGACTGTCACAGTGACTCTCAATTCAAAAGATCCATGAGACCAGAATGAGCCTCATTTACTCTCAAAGGCCTCTCTCACCTGTAGCAATGGCTACCAGTTAAGCCAGTGGCTCTCAACCAGGAGCAATTTTGCTTCCCAGAGAACACTGAGCAATATCTGGAGACCTTTTAGTCATAACTGGGGAGAGTGCTACTGACAGGTAGAGGCCAGGGTTGCTGTTAAACATCTTACAGTGCACAGTTCAGCCCTCATAGCAAAGAATGATCTGATCCAACGTGTCAATGGTGCCAAGGTTGAGAAATTCGGAGTTAGAGCAACTGAGATCGAGTGAAACCAAGTGGACAAAGAAATCTTAAATTTATTTGTACTGACTGACAGAGTCTCAGTGGAAGCCAGAACAGATACACAGTCTCTGATATCATCTGAACATTCAGTGTTTATTTATTTACCCAAGACTACCCTCCTAGGTCTATTCCACACACTCATTTCAAATTCTTTCTCAAATCTTCCCCCCAAGATGGAGCTGAATAAGACATGCACAGCCTCACTTCTACCAGCTGTTTTCTATATCCACCCTTGGCTTTCCTGGCTTTTCTTATTGCTGATGGACCTTGTACCATCAGCAGCAGGACTTGGGCTCTATAACCATAGTGCCAGGAACAGAGCATGTGCAGTGCGATATATTTGTTGCTATTTTTGCCTAGCTTGGTCCCAGCTTCATATGTGCCCTTAGCCTATCACACTCCAGTGGTCTCCAGAACACAAGTTGCCTCCTTTGCCTATTTTGCTGATGAGGGAAAATTTAGCCAAGTACTTTCAATGCTCCAAATATTTGTCTAACAATTACAATTACACTCCTTAGCAGTTGCCTTTCCAAAATCTGTTGCAATTTACAAAACTGTGCAGTATATTCATACTTCATTACATACTGCTATTTTCCTTATTCCAATGCCACATATTTCCTTCTTCATGTTGTCATATCCTACCAATAATAAGTATATGTGTTTCACAGCATTGTGACAGTCAATAAGAAGCTATCTAAAAAGGTTTTGCAAATATTTAGAACACTGTCAGAGTTGCTGTTGTTAATAGTCTTATTCTGGCTCTAGTTAGGCCCAGACTGCTACAGACTCCTCTGCTTGGGTTGTTAGTCCAAATGGACCTAAAAATCCCTGTTCATCCCGCTCTTGTTCCTGAATGTCCAGTCTCTCCCAGGCCCTAAGCTATCCTCTGAAATTAGTTGATGGTGTTATGTCTTATTTGGTGTTCCCATCAGACACACTTTCTGGACTCTGTATTGTTTCTCCTGCATTGAATCCTGGGTTCCCAGTTCTCCTGTTTCCAAATTGGCCCCATCCATTAGTGATACATGAAAAGGACATAAATACGGTGGTGATTGTGAAAATGTGAGACTTCGCAAAGACAAATCTGTCAGCATGCAATGACTGCCTGGAAAATCAAGTGCTTATATGTTTTAGAATAAAGATCCCTTAATTTATATGTTTTCTATAAGCAATATTACCATGTGGTCTAACAGAAAGAGCCTGAACTATGAAGTCAAGGCAGAAGTGGGGAGAAGGCCCAATTCTACATTTTCCTCACTCAGATCCTTAAGCCCTTAATATTTTTTGGTAGAATAAGGCTCATGTCGTCCCTGTAATGTTAAAAGATATGCTGAATGAAGAGGGCTTGACTAAGATCAGCTAATTAAGATACAGGTCCCCACTACTTCCTTAGCAGCAAAGAGGTAAAAAATAAATGAATTTGCTGGTAAGAGAGGTCCTAGCACAGAGTAGGTGCTCAGAAAATATTTTCTTCTTATGGAAAATTCCCATTCTTAAAAAAATAATTTCTCCACATTTGAAATGACTTTAAAATCTTTTCACCTAAACACCAATGAAAGAACTTAGCAATAAGCCAATTTCAACCGTATTTACATTTTAAAAACTCAGCTCTCATACTGTCGGTGTGTGTCTCTCACACACACATGCACACACACATGCAAACACACACACACAACGGGGGAAGAAAATTCTTTGAAAAAAAGCACAAACATAACTGACTTCTTTTCTCATACTTACATTTCACCCAGAATGAGAGCCATGTGACTATATATCAAATGAAAGGAAACATTAATATTATAAAGAATGTTCTGGAGCAGTAACATACCATTCTCCATGTTAGATGGCCTTTGCTTACTCATTCATTCATTCAGCAAGCCCTTTCTGAGTTTTCACTTCATGTCAGGAATGGCACTAAACGCTACAGTCATAATAACAAATGAGATACCACCTTTGCCTCGAGGACCCTACATTTCAGCTCTAGTTGGGTTGTGAGGGCAAGGGTCGGTAGGATAAGGAAGAGGGTGAAGGGAGAGGATAAGAAGATAAACACATAGAAAGGCAAGAGAGTGAGGAAGAGGCAAGGCTTCAGAGAGGAGAGGAACTGCCTGTGAAGTGAGTCCACAATGGCATTATCTGCCAGACAGGCGAAAAGGAGGGATGGAGGGCATTCCTGTGGGAAAAACAGTTAACTTTGATTTAGAGGCTTAAAACAGCAGAGGACCCTGGATACCAACAACCAGCTTCGCAGAGCTTGTGGGAGCATGAGAGAGCAGAGAGGACACTAAAATAGAAGCCAGGACACCCGAGCTGTCAGCTCGAGTCTTGTAACAAACCTATCAGGGTTCAAATATGAGCTCCACTTCTTATGGTCTGAGAAACTTGGGACAAATTAAAGTTCGTATTTATGAAATAAGAATAATAACCCTTTCCTTGCTTAGTCATCGTGGGAATTAGAAATATCCCATAAAAGCACCTAGAGTTGTGAGTATCTCAAAATGGTAATAATGACCATAATTATGGTGGTCGGGGTCGGGTTCTCCCTTACCTGGGTGCCTTCGCACATTCCACTATCTGGAATGTCCCTTTCTCCCATATTCTTCACCAAGATTACTATTGCTTGCCCATCAAGAATCAGTTCAAATTTTACTCCTTCAAACCAACTGGAGAACAGTGCACCTTCTCTGATCTCCCCGAGAACATTCACGCTGTACTGTCATCAAGGACTTAGTTTCCCGTATCCTCCTCCTTCCTCCCAGGCAAAGGGAGAGGAGAAAAGAAGCCAGAAGGTACTCCTCTTAAGGACTGGTCCTCTGTCTTATGCTTTATGGTATCCTCATCTGTGCAACGTGGTGTTTATTATATAGTCGCTAAATATTTGTTGAACTAACATAGTGATTAGGAAAGAATTGGAAACCAGAATCTAGAAAGGTTCTTTTATGAAGTAAAACCCTTTTCTACAAGGGTTGTGATAGGGAATATAACAAAGATTAAGAGAAGGAAGGAAGGCACTCTTCCTTTCGGAGAAGGAAGAGTGCCTCGCTCCCCTGTGGGTTGGAGACTTTGGGAGAGGCACTATGGGAATAACAGAAGAAAATCGCCACTTTTGGTTATGAGTTTCTGCAGCACCAACATAGGGGTGACCACAGCCTAGATGGGCAGAGTCCATCAGAAGTGGCCTGAGTTGAAACCAGAAAGGTGCTATGGAAAGTCGCAGGAAAAAGAGTCCTTAGACAATGAAAAGAAGAACAGAGACCATAGTACGGCAAAGAGCTCGCAACGTTTTAGGCTCAGAAAGGAGGCCAGTTTTGCTGGAGAAGAGTCATGGGGTGAAGTTGGGGCAAGAGAATGGGACACAATATGGTCATAGGGAAGAAGAGGGGCCAGATCAATGCAGGGTCATCAGGGTAAGGTTAAGGACCTGGGGTTGTTTTCTAAACGCAATGTTAAGATCTAAACCAGGTCTGCAAAACGATTAGCGTCATATTTTAAAACCACCACTCAGCTGGGGAGTGGAGAATTAATTGCGGTGAGGCCTGCTGAAGTCAGGAGTCCTTTGAAGTTGTTGCCATAACTCAGAGGAAATGTGCGTGTGCGTGGAGTTTGGGGGATCGTTGGTGGAGGTGAAGAGAAGAGGTTACACTGGAGATACATTTAGCAGGTGGAATGGGCAGGACTTTTGATGGATTGGATGGTGGACTGAAGAGAAGAGAGGAAAAAATAATCTTTAGGTTTTTGAGCCTCTGAAAAGAAGATGGTGGAATCATGTAATGATGTTAGGTGAAAGAAGGGTAGTCAGCAAGTATCAAAAGTTCTGATTTTACTGTGATAAGTTTATAGTGCCTGTTAGACATCTGTATGAAACATCCATAAACATCTATATGGAAGAGCAACATCTGAGGATAGAGATCAAGGGAGAAGTCTGGGTGCCAGACGTGTCTGCTGGTGTTCAGCATCCGGTAATTAAATCCACAGTATTTACCAACATCACACAGCCAGAGTTACAAACCAGAGATACTGAGCCCCCTTAAAAATTATTTTTGGTGTGGTTCCACGTAGTCGTAGTGTCCCATCATAAACACCTCTCCAAGATATTTCGCGGGGAAGGGGAGTGGACTTTGTTCTGCTGTGTCTTTACATGGGACATGCTATCTCCAGCTACCGTAGTTTCAACTGTACATCTAACCATAGTTATTGTGTTACCTCTCAACTTTGGAGGCATAAAGGCTCCAAGTCCTTAGAGGTACCAAAGAAGTGGTTTCTGTAATAGGCCTTGAGCAACCCTAATTATATGATAAAGAATATCACCATTTCCCCTCATCTTCCTCAAAAAGAAAAGAGCCCAATGATGTGTGAAAAATGAAAACAATCTAAAAAAGAATGGAGATATATATATATATATATATATGTATAACTGATTCACTTTGCTGTACAGCAGAAACTAACACAACATTGTAAATCAACTATACTCCAATAAAAATTAATTTAAAAAAACAGAATATTTCAAAGTTGAAAAAAAGATTTAGACTGCTTTCTATTTGAAAAAGAAATTCAAAGAGAATTTTTTAAATGTTGAGAAAATGTCCAAAAGACAACTGTATTATAATAATAGTACAATAATGATCAGATGAAATGAGTAGAGAAGGGTCCTCTCCACTTCAAAATTTAGCAAAAAATTTTTGAAGAAGTAACTTATTCCTGTATTGATTATTAGAATTTACCTGTGAAATTACATGGTACTAAAATTTTTGTTTTGGGAAGTAAACTAATAATTAAGTTTCTGTAATAGAAAAAAAAAAATGAAAAAACAATGCAAAGTGATTGGCTACTGAGTCATTTAATATCAAAGGAGACAAAGCTACCCGAATGAGACAATCTTGGGACCCTCTCTTCCGACCTTTTTGCTCCAAAGTGATGGAAGGTATCTCTGCCATGAGACAGTGTTTCAGTTTGTTACATCTTTGTTGAAACAGTTCTTACACCATGGCATTATCTGTCTTTCACAGTATGGTGTACATTCCATGTCCATCAAATTCTAAAATCCTTCTTGCTGATCTCTGTGGTGCATATTTTTTCCTCCTTCAAAACCGTCTAACCTCCCTGACTGTTTCTAACAGAACCCCATGTTTATTTGGTTAGCCACCACCTCTACTTCCTCAACTTAACCATATGCATCGTCAAGCACAATGGGTAAAGAACTGGCATGAGACAATTCTAGGCAAGAAAAGTTGAGGGGAAATAATGTGTAGGACTTTTTCCTAAAAAGAAACTCAAAGGAAGAAGCTTCTCTTTGTCCACTGCGCATGGTCAGTTGTCAGGTCTGCACGCCAATTATGGAACTGAAGCAGCTAGTCTGAGAAAGACCAAGTGTGATGGTGCAAAGAGCCTGGGCCCTAGGACGAGCTATTTGGGCACCAAATTAACTGACTCTTGAAGTGCTCTAACAAGGGACTTTGCATTTTGTGAAATTACTATTCTTTTCTGGTTCTTTTAACCAAGTCATATAGAATTTTGTTATTTTCTAATACTTTCAGCTAAAAGCACCTTGATTAACAAAATCTACATATTCTTTAACTTACCCCAGACCTCAAAGGACCATAGCCATACCAAGTGTTAATCATGAGACAATCATGCAGGATGGTTGGGTGTGTGTGTGTGTGTGTGTGTGTGTGTGCGGTTCCTGTTTAAAAGGATGAAAGGAACAACTCTCACCTCACCTAACTTCCCTTTTTAAACCTCAGATTTTTTGTCTGCAAAGTGAGAATCCGGAGTACAGCATCTGTAAGAAACATCTCAAATTTTATGGCTATGGAATTGTAGCACATCAAATGTACTTTAATCTTCCCTGTCTTCTCTGAAAAAGTGTGAGCCTTTGAGAGAGACCTTTGGAACTAATCCTTCAAGAAACCTAAGGTATCTGTATTAAAGACAACACATGGTTTAATGTAATTAGGAGACTAGCAAGAAAAGAACTTGCACACCTCTACCCCTGAAATTTCCAGGAATTCGTTATACTAAAATCTAATGTCACTAACAGAGGTCATTCTTGTGTCATTGGACACTGTTGAAAAGACAGTTAGCAACCAGTAAACCAGGAAAACGGTTATCTGTATATAATATTCACATAGTAAAGGCAAAAAGTTTTGGTATAGCCCAATGATTGTCATTAGTCAAAACAGCTTTTTAAATTAAAAAGCTACCAGCAAATTAAAGCCTTTAAAGACCAGCTATCATTAGAGTTCATAAACGTGCATGGTACTAAGTCAAGCTAATGAACAAATGTTTTGTTCTTACTAAGATTTACCTTCAGTAACACCTGTCTGGCTAATAATATCTTATACTTGGATTATCCTGAAAGATGGACCAGGAATGTGTCACCATCTTCACTTTCTACCTGAAGACCTCAGGAATGCTTCCCAAGGTCACAGAATTGGATCCTGAATTTAAATCTCGTGATCTTGTCTTCGTATTCTCTGCCCTTAAGCTTTGCCCTCAGAATACAGTCACATTCTGAAAAATAGTACTTTCAGCCCTCCCATATGTATTTGCAACCTCATTTTTCACTCCTAATTATTTGCACCTTATACTATAGTCAGTTTCAACTAAACAATGCTTTCGTCAGAGTTGCATTGCCTTGCTTCTTCAGCTCTTACACATGTTTTCTTTGTGCCTGGAATATTTTCTTCTCTCTATCAATCTAACTCCTATGGAGAATTCCGGTTTGAACTTTGTGAATGCTCCCCCAAAATCTTGCATTGGCCTCATCTAGCACTTATCATTTTATATTATAATTGTATTCATTTGTATCCTAGGCTGTGCTTCTTAATAACAAGTATTCTCACCCTATGCACATTTAAATCCTCTTTCACTAGATGTTGAATGACTGAAACAATGAAAGAGTGAGTCCAAGTCTCTATCCATCCCATCATACTGTGCTCACCGATCACACATCAACATTTCTTGTCCTTTCACTTGATTTTATTTCCTTCAGAGAACATACATAAAGGAAAAATTTCACCATAGCCACCCTTCCTTGATTAAGAATATCTGTCTTGCATAGTCTCTCTGCCCTAATTCTTTCACTGTCTCAAGATAGAAATATTAAAGTAAAGGGCCCATCTATTAAGTACAATAAGTACTCTCATGCTATTTACTTTCCATTAAAATAAAGTGGAATCCATTTTTCTTTAGGCCAAATCCTGGAACCCAAAGTTGCGAGAAGTGGTGTTTTTCAATCCAGCAGCAGTGATTGGTCTTGGAAATTAAGGTTTCTGATGAGAAAAAGCCTCACTAAAGTGCCAGAGTCAATAGTTCCCCTACATTACCCATCCATTAAAATCAGCAGCAACTAGTGTCTGCTATGCTAACACGAGCCCCAAAACAGGGACAGAGATTGTCTCTGTTTGGATACAGACTTTCCTTAACCCTAATGTAGAAAGACACTCATAATACGAAACCTATTTTTGACTTACAGAAACCACTCATCCCCAAGAGGACTAGCATATAGGTTGTCAAAAGCCGTGAGGCCCCTTTGTCATCTCTCCAAATGTTGTTTACATATTTTAAAGTAAAACATTTAGTTCTGCGTGGGTCAAGAAGGACTACAGCATGTTTCTGAACCCAGAAGTCAGGTTGCATCTCTTGGCAAGACGAATGAGTTTATAAGCTTCTTTGTTCTTTCATTCAAAGAATCTTAACTGAGCACCTGCTAGGCACCAGATGTTGGGCTAGACACTGGAAGTACAAAAAATAAAAGATAGAGACCCTTTAAGATTCCTTTAAGAGCTACTAGAGAGACTTACATGGAAACAAGTAATTATAACTCAGAAGATGAGTTGTTATTCAGCAGGTACAGAGAAGATTATGTGAGAACATAGATGATTAGTTGAGACTATGACAGCTTGCCTAGGGGAGTCTGAGAACTTTCACTGAGAAAATTCTGTATGAGATTTCAGGTAAGAATATGGGTCTGTTAAAAGGACCATTGTGTGGAAGGGTAGATGAGACAAAGGAAACAGTGAGCACAGAGGTAGTAGGAAGGCTGTATCCATATCATGATAAAATATCTCCACAATTCAATGTACAATCCATGCAGCTACCCTAGGTATCTTCCATTTTTTGTCGCACAGCACCAGGATGAGTGACTGCATTTTTTATTGAATTAATCAGTCCTTTAGATGTCATTTAAACTCAGTCTCCTTTTCTCCCTACTTTTCTGGTACAGGTTCATGATGACATCTTGCAGATGTTACTACAAGATTAGAAGATACTTTTCAGCTCCCTGGTGACTTCAAAATGAGTTTTATCATCATTATAGTTAATAATAATTGCAAATAAAATTCTCAGCTTTTATGTCATAAAAATTGATTCTCACTATACACCTCTCTATGAAAATGTCATATCCGTTAAAAATTGCTACAAGAACAAATTATAATACAAAGCACTTACATAGCATTTTTGGGGGGAGGTAATTTAAGTTTATTGCCCTTCTGTTAGTGGGAAGAAAAGCCTTGACAGGGTTAATTGCCTCAGCTAAGATCACATGATTCATGGTGGTACTGGGGAAGTGAGAATTCAAGTTAAGGATGACCCTCCAAAGGAAAACGCAACCCATCTGCCTTACACTCCATTCACAGGCGGTAGGGTAGGCTGTGTGCAACTGATCTTTCTTCCCAACGGTAACTGTAAAAACCAAACAAAATTCTGAAGAATTTCCAAGAAATAAGCCTGTTCAGAAGGTAAACTTTCTTTATTTCAAAGCTTATCACCCAGCTTAAATCTAGTTCTGCTACTGGAACACCATGCTGGTTCTGTCAATGGGAGGTCAGGGTTGAAGATGATGATTAATTCTGGTAAACTGCTGCCGATTTTATCCTACCAACGTGGCCTATATCCAAGGGCTAAAGAGTATTCATGAAGAGAGGGGAAAAGGCCATAGTGATACTCCTGCCTACCGTAGTTTTGCCAAGTTTCAGAGGAAGCTGGCAAGAAGGAAGACACTTACTCAGCATAATTTCAGCTTAGTGTGACTATGGATCTCCCTAGTTACCAAAAAGTGTTGATTACCAGATGGCCTCAAACCAAAATCAGAGAACAGAACCATCAAAAGCCAAACAAAATGTGAATACACATGTTTGAGAAACTTGCTATGAATTTAAAAGAGAGAGCAAGGCTTCCAACCTGCTTACCTATTAAACAAGATTTTAAAAACTGACTTAGTTCATCTTAGAGCTGATAGACTTTTGCAGTCATTTAATAATCAACAAATATATATTTGATGTCTACTGTATTCAGGGCTTTGTACCAAACAAGTCCTGTGAGTGATAGAAGAGATGAACCTGATGAGATCTCAGCTCTCATAGAATTCATGTTATTTAATGACCCTAAATATCATTCTGAAGTTCTTCAGACTCCATCTATGATACCCAAACAGTCAAATCTTACAGGTGGATCACAGTACAAGTGTGCCTTATTTTGTATTCTTTTAGCCCTGTGTTTCTGAAATTTTAATACAGATCCAATCACCCAGAGGGCTTGTTAAAACACAGATTGCTGGGCCCTACCTGCAGGGTTTTCAATTGATTAGGTCTGGGTAGAGCCCGGGAGTTTACATTTCTACCAAGTCCACGGGGGATGCTGGTGCTATTGGCTCAGGGATGATGCATTAAGAAGCATTACTTGAGCTTATTTATTCTGTGCTACATTTGTAGAACCACAGCTTTTCAGTGACAAAGAGTGGTTTGTCATCACAAATTTATCATCAAGAATGTCTTTACTATCTGACCAAAACATGAGTTTCTAGAAAATGAAGTATTAAGTATTTTCTAAAATCTTTCAAATTTACCCCAATAAAATATTATGTGACAATACTTCTTGGAAGTAAAAGTTGCTATTTAAATGCTATAAGTACCAAATTAAAAGAGAAACTTTTTTTCTATTTTATTAAGAAAAAAGCCAACAAAATACAAAAACTGGCCAATCATTATAACACTGTCACTCTTTACTAAAAAGAAAACAGAAACCTTTACTACTTCCTTATAAAACAGTTTAAGTGATAGTTATTTAAAATAAAATTGCCCTATAATCTTTTAAAGTTTAAATACTTGGCAGTAAATTCAGATTGTAAATGACTATAAATTGGTCATCAGCAGAATTTCTAACTTGTGGCCCTATTCATGTTTATCACAGGCTGTTATTTTTGCCTAAGCCTATGGGAAGCTGTGTCAGAATAATTAAAAAGAGGTAGACCATTTCTGAGAGAGAGGAAAAAAATTCTCACACACAAGATCCTTCATTCTAATTTTTTGTAAGCCTTGTCTTCTGGCTTCCCCAAACATCACCACTTAAGAGAATGACCCAGTCTCCTAATGCTGAAAAAAAAAAGTACGTTCCTTGCCAAGTGGAACTGTAGAAGTCACTGAATACAGATGATGACTTTTTCTTTAGTGTGTCTGAATCCGTGTTGAGATCATAATTTAATAAAGTTTCTTTCTTTTTTTTCCTTATGACTAAAGTCCTTAGGATTAGGACCAAGATGGATCTCTAAGAGAGAAAGATACAATTCAGAAGTCTATTATAATCTTTGCACTTAGAATTTCATATAATAGTAAAATTGGGGGGTTACATTTTGCATATTGTGATGACATAAAGAGGAGGGTTTTTTCTTATATGCTTTTGCATTTTTAAATTTTTGTGGATGTAATTTGGTTCTATAATTATGGAACACTTTTTAAGACTCAATTGCAACCAGCTCAAGTACCATGTGAAATACAGATGTGGTGCCCATCCTTTAGGCTAGGGGTGTGGAATTAACAACCACTGAGATGCCAGTTGGTATAATTCCAAGTCAATCTTACCATGCCAACTCATCACAGTGTCACACTGCAAAATACCAATTTGCTAAAGACAGAAATCATTTTCTAACCACCACACACCCTCAAGCCCACAGGTTTAACAAAAATTATTTGTTATAGAATTTTCATTCTCTTTTACTTTATTTTGTTTTATTCCCTGTTTCTTAGACCATAATTTTGAACGGGGCTGTGGGTTAGAGGTGGTAGGGTAAAAAGGTTTTACTAGCATAATAACATTTTAATATTACAGTATAAAAATCAGTGAAAATTATGATGAAAAGAGTTTGCCTGTTCATAGATGTTCTACTCCAAAGACAATGAAAATCCTAAAGACTCGTTCAAATATATTTTGTAAAAGCGTTCAGCTACTCCAGCAGGAATAGAGTGAAACTAAGACTTTTAGACCTTGAGATCCTTTTCTACATAGGACTGGGAACCTGGGTGTGAAGGTAGGAGTAGAATAAACCACGCAAGTCTTGAAAAGGGAAAAGGGAAGGAGAGAGACTGATATGAAAAGATCACTAGATGGGAAAAATAAAGTAATATTGTTTACTATATTGGGAAATTACCATAATGAAATATATATGATTCCTGATCCAGGAATCACCAACCCTAGATAATTTATGCCCAACTTCTAACTTCAAAAGAAGGATGGAGGATTTCCTCTACTACTCTTAGACATATTTTAATATAAATCTAGAATGTTCGATTTATATTAATATATGAAAGAAATTTTAAAATTCTCTCATATTTTTTAGGCAAAGTTCTAAATTTTCAATTCCACTGGAAAAAAAGGCAAATTAAGTCCAGAGATTTGACTGGAAGATTTGATTTGCATTCAGTGTAGCCAAGAGAAGGCAAGATAGGGGAGGGGAAAAACAAGTTTGTTGTCCAAGGTGGGGACAATTCTTCAGAAATCAGGTTTATAATAAGCCAAGATTAGATCTGTACTTAGCATTCCCAAATAGTCCTTAAAACTTTCCATTACAGATCTCAGAACGAAAGATCCTTTTTTAGAGTGCTTCTACATTGACGGTAAGATCTGCAATCATTTCAGGAAAAGCTTCATCGCTTTACAAGTTCTAAAATGGAAGAGGGCTTTATGAATGCACTGCATTCAACAATCCATCCAAAGTGATCTGAAAACATGCCTGGCACCTTTATTTGACTTCCTCCGCTCTCTTCTCACTTATCAGTTTTGACTAGAAGAAAACACCTGCTCAAGCACATCAGGAAAAATGTGTCGGGGACTAGTTGAGTTGGCTAATGGCCAGAATGACAAAAAACAAATGTCAAGCCACCTGAATAACGTTAACCATTTTATCACATTATGACTCCACCTAATCCCTCTTTCTCCAACTCTATTACCACCATAACCACAAATAGCCTTCATTGGCAATAATTGCTAACTTTGACCCATTGCAGATATCATTATGCTTTAAACGTCAAGTGGGGAAACACACACACACACACGCACGCACACACACACACACACACCTGTTCTTTGTCTGCCTACACATTCTGGCCTTTAAAGCTGTTTTTAGCCAGTACAATTCATTTTTGTTCATTCCCATTGCATTCTTTTTAGCAGTGGTTAAACTGTCAAGAGAAGGGGCAACCAGCATTTACTCTACTGACAATGGGAAACAACTGCCTAGAGGTCTATTACACTGCACTATGGAGGAAAAGTCCCCAGAGGCTTTAGAATTTCAAAATGGAACAATTTACGAGTTCTTAAGTATCTGGATATTTCTAGAGCCCCAAAGTGGGTCCTTTATCATTATCTGCAGGCCAACCAGATTCCATAAGGGAGTTTTATTTAAAATTTTCAGAGAGTACCTCTAAAAGTGAGAAAAAATTAACTCTAAAAAACCACACTCAAAACAAAACAAGATAGATTCTTTTTTTTTTTTTTTTTTTTTTTTTTTTTTTTTTTTTTTTGCATTACGTGGGCTTCTCACTGCTGTGGCCTCTCCCGTTGCGGAGCACAGGCTCTGGACGCGCAGGCCCAGCAGCCATGGCTCACGGGCCTAGCCGCTCCGCGGCATGTGGGATCTTCCCAGACCGGGGCACGAACCCGTGTCCCCTGCATCGGCAGGCGGACTCTCAACCACTGCGCCACCAGGGAAGCCCCAAGATAGATTCTAAAAGTTCAAAGAGTCTTTTGGGCTCCAATATCTCATAACTTTCCAAAAACCTCTCCTCTTAACGGTTTCTCCTTAAGTTGTTACTGCATTTTGCTCATAGACTAATGCATTACCTAAATATAGATAGCCATTTTTAGTATAAATTCCGAAAGCCATAAATGTTTCATGATTGAGCATATAATTTGAAGTAAGAGAGCTTTTCCCCTCATCCCCTTTTACCACTGCAAATTGGAAAATACTCAAGTAATTACTCCCTTAATAGTTCAATGTTTGCAACTATATATACTTTATGAACATCACACGTCTTTTGCTCCCAGAGCAATATCAAGGGGTGGGGGGTCGGGGGAGCACAAAAGAACTTAACTTATACAATAACCAAACCACCCAGAGCTTTGGTTCAAGATTCCTTCATGAAGCCATTACTATAATACACTGCTAAGTGGCGAGTTGTCCAATTTTATGATGCCTTTCATTTCAATTCAATGGCTGCAGTTAGAAGGAAAAGCCAGCATCTGCAAGATCAGCAAGATGATGTAAAACCTGACACTAGAAACATTTTTTTTTTCTGCCTCCACAGTTTGTGCGAGGGCAGTCAATGCTAGAACACCAATAGGGAAGTGATTTTTAAGTCCCAGAAACTAGCATTCATTTGTCCTTACTCAATACACAAAAGGACAAACAAAACACTTGACTCCTATGACCTCAAACACTTACACAGAAAACCACAAGCCATTTTATGGTTTTCTAAACATACTCAAAGGTAGATCGCCAGATTGTAATTCTACCCCACTTTAGACCACAGCACGTATTTCCCACCAGAGTTTATACATCACAATGTAGAGTATCATATATGTACTGTTTTGGCATTTGTCAGTGACAGTATTCTTATAGAATTGACATATGTGGGAATCTGACATACAGAGAAAAATTTAAATCCTAAAACCCAATATTTTATTTCTAAACTTGGACACAGTGCAGAAAATCCAAGGCTGAAAAATATTGATATTATGCTTTTGCAATTAGAGATGGTGTAAGTTATCCTAATAATGTGGGTTCTTCATCATTTCAGTTAACTCTGTATGTTTATTATGATGGGGGTCTAATTATGCATCATTTGATATATCCTGGAGACCTCATTGCTTTTAAAAATAATTGCAGATCAATGAAATAAAGGTTCATTTTGTGGTCTATTTATCACTGGAGGACTCTGACAGAGGGTAGGTAAGTTCACAAGAAACAGACTTATTGATGAAAATTATATTCCTTTTGTAATTGCACTCTATGCAGTATTTTCAAAGGCCTGAAATATAACCCCAAAATAACAGAATAATAAAATCAGTCTTCTCAAATTTTGGAACCTCAATAAAAGATATGCAATTGTATGGAAATTAGAGATCATAATAACAAAAGTTGATCCATCAAGTTATCAGTTTTTTCTGTAAAAGAGTTCCAGAGGAACCCATTACTTTCCCCAGATGCAAAGTACTCACGCAGATAGTAATCTAATACAGATAAATGGCAAGCTAGAGTAAATCCTTCAGTAGAAACATCCCAAATAAGAACAAGGAGAATGACATAAACGTTACTTAATACTAAAACAGGACAGTAAAATTCTGAGCTTGGTCCTTTTCATTTAACCATGTCAGAAAAGCCTCAAGTTTAAAACAAGCACCTGTATTAAAGAGTGTCTCCAATCACCTCACTGTTTTTGACTTGTATGGTGGCAAACATGAGAACATATGCTTTTATACTCCCTCCAAGTCTTTTATACTCATTATAAAAATCACTTCAATACAACCACCAGTTCAACACTCAGAATGAAGGGTGCACTTTTCTTTGGAGAGAATGAGAAGTCCCAAATCCATACGACAATGAAACACTGTAATAAAACCTGTATTCAATTTAACATTATCTGTTTCCAGCAGCTTGCAAATTGTTCCCAATTCCATCCGAAAAACTGACATAGATTAGAAACTCTTTTAGAAGCTCACTAAACTTTGTTTCTGAAATATACCGCTGATAGATCCTCAGTCAAAAAAAGCCAAAGTCATCAAGGTAAAACCATCGTTTAGTGCAAACTACTCTCTCCTGTCTATGTACACATACAAACAGGACCGAACACTTTACTCAGATCCACCTTCAATTCAAACTCAGACCAACTAGGTATCGCCACTGTCAGTGCCCTGCCATACCAATGCCATGTGCTAGGTAAATTAATGAACATACACGCACAGCAGCAGAGAGAAGAGAGAAAACCTGGGTCCTACCTTGATTGTTTTCGAGGGCTGACACTTGATGTGATGGGACACGCTGGCAGTTTGGTTCATGTTTCAGGACCCTGGACAGTGCACGTTCCCAGGTGGAGTTCAGGATGAACTAGAGATCAGGTCTCCTTTATTGGACTTCAGCTGGGCTGCTGCTGTTGCTTTTGCTGCTGCTGTTGCTTTTGCTGCTGCTGCTGCTGCTGCTGCTTTCTCACTCCGGAGGCTGAAACGCTGTCAGACTGGAGGGATCTGTATCTCAGCCCTAAAAAAAGCATTCACTTGGTTCATCATTCTCAAAGCTCTTGGCGATATGGAACAGAAAACTAAAGACTGTTTCAATTCACTTGCACTGTACCTTTTCAGTACTGAGATGTGACAGCTTCACAGTACAGCCAATGATCTTGGCTCTCAATTCTCCTTTCAAAGGGATGAACACCAGAAAACATACAGAGATCGACTGCAGTACCACAGTTTAAAGGGACATTCTCAACTCCCCTAATTCTAACCAGTTTATACCTTTTCTCAGTGCAAAATAAATCTTTCTCTCTCTTTCTCTGTATCCCTCTCTCTCTCTCCTGATATTTTTTTTACCATAATTCATTCTCATTCTGACACTAAATTTTATTTCTTCTAGGGTAGTGCTTGCAATCAAAATACCAGTAAAGGCTGGAAAGGACCTGTTGCCTAATTTAAGATTGCAGGTTTCTGTATCTGTAAAGGACGGCCCTTCTCTATCAACATTTCAGAAATTCTGCAGTAACCGTCAGCCAAGACACTGAATCTTCTGTAAGCTGGGAGAAAGCCTATGATATATTAAGAAGTTTTCAAATACAATAGTTATTGGAAGTTGTGCCAAAGCAAAAAAAAATGGTTTCTTTTTTCCTTTCTTTTTTATGTTTAACCATCTATTTCCTTGATGCCATATTTGTTTTTATTTTGAGGGACAGACTGGTAGTTAGCTCATGCCTGTCCAACTTCCCAAATAGTTGCTTCTCTGTTCCAAAGAACACTGTAGGCAAATAAATCATAAATAGTTGTGGAAAAAAACTTCTGTAGAGTCACCAGTCCCGACTGTCACATTAGCGCTAAGATGAACTTATCCTAGCTGGAAATGAGAGCTCGAGCAGGCTTGACTTAATGGAGGAAATGATTTTCCAATGCGTATTATAAAATAGTAGATGTGGCTTAGGCTGAGTGTGTACGTCTCATGTAGTTTTGAAAACCAACACTTTTTACTCATCAGAAACATATCCTGCTGGTGAAATGCCAAGTTTATAAAATTAAACTTCATGAAGCTTTCAGGAAGCTTTATCAGTAGGCCAAGAACATTACAGATAAACTCTAGCATGAGAAGGAATAAACTAGTAACTTTTGTGACATAATATAATTTATACATGATTAAAAATATATTTCTTATTCTGAAATGGAAAAGGGATCTAAATATTCTGTACAGGAGTCTCCAAATGATTGAGGATGCCTGAGTTTCAGAGGGTGATAGTTCTTGCAGCACAGTGGAGGTAAGGATTTGACAGAATCAAAATCAGACACTCTGAATCCAAAAAGGTTAATGGCAGGAGTGTTAGAGGAATTAACAAGATCATGGGCAAAACGATGGAGCTAATAAGAAACAGGACAAGGCCACGTCCAAGAGTCTGGGGTACCAGTATCAAGGCATCACAGTGAGCACAACCAAAGGACTAAGAAATCTTGTGATTCAAAGTTTAAAATTTTAAATCACAAGTGTGGCTGCCTTTGTGGCTCACACTATATTTTTATTGGACAGGATTTTTAATGGATACTTCAAATAATCCATTAAGTTAAAGAAGAATTTATATTAAAATTTTTAAACATTTTGAATTTGAAAATAATTTTTAAATATATCAGATTTGTGGGATGTAGCCAAATCAATATTCAGAAGGAACTGCGTATATTAGAAATGCGAAAAGGCACAAAATTAACAATTAATAAGCTAAATGTTGATCTCAAAGAGTTGTGAAAGAATGGTAAAATAAGCTCAAATACAGTATAGGGGAGAAAATAATAAAAAGAAGGGAAGATGTTAATGAAGTAAAAAAAAATACAAAGTATGTGACCCAGTGAACAAACCCATGAAGCTTTAAACATGAAGTTAGCAGTCTGCTCATCTCTGAAGAAATGAATATCCCACACAAGTAGGGTTGACTCAGCTCCTCTTTCTTAGATAACACTTGGTAACTAGATATCTGAGGAAACTCCAAACCAAATTATCTAGGTAGTTCAGGGAGAATGGGGGTCGTGGTGATGGAGGTATCCAGAGGGGCAGGGTGTAAGTTCAGACAGAGTTCTTCATCTACATCAGAGAACTACACAGTATGGGAGGAACCATTAATACCCCAAGGACTCTTAATCAAGCACAATGAGAGAGTAAACACTTACATGTCTACCACAAAGAAAGCATGGGCAGCTAAAGTGCAACCACTAAGTCACATGAGACTTCACTCTTTTCCCACAAGTTTTCAAACTTTTCTCCCATCCCCACTTGGATGGTGGTTAGAATGTAAAAAATACATTGGCATTACCATCTATAGGTAAGTGGCCAGAAGCCACCTAAAATCCTCTCCCAATGTTGAATATTACAAATAAAAGGAGAAGACACACATGAAAAGAAAAGGTTGATAGTATACATCATATACTCCCTTTCCACGTCTCACAGCCTATCATTATATCAAACATTAAGTCCAAAGAAAAATCAATTGTTCAGAACAAAATATATGACCTAAGTCCCATTTTGGGTATTGTTTTCCCTTTTAGTTACATTATCTTTTCAAGAATTTTTTAAAAAATGAAAACCATAGTAAGTTTTAAACTTCTATTTCAAATATATAGATTTTTCATAATTCTGTGAAATTTGCTATCTTAATATGTTCAATTGGAATGACAACCAGAGAAGATAGAGATTTTCAAAAAGTTAGCCAAAGGCTAGAAAATTATAAGTACTGTTTAATGAGGATAAATTCATATACAATTATTCTAATTGGGACATCTTTGGTTAAATATATTCAGTGTGAAACAGCTGTAAATTTCCATCCGAGTTTTTCGTGTAGTAGGATTTTTTTTCTAATGTTTAGATTTACTCAGAAAGCACTGTATAGTGAATCATCGTGAACTAGACATTTTAGGAAATTTAATCCAAAGGACCAATTTCAGATTTAACCAACACTAACAATAATCATATAAAAATGTTTTATTTCCAGGTTCCACAGTTTGTGGAAAATTAGAAGTGAGTCCCTTCCACCTTCTCCACAAAATAATAAGGAAGATGGCTACTAATTTTAGAAAATATAACCCATGATGTTCCTTGAACAGCTATTGTTTGATCTGGGAAATAGAAATCTAGAATTGACTTAATGAAAATATCTTTTCTAGGAAAAACATGATCACATTATCAAATAGACTCCACTACATTCCCTCTCTTTGTTTCACGCCCTGTCTGCTCTACCCCTAACCACATCACAGTGACGATCTACCAGCTGAAAGCTTAGGCAAGCCCCAAGCCTTAGTCAATGAGAATGATATCTGAAAGTATGTTAGGCCGTTTCCTTGATATTTGGATTCCACTATAGAAAATTCAAGTTCCTAAGTAACCATAAAGGAAACCACCTCCATTTTAACCATCTTAACACCCACTGTGTATGTCTCAGACTTCTGCTTGACCTGTCCACAGAGTCATTTGCATTGCTCGCTAGAACTGGAATGTAATTTCAAATCGTCAGCTTCATTGACTTGGAACTTAAGGCCCTCACCTAACTTCTGCCTGCTTCTTCCTTCTCCATAAATGGAATCTGCTTCTTATATCTGCTCGTCTTCAGATTGTTCCCTGAATTCACTCAGGTTGATGTCAGTGGCCTCATTCTGGCCTTCACTGTCTTTAAGAATTGATCTTTCCTAGAAACTAGATGAATCAGTCAAGATAGACAAGGTTATGCTGCAATAATAAATAACCTCAAAATCTCAGGCGCTTAAAATAATGAAGGTTTATTTCTCATGATGCTGTATATCAACAGAAGATTGGCAGGGAGGCTCTTCCCATATAAGAGAACTCAGGCTGATGGAGAGTCCTTTTTTTTTTTTTTTTTCGGTACACGGGCCTCTCACTGTTGTGGCCTCTCCCGTTGCGGAGCACAGGCTCTGGACGCGCAGGCTCAGCAGCCAAGGCTCACGGGCCCAGCCACTCTGTGGCATGTGGGATCTTCCCGGACCAGGGCACAAACCCGTGTCCCCTGCATCGGCAGGCGGACTCTCAACCACTGCGCCACCAGGGAAGCCCAAGAGTCCTTCTTGATATGAGCTTCAAAATCAACATGGCAGAAGGAAAAAAACATGACAAATCATGCTATCACTTAAAGACTTCTGCCTAGTAATGAATGGCACACATCACCTCTTCTTGCATTACAGTGGCCAAAGCCAGTGCATGGTCACACGCAAGTTTAGGTAATAAGGAAGTAACTTCCACTATGTACCCAAAGAGGAGTGGAATCAGAATAGAAGTGAACAACCCTAATGACAAACCACAACCCTGTTTGCTGCTCTTTATTCCATACTGTGGAACCATATACCCAGGCAGCCTTAAGATACCAGCATGCTCATATTTAAGGCTCTACAGTTCACTTGGAAGAGATGTATGTAGATATAAGACAGAACTTCCTTATCCTGTGCATCTCGTTATCAACAGGGCTTTCACAGTATCTTTTTCCTGGGTTCTTCAGGAGTAGGACACCGACCTATAATAATCTGTATTTGCAGGAAAATACCAAAGTTGAATGTGAGCTAAGTGGACTGATTTTCTCTGTGCTGGTGCACTACAAAGGCCAGGGACCTTGGTCACTGGCAGAGGAGGCAGGTCTGACTACATCCAGAATGCATACTCATCCACTGTGGTATACCAATAAAATACAGATTATTTTATCCTTCTAAGCATTGTAACTTCACTGATACAACAAAATGTGAAACTCACAATTTTTATTCTTTCAATAGGAATCATTTCAAGGACTGCTTGAAAGAGCCAAGCAATAGTACTATGAACTATCAGGTAGCAATAAAATGCAAATTTATGGAGAAAAGTAACATAAATATCTAAACTCACTTTTATTTTAGATAGACAATTACCACATGACTCACGGTCTACAACCTACCTCTCTAGAATCATGTCACATAATATTTCAACTAAATAATATGTTGAAGGAATTATGAAGGTGGTAATTTAGAAAGTCATGGATGTATGTCAATCTCATCTGAGAAGTGCTTGCCTTACATTTTCAATTTTCTTCCAATTTAAATAGTGAAGCATTTTATTATTCTCACTCATGAGGTATTGCCTAAAGCCAGAGAGATGTGAGTAGAGATTAGAATTGATAAGTAGGTGAGATTATTGTCTAGTCTATGCCAGTCAAGCTCTCAATCTGGCTCCCCATTCCCATATCAAATAAGAACCAACCCAACAGCCATTAACAGCTGTCAATTGTCTCTCATTGTATCTCCTTTTTTAAAAAAAAATTTATTGGAGTATAGTTGATTTACAATGTTGTGTTAGTTTCAGGTGTACAGAAAAGTGAATCAGTTATATATATATATTTATATCTCCACTCTGTTTTTTTTACATTCTTTTACCATATAGACAATTACAGAGTATTGAGTAGAGTTCCCTGTGCTATACAGCAGATTCTTATTAGTTATTGATTGTATATACAGTAGTGTGTATATGTCAATCCCAATCTCCCATTTTATCCCTCCCCCTTTATCCCCTGGTAACCATAAGTTTGTTTTCTACATCCATGACTCTACTTCTGTTTTGTAAATAAGTTCATTTGTACCCTTTTTATTAGACTCCTCATATAAGTGATATCATGTGATATTTGTCTTTCTGTGTCTGACTTACTTCACTCAGTATGACAATCTCTAGGCATTCCTTTTATTGGAGTTGGTTTCCTAAGGTTTTTCACTCTTTACTTCCCATTTCCTCTCTTGACAAGCACCACAAACTCCTCGGGCTCGACATTTGGCTGACCTTGACTTTCTTTCACAACTATAATTTGTTCCTAACCTAAAGATTACCTGCTTCCAAGTACGTGATACAAATATCAGACTGACCAATATTCCTGACAGTCTTCACACATCTCCCTTCATCAACCAGAAACAAGCATGAGCATCTCAGAAACTATTTCTTACCCAAAGTAGAGTTCCACACAAATGAAAAGACACAACATTATCTCTGCTAATATCACATTATCTCTGCTAATGTCATTCAGTCTTTTTTTTTCTTTTTTTTTTTTTTTGCGGTACGCGGGCCTCTCACTGTTGTGGCCTCTCCCATTGCAGAGCACAGGCTCCGGACGCGCAGGCTCAGCGGCCATGGCTCACGGGCCCAGCCGCTCCGTGGCATGTGGGATCTTCCCGGACCGGGGCACGAACTCGTGTCCCGTGCATCGGCAGGCGGACTCTCAACCACTGCGCCACCAGGGAAGCCCTGTCATTCAGTCTTTTGCTTTCCTTTTTAATGGTGACATTTATGTTTTGTAGAATAACTCTCTTTGCAAACTGCCAGCTGAAAATATGACCCAAACCCTAAATTTATAGAACACAAAAAGAGACAGCCACGATTCCTTCATGAGAGATTTTTGGAGCTCTCCTCACCCCTAGTTCTCTAGTTGAAATAATTCAGCAAACAGGATGCCCAAAAGTGCTATAGAAATGTCCAGTTCTATATACAAATGTTTCCATGAATACATAGGATAGAAATAAACACTGGAGGTAACGCCTCGTGTAAGCATAACAATTTCTGCTCCTCAACTGCTGACAAATGCCTTCAATAAATTCTATGACCAAAGTCACAAATCATTGTGAAGGCAGAAATACATATGTAAAATCCACTGTATTCTAGATCCCCGGACACCAAGGAACAGACTACTTCACCCAGTTCAGCTATTAGTGACAACAGTCCCCCAAGCCACACTACACTATTCTAAAGTTCCAGGATCTGACTATCTGGAAGTTTGACTATAGCTCCCTGCTCACCCATTCCTCCTCTTCTGAATCCTTCCTGTTCTGAGGTCAGTCCCAACATGTATGACCTGCAAGGAGTTCACATTCAAGACAGATAATCGATGAGCACAATAAAGCAATCAGTATTATTATGTAGAGGGCTTTGGCAGGCACTCAGACCTGGAACCCACTGCAGGCCCCATACCCCCCATAAAAAGAGTGTGGAATCTTTGATTTCCAGGACACAGTCCCTTTTCTTTCACACTGTAAACAGACAGTAAACAGATATCTTCAACAGCAGGTAGTGTCCAACTCGGGGGACTAACTTCCATGTGTGCAGCAAGAAAGAGGTGCCATAGCAGTTGTGGTCTGTAACTTCAGCATTTCAAATATTCTATAAGAGAACAAAGCGCTCACTTGGAAATTTTGTTCTATCTCAACAAAATTATTGTCTAGAAGACAAGTCTTCCGGAATAAATCCAAGCAGAAATCTTAAAACAAGTGAAATGTTTGTAATCTTTGGGGTGTGCTATTAAAGGACCCAAGTTCAAAATATCTCCTCTTTCATCCTAGCCATTGCACCATTCCAGGAGGATCTTAAAATCAAAGCTAAAAGCACTACTTTTGAACTTCTACAAAAAGATAGGGGAAAGGCTAATGGTATTCCCTCCCTTCCATTCCCAGTCATTACACATCCTTCCATGGTTGTCTAAAATGCTCTCTTTCCTCTATTTTTCTTCCTGATTTGCCCAAATAAAGCTGACCTCTTCCTCCTCACATTTTATCTTTGCCTCTTTTATGATATTAATCTACATTCTGATTTTTTTCACTAACTTACTTCTGTATTACTTTATGTCTATTAATTTGCCCATAAGTTCTTTGAGCAATATGATTAGAGTTCAAAATTCTTCATATACCATGAAATACTTTAGTGTGTGCTATACACAAAGAAGATCAATAATTGTATGTTAATAAACTGACGGTAAAACAAAGTCTGTTCATTAAGTTTACAAATAAATAAGTCACGTTTAACTTTGCTCAGAGCACTTTCGGTGGAATGATAGAAGAGACATCAGATTTCAGTGGGTCAAAGGTGAATAAAAGGTGAGAAAATAGACATGGAGAATATAAACCACTCTTATGAAACTTAGCTGTGAAGAGGAGAGATACGCACCTGGACAAGGTAATAGCACCATGTAAATAAAACTTATTATTACTATTAAATCATGAAGTCTATAGAAACTACTAAATTTTTCTTTTCTCTAAAAATATTATTAAATCTTTCTATCCTCTCCCCCTAACAAATATATCAGATATAAGTCAGTATGGGAACCAAACAGCAGATGTGGTACTGAGCTTATTAGAAAATTTAAGCAAAATACACAGTGTCTGCAGTAACAGTTAAAAAAGGAGGCAGCAACACCAAAGAAGCTGTGTTTTATTCTAAATTTTGCAAAAAAAAAGTTTCTTCTACAGTATTCTTGTTTTTATAGTATGAAAGTTTATTGTAATTAGGTGGTAAGCCAGTTCAATATTAGTGTTAGTTCCTTTTGTGCCCCTAAGAATTAAACAATGCAATAACTTAGAATAAAAATATCCTAAAAAGATGTTTCCCACTGAGAAATTTTTTATCGAAGAACTGCTTGAATTCTAACAGCTTCCAACACAATAGTTAAAGCATTCATTGGTTGATAGAGAAAATATTTTGTGTACCTACTATGGTATAAACAACATGCTAGGCACTAGCAGTATAAAAGAGAGCAATAATAATCCTCTTCATTGAGCTCACATTCAAATATGGGGGAGACAAGGTCGAATGGTGGTGTCAAATATGGTGCAACCAGCTCTGAGATTATGTGGTCAAAGAAGGCTTCTGAGAGAACATGCCACATGAGCTGAATCATCAAAGGTGAGACATGAGAGTTCGCCAGGTAGAAAAGCAGAAAGAAACAGTAAAAAGTAATGCAGCAATTTTCAGAGGAAATCTGAGGGGATGGGGTTAAGGTTACTGGTGGCAAGATCATTTTATATGAGGATGAGCTTTCTATTTCCAGTGAGATTGGAAAGAAAGAAGCTCATGGAAAGTCAGTTGCAGAGGTGTCTCTGTATCAAGGTGAGAACTTGAAGTACATGAACAGATTCCAAGTCAGCATATTCTGTTGAGAATGAAAGAGGCAGGGGACTGGGCTAGAGAAGAGTAATAAAAGGTTAAGGGTTGAAAGAGCTACAGAGAAGAACTGAGCACAGTGGGCCCAAGATAAACAAAAAGATGTATTAGAGAAATGCCTATTCAGGTCTGCTGCCCATTTTATAATCGGGTTTTTTACATCGAATCACTAGGTTATACACCTGAAACTAATATAATATTGTAAGTCAATTATAATGCAATTTAAAAAGAAAAAGAAAAGCAATGGCCTGATCCTTTGCTTATGAGCTACAAAAAACGGATACCTGTTTTTCAAAATAGAAAATAAAATAAAATAAAATAGATGTACTAGAGGAATAAGGGTCCAGTTGAAAAGGCCACAGAAGTAATTCCAAAGAGTGCTTTTGGATGAATACCAAGGTCAACTTGGTAGAAGACCAGCACCCTGCATGGCATGGGTTAAGATCACCAGAGCTTCAAGTTCTCACTCCCTTCTCAGAGATGGCCTAAAATGTCCATACTACTCACTTAAGTGTTTAAGACATTTCAGTTCTCCTTTAAAATATAAAAAAGGGCAGGGGAGACCTTCAAGATGGCAGAGGAGTAAGACGTGGAGATCACCTTCCTCCCCACAGATACATCAGAAATACATCTACACGTGGAACAACTCCTACAGAACACCTACTGAACGCTGACAGAAGACCTCAGACCTCCCAAAAGGCAAGAAAATCCCCACATACCTCGGTAGGGCAAAAGAAAAAAGAAAAAACAGAGACAAAAGAATAGGGACAGGACCTGCACCAGTGGGAGGGAGCCGTGAAGGAGGAAAGGTTTCCACACACTAGAAGCCCCTTCGCCGGCGGAGACTGCGGGTGGCGGAGGGGGGAAGCTTCGGAGCCGCGGAGGAGAGCGCAGCCACAGGGGTGCGGAGGGCAAAGTGGAGAGATTCCCGCACAGAGGAGCGGTGCCGACCGCCACTCACCACCCCGAGAGGCTTGTCTGCTCGGCCGCCGGGGTGGGCGGGGCTGGGAGCTGAGGCTCGGGTTTCGGTCCGAGCGCAGAGAGAGGACTGGGGTTGGCGGCGTGAACACAGCGTGAAGGGATTAGTGTGCCACGGCTGGCCGGGAGGGAGTCCGGGGAAAAGTCTGGACCTGCCGAAGAGGCAAGAGACTTTTTCTTCCCTCTTTGTTTCCTGGTGCGTGAGGGGAGGGGATTAAGAGCGCTGCTTAAAGGAGCTCCAGAGACGGGCGCGAGCCGCGGCTAAAAGCTCGGACCCCAGAGACAGGCGTGGGACACTGGGGCTGCTGCTGCCGCCACCAAGAAGCCCATGTGCAAGCACAGGTCACTATCCACACCTCCCCTCCCAGAGCCTGTGCAGCCCGCCACTGCCTGGGTCCCGTGATCCAGAGACAACTTCCCCGGGAGAACGCACGGGCGCGCCTCGTGCTGACGCAACGTCACGCCGGCCTCTGCCGCCGCAGGCTCACCCCGCACTCCGTGCCCCTCCCTCCCCCCAGCCCGAGTGAGCCAGAGCCCCCGAATCAGCGGCTCCTTTAACCCCGTCCTGTCTGAAGAACAGACGCCCTCAGGCAACCTATACGCAGAGGCGGTACTGAATCCAAAGCTGAACCTCAGGAGCCCTGCGAAAAAAGAGAAAGGGAAATCTCTCCCAGCAGCCTCAGGAGCAGTGGATTAAATCTTCACAATCAACTTGATGTACCTGCAGCTGTGGAATACCTGAAGAGACAACGAATCATCCAAAAATTGAGGCAGTGGACTGTGGGAGCAACTGTAGACTTGGGGTTTGCTTTCTGCTTCTATAATTTGTTCCTGATTTTATGTTTATCTTAGTTTAGTATTTACAGTTGCTTATCATTAATAGATTTGTTTACTGACCTGGTTGCTCTCTTCCGCTTTTTTTTTTTATATATATAGATATATGTTTCTTTCCCTTTTTCTCTTTTTGTCAGTGTGTATGTGTATGTTTCTTTGTGTGATTTTGTCTGTATAGCTTTGTTTTTACAATTTGTCCTAGGGTTCTGTCTGTCCATTATTTGGGGTTTTTTGTATTGTTTTTGTGCTTGTTATCACTGGTGGATTTGTTTTCTGCTTTGGTTATTCTCTTCTTTCTTTCTTTCTTTCTTTTTTCTTCTTTTTTTATTACTTCTTATATTTTTTATATTTAATAATTATTTTTTATTTTAATAACTTTATTTTATTTTCTCTTTTTTTTTCTTTTTTTCTCTCTTTTCTTCTGAGCTGTGTGGCTGACAGGGTCCTGGTGCTCCGGCCAGGTGTCAGGCCTGTGCATCTGATGTGGGAGAGCCGAGTTCAGGATATGGGTCCCCCAGAGACCTCCGGCTCCACGTAATATCAAATGGCGAAAGCTCTCCCAGAGATCTCCATTTAACGCTAAGACCCAGGTCCACTCAATGACCAGCAAACTACAGTGCTGGACACCCTATACCAAACAACTAGCAAGACAGGAACACAACGCCACCCATTAGCAGAAAGGCTGCCTAAAATCATAATAAGGTCAGAGACAACCCAAAACACACCACCGAAGGAGGTCCTGCCAACCAGAAAGAAAAGATCCAGCCTCATCCACCAGAACACAGGCACCACTCCCCTCCACAGGAAGCCTACATAAGACACTAAAGGAACCTTAGCCACAAGGGGCAGACACCAAAAACAACAGGAACTACGAACCTGCAGCCTGTGAAACGGAGACCCCAAACACAGTAAGTTAAGCAAAATGAGAAGATACAGAAACACACAGTAGATGAAGGAGCAAGATAAAAACCCACCAGACCAAACAAATGAAGAGGATATAGGCAGTCTACCCTAAAAGGAACTCAGAGTAATGATAATAAAGATGATCCAAAATTTTGGAAATACAATGTGGAAAATAAAAGAAATATTTAACAAGCACCTAGAAGTAAAGAGCAAACAAACAATGATGAACAACAAAATAAATGAAATTTAAAATTCTCTAGAAAGAATCAATAGCAGAATAACTGAGGCAGAAGAATGGATAAGTGACCTGGAAGATAAAATAGTGGAAATAACTACCGTGAATAAAGAAAAAAGAATGAAAAGAATTGAGGACAGTCTCAGAGACCTCTGGGACAACATTAAATGCACCAACATTCGAATTATAGGGGTCCCAGAGGAAGAAGAGAAAAAGAAAGGGACTTAGAAAATATTTGAAGACATTATAGTTGAAAACTTCCCTAATATGGGAAAAGCAATAGTCAGTCAACTCCAGGAAGCACAGAGAGTCCCATACAGGATAAATCCAAGGAGAAACTTGCCAAGACATATTAATCAAACTTTCAAAAATTAAATACAAAGAAAAAATGTTAAAAGCAGCAAGGGAAAAACAACAAATGACATACAAGGGAATCCCCATAGGGTTAACAGCTGATCTTTCAGCAGAAATTCTGCAAGCCAGAAGGGAGTGGCAGGACATATTCAAAGTGGTGAAAGGGAAAAACCTACAACCAAGATTACTCTACCCAGCAAGGATCTCATTCAGAGTTGACAGAGAAATTAAAACCTTTACAGACAAGCAAAAGCTAAGAGAATTCAGAACAACCAAACCAGCTTTACAACAAATGCTAAAAGAAATTCTCTAGGCAGGAAGCACAAGAGTCGAAAAAGACCTGCAATAGCAAACCCAAAACAATTAACAAAATGGTAATAGGAACATACATATCGATAATTACCGTAAATGTAAATGGAATAAATGCTCCAACCAAAAGACATAGACTGGCTGAATGGATACAAAAAAAAGACCCGTATATATGCTGTATACAGGAGACCCAATTCAGACCTAGGGACACATACAGACTGAAAGTGAGGGGAGGGAAAAAGATATTCCATGCAAATGGAAATCAAAAGAAAGTTGGAGTAGCAATTCTCATATGAGACAAAATAGACTTTAAAATAGACTATTACAAGAGACAAAGAAGGACACGATATAATGATCAAGGGATCAATCCAAGAAGAAGATATAACGATTGTAAATATTTATGCACGCAACATAGGAGCACCACAATACATAAGACAAATGCTAACAGCCATAAAAGGGGAAATCGACAGTAACACAATCATAGTAGGGGAATTTAACACCCCACTTTCACCAATGGACAGATCACCCAAAATTAAAATAAATAAGGAAACACAAGCTTTAAATGATACATTAAACAAGATGGACTTAATTGATATTTATAGGACATTCCATCCAAAAACAACAAAATACACTTTCGGCTCAAGTGCTCATGGAACATTCTCCAGGATAGATCGTATCTTGGGTCACAAATCAAGCCTTGGTAAATTTAAGAAAACTGAAATGATATCAAGTGTCTTTTGTGACCACAACGCCATGAGACTAGATATCAATTACAGGAAAATATCAGTAAAAAATAAAAACACGTGGATGCTAAACAATACACTATTTAATAACCAAGAGATCACTGAAGAAAGCATAGAGGAAATCAAAACTACCTACATATAAATGACAATGAATACACGACGACCCAAAACCTATGGGATGCAAAAAAAGCAGTTCTAAGAGGGAAATTCACAGCAATACAGTTCTAGCTCAAAAAACAAGAACATCTCAAATAAACAACCTAACCTTACACCTAAAGCAGTCAGAGAAAGAAGAACAACAACAAAAAAAACCTCCAAAGTTAGCACAAGGAAAGAAATCATAAAGATCACATCAGAAATAAATGAAAAAGAAATGAAGGAAACAGTAGCAAAGATCAATAAAACTAAAAGCTGTATCTTTGAGAAGATAAACAAAATTGATAAACCATTAGGCACACTCATCAAAAAAAAAAAGGGAGAAGACTCAAATCAATAGAATTAGAAATTAAAAAGGAGAAGTAACAACTGACAGTGCAGAAATACAAAGGATAATGAGAGATTACTACAAGCAACTCTATGCCAATAAAATGGACAACCTGGAAGAAATAGACAAATTCTTGGAAAAACACAACCTTCTGAGACTGAACCAGAAAGAAATAGAAAATATAAACAGACCAATCACAAGCACTGAAATTGAGACTGTGATTAAAAATCTTCCAACAAACAAAAGCCTAGGAATTCTATCAAACATTTAGAGAAGAGCTAACACCTATCCTTCTCAAACTCTTCCAAAATATAGCAGAGGGAGGAACACTCCCAAACTCATTCTACGAGGCCAACATCATCCTGGTACCAAAATCAGACAAAGATGTCACAAAGAAAACTACAGGCCAATATCACTGATGAACATAGATGCAAAAATCATCAACAAAATACTAGCAAACAGAATCCAACAGCACATTAAAAGGATCATACACCATGATCAAGTGGGGTTTATCCCAGGAATGCAAATATTCTTCAATATACATAAATCAATCAATGTGATAAACCATATTAACAAACTGAAAGAGAAAAACCATATGATCATCTCAATAGATGCAGAGAAAGCTTTCGACAAAATCCAACACCCATTTATGATAAAAACCCTCCAGACTGTGGGCATAGAGGGAACTTACCTCAACATAATAAAGGCGATATATGACAAACCCACAACCAAAATTGCTCTCAATGGTGAAAAACTGAAGTCATTTCCACTAAGATCAGGAACAAGACAAGGTTGTCCACTCTCATCACTATTATTCAACATAGTTTTGGAAGTTTTAGCCACAGCAATCAGAGAAGAAAAATAAATAAAAGGAATCCAAATCAGAAAAGAAGAAGTAAAACTGTCACTGTTTGCAGATGACATGATACTACATATAGAGAATCCTAAAGATACTACAAGAAAACTACTAGAGCTAATCAACAAATTTGGTAAAGTAGCAGGATACAAAAGTAATGCACAGAAATTTCTTGCATTCCTATATACTAATGATGAAAAATCTGAAAGAGAAATTAAGGAAACACGCCCATTTACCACTGCAACAAAAAAATAAAATACATAGGAATAAACCTACCTAAGGAGACAAAAGGCCTGTAAGGAGAAAACTATAAGACAATGATGAAAGAAATTTAAAGATAAGAGAAATAGATGGAGAAATATACCATGTTCTTGGATTGGAAGATTCGACATTGTGAAAATGACTCTACTATCCAAAGCAATCTACAGATTCAATGCAATCCCTATCAAACTATCAATGGCATTTTTCACAGAACTAGAACAAAAAACTTCACAATTTGTATGGAAACATAAAAGACCCCAAATAGCCAAAGCAATCTTGAGAAAGAAAAACGGATCTGGAGGAATCAGACTCCTGCACTTCAGACTATACTACAAAGCTACAGTAATCAAGCCAGTATGGTACTGGCACAAAAAGAGAAATATAGATCAGTGGAACAGGAGAGAAAGCCCAGAGATAAACCCATGAACATATGGTCACCTTATTTTTGATAAAGGAGGCAAGAACATACAATGACGAAAAGACAGCCTTTTCAATAAGTGGTGCTGGAAAAACTGGACAGCTACATGTATAAAAATGAAATTAGAACACCCCCTAACACCATACACAAAATTAAACTCAAAATGCATTAAAGACCTAAATGTAAGGCCAGACACTATCAAACTCTTAGAGGAAAACATAGGCAGAACATTCTATGACATAAATCACAGCAAGATCCTTTTGGACCCACCTCCTAGAGAAATGCAAATAAAAACAAAAGTAAACCAATGGGACCTAATGAAACTTAAAGGCTTTTGCACAGCAAAGGAAACCATAAAGAAGTCAAAAAGACAATGTTGAGAATGGGAGAAAATATTTGCAAATGAAGCAACTGACAAAGGATTAATCTCCAAAATTTACAAGCAGCTCATGTGACTCAATATCAAAAAAACAAACAACCCAGTCCAAAAATGGGCAGAAGACCTAAATAGACATTTCTCCAAAGAAGATATACAGATTTCCAACACGTGAAAGAATGCTCCACATCACTAATCATTAGAGAAATGCAAATCAAACTACAATGAGGTATCACCTCACACCAGGCAGAATGGCCACCCAAAAAAAATCAACAAACAATAAATGCTGGGGCTTCCCTGGTGGCGCAGTGGTTGAGAGTCCGCCTGCCGATGCAGGGGACACGGGTTCGTGCCCCGGTCTGGGAGGATCCCACATGCCGCGGAGCGGTTGGGCCCGTGAGCCATGGCCGTTGGGCCTGCGCGTCCGGAGCCTGTGCTCCGCAATGGGAGAGGCCACAACAGTGAGAGGCCCACGTACAGCAAAAAAAAAAAAAAAAAAAAAAAAAATGCTGGAGAGGGTGTGGAGAGAAGGGAACACTCTTGCACTGCTGGTGGGAATGTGAATTGGTACAACCACTATGGAGAGCAGTATGGAGGTTCCTTAAAAAACTAAAAATAGAGCTACCATATGACCCAGCAATCCCACTGCTGGGCATATACCCTGAGAAAACCTTAATTCACAAAGATTCATGTACCACACTGTTCATTGCAGCTCTGTTTACAATAGCCAGGACTTGGAAGCAACCTAAGTGTCCATCAACAGATGAACAGATAAACAAGGTGTGGCACATGTATACAATGGAATATTACTCAGCCATAAAAAGCAATGAAATTGAATTATCTGTAGTGAGGTGGATGGACCTAGAGTCTGTCTTACAGAGTGAAGTAAGTCAGAAAGAGGAAAACAAATACTGTATGCTAACACATATATATGGAATCTGAAAAAAAAAAAAAAGTGGTTCTGAAGAACCTAAGGGCAGGACAGGAATAAAGACGCAGATGCAGAGAATGGACTTGAGGACACAGGGAGGGGGAAGGGTAAGCTGGGACGAAGTGAGAGAGTGGAATGGACATGCATACAGTACCAAATGTAAAATAGATAGCTAGTGGGAAGCAGCCGCATAGCGCAGGGAGATCAGCTCGGTGCTTTGTGACCGCCTGGAGGGATGGGATAAGGAGGGTGGGAGGGAGACGCAAGAGGGAGGAGATATGGGGATATATGTATACATATAGCTGATTCACTTTGTTATAAAGCAGAAACTAACACACCATTGTAAAACAATTATACTCCAATAAAGTTGTTAGAGAAAATTAATAAGATGTTAAATATAAAAATATAAAAAAGGGTAAATGCAGAAAAAGATATCAAATTGCATATATGCATTTAATTTTGCTGCCTCCAGAAAAACCGCCAGTGGAATAAAGAGATATTGTTTAATTATAGTTATTGCTCATAAAATTGTTACTTATGCTAATACATAATGTGTATGTTATTGTGCCTCTTCAGTGAATTTATAAATATTACTTTTTAAATTTCTCAGTTCTGATTTCCAATACAATCAACATCATTATATATGACCCATATGAACAATAGCTTTTTGGGGTCCCCAGTTTAAAAAATGTTAAGATTTATGAGTTTTGTTCTTCAACAAAAATGTTTAAGAACCACTGGTTTAGGGTAGGGAGGAAAGTGGATATGGAGGTCATTAAGCTGTTTTTTTAATGTCAGGTGTGATAAAAGTGTATAACCAACCACTCATGCAGCCCCTTGGATCATCTCATTTACAGATGAGAAAAATGAAATTCAGAGACAGTAAGGCAACTAGTTAGGGGAGAGGTCTGAAATGATACCAGCAATTAGTGGCAAAGTTAGTTCAAGAGTCTGTGTCTCTGTCCTGTCACCTGCTTCTTCTGTGCCATGCTGGATTCTCAACCTCAGTTTCCTAACCTATATATCATTTTTTTATGAATGGATGTTGTGTATGTACACATGGGGTGTGTATGTGTTTGTGTGTGTGTAAAATTTTACTAGAAATGACAATCTTTTCCTTCCAGTTTTCACTCCTTAGAAAATGTGTTCTCATAAGCCACTAGTAAAGACGAAACAGACCCCGGGAGCCCATTCTCCCTGGTTATAGCTAAAGGGATTAGCTACAGACATACAAACAAAATACACTTCTCTTTCTGGAATTTAGAATTGGAAAACAGAAAAAATTGTCACTGATTACTGAGAATCTAAACCAGAAAAACTGAATACTTGGGATTGGGGCCAGGGCAACCGCATCTGGGTGAGACTTGCCAAGACCAAGAAAATGTAAACAGCAGTGGCAGAAAAGACAAGATATGCAGGGAAACACAGGGGAGTGAGCTGGCTCCCAATTCTCCAATTTCTGATTCCAGAGCCCTGTAAGGCCCAACATTGCTTCTTTATTTTGGTTTCCGTAAAGTTTTCTTTGATTTGTCAATATTGCTTTATCTACTCTGATTAGGTTTTCTTTACTTGCAATTCCGCAACCCTGCGTGAGGACAAATGTGCATATTCACAAATCCCCTACCTTGGTCATGATGAGGGACAGCTGAGAGTAGGTGGTGAGGGCAGGCAAAACATAAACGAGAGCAGCGGCTAAAGCACAGAGCTCAGCAGGGAGAACAGAGATGCTTGTTCACAGTCGGCAGGGTGAGAGATCACATCAGAGATTTGTAGTTTGGCCCAAAAATGTAGTGGCCACTTTCATTGGAAAACTGGAGTTAGACATATTGATAACACATTGTAAGGTCTTCATAAATAACTGTTAAATTAAAAAAGAAAGCGCGACCCACTTGTTGCCAACTCTGGCTCATTGTTAAATGCGCCTGGAAAGCCTCTTACCAAAAACTTCTTATTCAGTTGGTCTTAGGTGAAGGTTTTATTTTTAAAAGCCCCCCTCCACTCCTGCCACCAGCTGATGCTAGTGTAGGATGGTGAAAGCACACTAGAACCCCAGAGGAGGAACTCTACAGAAAAAAAAAAAAAAAAAAACTTTGCAGAAATTTCCACCTACTTTAATTTCAGAAAGGGAAGGTAAAAGTGGTGTTTGTGCTAAAGAGGAAAAGAGACATTTTACTGGATAAATTCTAGAATGTTCTTTAGAAGGAGTGTGAAGACTGGAGCAGTCAACTAGCAAAGAGCTAAGAAAGAGTGTCAAATCAATGGGATATCCAAACGAGGAAAACACCAGAAAGAATGGAACAAGTAGCTGTGCTAGCAACTCCAGTAACACTGGGTAATAAAGTATTTTCCTCAGGATATGGCTGAAATGTCAGTAACAATGTAATGCCCATTATAGACTAATGTTTATTGTTTTTGAAAGCTCCTTCTGAAGTATTATGTTAAATGTGCTAGAAAATGGCAAGGGAATCAAATGGGATGTGGCTCTGACTCTTGGCTTATAAGGACTCAAACCCTAGTAAATGTAAAATTCTCTTTAAAAAAAAATGGTTCTGATATGGTAGGGCCTTCTCAAACACAGGATTTTTACACACACACACAAAGGAATAAGTCTGTGGACAGTTGTTACTGGTACCATCTACAAGCTTTGTCTTCATCCATGTGAAGATGTGGCACTTAAAGGTCAACACCACAGGGATTAAAATCTCTATCCCTACCCAGCCAGAGCTAAGAGAGGTCTTAGATTCAAGGAGAATCTCTTCACTATCTTTGGCTTACTGGCCAAAGACTGCAGAAATAATGCAGGCTCTGCAGTTCAGCTTTTATATACTTAAAGACACAGAAGACAGACGAGGCTCTGAAGTAAACCTCCAAACACGCTGATTCTTTATTTATGGGTCCTAGGAGATAGGGAGCATTAAGTGAACTTAAAACGGCATATTATGATCAGATTTCCAGCTGTTCTGTGTCACTAGGAATGGCAAAGTAAAAAGAATAGCCCTAATATCAATAATAAATGCCTACTGGAGAACTCCAGTAAGCTACAATGATTAAATAACACCAAGGAAGGAAGGCAAAGTCTAGAAGACACTTTCTCTCTTGCTGTCTCTCTCTGGCAAAATGCCCAGGCTATTGACTCGTCTTTGCTTCACTTCCGTGTTTGCCAGCCACCTCCAACTCCATAGAAATTTGTTCAAATGGCACAGTAACTGAGATCTTACAGGAGTTACAAAAATTACTTCACGTCTTGGAACTCTCTGGGCAAAACGAATAACTTTAAAGTTGATGAATCTCTCCTTCATGCCATTTAATATCCAGATGTGGACTCTTGTATTGATTAGAAGACAGCAGGAAATGAAATAAACTTCTATGGTGTCACAGCTATCTATCAGTCTCTCTCCCAGCCCTTTATACATGTCACGTTATTCTTACAGTAACCATACAAGATGGGCCAAGTACAATTGCCCTCATTTTACAAATGAAGAAACTGAGACTCGGAGAGGTTAATGTGCCTGAGGATTAGTAAATATCAGAGCTGCTCAACACTGGAGAAAGTATTCAAACCCAGCTTGGCTTGGCACCAAAACCCTCTCCGTCATTCAGGCATTTTCACCAGTGAACAGCAAATCAGAGTGAACTTCCCAGCATCACCCATCCCTCACCATTGTCTAGCAGCTGACATCTGATAGAAGATCAGTAAATGCTGGTTGAATGAATGCACAGGTCAATGTTGTGCAGGGACCCTTGATACCGAGAAGTGACCCAGAAAAAGCAGGTAAGTTGCAGGAAGAAGACAGTAGCAAGACCACGGAGTGAAAAGCTCTGAGTCTCCCATAAGTGGCTTTGCTTGAATGCCAGCCCACCTGGTTGAGGCGCTGCACCAGTCATCTTGGCGGGTATCCTGCGGTTTGTCTCAGCTGCCTTTTTCGCTTTTTGAGGCAGCAGATAATGGTGTGTTTCACTTGACAATCTGCTACCGGTTATTAAGCACTGGTTGAGAAATGCTGTAGCTACCCCATGAGTATTGTTGTTGGATAACAAAATTTTAGAACAGATTCGGTTGTGGTCAGTGCTTGCAACTTATCTAACAAGGACAGATACTGCAGAGGGAGCTTGGGCTGCATGTTCCAGAGCATTTTAATGCACAAAGCTTAACTTCCACACTGCTCCCAGCACAGAGAAGCCTCTGCAACCCTGATATATCTATATCACTAGCAATTTGTCCCGCCCCTTCTCTCAGTCTTTGGGATTTTCTCTTACTCTTTCTTTACATCCTCTTGTCCCAATCCTCTCAGCTTAGGTGCTGGAATGCTTTTCCCCTTTCAAGAAGAAAATAGTCAAATATCTTAATGACGGATTTAATGTCTCTTCCCTTTGCCTAGCACCAGCCAGGTGCTGTCTTTGCCCTAGGACCTCTTCCTGTCCAGGAAGATGTAATTAGCAGAGGCAAAGCCATAGGGAAATGTCCTTCAGGCAGGAAAGTATTACAATATTGGAAATCTCATTATGGTACATGCCGGCTGAATATCACTACTGTCTTTTCCAAAATTGGATACAGATTGTCACTATCTATGTGGATCAGTTCAGTTCTTCCTTTTCCTTTTTGTTATTCCTTTTCCAAAACAGAACTTCTTAAGAGTATATCACTCATCGACTTTCTTTTCTACAGAAGCTGAAGTGCTTTTTTTTTTTTTTTACATTTGTCAATCTTTTTTTTTTTTTTACATCTTTATTGGAGTATAATGGCTTTACAATGGTGTGTTAGTTTCTGCTTTATAACAAAGTGAATCAGTTATACATATACATATGTTCCCATATCTCTTCCCTCTTGCATCTCCCTCCCTCCCACCCTCCCTATCCCTGAAGTGCTTTTATATCATACAATCCTTGGACCAAGGAAGGTCCTCGGAATGAACTGATGTTTTGGGAACTGGACGCACAAGCCACGTTGAGGTTGCAGACTTCTGCACAGGATAACCTGGGTGAGTATGTCATGAACCAGTCTCCATTTACCCTTTGTCTACCCCTGCAAAGAATTACCCTGTTTCAGCTTTCTAGAGAAACTGGCAAAAATTTTGATAGAAATAAGCAATGTGGATCCACAGTGATAAGTTTAGAAATAAAATCAGAACTTAGGAAATTCTGTGCCACATCCAGATGCAGACAATATTGTGAGGCTTCCCTGGTGGCACAGTGGTTAAGAATCCGCCTGCCAACGTAGGGGACACGGGTTCGAGCCCTGGTCTGGGAAGATCCCACATGCCACAGAGCAACTAAGCCCATGAACCACAACTACTGAGCCCGCATGCCACAACTACTGAAGCCCGCACGCCTAGAGCCCGTGCTCCGCAACAAGAGAAGCCACCGCAATGAGAAGCCCGTGCACCACAACGGAGAGTAACCCCCCATCGCTGCAACTAGAGAAAGCCCATGCACAACAACGAAGACCCAACACAGCCATAAATAAATAAATAAAATTAAAAAAATATATTGTGGAGGATTTCAAATCTCAAAATTTTAGAATTTTTAGAACATGATTAAGGTATATAGAAATGATGATTAAAGATGTTTAGAAGTGAAGCTTTGAGGAATGTGCAGGATGTATAGCCATGTCCCAGGTCTCCATTTCTAATCTCAATCACCAGGAGCAAAGTTCTAAGGCCCCTATGACAAAAAGCAAAGAGAAACAGAAGGAGGAGGCACAAAATTTCATATTAAAAACTCTAAAACCTTAGCCATCCCCAGCTTCTGATAATGTTGGGACATAAACTTGTAAAAGTGATAAGATTTAAGCAAACTGTAACTATAGCTTCAAAAGCAGGAAACTGACCTCTACAAAAAAGCAAAATGTGTTAAAATAATGAAACATGCTGGATTTTTTTCATTGATTAAAGTCTACATTTCCAGATCTCAGCTCTGTTTAGTAACTATGCCCAATGCCGAATCCAAGGAGTATCCAACCCATCTTACTGAACAATTTTATTGAACTATTTTTTTAATGTCAGATTTGGGTTTAAAAAGGAGGAAGCAACGTCAGCTGGACTGATTATCATCAAGCCAGCTCAGGATGGATGTACATAATGTTGCCATCTATGAGATATAATTATAGGGCACCAGGATGAGCCCTTCTGGGCAAACACTGATTCAACAGGCCCAACCCCAAACACCCTTTGGTTTCATGGTATAACAAGTTGTACATTGAAGAGTCAGCCTTTGGGGACTTTCTCTCTGTTACTCTCTTTATACATTAGAAATACACCTATTGACTGGTATAGTTCATTAAAAATATTCTACCCATCTATCCCCTCATCTGAATATAAGAAAGAAACAATGAGAGAGAGAGAGAGAGATGACAAAATACGCATCAAACTTTTGCCCTAGAAAATAGGATATAAAGGAGGGTAAAAGGGGGGGAGAGAAAGACTTTCTTTTATCCTTAAAATTTTTATGCAGGACTGGCTTTGTTCACACTTTCAACAAATATGCACTAATTCTGTAATTTTGACAGAAGAAATCCAAAAAGAGAAAATTGTTGCCCATGTTCTTGGAGTGATAGTGGCTTATCCATTGGCACAAACCTTGCCTTGCCTAAGATGAGATTTTTCACGGCTGAGCCCTCAGACAGCTCATAAGAATTGTGAATCAAATTACTATAAACAAAAAGAGCTGAAAGATCACTTAGGGCAAACTCTGAATATTGGAGGAAAAACAACAAGGTGATAAGTCACTTGTCTATGACACATTCATTCATTCAGCAAACATTCTTTAGTGTGTATTTAATCAAAAATCAAAAGTGTGGGGGGCTTCCCTGGTGGCGCAGTGGTTGAGAGTCCGCCTGCCGATGCAGAGGATACGGGTTCATGCCCCGGTCCGGGAAGATCCCACATGCCGCGGAGCGGCTGGGCCCGTGAGCCATGGCCGCTGAGCCTGCGCGTCCGGAGCCTGTGCTCCGCAACGGGAGAGGCCACAGCAGTGAGAGGCCCGCCTACCGCAAAAAAAAAAAAAAAAAATCAAAAGTGTGTTGGAGCCACAATTATTAGTTCAACACATATCTGCCCATACAGGACTTAACATCTCATACAAATGTATTTCATACGAATAATATGGCTGACCCAGTTCTAAATATATACATACTCATATACTCATACTTTTAGACAGAAATCGGTTGTCCCAATTCACAAAGAAACTGAGACTCAGAAAAGTGAAGTGGTGATATATTCAAACTCAGATCTTCTGCCTTCCAATCCAAGGATCTTGCCAGTTTTGTACTGGGCATTCCTTTCTTAGGATTTATCCCAGGAGACTAGAGACAATCAGAAGTTAAACTTTTTTTTCTGCTAAATTTCTAGTTCCATATTTTTTCTATTAAATCACAATGATCAGTTTATCAACGTGCCTTACTTATATCCTGTTTTAATTATTATATTAAATAGCTCAGAATTGTCTCCTTGATCAAGAGCAGATATACACTTGGCAAGCACTATTATTTGAGTCATCTCCCATGAAAGAAAAAAAAAGCTCATTAGAGGGAATTTTTCAATATTCTCTGATGTCTAATTAAAACAAGAGTTAAAAATCATAAAATTGACTAAAGTTTGTGTGGAAGAAAATAACTTAAACTTTGGACTGCTGATATTTATCATTCTTGGTGACCTCTCAGGAATAATTCTGGCCAAAAATAGGACTCTAATGAAAAGTGTACTGGGGTTGCTTTTTATGCTTCTTCACAAATCTTTCTAAAGACCTCGAACATTCTCTGGATAGAGGATACCAGGACTTATGATACAGTTTAATACAAAAATATTTTATTAAACCTAGAAAAAAAATACAGTTTCTGTTTTAGGATTGTAACTTCCTTGTAATTATATCTTATAGGGATGCTATGGACTGAACTGTAGCCCTTAAAATTCATATGTTGAAGCCCTAATCCCTAAATGTGACGATTTAAATATAGGGCCTTAATTGCCTAATTAAGGTTAAATGAGGTCATAAGTGTGGCTCTCTGACACCGTAGGATTAGTGTCCTTATAAGAAGAGACACAAGAAATTTTCCTCTCACTCTGTCTCTGCACGTGCACACAGCAAGATGGATGCTGTCTGCAAGACAAGAGAGGAGGCCTCAGAGTGAAACCCTGCCAGCATCTTGATCCTAGACTTTCCAGCCTCCAGGACTATGAGAAAATTAATTTCTGTTGTTTAAACCATGCAGTCTATGATATTTTGTTATGGTAGCCCAAGTAGATTAATACAAGGGAATATGAATGTTCATTTAGATGAACAGATAATCTCGAGCAGAACTATCTTCGGGTAGAGAAACTGAAAGCTGCTGTTTTGGGCATAAAGCTTTGTTTCACCTGATAACCAGTTATGAGAATGATAGTGTAAACTTTGACATAAGTACCATGGCAGGTTTCACTCATTTGCACATTACTTAGTCAGAATATACAAGTTATGATAATATCCCAAAGACTAAATTTCTTAATCTTAAAGAAACATGTTTCATTGACTGTGTACTTGGCCTTCCTTTCTGTAATATAAGAGCTTTTACAGAAAAGGAAGAACAGACACTTAGCCCATGGGCAAACATTTTCCCTCATGGCAAATATCAAGGCCTACTTTCCTGCCAGGGCTCAGGGCAACCTCAGAATCCATTTTTACATGGCAGTCTTGGCAGCCCATCCAACTGACTGGAGTTGGCATGCACAATAGAATTTAACGGCTATAGGAAAAACAGGGCTGAATCTAAGAGAAATTAGGCTAAAAGCAAGTAAGATCTAAAACCACCAGCTCTCATATTACTATATTTGGGAGATGAGAAATATTAATAATTTAGAACATATTGTGTTATCTAATAATTGCTTATATAATAGTGATCCTTAGAATGGCTATGAGTCAACATTAAAGACTGGCTAATGCAACTTGCACTTTCAATACCCTTCTCCTTTGCCTGACAATTACAGAGGCCTGTTCTTCAGTCTGGAATGCAGTCATGAAGCCTGGAGACGTGGCAGCTTCCAATGCCCATGAGGCAACATGCATAGGCATAAATGCCAACAAACGAAGTGTGGTGGAGTAGAGATATGAGAGAAGCCTAGGTCCCCAAGGTCATTATTGAACCCTCCTACCCTGCACTCTTAATGCCAAACTACTCACGATGTTTGGCAAATATTCCTTTAGGTTTTTCATCTAGAGCTAACTAGCTCTTCTGTATTTTGCAGTTGAATACATTCCAGATTAATACAATGGCTTAAGTGTAAGAAACTCCCAAAACCTTAAACAAAACAGAGATTCCATGCCACAAATATTTCTTCATGAAAAACTTAAAAAAATTTTAAGCCTATAAAAACTGAGCTACTGTCCCCAGTTGAGGAACTTCTTCCCTCCTTTATCCTGGAAAAAGGCACCAATCCTCTCATACTGATAAAGTGAACAATGATGTCAAGCTAGAGTCTTACAATTCTATTTGCTTTTATAATTCTATCTTCTTTGTCACTTGCTTGCTCACTAATTCTATATGCTTGCTGCTTGCTACAATTCTTTTTTATGTTTAGTAGTTCCTCTCATTTCTCAATCCTTGTTGTCTGCAGCACGGAGGAATTTCATCACATAAGCCATCTGGGTCCAGACTCTGTCCCAATCCCAAGCTATATCTGGAAATATATTACAAGGCCTGGACCAATCAGTGTGCAGAGTGTAGAACTGGTCTGGTTTTCTAAGTCAGTAAAGTTTCTCTTGGTACCTACCAACAAGAAGTACCCTTATTGGCCGATCTTATTTCCACCGACCTATTAACCACCCAGATTTCTCCCTTAATGTCCTAAAGATAGGTATACTTTAAGGGACTCTTGCATAGGACCATGACAGGCTCTGATGAATGCTTTGCAGCTCCCGTTCCCCACTTTCAAATTTAACATAAGAATGCAAAGTACTCTATTGCGTTTGAAACTATCCACATTTATTCACGTAGCTGTGGTTTCCATAAACTATACGATAGACAGGTATACATATTTAGTCTTCTCTAGAGGAAGTGATTTTTTAGGGCAGAATCTGTTGAAGTGGCTATTATCAGATTTTTTTAAATAAAAAATGTTTATGTGCTATTAAAATATAAAACAAAATTATTTTATGTCACAGTGGTCACCTCAGCTTACAGACCTAGGATTTTCATCACTGATAGGCTATACAAAACAAGTGAATCACACTCTACTTCTAGCCAATCAGAACCCAGCAATGTTTATTTGCAGGCTGTACCCAAAGAGATGCTGACATATTCAAGCAATAACATTTTTTATCACTAAACTGAAAAACAGTTGATATAGCTCTTGATAAGCAACATAAATCTACTATAAAGGAACAACTAGCAAAATCACTGCTAGCCCAATCCCCCCCAAAAATCTACAATTAGAAAAGAATATTCTGAGAGCAGAACATTGGAATCAGGCTGGGAAAAAAAGTCTTGAAGACCATAACTATGAAGACCAGAGCCTCATATTCACTCTTCTATTCCTGTGTCTCTCCCTCTGTGGGTTGGCCTCTCTCCGTCAGCTGCTGGATTAAGAGTCTGCATCAAACTATAGGGCACCCGAAACTATATTACAGGTCTCCCTTTTGATTCCTGTCAAGAAGATGACCACAGAGCTGTACAGTTATTTGGAATGGGGGGGATGGAAAATTCAGTCAATAAAGAGACTATCTGAAAAATATCAAGTGGTGACGTGAATTACTTTCAACCTCAGCACGAGGGCAGGATGCTTGCACTGCTCCACAGGCACTTTTCATGCAGAAAATCTTTCAATTTGGCTTCAGCCCTATCTGTTTCCTAAACTTTCATTCTGCATGGGGAATCAAATGCATCCTTGCCTTGCTAGACTGTGGGAGTATATGGGCTTTTTCCTGTGTCTGCTCTCTCCTTGCTCTGTCATCATATAGCTCACCTCCATCCTGCAGAATTCCTCCAGGCTGCTAGCCGCCCATGTCCTGTTCTCCAGAGAGCTCTTTTACCACAAACCACACAGTGGATTCTCTGCGTTCAGCAAACTTCCACCCAGGGATTAAGATGCCAGTGTCCCCTCCTTGCAGACACTCTTGACCTCTACAAGTAGACTCTCTGAGGCCCCCTCACTTGGACCAGTTAAATAAGAGAGAGAAGGAAATTCTAAAGCCTCTTTACCCATAGGAATTTCCTCCATTCTATCTTTCCATAATTTATTTTCCTACCTTAACTGATGGAAAGGGACAGTGAGGACCAAAGTCCCAGACCAGTTTTTGCTCTCTTTTTAGTAAGTCCCACATAGATGACTACAGCACATCTCTATTGCTTTCCACTTCAAGATTTCCACTGGAATTCTCAAAGAAAAAGAAACATTCCACTCAAAAGTTGCTATATGTATTAAAAGAAGTTAAGAAATATATGCACACTTAAAGGATTGTTATCTAGGTTTTGAATTTTATAACATTAATAATTTGAATATTAAATTAAAATTTGCTTAATAAATAGTCCTTTCTATCTGCAAAATCACCTTCCTGTGATGTTAGAAATAACCCAGCTGATCCTTGTCACTACTAAAAATTCCTGCTGCAATGCCCCACCCACGAGATCAACTTGCCTAGATGCTATGAGTCCAAAACCATCATGAGGTTTTTCAGACTCTTAAACACGGATTTGAATTGCTAACCACGCTCCACCATGCCTGGGCAACGGGCAAACACAAAGCACTGAAAATTCCTCGCAGCCCATATGCGGCTGATGCTTCCTGCCCACCAGCCCATCACAAGGTCTCAGCTTGCCTTGTGGTAGAGACACAATAGTTTACCACAATCAGTTCCTCCAGTATGTGGGAAGCTGTAATACAGCAGATATAAAATATTTCTAAGAGGTCTTTCTCAAGGGAAAGAATCAACTACCCAGATACTTAGATCTTTGTTTTAGGTTCTCAAATCCTTCTTCTTCCCGGAACCTATTCAGTTAAAATATCGATGTTCACAAAGGTTTGTTTTACTATCCATTCTCTCTACAGAAGTGGAATAAAGTAGTTTGGCCAGAAATAGGACATTGATCCCAAAATTGTAGGTGACGGAAAGACACAGAAATCATGAAACAATATGCCTTTGTTTCTAAGTCAGAAATAATGATTCTAGAAAGAATACTTCTTACAGTGTGAGCAGTGAAGACAAGTTATGGAATGCAGAAATCTCAGGGTCTGTGACGTCTGTGTCAATTGTTAAAAAACGTTAAGATGGAAGGTACTTCTTATCATCTAAGATGTAGGGCTGACTAAGTGTGCAAGCTCATCCCCACCTCAGGAGTTTCTTCCTTTTCCCTTCATCTAGAGGTTCTCAGTTAGCTGCTACTTCATGTCACAGAGGGCTCAGCCCTGCTTTCAACTTCTCTGACTGCCCATGTCAAATTCATCCCTCCAACCTCACCCAATCCTCACCGTAATTCCTTGTATTAGATACCTCATAGTGAATACCACAATCTTAAATAATCATATTTATTTACTCTTTTGCTCATTGTCTTAACTCTGCCCACTGAATGGGGGTCTCTGTAGACTGAGGCTGTATCTAATGTGCAGTGCTATACCACCAGCGTCTGGGACAAGCTCTGCATGGTCGACATTCAAAGTATTTGTGGAGTAAAAGATTGAAAAGATTTGTTTTTCTTTAATGCCTTAATTAGGTATTCACCAGGTACCAAAACGCCTGAATATTTAGAAAGCCCTTATTCCACAGAGCCAGTGGATTAACTGATAACTCCCTCTATTTATGTAAGAGAATACCTCTCGCTCTCCTAACACAGGATGCAAACACAGCTAAATTCATTTTCTTTCCTAATTAATCCAGCTGCCTCACAGAAGGAAAGTTCAGTATCCTACTCCTTGGCTATTGAAAAGAAACAATGGAAAACCACTGCACTTTCAAAAGGATTTTCTACTCAGGTTGTTTTCTTACCTACCTCATTTTACCAAGACATACTATTTACACTTTTTATTCTTTCATTTATAGGCACCTGTATAACTTAATATTTTTAGAAAATTTTTGGGAAATTAAATTAGATTTCATTAAATCTTTCAAACAATATTTTTGGTACTATGTTTTATAATATTATAAGTATATTTTCATGTAATTAATTTTCAATTTATTTATTATGTAAATAACATTTTCAATTTATTAACTGGTGGATTTTGTTGAATATAACCTGAAATTTTTGTAATTCTGGAACACATTCCAAATCATTTAAAACTATCTCTAATTCTTTGGCTGACTGAAGGTGCTTTTCTCTCCAGCACATTACAGATCACAAGTGTTGATAAGAACTGAAAAGAAATGCCTACTTCTAAAACATGTAAAAAAGACAGTTTTCAGGTCAGTGCTTCTTAACGATATTCTCTTTTCTTTGCTCCTGCAGGACTCTGCCTTCAGAGGAATGCATTCTTTGACAATAGTTGAAGGGTAGAAAAATCACTAAATGAATACTGTAATTAGTCCCACCATCCCACTCTACCGTATATCTGAAATCAGAAATCCCAAAACAGCCCCAAATTCTTTCTTTCTAACAAGTCTATCAACCTTACCACAAACATGAACCCTGAGGGTTTATGGTGCCTTACTTATTAAAGGAGCCTTCCCCTTACATGCTAGATCTTTCTAACACCTTGAGGCTGTGGACTTCTGTAAGATTTGGGATGGTAATGGGTGAGGAATATGCCTTTCTTTCATAAATTGGAAGGAGCACTATTTTGAGCATAGGTAAATTCTCAGGCAGATACATTTTAGGGAATAAAATCCATACACACCTGGAAACCAAGGATCTAGAAATTGATATTCTTAAAACTCCTTTTGTCCATGAGTAGCTCTAATCTGGTTTAAAGGCTGGTATATTAAAGCACCCATCACCTGACAGACCCATAGTGACTCTCCTCCATCTCTCCTTGGGGTACAACTTCCTTCTAAATTCCAAAAACTCAAGAGTCTTATGACATCCCCTTTCCCTGGGCAATGGATCTACTGAGCACCCCTCTCAACAGGAGTTGTTATCAGGGACTGCAGGAAGCCTTATCTCCACCCTTCTGAGGGAAGTGACCCTCTTTACTCAAAGGTGATTTACCTTTCTAAAGGAGGCAGCCCAATTATTATAAGTTGTCTACACTTAATGTCTGGGGCTGAGGGCTGGTGGAGTAAGGTAAGCTATATTTAGTGATTTTGAGTTTTCTGGCATATATCTCACTGAAAAAGATATTAAAAGCATAAATTTTCTCTGGTGCGGTATCCTACTCCACCTAACTTTACTAACATTAGGAAGGATATACTTGAATAAAGCAGTCTTGATAGACAGGAGAAAAGCAGTATTGCTTAAACATATCGGTTTGATATGAAAATGATTCCCTTGTGAGAGCATCCCAAGTATCCAGACTTTACTGTGGGGTAGAGAGAAGAGCTCCACTTGGCTGTTCCCATTAGCTAGCTCATTAAATTATGCAAAAGTGAGTCAGCACAGTAAGAATGGTAAGGGCTTTAGAGTTGGAAAGATAAGATTTCCATCTCTGGTCTGGCCCTTGCCAGATATATAATCTAGGGCAAACGATCAAGTTTTAGTGTTGCCAACTATAAAATGAATATTAAATTACTAACGTCAAAGGATTTGGGGAGATTGACTGAGTTAACATATGTAAAGCAGATAGCACAGCCACAAGCCTGGCATAATAGCCAGTTAATAGCATGTTAGCTCCTTTTCTTTATTCATCATTTGCTGCATCCAAAATTATTCAAAAAAGAATGATATATCCCTACTTCTCTCAAAACAGAACCCTCCTACACTGTTGGTGGGAATGTAAATTGGAGCAGTCACTATGGAAAACAGTATGGAGGTTCCTTAAGAAGCTAAAAATAGAGCTACTGTATGATCCAGCAATCCCACTCCTGGGCATATATCCAGAAAAGACGAAAACTCTAATTCTAAGAGATACATATACCACAATGTTCATAGCAGCACTTTGCAATACCCAAGACATGGAAACAACCCAAATGCCCATCAACAGGTGATTGGTTTAAGAAGATATGGTATATATATACATATATATGTGTGTGTGTGTGTATATATATATATATATATACACACACACAATGGAATATTACTCAGTCATAAAAAAGAATGAAATACTGACATTTGCAGCAATATGGATGGACCTTATTGTACTAAGTAAAATAAATCAAAGACAGGGCTTCCCTGGTGGTGCAGTGGTTGAGAGTCCGCCTGCCGATGCAGGGGACACGGGTTCGTGCCCCGGTCCAGGAGGATCCCACATGCCGCGAGGCGGCTGGGCCCGTGAGCCATGGCCGCTGAGCCTGCACGTCCGGAGCCTGTGCTCCGCAAAGGGAGAGGCCACAACAGTGAGAGGCCCACGTACCGCAAAAAAAAAAAAAAAAAATCAAAGACAAATATTATATGATATCACTTATATGTGAAATCTAAAAAATAATACAAATGAATCTATATACAAAACGAAACAGGAGAGTCCGCGGGAGCGGCACTGAGGCCAGAACGCCTGTGAATCTCTGGCCTGGGTCAGTGATGAGCCCTGGGGGCCCGGCCAGGCCCGGCCTGGCACTCCCATCAGTCTCCAACACGTGCCTCCCAGGGAAGGACACCCGACTAGGTCCCTACCCCTGGTTTCGGGATGGACCTGGCAGGTGTGTGGGAGAGCAAGGCCTGGGCTTGGCGTGTGTGACCCACAGACCTCCTCATGGGGGGGAAGGTTTTCTATCAGATGGTCCATCATAATAATGCTGGAGTTAAGAAGTCTCCATTCCTTTGCTTGGGGAACCAGAAGACTTTTCCCCCTGCATATGGAGTAAGAGTAATGTTGGTTAGAAACTGGCTGGTGTTTAAAACTGAAGATTGTTATGACTGTTTAACCTAAGCTCCATGTTGAAGTAAGATTAATTGTCTTGGAAATACTAAATTGGGGTAACCCAAATCTGTTTCTGGCACCATGAAAATTTTGTTGGTTTTTGACTTTGACAATACAATCATAGATGATAATAGTGACACCTGGATTGTACAATGTGCTCCAGAGAAAAAGCTTCCTATTGAACTACAAGATTCTTATGAAAAAGGATTTTGGACAGAATTTACGGGCAGAGTCTTTAAGTATTTGGGAGATGAAGGTGTAAGAGAAGATGACATGAAAAGAGCAATGATATCAATGCCTTTCACTCCAGGGATGGTGGGACTTCTAAACTTTATAAGAAAGAACAAGGATAAACTTGACTGCATCATTATCTCAGATGCAAATTCAGTCTTCATAGGTTGGGTTTTAGAAGCTACCAATTTTCATGACGTGTTTGATAAAGTCTTTACAAATCCAGCAGCTTTTCATACCAATGGTCATCTCACTGTGGAAAATCATCATGCTCATTCTTGCACTAGGTGCCCCCAAAATCTTTGCAAAAATGTAGGTTTGGTAGAATTTGTAGGTAAAGTCACAACGAGGAGTGAAGTATACACGAATTGTTTACATATGTGATGGAAGAAAAGATGTCTGTCCAGTAAACTTTTTCAAGAAGAATGATATTGCCTATGCCACGGAATAGATATACTTTACAGAAAACTCTTTCTAGGATGTCTCAATATCTTGAGCCTATGGAGTCTTCTGTTGTATCTTGGTCTTCAGGTGTTGAAATAATTTCTCATTTACAATTTCTAATAAAGGAGTAATATGCCAACAATTGAAATGTGTATCAGTTAAGATTAAATACAGCAGCATAAAACTAAAACCCCAAATAACAATGGCTTTAAAAAAAGAAAAAAGTTTTCCCTCTCACTTAAAAGAATTTCAGAGTTAAGTATCTCAAAGTTTCTGTGTTGCTCTACCAACCTCAGCACTTGGCTTCCAACTTATGATCCAAGATTGCTGTTCAAGCTCCATCCCTCACATCAACATTCTGGCCAGCACGGAGGACAGTGAGAGAGAAGTTTGCACCCTCACTTAAATTTCATTAGACAACACTTAGTCACAATGCTCCTACCTAACTGCAAGCAAGGATGAAAAATATAGCTTTTATTTCAGATGGTCATATGCCTGGGAAAAATGGAAAAAAATAGAGTACAAAATTGAGGTAGGTGCAACTAGTGGTCTACCAAAGGTGGTTAATAGGTAGATTATATTTTTAAATTTAATCCCAGAGAAAACAGTCTTATATTTTACTTTCTTTGGCATTTATTTACGAAGTATGTCTAGCAGTTACAGATCTTCAAACTAAGCCTAATGCTTAGTTCACCTAAGAATATACTACTTCCAAATCAGTTAATTTTAGATAGGGATGCAGTATCTATTGCCCAAGTGTTCACTCTTTCCTGTTGAAATGAAATACAAATTAATGTTCTTCAAGTATTTTAAATTTATATCATTATTACAGACTATAACTCCAGAATGCTGATTTAATCAGTATGTTATTTCTGTTTGTCAATGAAATATTGAGTGATAAAATACATAATTTGTAGGAATACTCAACATTTAAGAAACTGTTTCATATAGGGATATTAGCAAACTATCAACTGACCTAGAAAGTTTTACAGTACTATGTTAATTTGTAGGCTCACATGTTTTAGGCATAAATATGCCTTATGTAATAATGTTAAGATTTTCTTTTCCATATGGAAAGCTCCAGAAATAAAAATGTTCAATGTAATTTTATGGAGAAAACAAAAACAGAAACAGATTCACAGACATAGAAAACAAATTCATGGTTACCAAAGCGGGGGGGGGAGGAATAAATTAGGAGTTTGGGATTGAAAGATACACACTACTATACATAAAATAGATAAGCAACAAGGAGTAACTGTATAGCACAGGGAACTATATTCAATAATTTGTAATAACCTATAATGTAAAATAATCTGAAAATATGTACATATATATATTTATAACTGAATCATTTTGCTATACATCCAAGCTAACACAATACTGTAAATCAACTACACTTGAATTTTTAAAAAGACAAATAAATACTTCCCTCAGAAGATACAAAATGTTGAGAGACAGCTGGATACAGGAACAAAAAGTTAAAATAGTGTTGATTAGAGGCTATAAAAAAGGCAGGTACAAAATCCTATGGAAGCACAGAGCCAGCAGGCAGGAAGGCAGCTTTTTATATTCCATATGATTTAATTCAACTCAATATAACACATCATCTTGAGATCCTGCTTTCTGCTCAGGATTATTGGGTCCAATGGACCATTCAGAGTATAAACTTTGAACTCTGTCCTCTGATAGTTTATATTTTAGTTCAGAAGACAAGACTTACAGGAAATACAATACTTAACAAATATTTATTGAATGCCTATTATGTTCCAAGAAGTATACAAGGTGGACTATGGTCCCTTCCAGAGCTAACATATAGTAGTGGATGTCAATAAGTAAGAAAGTAATCTATTAAAGAATTAATGCCACCCATTGATAAGTTGCTAAGGGGTAATAGAGAGGGTAAGTGCCCTGGTAGATCACAGCAGGCAGAGAAAAGCATTCATCACTGTCAGGCCACCCTCAAGTTCATCCTGAAGACCCAGGCAGCCCTTTCTAAATATACTGAGTGAGAAAGAGATCCTTTTGGTTTTTGCACATCATGTAATTTAATATCTCTACATTTCCCTGAGGCCATCAGTGATGAATCTGGCCCCAATCTACCAGGGCTGTGTATTTCACTTGTGATATACAAACCATTCTTTCTTATCAGATTTTATACATGTAAATATGGTCACTGTTCTAGCTTTTCTGAACTCTGCTCATATATGCTCACCACTTCACCATTTGACTGAAGGTGACTGAGTTTGGTTGAGCGTAGAATCATATGAATTGATTAGGTTTAAGGAATATTCTAAATACCAATCCCAAAGGAGAGTTCATAACAATGGATATCAAATATTACAGCTTTTAAATATGACTCAAGATAATGAAGCTGATATGAGAGTATGGATCTTGATGTAATGCCTTTAATTTTCCTAAACAGAAGACATTTTTTATGGTAATTTTACAGAGCAAAGTACATTATGCCACCCATGAGAATTCCAAGAAACTGTCAACCTTAAAAGAAATCTTCCATAGGGCATAGGGCTAAGAAATATCCTCCAATTTCACTAGTATTATTTACTTGTGATTTGAGAATTCTTGGAAATACTATTTTATTTACATGTCTGGTAATAGAATTTAGAAGACAAATCATCTTTCCTTTCCTTTCCATCCACCATGCTGACCATGCCTCACACTGCCTCATGCCTGGCTCATCTCCAGACCATCCGCATCTAGGAGAAGGTGGCGGTACGGCAGGGAATAAAGAGGGGAGACACTGGAAACAAACTGTATACACAGCTGGGCTCCACAACTTGTCTGTGACCCTGGGAATTATTAACCTCTCTTAACATCAACTTCTTGATTCATGAAGTGAGGATGACAGCATGGTCTATGCAGGATTATTATGAGAATGTCATTAAGGCGGTAATAACCACAAAGCATCTGGGAATCAATAAACAAAGTTATATAATTACTGCAACAGGAAGACTGAAGCAACCCTTTAAGTGAGGATAAAGGCGCTGAATTTGGGGGGAACAATAGCCACTGATGTTCCTGAACTTTAAAGCCAATAGTTTAACATTCTCAGATACCAAAGAGATCAGGTAAAGGTGTCCAAGAGCTCTCCTTAAAAAGAAAAGACATTTCACAAACAAATCCAGTCAATCAAAAGATGATTTAAGAAGCCTTAGTTAGCTTAATAGTCAATACAGAAGACCACAGAGCAGAGTCTACAGAGATCTGAGGGGAAAAAAGGGATTTAAGAATATCCTATCCAACTTGTTTTGTCCATAAGCATAAAGACAGCAGATGTTTCTAAGCATGCCAGAACTCAGAAAATGTAACTCCTAGAAGCAAATATAGAGGTAAGATTACATAAGTGTGAGAATTATGGTTACTGAACAGACTATAATTGTTATAAACCTTGAAGTTGTAAAAATAATAATATAACAATGAAAACTGGGAAGAAAGACAAAAAAAGGTGAAAAAATGTGAGTGCCAATTTTGTCATCCTTCACAGTAGAGAGTTAATTGGTAGAGTATAAAATTTAAGCATAAAGTTTTAAAAAATATAATCACTGCAAATTCTTACTGGGTTTCACATTCTCTTATTTTTATATACAGAGAGAGATCTTACAGTATTTAAAATAAATATATTTCTTAGGGTTAAAAAATACTTATCTGAGTATTTATAAAATCCTCATATTTATTTGTGCTATCCTTTCAGTTAGATTTCTATTTCTTTATCTCTGTAAAAACTGAGAGAAACTAAATGTAATAATTTAATTAAAAATAATAAGCCTTATCCTGTTTGATAAACTTTATCACTTATTCAACTGTATATTTACCTATCTCCACCTCTATATTATATATTATATATATCATATCATATTATATTATATTGTATATTATAGTGTTATCCAGAAAGCTATTCACCTAATGTTAATGAGGGTAATTTCTCTGTGGCAGGATTCAAAGTAATATTTTAACTTTCTTTGTTATCATTTTCTTTGCTGTTTGAATTTTAAACAATGTGCTATTTGTTTTCTAATTTGGTAAATTCTTTTTTCTGTAAAAATATTTTAAAAGGGCTTCCCTGGTGGCGCAGTGGTTGAGAGTCCGCCTGCTGATGCAGGGGACACAGGTTCGTGCCCCGGTCCGGGAAGATGCCACATGCCGCAGAGCGGCTGGACCCGTGTGAGCCATGGCCACTGAGCCTGTGTGTCCAGAGCCTGTGCTCCACAACAGGAGAGGCCACAACAGTGAGAGGCCCGCGTACCACAAAAAAAAAAAAAATTTTTTTAAATAGGTTCTTTTGGGAGTAGAACTTGGCTAGAGAATACTTTTCATATAATGCATTTGGTAGCATTTGGGTTGTTCGTGTGTGTGTGTGTATGTGTAAAAATATTGACATGCATTCTTTTACACAAAGAAAAAAAAAGAAGGAGGGTTGGGAGGAAGGAGAGAGAGCAAGGAAAAATATATTATGCATGGTATAGTAATAAATTAATTCCTAATTGGTCTCAAGTCCAAGGAGACCAATCTTTAGAAGCAGGGGAAATTCAGAGACTGTATCAGATACCGCTGTGGACCACTTTAGATTCTCCTCACTTCACTGTGCTCCACTAGTTCACATAAGCACCGCCATCAGTGCCCTGCCTCTTGCCCCTCTTGCCTCCCGTCCCAAGTTTGCCTATTAAAGTCATCATAGGGACTTCCCTGGTGGTCCAGTGGTAAAGAATCCACCTTTCAATGCAGGGGACGCTGGTTCAATCCCTGGTCGGGCAACTAAGCCCTCGTGCCACAACTATTGAGCTCGCGCGCCTCAACTGGAGAGCCCACATGCCGCAACTACAGACCGCATGCGCTCTGGAATCTGCACCACAACTAGAGAAGAGAAAATCCACCCGCCACAACTGGAGAGAAGGCCACGCACCGCAACAGAGACCTGATGCAGCCAAATAAATAAATAAATAAATATTAAAGTCATCACAGAACCCCATCTAGTCTCCACACATGCACAATCCAAAAGTATGTGGAAATTAACTCCCTGTGAGGTAAATTTTGACAAGTGGGATACAGGAACAGCAGATACATTTTTTCTTTTTTCTCTCCAGTGGATGAGCCTAAGACCCAGTTTCTTCTTTGGAATTAAGCAATTGGTTGCATTTAACGATTGTTATCTCCCTAAGGTATTCTAGAGAATGATGACCCTCCAGCCCTGTCTCACTCCTTTCTCTCTCTTGCCCATCCCATGGGATTAAACTCTCTAATAAAATGATAGGTCTACTCCCTCTATAATCGTTTTCCTGAGGCTCTACTTTCTAGAAACCAGGTAGGACAGGAATTCTACTTCTCTACATAATAATGTGAAAATCTAACTCCACTAAAAAGAGGTGGCATTGCAAACTACAGGCACTTTAAAAAGATTTATTTTCCTCTTTAGGGGTTTAGACAAAGAACTAATGTGTCTCCTTGGGAAATAAGTATTTATGTGCATTGAGAGTGTGCATACACATCTGATAGAAAAGTTCCATTTCTAAATTGGAATCATAAGAGAAATTCTAGATTTTACTCTCCTAAGAACGCTTTAAGCAACTTGCATTTGTGCGACTTGTCACAGCCCTCCCGCTTGACTTGCGGTGCCTCAGTTTCACCACTGCTCCTCTCCCTTCTACTCCACAGGACTTGGAGTTCCAAAAGTGATCACCAACCGTTCTAGAAGAGTCTCCTTTTACCAACTGGCGCCTTGATTCAAGCTGTGTTCCAAAGGATTATGATGGGGGATTCCTTCAACTCGGAAGTGTGTACTGAGGAGAGCTCCTGGGGAGAATGACCCCAAGGGTAAGGAATGGAAACTTCCAAATTTGGATGTAGCATCAGAAGACAAAGCTTATGACAGAAAATTGCTTTTGAAAAAAAAAATCACAACCTGAGGATAGGAGAATTAAAGTCCTTATCTGGGGTATTTATAAAGCACACTAACATCTTCAGTACTCTAATGTGAACTAGTTTTACGATTTTCAAGCAGGGAAAAATGTGACAAGGGAATGTCATATAAAACAGAAAAGTGGGCTTCCCTGGTGGCACAGTGGTTGAGAGTCCGCCTGCCGATGCAGGGGACGCGGGTTCGTGCCCCGGTCCGGGAAGATCCCACATGCCGCAGAGCGGCTGGGCCCGTGAGCCATGGCCGCTGAGCCTGCGCGTCCAGAGCCTGTGCTCCGCAACGGGAGAGGCCACAGAAGTGAGAGGCCCGTGTACCACAAAAAAAAGAGACAGAAAAGTTTTTTGGCGAAGAAAAAAAATGCTCAGGGTCATGAGCATTGACTCCGAGAGGAAAGCCCAGAAGTAGTTTCCCCAGTTGAGTTATCTGGAGAGATGGAGAGGTTGACTATAACTAAAAGTGAGGACCAGGGCATTTCATAAAAATTGATAGTAGAGAAATTTTGTCACATCATATTTGGAAAAATTGCCTAAAATCTGGTTTGGCTGCAAACAAATCCCAAATTGTGGATAGTTTCATTAAGAGGTATAAACCATCTTTTCAAAGAAAGTCTGTTTGTATTTTTTTTTTGCAGAAGGATTCACATAGAGCTACCACATACATCTGTACAGGTTGTACATCGCAGGACACATAACAATCTATATGAATGGGGCCCCCAGGAGCTGTATATGGACAATTCCAACACTGTATGCAGCTGCCCTGCAGTTACAACTGATGTTCGTCTAAAATTTGGGACTTTTTTTTCTTATTTATTTTAAAGCATTTTACTTAGAAATGTCTTTTAAACAGACAATGGAGCTATTCTAACAGTAATACACACTGTTCAGTGGAAGCACCTCTATCCTAAGTTTCACCTTTAGCGCCTTCTGCCCTGACCCTAACCACTTGAGATTCTTGACCTCTGCATTGATTTTATGTGATTTTACCATGACCTCTGCATTGATTTTATGTGATTTTATCATGACTTCTGCATTGATTGTACATGCTGTAGGATGTGGTTCTAGGGAGGACTTGCCACCAGACTAGCATTATTATTACTATTGTTATATTCCATGCTCCTTAAAGACAGATTCAGGAAAGGATCCATAGTTCCATACTCTACATCGTCTTGTACATTGTAGTTACTCAGAGTTATTAACTGAATGAGTGATGAGAGGAACTACATCTCTAACTTCCTTTGTGTCTTCCTTCCATAGCAACTGAGAAGGGATAACACCCAAAAGCAATATTATGAGCATCAACTAAACATTTTCCTAAATGATAGAGTTTCTTCTTTCACAAGTATTGCTTAAAGCAGCTGAAGAACTAAATGAGGTTTTGAAATAAAGCTGAAAAAGTCTGGCCAATAATTCCTACTCTCCTAATCAGGAAGCCATGGTCCCATGGGCTGGTGCTGCCCTGTAGGCCAAAGTTCTGATTGTATTACACTAGTAATACCCATGGTATTCATGGGTTCCAAATCTCATTGCATACGTTGGAGAAGCTCGTTACTGTGTTTGTGAGCATAGGGGAAGCAGTGAGACAGACCCCTTGTGGGGTGTCTCAGCCTGACTGCTGGGAGATGCCTCCAGAGGCGGGACCTAATTCCAGAAAGCTGCTCTTCCTCATATATGTCTTCTCAGAGTTGTGATGGATGCCTGTTATTTAAACTCTTGAAATGTGAGGAGACAGTATCTAAAATGAGCGTGATGAAAAGCAGCCTTATTCAATTAGAAAGATGAGGCGTGATTTTGAGAGGAAGAGTATAATGACATGGTTGGAGCATTTCCAGGAGGTTGTGGACGGCACCCCAGCTGACTCTAGAAGAAATACACTCAGACTGAGCCTGGGCAGGTGGCATTCATCCTCCTCCTCCTCACAAGTGCTGCAGACCCTGGTCTTGTGATGACCGTAACACCCCACAGTCTCAGCTGAGGCCCAAATGCCAGTGCTCTCAACTCTGCACATTTATAAAGCCATATCCTCAAAACACTGATGAATGCTAAACCCATACTCTTTTTTGATCTGCTGTGGCTAGGGGTCAGATTGGCTGAATAAATATGAAGACATATGGGAATCTGTAAAGAGCTATGTAAAACTTATGCATCGTTATTAATATTAAAAGTTGTTCATGTTACAATTTCTCTTACATAGGTCAGATATATTTAGAATCCTCATTGCAAACATAAAAACAGGGCTATATGTAAAACTTATCATTATTTCATAGCACTTGCTCTCCTTCAGAGATGTTATGTCATAATTCTATCAATATAAAACATTTTGCATTATTTTAAATGGGGCCTTTATAAACTTAATTCATTGTAAAAGTTTATGTTTAAATTCCAAATACTGAAAATTTCAATCAAAATATTATTTATTTGGGGCTTCCCTGGTGGCACAGTGGTGGAGAGTCCACCTGCTGATGCAGGGGACGTGGGTTTCGTGCCCCGGTCCGGGAAGATCCCATATGCCGCGGAGCGGCTGGGCCTGTGAGCCATGGCCGCTGAGCCTGCGCGTCCGAAGCCTGTGCTCCACAATGGGAGAGGCCATAGCAGTGAGAGGCCCGTGTACTGCAAAAAATAAAAAATAAAAAAATAAAATATATCTATCTATCTATCTATCTATATATATATATATATATATGTATTATTTATTTGGAGGAAAAAGAAAAAAGACTCCAGAAGGCTTGCTAGATTGGACAGCAATTAGATACGAAAGGAAAGTAACTCAGGCGTTGTCTAAGGAGTAAACAAGGGGAACATGGTATTCATGGGTTGACCAGTAATCCCAGGAAGGTCTCAAGAGACTGTCCTACCAAGGACACTCAACTATGTGATTAGAATCCCACTGCTCCATTTGGGACATATTTTACCTGCTTTCTTCTTGCTCATCAACTCTTCTCACTCCTTTCAGAGATTAGACTTTGACTTCCGACTTCTTGTGTTTACGTTAACATTTTGAATCCTGCCTCCCTTTTCTTCATTTTCATAATTATTTTTGAAGGTTTACACTAGTAATTCTCTAACTTCAGCTGCATCAGAATTACCTGGAGAGCTTGTTAAGCCAGACTGCAGGGCCACAGAGTTTTTTTTCCAACAAGTCTGGGGAGATAATAGGGAGAAGTAAAAATTGCTTTTCTAGCAAGCTCCCAGTGAAAGTGATACTGCTGGTCCAGGACCCACACTTTGAGAACCTCTGTCCTCCACTACACGTGGTGTGGGATTTAGGCTATCACTAACCCCAACAACCTTATAAAGTTAGATTTTTTTTAAATTTATTCATTTATTTATTTTTGGCTGTGTTGGGTCTTTGTTTCTGTGCGAGGGCTTTCTCTAGTTGCAGCAAGCGGGGGCCACTCTTCATCGTGGTGCACGGGCCTCTCACTGTCGTGGCCTCTCCCGTTGCGGAGCACAGGCTCCAGACGCGCAGGCTCAGCGGCCATGGCTCACGGGCCCAGCCGCTCCGCGGTATGTGGGATCTTCCCGGACCGGGACACAAACCCGCGTCCCCTGCATCGGCAGGCAGACTCAACCACTGCGCCACCAGGGAAGCCCTAAAGTTAGATATTTTTAATCCCCATTCTATTAATGAAAAAACTGAGACTCAGGAAAGTGTAATAGCTTGGTGAAGGGCACACAGCCAATAGGGATAAGCTAGGAGTCTCTTATATCAGTCTATGTTCTTATTTTCATTTTATATATCATTCACGTTATTATTTTATTCACAAACTTAAGGCAGACCCTAAGATTCTTTTTTTTTTTTTTTTGCGGTAGGTGGGCCTCTCACTGCTGTGGCCTCTCCCGTTGCAGAGCACAGGCTCCAGACGCGCAGGCCCAGCGGCCATGGCTCACGGGCTTAGCCGCTCCGCGGCATGTGGGATCTTCCCGGACCCAGGCACAAACCCACGTCCCCTGCATCGGCAGGCGGATTCTCAACCACTGCACCACCAGAGAAGCCCCCCTAAGATTCTTATAACGATTTATAAGGAAAGAGAGGAATCCGTATCATTTTATCTCCCAACTTCTTAGCCTAAGAACGGCCTCAGTTTGTGGGTGAGAAAACTGCCAGCTGCTACTGCTTGAAATGCATCTCCCTGGCACCGATGCCCCCTTCATTAGGTTAGCCATGTGACAAGCAATTAAGGAGAGCTATGCCAATCCCTGTCAGCACCTGTACCTCATTATGGAACCACACAGCTGAAGTCCAAGGGTTCCATTCAGAAGAAGGGTATAAACAGATGATGTCTAATTTGTCAGGGATCCCTAAGGCCCATATTCAACCTCCATTAAGAAAAATGAAGATTTATGCAAAAACTATCTAATATTCTCCATAGGGGAGTCCACAGACAAAAAATTCAGCTGTACTCAGCAATAAAGTAGCCTTTGCCTTAGCAGACTATAGCATTTTGGGGAGAACATCAACCATTATTTGCCGGAGGAAGAAGATTTATAAAAGTTGTAATGCAATGGCTTGGACTAAAAATCTACCTCAAAATTTTAGGAAATGTTTTAAATTATCCATAACCAAAAACAATCTTCATAATCCATAGCTATATATACTATATCAATCTATCTGACCATTTGAGTGAGGGCGTAGGTAGCAGTATTGTTACTGTCAGCCATCACGAGCTGACTTCTAGCAACTGCAAGCTTCCTTTGGCCCCAGCTGGAGCAAGTCAATCCCAATGCACGTACTTAAGAAAATCTAGATCCCTGCCCTGAGGTCCAGTCAAGCATCTGTCAATGACAGAAGGTAGTGTTTAATGCCATGACACGTTCTTGGATGGCACAGAGACTGTTTGCATTGGATGTTGAATTTAGTATGCCTAATCTACCTTATCTAAATTGTGTGGCAGGTGACTCCTATCAAACTTGCTATTACTCAGAGGAAGGGAGTTGTGTACAGATAAAATATTAGACATCTACTACAGGTATCTTCAGTACACGAGGAGGAACTGATCTTGTTCCTAGCTGAGGATAGGTGTAATCCTGCCCATGCCAGCCACCCTCGAGGAAACCTGCCCAGAGAAGCTCGAGTGATTCCCTTTATTTCATTTGAGAGAGGATTGCCCACCCTCACTAATACTAAAAAATCCTCCATGGACAGGACGCTGACTACACTTAAAGGAAGACTGTCCTCCATGGAAAGAACCCAGCCTGCCAGCTCCATCAGCACCTGACTAATGGGAAAGAAAGTCCTTCTAAACTTAACGTTTTCCTTCACACATGCCAATTACCAGATGATCTAGAAAGATGCTGGGGGAACTCACAACTACTGAGGGATTGCTAAGTCTAGAGACATTGGATTAATGAGTAAACAAAGGAAGATTACAAAAATTGCAGTGAAATCCATCTCAAAAGATGGAAACCAAGACAAACCATCAGAGTAATGCAGCTGACCCAATTAATATGTCCTACGAAGCTCAAACTGATGGAGCTTCTGAACGCCCTTTGTGTGGGCATGGGATAAAAGGTACTTATGGAGCTCAGATAGGACAAGGTGAGCAGTATGTCTCGTATTTCTCTCTGTTTAAAAAAGAAAAGTGTCAGAATATCACATTGAAGTCACAGGGAAATTACTCTTAGGCGAGCAATCATATTCGAATCTGTACTCTAAATAAAGCTCCATTCCAGAGGAGGGTGTAGAGAGATTTGGGATGACCACATGGCCCTTAGCAGTATGGGAAATTACTCTTATTGTTTAAAAACTAGGATAACATCACATAGTCTGTGTTTTGAGTGTCCAAAAGTTAAGCTACCAGACCCATAAAAGAAAATTAAAGAAAAAGATGTTTAGGGATCCAAAAGTTGAGGTAGGAAAAAAAAAAGCCAGATCCACAGATCTAATCCAGAATTACGTGGCTAACTTGGAACCAGGCTTCAGTGGCTGAAATATGGCCAGAATTATCCAAGCAGAAGTTATGCTGATCCAGATATAATTACACAAGCCGTCTGCTTTTCTGATGCTATTTCTCCCCTTCATGGTTGGTCCTAGAGATAATGCTCTGAAAATGTCCAGTTCACTGATAAAGTATGTTCTGGCTAAGTCAAGCCCTAGCCAAGGCTCTGGCCAAAGTGGTCTTCATCAGAGCAATGGCAGGACATAAGTGTTCTATAGCACTGGGGAGCATCAGAAAAGGCACATAGCAGATGCTGAATAGTTATTTGTTGGGTGAGTTTATTTAACTCGAGGAGCCCAGGCAAAGGCACAAACCAGATGATCAATGGATATTTGTTGAATGAATGGTGGTATTCAACAGCTGGTGGAATATGCAAGTAGATGGTGGATGGTGGGAATAATAAGAGTTGAGGCTAAGGAGGTGGTTATTCATGGAAGGAACTACTAAAGAATTTATACTTTATCCTAAGGATAGAGGGGGGCCCTTGAATGGTAGTAAGATGAGGTGTGAAATAATCCTATTTAAAATATTGAAAGAAGGGCTTCCTTGGTGGCCCAGTGGTTAAGAATCTGCCTGCCAGCGCAGGGAACACAGGTTCTATCCCTGGTCCTGGAAGATCCCACATGCCGCGGAGCAACGAAGCCCGTGGGCCACAACTACTGAGCCTGTGCTCTAGAGCCCGCAAGCCACAACTACTGGGCCCACGAGCCACAATTACTGAAGCCCGCACTCCTAGAGCTCGTGCTGCACAACAAGAGAAGCTACCGCAATGAGAAGCCCATGTGCAGCAGCAAAGACCCAACACAGCCATAAATAAATAAATAAATTTATTTTTTTTAAAAATAAATACTTAATTTTTTTCAGTAGTTGTGGCTCGCAGGCTCAGTAGTTGTGGCGCAGGGGCTTAGTTGCTCCGCAGCATGTGGGATCTTCCCAGAGCACAGCTCGATCTTCCCAGACCACGGCTCGAACCCATGTCCCCTGCATTGGCAGGTGGATTCTCAACCACTGGGCCACCAGGGAAGCCCAAAAATAAAGTATTGAAAGATTGCTCTGGCTACTACGAAATGAATGAGCACGAAGGCAGGGGAAGATGCCATAAAACTATTGCAATAATCTAGTTGGGACGTGAGAAAAAGGAAGTAGAAGCAGGAATGGGTCTTCTGTGATTAGACGTCAACGGACTCCCTGGGTTCTTACTCAAAAGACTATTATCTAAAGGCTCTGTCTCCTCCTTCAGCAAATGCAGGGGTGTCTGATCAGCAGTCTCCACCTCAGTGCCACAGGCCTGCATCAGGCTTCGTGTCACATGTGCCCCAATGGTCACAGATTTGTTGGCTATGGAAATGAATGTTAATCTGGTGACTGTTCTGGAAACTTGGGGAAAGGAGAGAACTTTAACTAAAAAATGCCAATGTTTAGACTTCTTGTTGAGTCCTTGGCGAAGGATAAACCTTCCCTGAATTTTCTTTTCCCTACCCACCATACCCCAGTAAAATAAGGGACTTATAAGGCTCAGTTGTTGAGTCAGAGTTTGCTTCACTCCCTAGCATCTTCTATAACCCCAACAGCATTGCAGCTCAATCAGCCATGAAGAAGAAATAGCAATGTAACTACCAATGTCATTGACATCCTACAACATTGCTGCTTTACTGGGAGCCCTGGTACCTAGGAAAACAAATTTCTGTCATTAATCTGCTCATAGTTCTATAAACAGGCTGTTTACGTTCCTTCTTCTGCACTTCTTCTCCCTCCGTACTCCTTCCTTAGACAGTCCACATCCCTGTTCTGTTTCTATAAAAATAATATTCATCCTCAGGACCCACATGAAACTCCGTTCCCTCAAAGATGCCTTCCTCCAGACAATACCCATTCTGAGGGATGGCTTTCTCTAAATTCCTGCTGATGACCTCATGGTATCTACTGAAAAAGAAAGCAAGTGAGAGATACTGAACAGGGAAGCCATAGCTCTCAGAGTCACCTTCTATCGGAGAGACAGTTAAGTAATCAGGTGCAGTAAACAGAAAAATGCCCCCCGCTAAAGATGTCCGTATCTCAGTCCCCAGAACCTATGACTGTGTATGTTACATGGCAAGAGGGAAATGAGGTTGCCGATGGAGTTAGGATTGCTAACAAGCTGACCTTAAAGAGATTATCTTCGATGATGCAGATGGGCCCAATGCAATCACAGATGTCCTTTAAAGTGGAAGACAGAGGCAGAAGAGGAGGTGAGAGCCGGAGAGAGACTGGAAGATGCGGCAATACTGGGTTTGAAGAAGGGGCCGTGAGCTAATGAATGAAAGCAGCATCTGGACACTGAACAAGTCAAGGAAATGGTTTCCCCGAGAGTCTCCAAAGAATGCAGCCCTGATTTCAGTTTTAGTTGTGTGAGACCCATCTTGGGCTTCTGTCCTCTAGAACTTTAAGATAATGAATCTGTGTTATTTTAAGCCACTCTGTAAAGAAATCGTTGTAACAGCCATGGGAAACTAATATATGAGATATCCAGCTTAATGCCTAACAGAATTTAGCTCAGTTATTTTTCTAAAATAAAAAGAGAGAGTGGGGCTTCCCTGGTGGCGCAGTGGTTGAGAGTCCGCCTGCCGATGCAGGGGACGCGGGTTCGTGCCCCGGTCCGGGAGGATCCCACATGCCGCGGAGCGGCTGGGCCCGTGAGCCATGGCTGCTGAGCCTGCGCGTCCGGAGCCTGTGCTCCGCAACGGGAGAGGCCACAACAGTGAGAGGCCCGCGTACCGCAAAAAAAAAAAAAGAGAGAGTGGATATTGAGTAAACTATCACAAACCAGTTTTTAGAGGTAGTGTTATCACACACAAGTATAACTGAATATTCTCAGCCAATGAGAACTAGGGAAACAGAACCAACTGCACAATTAGAGGCCAATGAGCATGAGCAAACCACACTGTCTCTGCTCTCTGCCAACGAGAACTCTACTTTGTTCTCCCCAGTGAGTTTATTTTGCAATGCGTTGTTCACTCCACTGAGACGTCTCTTTTTACCGTTTGCTTTATGCAATATAGCACAATTTTGACCCATAATGGTTGACAATGTTGTACAAGTGATAGCACCAAGTCAACTACACATGTACACACACACACACATAAACACACACACAGAAAAATGTCCCAGTGGAGACGCTTCAAGGAAGTACTTTCTAGGAAATAGTCCAGAGAACTGAGGCTGAAAAGTAGCAGGGAGAGGGTGTTCGGTGATACACTGACATTGTGAAATCTATCAGAAATGCATCCATGACCTAGAAGAACTGACCATATGTTTACAGGAGGAAGAAAACATATCTAGAACACATTATTTCTTTAGGGAATTTGAAAATAACAAAACCCAAAAAACAACTGCCCTCATACAATACTGACAATGTGGTCCTTAGGGATTATGTTATAAGAACCCATAGAGCAGAGGCACTTAAGTGACTCTTCCAGGAAGACATCTCAGGCCTGAACAGGGCGTGCATGAGGATATTACTGGCATCAGAGCATAAGGAGTGTTATGGTAAGTAGAGAGAAACAGGGCAGTACTGGAGTAAATAAATGGATTATTTAGCCTATCTAGATAGACCAGGCAGGGAAATACCAGCAGTCAAGCAGAGAGAACAGAGTATGCAAAGTGTGAAGATGAAACCCTTTGATACTTTGAATATGCTAATTTGCTGGGAAATAACTGGGAAATTATTAGCTGATGTGACTTGCTTTTTCCTGATCTGACCCTGGTTTTACTTTGGTGGCATTTGTTGCCATTTTCCACTTCCCACTTTATGTTCAGCAATACCACAAGGCAATGGTAATTCTGTAGAAACATCTTGTTCTTTTTTGTTTCTTGGCCCTTGCTTGTTTCCTTTCGCAGGAATTTCCTTTCCTCTTTCCTCCCCCTTGTCTGCTGAGTGAGCCCCTGGCTCTCCTTTAAAATGAAGTTCACACCTGATCTGAGCTGCCCTCTCTCCACTGTACTTTCTTTGTTCCTTTAACATGCAACTCTGTTTTTCTTGTTTACTGCATTCAGTATATTTCCTTTCATGAGTGCCTCCCAATTCTGGCTAGACTGGGGCTCTTTTAGTTCAAGAACTGTGTTTCATTCATCACTGTACCCTCAATACATGTCACAGTCCCTAGCATTTAACTCATTTGTTATGAATTATTATTTATTTATATTGGTATTCTCTCATAATTATTCAATAAATATTTTTGAATGCTTTACTATGTCCTAGGCACCAGTCTAGGATCATGTGAACAAGTTAGACAAGGCCAGAGCTTACATATTAGTAAACAAAAAAATGGCTAGTAAAGAGCCATCATAAATAACAACTTCCGATAGTGAGGTACACTGTAAAGAACAAAACAGGATAATATGATATGTGTTTGTTGAACTGTATTATTGAATTCATGAGAAATTTCAACACGTGACTTGGCACTGAATTTCAAAAGTCAAACTCTCAATCTGTATTAGCAACCCTTATTCACGCCTCTATTCACTTCAAATTATTTAATTTCCAAAGAGAAACAAAAAAAGGACAAGAATTTCAAGGCAGAAAGATTCTCAAATCATTCTTCCTTGTCTATCTGCTTGCGGTGAGAAGAAAACAAAAGTGAAAAGTTAAGACAAATATGACACCAAAATGTTAAATTACACAAACTAAATAGGCAATCAAGCAAAGAAAAGCTCAGGAATTAGTGGGTGAGTAGAATAGTCATCAGCAGGTATTTACCTAGTGGGACAACTTAAATAGCTTTTAAGAGATTACCTTGAAAAAGATCTTGATTTAACAATGTCAAGGGAAATCTAGTCTTACTTCAGATGCTCTTCTGAGGCATTCTAATAGGCTGGTAGAAAGAAAAAAAAAAAACTAAACTAAAGCATTAAAAGGAAACAGAGGAATTCACTGGGAGTTTTCATTTTCAATCCAGCCACTATTTATGTCAACAGGAGTCATCTACATGGCTACATGAACGGGAGACACCTAACACCTTCCATAGTGGCCTCATAAAGAATGGACTCTGTTTCTCTTTCAGTGAACAAGGGTGTAGACCAGAGGTTAAGAGATCTCAGTTCTTATTATTATTTTTCTTTTTACATCTTTATTGGATTATAATTGCTTTACAATGGTGTATTAGTTTCTGCTTTATAACAAAGTGAATCAGTTATACATATACATATATCCCCTTATCTCCTCCCTCTTTCGTCTCCCTCCCTCCCGCCCTCCCTATCCCACCCCTCCAGGCAGTCACAAAGCACCGAGCTGATCTCCCTGTGCTATGCGGCTGCTTCCCACTAGCTATCTACCTTACGTTTGGTAGTGTATACATGTCCATGCCTCTCTCTCGCTTTGTCACAGCCTACCCCTCCCCCTCCCCATATCCTCAAGTCCATTCTCAAGTAGGTCTGTGTCTTTATTCCCGTCTTACCCCTAGGTTCTTCATGACATTTTTTTTTCTTAGATTCCATATATATGTGTTAGCATACGGTATTTATCTTTCTCTTTCTGACTTACTTCACTCTGTATGACAGACTCTAGGTCCATCCACCTCATTACAAATAGCTCAACTTCATTTCGTTTTATGGCTGAGTAATATTCCACTGTATTAACGCTCTGTCGCTAACTAGCTATGTGGTCTTGAATGAGTCACTTCACTTGAAACCTGTGGGAGCCTCCGCTTCATTATCTGTAAACTGCCACCAAATAATCTTCCCCAATCTGAGTGTCTGTGATTCTAAGCCATTAAGAACTTAGTTTCGGGTAGAATGTGATCTCTGTCGGTTCAGGGTAGAGTCAAATTCCAAGACTTTAATTTGCCTATGTCCTGTGGGCAAGGGTTTCCACATTACTCAGTATTACCAATCACACTGTCTTGGACCAATAGGACCATGGCATTTCTGCACGGTAAAAGATCTGACTCAATGTCTCTTTTTCCTAATGAGAATGCAGGCAGTCCTCTCTTTGCATGGTAGTCCAGGACCATAAAAGTGATTGTGAAGCTGATACTGTGCAGAGTGATCTTTAATATTTAATAGTGAAAACTGTAATTGTTCTTCAATCCTTAAAAATTTTTGTCAAAATATTAAAAGCCTTATTACTATCAATTATAAATATATCAAGTGATGAAAAGTAGTAAAAATAATATATATTTAGTACCGTGTAATTTAGAAACCTTAGAGACATTGAGAATTAAAGCATTGTTTTTTTTTTTTTTTTTTGCGGTACGCGGGCCTCTCACTGTTGTGGCCTCTCCCGTTGCGGAGCACAGGCTCCGGACGCGCAGGCTCAGCAGCCATGGCTCACGGGCCCAGCTGCGCCGCGGCTTGTGGGATCCTCCCAGACCGGGGCACGAACCCGTGTCCCATGCATGGGCAGGCGGACTCTCAACCGCTGTGCCACCAGGGAAGCCCTGTATTTTTTTAAATTAATTTTTATTGGAGTATATTTATTGATTTACAATGTTGTGTTAGTTTCTGCTGTACAGCAAATTGAATCAATTATACATATACATAAATCCACTCTTTTTAGATTCTATTCCCATATAGGTCATTACATAGTATGAGTAGAGTTCCCTGTGCTATACAGTAGCTTCTTATTAGTTACGTATCTTATATACAGTAAGTCAGACAAAGACAAATATCATATGATATCGCTTGTATGTGGAATCTAAAAACAATGGTACAAATGAATCTATTTACAAAACAGAAATAGAATCACAGATGTAGAAAACAAACTTACAGTTACCAAGGAGGAAAGAGGGGAGGATAAATTGGGAGACTGGGATTGACAAAGCCTTGTATTTTTTTGCAAGAAAATTATCAAGAGTTCCTAGAACAGTGCTTCCCTTCTTCTCATGATGTAACCTAAAAAAGAGTGAGCTTCTTTTTTATATCTTGGTAAGTTGTCATATATCTTTCAAAGTTTGGGTCAGTTTCCAATATTTTACCCTTTGCACTTTCGATGTTATGAAATATCTCTGAGAGTTCCTTTGAGAGTTTTTACTGGTATCACTTCCTCTAGGATATCTTCATCCCTTTTATCACAACCACTTTAAGTCAATAAGTTGGCCTTCACTCAGTTTCTCTGGCTTCATAAGTGGTCTCTCAAATGGTGGCAATGCCAACACTCCCAAGTCAGCTCTTTGATCTATAACTCCATTTATGTTCAATTTGAACCTCTCTTCCAGCATTATCACTTTCTTTTTCTTTACTGCACTTTCATCTTTATTGTCCACTTCTCTCTTTGGATTATCCATTTTTGTAAAAAGGCATGTGGATTCATCACTGGGAGACAAAGATGAAGGATGCAACACACCTATACACCTTGCTGTCTGTGCACAAACTAAATAATAGATGGTCAGGGACCAATCACCATAGACTCTGGAAGAGGTGAATAATTGGCCACTGACCATGATGCACATCTCTTATTTGCTTAGTGATTTGTGCTACCAGCAAAGTTTGTTCCACGTGCAGTTATTCACAGTTAATATGGTAGTTAATGTGATAACTGGAATTTGAACCATATTTTCAGGACTGGTCTTACTTAATACCAGCTATGGTAACTGTAATCCATGCATATCAGAACCGTGCAAAGCAAAACCAATATAGCCAAAATAGTTTTTTGCATTCCTCTTGTCAGTCTAGATAAGGCCATCTCAAAAATTCCTTTTCTTATATATCTGTCTTATTCTTTAAATCATCTTTTTTGTTCTTCCCAACACCTTAAAGTTACCACAGAAAATCTCTCTTCCAATTCTTTATCTCCTCTCTTCCCTCACATTCTTCCAAACCAAGACAAAAATAAGAAATGGTCTTAATCATATCTTATAAAAATAAAAGCAGAAGTGGAGAAATACCTGAATCAAAGAAAAGGGAAGTCATGTGATAACTATAAAAATAAGAAAAGTATCTTTGACCTCTAAGCTCCCTGAATACACTTCTAAGTTTTTTTTTTAGAATTTCTAAAAAGTCTACACCTATTTCCCAGTTTGGTTTTAATTAAATTTACTCTTCTCAAAATGCATGAAGATTTTTATATGTTGCAAATACACAATGTTTCAGCTACTCTGTGAATTCAATGAACTCATGTGGATAGGCCAGGGGACTTCATGGTTATTTATAATACTGTTATGTTCACCAAACATCAAAATTCAAGTTACAAATGAACTCTCAGAGCACAGCCCATCAGAAAGTGGAGGGCTTCTCTAAAATCAGAATAGCAAGAGGGTGTTTCCCTGTAGCAACAAGATACATATTCCTCCAAGACACAAAGGAGACCCCATTTATTTTTACTGGTTCTTTCGATTTTAATTTTCCCTTTTATTCTCTTTAAAACATTTTTTCTCTCTCTCTGTGAGTTAGCATAGGATGACAGCCTGTTCGCTCATCCTTGCATGTATCACCTTCTGTCCTAGCTTTAGAAGGATATATTCCATATAGGAAAGAGTCCCTAGAAAGACTTTCAGAATGTTTATGAGTCACTTTAAATTTTCATTCATAGCAAACAATTTGGGTACATGATTACATGACAGTGGTGTTCTGGGAGAATAATTCTGTCCAAGTTGCCATTTTATGATAGCTGAAATATGAATTTGAATGGTAATGATTTCTGAAGCCATCTTAAAAGCAAGGCATCTGAAGTCAAATTTCCAGTTGGCTAACAGAAGCTAGCATTCAAGAAGGCAGCCAGAAAGCCTCCAGGCCTTAAACTTTCTGCATCACTGAGTTCCCAGCCAACCTCATAATGATTCCAACCTGCCCTAATGATGATATGGGAAGAGGGGAAGTCCCAAACCATCTGAATCGAGAAGAATCCAGGAGAATGGAAGCAATCTGAGATTCTCACAGAGCACTGAATTTGAGGAGAAAAGTGAAAAAAAGAAATATATTATAGGTAGAGATGGGACAATTCTGGCTGGGAGGGGCAATATATGAGTTAGAACAGAGCTACATAGCAGGAGTTTGATGAAGACTAGTAGGATCTCTCAGGTAGGTTGGTATTCCACTCCAGTGTTAAGCTAAGACAAAAAGAACCATGCCAGTCTCACAGGCTTAGAAGAGCAACCATTCTGATTAGAAACCAGAATGTCAAAGCACTACCTGAACAAAAAGAATTAAACTCTGAGATTGGGGTCATGAGGTCATTATCTTTTCAATCCTAAATTTTTCTGTCAGGTTTCAGACAGCTCTGGGAGTGGGTGATATGATCTCACCAAAGGATACCAGAGTTGTCTAGGTGAATACCACCATAACAAAGACAGAAACAGAAATCACAGATCTCCCTATTATTGCACAAGGGAAGAGATGTGCTTTGCACTATGCTAGATCTGGTCCATGTTTCTACTCTTCAGCCATGCCCAGCCTAGACCAGAACCAGACCAACTACTCAGACAAAATAATACCAAATTCTAAGTCAACACCCAATGATCTAACTACATTCCTCTCCAAGTCTACTTATCTCTTTTTCTAAGATTGCTAGTATGCTCACGAAAGGTTCCAAATTTGTACTTTATTTTCTCCTGAATTATTCATCACCTTTTTCTAGCATATCTGGACTGCAACACATTAGAATTATATCTTGAACTATTTCTCCTTATTTCTCATTTCCTCCAGGGAAAGGTGTTTCTCTTTAGCCTCTGAGCATACCTGTCAAAGAGCAGCCTTCAGTGATAAGAATAATCATTTAATATGCTCTTCTAGAGAGAGTCTGCAATTCCCCAGAAAATACAATTCTACATCATAAGAAGCTACAGAGGACAGTGAAATTAGTTTGAAGCAAGGCCTAAAGCAAGAAGAAAGAAAAATGCTTTCACTAACTTTTGTTTTCATTCTTTAATATTTATTACCAGATGTTAGTTTGAGGCACTCACCTCCCATCTGGCAGTCAGTATATGAAGTTAGGGCATCTGATGCAGTGAGAACATCCATACTCTTTTATCTGTGATATTTGTTTAAACTGGTTCTGTTTCTGCACTTGACATACTCTATTGTCAAGGGCAAGGAAAATTATCACACTCATAAAATGCTAAGAATGCCCTTCAGTCCTTCCCCTCAATTCCTCCCTTTATATACACGTATATATCATGTGCATATGCACCACATGTGTAACACACAGACACACACACTCCTATACATGTCTTCCAATAGCACCAGGCATCCTCCTGGATGTGTTTAACAACCATGATACGTCTAATACTGCACTGCATATAATGTGGGAAGTATAAAAGAAGTATAAGTGGTTCTTCTCTACTTGGGACTTATAACCTAAATGAGGAGACAAGTACTATTTGGGTGTATAAGATGGTAAAACATACCCTCTCGAAAAAACCTAGTTGTCCTCCTGTGTGTATCCTTTACTACTTACACAGAACACTTCTGACACTTCCGGTCATCAAATATGTGGGGGTTTTTCCCTCACTAAGCAATTCTCAATGACACTAGCTGTGTGTCCTACAGCTTAATTCAATTCTGACACTATCTACCTGGAAATAGTTTCAAATCCCACAGGCAAAGGGCTCAGTGCCACAAGACGGCTGCACCCCACTGCAGATGCCAATCATAAGAAGTAGGTCCCCAGATTACCCACAACTTTTGTCCAACTTGGCTACAAATTAGAAGTTCCCACAACCCTCTCCTTGGGTTTGATTAAGTTGCTAGAGTGGCTCACAGAACTTAGGGAAACACATTTACCAGTTATTAAAGGATATGATAAAGGATCCAGATGAAGAGATACACAGGACAAGGTCTGGAAGGGTTACAAGCGCAAGAGCTGCTGTACCTGTGGAGTCGGGGGTCCATCACCCTCCCCTTACATGGAAGTTTTCACTGAACTGGAAGCTCACTGAGCCCCTACTACTGGGATTTTATGGAGACTTCCTCATGTAGTCATGGCCAATTCTTAACCATGACGATTTCCGAACCTTCCCCCCTCTCTAGAGAAGTTGGGGTGGGGGAAGGAAGGTCTGAAAATCCAAGCTTCTAATCATGCCTCAGTCTTTCTGATGACCAGCCATCATCCCAGAGCCCTCCAGGAGCCCACCCAGGGTCACCTCATTAGAACAAAAGATGTTCCTAGTGCTCTTGTCACTAAGGAATTTACAAGGGTTTCAGGAGCTCTGTGCCAGGAACTGGGGGCAGGGACCAACGTATTTTTTTTCTGTTACCTCACACCCTCAAATATCTATTAGTGATCAATTTGTCTGGGTCTTCAGAAATTCATCCCGGCCGGAGCACCAAGACCCTGTCAGCCACACACCCTGTGTTCTTTACGAGCACCCTTAAGTAACATCGTGACTGTGTGCAGTACAACTGCAAGGGTAAACGGCCGCGGCAGGGCGGGCAGGGCGAGCCTTTTATCTTGGTTTTTCAATGAGATCTTCAGGGAAGAAAAACCGCACTCTTGATTTTGTATTTCTTGTCAGCTGGCAGTCTGTGGCTTGAAACTCCAAACAACAGTTTTCTGGGGTCTCTGTTAACTTTGTTCTATACTTCACATAGCTAATTAGAAATGTTCCATGGCCTTCATTTTGAATCACTTAGTTAATGATAAATGCATGCCTAATGGGTACCCTTGAAGACAATGTAATGAATGTAGAAGGAAAGCCAAGCAAATTGATTATTAGGCAATGACTTGCAAGAGCTCTTTGCAACCAGCCTGTAAACAGCAGAGCACAAAGGTAACAGGACCTGGATGCTGACAGCTCAGATTATTAATGAGGACACCAATTGTGCTAATGATCAAACAGTATTTTTGAAAAGGTAATCTTTGGGGGCTAGGTGGAAATATTCCAGTTTAATGCCATTTAAATCATACTTTGAAAAATCTCACTTAACCCCCATGAGCTATTTAAACATCTTCGGAAAGGCTAAGGGACAAGAGATAAGAGCTATTGGTTTCTTTGGCTGAGATTTTTTTTTTTTAACATCTTTATTAGAGTACAATTGCTTTACAATGGTGTGTTATTTTCTGCTGTATAATAAAGTAAATCAGCTATACATATACATATATCCCCATATCTCCTCCCTCTTGCGTCTCCCTCCCACCCTCCCTATCCCACCCCTCTAGGTGGTCACAAAGCACCGAGCTGATCTCCCTGTGCTATGCGGTTACTTCCCACTAGCTATCTATTTTACAGTTGGTAGTGTATATATGCCCATGCCACTCTCTCCGTCCCAGCTTACCCGTCCCCCTCCCTGTGTCCTCAAGTCTATTCTCTACATCTACATCTTTATTCCTGTCCTGCCCCTAGGTTCTTCAGATTTTTTTTTTTTTAGATTCCATGTATGTGCATTAGCATACGGTATTTGTTTTTCTCTTTCTGACTTACTTCACTCTGTATGACAGTCTCTAGGCTGAGATTTGAAAGGTGTCCCTCCCCTAAGAATTCTGTGGCCTTCATGTGCAAGGTGATTATACTAATTAGTGGCAGTTGAGCTGAGCAGAGATTTTTTTTGCTGTTTTTTAATTAACCATGGTTTTGCATTAGGAATATGGGGGGAAATAACAAAGTAGGTACCATCTTGATAATTTCTTAAAGAAGATGTACACTACTTTAATAACCCCCAGATTATTGGGCTCCGATTCCAACTCTATCCTCTTCCACCCTTGTGGAGTCAAGAGAAGGGAAATGGATGTCACATAGAGGAGAGAGACCTTGTTCAAGATAAAACTTGGCTCTTCCCAACCCACACGTTTCTTTGTCCCCTTCAATGCTTTCTGTGTGCACACGTTCCCACACTGCCTTACATCAGGCTCATTTGGTAGTTCCCACCCCGCCCACCTCCCCCCTTTTCTGATTCAGTAGATGGGGGGAGAGATCCAATAATTTGCATTTCTAACAAGTTCCCAGGTGATGCTGCTGCTGTTGGTCCAGCGACCACACTTTGAGAATCACTGCCCCAGATGTTCATTTATTCCTGATAAATATGGCAACTTGCTACTATTGTCTGAACATGCCCTTTGCCTTTAGACTATAGGTCCACCACTCTCCACAAACCCAATATTAAAAGGAAAGGCTCCTGATACTTTCATCTCATTCGCAGGCTCCATCCTCAACAAATTTCCTTCAGCTCATCTTATACTCCATTTATTGACACATTCTTAATTTGCTGTTTCATGGTGCTTGGCACTGAAACAATTCCAGTGGTCTGAGCTCTGGGCTTCTCTCCTGCATGGGCATCTTTAATTACACTGCATGCAGTGCCTGTGGGCAACACCTCATTTGACCCAACCAAGGCCCCAGTGTCTTCCTCCTGGCACAGGTGTTTGGGGTTCACATGTTTAAAACGATATGCCTTTTTAGAGTATATGCTAGAAAACAGAGAATAATAGAATATCGGCATGGGGAAAGACACTAAATTTTAAAGATACTATTACAAATTATAAAGATGCTCAGTTATTTAATGTATACACCTACCAAAATTCTAATTCTTTCTGGATCAAATAGAAATTCTAAAAGTAGGTTTGATCTGTTTATGGACTTTAAAAGGATCCCTGTTCCAAGCACTGCCCCGCTTTCCTAAGGACGGTCTGCTGCTGACGGATTAGGTCCAAATCTTAGTTTTGACCCATTTGTGCCTCTCCATAGCGTGTGGATTCCCTTCACTCTTCTGGGGGGATATAAGAGGTAAAAGCAGTGTAATATGCCTACCAGTGCTCTCTTCAAGAAGGCATTTTGTTCTTTTGACTAAAAGTCATCTCTTCCCCTTCCTGCAGGACTACCACACCATCAGTAAAGTCAGGCTTCTGTCTCCTAATGATCTCAGCATGTTTCAGACACTCACCACCTGCCCTCTACTTGCTGCCTCAGAGCTTTTCACAGCCCAATTCCAGGCCCTCTCAGGAGAGCCCAAATGGGAATTCAGCATCTGGTTGTCTGAGATTAAGGTGACTTACTTCTTTATAGTTCCTAGGCCTGAGCATGTTTACACTCACTCACTTGGTTCAAGTCACTTTTATTATTTCTGCATTAAGACTACTCTTCAAAATGGCCTCTTGCCATTTTGCTAAAGTCCCCATCCAGGCATGTGATACAATTTTGCCTTAAATTGTGACCATGGAAGTGGCGAATCCCAGTGTGCGTTGGACTTCTGCACTGATGCAGTGGCGTCAACCTCCACGACAGCCCCATTGAGTGCCATTATGAGAGGGTGTAGAATTTAGGAAGTAAAATGAAATATTTGGCAAATAACAGAAGGAATTTAAGAAAACAGTATCCCTATTCTTGTGTGTGTGTGTGACTTATTTTCAGCCTTTTATGCTAAGAACCACTGCTGTGCCACTTGATGCACAGCCCCACAAGTCTGTCTCTTGATTTCTCTCACTATCACGGTTCAGACTCCCACCATCTTACTTATGGACCATTACAATTGCTTCCTAGTGAACATTCCTGCCCTTGGTGTCCTCCCACATAGAGCTTCTCTCCACTTCCCTATCTTTCATGCTACCTCCAGAGTGATTATTCTAAAATAAGAGTACTCTGCTCAGGAGCTTAGCGCGTATAAAGATTTTTAGCCAAAATCGAAGTCTATTGGCATTTTATACACAGCCCTTCATAACCCAGAAGTATCCCTGCTTTCCAGTACCATGTCCTGTCATTATCACTCTTCCATGAACACCTCACCAGCCACACCACGTCTTCAGCATCCCCTTATGCCAGTCTTCCCTTGCTCTCTGTATGGGGCCCCTTGGCCTTTAAATGCAAAATGCAAAATCCAATGCAAAATGGCATTCCCACATGGGGCTCCACATGGGTCATGTATGTGGTTCCACCTGTCTGAAACAGCCTCCCCCAACCTCTCACCTGGATAATTCCTAAATCACATTCATCTTTTAATGGTATCTTAATTATTATTTCTCAAGCCAGTTTTGCATCAGCACAAAAACAGAGGGAAGAAAACAAAATGGATATATGTTAATTATGATAAATCAGGTTTTGGCTAGAGTTCCCCAGTTCAAAGGCTTCTTCTTAATTGAAGCAAGCTTTTTAGTTATATGAATTTCCCTTATTCAGTGCTACTTGTAAATGCACCCTCCTTGACCTTAACTCTTGATTCAAGAAAGCTTATGGAGGTTTTCATCAAATAATACCCATTAGTGTAGTAATTTCTGATGCATCTTCCTTGGGAGGACCCCCCTTGAGACCTGGTTAAAGATAAGAAAGTTACATCAAGTTTGGTTTTGAGGGTTGGGAGGTCATAAATGACAGATTAAAGAGTTTGGATTGGTGAGCAAATTCTGTGAATGTTAGCTGGAGTAAAAGCAACTAGTTGCTTTAAAGGATGCAAGTGTGTAAGCCCACAATAATTATTTCCAGGGCACTAAAATAACATGCAAAACTGATCACAAAACATATTTAATATCATCATTGAGAAATAATGGAATAATGAGAAGTGTCAGTAGCCCATAGGTGAGTAATTGTGGTCCTGGTTTTCATAGCTGGAAAAGGTCTCCTCAGTGGTTAGGAGGACAGTTTAATGCCATAGCTGATAATCTCTGCCAGATTTCTGCCCAAAGAAACAGTTATCACTAGGCACCATCGCGGGTTCACAAAGAACAAGCCATGCTGAACTAACCTAATTTATCTTTTAGAAAAGGTCAATACATCAAGGAAAATACCATATATCTAACACAAATGGGCTGCAGGTTGACATTTGCCTCTTGTTCCCAGTAACCTTAGACTGAGTGAGCTAATAAAGCTTTTTTTCCCAAACTCTAATGCAGCTTTTAGTAATTAACATTGGTACTGCAAAAAGCTCAACAACAATAATTCTCCCCTTATAAATATGTTAATATATTGACTCATTATCATTTAATAATTTACACAATTACTTTATAATTACTTATCATTCATCATTAGCATCTATTCACAAAATGAATTTATTGGCATGAGAACATGCTTTCTTGCATTTGGGTTTTAAATGCTTTGGAATTCTTCCATCTAAAACCACATTTTTATGTGTACAAAATATTCCAACAAGTTATATGGGGGGGTATGGAAATAACCGTATCTCTTAAGATGTTGAAAAATTAAAACTAAATATAAAAAAAAAACTAAATATGCTCTTAGTAAGAAAAGTCTTCATCAAAGCTGGATATTGATGATGCTTGTCTTCTGTTATGGCTCTCTTCATTTCCTACATAATTTTTCCCCTTCCTTTCATTCCCAGCAGCCACTAACCACATACTCCCAAATGTCTTCATGATTTCTTCACCTTTCCCCAAACCCAGCTAGCTAAGTCAGCCCAGAGAAAAAAAATCTGAAATTGGTTTTTGGAATCTCGCCAGGTTCTTTGAATATAGTTTCTGCCTTCAAAAATTTTGCAGCCTATTTTAGAGTTTATCATATTTCACCAATTTCACATTTTTTCACATTATAACATCTTTAATATCTACATGTATCGTACAATAAATAATGTTTTAGTTTCTATAAATTGTGGTAAATGCAAACAATGTAGACACACTACATAGAGAGAGTAGTGATTAATTTTGTCTGGAGGGTGTATAGGCGAGATGGTAGAGTGCCAAATGTGGAAGAGGAGAGAGCAAAGAAAGACTTCCAAGAAGAATGTGTTATCTAAGCCTTCTCTTTAGTGGGGAGGGAGGGGAGTGGGGGGAGGGAGGTCATTGCTCTTGTGAATGTACTTCACACTCCAAGATAGGATTTGGCAATTGATGAGATTTTTCCATGACCCCTGAAATCCATTCACACAAAACCCTGTAGGCTGTAATATATTTACCTAAATATAGACAAGGCAAAGCTGCTACCATGGCCTACCTGAGCCACTGATTGTTAAGAAAACCAAAGCTGCTAGCATGTGAGGCAGAAATTATCAACAATAATAAAAAAAAAAGCGAAGAAAGAGTTATGAACAAATTGGCATATTAATTTGCATGTTTGTTATCCTATTTATTGCCACCAATTAATATTAGTTAATATTAATTAATTAATTTGCATTAATAAAATGGCTGTGAAGGCCTACTATGCACCAAGTCTTTTATGTACATGGTTTCAATTCTCATAGCAATGTTGTAGATAGTTTTATCCACACCTTAAGATAGCTCAGAGAGGTTAAGTCTCTTACCCAATGTCACACAGCTATAAAATGGAGAAGCAAGAATTTAATACTTTTATTCAAAACTTGAGCTCATTTCTTAACATCCTGCTGCTCATCTCCTTCCTCTTTTTTTTTTTTTTTTTTTTTTTTGCGGTACGCGGGCCTCTCACTGTTGTGGCCTCTCCCGTTGCGGAGCACAGGCTCCGGATGCGCGGGCTCAGCGGCCATGGCTCACGGACCCAGCCGCTCTGCGGCATGTGGGATCTTCCCAGACCAGGGCACGAACCCGTGTCCCCTGCATCGGCAGGCGGACTCTCAACCACTGCGCCACCAGGGAAGCCCTCTCCTTCCTCTTAAAATAGTTTTCAAGGTCCTTCTACCGGAAGTTCAGTAGGGTGCCCTGCCCGTAAAGGAAAACTCTCAAGGATGCTGTCCTGTCTCTGTAGGGCCATGCTTAGCTGAAAGTGCCTTCATCATAACCTGCAGTAATGGCCACCTATGATCATTATTCTGTGGAGTGCAACGTGGCCACTCTCAACACAGCAGTTCTTTTTGTTCCAGGCTATTTTTTCCAACTCATTAGTTTCCGTAGAATATGCCTGTTGATTCACAAATTCACTTTCTCTGCATTATAGAAATTTAGTGAGATCTAGGACAGCTAAATAACCAAGTTTTTACGTCTCCCGTTCACCTACTTAAGATCACTTCCAGAAGCCAAAATATTGGGTCAACCTTACGATGTAGTAATAAAAATTGTTGTCTAGAGGACCCCTATTCAGAAGCATCTCTCTGTTCCATATCTACCAGTCCCCTGGAATTATTAGTAATTTCTTCTAATAAAGCACTTCCCATATTGTACTTCAATTACATCTTTTCTTACCTGTCTTCCCATGAAAGAGTTAGCTCCATCAGTACCGAGATAGGGACGCTTCTCTTTGTAGTCCCAAAACCTAGTCAGGCAATGTCTGGCCCACAGAGGACACTCATTTAACATGTGCAGAATGAAGAAGGAGTGAGTAGATGAATAAATGCATTCAAGCATTCAATCCAGTGAGCTACACAACTGATCTGACAATAGAGGACAATGAGGAAAATGACACTTTAAGCTCCTGTCCTCTTGGGGCCTACATTTTAGTGGAGTAAATAGATAGTAAGCAGATAAGTAAACAAATCAGACACTTTCAAATAATAATCGTGGCTTATAGTACTAGAGCACTTACTATGTTCCAAATGAAAATACATTCAGCCCAACTACGACTTGAGGCAAAGCCTTGCTAAAGGGCATTCTGAAGAAGCATGGTCTTCAGGCAGCAGAAAAAATGATGAAAAGCTTGAAACACAAAAAGACATGAGGAGTAAAAAAGTGACACAAATGTAGATAAATCTAAATGAATGTTGACATAGATCAATAATGGTAAAACTTTGCAGTGTCCAAAGTCATACAAAACATAAAGTACACAACAATGATGACAAGAAAGAATTAAATACCTTTGGAAATTAGCACATTAAGTTCTATTCACTAGATCCGTTTCTCCCAACGTGAGAGGACAGGGTACCAGAAAAGTCCTAGAGGTCAAAAGAACTGAAAGGATATGAGCATTCAAAATAACCCTGAGAAAGACCTGCTGTATAGCACAGGGAACTCTACTCTGTAATGGCCTACATGGGAAAAGAATCTAAAAAAGAGTAGATATATGTGTATGTAGAACTGATTCACTTTGCTGCACACCTGAAACTAACACAACACTGCAAATCAACTATACTCCAATAAAAAATGTTTAAAAATAAGTAAGTAATAAACAAACCGGAGAAGTATCACAAAAAGACACCCTAAAAATCATCTGGCCCAACATCTTCATTTTATAGGGTTGAAAAAGTTAGGGCCAGAGAGGAAAAACCAAAGCAGTTGAGCTTCGCTTGAGTGGCTTAGCCTGAGGGGACCGAGTGGAGTGTAGTGGTCATAGCTCCCATCTTGCCAGACCTTGACAACTGGACTCAGAGTCAGTGCCCCCAAAGTCACTCTGACAACAACAGTTCAGTCAAACTCACCATTTACCTTCAAAATTTCAGAGAGCAAAAATCCAATAGCAGGGCTTTCACTTAATCTTCTTTGTTCTTCTAACTTTCAGCTCTCATTTGTATGAGCAAAAGGTGTAAATTCCTGATAAAGCTGTGGCTTAGAGGATGCTTATTTTACCTCCTTATTTTATAGCTCCTGAGTGTCAAACAAGACACTCAGCCCCACAGGGAGAGAGTCACAAGAGAGGTGACGCAGCTTTTCAAACCCTTCCTACCCTCCCTTCACTCCCTCCCCCAAGACTGCCTCAATTTCCCTAAACAATACTGAATATGCATTAGCAGCAACTCGGTACATTATACTTCAGGCAAACAACTGAAACTTGTTCCTTCAATTCTAGCTTTGTAATTATCTTTCAAGAATATTAAACATTAAGCAGCCATGTCTGAGGAAGTGACTCCTTTAACTTTAAAAGAAGAAACACATACATGGAACATTTTCTTAACCTTTAGAACACGTCAAGGACATAAATCACAATATACCAAATTGCCTCCAGGGGAAAGGAAACACTTGCTTAACACAAATGCTGGCAGTTCTGTAGGCAAGAGGTCATTTTCTTCAGAAAGGTTCAGAATGGCCGTATTTTCTTTAAAGTATTTTACCAAAAAAAAAAAAAAATTCTCACTTTTCATGCTGAGTGGCTGACAATTCAAGGTCTGAGAAAAACAAAATAAAAACAGAAGCAGGAAAAGGTTATTTTAGATTCCCAACATTGCTGAACTCTCAAAAAATAAAACCAGCAATGCTCTCCCAGCAGCATTTGGAAAACAGAACATCGCCTTGCTCTTAGAAAGTAGCTAAATTTTATTTTTTATCATTTGATTTTTAGGCACTTTTAACAGCAGCTCCTCTGATACTCGTGCAAGACTATCTTATCTTTGTACACACACTGGCTCAACCCCCTGTTTAGAGCAAATAGTTCCTCTCCCTATGATTTCTTTAGAATCACAGGAGGTCACAGATGAAAACAGGGCTAATTTAATGGCTTCAATTTGTAGATAAGGAAATTAACAGATGAAAAGATTTGTTGCAGGTCATGCTCTCAGCTAGTCAAGGACCCCAAGCTAGAACTTGGGTTTCTAGAGACTCAGTGTGATGGTCTTTGTCACCATCATCATTTGGGTCCCAAATTTTTTTAAATTATACTCAAAACCAGGGCAAACTCCTTCTGTTTTTAAGACACAGTATTCATTTCTTTCTTTCTTTTATCCACCCCCGCCCCCGCTTTTCTTTCTCATTGAGAAAGTGGTTTGTAAAAACTTTTCTCTGATCTCTTGATATCCAGGGATTCTTGAATAGATTTTGCTACAATTTTATTTTAAAACATAAAGGAGCAAAGAAAAAATAATTACCTTTGGGGAAAAAATTTAAACTAAGAGAACAGGATAGGAATGATGAAAAATGAAATGAATATACGCAACTACGTTTTTGCTGCAATAAAACACTCTCAGAGCCAAATGGCAGCTTCTCTACAGCAAGTTTATTATAAAGATACGACCTCATCCCAAATAGCTTTCAGATTCAGCTGTGGGGCAGAGACCTTCTACCTTGATAAAGGACAGCTGAGGTTGAATATATTTAAGTTGCAGTTACCTCAGAACACAGAGAGTGGTACATTAGCTCATTAGCTTGTAGGAAAAAAAAAGTGGTTGAAGCAGTTCCATAAAACAAGACAATCCAAATGTGAGATAAAAGTGATTAAATGATATCTCTGTCAGACGCTAAAATATGGTACTGCGGTGGGTATGAATTTTAGCAGTTGACAATATGTGTGATAACTCAAGACCACACCATACAGTGAGTTTTTTGTGGCTTTGGACCCCTGTGCAAGGATTTCCAGTTAATTTAGTCAGGATTTTATTGGAACCAGTTCTCAGGTGGGAAAAGAAAGGGGCCATTTTTTTAAACATCTTTATTGGAGTATAGTTGCTTTACTTTGTGGTGTTAGTTGCTGCTGTATAACAAAGTGAATCAGTTATACATATACATATGTTCCCATATCCCCTCCCTCTTGCATCTCCCTCCCTCCCACCTTCCCTATCCCACCCCTCTAGGTGGTCACAAAGCACCAGCACCGAGCTGATCTCCCTGTGCTATGCTGCTGCTTCCGGCTAGCTATCTATTTTAGTTCCACTCCAAGAATTACCATACTTCAGACTGTCTTTAGTGGAAATTTTAAGATTGTATCTATACCTAAGTAAGCCTGAAACCAAGAGAGTAAAAAATGAATAATTTTGAAAAATCTTCCCTTTTAAATATCTAGATAACTGAAGCAAGGAATATCAGAAGTTAAATTAGTTAGACAGTTGCTTCAATTTTCTATTTAACTTGGCTGTGTGAACATGTCCTAAGTGTAGTTTATGGACTGTACAAATACCTTAATAGTCCAATACTCATGTGTGTCCTAATAACAGTATTTTAAAAACTGCGACCACCCTTAAAACATTCAAATATACTCAACTCACGAAAGAAGGTGAGATGCCATGAAAAGGACCCTGTAAGTGGGAATCAATAGCCCTTGTTCTGGTTTTGCCTTTGCTACCGTTAGCTCTGTGACGATATTAAACTCTTTTCATTATGCTACATACAATAACATATAACCCCCAAATCTCAATGGCTTACAACAAAGGTTCATTTCTTGCTGGCATTTTATGTCAGATGAGGGTTGAGCACAGCTCTGTTCCATGTCATCTTCATTCTTAGATCCAGGCTCAAGGAGAATTCCCTATCTGGGTTTGCAATTCTTGTGGCAGCAGGGAAAAAAAAAAGAGCAAGCCAAATGACTAAGCCAGACTTGAAAGAAGAAGAATGTATAATTCTCTCACAGGAGAGCAGCAGATAATTGAGGAAAATATACAATCCACTTCAGACCCCTCTCTTGGTCACAAATATACAACTCCTTCCCTTATGTATGCTAAATACATTCATTCTCCCTTGGAAAAAAGTCATAATTTTCATAAAATTATAGTATAAGACTCAAATTCTGGGACTTCTTGAAAGCACCTACAGTTCAATCTAGATGGGGCTCTTCTTGATCTGGAAACCTACAAGCTATACGCCCCTCATACATCCAACAGACAATGGTTTAAGAACAGAGAGAATGCCACAATGAACAATACCATTCAGAAAGGAGAATTGGAAGCACACAGAATCACCAGTCTACAGCAGTTCTGAAATCCCACTGGGCAGAGGTTACTAGGGCCCAGTACCCGAGAGCTGGGGAAAGACCTTGGATTAGACTCAAGCTGTAGTTCTTGGCTTTGCCCTCTGGGAGTGCCTTAATTCCCCGTGATCCTTCTTGAACCCGTATGAAGAAAACATGAAGCTTCCTTAAGAGGCTGAAAAGCATTTTTAGTCTGTTCTCTATTTGTAGAAATTTGAAGCCCTAACTATCATATTAAGTCTTGAATATTCACAGACTATTTTAATCCAAGTTGGGGATTCTAACCTTCTCAAAACCCAAGTTGGCATTTTATTAACGTGATCCCATTCAGCTCCACGTGCAAAGAGCCACATTCATGATTATTTTCCAGACTGGTTTCTTTATCTTTTTTCTCAAGACTTAATTTCAGACAGGAACTTAGCAAGTTTCTATGAGAAAGCATATCTTTAGTCTTTATTCCATAAACCGTTCTGCCTAAATGAAAATATTTATCAGGCATCACATCGATAAATAAAGAGACCAATGGCCTCACCCTCGATTTGTTCTTTGCCTCTAGTCTGAGTATTAATTGGCTATTCTTGCTCAAAGCATTTCTCAATATTAGTCTTTACTAGTTGATAATGGAAAACATCTTTCAACACTGATATTTTTTAAAAAGGTATATTCTTCAAATGCAATAATTTTCTTTTAATATATTAATTATAAAATATATAATATTATAAAATTCTACTATGAATTCAATGTATTGCTTTACACTTCATTTATCATGGAAGCACTCAGACATTGTGCTAGATATAAGTTATTCTTTAGGCAAAATATGCTTGATGAGAACATGGACTCAAGAACGTATTTCATTAACTCCACAGACTCACAGAGGCCAGCGATGCACATTTTAGGACCCACGAATTTAATTAATGTTTCCTCCACATGCAAGAGTAAACACTACCCAAGGAGAAGTAATTTACCCAATATTACACTGTTTAATGGTGAAGTCTACTCCTAGATCCTGACTCACAGTCTGATCTTCTTTCCACCCAAAAGAACCACACTGCACTATGATTACATACAAAGAAATTCAAAATGATCACCAAGTATTATTTTGAAACATATTAAATTGCTTGGCTATTTTTGACCTTCAAAAACCTCAACTGTATATAGTTCAACCTAATACTGCAATCATTTCTCTTCTCTGTGTTTTAGAATTTAGAGCATTATTCCACAAGTCATAGTTTCAACATGTAAGGAATATTACACATGATTTTGGTGATTTTATGTGATTATTTGTATGGCACCCATAAATAGGATTAAATAATATTGAATCGTGTTAGTATTTTGGGATACATCTCTGAAATTGGGAGCACTAAGAGAATCAGTGTTATCTATGGACATTTATATCAATTTCTCTATAGAGGGGGTTCCTGACTCTAAATTCTTACCTAAAATCAATGCAGAATTAGAGATTTCTTATTTGTATCAATTTTCCTAGCATTCGTTTTGCTGTGTTGGTGGACATAGCTGGACCTAGACCACTCACCCACTAAACACTCACTCACTGCCAAACAGATAAAATGTAATACCGTAAATATCCCTTACTTTAACTCCTAAATCCCATGTTTGTTCATTCTTCAGCAAATAATCAAACTATTTGCTACCAAGTTGAGGGGAGTATAAGTCTATCTACCTAAGAAGAGACAGCAATGTGGATTATTTTTTAATTGCCACGAGGGACTCAGGAAAAAGCAGAATGGCTAAAGATGTATGAAGGTGCACTAATGCACCATCCATGTAACAAATGGTAATGAAGTAAATAGTCCTGGGGTGGAAATTATTGCAATTATTTTCTTTAATAATTTTTTTATTTTATTTTTGGCTGCGTTGGGTCTTTGTTGCTGTGCGTAGGCTTTTCTCTAGTTGCGGCAAGCGCAGGGCTTCTCATTGCAGTGGCTTCTCTTGTTGGGGGGCATGGGCTCTAGACATGTGGGCTTCAGTAGTTGTGGCACGTGGGCTCAGTAGTTGTGGCTCATGGGCTCTAGAGCACAGGCTCTGTAGTTGTAGCACACGGGCTCAGCTGCTCCGTGGCATGTGGGATCTTCCTGGACCAAGGCTCAAACCCATGTCCCCTGCATTGGCAGGTGGATTCTTAACCACTGCACCACCAGGGAAGCCCTGCAATTATCTTTTAAACTTCCTGATTATGTTGATGAGAAAGTCTCCGTTTAATGCTCTTCTACTTTTCACAGCATTCTAATGTAGACTAACACTAACCAAAAGAAAGCAAGCTTTATCTCAAGAGGTTACATGGGCAACAGCTCTTGGTTAGAATATAATAGTGTCATTGCATTTGGTTTTATAATTACCTTTTATCTGTGCCAAATAATACGGATTTTCTACTTATATAACATTTCTTTTAAAGTACATTTATTTAAATTAAAAAGATAAGTCTAATTTTAAAATATATTTAGTAAGTAATAATTCAGGAGGTACAGAAATTACTGAATTTTGAGAAACTTTGGAGTTTACAGGAGTTTAGTGGGCAGGAACCAAGAGGACTTAGAAGCCCTAAAATCCATGCAATATTTCTAGCCCAAAAGAATGTTCCACTAGATATTCATATAAGTGAATCCTGTTTTGTCTTTGTAAACTTTTTTTTTTTTTTTTTTGCAGTACGCGGGCCTCTCACTGTTGTGGCCTCTCCCGTTGCGGAGCAAAGGCTCCGGACGTGCAGGCTCAGCGGCCATGGCTCACGGGCCCAGCTGCTCTGCGGGATGTGGGATTTTCCTGGACCGGGGCATGAACCCGTGTCCCCTGCAACAGCAGGCGGACTCTCAACCACTGCGCCACCAGGGAAGCCCTTTGTAAACTTTTTAAAAGTAAAATGCATATACTTTATTTATATCACCTAATACATTTTTACAAATGAATATACCTGTGTAACCATTACTTACAACAATATGTAGGACATGGCCACTATCACAGAAATTTTCTTTGTGTTCCTCCAGTCCTTCCCTCTCAGAGTTAACCATTATTCTGATTTCTCTCACCACAGATTAGTTTTGCCTCTTGTGAAACTCATATAAATGAAATAACTCATTACACACTCTTTTATGATTGGCTTCTTTTGTTTTACATTATGTCTGGGAGATTCATCCATGCTACTGTATGTAGTTTTGGTTTCATTTTCATTGCTATAACATATTTTATGTATAAATATACCATAAATTAGCATTCTAATAGTAATGGACATGTGGCTTGTTTTCATCTGGGGCTGCTAAGAACATTCTTGCACATGTCTTTTTTTAATATATATGCTGCTTTCTGTTGAGTATATATACCTAGGAGTAGAACTTTTGGGTTACAGAGTAGGCATATATTTAGCTTTAGTAAACCTTGCCACAAAAGTTTTCCAAAATGATTTTACCAATTTACAATCCCATCAGCAATGTATGAGAATTTGTTGCACTATCTCTTTACTCGATATTTCTAAGTTTGGGATTTTTTGGAATAATTTTTATGAGTGGACACATTTAATTTTAACTACCCGAGCCAAGATGCTATTTGATTATAAACATTAGTATATTTGCAAGATTTTAATATGAACTGATTTTTTTCTGGAATTCAACTATTGCATAAATGTAGGGAAGACTGTATCATACTGTATTTTAAACTTTGCCAAGAGATGTTCATTCTATCAGAAAATCATATCATTGATGGCAACATCATTCATGGTCCTTGAGTCTGTAATAAAAGCAACATACTCATATCAGTTTGCATTTGTAGTTGCCATATTCACAATAATTTCATGTAAAAGAAAGACTATACAGGGGCTTCCCTGGTGGTGCAGCGGTTGAGAGTCCGCCTGCCGATGCAGGGGACGCGGGTTTGTGCCCCGTTCCGGGAGGATTCCACATGCCACGGAGCGGCTGGGCCCATGAGCCATGGCCGCTGGGCCTGCGCCTCCGGAGCCTGTGCTCCGCAACGAGAAAGGCCACAGCAGTGAGAGGCCCACGTACCGCAAAAAAAAAAAAAAAAAAAAAAAAGACTATACAAGGAAAAACTGACCCTAAATGACACATTAGGCCAGATGGACTTAGTAGATATATAGAGAACTTTCCATCAAAAACAGGAGAATACACATTTTTTTTCAAGGGCATATAAAACATTCTCTGCAATAGGTTACATGCTAGGCCACAAAAAAGTTTCAATAAATTTTAAAAGATTGATATCATATCAAGCATCTTTTCTAACAACAGTGGGATGAGACTAGAACTGAACTATAAGAAAAACAAACAAAAAATCACCCAAAAAGGCAAGCTAAATACTATGCTACTAAACAAGTAATGGGTCACTGAAGAAATCAAACAGGGAATCAAAAACACATTGGCAAATGAAAATGGAAACACAACAATCCAAAATCTATGGAATGCACAAAAGCAGTTCTATGAGGGAAGTCTATAGTGATACAAGCCTACCACAGGAAACAAGAAGAAAATCTCAAAAAACGTAACCTTGCAGCTAAAGGAACTAGAAAAAGAAGAACAAAACAAACAAACAAACAAAACCCAAGTTAGTAGAAGGAAAGCAATAATAAAGATCAGAGCAGAAATAAATGAAATACAGACTGAATAAAAAATAACAGTAGAAAAGATCATTGAAACTAAGAACTGGTTCTTTGAAAAGATAAACAAAATTGATGAAACTTTAGCCAGATTCATCAAGAAAAAAAGAGAGAGCCCAAATCAATAAATTCAGAAATGAAAGAGGAAAGTTACATCTGACACCACAGAAATACAAGTGATCATAAGAAATTACTACAAACAATTATAATAAAATGAACAACCTAGAAGGAATGGACAAACTCCTAGAAATGTACAATCTCCCAATACTAAATCAGAAAGAAACAGAAAATATGAACAGACCAATTACCAGTAATGAAATTGAATCAGTAATAATAATAATAGTAATAATAAAAACTTCCATCAAACAAAAGTCCAGGACGAAGACAGGTTCACAGCTGTCTATGAATAAATGATAAACTCTACAGAACAATTAAAGAAGAGTTAACACTTAATCTTCTCAAATTGTTCCAAAAATTGAAGAGGAAAGAATGCTTCTGAACTCATTCTACTAGACCATCATATCCCTGATACCAAAATCAGACAACAAGACCACAAAAAAAGAAAATTGCAGGCCAGTAACACTGATGAATGTAGGTGCAAAAATCCTCAACAAAATTTTAGCAAATCAAATCCAACAGTACATTAAAAGGATCATATACCATGATCAAGTGGAATTTATCCCACAGATGCAAGGATGGTTCAATATCCACAAATCAATCAATGTGACACCACATTAACAAACTGAAGAATAAAAATCAAATTTGATCAACTCAACAAATGTAGAAAATACTTTTGACAAAATTCAACATTCATTTATAATAAAAACTCTCAATGAAGTAGGTATACAAAGAACATATCTCAAGATAATAAAGGGTGTATATGACAAGCTCACAGCTGACATCATGCTCAACAGTGAAAAGATGAAAGCATTTCCTCTAAGATCAGGACCAAGACAAGGATGCCCACTCTCACCACTTTTATTTAACACAGTATTGGAAGTCCAAGCCACAGCAATCGGACGTGAAAAAGAAATAAAAGGAATCCAAATCCAAAGGAAGAAGTAAAACTGTCACTGTTTTCAGGTGACATGATATTATACATAGAAAATCCTAAAGACACCACCAAAAAACTGTTAGAACTAATAAATGAATTCAGTAAAGTTGCAGGATGCAAAATTAATATACAGAAATCTGTTATATTGCTTCACACTAACAATGAACTATTAGAAAGAGAAATTGAGAAGACAATCCCACTTACAATTGCATGAAAAAGAATAAAATACTTGGGAAAAATCTAACCAAAAAGGTAAAACACTTGTACTCAGAAAACTATAAGACATTAGTGAAATAAATTAGATATGACACAAACAAATGGAAAAAGATACACAGAAAGTGTCCTACATATGAACCTTCAAGTTGCGAACTTTCAAAGATGCAAACATGCATTCGCATGTCCAATCATGTAAGTTAGTTCATGTCTCAGGCAAACACTGCCACATGCATGCATCCTCTACAAGTGGTTGTGCTTTTGTGTACTTTACTGTACAGTACTGTATAGAGTACAGTAGTACAGTATCTTTATTTCAAGCCCAGGATGTCCGGAAGCAAGAGTAAATGCAGCGGTGATGTGGCTGCTCCTGCAAAGAAGTGCCAAGCGATAACGATGGAAACAAAAGTGAAAATAATTGACAGAGTGGAGCAAGGCAAAAAAGATGGTAGAACCTTTTCACACAGTTTGTTCACTATTTTCGTGGATTTGAGAAGGCGGATGAGGAGTCCAAAGAGGTCTACAGCAACTCAGTGACCCTCAGCGAGAAGCTCCTCAAGAGGAGGACTTCATCCAACTCCTTACTGTGCAACACAAGGAGCTTACTAATGAAGACCTGATGGAATTGGAGGCAGAGAGAAAGGACAAAGAAAGACAAGAGTAAGAAGAAGTAACTGAAGAATCAAAGAGATTCACAATGCAGGAAATGGCAAGGGGATTTTCTTTATTTGAGGAGGCACTGTTAGCTTTTGAGGCACAGGACCCGAAAGTAGAATGGCACATGAAGATTGCAGCAATCCAGTGCTACTGTGTCATCTATGATGAGAAAAAAAAAAGAGCTACTACCCAGACATCACTGGATTGTTTTTTCAAAAGGGTAGATAGAATTGAATCCAGCAAGGAACCAGAACCTGTGCCATCAACATCAGACATGAGTGAAATTGAAGTTGCCCTCCATTTCATATTGCTGATGATCCCTCAGCTCTACCATCTCCCACCTCCTCTCCCTCCTCTGGCCAGTAACTCTTCTTGCCTGTTCACTCGATGCCAGCCCCTGTATGCCAGCTGTTGTACTGTACTACTGTATTTTTCAAGGTACTGTACTGTAAGATTAAAAATGTTTTCTTTGTTTTTTGTGTTTGTTGTTTATGTATTATTTGTGTGAAAAGCATTATAAACCTATTACAGTACAGTACCATATAGTCGATTGTGTTAGTTGGGCACCTAGGCTAACTCTGTTGGACTTACAAACAAGTTGGGCTTACAAATGCATTGGACTTACAAACGCACTCTTGGAATGGAACTCATTCATATGTAGGGGACTTACTGTACTGTGCTCATGGATTGGGAGAATTAATATTTCTATAATGACCACACTCCCCAAGGCAATCTACAGATTCAATGCAATTCATATCAAAATACCAAAGGCATTTTTCACAAAACTAGAAAAAATAATTCCAAAATTTATATGGAAACACAAAACACCCCAAACTGCCAAAACAATCTTGAGAAAGAACAACACTGGAAGTATTATGCTCCCTGATTTCAAACTACACTACAAAGCTGCAGTTATCAAAACAGTATGGTACTGGCACAAAAACAAACATATAGGTTAATAGAACTGAACAGAGCCTGATATGTATATGGTCAATTAATCTATAGTAAATGAAATAAGAACATATAATGGGGAAAAGACAGCCTCTTCAATAAATGGTGTCAAAAAAACTGGACAGCTACATGCAAAAGAATAAAACTGGACTGCTATCTCACACCATACACAAAAGTAAACTCAAAGTGGATTAAAGACATACATGTAAGACCTGGAACCATAAAACTCCTAGAAGAAAACACAGGCAGTACACTCTTTGACATCATTCTTAGCAATATTTTTCTGGATTTGTCTCCTCAGGCAAGGACAATAAAAGCAAAAATAAGCAGATGGGACTACATAAAGCTAAGAAGGTTTTGCACAGAGAAGGAAACACATATAGATGGCCAACAGACACATGAAAAGTTGCTCAAAACACTAATCATCACAGAAATGCAAATCAAAACCACAATGAGATATCACCTCACACCTGTCAGAATGACTATCATCAAAAATACAACAGATAACAAGTGTTGAATAGGGTGTGGAGAAATTGGTGGGAATGTAAATTGGCATAGTCACTATGGAAAACATTATGGAGGTTTCCAAAATTTAAAAGCAGCTCATGCAGCTCAATAACAAAAAAACCAAACAACCCAATCCAAAAATGGGCAGAAGACCTAAATAGACATTTCTCCAAAGAAGATATACAGACTGCCAACAAACACATGAAAGAATGCTCAACATCATTAATCACTAGAGAAATGCAAATCAAAACTACAATGAGGTATCATCTCACAGCGGTCAGAATGGCCATCATCAAAAAATCTAGAATGAATAAATGTTGGAAAGGGTGTGGAGAAAAGGGAACACTCTTGCACTGCTGGTGGGAATGTAAATTGATACAGCCACTATGGAGAACAGTATGCAGGTTCCTTAAAAAGCTACAAATAGAACTACCATATGACCCAGCAATCCCACCACTGGGCATATACCCTGAGAAAACCATAAAAAAAAAAAAAAAAAAAAAAAAAAAAAAAAAAAAAAAAAAACATTCATTTATAATAAAAACTCTCAATGAAGTAGGTATACAAAGAACATATCTCAAGATAATAAAGGGTGTATATGACAAGCTCACAGCTGACATCATGCTCAACAGTGAAAAGATGAAAGCATTTCCTCTAAGATCAGGACCAAGACAAGGATGCCCACTCTCACCACTTTTATTTAACACAGTATTGGAAGTCCAAGCCACAGCAATCGGACGTGAAAAAGAAATAAAAGGAATCCAAATCCAAAGGAAGAAGTAAAACTGTCACTGTTTTCAGGTGACATGATATTATACATAGAAAATCCTAAAGACACCACCAAAAAACTGTTAGAACTAATAAATGAATTCAGTAAAGTTGCAGGATGCAAAATTAATATACAGAAATCTGTTATATTGCTTCACACTAACAATGAACTATTAGAAAGAGAAATTGAGAAGACAATCCCACTTACAATTGCATGAAAAAGAATAAAATACTTGGGAAAAATCTAACCAAAAAGGTAAAACACTTGTACTCAGAAAACTATAAGACATTAGTGAAATAAATTAGATATGACACAAACAAATGGAAAAAGATACACAGAAAGTGTCCTACATATGAACCTTCAAGTTGCGAACTTTCAAAGATGCAAACATGCATTCGCATGTCCAATCATGTAAGTTAGTTCATGTCTCAGGCAAACACTGCCACATGCATGCATCCTCTACAAGTGGTTGTGCTTTTGTGTACTTTACTGTACAGTACTGTATAGAGTACAGTAGTACAGTATCTTTATTTCAAGCCCAGGATGTCCGGAAGCAAGAGTAAATGCAGCGGTGATGTGGCTGCTCCTGCAAAGAAGTGCCAAGCGATAACGATGGAAACAAAAGTGAAAATAATTGACAGAGTGGAGCAAGGCAAAAAAGATGGTAGAACCTTTTCACACAGTTTGTTCACTATTTTCGTGGATTTGAGAAGGCGGATGAGGAGTCCAAAGAGGTCTACAGCAACTCAGTGACCCTCAGCGAGAAGCTCCTCAAGAGGAGGACTTCATCCAACTCCTTACTGTGCAACACAAGGAGCTTACTAATGAAGACCTGATGGAATTGGAGGCAGAGAGAAAGGACAAAGAAAGACAAGAGTAAGAAGAAGTAACTGAAGAATCAAAGAGATTCACAATGCAGGAAATGGCAAGGGGATTTTCTTTATTTGAGGAGGCACTGTTAGCTTTTGAGGCACAGGACCCGAAAGTAGAATGGCACATGAAGATTGCAGCAATCCAGTGCTACTGTGTCATCTATGATGAGAAAAAAAAAAGAGCTACTACCCAGACATCACTGGATTGTTTTTTCAAAAGGGTAGATAGAATTGAATCCAGCAAGGAACCAGAACCTGTGCCATCAACATCAGACATGAGTGAAATTGAAGTTGCCCTCCATTTCATATTGCTGATGATCCCTCAGCTCTACCATCTCCCACCTCCTCTCCCTCCTCTGGCCAGTAACTCTTCTTGCCTGTTCACTCGATGCCAGCCCCTGTATGCCAGCTGTTGTACTGTACTACTGTATTTTTCAAGGTACTGTACTGTAAGATTAAAAATGTTTTCTTTGTTTTTTGTGTTTGTTGTTTATGTATTATTTGTGTGAAAAGCATTATAAACCTATTACAGTACAGTACCATATAGTCGATTGTGTTAGTTGGGCACCTAGGCTAACTCTGTTGGACTTACAAACAAGTTGGGCTTACAAATGCATTGGACTTACAAACGCACTCTTGGAATGGAACTCATTCATATGTAGGGGACTTACTGTACTGTGCTCATGGATTGGGAGAATTAATATTTCTATAATGACCACACTCCCCAAGGCAATCTACAGATTCAATGCAATTCATATCAAAATACCAAAGGCATTTTTCACAAAACTAGAAAAAATAATTCCAAAATTTATATGGAAACACAAAACACCCCAAACTGCCAAAACAATCTTGAGAAAGAACAACACTGGAAGTATTATGCTCCCTGATTTCAAACTACACTACAAAGCTGCAGTTATCAAAACAGTATGGTACTGGCACAAAAACAAACATATAGGTTAATAGAACTGAACAGAGCCTGATATGTATATGGTCAATTAATCTATAGTAAATGAAATAAGAACATATAATGGGGAAAAGACAGCCTCTTCAATAAATGGTGTCAAAAAAACTGGACAGCTACATGCAAAAGAATAAAACTGGACTGCTATCTCACACCATACACAAAAGTAAACTCAAAGTGGATTAAAGACATACATGTAAGACCTGGAACCATAAAACTCCTAGAAGAAAACACAGGCAGTACACTCTTTGACATCATTCTTAGCAATATTTTTCTGGATTTGTCTCCTCAGGCAAGGACAATAAAAGCAAAAATAAGCAGATGGGACTACATAAAGCTAAGAAGGTTTTGCACAGAGAAGGAAACACATATAGATGGCCAACAGACACATGAAAAGTTGCTCAAAACACTAATCATCACAGAAATGCAAATCAAAACCACAATGAGATATCACCTCACACCTGTCAGAATGACTATCATCAAAAATACAACAGATAACAAGTGTTGAATAGGGTGTGGAGAAATTGGTGGGAATGTAAATTGGCATAGTCACTATGGAAAACATTATGGAGGTTTCCAAAATTTAAAAGCAGCTCATGCAGCTCAATAACAAAAAAACCAAACAACCCAATCCAAAAATGGGCAGAAGACCTAAATAGACATTTCTCCAAAGAAGATATACAGACTGCCAACAAACACATGAAAGAATGCTCAACATCATTAATCACTAGAGAAATGCAAATCAAAACTACAATGAGGTATCATCTCACAGCGGTCAGAATGGCCATCATCAAAAAATCTAGAAACAATAAATGCTGGAGAGGGTGTAGAGAAAAGGGAACCCTCCTACACTGTTGGTGGGAATGTAAATTGATACAGCCACTATGGAGAACAGTATGTAGGTTCCTTAAAAAACTAAAAATAGAACTACCATACGACCCAGCAATCCCACTACTGGGCATATACCCTGAGAAAACCATAATTCAAAAAAGATTCATGTACCCCAGTGTTCAGTGTTTTTTGAAAAAAAACAAATCCAGGCTATTGGTAGCTCACAGCACCCAGCCACTTCATCCATTTTCAGGTCTCGGTTATCCTCTGCCACACTTATCATCCTTTCCAATTTATCCAAAAGAACAATGGCACTGTGTGGATAGGAGTTTGAATAGCTCCTCCAAAATTAAGAATAATTGTCACCCTTACCCACTCACCAATCTGACTTCAAATATCTTTTTTAAATATTCACTTTTATACTGCCAAAATGGTACCTCTTTAGAAACAGCATTTTATAAAAGTAGGACCTTGCTCTTTTATAATCTCAGGACTTGTTCCATGAGATCAGAGACAGAGGTGATATGATGCCTTTAAACCTTTCTACATGGCTCTTCACCAGTAACTGCTTTGCCAAAACACTTTCTCTTTCTTAAAAAAAAAAAATGTACCAAATATTCTTAACTCACTTTAAATAGCTATGCCCATGGAAAATCTGCCTGATGTAACATAGACAATATGGGCTGTAGGTAAATCCATTAGTCCTAGAAAATGATCAATGAGCTGAAGCCCTGGTGAAGATTTTATTAATTTGGTTATCATGGCTGGGTGATCCCCATGCAGGTATATATAGCCTCGAAATTTCCAACAAGAGAGATCAAGAGGAATCAATGTAAGCAAAACAGATGTTACAGCCACAGAAGCTCATTAATCATTTGCAGTCATGTGATTTTCTTAATATATAAAACCTCAGTTGTACAGAATGAAATAAACCCCCAAACCTTCAATTGACCAGGAACTTTTCTGTATTTGATTTTAGAGACAGAAAAAGCTGAATTTCCTACAAAATCAGCAAACAAAAAAAGGAAAAATTAGCAGTGAGATTTTCTGCCAGTGACAAGAATAAAGACATCAGGAGGCATGCTTTTCAAATTAATACATAATACAAAACTAGGAACAAGAGCTACAACACTAACAGAATTGGGATCCAAACTGGTCCTGACAAGCTGAAACTCTGGACCAGTGTTCTCAACTCTGCACACTGGCATCAGTTGAGGAGCTTTAAAAGTCCAGCCATGCTTGGGATCTACCCTCAGAGATTCTAATGTAATTAGTCTGGGTCAAGGCTCAGGCATCAATAGTTTTTAAATGCTCCCCAGAGGATTCTAAAGCACAGTCAAGGTTGAGACCTCTGCCTTAGATCATGTCAAGGTTCACTCTAATAAAGGGTCAGATGCTGTGATTGTCAGCAGTGGTGGGCAGGTGACTGAGAGACAAGTGACACAGTGCAGACCTAACTGCTGTCTTAGGATAGAAAAAAGGAATATTCAAAGAGAGACATAGCTAAAATCCACGAGCAATAGTAATGGATAAAATCGTTGACTGGTTCCTACATGCCAGGCACTGAGCTGAGGGCAGAAACATGAGAATAGTAAGTTTACCACATACAAACAGAAAGATGAATAGATAAACAGATAGGTAGGTAGGTAGATAGATAGATAAGTAGATAGATACATGAGCATGCATGGCAAATTTGGTGAAGATGTCCAAGAAATTGGATGAGAGTTACCACTGGAATGTGGGGTTAAAGGAAGATTTATTTTTATTATATAATTGTATACTCATTTGAACTTTTTTCATTTTTACTAAGTGCGTGTGTCATTGTCATGAAGATTTTTAAAATACCGGGCTTCCCTGGTGGTGCAGTGGTTGAGGGTCCGCCTGCCGATGCGGAGGACGCGGGTTCGTGCCCCGGTCTGGGAGGATCCCGCGTGCCGCCGAGCGGCTGGGCCCGTGGGCCATGGCCGCTGAGCCTGCGCGTCCGGAGCCTGTGCTCCGCAACGGAAGAGGCCACAGCAGTGAGAGGCCCGCGTACCACAAAAAAATATATATATATATATGTATATATATATATATTTAAGTAATAGCAATTTCTGATCTTGATGAGGACTGGGTTTTTTTTCCACTATGTCCCCCAACTCAAGCCATCTGTTTCCCCTCTTTGATAAAAATAATCAGGATTTTTTGGATAATCCCCTTTGTTCACTGCTCATTTGCTACACGCACCTAAACTGAGCTCTACTAATGAGCCATAGACCCCAGTATTTTTAACTGACTCTGGGATTGGTACTTGCTGAAGGTTAGACAAGTTGAGATCAATTGGCAACATTCTTCCATAGAAAATAGCAGCTTGGGAGTAACTGGGGTATAGTTATAGATACACTTGGGGCTCTACAGTTATGCTGTATATATGTGGGATTAGTGGGTGTGCTAGAAAGAAGCCTGTGACTGCTGTGAGGAGAGACGATAGGGATAAAATAAAACTTGCGTGAGCCTGCAAGCCCTCCTCCTCTTGTAGCTCCCTTGGGTTGCCAAAGCTCTACAGAACTTTCAGCTCTCCATTCTATTGAGCAGGCCTGCCTCTGGTGTTCTCTTTAAACATACATCCCCAGAGCAGAGATGGCTGGGGGGGGGGCGGGGCAGAGGAAGCCTAGAGTCCCTCCCCTCAACCAGACACACGTCCTCCTCCGCTCAGGAGCACCCGCTGTTCTAAAGACCTGCCAGCAAGGCAGCACTTTCCTTTCATACAGAGGACAAAGCACCAGACTGAGGAAGAAGAATGCCTGGGATCTGGCGCTGATTTTAGTGTGGAGTTGTCTAAGTGTAGGCTACTGTATGGTCAGGCCCCTCAAGGTGGCTGCTGTCTTGTTCTCTGTACACACCCTGCTCCACCAGTCCCTGCCTCACCCACACGCTACTCATCTGACTGAACTTCCCTCTTAATCATAGAGCCTAATCAGTAAACACCTACATATTGCCCCCAGCCCCAATGAGTGATGGCTCTAATCTTTAGAACAGATCTCTACTATGATAGACCATCAAAGGGTGTGCCCCTCTGCTGGTTTCCCATGAGCCACCTTAATGTCAACTCTCTTTATAACTGGGAACCTCCCTCTCCCCCTGGGAGTGAAGACTGCTATCAATACTATGTCCTGCCTGTCACCTGTCACACATGGTGGCGTGTTGCTCCAGGACCTTGCTTCAGATAGGTAAGCTCCCCCATCCATTAAACCACTGATGTCTCTGTTGCTGACTCTGGGCTCTTTCTTAGGTCTTGAGGCTGGGCCGGCACAGGGCCGGCAGGTCTGCAGGGTGCAACCCAATAGCTACGCACTCCACCTATGAAAGGAGGAAGCTTGGAAGGATAGATTCAGCTTCTAGCTATGTTGTACATCTCTGGATGTTGCTTATATTTAGTAAAACATAAGTCTTCATGATGCTAGCTAATGTATTCCCAGCTTCAGTCTACTTGAAAGCAGTAGCCTATAAAATCTAGACCCAGAAGACAGAAATAATGTAGATGGCCATGCCATCCAGGCACCAGATATCATCACACAAAATGGCTTTCTGTATGCATCAACCAATCAATTTCTCTTCTCAACTGTCCACTTGGCCTGGACAGTTAGAGACAGAGATTCAAATCATTGCAGTGTCCTTGTTGTCACAATAAAACTTGGTGTTGTATTCCAAATACTGAATGTTCTAGTTACACAGAACTAGAGGGTTTTACAGGTGCATGCTCAGATTTACCTGAGAGCATGTGTAATAAATAACACTGCAGAAACATGGAAGCTGCCTTAGGACCCTAACTTTATATTCTACAAGGAAAGTGTAAAAGAGAAATCAAGTTCCTGTTTTCAAACAAGAAATATTAGTTTTTTTTCCAGTTTTCCTTCTAAAATGACAGTTTATAATTTAGATTAAAAGCCATCTGAGATGGAATTATTTTAATGACTTGACTAGAAGAGTGATGGTTTATTGAAAAGACAATTAATATGGAAAAATCTATTTTATTCTTGAGAAAACAAGTATCAATGAATCCCTGTTCATGCATTTCAACAAAATTGTATTTAAGTTTTTCTCCAAGAGAAATCATTACCAATCAAATGGATTTTAGTTTCCAAAATTTTATTAGATGTTATCATCATTTTTTATCCATCCTCTGACCCAGAGGAGAAAGAGAAAGCTAAAATGGGATCAAAGGAAAAGTCAGATTTTGATTTACAACTCATAATTTCTGACCAGATGTCCAAATCCAGCTAAAGTGTTTAATCAATATAGAGTAATTAAAAATGATGTCAGTTATAGAATGCTTTCACCTAAAAGTAGTGCTTAAGCGAACTTCTTGTTAAAAAATAAAGTAAAAATTAAAAAAGAAAAAAAAGCTATCTCTCTTTAGCATGTATTTCTCTAAATCTAATGCCCAAGACATTGCATCAAATTTAACTTGCTTCTCTAAATTTTATTGAAGAGGCTGCATAAAATAAAAGAATAAATATTCAAAAATAGCAGCCTAAGTATTCACAGGCAGATTTGTGGGACTTTGAATGGACATTTCAAGGGCCACTCTCCTTGCATTGAAAAGCCCATATTTCACTTGGACTTATCAAAGGTAACCAACAACTTCTGGGAATATCTCAGTCAATTTCCAGGTATAAGGTACTGAATCAGAAGTGTCCAGTTTTCGCTATGTTGATGTTTGGGAATTAGCCACTTTAGTTCAGAAATAGAAAATTAAGAAAGTATTTGGCCTAAGTCAATAAGATCATGAAGGGTACAAATGAAATAAAAGTGAACCAGGTCATTAAATCTGTAAGGCAGTCCCTTGAAGTTTAGAGATGCCAGTTAGGGTGGCTAAAAGGAAGCACAGTTTTGAAAAGTCAATAGCAAGTATACCAGGCCGATGGGTCTAATAAGAAAAATTATACATCGTTTCTATAAGCACTAGGTTAATGTATAGATGATTCGGCCTCAAGTAGTTATTAGGGGAAGTTGGTGATGTTTTTTAGATCAACAGCAGTAGTTATGCCAGGTGTCTGACATGTGAGTTTTTCATTTACTCCTCACAAAAACTCTGTGAGGGGTAAATGAATAGCAGCTATTCCTATCTTTAATTCACAAATTATAAGGAGAAGATCAAAAGGTTAAGTAAATTGCACTAGGTTAACCATGAATGACGGATCTGGGATTTGAACCCAATTCGATTTGATTCTAGAGCCCATGAACTTTCTTTGAAGCTGAGATATCTTTCAAAGACAAAAGACATCTCTGACACACAAAATACTTCCTGGGGTCACTATCAGATGCATAATTATCTACTGCCACTGTAATACTACAATAACGAAAACTTTAAATCCTTGCTAGCATAAAATAAAAAACATGTATGTTGTCCACTAATCTATGGGTCAGCTGAGAAGCTCTGCTGATCTTGGCTGAGTTTGGCCAAACTAACCTAGTCTTGTTTGTATGTCTGTGGTCAACTGGAGACTGGCTAGTCTAGAATGTTCTCAGGTAGGATGATTGTCTCTCTTCCACATAGTCATTTGTCCTCCAATAAGATAGCTTGGGCTTGCTTTCATGACAAAGATTGTTCTAAAAAAGGGAATGCAAGCAGATGAGGTCCCTGGAGGCCTAGGTTCAGAGCTAGCACACTGACGTCTGCACATACTTTATTGACCGACACAAGTCAAAAAGTCAATCCAGATTCAATGAATGAGGAAATAGATGTTACTTCTTGATAAGGAAGACCTGCAAAATCACATTGCAAAGGGCATATACAAGAAGGGGTAAAGAATTCAAACCATTTTTTCAGTCAATCTACCACAACAATGCAGAGATGAAAAGAACAGCTGTGTAGATCAAGACTGGTTTCTCACAATTTATTTATTCATTCAACAAATATTAATTGACCCCTCTCCTGGTTCAGGCTCCTTATAGGTACTGAGAATTCCAGGGGTGAATAAAACAGATAAAAATTCCTTCCCAAATGAAACTTACATTCTAATGAGGGATACAAGCAGTATTTAAAATAAATAACTAAAATAACTAGCATATATATATTTGTGTGCCAAGGCTGCATCAAAATAAATCCCAGAACTGTATTTTCTCACAATTCTGGAGGCTGGAAGTCCAAGATCAAGATGTCTGCATATCTGGTTTCTTTTGAGGTCTCTCTTCCTGGCTTTCAGACGGCTGTCTTCCTGCTATTTGCTCACATGCCTGTTCTCTATGCATGTGCCTGCCTCTCTGGTGTCTCTTCCTTGATTCTCATAAGGACACCAGCCATGTTGCACTGGATTAGGGCCCCACTTTTATGACCTCATTTAACCTTAATGACCTCTTTAAAGGCCTTTCTCCAAATACATTCATGTTGGGAATTAGGTCTTCAGCAAATGAGTTTTGGAGAGACACAATTCAGTCCGAAATAATATATTAGAAATTAAAAATAGCAAAGTAAATAAAAAGCAGGAAGCAAAATATAAACTGTTGGGTGAGGGTAAAATTTTGGATAGAATAGGCAGAGTAGTCTTCACTGAGAATATGAATATTTGAGAATTTGAATAGTGGAGCTGATCGTGTGAATATTAGGGGAAGAACATTTCAGGCAGAGGGAACAATAACTAAAGAGCCTCACTCAGGGCAGCGCCTTCTGGTTGTAGAGGGACAAGGCTTTAGAGGTCTGACAGTGGAGACAGCACCTGAGTGCATGCAGAGGTGGAGAGGTAAAGTGATTTAGACCAGACAGAACACAGTGAGGACTCTGGCTTTTACTCAGAGGTGTAATGAGAAACTATTGGAGGCTCAGGAGCAGAAGATGTCTATAACTTAATTCACACTTTTAACAGGGTTTTCTGACTGTTTTAAACTATACTGTTGAGAATAACTTACGTGATCAGTTCAAAGGAGGGGTCAGGTGGTGGCATGGACCATATGGTACCAGTAAGGTTGGGGAAAACTGGTTGAATTCTAGTTACGTTTAGAACTTAGGGGCTACAGGACAGGCTAATGGATCAAGTGTGGACTGTGATAGAAAGAGAGATGGCAAAGAGGATGCTAAGAATTTTGGCCTGGGTAATTTGGAAGAATGGAATTACCATTAACGAAGATAGGGAAGACTATAAAAGTAGGCGCAGGAGGAATCCTTTTTATTTGCTTAATTATTTGTTTTTATTTGATTGATTGATAAGAATATCAAAAGCTCAATTTTGGACATCTAACTTTGGATGGCTGTGTAAGGAATCCCCAAAACCATCCCTAGCTTCAAATATTCAAGGGAAGGGCTAACCGAATGTAGAATATAGTTGTACACAAAGTTAGGATTTATTACAGCAAAAGGGTACAAAGCAAATTCAGCAAAAGGAAAAGACACACAGAATGAAGTTTGGAGAAGCCAGGCGCACATTTGCAAGAGTTCTCTCCCAGTGGACACAGAGGACAGGCTCAATTCCTACAGCAACAAGCTGTGGGAACACATGCAAAATATGTGTATGAGGAAAGCTCATTAGAGACTCGGTGCCCAACATTTTTATCGGAGACTTGTCACGTAGGCATCCTCTGCCTAGCAGTCACCAAAATCCCAGACTTCCAGAAAGAAAGCACGTGTTCAGCATAAGCCACACTGTTTGCACAGTTTAGACACAGTGAGCCACTCTTATTGGTTAACTGTTGACTGAGAACACTCGTTCTGAGGGTCAAGCTCCCAGATGCCAGCCAACAGCTAACCTTACGAACAAACTTTTCTAAGGACAGCAGTCTCAGCCTTGCTGTGTTAACTCCATTGTCAGACCTGTTTTCTGCACAATGACCTTTGGACATCTCAGTGTAGATGTCAAGTAGGCAGAGGTCTATACAGACCTTGAATTCAGAGGAAAACTCTGAGCTGAAGATACAAATTTGTGAATCATCAGCATGAAGATGATATTTAAATTAATGAGAGTAGGTAATGTCCCCTTGGAAGTAAAACAATAGAAGTCCATGAACTGAGCTCAGGGCTCTCTAACACTTAGAGGTCAGAGAGATAAGAAGAAACAAGCTGCTGGGGAGGGGGCGGGGGAGGGCAGAGAAAGAAAAGAAAACAAACCAAAAAAAAAAAACAACAACAACAACTGAGAAGGAATAGATAGAAGTAGAAAGATAAGAGGAGAAGCAGAAGCCTAAAAGCCGTCCTGGACGCAACATGAAGAAAGTATTTGATAAACCACAACTCAAGTAAGATGAGAAGTGAGAAATGATGGCTGGATTACATTTTAATATATAGAGATCATCCACACTACTTATTCAGAAATATTTTTGACATCTTTTTACTTCCCTACAAGGTCCTATACAAAGCCTGGAAGGTGATGGCTGGTCCATGAAAATAAAGAGAGCAAGCACAATCCCAGCACCACTCACTCTGACCCCATCAACCAGCCCTCAGTGGGCACTTAGCAGAGAGCTACAGAGAAGGAAGTCTTGGGGGAATCTAGGACCAAGTGGGAGGAAAGCTATCTGCTTGTGAGGGAAGAATAATCCAACCAGATAGAGAAGGAAGAGTCAAGATACAAGCTACTGAATGACCTAATGCATGTAAATTGCTTAGTCTAGTGCCTGGCACTGTAAATACTACTGTGTTTATCATCATCACCAACAACAAAAACATCAGTATTATCCAAGACTGATCTAGTTACAGCAAATCTCACAAAAAAGGAAGTGAAGCATAGTATAATTTATACTTTCAAGATTTTCAAGGACCAGATAGGGTCTTCTTATTCCAGACCAAATCTCCTAAATACCCTACACTTATTCTAATTCCCTGAAATGACTTATACCATATCCTTTTAAAGAAATGTACTTCCCTTTTTTATCCTGATTCCTGCCCATTTTTAAAGTCCCAGGTCTATTTATATATTGGCCTGATTAAGATTTATCCTTTGGACAACTTAAAATAATATGAGTCCTTCCTTAAACATTGCACCTTAGGTGCCTCACTCACTCACTTCATTCTAATCCCAATCTCAACTGGGACTTAAGTAATGCTTAATTAGTGCTCAATTAATGGTAGGTAGTAGAATGATAAATGAAAGAACTAACTAAAGAATTGGGACCATCCACTGGAATTGTTTTTTCCTTCTGTCTCTCTGTCTCCCTCTCTTTCCGTCTTACTCTTTCTCTTCCCCTGGTATTTTTTTTAAGGATTTATCCAGCATTGACCTTGAGCAATCAAGTCAACTAAGAATCACTATAAAAAATAACATATTTTAGAACAATTATTTTGAAACTGTGGGTTGCAACTCATTAGTGGATTGTAACATCTGTTTAATGACTTAATGCAATAGAATGGAACAGCTTACACTTGGCTAGTCTAGAAGAAAAATGAAAAGATAAAAAAATATATGACAGTGCATTTTATGTAGTAAAAGTAAAAATTGCTTCTTGAAGTTTTGTGTGTGAGTGTGTGTGTTTCTGTGTGTTTCTGTGTGTGTGTACTAGGCAGCAAGGAAAAAAGTATTTCATGTTTGATCATGGTCCAAAACATTCCAGAAACACACTCTAGAGAAACTGCCACAAATGATATTTCATAATGCAGAAGACTATTGTCTTTATTAGTCTAAACTGAACTCACAAAGAAGTAATAAACATACAAGTTTTATTCTCTGATTTTCACACAGGTTCTGGAAGCTGCAGAAAGCCCCACTGTATGAGGTCGCATCCAGCTGATGCTACAATGCAGGACTGTGCAGGCACTTTCAAAATGCACAATTTGTTCCTTTTATTGTCTGGATGGGAGATGGTGAATACTTTCAATCCATAACAATAGACTTAACATTTTTATTCAAACCTCAGTGGATCCTCATGATTTTTAGCAGCATTTGGGGACATCTTGGGTATGATTATTACATTGTCTGGCTGGAAACACAATTTGAGGTTTGGAAGGAAACATATGCCAAATCAAATTCCCTAACAGGAGGCTCACTAAACATTAATTTTGCAAATCAGACTTCGTACAGTATCAAGCAGACACAAGAGCTCTTAAGAAGCCAGAGGCTGGGAAAGATCACAGAGTTCCAGACCAAATGTCCAAGAACTATTCCTCCAAAGACTGCTTCCTGGAAGTCTGAGATTCATCTAACTTCAAGTTTACAAACTGAAGTCCAGGTCAAAATGAGGGCTGCTATTGTGTTTTTTGAAGCTGATACAATTAGGTATAAGTTGGAGACAATATTTTAAAACTGAGTGATTTTAAATAGAATCTATATGCCTAGCTTCTCTTGAAAAATTCAGAATATATGGCAGCCGGGCTGACATTTCATTATGGGTCTCTATAGCAGCTGCCTTTTTTGTACAGGCAAACCTTCTCCAGCTTTTCAGGGTCAGCATATGCACCTACATCTGCTTCAGTCACTTGTTTTACCTGCCTGGTCCCATGAACATTTTAATTTGCCATTCATAATCTAGCAACACGTATCTAATTAGAGTAGATCATTTGGAAACAGATATGGGTACTGTCAGAGGGGTGAAGTGTGGAAGCTAATTTAGTCAACAGTTTTTACATTTGCCCTCTTTCTTGTCCTAAGCACATCCTTTCCTGTTCATTACAGTTGCTCAGTAAATGATTGCTGATAACTGTTTTACAGATAAACACAGTGCATAGCAATGAAAATCAGAAAGCCAAGTGTCTGGCAAAGAGGAGCATTGGCAAATATCTTAGTAGTGCCCTTCCCACTCGAAAACTTCCACCACCTATTAGCTTAAATTTTCATGCCACTTCTCCGTTAATTTCAAAAAAAAAAAAAAAAAAAAATCCAGATGTGTAATTATTTTTAGGTGCTGTAGTTCAAAGATATTCAAGGAGCCCAAGTTACAATGTTAGACTGATGTCTCGCAAATGCTCCATTGGTACTTCCGAACTGGAAGCTTGTATCCATGCTCTGCAGTCTAGAAGTCACTTCCTTTACTCCCTTACTCAGTTCAAACCCACCTCAGCCACACTGCTTTCTAGTCCTGAGGCCTCTACTGACTCTCTCTTCTCTGGGTTATGAGTGCTTTTCCTGCCTTTCCATTCTTAGCTGGGGAGTGGGTGCTTGCTATAAACTATCCTTCTTGACTGTCCTTTCTGCAATAATCCATCAAATAAATATTAATTTAACATTTGTAAGACAGTGCATAATCACTGTCAGGTTTACAATGTGTATAAAATCCAGTCCTTACCTTTATAGAAGTAACATCCAACTGTATATACCAGCCAGTATTCCCCAGTTACCATTCAGAATTGAGCACATATAGGTTCTAAGAAAATGCCTATTAAATAAATTGTTGAGCAGAGAAAATCAATGAGTGAAGGAGCATATGAGTAAATAAACAGACCGGTGAACTCTGTGTCCTTTGGATTGCCCACACATTTACTTTTTGGAATTTTACATTTGCACCGTGATGTGCCAGGCCACACTCACAACCATGAACTGCTCCAAACCTGAGAGTGTGCACCATGCTGCTCTATTTCTGTAGCTTCCATGGTAACAAGAATAGTTCCAGAACAAGAAGAGAAAGGCAGCCTGATATGGACAAAAAAGCATGAAGAATCAGGAATCCACAGACTGTTTTAGGGTCCAGAATCTGCTGTAATGGATGCATTTGACCATAAATCCCACGTGGGTGGCTAATTGATCCACCTTAAAACTCAGCTTCCTCATCTGCAGAGTAATAAGGATGTGTTAGATCCAATCTCAGAATTCTTCCAGTAGTAACTTATGATCTTAATTAGAATTAGTCTTGGGAGAGGCTTTCTCTGAACTTTAAAGCAACAAAAAGAAATGATAAATCCTAATTTACAAAAAAGAAGGAAAGAAAAAGAAAAATTTCACCATCATGTTTGTTCTTGCTGATGTTGCTTTTGTTTTTCCCTATAGTTCCTTTTGCTCTATGGGGCTAATAAAAATCAGAAAAAGGCTACACCTTCATTAAGTTGCAAAAAAAAAAAAAATTATTCTCTTTCTCATGCTCCTTGATCTGATCAATCAGAATATGAGCTCGCTGCCTCCTGAACTGAATTTGGTGGACTTCTTTTAGAGTGTGTAAAACATAGGAGAGATTTTGATTTTATTTATTTAATCCAAACCTTGTTTGGGGGAGTTAACAGCAATTCTAGAAATCATCCTAGGATGACACTCATTATTTCATAAGAGATACGAAAGAGATAAAGTAGGGATTCTTAAACATTAGCAAGTTTCAGAATCACCTGGAGGACTTCTAAATACATGGATTACTAAGCCCCACCCCACAGAATACTTGATTCAGCATTTCTGGGGCGGGACCTGATAAATGCATTTCTAACAAGTTCCCTGCTGAGGCTCATGCTAGTGGCCAAGGGACCATCGTTGACAACAGCTTTTCTATAATATAATGCTTCCCATTAAGGGAAGTTATTATTTGTCGCCCTAAAAGGCAAAGTCAGGATCTATAAACAAAAATTACTGAAATAGATAGATAGTCCCACATAGTTCAATATAACTAAAAAATTCAACAGCATTTAATTTCTGCAATAATAGAAAGGTCAGAAACTCTGCCACCGACGACCCTGTCCCCACACTGAGTGACACCCGTGACCCGCCTCTGTAGGAGACCCACCAACACTAGCAGCCATGTAGCTAACGGGGTCTTGGTGCTCCAGCTAGGTGTCAGGCCTGAGCCTCTGAGGTGGGAGAGCTGAGTTCAGGATATTGGTCTACCACACACCTCCCTGCCACATGTAACATCAAATGGCGAGAGGGCTCCCAGAGATCTCCATCTCAATGCTAAGACCCAGCTCCACTCAATGACCAGCAGACTCCAGTGCTGGACACCCTATGCCAAACAACTAGCAAGACAGGAACACAAAACCACCCATTAGCACAGAGCCTGCCTAAAATCATATGAAGTTCACAGACACCCCCAAAACACATCACCAGGCATTGTCCTGCCCATCAGAAAGACAAGATCCAGCCTTATCCACCAGAACACAGGCACTAACCGCCCCCCCGCCACCAGGAAGCCTACACAACCCACTGAACCAACTTTAGCCACTGGGAGCAGACACCAAAAACAAGGGTGTCTACGAACCTGCAGACTGTGAAGAGGAGACCCCAAACACAGTAAGTTAAGCAAAATGAGAAGAAAGAGAACTACACAGCAGATAAAGGAGGAAGGTAAAACCCCACCAGACCAAACAAATGAAGAGGAAATAGGCAGCCTACCTGAACAGGAATTCAGAGTAATGACAGTAAAGATGATCCAAAATCTTGGAAATTTTCGAAGGCAGAAAATACAAGAAACGTTTAACAAGGGTCTAGAAGAACTAAAGAGCAAACAAACAATGATGAACAACACAATAAATGAAATTTAAAATTATCTAGAAAGAATCAATAGCAGAATAACTAAGGTAGAAGAATGAATAAGTGACCTGGAAGATAAAATAGTGGAAATAACTACTGCAGAGCAGAATAAAGAAAAAAGAATGAAAAGAATTGAGGACAGCATCAGAGACCTCTGGGACAACATTAAATGCACCAACATACAAATTATAGGGTTCCCAGAAGAAGAAGAGAAAAAAAAAAGGGACTGAGAAAATATTTGAAGAGATTATAGTTGAAAATGTCCCTAATATGAGAAAGAAAAGTCAATCAGGTCCAGGAAGCACAGAGAGTCACATACAGGATAAATCCAAGGAGAAACAAGCTAAGACACATATTAATCAAAATTATCAAAAATTAAATACAAAGGAAAAATATTAAAAGCAGCAAGGGAAAAACAACAAATAGCATACAAGGGAATCCCCATAAGGTTAACAGCTGATCTTTCAGCAGAAACTGTGCAAGCCAGAAGGGAGTGGCAGGACATATTTAAAGTGATGAAGGAGAAAAACCTGCAACCAGGATTACTCTACTCAGCAAGGATCTCATTCAGATTCGACAGAGAAATTAAAACCTTTAAAGACAAGCAAAAGCTAAGAGAATTCAGCACAACCAAACCAACTTTACAACAAATGCTAAAGGAACTTCTCTAGGCAGGAAGTAAAAGAGAAGAAAAAGACCAACAATAACAAACCAAAACAACTGAGAAAATGGTAATAGGAACATACATATCGACAACTACCATAAATATAAATGGATTAAATGCTCCAACCAAAAGACATAGACTGGCTGAATGGATACAAAAACAACACCCGTATATATGCTGGGTACAAGAGACCCACTTCAGACCTAGGGACACATACAGACTGAAAGTGAGAAGATGGAAAAAGATATTCACGCAAATGGAAATCAAAAGAAAGCTGGAGTAGCAATTCTCATATCAGACAAAATAGACTTTAAAATAAAGACTACTAGAAGAGACAAAGAAGGACACTACATAATGATCAAAGGATCAGTCCAAGAAGAAGATATAACAATTGTAAATATTTATACACCCAACATATGAGCCCCTCAATACATAGGCAAATGCTAACAGCCATAAACGGGGAAATCGACAGTAACACAATCATAGTAGGGGACTTTAACACCTCACTTTCACCAATGGACAGATCATCCAACATGAAAATAAATAAGGAAACACAAGATTTAAATGACACACTAAACAATAGGGACTTAATTGATATTTATAGGATATTCCATCCAAAACAACAGAATACACTTTCTTCTCAAGTGCTCATGGAACATTCTCCAGGATAGATCATACCTTGGGTCACAAATCAAGCCTTGGTAAATTTAAGAAAATTGAAATCGTATCAAATATCTTTTCTGACCACAATGCTGTGAGACTAGATATCAATTACAGGAAAAAAATCTGTAAAAAATACAAACACATGGAGGCAAAACAATGCACTACTGAATAATCAAGAGATCACTGAAGAAATCTAAGAGGAAATCAAACAAGTGACAATGAAAACAAGACAGCCCAAAACCTACAGGATGCAGCAAAAGCAGTTCTTAGAGGCAAGTTTATAACAATACAAGCCTACCTCAAGAAAAAAGAAACGTCTCAAATACACAAGGTAACCTTACACCTAAAGCAAACAGAGAAAGAAAAACAAACAAAAAAAACAAAGTTAGCAGAAGCAAAGAAATCATAAAAGATCAAATCAGAAATAAATGAAAAAGAAATAAAGGAAACGATAGCAAAGATCAATAAAACTAAAAGCAGGTTCTTTGAGAAGATAAACAAAACTGATAAACCATTAGCCAGACTCATCAAGTAAAACAGGGAGAAGATTCAAATCAATAGAATTAGAAATGAAAAAGGAGAAGTAACAACTGACACTGCAGAAATACAAAGGATCATGAGAGATTACTACAAGCAACTCTATGCCAATAAAATGGACAACCTGGAAGAAATGGACAAATTCTTAGAAAAGCAGAACCTTCTGAGACTGAACCAGGAAGAAATAGAAAATATAAACAGACCAATCACAAGCACTGAAATTGGAACTGTGATTAAAAATCTTCCAACAAACAAAAGCCCAGGACCAGATGGCTTCACAGGAGATTTCTATCAAACATTTAGAGAAGAGCTAACACCTATCCTTCTCAAACTCTTTCAAAATATAGCAGAGGGAGGAACACTCCCAAACTCTTTCTACAAGGCCACCATCACCCTGATACCAAAACTAGAAAAAGATGTCACAAAAAAAGAAAACTACAGGCCAATATCACTGAAGAACATAGATGCAAAACTCCTCAACAAAATACTAGCAAACAGAATCCAACAGCACATTAAAAGGATCATACACCATGATCAGGTGTTTTTTTTTTTAACATTGTTTTTTTTAACATCTTTATTGGAGTATAATTGCTTTACAATGGTGTGTTAGTTTCTGCTTTATAACAAAGTGAATCAGCTATACATATACATATATCCCCATATCTCTTCCTTCTTCTGTCTCCCTCCTACCCTCCCTATCCCACGTCTCTAGGTGGTCACAAAGCACCGAGTTTCTCTCCCTGTGCTACGTGGCTGCTTCCCACTATCTATCTATTTTACATTTGGTAGTGTATATATGTCCATGCCACTCTCTCAGTTCGTCCCAGCTTACCCTTACCCCTCCCCGTGTCCTCAAGTCCATTCTCTATGTCTGCATCTTTATTCCTGTCCTGCCCCTAGGTTCTTCAGAACCTTTTTTTTTTTTAGATTCCATATATATGTGTTAGCATATGGTATTTGTTTTTCTTTCTGACTTACTTCACTATGTATGACAGACTCTAGGTCCATCCACCTCACTACAAATAACTCGATTTCATTTCTTTTTATGGCTGAGTAATATTCCATTGTATATATGTGCCACATCTTTATCCATTCTTCTGTCGATGGACACTTAGGTTGCTTCCATCTCCTGGCTATTGTAAATAGACCTGCAATGAACATTTTGGTACATGACTCTTTTTGAATTATGGTTTTCTCAGGGTATATGCCCAGTAGTGGGATTGCTGGGTCATGTGGTAGTTCTAGTTTTAGTTTTTTAAGGACCTCCCTACTGTTCTCCATAGTGGCTGTATCAATTTATATTCCCACCAACAGTGCAAGAGGGTTCCATTTTCTCCACACCCTCTCCAGCATTTATTGTTTGTAAATTTTTTTGACGATGGCCAGTCTGACTGGTGTGAGGTGATACCTCATTGTAGTTTTAATTTGCATTTCTCTAATGATTAGTGATGTGGAGCATTCTTTCATGTGTTTGTTGGCAATCTGTACATCTTCTTTGGAGAAATGTCTATTTAGGTCTTCTTCCCATTTTTGGATTGGGTTGTTTCTTTTTTTGTTATTGAGTTGCATGAGCTGCTTGGTTTTGTCATATATGGCCTTTATTATGTTGAGGTAAGTTCCCTCTATGCCTACCTTCTGGAGGGTTTTTATCATAAATGGGTGTTGAATTTTGTTGAAAGCTTTTTCTGCATCTATTGAGATGATCATATGATTTTAATCCTTCCATTTGTTAATATGGTGTATCACATTGATTGATTTGTGTATATTGAAGAATCCTTGAATTCCTGGGATAAACCCCACTTAATCATGGTGTATGATCCTTTTAAAGTGGTGTTGGATTCTCTTTGCTAGTATTTTCTTGAGGATTTTGGCATCTATGTTCATCAGCAATATTGGCCTGTAGTTTTCTTTCTTTGTGACTTTTTTTTTTTTTTTTTTTTGCGGTATGCAGGCCTCTCACTGTTGTGGCCTCTCCCGTTGCGGAGCACAGGCTCTGGACACGCAGCCATGGCTCACAGGCCTAGCTGCTCCGCGGAATGTGGGATCCTCCCGGACCGGGGCACGAACCCGTGTCCCCTGCATCGGCAGGCGGACTCTCAACCACTGCGCCACCAGGGAAGCCCAGTCTATGTCTTTTGGTTGGAGCATTTAATCCATTTACATTTAAGGTAGTTATTGATATGTATGTTACTATTAACATTTTCTTTATTGTTTTGGGTTTTTTATTTTAGATCTTTTCCTTCTCTTGTGTTTCCTCTCTAGAGAAGTTCCTTTAGCATTTGTTGTAAAGCTGGTTTGGTGGTGCTGAATTCTCTTATCTTTTGCTTGTCTGTAAAGGTTTTAATTTCTCCATCAAATCTGAATGAGATTCTTGCTGGGTAGAGTAATCTTGGTTGTAGGATTTTCCCTTACATCACTTTAAATATGTCCTGACACTCCCTTCTGGCTTGCACAGTTTCTGCTGAAAGATCAGCTGTTAACCTTATGGGGATTCCCTTGTGTGTTATTTGGTTTTTTTCTCTGCTGCTTTTAATATTTTTTCTTTGTATTTAATTTTTGATAGTTTGATTAATATGTGTCTTGGCGTGTTTCTTCTTGGATTTATCCTGTATGCGATTAAGTAGTGTATTGTTTCGCCTCCCTGTGCTTGTATTTTTTACAGATTTTTTCCTGTAATTGATATCTTTGATATTCAGTGGCTTGTGTAGGCTTCCTGGTGGAGGGGACTGGTTTCTCCACCAGTGCTCTGGTGGTTGAGGCTGGATCTTGTCTTTCTGGTGGGCAGGACCGCACCTGGTGGTGTGTTTTGGGGTGTCTGTGAACTTATTATGATTTTAGGCAGCCTCTCTGCTAATGGGTGGGGCTGTGTTCTGTAGGAGTTGTTCCACATGTATATGTATTTCTGATGTATTTGTGGGGAGGGAGGTGATCTCCACGTCTTGCTCCTCCGCCATCTTGAAGGTCTCTCCCGCTCTTTTTTCACAGTTGTTGTTTTTAATTTATTCCAAAAGTTGGGCATCTGTGCGCCTCACATTCACAGATTTTAAATGATAAGAGAACTATGTTTGGAAGAAGCTTGCTTTTATCCAGCCATCGCACACTTCAAATAAGAAAGGAGTTTTAAAAAGTCTTCACTCCCTCTAGTCTGTATACTGACTGACAGAGAATAAAAAATTTAAATGAGAGAAAGTCAATTATTGATCTGCATTCTTTTTGCATGGACATTTTTATGCAATTATATCATGCTAGCATTTACTTGGATTTCAACAGCATGCATCAGACTAATTGATTTTGCTCTACTGAAATAAAATTGTAATGTTACTATATCTACTTTAACCCTTTACCTTCCAGGAAATGTTATTTATGCCAAGAAAAGAGCCAAGCTGCATCACAATATAACTCTCTTTTGAAATGTTCTATCCTTTTATGTTTGGAGAAAACATAAGCCTTTTCAAGAAAGCCTCTAAGATGTCTCTAGCAAGGAGGGGCTTTGGCAGATTTTTAAGTAGCTACATGACAAATTTAATAAACCTGTCTTGAGGACCACCTGTCTCTTGGAAGCATCCATCTATTGATTTTTTTCCCACTGGTTTGTTTACCAAATATTTATTATCACATCTCATGTGTATTTTAAGGGAAGAGAGAAGCGGAAAGCAGAGGAGGATGAATGGATTGCAGTTTTCGATTCAAACCCAGGAGTTCCCCTCTTGCTTCATTTTACATTTCACTGGCTGTAGAGAAAGGAGTTAGACTAAAGAACAATGTGAGGCTTAAAGTATTAATGGGACATTATGATATGCAACTGAGATTCCCCTTTAATTCACTGGAAGAATTCATTAGAGCCCAGAGCGGGAGGCAAGTCAATGACATATAAGCGAAGACCTAAAGGAGATTTTGGTGTAATGAAGCCATGAAATAATGCAGTGGTAAGAAAATGCCAGGGAAAACACTTACAAAAAGCTGCTCTGCACCTAAGATTTGAGACTTCATATATTATATATAAATGCATCTATAATTGTACACATGTATATATGCATACATTATATTTTGCCAAAACATTTCAAAGTAATTTACATATATCACTATACTTCATCTCTAAGGAGATCAACATCTTTCTCCAAAAACTAATAATTCCCTACCTAACTATATGTAATAGTATTCTCACAACTAACAGAATTAACAACAATTACCTAATGTCATCAGATACCTTTTCCTGCAACTGTCAAGATAGGATAACTTTTAATGGCAGAGGTCCTATCTGTAAGTGATATAGAAGATATTTCCTTTATAACAAAGTGAATATAAAGCAGAAACTAACACACCTTTGTAAAGCAATTATACTGCAATAAAGATGTTTAGAAAAAAAACAAGAAGATATTTCCTTAAAGTTGATAAATTTTGGCTGATAAGAGTTGGGTATAATGAAAAATGTTCTGGTCTATCCTGTGGCATTTTTAACTTAATACTCCATGTCTACATTGTATTTTAAAATAAATTTATAAAAAACAAAAGTGGTCACTGGATTTTCTGGCCAATCATTTAGGTTGTTTTTTCATAAAGTGTTACATTTTTACAAATGTAAAGAGCTATATTTTTATATTTTGTTGATGGTGATAATTGGTATTACCAAGCCTTTACTGGAACAGTACAGTGTGAGTTCCCAAGAGACCTACGATCAACAATCTTGGAAAAATTCCCTTTTCTTGGAAGAACATACCTACAAGCCCATAACTGGGCACAAAAATGAAGTTGATAGAGAGAAAAGTGGTAGAAAGGCAGAAAGATAGATAAAGAAAAAATAGGAAACATATGTAATGACAAAAGGAGAATATAAAGAAATCAATCTCGCTGCCACTAAAAACTGTGAGGATGTAGGGAAATAATTAAAAATTCAGGAGGCAGTCAATTAAAACAGAAATATACAAATAATATTTCTGGGTTATTATTTAAAATAATTTAGCAGGACAATCAGGCATAAAGAAAATCTGATAATTTGTAACATACAACCTACTAAAAAGTTTTATGGTCTTTCTTTTCTCTATTCTCCACACAAAATGTCGTTGTCAATTACTTTTCAACGTGTTCATGTTTTCTATAGACAATACAAGATTTGAGACCATCTTAAATATCATTGTACTTCTCACACAACCTAGCAGTACAGCGTCTTTCACATAGCAGAGACTCAATAAATATATGCCTTTCCCATCGATGAGGATAGAAAACCTAATTTCTTTTAATTCTTGAAACCAAAGCTTGGCTACTAATAAACTATCCCAGGAGTCCTTGGAAGCACTGACTTTTCTTTTTGAGAATTTCTGAGTCGTAAAAGCAAATGAGCTCCTTATCTTTAAGGAATAGAGAACAGATAGTAAATGCATGCTCACAGTAGCCCAAGATTGCATTGGCGTGTCCCCAGCTCTAAACAATGACAAAAAGCACATTAACCACAAGATCAAGATGCCTAATCAATTTGCAAGCACATGGAAGATCTCAGAATGATGGGTAATAACTAGCATGACTTTGTGACCAACAAATCATGCTAGACCAATTCAGTTGCCTCATCTGACAGAGTGGCAGACCTTGTATGCAGGGAGGAAGGGATAGACATAATATATTTTGACTTCGGGAGGCTTCTGACTCTGTTCCACATGACATGCTCATCAACAAGGTAGGAAAATATGGCTTGCTGTCAGAGATGGATTAAACTGATTGGAGCTGTGGCTAATTGGGATGAGAAGAAAAATCACAGACTGCACGAAAACATAAGTGCAAAGCCACATATGTTGCTGTTTGGGGTCTGGATAAATTCAAGGGCAAATGAGTATAGCAGGCAGAGCAGAATACAGTTAGATGGCTGACCCTTGCCCATAAATACAATAGCTCATGTCTTTTAACGGCATTTCTTCTAACTCTCTGGACATTAGCGAGTGTACGAATAAATGGACACTATGTTACTGTGCTCATAGGAAAGTCATTATTTTAGATTAAAGCTTTATGTCTTTAAAATATACTTTTAAAATGAGAAAAAAACTAGATATCATCATTTTCTATTAAGCTACTAAGAGTAGGGCTTCCCTGGTGGCGCAGTGGTTGAGAGTTCTCCTGCCGATGCAGGAGACACGGGTTCGTGCCCCAGTCTGGGAGGATCCCACATGCCGCGGAGCGGCTGGGCCCGTGAGCCATGGCCGCTGAGCCTGCGTGTCTGGAGCCTGTGCTCCGCAACGGGAGAGGCCACAAGAGTGAGAGGCCCGCGTACCGCAAAAAAAAAAAAAAAGAGTAAATCTATCTCCATCAAGGATAAATTGGACGGATCTCCCCAAATATGACAAATTGAATGAGAACAGGAAAATAAGATGACGGAGTTTCAAAGGAAGAAATAGGAGAGAAATCTTGGAGGACAGTAAATGGCTAAAGGCAGAGCAATAGGGGCTTCCAATCATCCTGACTATAGTCAGATTTGACCTGAAATTAATTTCTTTTAGTTAGCATATTGGTTAAGATCTGACCCTACGTTCAGTATTTAGTTCAGGTCAATCAATGTTTTGAACTTACCAGATCACCTGGAAGAACTACCACTACCATAGAAATTTGATCAGGAACTGGAGAGTCATTTATGACAACATATCAGCCAACAAGTAAGTCCTTACTAAACACCAAGTGTGTGGCCACCTCTGCTAGACACAGCCACTGCCCTCAAAGATCTGGGGCACTAAAGGGAAAGATAACATCTATGAAAGATAAAACATGCGTATTCTGGGCTTCCCTGGTGGTGCAGTGGTTGAGAATCTGCCTGCCAATGCAGGGGACACGGGTTCGAGCCCTGGTCTGGGAAGATCCCACATGCCGTGGAGCAACCAGGCCTGTGAGCCACAATTACTGAGCCTGAACGTCTGGAGCCTGTGCTCCACAACAAGAGAGGCCGCGATAGAGAGAGGCCCGCGCAACGCAATGAAGACTGGCCCCCACTTGCCGCAACCAGAGAAAGCCCTCGCACAGAAATGAAGACCCAATACAGTCACAAATAAATTTAAAAAAAAAATGCGTATTCTGATCTCTCCTCTCTCCAACATCTATGATTTCTTTCTCTCAACTTGAGCCTTTCTTCCTTTAAATGTATTCTACTCCATTTCCTCTAAAAACTTTCACATGATTTTGGCACATGTAATGATTTTAAAAGGTGTGTAAAAATTCTTTGAGATTCCTCCTTTGAAAAGGTGAAGACTAATTCCTCTCCCCTTAACTGTGGGTTATACTTAGAGACTGCTTCTATCAACATGGGAAAAATGCTAGTGTGTTACTTTGGAGAAAAAGTCATAAAAGGCCCCAAAAGGAAAATTATCAATATACTTGACAATCCTAAAATTTAAAACGTCTACTTATTAAAACATATCATAAATAAAGTGAAAAGTACAAGCCACAGAATGTGAAATGTTTTTAACTGTACTACGATGAAAGGACGTATCCAGATTACACAAAGAACTACAAATTGATAGGAAAAAGTTAGACAAATCAATAAAAACAGTAGGCTGAAGTCTTAACTGGGTATTTTACAAAAGAGCAAGTCCAAATGGTTGATAAAGCTTTAATCTAAATGGGTGATAAAATAAAATCTACTTCTTCAGTAACCAGGGAAATATAAATGAAAACTACAGAGAACTAAAAATATATGTGTCAAATTGGCTAAAATAAAAAAATCTGAGAAAGCCTAGTATTTGGTGACAATGTAAGGTATTGTCTGCTAAAACTAAAAACAGGCATACACTGTGATTCAGCAATTCCACTCCTAGGTGGTAAATATACCATAGAAACCATGGATACATAGGCACCAAGATACATGTACAATAACTTTAATAGCAGCATAGATTTTATAGCCAAAACCTAGGAAAATTTATTTCAGTAGAAGAATATGCTATATTTATAAAATATAAACATGAAAATAAACTAAAATAATGTGCATCAACTTGGATAAATCATGTAAACATAGGAATGAAAACTATAGGACATTATAATATATTGTTTATTTATATTAAGTTCACAAAATACTAACTAAACAGCACGTTAAGGGATGCATATACTGGTGCTAAAATGATAAAGCAAAGCAAGAAAATGATTATCATAAAAATCAGCATAGCAGTTACCTCTAGCAGGTAGAGAGAGTTTAAGATATTTCAGAGTGAACATTTGGGGAGCTTCTGGAATGCTGGCTATGTTTTATTTCTTGACCTGTGTGGTGGTTCACAGGTTTCACTTTATAATTCATCCCATTACATTGTTTATTTATGCTTTATGCATTTTTCTTGTGTGTTATGTTTAAAAATAAAAGACTTACAGAACGACAGCAAATTTACACCACAGCCCTATAAACTAGCCTCAATTCGCACAACTCTATGGTAATTGCTCCCTGGGTTTTTCTCAAGAATCCCATGACATAGTTGGAAAGATATTCATACTGTGTTTTGTCTGCTTCATTCTGTTCAAATATTCATTAAACAATATTAGTTGAGTTCCTACTATGCGACGGGCACTATGCTAGGCATTTAGAATTATAACAGAGAAACAAAATAAAAATAAAACCCCCTGCCCTCACTCATGGAACTTATATTCTAGTTTAAGCTTAAAATAAAGAATTATATTAGCAAATAGGATTGTAAGAATAAAGAGAAGCTAGCCTCAGAAAAGACTGCATCCAGGTTTTCAAATAGCATAATAATTCTGAGTCTCATTTTTCTATCTCTCGTTTGGCTTAAAGTTGCACTCAGGTTTTATTTCCCTTAGACCCTTTCTTAAGTTAGGGGACATAACCTAATTAGCTTTGCAGTCCAATTCCTACAGTTTACACTCCAAGGGGAAAGAATGACTATCTCCGAGTGTCTATTTACAAAAAAATTTCAGGGAAGAGCTCTGATTGGCCGCTCTAAGATTGTTATTTCATCTGTGAGCCAATCGCCGTGACCAAGATAATGGTGTAGTCTGATTGGTCAAGCCTGGACCTTATACCCAATCCTGTGATGGAGGAAATGTGGCATTGTAATTGGTAGCCCTACCGAAACGGCATGGAGTAGGGAGGGGAATTTCCAAAAGAAACAGTGCTGAAATTAGAATTGAGTAAGCAGCGCTGGGTTGGTGAAGACAGCTGATGTACTCTCCAACAAGTACACATAATACGTATCAGGCTGTGATAAGGGCAAGCACAGAAAACGAAACAAATAAAGCACTGCAGGATCGCAGAGAAAGGAATAGTTATCTCTAATTGAAGAATCAAGGAAATCATCACAGGTCTGCACCCACCCTTCTTCACCCCACAGAGCCAGATCTCAAATCCGCCCCTGAAGGAATCAAGCTGATGATCTTATTCAGAATTAAAGAAACACAGATCTGAGAGGGGCATGAAGGTTACGTTGGATTTCCTAACACACTCTGAACACGAGTGTCAGCAGAATCCATAACATTAGTATGATGGTCAGTAAGGTGGCCCCCATAATCTGTCTCAGAGAGCAGGCCCAGGGTTTAATAGTCCTTATCTGTTCTGCCAGGATTAAAGACTGCTGTCCTTAACCAAGCTGAGATAATGTGAGTTTATAAAACATTCAATGAAGAACAATCATGCAACAAGAGAGAAGAAATTGGAGAGCCTGGAAGTGCTCTGAGTTTAAGCTCTGTGTCCCTAACTCAAGATTCCTGAAAGCCCTGCCTTGCTCTTCAAAAATGGTTAAATGAGTGTGTAACAGTGAAGTCCTGTTCTTCCCTCTGATGCGCTGCCCTGAAATGTCAGAGCTTTTTCCTGGAAACTTGGACTATGGTTTTAAGAAACTATTACAAAATATGATTACCTACTTCAGACTCTGCATTTGAACTTCCATTCATTCACCATATTCTAGAATCAATTTTCCAATTATGATAATACATTTAAAGTAGGCCCCTATATTACCCTTGCCTCTACTCACACTCCAATAAAATTCTCTACAATCAATTGCACTTCTGTGACATAACTTTAAAATGTGCACACCCTGACACCAGCCCTCTCTTCGGGCAGTCCTAAAGGTGACTAATTCCACACCCACACCCTTAAAGTTTACTTCTTTAAGGCTCTGCATTAACAGCCTACTAGGCTCTCCTTGGCTCCTCCATGTATGTGATTTCTGGTGCAGAAGAAAAGCAAAAATGGATGACAAAAGGAAAACCACTCCAAGGGGAAAAGGTAGAGCAGAGTTGGCATGACACACTGGCCATTGATGTAACGGCTCTCACAGGAGAGAGGCTGTTCCAGAATACTGTGACTGTACCAGATTCATGGAAGCATCCAGAGAGGCACAATCCTGGGGAAAAAAAACTGCTTATTTAAGAGAAAGAAATCTCTTCAATATTTTACTTTGTCACACTGAAATCTCAGCCCCAACACTCCAATATTCCACCAGGGATACTGGCATAATATCTCTCTTCCTCAGTGAATGAGGGGGGTGCGTTCAGAGTTGAAATTGAGAAAATGATACTGAACTTAGAGATGACTTGCAGAAAATTCTTAATGTGATGGGACATACACCTGTTTACAAACTTCAATGACCTTTTCATATCAAAGAGTCTCCCAGTCTTCACATAGCCAATTTTGAGCATTAGGGCAGCACTGCTCTGAACTACTCAGACTTTCTCACTTGGCAATGAATTTGGCTAGGAGTACACTAGTGTGCAATGAGGTTGTGACTAAGTATTGTATACGAGTACAAAGAAAAAGAAATACTCAAAAAAAAAAAAAGAAAGAAAGAAAGAAAAAGAAGGACTCACCCACTGGTGCCCTGGAAAAGCATACAGGTAAATGGTTCAAAACTTCAGACTACAGGCACACAGGGCCAAGCCTGAAAGGAAAAAGGAAATTAATACATATTATTCATTTATACAATTGCATGGCTGAAGAGCTCATTCAACTCAGAGCCACTACAAAATTCAATGGATTGTCTACCCTTTCGGTCATGACTGGAGATCTAGTTCAGCAATGACCAGGAAGAAGTTTTTTTTTATAGGAAAAGGACATGATTCCACATCTCTGTCATGACTCAGCTGTGTGTGTACACATATCTCTCTCCTCAACCCTACTGCTGGATTAACTTCCCTTTGGAATAAGAGACTGTGTTTCCCTTATCTTTGATTTCTTAAACTCATAACATAATCTTGGACCCATAACATAATGCTTTATGCAAAACAGACATTTGATAAATGGTTAACTGATAACTTTCAAACTTTACATTAAAGAATAAGCAATTCTGCCATCACTTATCTCTCCAATAGCCGTATGACTCAGAGAAAACACTTACGAATCTAGTGCTAACTACATTGTGGGATCAGGTGATCAGAACTGGGTATAAAAGAAAGTGAAGCTGGTTAAAAAGAGACAGGTACATAGTAATTAAAGAGTATGAAATACAGTATCAGACATCTCTGAGTTCAAAACTCAGCAGGCTCTTTAAGTTCTTTGACTCTCAGTTTCCTATTTATGAGATGAGTATAATACACTTCTATCAGGATTATTGTGGGGATTAAGTGAAATCATGCATGTAAAATTAAACTTTCATGTAAATGTCTTTTTTTTACATCTTTATTGGAGTATAATTGCTTTACAATGGTGTGTTAGTTTCTGCTGTATAACAAAGTGAATCAGCTATACTATACATATATCCCCATATCTCCTCCCTCTTGCGTCTCCCTCCCACCCTCCCTACCCCACCCCTCTAGGTGGTCACAGAGCACCGAGCTGATCTCCCTGTGCTATGCGGCTGCTTCCCACTAGCTATCTATTTTACATTTGGTAGTGTATCTATGTCCATGCTACTGTCTCACTTCGTGTCAGCTGATCCTTTCCCTTCCCCGTGTCCTCAAGTCCATTTTCTATGTCTGCGTCTTTATTCCTGTCCTGCCCTTACTGGGGTAGTGTTGTCTAAAGACAAACAGAACCTCTCCAACTGGCAGGGTTTTGTCCCCCTCTAAGTTCCTGCCAGAAGAACGATACGCAAAGGCCTCTCTCTGGGACCCACCGAACTCTGCTCTCAGCATCTCTCCCGCTCCTACCCTCTCCCCAGTCTGAGAAATCTTCTCTCTATGTGGGAAGAGTCTTACTCCTCTCGAAGCCCCTTTCTCACCAATATTTTGCCTTTACCTCAAGTCCTCCCAGGTTTCCTAAAGCCAGGAGTATTCCCTTTTTCTTTGTCTGCTTTGCCCTTCCCTCCCGGGGTTGGCTGAATTGACGGAGGGATGCAAGGATACAAGTAGAATGAAAGCACAGGGAAAACAATGGGAGGAAAATCCATCCAACAAGTGATGTTATTATTCAAATGGGGATGAACAAGGTGCCTTAGATACTTTGATCCTTTAGCTATTTTCTGGATACTCTCCCCATACTCTTTGAAGAAGGGTGTTCCAAATTGGAAACCCTATTTTAGCAAGACCATTGCCAAATAAAAGTCATAACTGTTACACAGGTGAAGAACATGGAGTTTTCCAGAAAGGAGAAAGTTGGGTAGACTATAAGCAGAGTTTGCCCTCCAAGCACTCCTATCTCCCCCCCTATTTTATATTCTTCTTTTTTGTATCCTGGAAACTCCCTTTCTTCTTTCATTCAGGCATTTGTTTTCTCCGTCCTCCACAGAGATCCATACAGATCTTCCCTCTTGTGAGAACCACGTGAAATAGGTTCCACCTTCTACTTGCTTGACCATAAACCCCATTCCCTCGGTAATTTAGCTCATTCTCATACCCAAACCAAAGGTTTCGGTGACTCAATACTCCAAAGGATACTTGAATTTTAAAGGATACTAAAGGAAGGAATCTATAGTAGTCACTAGCAGATAGACAGATAGGCTCTTTGATGGTTCTTAGAGACTCTCAAGTATGGAGCACCTAACAACTACAGAATACAGTTTCTTTTTAAGAACATCATTTACAAAAATGACCAATACTGGGACATAAAGCAAGTCTCAACAAAGTTTAGAGGAATGAAATCATACAGATTATATTTACAACCATGTTGTAATTAAATTAGAGATCAATAACAAAAAATAACTAGCAAAAACACTATATACTTTGGAAATTAAATACCTCATATACCAATATGTCAAAGAAGAAATCATAATGAAAAAGAATTTAAATGTGCTTTCACTGAATAGTAACAAAAAAATACAATGCATTGCAAAATTTGCGGGATACAGATAATGCAGAAATTGGAAGGAAATGTACCGACTTAATGCATGTATTAGAATATAATAATGTGTGAAAATTAACACGCAACCATCTGACCCAGATCCTTCTTCAGAAAAGGACTTGCTGCCCGGCTGTGGGTAATACAGTTAGCAGACAATCTTTATTTGTCAGCTCCTGCAGGGTCTGCCTCAGCTGCAGAGAGCCACCTACCTACCCTAAGGCCATGCCCACATCTAAGAACTGGGTGAAGGGGTTTAACAGCCCAGCCCAATGTTGAAAACCCAACCCAATGCTATACTCAGAGACTATACTCTGATGGTCAATATTTGCTCCAGAGCTCCCCATCTAGTTGGCTCAGTCTTATAGAGTCTGCATCACAGTCTGGCTTCACTTTCCGCTTTAATTCTGCTTCTTCCCATCTCACACTACAAACTTCATCTCAGTGTATGAGTCAAGAGAATCCAATCTGTGATACCATCACAAAAAAATGAGAAAAAGTATAGCACACTAAACCGATGAAAGTTATAGAAGAAAATAATAAAAATATGACTAGAAATTATTGATGAAAGCAAGCATTCTATAGAGATGATCAACAGTCTTTCTAAAAGATTGATAAAAAATTTAAAAACACCAGTAAAACTTAGAGAAAAAATTAGAGAAAAAGCACAATTGGCCAATACAAAGAATGGAGAAGAAACATCACCCAAGATGCTAGAGACATTAAATGGATAATAAGAGGATATTAAATCACCTTTATGCAAATATTTTTTAAATTACAACTGTACACAGTTCAAGAAAAAGATAACTTATCCAAACAAAATCAAGAAGGATTTGAGGGCTTCCCTGGTGGCGCAGTGGTTGAGAGTCTGCCTGCCGATGCAGGGGACACGGGTTCGTGCCCTGGTCCGGGAAGATCCCACATGCCGCGGAGCGGCTGGACCCGTGAGCCATGGCCGTTGAGCCTGCACGTCCGGAGCCTGTGCCCCGCAACAGGAGAGGCCACAACAGTGAGAAGCCCGTGTACCGCAAAAAAAAAAAAAAGAGAAGGATTTGAAAATTTCAACAGCCCTACAGCCATTAAAGCGAATAAATCAGTAATTTTTAAAATTTCCCACAAAAAATCAAAGCCCAAATAAAAAATTCACCATGAAAATCTACCAATTTTTAAAAAATAATTTAAATGTTACATAGTAACTATAAAAGAGGAATGAAAAAATATAGAAAACGAGGGAACACTTCTCAACTCATTTTATGGGGCCAGCATAGACTGGAAATGAAAGCACAAGAACAGTGTAAGTAAGAAGAAAAGTTGCAGATAACTTTTACTAATTAACATTTATGCAAATATCTTAAATGTTAATAAAGAAAACTCATCAATCTATCAAAAAACCCTGATGTATAATGCAAATTTTTGTTTTTAACACCAGAAAATTAATTTTCTCACCATAGTAACAGATTACCAAACATACAATTATTTCAGTGGTTTATGAAAGAAGGCTCAGTAAAATTTAACACATATTCATTTAAAAAAAGGAAAAATTTTGGAAATCCATTTGGAAAAGAACTTCCTATATCCAAATAAAAATATATAATAAAAAAAAGCTTTAAAAATCTTTAGCAAAACATCAGATTTAAAACCTTTCCCTTTAACACCAGAAATAAAACAAGGATTCCTTCCCACTATCACCCTTTAATTTGTCATCATATTGGAGATCTAATCCAATGAGTAAGATAAAAAAAGAAATAAACTGTTTAAGAACTGATGCTTTCCAGACCAAGATGATGACACAGGAAGCTCCTGAATTGCCTCCTTCCAGGGACATACTGAATATACAGCTAATGTGGGGCAATTCCTCCTGAATCCAGAAACTCGATGAGTGAATCCTACTCATGGATTAGATAGATGATGGAGAAATACCCACAGCAAAATGAGAAGGAAAGACTGACACACTCTCACCATAAATCCTGCCCCCAGCACAGTGCCAGAGTCAGGAGGGGACCCCAAACTCCCAGCTTTTCCCTGAGAAACCAAGGGTTTGGACCACACATCTAGTGCCCCAACTTTTAAAGCTACTACCCGGTGGAGGCTCCCAAATCACCTAGCTCTGAAAGCCAACAGGGCTTACATTTACAAGTCACACAGGACCATAGCAAACAAAGCAGCAGCTGTTAAAGGGAATGAGAGCACTCCCAGCTACTCTACCCCAGTTCTCAGCACAGAGGGAACCAGACAAAAATGTCCATCATCCAGTCTTTCCCTGGAAGAGGTTTGACTACATACTTGACCAGCTGCTGCCTGAAGGTCCAGCTTTTAATTAGTCCTGTGATGGTCTGGGAGCCCGAAAAAGCCAGTGGGCCCTCCTGCCACCTTCTCCTTCCTATTAGCTCCAATAATAAAACCAAGTGGCCAGCATCTCCTTGGGAGAAGCTTGTCTACACATCTAGCACCCCAACTTTTATGGCTGCCACCAGACCGAAAGGCCCCCAAATCACCTAGTTCTGATAATCAACGAGGTTTAAACATTCAAAAGTCCCACAAGAATAGAGCAAAGAAGCAGATTTTACTGGTGCAGAAGCACTCCCAACCCCTGTAGCTATACCCTCAGGCTCAGTACAGAGGGAGGGAGCAAAAGTGCCCATCTCTCACTTTCTCCCTGAAAGGGGTTTGATGGCATACTTTCCCAGCTATTGCCTCAGGGCTCAGCTTCTAATTAGCCTGCATCTAGGTGCTGACTGCAATCCTCCCCTTTGGGACACTGAAGGGTTTTAGCACATCCTCAACTATGCTGGCAAGGATGTGGAGGAAAGGGAACCCTCATATATTGTTGGTGGGAATGTAAGCTGGTACAGCACTATGGAAAACACTATGGAGGTTCCTCAAGAAATTTAAAATAGAGCTACATTATGATCCAGCAATCCTACTTCTGTATATATCCAAAGGAAACTAAATCATTATTATCAAAGAGGTATCTGTACTCCACTATTTACAGCAGTATTATACAGAACAGCCAAGGTATAGAAACACCCTAAATATCCATTGATGGATGAACAGATTTTAAAATGTGGTATTATACAATGGAATATTATTCAGCTTTAAAGAGGAAGGAAGTCTTACCACATTCAATATTATGAATGAACGTGGAGGTCATTATGCTAAGTGAGATAATCCAGACAGACAAAAACAAATACTGCATAATATTACTTTTATGTGAGTCTAAAAAATAATGAACCTATAGAAACAGAGATTAGAATGATGGTTGCCAGGGGTTGGGAATGGGGTTGAGGAAACCAGGGAGAGGATGATAAGAGGCTACTAACTTTCAGTTATTAGATAAATAAGGTCTGAGGACTTACTGTATAATGTAGTGACTATAGTTGATAATACTGTATTGCATAACCGAAACTTTCTAAGAGTGGAACTTCAGTGCTCTCACCAAAAAAAAAGGCGGGGGTAAATATGTAAGGTGACAGGTGTGAATTAACTCAATGGTGAGAATCCTTTCACAATGTATATGTATACCAAACCATCACATTGTATACTTTAAATATCTTACAAGTTTTTCAATTATACTTCAATTTTTTAAGTGTATAAGAATTTGAAAAGAACGATAAAAGTGGTGTCTACACACAAATGATATGATTGCATATGTATAATATCAAAAATAATCTACAGATGAATTATTTAAAACAATATGTGATTATAACAACGTTGCTGAATACAAAATCAGTTTATGAAAACAATATTCAGAATATCAGAACAAACCACTAGAAAATAAAATTTTAAAGATGCCATTAACAATAGTATCAAATCTAAAAAGGCTAAAATATATGTGTAGTGCCTTTAATATATGTATATAATGTATATTATATATATAAATATTTAGTATATGTTAACTTTATTAAATATTATATATAAGTATTTGGCATATATATATAAATTTTGTTAAGATGTATTGAATAAATGGAGAGAGAGATTATTTTAATGGGGTGAAACACCATTAGAAAGTCAATTATATTCAAACTGATTTACAGATTTAATGCAGTGCCGTACAATATCCTAGTCAGATTGATTTTACAAAGTGTGAAAAGTATATTCTAAAATATATTGACATGCAAAGGGGCCAAGGATAACCAAGACACTTTTAAAGAAGAAAAATAAGTTAGATGGGCTTCCTCTACTGTATAATAGAATTATTTTTAAACTATAGTAACAATAGATAAATGTAATAAAGGGCAGAGAAATAGACTTATTCATAATATATACTTGATATATGACAGAGATGGTATTGTAAATAAGTGGGAAAATGACAGACATTACAAGGAATAGTTCTTAGACAACTGGATATTCATACAGAAGGAAATTAAATTGGACCCTTTTCTCACTTCATACATAATCATCAGGTTCACGTAGATTAAAGATTTAAATGTAAAAAGCAAAATCATAAAGATTTTTTTAAAGGTAATTCTTCAGAAGTTCTGGTTAAAAATAGTTTCTTAAACAAGACATAAATAGTACTGTGCATAAACAAAAACACTGACACTTTCAACTGCATTAAAATTAAAAACATAAGTTCACAATGATAATAATAATACAAGTTCAGATTGGTAAAAGGTATTTGTAGCAGAAAATGACTTAAAAAAATAATTTCTATAAATTAATAAGAAATAGACCATCCTATTTTTTTAATGGGCAAATGGGTTGAATAGTCACTTATATAAAAGAAGTCCAAATAGCCAACATACATGAAAAGCATAGTTTCGTGCATACTCATGAAAATAAAAATTAAAACTATAATGAAATAGCATTACACACACACTAACTTGGCAAAGGGTAAAAAGTCTGACACTATCAAGTGTTGGTGAGGATATTGAGAACAGGAACACACTAAATGTAGCTGATGGAATGGAAAACATTTGGCATTATTTAGTAAATTAAAGACATGTGACCTATGACCCAGTAATTTCCATTCACATGAATATATCCCATAGAAACTCTTCATGTGTGTGCCAGGATACTTGTACAGACATGTTAATAGAAACATTATGTATAATAGCTCTAAACTAGAAACAGGTCAAATGTCAATTTAGAGAAGAATGGATAAGTGAATTGCAGTATATTCAAAAAAATAGAACACTATACAGTAGTGAAAATGAACTACAGTTGCACCCAACATTATGGATGAATCTTACAAACAAAATATTGAGTAAAAGAATTAAGACAGGGCTTCCCTGGTGGCACAGTGGTTGAGAGTCCGCCTGCCGATGCAGGGGACACGGGTTCGTGCCCCGGTCCGGGAAGATCCCACATGCCGCAGAGCGGCTGGGCCCGTGAGCCATGGCCGCTGAGCCTGAGCGTCCGGAGCCTGTGCTCCGCAACGGGAGAGGCCACAACAGTGAGAGGCCCGCGTACCGCAAAAAAAAAAAAAAAAAAAAAAAAAGAATTAAGACATATATGTGTGTGTGTGTATATATATATATATATATATACACACACACACATATATATCCACACATATATATCCACAACATGATTCTATTCTTCTAAAACAGAAAAACAGGAAAAATTAAACTATATTAGTCATTCATACATAGACTACTATGTAATTTTTCTACATTTATGGTCTATATCACAGCTTTAAAAATCAGTGACCATAAAATAAATGAAAGATAAAGAAATAAAAGTAATGGTTGCAACAACTTTTTAGGAAGGGAATCTTTAAAAAGAAGAAATATATCGAATCATTACATCGTACACCTTAAATTTACACAATGTTATGTGGCAATTATACCTCAAAAAGCTGGGAAAAAACATAAATAAAACAAATAAATAACATTAAGAGGATAAAAATATTCCTATGCCCACTTCAAAATAATAAAAGCATTTAATTTTTTAAAAAGGAGAAAGAGAGCCAAAGAGTGCAGAAGATGGAGTCAAAGGAACTATTTTAAGATAAATACAGATTTAAATGTTAATTAAAAGGGAACAGTATTTCAAGAGGAATTAAAGATACAGGAGACGAGGGGAAGAATAATAGCATGTGATCCTTAAGAAAGCAAAAAGTCATGAAATCAGAACAGAAAAGGAAAGAATGGATGAAGATGAAAGCAATTTTGTAAATGACAGGCCAGCCATCTGATGGCTTCATTTTCTCTGTGAGGTAGAAAGTGAGATTGTGCTCCAAAAGCTAGCCTTCTTGGCAAAAGGAAGCCGACAGTACTTTTCCTCTCTCCTGCTCTAACTCGCTGGGTTGAAGCTTCTTGCTGCTGCAAAGCCAAGAGCAGCAGCTATGCAGATGATGCCCAGCACAGATGCCAGCATGTCCACCAATGCCAATATTATGGGTATCCTAGCACTGCCAAGAGCTCGGGAGCTGCAGGAGACTGCTGAACTCAAAGCTCACACTGATTTTAGCTTCCCCCAGTTAAAATGATCAGGCTCATCAAATCCAACCCATAAGAACAGAGCCAGAGAGTGTCCAGAGTTTGGGAAACAATCTGTGCATACTTCAGTTCTTTCTTTGGGATGTATTTGTTTTTAGAAAATGCCAGGAACAGCATTTGTCAAAACATAATGTGTAGTTTCTGATCCAGTAGAACATGAGGGGACCTGTGATTCTACATTGCTAACATGCTCCCAGGTGACCTCGATATTGCTTGTCCCCAAACCACACTGTGAGTAGCAAAGTCCTATGAACTTCACAGTAAAAGGCCCAGGAGGCTCAACGTATCTATCCATATAACATTTCAAAACGTGCCTGAATTATAGGTAAATGCAGCTTAGGTTCAAGCTGGGACACTCTTCATGACTACCTATCCAAGTGAATGATTAGCACATCTGTCAGTCAAAATTAATTGAGCACCCTCAATGTATCCCACTATGTGGGCTGCAGACAATTAGTGGGTATTGTCTCTGCCTTTGTTGAATTTATTTTTGACTCACTGAGAGGCAGAAAGATACTCCATAAGTACCAAGGCTACCAGGGACCTTCAGACTAAAAATAGAGTATTCAACTAGGCACAGTCCTGTGAAACTGTACACAAGGTTTTTTTTTTCTTTTTCACTTACTGACATGTTATCACATTCCTTGGCACACCTTGAATACATTTCATGGACTAGAAATCACAGCCATTCCGTATATATTGGCTTCTCCTATGGGTAGTTAACTAAAGGAAAAGTTATCCTGTTGAGAAGCCACGGTAATACAATATAGCTATGTCGTTTATATCCTTCATTGACATGATAATTCTTTACAACCCTTAGTACATTCGAAAGCCGCTTTCACTTATTCAAAAATACTCTTTCTCTTAAGAGGAAAAACAAGGCACTTCCAAACTGAGCAGATGAACAGCTGGTGATATCAATCTGGGATCTGTTCTACCTCATTTTGGCAAATCAAAAGGTGGTCACAAAGAATCTGGAAAATTTAATGAAAACAGACTTCCTGATAAAAGTTTTAAATTTCATATCTAGAGAAAGAATCCTACATATATCCAAGAATCAACAGGTAAACCACAAAAAAAAAACATATTCTAGCTGAACGCAGACTGCCTTTACACAACATGAAAATAAAAGATAGTGTAGAGTATTAGGTTAAACGTTGCTAACCAAAAATATTCAAATTGCCATTTGTATGGAAAGGCCACAGGTTTTTTTTTATTTTTAGATATATAAGGGTATAAAAAATCTAATAGCCAAGTATCCTTTCTGAGACAATTATTGAAAGATGTAGACCAACCAATGGAAAAGTTATTCAAAATTAAACACACAAGAATGAAGGAGTTCTTTTTTTTATTATTGTTTTAAAAGAATATGTTCACTAAAATGAGTTAATCGCTGAGTTTACAAGATATAAATAAAACAGAATAATAAAAATACAAATAGTCTAATAGGGAAGAACATTTTGTATTCTATTACAAGTTAATCACTAAAAGGATGTTGCCTATAAGCTTAAATTATACATAATGGCCCATCTCTGGGAATCCTGCTTCCCAGGTAATGAACATTAAGCTAAAACATAGGAAACATCCAGACCAGGCCCACCTGTGAATGACTGCAGGCAGGAAGAAATTAACACATCCCCTCTGGAGGCTGATGGGAACTAGGAAGTGTTTGACTTTACTCCTCCCCTTTTAGTATAAAAGGAGCCTGAATTCTAACTCAGGCAAGATGGTTCTTTGGGGGCACGAGCCCACTATCTTCTTGGTTTGCTAGCTTTTCAAATAAAGTCGCTATTCCTTGCCCCAAAAACTCGTCTCTTGATTATTGACCTCCTGTGTGGTGAGCAGTACCAGCTTAGACTCGGTAACAATGGTAATCCAGATCTAAAATTCTAAATTATTTAAACAAAAACTAAGAAATATGCAAATGAGAGCAGAAAAGTTTAGAACTTTTTAAATAACTAGCTAACAACTTCATTCATTCAACAAATGCTCTCTGAGCATCTATTATGTGCCAGTTATTTTGTTAGATGCTCCTCTTACAAAGAATGATTTAGCTTCAAACTTTAAAAATTAGAGAAACAGAAGTGGAAGTATGTTTTCTTCTGGCATCTTTTTGTTTATAAATTTGTTTTGCAGATTAAATATTTAGTTTTTGTCCAAAATATGCTTTTTTTTTTTTTTTTTTTTTTTTTTGCAGTACGCCAGCCTCTCACTGTTGTGGCCTCTCCCGTTGCGGAGCACAGGCTCCGGATGCGCAGGCTCAGCGGCCATGGCTCACGGGCCCAGCCGCTCCGTGGTATGTGGGATCTTCCCGGGCCGGGGCACGAACCCGCATCCCCTGCATCGGCAGGCAGACTCCCAACCACTGCGCCACCAGGGAAGCCCCAAAATATGCATTTTTAAAAAAAATTCAAAGTCAGAAGGAATGTTTTTAAGTAATACAGTTATATTACCTTCAAATATATAAGCAACAAACTGATGGGCACAGCTCTTTTAATGCCATAATATGTACTTGTAGTTGCTGGCATCAATAATACATAGTGTTTTTCTTTTATTGAAGGATATATAGTTGACTTATGATATTATAATAGTTTCAGGTTACAACAAAAGGGTTTTTAATCAAAATGAACATCTCATCACCCCAACTCACCCAGATCTCAAAACCTAAGAGCAATAATTTTTAATTATTTCAGTTTTGTTTTTCTCATTTTTAGTCTATATATTTTCAATGTAAATTCTTATTCTTTTATTGCTTGATTCTTCAATATTTGATATTATTTGTTAAATTCCACTCTGTGAAAGAAAAGAATTTAGCTGATTTATAGGATCTTCAAAAGTCCTGTCCCCCTTTTCCCTTCAGGCTTTAAGTTTTCTTCAATTGTCTTCCATCTCTGATTTGTGCTCACAAATGAGGAAACAGGTAGACTAGCATTCTGCACACACCATGGGTCAACAGAAATAGCTTCTTAGTGAGAGGGAAGGATGCAGGTCATTTGACCACTGGAGAAGGATTTCCAGAAAATGGGAAATGTCAGAGTTACTTCAACTCTGAACACCAGGCATGAATGAGGGATGCCAATTTCAACATTCTATGTATTGACCTTCAAGTCCACTGTTGTCAAGCCACGTCTCACTTCTCTTTACCTTCCAAATCTCAAACCCTAGTAACTTTCTTGGAACTCTCCCAGGAAGAAAGACACTTTCCTCTAAAGCAACTCCTACATGTATTTAATCTGAAACACCCATTGATAAAAAAAAAAGAAGAAAGAAAAAAAAAAAAGAAATAGAGAACCTCCTCAGCTACAGAGGAATCTACAGAAAACCTATAACTAACATTGTGCACAATGGTGAAAGACTGAATTACTTCCCCTTAGAACAGGAACAAGGCACGGATATCTGTTCTCATCACTCTTATTCAACATAGTACTGCAAGTTCTAGCTGGGGCAATAAAGCCAGGAAAGAAATAAAACGCTTACAGATTGGAAATGAAGAAGTAAAATGGTGTCTATTTGAAGATGACATTGCTTACCTAGAAAACCCCAATGAATCTTTCCCAAAAATCCTCCTGGAATGAATAAGTTAAGTTCAGCAAGGTCACAGGATACAAGATCAACACACAAGAATCAAGAGCATTTCTATACAGTAATAATTAACATGTGGAAAACAAAATTTAAAGGACAATACCATTTATAATCATTCAAAATATAATGATTTAGATGTAAATCTATAAAACATGTATGACCTGCAGATTAAAAACCATATACTGCTAATGAAAAAATTTTAAAAATACATAAATAAACAGAGAATCATGGTTATGGATTAGAAGATTTAATAAAGACATCAATTCTCCCCAAACTGGCATATAGGTTTACTGTAATTCCAATCAAAATATTACAAGATTTTTATAGATATGGACAAGATTATTTTACAATTTATATGGAATGGTAAAGGAACTAGAATAGCTAAAACAAATATGACAAATAGGAATAAACTGGTAATAATCAGTCTACTTGATTTCAATACTTATACAGTTCTAGTAAACAAGACTACGTGGTATTGGTGGAGGAATAGACACATAGATCAATGAAACAGAATAGAGAACTCAGAAAGTGACTCACACAGATATGCCCAACTGATGCCCAACTGATTCTTGACAAACATACAAAAGTAATTTAATGAAGGATAGCCTTTTCAACAAATGGTGCTGGAACAATCGGACATCAAAGCAAAAAAACACCTCACCTTAAGTGTCACATCTTAAATAAAAACTAATTCAAGGGCTTCCCTGGTGGCGCAGGGGTTGAGAATCCACCTGCCAATGCAGGGGACATGGGTTCAAGCCCTGGTCTGGGAAGATCCCACATGCCGCGGAGCAACTAGGCCTGTGAGCCACAACTACTGAGCCTGCGCGTCTGGAGCCTGTGCTCCGCAACAAGAGAGGCCGCGATAGTGAGAGGCCTGCGCACCGCGATGAAGAGTGGCCCCCGCTTGCCACAACTAGAGAAAGCCCTCGCACAGAAACGAAGACCCAACACAGCAAAAATAAATTAATTAATTAATAAACTCCTACCCCCAACATCTTCTTTAAAAAATAATAATAATAATAATTCAAAGTGTATCATAGACCAATATAAAATGCAAAACTAAAAAAAAAACTTTTTAAGAAAACATAAGAGAACTTCTCAGGAGCTTCAGGATCTAGAGCTAGTTCTTAGACTTGATACCAAAATCACAATTGATAAAAGGAAGAATTGATAAATTGGAACTTCATCAAAATTTTTTTAAAAGACACTTTTGCTCTGGGAAAGACCCCGTTAAGAGGATAAAAAAACAAGTTACAGAATGGGAGAAAATATCTGTAAACCACGTATCTGATAAAGGACTAGAATACGTAAAATGAACTCTCAAAACTCAACCAAAAAAGCAAACAATCCAATTAGATAATGGGCAAAAGACCAAAAGACATGAAGATACATCTCGCCATAGAGGATATACAGATGGAAAATAAGCACATCAGATGTTCAACACCATTAGCCATCCACCAAATGCAAATTAAAACCACAGTGAGACCTCACTATATACCTATCAGAACGCCTAAAATAAAAAATAGTGACAACACTAAATGCTCGGGAGGATATGTAGACATGAAATCACTCATACATTGTTGGTAAAAATGAAAAATGATACAGTCACTATGAAAATGAGTTTGGCAGTTTCTTAAAACAACAACAACAAAACCAAACAACTACCATACGATCCAGCAATTGCACTCTTGGGTATTTATCCCAGAGCCATGAAGACCTATGTTCATGCAAAAACCTGTACACAAATATTCATAGCAGCTGTACCTGTAATAGCCAAAACTGGAAACAATTCAAATGTCCTTCAATGGGCGCAAAGTTAACCAGACTGTGTTACATTTATACCATGGAATACCTAACTCAGCAGTAAAGATGAATGAACTATTGATACATGCAACAATCTGGAAGAATCTCTAGAGAATTATGCTGAGTGAAAAAAATCTAATCCCAAAAGTTACACACTAAATAATTCTATTTAAATAACATTCTTAAAACCACAAAATTACAGAAATACAGGTTATTGATTACCAGGAGTCAAGGAGGAACTGGCGAGAGAAGGAAGTGAATGTAGCCTGTAAAGCAGTAACAGGAGATCCTCGTGGTGATAGAAGCCTTGTGTATTTCAACTGTATCAATATCCACATTCTGGTTGGGATATTGTACTGTCAGTCTACAAACACCAAAGCTAGCATGAAATCCAGATACATTTGCTTTTAGAGACCAGGCTATTTCTAATTTATTTTGCCTCCTTGGCGATGAAAACATTTGATATGGATTTAAAGTCTGGGTATTTCTTGGCTCAGAAGAGAAAAGTGGAGAAAGCAGCCCAAGAAGAGAAAACAGCATCAATATTACAGGCCTATTTGGGGAATAAGTAGACTAATTTCACTAGAGAAGAGAATTTAGAGAAAGATGGACTTGAAGTACCGTGGGTACAGGTGACATCAGAGTGAGGAGTCCACAGACAGGGCTAATGAGGAAGCCTTCTCCTATTAGGAATGAGGAACTTAAAAAAGTTTTTGAGATGAAAACGACTCATGGTATGGTCGTCCCTCGGGGATTGGTTCCAGGACCCCCATCCACCTCCAATACCCAAATCTGCGGATGCTCAAGCCCCTCACATAAAATGGCATAGTACAGTCACCCCCACTCCCCTCCCATATCCGCAGGGTCCACACCCCCGGATTCAACCAACCAATTCAACCTGGGACGCGGAAGCTTCAGATATGGTGGGCCGACTTGAAATGATGCTTCACAAAACATAGCCTGGGGCTTCCCTGGTGGCGCAGTAGTTGAGGGTCCGCCTGCCGATGCAGGGGACACGGGTTCGTGCCCCGGTCCGGGAAGATCCCACATGCCGCGGAGCGGCTGGGCCCGTGAGCCATGGCCGCTGAGCCTGCGCGTCCGGAGCCTGTGCTCCGCAACGGGAGAGGCCACAACAGTGAGAGGCCTGCGTACCGGGGGAAAAAAAAAAACAAACATAGCCTGGCATGTCGTTCTTCAGTGTACTTTTGACCTTTAGAAGGCCCTTCTTGGAGAAACAGTGGACAGAGCAAGAATGCTTACCACTTCAGGGTGGCATGAAATACCAGGAATCAGAGGGCTCATCACAAAGTATTTGGAGACAGAATTAAGGCAACTGTCCTCTCCAGTCAATGCTCCATAATGCTGCCAAAGGAATAGTTCTAAAACGAAAATCTGATCCCACTGTTCACCTATGTAAAACCCTGCAATGGTGCCATGTACTATGAAACAAAATCCAAACTCTTTATCAGTGCTTGCAAGGCATTGGGTAACCCAGCCCCCCTGGGCCCTGTCTCCAGTGCTCCGGAACACAAACTCTTGTCACTTGCTCTCCCTCTGGAAGGACTGTCCCCACCTGCAATGTGCCACTGTAGCAGTGGGGCATGAGAAAAGCTACAAGGCAGAAAGAAGAAGGATGGGGAGAGGGAAGGAAAATCCCTTTGATTTCTCTTCACCTCCTGTTCTCTGAAGAGGAAACTTTATTCTTGACAGCTTTCTGCAGGAAAGTCAAGTTGCTGACCACTGTTTAAGGTTTATTTAGAATGTCTTTTTTCTTCCCCATTTTCTCTCTCTCTATCCCTCTCTGTGTCCATCCCATTCCCTCTCTTTCTCCTTGCCCAATTCTCTTCCTTCTTTTCTGCTCCTTCCTTCTCTCCTGTCATCAGCCTTATCCCCCTTTTCTTTAGCAAATACCTTATTTCCCTTTGCCCACCAGTAAATATTCAGTAAATATTCTCCATGTTATGCTTTTTTCTCCCCAGCTCTCCACATTCTGAAAGTTTATTAGACCACCCAGTACTGCCCCTGCTGAGATACTATAAAACACAAAATGAACAAAACTACCAATCCAATTTCCTGAAAGTGCGGGTTCATGGAAAACCATTAACTGACATTTTCTACTCTTTATTCTTTTGCTCAAGATGATTTTAGATCTGCAGTGATGGAGAAGATTTGCCACCCTCTTTTTTTTTTTTTTTTATTTGCTAGTATGGAACACATGGTCATGAAACTTTATATTACAATTTCTTGGCAGTTATTTCAAATTAGATAGTTTTCCTATCTAAACATTTACATGAATATTCAGGCTTCCTCTTGGGGGAGATTTTATGACTTTCTACTCAAGTATTCACCCATAACTTTAGTGATAGTTTGTCAAACCTGCCCTCCACTGGGTTGATTACCAATGTTTATTGATATATAAACCACATAAAATTTTTGTACTATTGGTTTCAGCAAGAAAAATACTACTTCATGAAGCACTGTTTTTTGTTTGTTTGTTTTTTATGAAGCACTGTTTTGAAGCACATGGAACAATGCCTATTAAACTACATGTCACTAGCACGTGCTGGGGGGATGCTAAGAAACTTGCCTATTTTTGAAAATTTGGCAATGACAAAATGTTGGCAATAAAATAGCATCAGTGGCCCTTCTCGGGAATCATGAGTTGTAGGTCACTGGGATCTCAGAACCAGAAATAGCAGGCATTTCCTGCATTTGCTGAAGTTTTCATTTTATGGGCATCATAATGTTTGCAACAGATTGTGTTTCCTTTTTGTTTTGGTTGCTGGTAAATTTACAACCAAAGTTGAGGCTCATCTCCAGCAGTGGAATACTGTCTTATGATATTCATTATGTATTATCAAACTTTCTATTATTCTTATTTTTCTGATTCATTTTCCCTTTGCTGTCATTTCCTCACCTTTTAAAAAAAAATCATCCTCTTGTAGGCATGAAGATAGAAAGATAGAGATAAGGGTTTCTCAAATCACTTTCTAAAATGATTTGGAAGCATAAATAAGTCAATAATGCTTTTCATAACAACATCAATAATACTACAATAATATGCTTTTTCTCATGCTTTGCTCTAGAGTTTGTAAACAAATCTGGGAAAAACTGCTCAAGACTTAATCCATCCCATTCTCAGGTTGTTCCAGATAAGATATGGCCTCTGCCCTCAAAGCCATTACACCCCAATTTAGAGAGGAAAAAAAAAAAAGGCTTGCAGTGTTTAAAGACCTAAAGACCTAGAAATCCACCTATAGCTATGTAATAATTTAAGCCACATGTCTCATATAGTACAGTGGTAGGATCTGTGGATATCAGAGAAGAAAGTGTCAGTGTGGGAAGCTAGAGCAGTAGGTGGTTTCATGGAGATGAGACAAAAGGAACCTTGTAGGGTGGCTGGAATGTGCATTCCAATGATCCCTTTTCTGTGGTCGGTTTTGTTTTTCTTTTTCTGTACAAACTTCTAATCTAAAATGCTTCAAGTCTGGGGTGAGTTACAAGCGATAAGAACTTCCGTACCTGGCAGCAGTGCCTCGGGAACCGCCACACAAATCATCAGAGAAAGAAATAGTAAAAGTGACGATGCCTTGACCTGCCTTCCCTCAGGGAAAAAGCCTTATTTCAGAGTCACCTCTGACTTAAGTGTGGAGATCTGCTTTTCACATAGAAATCTCCTCTTACTGGCTGCCCACTGTTGTTTTTCAGTCCTTGCTGGGTGAGATGAAGAGGGCCTTGGCTAGGGAGAGAATGTTGTCCAGAAAGTAATGCAGTGCCAGAGGAAATGAGAGAGCCTGTGGGCGTTAAGTCTGTGGGGAAGAGGAATCGAAGAGAGCATCAAGACTGCAAGTCTGAACTGTCACCTGGAGAAGAGCGTGGGTAGCCCACGACAGAATCAGCAAAGTCAGGAGAAGCAAAGGTCCATGGCCATGTTCCATTGACACTAATAGCAAGTGACGGGCTTCCCTGGTGGCGCGGTGGTTGGGAGTCCGCCTGCCGATGCAGGGGACGTGCGTTCGTGCCCCGGTCTGGGAGGATCCCACGTGCCGCGGAGCGGCTGGGCCCGTGGGCCATGGCCGCTGAGCCTGCGCGTCCGGAGCCTGTGCTCCGCAACGGGAGACGCCACAACAGGAGAGGCCCACGTACAGCAACAAAAAAAAAAAAAAAAAAAAAAAAAAAAAATAGCAAGTGACACCAGATCTGGAAAAACAAAAGTGTGTGGCTTCTAAGGTGAGCCCTTTGCTCACTCTCCCTCCTCAGTGACAGTAGCTCTCAGCGCACTTGACAGCAGCCTCAGCCAGGAATTTCCCAATAATGCAATGCATCACTAGTACACTGAGACTACCCCACCTGGAGATTCGCCGCCCTGGTGAGCAGAGACGTCGGACCCCGTGGGGCAGCAATGAGTCAGCAGAGGAGACAGCTCGCCTGGAGCTGCTGCCACCTTCCCCTCTCGGCCACATGCATTCATTCTGACAGCAGTCAGTGGACCTGAACTAGAACGCCTCCGAAAGCACAGCGGCAGCGACTGCAGACATAGAACATCTGGGAGGAGAATCTGGGCTCCAGACAGGAGCAAGCCTTTAGCAGACACAAGGCATCCCAGTGTTAACAAAGGTCAGCAGCTACTAAAAAGCAAAACAAGACTACGCAAGTAACCATGGCCAGGCCATTAAACATGTCCTTTAGAGGAATGCTGCCAAACCAAATCAGAAAGACATCCCATGGCTCGACAGGGAGGTGACATGCTGGGAGGAAATCAAACTAAAAAGTAGAACAGCCTGGCAAAGGAGCAGCCTCTGCTCAGTCCAGGGCTCCATATACCCTTGTGACTGTAGCAGGGCGGCAGTTGTCATCCTGGCAGAGATGAAGGCTGGTGTGCTTTAGCCTCTCACCTCTTCTTGGTAATTTCTCTTCCACCCAAGGCTCTCGTTGACCCAGGGAGAGGCTCAGCCAGCAGTTCAGGGCAACCAGGGTTAAATTCCCTTATACCAGAAACTTGGCCAATTCCTAAACACAATTTTTAGAGATAATGTGGGGTTAGAACTAGCTCTGAGTGCCAGATGCAAACCACAGCCTGCCTGAAAGATACAGGTACCCAGGGCAGATTTATCATTCAATAGTCTTTCAAACCAATATTCTTAAACATTTATTCGACGTTTCTTTAGTAAAGGAGGAAAAAGTGGTTTTCTATTATACAAACTGTACTGCTCACTTAAATTCAGAATATAAATTAGATTCTAGCCAGGAAATTTTTCAGAACATGAGAAACAGGAAAAAAAAAATCCTCCTTTATTTCATTCTACCTTAAAATATGTGGCAAAACCTTTCCTGCTTCTCTGTAGTTCTTGTTATATGTTCATTAATAAATCCTCAAATAATGAAACTATTGATGGTTTAAAATTATAACATAAAGCAAATCACCTAGTCCTACTAAACGACAAAATGAGGTTTCAGAATTTCAACTACCTTTGGCTGACTACAGAAGACTGCCAGTTGGGAGACCACAGATTACTGGCACTGTCTGAACTTGAGAATTTGAACAAAAGCACTTGAAGACTGAAGACAGTTGATGGTGTGTGATGCAACCAAATATTCCTGGAGAGTCAGAGCTCCAGTAAGGACCATGCAAACCAAGATACTTACAAGTAAATTAATTTGGAAGCAGAAAAGGGGAGCTTGAGAGGAAGTTGTTCTGCAGAGAAAAACAAAGAAAATGAAGCAAATATATGGAAAAAGTCTGAGGTGGGAGGTCCCAGGAGTCCATGAAAGATGGAAGGAGCAGTCTCAATTACTGCCTTGCCACTTCCTCAACCTCTGTAGCCTCTTCTGCTCTTAAAACAATCACCTCCTTCATCTTGGACCAGTCTGAGTAGGCTTCAGTCCCTTATAACCAGTTAACAGTGTCAAGATCAGTTTAGGGTGAGTAGGTATGTGTGCACGTGTGTCTGGTGGGATCTTGCAGGAGGGAGCTAGACAGTCAGTTCAAGGGAAAGGGTTGTCAGGTGGGTCTCCTAAGCCTATGGAACAGATCAGTCAAAGTGTTAAGCAACACAGACACAACATGTATAGAATAGCTACTAAGCATCGTATGCTGGTTAGCACTCGGAGAAGCATGCCCCTTCAGGTCAGTGATGCCAAGCCCTGGCACTGTACCTAATGATGATCAGTAATTATCAGAAAAAGAAGAGTTTGTTCCAGGTGGCTCTGAGGCTGACAGGAAGACCCTAGAGAGTAGGGTTGCAAGAGGACGTCCTGGCCAAAGTGGAAGTCCCGCTGGATGGTGTGTCAGGCTGAACATAATTTATGAGGTTCCAGAACCCTGCCCTCAGGAGGTAAACGGGGAAAGCAGCTCAGCTTTGGGGGTGGCTCAGTCTTTCTCGACTGGCTGTTCCATTCAGGTAGTAAGGGAAAGATGGAGAAGTTACTCAAAAACTATTAAGCCTCAAGCTACTGTCCAGTATCAAAACCCTCTAAATGTCAGATCTAAATGCCATTTCTTCTGAAGCACTAATTACACTGTTCTCCAGGGCATTAATGCCAATGTCTATAAGGAAATAGACAAATATAGTCATTGGCAAATACGTACGTAGATTAAATGCAGTCAGTGTGCTCAAGGGAAAAGGTGTTCTCAGTGGGGTGGGAATGAAGGCATATCAAAGTCGTAACCACCCGTCTTCGGAGGATTCAGAGATTCTTCCTGCCAGAGGGAAGACAGCTACACATTCTCTTCGGAGTTCAGCAGGCCTTATAGTTGTATTAACTCAAAGGAAAAAATATATAACCTCACTTAGGCTCCAGAAATGGGATCACTGATATTTTGTCATGTCCAGCCTCTTACCCAGAACACAAATAAAACTTTGGTAGCTGTTCAATGTGTGAAAAATAGTTGCAGCATGTATCAAATCCTGTGAGAGACCAAGGCTTCAGATTAATCAATAATCCAAGCTGACTTCTGTCTTAGTGAATGAGGCCCAAGAGCTAGAAATCTTTCCGAAAGTCAAGAGAGTGATTCCACTGACCAAAGCATAGGGTGTTTCCACTGAATCGGGCCCTGTTAAGAAAAAAGCATTGGTGATGAAAAAAAGGTGGTTTTTGTGTGCTGTTTCATTGTTTTCCTCTTGATTCAACTATATATAACTCTAGAAGCAGGAAAAGGGGCAGGGAATGAGATTTCTAACCTTTGCACGTAAAAGTTATACCTTCAGGAACATAAAACCTCATTTTCAATACAGCACTTTATAAACAAAATAGCCCCTCAACCTCAACCTTTAACAAGCCATCTGCCTTTAATATTTGGAAACCAAAATTACTTTCTATCTTAATCGATGAAAAGCAAGCTTTAACTTATAAATGGATTTTTCTCCAGAACTCTTTATAAACCACTGAAAATGGATGTTTATAATGGAAGTCCACTTGGTTTTCCATAAAGCTAATTCTGGCTGGATAATTCCCTTCAGGCAGCAGCAAGCATCGTTCTCCTCAGCTTTTGTATAATTAATACCAAGATACAAATATACTCCTATCTATTTCGGTGGGAGCAGAGTGAGAAAAAGAGAAGGGGAGATGATACGAGTGTCGAATGAATTCTCTAATACATTTCCCCACTAGAGGGAAAGATAAATTAAATGTGCAATAAAAATTTAATAGCGAACAGCGATTGCACTATAGGAACCCTGATAGAAATAAGCATAATGGCACAATAAATTTTCCTGTGTGACGAATGATTATTTGGAGCTTTAAGCTTTGACAATTCGTGTAAATCCTATCCATTTGTTAGCAATTAATAATATTAAATTGCTTCACATCTCCTTAGATAAACATCAGCAATCTTTCAAATCCCTGTTGAAGAAATGCATAATCTAGCGCACACTACTGCAGAATTTTCTAAAATTCTAAGAAGCATTTCATAGCACTGTTCCAAGGAGAAATAAATGCGATTCATCTTTACTGCTGATATAAATACATCAACAAATATTTGTTAAACCCACTTTGTGCTTAGCAGAGACAGCTAGTTGCCCATCAAAATCCATTTTTGCCTTCTAGAGTACAGACTTGTGTCTGGAAAGTGGCTGCTCAGGAAAGGACTACATCCCCCAGTCACCTATGCCTCTGATATGGCCATATGCCTCACATCTCCAATAACACTGACTGGAAATTATGTTTGTATTTGTGAGCCATGTTTTAAGAATGGGATGTGGCTCAGCTAAGCTCTTTGAGCTTCTGCAAACTTGAAGGCGGCAGCAAAGTTCTGGGGAGGGAGGAAATAGATAGTGAAAGTTACTAGCCCTGAATTCACATGTTTATAAACAAGAACACCCAACTTGCTTAAATGAGTAAGATAGAAGTTACATTGCATTTAAGCCATTATATGTCTGTGGATCTATTTGTTACAGCATTTTGGTCCAGCCTGACTAATATAACAATGTCTTGTAGACTTTGTGAGACCCAGAAAGAAGTGAAAAACATTGCACTGTTTTCAAAAAGTAACTTTACTCTGGTTAAAGAGACAAAGAATACATGCAAAAGAAGAAAAAGTAAAATAACACCAAACACGTAACAGTACAGTACTTTAAGAGATGCCAGAGTACAAGAGTAAGTTAAATAATGGTCGTTAGCACTAAATGCTAGGAGTTCAAAGGAAAAGACAGAAATATTTATTTAAAATACATTCATGCAGAAATGGTGGGTTCTGCTGGTGAGAGCTACAGTTCAAGATACCCTGCTGATAATAATAAAATCCTTTATAATGGGGTTTGCTCTTCTGGGAAGTTCTTTACCTGGACAAGTAAACCTAAAGTTCCAAATATCCACAACCTTCTTCTGATGTGCTGTGGTCCTCATTTTCACTGGTTCTAGGATCTCTGGCTGTAAGCTTATTCTTTATTTCGATGCCTACCTTTTGACATGAATAGTCCACTTACACTTTGAATGTGTGTAGTTTCCTTAAAACAACACCTTGTGATCAATCTTATCCCACACTGTCAAAGGATTTCTATCATTATTCAGGGAGTCAATTTATAAATTCTAGCTGAAAGAGATTCAGATCAAGTTCCAGCCCAAATTAGAAGAGTTCCAGAAATAAGCAAGATGCAGTCATATTATTTTCTTGGCAACTACTTATTGAGTGTTACTCTTTGTTAGACATTGGGGTGTGATGAAGAGGAAAGGAATGTGGCCCATTTTCTTTTGGCCCTCATTTCTAATGAGGCTCTGCATAAAAGATGATGACATCATATCATATACAGAAAGAACTGGATAGATTTAGCCTGTAAGCCTGGAGATGGCTCAATGGTAAAAAGACAACTGACCTCAAATATTTAAAGGTTTTTCCTATGGAATAGGGATTAGACTTATTCCTCATGGTTTCCATCCACTGATGTATACCAAGCAATTACAACTGTGCCTGCCACCTAGCAGGAACACAAAAAGTGTATTTTGAATGAATGAATGAATGTCAATCGAAGCCTGGGAACTTGATTCAGTTCCAAACCCTTCTCATTTGCCGCCTGAGGAATGGTGGTGAACTCTGTCGCCTACTTGCTAGGAGCCTTTGAAAAACATCAGTTAACTTCTTTGAGAACGAGGACAAGGGTGAAAGCTATAGGTAGCTCCACATATTTGGGCTCTAGATAAGGAAGCAGTTTCCAAAGATGAGAGTGCTCAAACACAAATGGTCTTACTTTCCAAAGGGAATTCGTTCCTAGAGATTTTCATGCATGGTAGAAGGGATGACTGAGATTTTCCATGGGAAATTCAACTTTCAGATGTTAGAAGTTCTTGGGCAAGGGCTTTAGATATTATTAGCAATTCAGTGGGAACTTGGGGTACTTAGGAACAAGCAGAATGATGACCCTAGGACAGCATGGAGAATAGACTGGGAAAGAGCCACACGGGGAACCAGGACTCCATCAAGAGTCCATAAACTGTGACTAGAGCACTAGGCGAGGTTAATGAACATAACTCAAAGGGAGGGACCCCATTAGAAGCTCTGTCCTGTGGCGTGGGCCACTCAGGGAAGCCATGTGCTTGGGACATGCAGACACCAAGGACTCATCCCTGAGCCCCGGGTACAAGGCCTGTTTGCCCAAAAAAGTCCAGTGTGCTTGTTTGGGAGGGGAAAGCCAAGGCGCTCGGCAGTCCTGTTGGGACCACTTGGCCCTGACTGAGCCTGGAAGTTTGACTTACTTCTATGCCCTGTTAGGCAGGGGTAGGAAGCAGCTAAGGGTCTTCTCACCTGCTTCTTCACTCTGTGACTTGGAGAAGGCTACTCTGACCTCCAGGCTCATCAGTAAAATGAGGATAATAACATGGAGCTGGCAAGGTGGTTGTGAGAATTAAATAGAATAATTGGTCCTGAGCACATAGCTTGTTTCCTGATTTATGAGAAACTTGAAAATAGTTTTCATTTTCAGCTTCCTGTTAGGAAGCTTTAATTCATCTTCTGAGGAAATCAAATGATATTTTCAGGTTCATAGGACTAGAATGTGTCATTAGCTCAGATCAGAGTGCACTCCTTAAACCACAATAAAGGCAAAGCAACCTTCAGGGTCACAGTCATCCAGTTTGGCTGTTTTATAAACCCACCTATTTTTCGCCCCCGACTGCTGGTGTTACCCCACATTAAGATGTGATGCCTTCTTGAAGTCCACTGACATTTGGAGGGTCTTCTCTAAACTGCATCTGAACACCTAAAGTCAATGCAGCATCCTAGAAAGGCAAACACATATTTTTACATTTATTTCCAATATGACAGAAAACCTGAGGCTACCATGTGTTCCTTCCTTCATCCAGGAAATCTTTCATTAAACAAGTACATTTCCCCTCTGACTAGGAATCACCAGGCTCGCACTGAATAAAAATATGTTGGCATTACAATAATAAAAGCAGAACCAACTCTGTCCTTCAGCCTTCAAGGTCCTTTCAAACCAAACAAAATATGGCCTCAGACACATCTCTCCCAAACAGTGCAGTCCTGTGGGAATGGGAGCAAATGGTCCTAATGCATTTTCAATTTACAAACCAACTTTTCCTATATTTAGATCAGTCAATTTATATCTGAGTCCAAAAATTCAAGAGGATGTGACATCTCTCCTCCCTAGCATAATTTTGTTTTTCAAAGAATCTTGGTCTCAAAAATTCTTACCCATCTCTCAGAAATAGGTTCTTTACTTGGTATATTTCCAGCTACATAATTGTTTCTTTATTTTCATACTTGCAAACAGCCTGATCCACTTTGTCAGTACATGGCTTTGCTTTTTAAAGGGTCTATCTAGGATACATGCAACAAAATCAAGCAATCACACGGTTGCCCAATATTGGAAAAATGGTCATTAATGCTTCTAATAACCTTTTCAGGGCACTTAAAATCAAAACCATACATTATAATCCCTCCAAGACTATTAGACCTGAATTTGTTTTAAGTTTACCTATTTGGTTTGATTTGATTTGATAATAATCCCCTGATACCTGGGTAAGTCATCTGTTCTCAATATACTTTAATATGAATTAGATTTTTTTATTAGTTGTAGGTAGACAGTCACATAAGGACAGTGAAGAGTCAGGGCCAGGAAATACCAAAAGGTTTGGAAAATGTCCTAGAATAAGCACAGAGCATCAGAGGGAGATATGGTACTTAAAAACAAGGTTGAGGAAAAGAAGATGATCCGCATTTTTTTAAAAATATATTTTATTTCTCCACATGGGTGGTCAGAAGTGGCCCAAGTACTAAGCACCAGAGACAGAGTTTTGAAAAGTATGTAACATGATATTTCAGAATTAAGAGTTTTGGAGTGTGGTTCATGGTGAGTGGTTAGTTCAGGCCTTCAGGCAATTTTCACCTGGAAATCTGTCATTTCTGAAGTCCTACCAAAATTTTCATTCCCTAAGAAATAACTGATTTGCCTGGAAATCTAACACATAGGAATTGAAAAAAGGCAGGTTTTTTTGCATGAAATCTCGTCTACGTCAATTCCATTAGCACCCGTAATTTTTTTTTTCTAATTGCAACCGCACCTCAAAACTTCTCATGCTCTGCTGAAATCCTGGTTGAAAGGGAATTTGAGGATATCAGGGCATGGGGGAGCCCTACCTTGCTGAGCAACTGAGCACGATTAACCAAGGAAGCAGGGAAGACAGACACGAGGTAGAACAAGGAAGTCCTATGAGCTACACCTCTGTGGACAGGCATTGGCAGAGGGGCATGCCATTCTTCGACTTGGCAGATGGTGAAAGGGAGACTCAGGGATGTGAGGAAGGAAGAGAGTTGGAGCATAACTGGGGCAAGATTTAAACCCCAGTCAAGTCGCATGCTTAGTTGCTTCACCCACATCACAGTAGCTTTATGTTTTGTGACTCGGTTGCCTGACACAAAGCATTATGAAGGTGACCCAACCCATTCAGGCCAAACTGAAGGGGGTAGGGCTTTCTAGAAAGTCTTAAAAGCCTAAACAATAGATGCCCATCAAATAGACTAACAAAACAAATGCTGATAAAGAAAGTGGGCATTAAGAAGACAGAGGACAAGGAAATGGAGATTAAACACATTTGGAGATTGAAGAACTGGCTTTAGAAAAGACGTCTGCAGGACACCAGCGGGCATCTTAAGACCTCGCCTTAGATTTACAGACTTGCAGAAATAGACAGAGATGACACGTCCAAATGACCATCATTATTGCTATTATGTTTTCTTGCTATTCCCTTCCTTTTATTCCTGGTATGGCCTGAGAAATATGGGTGCATGGCTGTCACAACAGGACTGTGGGACGTGACTGATGAGAAGACACCAACAGGCACAGTTAAAGATGCAAATCGTCTTTATAAACTAGCACAAGTGAACTGATGGAGATAGTTGACAGAGAACAACACAGCATGCTCCCAGATGAGAGGACAAGAGCCCCAGGGTTGCAAGTCTCCTGTAAGGTGCAGGTTCCGAACCACACGTGATGTGAACATTTCACCAAGTACAAGGAGCTCACAACTACCGCTCTCATGGGGTTGGTGGGGTGACAGGGGAGGGGATTCTTTATACTCTCCTGTTCAGTCCCCATATTCATCTTCCCATTTTCTTCATCTGGAGACTCTCGTTCAGTCTGCCTATTCGACACATGCAAGGAATAGCTACAAACCCACCCCGGTGTGCACTTGACTGGGCAAATCCAAGACCTTCTTCAAATGCACAGCATCTCTTAAGAGGTCCAAGGATCAGGCTTGTTTCAGGTCCATTTCTGTAGAGGACATGATGTACTTGTTCATTCTAAATAGCTAAAGTTGGGGTTTCCAAACCTGGCTAGTCTGCAAGTGGTGACTTCTGGGAAATGTTCTGTTTGAAGATATCGTTAGAAGTTTCATCCAATTTCACTTTGATTGCTTTCAGGCCTTGGCTGATTTTTAATGTCCCCAGCTGATCTAAGCAAGCTGGCAAGTGGAAGCCTAATTATAGCATCTACTTTTGACCACTATAAAGGATGCAGCAGCAGCCAGAGCTGCTAAGCTCAGCCAGAGCAGAGCTAATAAAAGAGTCCCAGACCATGGCCCCCAGGATGCTCAGGCTGTGAGGACCCTTAGTGAACACCTAAAAGAAACTCTGCAGAGTGATGATGGCAAAAACATATATAATAAAAACAGTACACTGAATTCAGCAGAACTTTAAATTAATTTACTGGGCTAAAATGCATTCATGTGCATATTGATAAATACTGCATATGTGAGACATGTCATTTATTTAATCTACAGTAATGCTTAGTGTATACATTCATATTTGGGGTCTGTGACTAAAGTTTTAAAATCATACTACTTGATCCAATGACCCAAGTTCTAGTTCTGGCACTGATGCTACTAGCAAAGAAGCAAGTTTAGCAGCTTCACAGCTCTGGAGTGACTCCCCTTTCTTCATCTATAAATAAAATAAGGCAGTTGGACTAGATTAACATTTGTCCAAGTTTTTTCCTGAAGTTTCCCACCAGCATCACCTGGTGAAACTTACTGAAAAGTGGACTTTTTTGGACTTATCCCAGACTTGGATTGGGAATCTCTAGGGAAGGAACCCAGAATACTTCACTTGTAGGAAGTTACCCCAGTGACAAAGAAATACAGTAACATTTAGAACCATTTGTTCCGGTAGTTTCTGAGGTCCTCTGTTTTTGACATCACATGGAGACAAGGACAAAGCAACCACCTCTATCTACCTCGACTGGCTCTAAGAAAAAGGTAAATTTTTTAAAATTTATTTTATTTATTTTTGGCTGCGTTGGGTCTTTGTTTCTGTGTGTGGGCTTCTCTTGTTGCGGAGCATAGGCTCTAGGCATGCGGGCTTCTGTAGTTGTGGCTTGCAGGCTCAGTAGTTGTGGCGCATGGGCTTCATTGCTCTGCGGCATATGGGATCTTCCAGACCGGGGCTCGAACCCATGTCCCCTGCATTGGCAGGAGGATTCTTAACCACTGAGCCACCAGGGAAGCCCCAAAAAGATAAACTTTAAAAAAAAATTTTATTGGAGTATAGTTGTTTTACAACGTTGTGTTAGTTTCTGCTGTACAGCAAAGTGAATCAGCCATATATATACATATATCCCCTCTTTTTTGGATTTCCTTCCCATTTAGGTCACTACAAAGCATTGAATAGAGTTCCCTGTGCTACACAGTAGGTTCTCATTAGTTACCTGTTTTATACATAGCAGTGTATATAAGGAGGAGGGTGGGATGAATTGGGAGATTGTGTAAAAACTGCATAAAAGGTAAATTTTTAAAAGGTAAATTCAATTTGGTCTGAATGGGTTAAATCACCTTCACAGTGCTTTACACTGGGCAACTGAGTCATAAAACATAGATAAAATGAGATCAGTGAAGGAGCTCAACATTTTGAGTCAAGAAGACACAGATTTAAATCCTGCCTTAGTTACGTTCTAAGCCTCTTCCTTCCTCAAATCCCTGAGCTTCCATTTCTCTGTGTGTCAAGAGTGTATGGTGATAACAATGCCAACATGGAAGCAACCTAAGTGTCCATCAACAGATGAATGGATAAAGAAGATGTGGTACCCATATACAATGGAATACTACTCAGCCATAAAAGAGTGAAATAATGCCATTTGCAGCAACATGGATGGACCTAGAGATTATTATATTAAGTGAAGTCAGACTGAGAAAGACAAATATCTTAACACTTATATGTGGAATCTAAAAACTGATGTAAATGAACTTATTTACAGAAGTAGACTCACAGACAAAGAAAAGAAACTTATCATTACCAAAGGGGAAACAGGGGAAGGGATAAATTAGAATTTTGGAATTAACATATACACACACTACTGTATATAAAACAGATGAACAGCAAAGGCCTATTGTGTAGCACAGGGAGCTATGTTCAATATTGTGTAATAGCCTATAATGGAAAAGAATCTGAAAAAGAAGTGTGTGTGTGTGTGTGTGTGTGTGTATAACTGAATCACCTTGCTGTACACCTGAAATTAACACAACATTGTAAATTAACTATACCTCAGTTTTAAAAAATAGTTTTTAAAAAGTGTATAATGATGACAATGCCTATATCAAGAGTATGATTGCAAAAGTTTCTATAAAAAAGAGTTTAGGAGGGGCCACCTGGTAGGAAGTGCAGAGTCTGGAGTGAGATAGGGGATTGGTCTTGAAAACTCATTAGCTTCTCAAGGTCTATTCGATGTGGCTTTGGTAGAAGTGGGAGCGGGGAGGAACTGATGAAGATCTACTAGCACTACTCATATGATTATTATGAGGATTAATAAGAAGATATAGATTTTACACAGCAGAGTATCTGACACAGAAAACAAAAATCAGTGAATAACTGTTCTCATTACTGAGTTGGGTTCAGTGAAATTACTGGAATTTTATTCTTTCTGAAAAAATGGCAATTCCATATGGCTGCAATGTGGTACAATTTAATACTGAAATCCCAATATGACATAATAAGTCCATGTCTACCAAATTATTCAGACCCTTTTTAAGTAAGGAAAAGTGAGAGAGGTATTACTGACAATACAGTGATTTTTTTCTTTTAATGAAAATTCAAAAGGCTTTACCTCAGGTCACACTATAGTCATTTTTCTGAATAATGGTAAAAGTGAGGAAGCAGGTGGAAGTTTTGATAGAAAACACCGAGGAAGAAGTCAGATGAGGGATTTTGATGTCTTGTTCTATCATTATAACAGGCTGTCCGTCTTATAGAGCATACCCTGTTTCAGTGACTTTAATTATGACCTAACACTCTCCTGATCAGGTGTTAATGTGGCTCAAAGACTCCATCTGGTGCTTAAAAAAGTCACAGAATCTTTGCCTGTTGGTAACGGATTGCTCCACACTTCCTTCCCTCAGAGGCTGCCTTATAAACAAGATCTAGTCATATGGGGTGTAAAAATAATTAATGGGAGCTTCTCTGGTGGCACAGTGGTTAAGAATCTGCCTGCCAATGCAGGGGACACGGGTTTGAGCCCTGGTCCAGGAAGACCCCACATGCCGTGGAGCAACTAAGCCCGTGCGCCACAACTACTGAAGCCCGCGTGCCACAACTATTGAAGCCTGCACACCTAGAGCCCGTGCTCTGCAACAAGAGAAGCCACCGCAATGAGAAGCCCGTGCACCACAACGGAGAGTAACCCCCCATCGCTGCAACTAGAGAAAGCCGGTGTGCAGCAACGAAGACCCAATGCAGCCCCAAATAAATAAATAAATAAATTCGTAATAAATGAATAAATAAATAAATAATGGACCTGACTGAGCTATTAATACTACGTTACTCACCAGACGAGATATCAATCTAATTTAATTTGCTAATTTCACATTCATGTTTTATCTAACAGCTAAGTGATGAACGAATCATTCTGACTTTCATATGTTTATACTTTATGTTTTTAAATTTCATGGGTGTGTATGCCTTGATTTTTTTTTTTTTTTCCCTGTAAGTTCTCATAGAATACTTTGAGAACTTTCTAAATGGAAAAACATATAGGTAAGATTTCCCGAGCTGTAACCACTCACTTCAAATGTCTCACACAGCAAACATAACATTTGCCACTTCCTGAGTCCAAATACTCAGGATATTACATAAGAATATGAGGACCAAGGCAGAGAAATACAAGCCTAAATATTACATCAGAATCCCAGAATCACAAAGAATCCAGGTTTGGCTAAATGCAACCATGATCATCACTCTTGGTCAATAATAAACCATTAATTCAAGCACTGTAGCTCTCGGGTGACAGAGGAAAGCAGAGGAAAAAAGTATTATTTTAAAATTAGATTTGGTAAGGAGTTTCTTGTGTATTTCATGTTTATTTTGTTGCTGTTTTTTGTTTAGCTGAAAGAGGATGAAGGAAGAGAGAATTTTTCTATCTGAACTTTTCTCCACCTCCATCCCTGACTTGATCTCTGGGTCACCCTGGGGAACCCCTATGACACTATTTCTTTGTCTATCAGTGTGTGATGTAACTGAAAAAAGAATGTTGAGAATTAAGAATAGTGGACGTGGGGCAGTGATTGTAGCTCTTAGATTTCCTTTGATTTGATTCAGCTTGACATAAGAAACAAACAAATAAATAACCAAACCAAACAAACAAAAAACCCATGTCATTTCCAGTTCTGGCTCAGCTTCTGACATGAGACTGGGAAACTGAGAGAGAAAAAACCCTGAAAAGGGTGGGAGAAGCATACTCTAGCCAAGCTAACACTGACCAGAAACCATAAAGACAATGAAGTGAAGATCTTGGCACCTTTGGAGATTGAAAGGGAAATGCATTGAGGATGGTCTTATAGAGAACATGGGGCTTGGGTTCATCACAGCCACTAATCTAATTTATATATCTACAGATCTGCCAGTTCTGGACCTTTCATATAAATGAAGTCATACAATATACTGTCTTTTTTGACTGGCTTCTTTCACAGTAGGATTCAGGATGCTGGAGCAGCAGTAGGTAAACTACAACCAGAGGGCCAAATCTGGCCACACACATTTGAGATCTGGGGGTTTTCTTTTAGCTCAACTGAGATATAATTGACAAAACTGTAAAATATTTAAAGTGTGCAACATCATGATTTGATATACATATGCATCGTGAAAATATGTCCACCATGAGTTAATTAACATGTCCATCACCAAACATATTTATACTTTTAAAAAAACAACACTTAAATTCAACTCTTATCAAATTTCAGTTATACAACACAATATTATTGACTATAGTAACCATGCTATATATTAGATTCTCAGACTTTATTCATCTTATAACTGAAAGCTTATACCCATTTACCAGTGTCTTCCTGTTTCTCCCACCTCTCAGCCCCTGGAAACCACCATCTTCTCTCTGCTTCTCTGTGTTTGACGTTTTTTTGTTTTTTTGGGTTTTTTTTAGATTCCACATATAGGTGATACCATGCAGAATTTGTCTTTCTCTTTCCAATAGTTCATTGGTAGTATATAGAGATGCAACTGATTTTTATATAATGATTCTATAACCTGCAGTTTTACTGAAATTGTTTATTACTTCTAATACATTTTTTATTGGAGTCTTTAGGGCTTCTAAATATATATAATACAATGTCATCTCTAAACAGAGATAATTTTACTTCTTCCTTTCTGATTTAGATGCATGTTATTTCTTTTCCCTGCCTAATTGCTCTGGCTAGGACTTCCAGTACTATGTTGAATGAAAGTGGTGAGAATGAGCATCTTTGTCTTGTTTCTGATCTTAGAGGAAAAGATTTCTCCTTTCACTACTGAGTATGATATTAGCTATATGTTTGTCAGATATGGCCTTTATTATGTTGAGGCACATTCCTTTTATACTTAGTTTGTTTAGAGGTTTTATCACTAAAAGATGTTGACTTTTGTCAAATGCTTTTTCTCCATCTATTGAGATGATCACATGATTTTTACCCTTCATTTTGTTAATGTGGTATATCTCATATTGATCTGTGGATGCTGAACAATCCTTATGTCACATCCCTGGAATAAATCCCATTTGATCATAGTGTACTGTAACAGTCCTTTAATGTACTTTTAAATTTGTTTTGCTAATCTTGTGTTGAGGACTTTCGCATCTATGTTTAGCATCTATGTCTGCTAATATTTTGTTGAGGACTTTTGCATCCGGGATACTGGCCTATAGTATTCTTTTCTTGTGGTGTCCTTGCCTGATTTTTGTATCAGGGTAATGCTGGTCTCATAAAATGAATTTGGAAGTATTCCCTCCTCTTCTGTTTCTTTGGAAGACTTTGAGAAAAATTAGTATTAATTCGTTAAATGTTTGGTAGAATTCAGCATTAAATCCATCTTGTTCTGAAATTTTCTTTGTTGGGTAGTTTTTGATTATTGATTCAATCTCCCTAAAAGTAATTGGTTTGTGCAAGTTTCCTATTTCTTCATGATTTGGTCTTGGTAGATTGTATGTTTCTAGGAATTTATCCATTTATTCTAGGCTATCTAATTTGTTGGTTTATAATTGTTCCCGGTAGTTTCTTATAATTCTTAATATTTCAGTGTTAGCAGTTCTAATGTCTCCTCATTCATTTCTGATTTTATTTATTTGAGTCCTTTCTCTTTTTTTCTTAGTCTAGCTAAAGGTTTGACACTTTTGTTTACCTTAAAAAAAAAACAGCTCTTAGTTTTATTGTCTTTTTAGTTTCTACTTCATCTTTTTCTGATCTGATCTTTAGTTATTTTTTTCTCCCGCTAAATTTGAGTTTAGTTTGTTCCTTTTCTAGTTTCTCGAGGTATAAAATTAGGTTGTTCAATTCAGACTTGTTTTTCTTGGAAACTATGTATTCAGGCTCCTTTCAGGGAAAGAGTGGAAAATAGGCATTTTTGCCTTCTCTCTTTGCACTGAGCCCTGGGGGATAGCCACAAGGGCTGTTCAGGTCCCCATTAAGAACTACTTCTTTATATGCTATAGTCTTGTGGGTCTTGTGGATGCAGGCTCCATTAGCTTTCAGAGCAAGGGGCCCATCCCTCAGATGTCAGCCTTAAAGGTTATCAGCACTATATGTGTGGCCCAAACACTTCACTCTTCAGGGAGAAGCTGGGATTTAGCAGTTCCCTCTTGATTGTATGGTGTTGTGCTGGGGTGGGATTGTTCTCAGCCTTTCTTACCTGTCTTGATGTGGATATTTTCTTACTCTCCACATGTACAGGAGACATTCATCTCATTTCTGGATTTCCTTCAGAAGGAATTGCTTCATGGGTAGCTGTACATTCAATGCATCCATGAAAGGAGGGAAGTTCAGGAGCCTCCTGTATCACCTTCTTGGTCCCTCCCTCCACACCCATTTGTTTGCATGTTATCTATGGTTGCTTTCATTCAACAACAGCAGAATTGAATTAAGTAGTTGCAACAGAGAACATATGGCTCACAAAACTGAAAATATTTACTATCTGATCCTTTACAGAAAAAATGTGCTGACCTCTGGACTGTAGTAATTCAAAAGGAAGGGAAGAATATCACAACAAAAGCAGGAAATTATGAATAAGCATAATACATTAGCAGGCAGAAAGGACATCAATCTGCTCTAAGCAGGATACCCTGAAAGTAATGAGTGGGGGAAGGAAAGTGTCAGGTTGGAAAGTCCACATTATAAGTATAAATAGTCTTGATTACCAGATCAAAGTGTTTTCACTTCTTTCTGTATGTAGAAAAACAAGCCATTTGAAGGGTCTTTCCCTAGTATTATGAGGTTGTTATTTTAACTTAGCAGTTATATAAGATAAACTAAATAGGAAATTCCCAGAAAAACTTACCTTCAGGATGCATCATAGAGAAGACTGGAAATGGACCAACTCAGGTAAAAACTAGGATTCCCTTATACTCTAGTTCAAAGACTGCCTCTTCTCCATAAGAGTGAACCATTTATCGATATTTTTTTCCCAAGTGAACCACTTAGATTTTCTTACTCTAAGCATTTTTCCTCTCCTTCCTTGTTTTTTCTACTTTCCCCCCTTAACTTACTGCGTATAAGCTCTGCCAGTTTGGATCAATTATTAAAGCCTCAGAAGAGACATCTCTTGCTGAAGCTGGATTTGCTGCTCAGCAGCAGCCTGAAGGTTAACAATGGGACCCTATCACCAAATAATACCTGTTACTTTCCTCCTAATGTCCCTGAAGCATTATTAAAATGTAGCACTATAGCCCCTTACAGGTAATTTACCTCTGTAAAAGGTCATCTGCAAGTACAGTACTTAAAAATATGCCACAAGGAGCTGTGAGATTACGTGCTGAACCATTCATTACCCAGCATAAGTCTTACATCAAATGGTCCCATTTTAAATTTATCCACTCTCTCTTAAAAATGGCAATGGAATCTTCTCTGGTACGTGTTCATTCACAGCAGAACACATCCCATCTCCCTCAGTTTTCTAAATGTTTTGAGCATTCCTTGGGCTTAGGAATGCTAACAAATCAAATGCTTAGGCAAGTGAGCTTTACCTTCAATGAGTCTTATTGCTCTTTTCCATGACCTGAAAGATACCAAGGGTCTTCATGCTTCCCATAGACTATCCATAACCTCCTACTTCAACCACATTTTAGCTTTCTTTTCTCAACAGTATCTTATGCTCTAGACTTTACCCAATTTCTGCTTCTCCCAAAAGACTGACACATCGAGGAAGTTCCAGTTTACACTCTCCGTATTAGTCAGCTTGGTCTGCTTCAACAAAATATTATAGACTAGATGGTTTAACAGCAGAAATTGATTTCTCACAGCTCTGGAGGCTGGGAAGTCCAAGGTCAAGGACACAATCGAGCAAAAAATATAAAGGAACTAACACAGGGAGAAGAAAGTTGTTGACATAAGAAGATTAAAATGATTTTTTTTAATATCAGTGAACTAGTAATAGAAAATATTCCATCCATGAAGCAAGAACAGGATATTCTAAGAAAGAAAATTCAGAGAACAAATTAAAACAACTCATAAATTAAAAGCAAGCTAGGAATCAAGAGTTTCAGAAAAAAGATAAAATATACGCTTGAAGAAATCTCCAGGAAGTAGAACATAAACAAAAGAGATGAAAATGAGAAAGTAAAGATAAAAAAACTGAAGGTCCAACCCAGAAAAACAAATTGAAATTAAAAGAGTTCCTGGAAGAGAAAAGAGAGGAAAAGGACAGGAAGAATCATGAATAAACTAGTTTAAGAAAACTTCTAAAAAACTAAAGGACAGTTTCCAGGTTGAAAAGTCCTACAAGCATCCAACAAAATGCCTAATAATACAGAAGGCATAATATTGTAAAAATTCACCTCCCTGGTGTGTTGGAGTACCAGTTGATGGTGTATTAAATTAAGAATATTCAGATTATGACCTGCTGAATGAGGAGGCACAACGCACCCACCCACCCATGGGCCAGCAGGTAGCTCCCCCTCAGCATCCCAGCTCCCACCTCGGAAAAGTGAAAACTCAGGGGTTGTTTTGATTAAAGACCCAGAACATTCACACAAAGGACATAAAGTCAAAGATTTATTACTTACAGATCCCACAAAGAGGAGGGGGGGGAACGCAATGAGCTGGGGGAAGGGCAATCCTCCATCCCAGGTCACAAGCAAGCAGGAGATGGCAGGGTACCAAGCCCCTATTATTTATAAGGTGGTTGGGACAGAGGTCACTAGTTTTTCATCGGCTCAACTGTAAGTGGCTATTTTAAAAGATGCCCTGGGAAAAGCAATGGCAGAGCTTGTGATAGGAATCCTAAGCTCAGGTCCTTCCTAAATGTCCAGACTCTGGGCGTGAGCAGGATTGTCATACATACATGTAAAACACCTAGGCAGCAACTCAAAAGAGCTGTTTTCTCATTACCATTTGGAGATAGTAGAAGATATTTAACTACCCCACTTAGAAGAAAAAGAGCCTTCAGATTTCTGAAAAGCAACACTGAAACCTGCATCTATGCCTTCACAGTTCTGAAGAAAAACAATTTCCAACATAGAATTCAATACCCAGGCAGACTACCAATCAAGAATAAGAATACACTGAAAATATTTTCAAATCAATCAGTTCTCAAGCTATTAACCTCCCAAAAGTTTCTTTCATAGAAAGCTATGAGGAGATTTTTTTTTCTCCCAAAATGAAGAAGTAAACTAGGACAGAATACTTTATGGGACATAAGAAACAAGAGATAACAATACAAAAGAGAAGCAGAGAACCACCAGGATGATGGTGAAGAGGGTTCCCAGTATAACTGCTATGCACCAAACGCAGAGAGTAATGAGTCCAGATTGAAGCAAGTTCCAAAATTTGTGGCCAGGAACAGCGCAGGGCCCCATATTTACAGCCAGCTTTTCCTCCAGAGTGAAGTGTTAAGCATACTAAAATTAAGAGAACAATCACTTTTATTGGTGGCATCCATCACGGTGACAGTGTATGGCTAAGACTAAATGACAAGACAATAAAGAAATATGTTCCCATCAGAATGCTTACATCAAAGCCTGTTTTCTCTGTTTTAATCAATGTCCTGGCAAGAGCTATCTCCATCCTATAAACTAAAATGCAGAATAAAGCACAAATCTGCTTAAATAAAAGGAATTCTCCTATGTACACAGTACCTTATATATACATGGAATATTTCTGAAGGATTCTTTTTTTCTTTTGATACTGAATGTTTATTCAAGACTAGTATGCAAAACATTTACAAATAGTCCCATAGAGGACTCACAAATATTTTAAATTCAGGATGTGGATTTAACATTCACAGTGCATAAGGCGAAAGGTATATCAACTATGTATCTGCAACTTAATGTGAAAGAGAATTTCACTTTAGCAAATACTTTCTTTACATTGAGGAAAGTGTCCTTAAACATATCTACTTTAATTTTAGTATACTCAGGGTAGGGAAAAAACAGTGTTTCCTTTTATACAGGCCTCAAGAATTAAATAAAATTGACTCCATAGATCATGGTTAAGAAACACATGGTAAAGAATGGTTTCAAAATACTTATATTTTTGTTTTCAATTAAATTCCCTCAAATTGATTTTCTTTAACAACAAATAGTCTTTATCCCACTTGATAACATTTTTCATGTTAAGCAATATTATATGCTTGTCCTTTTTAAACATTTAAAACAATTAGGACATAGAGGCATTATCTAAAGTTTCAAACTGATAGAGAAGTCAGTTTACACACCTTCGTCTTATGAATAGTGAATAAAACAAGGTACATTCTGCTGTGAATGTAATGAGAAAAAGTACTCTTAGCAATAAAGTAGCCCTCTCTCTCTACCCTTACTTTAACTCCATCACACAGAAGGCAAAGAAATATCTTCAATATCTGCTAAGGATGATCTATGGCCCTTGGAGTATATGTAGGCGTGGACACACCCCACACGCACATCTACGTAAGTATGTATGTCTGTATGTATTTAATCAATACAAATGGAGGAATTACATACAACCATGAAAAAATACAACAAAAGCAATAAATGAAAAATACTAAGTGAATAAAAGTTAACATAAACCATAGGAGATTTCAGAGAAGGGAGAGGCCCATGGATAAGAGATTAAGACTTCAAGGTGAAAGTGACATTTGTTCTGAGCCCTAACGGACAACTATAACTGTGAAAAGCTGGGAGATGAAGGCAGGACATTCCAGCTTCGGAACTGTGAATTAAGATTTTTAAAGACGCATGCTCACCAAAGCATTTCCGGCAGAAAAAAATGGAAGGGCATAGCGGAAGGGGGAAAAGAGGAATCTGTGGAGGAGACCTTATATGCCTTTAAATTTGAACTCTATTGTGGAATTACCAATGAACCACTAATGGAATTTTAAACCAAGAAGTGATATGATCAAAGCAGTCCCTTAAGGTCAAAAGGCAGGTATGCAGGCAATATTGGATAAGGAAGAGACTGAAGGCAGTAGGTCATAATCAAAATGGTTTAGGAGAAAGTGACAGATTTAATATACTTTTGTTTGTACTATGGGCATACAAAGGACAGGGAAGAATGCCAAAAACTCTCAGCCTATCACAGGTATGACTCACTTAACAACAATGTGGTTTTTGTAAATCCATTAATACCCAGAGATATTCTGATCTTTTGATTCTCAGTAATTCAGGGCCCACACTTATTGGTGAACTTCAGCTTCCTTATCAGAGGGCTAAGATCTCTAAAGCAGTATGTATGTAATAGTGTACCTAGCTTCTTTAAGATACCCCAGGGCTAAATGTGAATCTGTATCCCCTAGCAGTGGCTCTCAAGCTTTTTACTGGGCCTAAGAATTACCAGGGAAGCTATGTAAAATGCAGATTTCTAATCCTCATTTTAGACCTACAGAATACATGTTTTTTTAAGAGGTATCCCAGGTAATTCCTCGAGTCCATCTTAGACAAGTCATTTAAGCTTGCTAGCTTTGGTATCATTACCTGTAAAATAGGTACAATATCACTATCTTACAGAGGTATGAGAATTAAGTGATATAATATGTATTATTAAGTATCCAGGAATAGCCCTGGCACTTTGTAGATGCTAGTATGACAGCAATACCTTCTCCTTTAGATGTTAATTTTGGATTTACTGATACTGGGTTTCTTAAGACTAGAGGATAGTTTCCCAGTAGACTTACAGAGTCCCTATTTGTTCTATTAACTAATAAAAGAATATGGCACCTTAGGAGAAGCTTTTCTCTTCCTCTTTCTTTTCCGCTGCAAATAAGGTAGTTATATGTGCTTTTCCCACAAAAAAAGACTGGCCTTCAAACCTGGATCAAACAAGCAACACAGAGAAAGTAAGCCAAAATGACTGAAGAAAGATGAACTGTTAAGCCCATCCACTTCCAGAACTCCTCCCTTCAAGTTCTCTCCTCTTCTTGCCAGCTTCTTGGCAAACTGGACAAGGTTGTGATGGTTAGGAGCTGGGGCTAGACACAGGGGTGTTGTAGGTGCTATCAGCCTTCCGGTGTGTGCTTAGCCTCCTGGTTCGCAGTGGGCAATAGCATGTATTCACTTGGATGCTAAAGACAAGCCTGTTTCTTGGCCAGGGTGTCTGCCTACATGAGGCAGGACACTGTACAAGAGGCCTCACATCTGACTCCCAGTTAGAGTCCAGAAGGCCCACTCCTGCAGCCATATCCTACACCCCGGCCTTTTAGTTACTTCTAGGAGGTCTTGTTGGTATATTAAGGAAGGAAAATAGGGTCAAATCCTAGCTTCACCACTGACTTAGCTGTGGAACACTGAACAAGTTATTTAACCCCAAATCCAATTTTCTCAAGTTAATTTGAAGCTGTTCTGTAGGCAGTGGGGAACTGATGGTTTTTGAGGAGGAAAGTAACAATCAAAATTAGCTCCCTTAACCTGCTGTATAGCACAGGGAGCTCAGCTCGGAGCTCCGTGATGGCCCAGTTGGGTGGGATGGCGGGGGGAGGGAGGGAGGTCCAAGAGGGAGGGGATGTGTGTATGCGCATTCACTTCACCATGCAGCAGAAACCAACACAACATTGCAAAGCAACTATACTCCAATAAAAAATTATAAAAAAAAAAAAATTAGCTCCCTTCCCCCAAAACAGTGCCCCTCCAAAAAAAACCAAACACAGACTCATTTTTTAATTTACATTTTTTCTGTTAAAATAAAAAACTAGAGTTAAATTCTCAAAGTCTAAATTAGACTAAATATAAAACTGCTATACAACCCACTGAATGGATTTATAGTTAGTATCCCTCAAAAGTATCTAGTCATCTTCCACCTTTTTCCTTTTTTCTAAATTCATTCTGCTCCAGTCTTCACTATCATCACATGCACTTTATTCATCAAATATCATTTTTCAGGATCAACCTACCTGAATAATCATTAAGCCTCTTTAGAGCTTTCCCAAACTTAAACTTTGTCATTTTGATTATACACCCCAAAGCATTACTTTCCTCACTTTTTTTGTTTAGTACCAGACTGTTCTAAAAAGAAACAATAAAAGTTGTTTATTTCCCTAAAAAGAAAGATCAGTATATCCAATGGCTATTAAGTTAACCACTTAATAAAACACATCAAAAACTACTCATCCTTTTGTTAATTAACTGAAATTAGAACATAATGAATTAGTGAACCTAATACTTTGCCATTTACTTCATGTTTACAAGATTATGCAAGAAACCAAAATGGCTTCTTGTAACTTGTTTGCTTTCGAAATACTTCACATTTCAACCCCATATCCATACAAAGAGAGAAAATCCAAACATACTCTCCTTACCTAAAATCAGCAGAGAAGGCTAAAAAGCATTATTTAGGACTTTTTTAGACCTTGAAAAACAGTTACACTTCCAATGTGTATTTAAATGACAAATCAGTTTTTATCCTGTGACATTGCTTCAACTTAAGTTCATCATAGTTAAATTGACTGGGCTACTGCTTCATCTTTCAAGTCAGATGGAGATTCTTTTACATCAAGGCTCTTAGTCAAGATTTCTTCTTCAGCAAAACTGACTGTTAAATGAGGTAGGAGTTCTCCAAGACTACATGGTATTGTGGTTCTCAATCTCTGTTCCACTGGAGAAAACCTAATTAGTGGTGAAAGAGACCGTTTTCTTTCACCAAGGGACACGCGTGAAGATGGTTTTGTATAGTCAGTGTGCAAATCATGAGTGCCCCAAAAGTTAAGCATATCAATTTGCATGTATTGGGAAGTAAGGCTCAATTCAGGTTTGTCTTTCAAGTGTTTCAGGATTAGAGAGGCAAATTTCTTCCCTTTGCTTGGACAGAGATTTCTTCAGAGCCTCATATCCACTGCAAGTAGCCTGTAAATTAAAGTCTGATTCTGGAGTAGTCTGTCTTCCTTCCACAACACCTTCTGGGAAAATACCACTGTGCATAGGACTATTTGCTTCCAGTTTAAAATTGGCCTCTGTACTACTGGAGCTATTAAGACGTAAGTGACCAACTTCTTCTGGAAGAGTTTCATGTAATATGCCAAAATCACTATCTTTAAAACTGGAACTAATTCCACTTGATACCTGAAAAGAGTTGCATAACATACTTTTATGCATGGAAAGATCTCTGTACAAAGCTTTCGAGTGGTCTGATATTTTAATATACTCTTCTTCACAGCTACCTATCACATCTCTCCTTTTGCCTACAGCAGGGGAGAATGTCTCTATTTGGCTAGTTTCTAGAAGCTTGTTCTGTAAAGCTGTACGTTCGAAATCTTGCTTACAAATCATATCCTTACTTAACAAATCTGACAGATTTTGTGTTGTTGGCTCACCTATGTAACTGGTCACCACAGGTTTCTGAAGCACACACTTAAGGCAATCTGAAACAACTTTCTCTTCAGGCAAATGAGAATGGCTAGAATCGGACACAGTGGTTGCTGAGAAAAAACTGGCCATGTTAAACCCTTTTTGATTATGCACCACAGGTAAGGATTCTGGCAATACTTCTCTATGTTCGGTATCCATTTGAATTGGTTCTGTACTTCTGTTTTCTTCTATTTTAGCAGCTTTTCTCCATGAGCTCCTAACATCACTTACCAAGTTTTCTGGAGTCCAGGGAACTTGATTCCTTGTTAAGAACAGGTTAGAAACTAGAGAGTCAATTAGTTCCTCTAACATGACTTCTTTTCCTTTAGAAGGTTGTGGTGAAGCAGATAAAACTGCCCTTGCAACCTCTTCTCCCAGATGATCTTGCTCTTTTTGGAATGGATCCCTTTTTTAGCTGGCAGAGACCCTCCAAATGCACTACTCTTTGCAACATTTGATGATGAAGAGTCTTCCACTTCAAATTCTGGTGTTTTCTTAGACACTGTTTCATTTTTCTCTCTAGGAGATGTCAACTTCCTGTCCTTTTCAAGTAGTGTTAACACTGTTTCTGTCTGATGGTGAAATGAGCTGCCACAAGGAAAAAGCAGGGCCCTTGGCTAGATCACATTTAGTTTCCAGGATATCACTTGCCCTTCCTGCAATCATTTTCCTGGGTATGTTGCTTAGGTGTATCTGAAGTGAAGCAGCGTATTGCAAAAGAATACTCTTCACGTCTGCTTCTTCTGAGGCAGGATCAAACGAAAGGGGAGACACAGGTGGTAAAAGATCCACAGCTGGAGTCCAACCTCTAATTAGACCAAAAGGAGACAGGCCGAGAAATTCTTTCCGAATTTTATGCCATTCTTCTTGTTTTTCAACAATAGAATGTCTTACAGTTGTGAGATCTTCTTTTATTTTATACCTCATATGCTTCAGATCTGACAATCGTTCTCTCTGAAATTTGGTCTCTTTTTCAAGGAAATGAAGGTCTATTGTCAGTCTTGCTTGGTCAGCCTGACAATGTTCATATTTCATTACTTTCAAGACTTCATTTAATAACTGAATAACTGTTAAGAGATTCAATTTTCCAGCCTCATAAACATTTCCTATGTGCAACTGACACATTTGTTTCTCAATTTTGCCAGGTAAGAGCCTTGGAATATTGATAGCAACATTAGTTCCATCTAAAGTATATTGGTTGACAAGGCTAAGGACTGAACTAACAACTTCTCTCTTTTTCCAAAAACATGAATGTTTCATTCACTGAAGCCCACAAAGACCAAACCTTTTGAATTTTCTCTTGTATATTACTTTGGTCATCATAGGGTTCCATTTTTAAAATTTGTCCTATACATTCTGATCTCAAATTTCGTGCTTGTTTAACTGACAACTGTGCATTTTCCTGGCATTTTCAGGTAACACAATCTTCTCTCTGCAAAATTTGTAAAAATCTGTTACGTGCTACATGGCATCTGGCAATGCACTTGTGCAAATCTTGTGGCTTTACATTAAATGTCTCTGGAAAATGTACAGAAGAATTTTTAGAATGGGTTCTTATATATTTTATTGCAACAAATCTTGCAAAGTGATACATCGGATGAATAAACTTAGGACCACCAGGAGAAAGAAATAGTGAACCCACAACTTGAGGAAAGCTACTTCCACGTTCAGCAGAAATCTTTTTTAACCACTCACAGCAATGTTTTCAGAATTCAGTATCACTTTTTTGGTCAAATGGAGGCCAACAAAGTTTGAAAACTTCTTCACTGAGAGACTGGTCAAGCGTTTGAAATAAAAAATAAGAAACTATTTGAAAGGCTTTCCGGTTCAACTCGTCAGACATGTTCACTCCGAGGTGCGTGTGCGGCACCATCTTTCCACAGGCTACGGTCGCTGAGCCCAGCTCGAAGCCGAGCGCCTGCAGATACATCCAGAGATGCTCCTTCTCCAAAGTGGTGACCCAGGCCGAACTCATCTTCGCGGTAGGCAGGGCCCGGCAAAGGAAGAAAGCGCAGGGCCCAGCGACCGAGACGGCCCCCAGGCTTTTTCCCTACGGGCAGCCTGACGTGACTGCGACCCCTCCATTGCCACTGCCTGATCCTCTCTCGCCTGGAACCATTTCGCCTCAAATGGCCTCAAATGGCCTGAGACTCTAAAGTCGCAGGGAAATAGAGCCTCTAAGGGTAGAGTACGGAACAGCTGCCAAAGGGAAGTCCTGAAGGATTCTTTATAAGCTGGTAGCAGTATTAGCCCCCAGGAAAAGGAACTGGGGGGCTAGAGGGGAAAAGCTGATTGAAGACTTACTTTTTACAATTTACCATTTTGATCTTTTTAAAGATTATAATATGTTCCTGTATTATACAATGACTAAATGATTAAAATTAAGTATATTTCCTACTAATTATTATAAATACATACACTTTTGATTCAGTGATTTTATTTGTGGGAATTTATCCAACAAAGAAACCTAAATATGTACAAGATGACATGGGTAGGTGATTATTCATTAAAACATTGCTTGTAATACCGAAACCTGGCAACAATACCCATAACCATTAATAGGGCAACAGTGAAATAAATGAAAATATTATATGAATATAAGTAATCTCAATAAATATCAATGAATTAAATGAATTTAACCCTAATTTCCAACAAACATATGACCAGAAGCTCAATGACAGTATAATTGGGGAAATATAAAGTAAAATATCAATGAAAGATATTTCCATATCCATTAGATTAACCAAGTATGATAATATCATGTGTTGGTTATGATATAGGGAAACCGAAACTCTCAAGCAGTGATTTGCCAATCTTTTGTCAGAACCTAAATATCCCCACGTTTTCAACCCATGGGGTCTACTAGTCTTCAACATGGGCTTTCCAAAAGGCCCACTCATCCTCCCACATACCCCCCCCCAAAACATCGAATGTTCACTCTTTCAAGAAACCTCCCTGGTGGGTACAAGGTGCCTTCCTCACTGTTTGCAGCTGACGTCCACATTTACAGCCCAGAATCCTGATCCCTGTTGCCCTGTCTGCTTTCTTTTTTTTTTTTTTTTTTTCTGTCTGCTTTCTTGATCCTCTGGTGTGGGATCTTTTAGTTTCTCTCATCTTTTTCATCAGTGGAATCTACGGCATTATATCCACCAAGGTGTTTGTTTTTATCTGTCCACCTTCAACGCTTGCTGTCCTAGCCTTTGAGTCTGCACTTCATGCTTACTGCTTGCTGTTGTCATTGCTATAGCAGCATGATAGTAGCGTGGGCAGACAACACGTTTTCTGGGCGATGGAGTGAGAAAGAGGAAAAAAAGCAAAGAGCTAACATTTACTGAGCATTAACTAAATGCCCACAACTCTATAAAATTTATTTATTATTAAAAAAATCTTTGGGGCTTCCCTGGTGGCGCAGTGGTTGAGAGTCTGCCTGCCGATGCAGGGGACACGGGTTCGTGCCCCGGTCTGGGAAGATCCCACGTGCCGCGGAGCAGCTAGGCCCGTGAGCCATGGCTGCTGGGCCTGCGCGTCCAGAGCCTGTGTTCCGCAACGGGAGAGGCCACAGCAGTGAGAAGCCCCCGTAATGCAAAAAAAAAAAAAAAAAAAAAATCTTTGAAAGGAAGGCAATATTATTTTCCCCATTTTACTCACGAGGAAACCGGCCTCGTTTTTGCTTTGTCTTAACATTGTGTGTGTGTGTTTTTTACTTGTGTGTGCGGAGACCAAGGAGGGTTCTGAGCAAAGGCAACACTTCTCAGCATTACCAGTGAAGCACTTCTGCGGTTAGATAGGATCTCCATAACCTGACCCCCATCCCTACCCCTCTCACCTCCATGACCTTCCCTCTTACTGCTCTTCCCATCCTAGAGTCATCCAGCAGCCCTGGCCGTCTTGGTTTCCTCACACAGTCCAGACATGCAGGCATTCTCAGGACCTTTGCACTTGCTGCTTCCTCTGCTTGGGATACCTTTCCCCACAGTGACTCATTCCTCACCTCTTTCAGGTCTTTGCTCAAACCCCTCCTCAATGGTAACCACTCAACTTAAAACTGTGACTCCCTGTCACAGTCCTCCCTAGCGCTCCTGCCTTTTTATTTTTCTTCATCGCACGTCACATACCACCATCTGATCAGCTAACTAGTTTATTTATTTGTGCACTCTCTGTCTTCCCCACCAGAACGTAAATTCCATAGGACAGGGACTTTTATCTGATTGGTCACTTCCTATGTCTACACCATTTCCTGGCACATAGCAAATGTTCGATTAATATCTACCAAATGAAATTAAATAAATGAATAAAGTTTAGGAAAATTTGAGTGAGGCAAAGTTATTTTGATTTCTTAGCTGCAGGAGAAAGTGCCTCTAGTATTCCCATGGGCATTTTCAATCACCAAGAATAGAATGCATGCATAATTTCCCAGACGTATGTGGACATACAGACCTCTTTTCATGGAGCAGGTCGTAGGGACTTGTGCTTAAATGGAGACAGGTTTGTAAGAGCAGGTTTTGATGAGAAGGGACAGGGGGAGGACACTGGAATGCAATGTGTCTGAAGTGAAGTGGGAGAAAGCAATTCATTCCTTCACTCGTTTGTTCGGAAAATATCCATCAAGTGCACCCGATGGGGCTTGAGCCCTTCCAGGCTAAGGGGACAAGGCAGAGATCAAAAGCCGCTGGGGTCCCAGCGTTCACAGAGCTCATGTCCTCTCCTGGCCTCTCTGACTTTGCTGACTGCTTTTCATCCTATAAAACACAGAGAAAAATGTTCCAAGCCTATGTTACCCTCCTTCTAAGACTTTTCTTTCTGAAACAAATACAAATACCATATGATATCACTTATATGTGGAGTCTAAAATATGACACACATGAACCTATCTGCGAAACAGAAACAGAATCACGGACATAGAGAAGAGACTTGTGCTTGCCAGGGGGGAGGGGGTTGGGGGAGGGATGGACTGGGAGGTTGGGGTGAGCAGATATAAGCTTTTATATATAGAATGCATAGACAACAAGGTCCTACTGTATAGCACAGAGAACCATATTCAGTATCCTATGATAAACCACAATGCAGAAGAAAATTTTAAAAGAATGTATATATATATATATATGTAGAACAGAATCACTTTGCTGTACAGCAGAGAGTAACACAACATTGTAAATCAACTACACTCAATAAAAAAATTTAAAAAGACTTTTCTTTCTGATTAGAATATATAGAAGTATAATTAATCCCTGGGTGAAGATGCCACACGCATATTTGTAAAGCAACACAAGCTATGGATTTCCTAGCTCCTCTGATTTCATCACTTCAAGGTCTGCACCATAATCAATATCCCACCATCTAGAAGGCATGACTGAGGAATCCCAGAGGACCACCATCAACAGAATTGTACTCTTTCATCATATCTTCCTTTGCAGCAAGGGAGATGATCATAAAGCAGAAGAAAAGGGGCTGGCTAGAATACTAATTGGCAAGAGATTGCTTTTTCATCTCCAGTAGCCAATAAATATAAATAAATAAAGAATTTTATCCTTAAAAAAGGCCTTGTCTTCCTGATAAACAGAACAGGGCAACAGCTCATTGTTCAGTGAGTTATTGTACCTAAAATTTCACTCTGAAAATTACTTGTCATGGCAACAGGCAAGTGTCATCCCTGAAGCCAGCAGCCTGAAGCAGATAGATTGTTTCAATTATCTAATTTGCACAATGAATGAACCCTGCTCATAGGAAATCCATAGGTGGTTGGCAGTGGCAAATGGCGGCTGTGACATGGTGGGAGGCAGCAGATTTATATTCTCTCCCAAAATACAGAGCAGGATTGTAATTTTCTGTAAATATTCACAGAAGTAAAAGGAGGAAGATCAGGAAGAAGGGAAGAACTCATTAGAACTTCCCCTTCTGTCTTAGCTCCTGGGATGTACCTCTGCTTTCCAAATTGCCCTTTCTCTGTGTGTGTGTCTAGTTCAGACAATGCTATATGTAGGCATGGACGCTTTTGCGATCTGTTATCTAACTGCCCCACTCTCTTCCCACTGTGCCTCTTAGAGTGCTTTGGAGGTGTTAGATATATGGCCAGAAAATGTCCCTAAGAACTCCTTGGCTTCAAGGGAAAGTGCTATCTCACAAAGGAAATTTCTGCCCCACCCGGAGAGTCGTCCTCGGTTTTGATTCAACCAGGAAGGAGGTTGCCTTGTGATGGGTGCGTCCTCATCCTCCAGCTCAGCCCTCAGGAATGTGTTCCTCACTAACATGGTCCTTCCTTGCTCCTTCCCACCCTTCCTATCCTAAACAGGGCTGACACAGCTCTACATGTATCTCCCTTTCTCATTTCCCCTGTTCTCAACAACCTCTGCATATTCTGTTTGTGGCTTTTTTAGGGAAGACAGTTTAAACCAAGATGACTACCAAGAAACTTGGCTTTCCCAAAGCAATGAATCTTCATGGCGGAATTTTAGGCACCAAGAGAATTTTTATGTTGCACTGATATTGGATTTTTTTAATTTATTTGTTTCTTTTTGGAGCCAGTGAGGGTAAGGCACAAAGTCTTCAGTCACACTGTGTGCAACCTTTCCAATCAAACCCGGTTCTTAGGAGGACTCTCAGACCTGAAGAAACCTGCCACCCACTCACCCTATACTTTCACTTAGATTCTCAATACCTTCAGAGATTGATTACGTTTTAAAAATTCCCATTCCCTGCACTGATTTATTCCTCCGAATAATCACATTTCCTTTTCCCATGCAAATTTTTTTTTTTTTTTTTTTTTGCCTGCGTTGGGTCTTCGTTGCTGCACGAGGGCTTCCTCTAGCTGTGGCGAGCGGGGGCTACTCTTCGTTGCAGTGCATGGGCTTCTCGTTGCAGAGCACGGGTTCTGGGTGTGCGGGCTTCAGTAGTTGCAGCACACGAGCTCAGTAGCTGCAGCACGCGGGCCCTAGAGCGCAGGCTCAGTAGTTGCAGCACATGGGCTTAGTTGCTCCACAGCATGTGGGATCTTCTCAGACCAGGGATTGAACCCGTGTCCCTTGCATTGGCAGGTGGATTCTTAACCACTGCACCACCAGGGAAGTCCCTCCACGCAAATTTTTTAAAAAAGAAGAATTTAGTTTCATTGTAATATTTTTTGGGGTGGTGCTGACATTGACTGACTTGGTTTGTTTTCAAAGCAATGCTTGCTAAATCCCAAAAATGAACAGGGACTTGGGCATTCAATTATGCATCAGTTCAATATACTTGTTGGGCAAAGTTCAGTTTATAAGGCTAAATTCAGAAATTATTTTCTTTTCAATTCACTGGAAGAACACAGAGGAAAAAGGCTTTCCAACGTCCATAGGCTGGTGTACACTATACGCATCTCCAGAAAATCCAGAGCCATATTTTCACCCTAAAGGCTCTGGTGACAGATAAGAGAAGCTGTAATCATCAATGTTTTAAGTTCTGGCCTTGTGAGAATTTCTGATCTGTCTCCTCTTTTCAATCTTTGTTCAAGGAACATCTGTCTTCAGTTCAATAGTTTAAACTCTAATGACCAAATCAGTAAATGTTTATTTTGTAAATTGGCAAAGGGAAAGACAGAAGCAGGCTCAACCTTTCGCTAGTATTTTGTTTACTGTGATAGAAAATGCCATCAGATAAATTAGGGCCAGGAAGCTTTTTTCTAACAGGCACATAACATTTATTAATGAGAGGTTGAGGATCGTTTTGTTTAAAAAAATGAAAAGGGTATTGAAGTAGAATTCTTGAATGTTCTGTGTCATTGCCCTTTACCTCATGATGAGTTAAGATAATGATGAATCTTTGCAACAAAATCGGTAAACTTGGTGTTGTCGGTACTAAACATACTGTGGTATTTGCAAGATACTTCAGGAATAAATGGAGTCAGGCTCTTGTAGAGGGTCAGAATCAAGTGAGAAGTGTGGAGAGTCAAGGGTAAGACAATTCAAATTTTCACAAAATTTGGAATGAGAGCTCTATGAAAAAAGGATTTCTTTGACTCCTCGCAGGAGCAGGTGTAAGAGGGATGTTAAATGCACGCATAATTGGCATACGCATCACACTTCTATCAATACTTTTATTCCCAAGGTGTATCATTTATATTCTTAAGTTTTATGACTGGGGAATCCGAAAAGCCTGACTCCCTCTAACTTGCAACAACCATTATATTTTCAATGCAGATTAATTTATAAATATTTCTACTCGGACTTCCTCTTCATATAAGCCCAGACAAGAAGTTCAGTGAGGCTTGGGCTGACTTTCATGGTGCTATAGAGTTACTAGTCTTCCTCAGAGGGGTCTATCAAGATGCTACAGCTTGGGCTTCCCTGACACAGTGGTTGAGAATCCACCTGCCAATGCAGGGGACACAGGTTAGAGCCCTGGTCTGGGAAGATCCCACACGCCGCAGAGCAACTAAGCCCGTGTGCCACAACTACTGAGCCTGCGCTCTAGAGCCCACGAGCCACAACTACTGAGCCCACATGCCCTAGAGCCCATGCACCACAACAAGAGAGGCCACCGCAATGAGAAGCCCCAGCACCACAATGAAGAGTAGCTCCCCCTCACCGCAACTAGAGAAAGCCTGCGTGCAGCAGCGAAGACCAAACGCAGCCCTAAATAAATAAATAAATAAATAAATAAATAGTTTAGAAGAAAAAAAGATGCTACACCTTTAAAAATATAAGGATTTTGAAGCGTTCCATTTAAACAGGCTTTGAGCAAGGGCTCAAAACACTGCCAGAAGGGTGGGAACAACCAGGAATCAGATTCTGAGCAAGTGGTATGAGGTCACGTTCCAAGGATTTGGCTTGGATCTGCAGTTGGAGAAAGTGTTGAACACGCTGCTGCGAGAACTGAAGACCTCGGCTTCTAAGAATAAAGAAACCAATCTCCTACGCTTCATGAAAAAGTTCCTGGATGAACAGACCAGGAACATAAGCTATCTGGAATACCAGCTTAACTATCAGAAGGACTTAGAAAAGGCGGCCAAGAGCGAAGGAGAGCCTGAAAAGGCTGCGGAAGCATCTAAAACATCAGGTAAAGAGAGAACATCTGAAGGCAACACAGCAAGTCTTCCCACCCAGCAGGTCCCAAAGCCAGCTACTTAAGAATCTTGATCTTCTCCATTTGACAGAAGTGTGCTTTCCTTTTCACCTCACAAATAAATCTGTTTTGCATTATACAAAAAGAAAAAACAGGGCTGGTACAGGCAGCATGCCTACCAAGGCCAACATGGTGAAGCTAGTCAATTACAAGGACCAGACAAGGCTGTGCCCACTGATGTGAGGCCTGAAACCAGGCATCCTATACAGTGGTTTAAAAACAGGAGTAAGTCAACTTGACAGATGGCACAAGAAGCCAGGTTTTTATTCATTCTCTAAATATTCAGAGTACCTCTTATGTGTCAGGTACTCTGTTAGGTGCTAAGGATATACTGGTGGATAAAACAGACTTGGTCCCTACTTAACTGAGTTGATAAATCAGTGGGAAGGAAGATATATATTTTTTAAATTATGACATATATAAAATACACACTAACAAACAGCCTTAGTCTTTTTTTTTTTTTTGCGGTACGCGAGCCTCTCACTGCTGTGGCCTCTCCCATTGCGGAGCACAGGCTCCGGAAGCGCAGGCTCAGCGGCCAGCTGCTCCGCAGCATGTGGGATCTTCCTGGACCGGGGCCCGAACCCGTGTCCCCTGCATCGGCAGGCGGACTCTTAACCACTGCGCCACCAGGGAAGCCCCAGCCTTAGTCTTAAGTGCTACGAAAGGAAAATACAAGAAAAACTATAATTTTTTTCATTGATATATAGTTGACACACAATATTATGTGAGTTTCAGGTGTACTAAATAGTGATTTGACATTTACATACATTGTGAAATGATCACCACGATAAGTCTAGTAAACACCTGTCTCCAAAGTTATTACTGCTGCCCCTGCTGTCACCCAGTTCCACCTAATATGGGTCCATCAATATCAAAGAAAAGAACTCAAGACCACCCTAGCACTTACCTGGATTGGTTAGTAATCCTCAGAAAGGAAAGGTTTTCATAACCAAGATTCACTTGAAAACTATTCTGTTAGGCTAAAAGACTGCTTCTGGTGAGCAAAGCAAAAGCATCGCATGCTGCTAATTATTTCTCATTCATTTTGGCAGAAGATGTCTGAAATGCTAGCACCAAACACATTGGAACTGACCTAATCACAGGAAAAGCAACATTGCTTAGTTGAAAATCTGAAAGAAACTCAAGATTTATTATTAATGTCACCATGGGCACTGAAGGCTTTGATGTGGATACTGGAGATAACCTGCTTTCAACCAGGCACAACAATCTCACAGTCTGTTTTCCCCTGCCCAGGAGCATTTAATTCAAGGGGAAAGAAGCTTTTTCAGCAGTTTGCCCTCCAGACCCGCTTTGAGTACAGAAATCAAATCATTTCAAAGGGGGTGTGGGATTTGCTCTCAGCACAATTCGGAAAACCACAAGGTTCAGTAGAAACAGGGCCTGAAAAGGAAATGAGGGCTTCCAAACAGGATGGCCAGGCACAACCCATGCCATTTAACTATGAAACCCACGTTTATCGTCCAACTATGAAGTTCCCAATTCTTTAACTTCCCTTACCTCCAGGTGCCCCAAAAGGCAGAAAACATTTAGGACCTTGACTCCTGTCCCCAGTTCTTGGCCAGATACAGAATTATGTATAATTACATCACCTTAAGTATCTCAGTTGAGAGCCTCCCAAAGGCTCATTGGTAAAGCAGGGTAGGGGTGGGAAGGAAGGCAGGCAGAGCCGTGCAGTCCCAATTTTGTAGATGAGATGACAGAGCCCACAACTGGGACAACAGGGACACAGCCCCCTTCTCTTCCTGCCAGCATTTCATGCCAAAAACTTCATTTAATAAGCTCCCATGTCATTTGCTAAGTCTTCCTTCTGCCACAGGGAATATTTATTCCTATAAAATAGAGATAAGAGGCGCTCCCTTTATCAATTCCCTGCACTGGAGGCATAACATTCATTCATTCATTATTGAATCAGCAAATATTTAAATGCCAGCCACTGGGCTCCTTAGACAAGTTACTTAACCTCTCCGAGCACCAGAGGTCGCATATTTATAACGGGGTTCATAACCTGATAGCGAGGTAATTTTGACAATTAAATGAGATACCTTTTTTTTTTTTTTCCCGCGGTACGCGGGCCTCTCACTGCTGTGGCCTCTCCCGTTGCGGAGCACAGGCTCCGGACGCACAGGCTCAGCGGCCATGGCTCACGGGCCCAGCCGCTCCACAGCATGTGGGATCTTCCCGGACCGGGCCACGAACGAACCCGTGTCCCCTGCATCGGCAGGCGGATTCTCAACCACTGCGCCACCAGGGAAGCCCTAAATGAGATACTTTTAAAACACCACGCAGTGTCTGGCAATGAGCAGCTGCTCCATTTATGTTTTTTCCTTTCTTCTGCATGGCACCTGCTCCAGTCACTCTTCCGATAGGGTCTTTCTTGTTGCTGAATTTATGCCCACCTCAGAAAAACACTCAACTACACAGCCCTTGGAGTTGCCAGAGGAAGGTTGTTTTTTCTTTTTTTTCTTTTTTTGGGCTGTGTTGGGTCTTCGTTTCTGCGTGAGGGATTCTTCTAGTTGCGGCGAGCGGGGGCCACTCTTCATCGCGGTGCACAGGCCTCTCACTATCGTGGCCTCTCTTGTTGCGGAGCACGGGCTCCAGACGCGCAGGCTCAGTAGTTGTGGCTCACGGGCCAAGTTGTTCCGCAGCATGTGGGATCTTCCCGGACCAGGGCTCGAACCCATGTCCCCTGCATTGGCAGGTGGCTTCTTAACCACTGCGCCACCAGGGAAGCCCCCTTAAGGAGGTTTTATAGTGAATAATATTCACTATATATAGAGCCAACTCTGTGCTCATAGCAAAATAAATAGGAAGCCCTTGCAGTTCTGAGTAGTCAAGGTCATGGAACTGGATTGGTCTAGTAACACACTCCATGATGGGATGCATTTATTTCCCTTCTCTCTGCTGATGCCATGATGATTTCTAACATGCGGACGTTGGGAGTTCAGGTGAATCTTGTTCTCACCCTGTGGGCCCCGCTATTAGGCATTTTCTGTGCTCTTAGAGGGAAGAGCTCCTTTGGCTGATCTCTGGATTTCCTATTAAGGCACGGAGCTCTGCTCTGCTGCAGCAGAGGCTGTGAAAAGTCTCAGGAGCATCTTCTTATTTGAAAAGGTCCCACAAAATATCAAGCAAGGCCGACCACACAGCAATTGGGCAAAATAAAATATTCATCAGAGGACATTACTGAGAAGGAAACAGCATAATTAATTTCATGAAAATTCCATTGCAACAGAGGAACAAAACTGATCATGCAATAGTCTTACAGCTCTGGAGCCTCAAAGCCAACATAAAATAACTGAGGAAAAAAATGAAAATAAAACAAATCTCTGGCATACATGGAGAGAATGCATGACTGGAAGGTGACTGAAAAATAATAAACAACAAGGTTCAAGTAATGCAAATGCTGGCTGGAGTTCTCTCATTTACTTAGGAAGACAAAACTTACATTTTGCTAATGTTAATGCTAATAGTCATAACTTGTTTGAATATATTTGAGGAGAACATTAGTGAAGTAGGAAGACAGGAAACATAAGAGGAAAAGGCTAGAAAAATAAGAATGGGGTAGTTTTGCTAGCTTCAGCTGCAAAATTTTGCCGACTCCATAGCCTTCATTTTCCCAAACAGAGTACGTAGTAAGTCCATTCTAAAAAATTCTGTCTCGCCGCAGGGATCATTAAAAAAAATCACATCCTATAAGGGCCTGCATTCCAGGGGGTGGTGCCTGGAAAGGAGTGGCTCAAACTAAAGGAGGAGCCACCATTTACACAGCACCTATTCTCCACTAAGCTCCACTCCAGGTACTTGATATATACCTCCTCCTTTGAGCCACCTGTGTGAATGAATTGGCAAAGCAGCAATGTAAGCAGGCAGGAGAAAATGCCAAAGTATCAGGAAACTCGGGCTCTAATCCGACCCCTGTGAAAGACTGCTGCCTGGCTTTAGGCAAGCCATGCAAGCCATCTGTGCCTCAGTTACCCCCATCTACTAAATGGGGGTAATCATCCTTTCTGTGCTCACCTCAGCTGATGTGTAAGAAGATCAGACAGGATAGTGAAGAGTGCAAAGCAAATGTAACACAAATGCCAAGAGTTTTCTTTACTGTTTTGTTTTATTTTGCTTTTGGAACCCTTTGAACTGAGTGTACTGATCAAAGGAGTAAAAGAGTCATCTAAAGCTATCCTGTGATGCCTCAGCCTACTGCTACAGGTTTTTGCAGGGGCTGGGAGATTACATTTCTCCTGCTCTGATGATGGATATGACCTTGCACAGCTCCTTATTATTCACGCCTTGCTCTACTTATGATATTCCTGAAATGAAGGGGAAGTCAAGCAAGTGGCTTTGTTATTCCACGCCCCCCACCCCTGAGGAATCTTGGAGTCTCTCCGGATGTTTAAAGCAATTGGACTTGTGGGATAAACCTCTCATTTATTTCTCAAACTCCAGCAATATCCAAGTACTCTCACATCTTTAGATTTCTGAAATCGATAGTAGTCACACTATCTTACTTCTGCATTTTTCCTCTTCAATAACACCCATGTAGGGCTTCCCCGGTGGCGCAGTGGTTGAGAGTCCGCCTGCCAATGCAGGGGACATGGGTTCGTGCCCCAGTCCGGGAAGATCCCACATGCTGCGGAGTAGCTGGGCCCGTGAGCCATGGCCGTTGAGCCTGCGCGTCCGGAGCCTGTGCTCCGCAATGGGAGAGACCACAACAGTGAGAGAGGCCCGCGTACCGCAAAAAAAAAATAAAATAAAATAACACCCACGTCCACTTTTCCCTCTCATCTCAAGCATTCCGTAGGAGTAAATCCATGTGACTCCCCACACGTATTAGTCAATGAGAGGTGGAACGGGAGGCCTTAAATAATCTGACATCACAGTTTGGGTAATTCAGAGCGGATGACATCAATGACATTGTTTCCACCTTTTCATAGACTCTGAGCATTTTGCATTCCTCATGAACCTCACTAATTACCCAATTTGACATCCTGTATGTGTAGATAGAGAAAATTTGGTCCCAGGAGGCTCAAAACTTGGACCTGGAAAGTGTATCATTTGTCTCTGCTTTATTTTCTTTACACAGTCAGGAGTCCTCAGGACTTCTCTGGCGGTTCAGTGGTTAAGGCTACGCACTTGCACTGCAGGGGGCGCAGGTTCGATCCCTGGTCGGAGAACTAAGATCCAGCATGCCGCTCAGTGTGGCAAAAAAAAAAAAAAAAAAAGTCAGGAGTCCTCCACCTGGGTGACAAAGAATATGGCAAGGGAAGGGCTTGACTATGGGCTGTTGGGAGAAGTGGTCGAAGACCCAGAAAAACCTACTGTTAGAAATCCAGAGACAGGGACACAGGCCAGGTATAAAGGATGCTTTTCATGCTCCCCAAACAGACTCTATGAGAAACAGAAATGAAATGTATATGACCTTAATAATAGATGTATATAATTAAGCTACTATAACCAAAGACATAAGATCTAAGGCATGTGATCTAGAACATAGGGAATCAGAAAGAATTAGGGAAATAAGGGACAGTGCATCAACAGGTGCCAAGAAATTCAGATGTTAAAATGCATAACCGGGATTTCCCTGATGGTCCAGTGGTTAAGACTTCACCTTCCAATGCAGGGGCTGCAGGCCTGACCCCTGGTCGGGGAGCTAAGATCCCACATGCCTTGTGGCCAAAAAACCAAAACATAAAACAGATGCAATATGGTAACAAATTCAATAAAGACTTTACAAATGGTCCACATCAAAAAAAAATCTTTAGGGCTTCCCTGGTGGTGCAGTGGTTGAGAGTCCGCCTGCCTATGCAGGGGACGCGGGTTCGTGCCCAGGTCCAGGAAGATCCCACATGCCGCGGAGCGGCTGGGCCCGTGAACCATGGTCGCTGAGCCTGCGCATCCGGAGCCTGTGCTCCGCAACGGGAGAGGCCACAACAGTGAGAGGCCCGTGTGCCGCAAAAACAAAACAAAACAAAACAAAACAAAATCTTAAAAAAAAAATGCATAATCAAAATAGAGATCTGAGCATTATTCCATATTTAATCTCTACTATATACCTTAATTTAATATTTAAAACTAAAGTCTGTGATAAGAGAAGCATTTAGCAGAATGTAAAAAAAATACCTATTTTCACTAACATCTAATTTATTTTGAATCTTTATTTTTAATGAATGATTTTTATCTCATCCAAGTAATTGACTTACATGGTCACAAAAATCAAATAATACAGAAAAGCTTAGGATAAAAAACAAATCTCCTGCCTGACCTCTCCCCATTCCTCCTATCCTTATACCTGAGACAACCACTTTTATCTTTGTTAGCTGCTTGGTTTTTCTGTTGTTGTTAGCAATTTTCACATCACTAATAGACTTAGACCAATATTTCTTGATTTATTAATGAACTAATCACTTTCAAAACTGTATTTTGTGTTTTTGTTGTATCAGGTGAACACTGAGATATTTGGTTAAACCAAATTAAACATTCTTCCCATCTACAGGGCTTTTTTATAGCTTATGGGGCCTCTAAAATATTAAAAGTTATCCGATAAGCACTATTATATTTCTAGGTAGTGGGTAATGGGTTACTTTATTTATTTACTTATTTCTGCGGTTTAACATTTTTTCCAACTTTCTTATGTAGAATTTTTTTAACTCCTAAAAGTTAGAAAACCGCATGTTTAATAAAACTTAAATAGGGAGACATCTGGTTAAAAATAGTGAAATAAAGATATGTCTACCATTAAGCAAAAACAACACAATGAGAGAGAGAAGGGGGAGTGGGGACTGAATCCCATCTTCACTGAAGTTATAAAATATTCACAACCCATAATATGTTATTTTTATCAAATGAATGAAATACACAGAGACATAACATGTACCTTCATGTTCTAACAAGACAGAAAGTTTTCTGTATTATGTAGCAAGGTCTTAAAGACCCCAAAGTTTAGGACAGCAAGCTCAAGGGTTTGAGAGGCTATTGATACAACACTGAATTCTTGCTCCTCTGCGGGTTGGGAGTAGGGGTCAATGAGGAAACCAGTCCGCACGCTATCTTCTCAAAGTCACCTTCTGGTGTGACTGGCTAGGTTTTCTGCTTTGCAGCTGCCTCTAACAGTCAGCTGGAGAAAATTAAACACTTAAGACAATAAGGAGAGAGGGACTTGTGGCATACAGGACTAAGCTGCTTGGCACAGAGATTGCCTCCTTCCTCAGAGGGGTGCCAGCGACACTCTGAGAGTGAAGAGCAGATATACTCTTGCGGCAAAATAAGTAACAGAGTCGATGAGACGGTATTTGGAAAAACTATACGTGAATTTAACCTGCCCTCTCTGCTGATTCACTCCCCTAGCCCCTTGTCATATATAGTGTAGAAAACAGCTAGTCCCAAAAGCCTACACAAATATAATTTACAATCAATTAGGATACAGTATAGACAAAAACATAAAAAGAAGGAATATAGTACAACAAACAACAAGCAGATAAAGACTACTCTTCAGGATTATACCAGGAGGAAGGAAGGAGAACACTTAAAAAACTATGATATCAAATAAATTTTAGAGGGCTTCCCTGGTGGCACAGTGGTTGAGAATCTGCCTGCTAATTCAGGGGACACGGGTTCGAGCCCTGGTCTGGAAGGATCCCACATGCCGCGGAGCAACTAGGCCTGTGAGCCACAACTACTGAGCCTGCGCATCTGGAGCCTGTGCTCCGCAACAAGAGAGGCCGCGATAGTCAGAGGCCCGTGCACCGCGATGAAGAGTGGCCCCCGCTTGCCACAACTAGAGAAAGCCCTCGCACAGAAACGAAGATGCAACACAGCAAAATAAATTAATTAATTAATATTTTTTTAAAAAGTAACCACTTTTTAAAATAAATAAATAAATTTTAGAAAGCATAACTTCTTTGAAATCAGACTGTATATAAAAGATAAACAAATTTAAAAAGAAATATATGTGAATTATAATAATATAAAAAGAAATTAAAATATAAAAAGAAATATAAAATTAATACTAAACTGACATCTCAGAAATGGAAAATATAATAAAACTATCAGGGAAATGAAAACAAGTTATACACAGTAAAAAGTAGATCAGACTCTGCTCAAAACATCCAGGGATATCAGGGACAAGCTTTAGACATCTGAAGTGAGAAAAATAAAATTGGAAAAATAATTTATAATAATTAGGGGGAGAGTGATATATGCAGAACACAAGGAGATCCAATCTACATATAATAGGTCTTCTTGAAGTAAAATCAGAACAGAGGAAGAAAAAACATTCAAAGATACAGTAAAAGAGGTACAGTAAAAAGTACAGTAAAAGAGGTCCAAGAGGGAGGGGATATAGGTATACATATAGCTGATTTACTTCATTGTAAGCAGAAACTAACACAACATTGTAAAGCAATTATACTCCAACAATGAATAAATACATTATACCAAAAAGAAAAATAAATACAGTAAAAGAGACATTTTTTCCAAACTAGAAATGAATTTGAATTTATATTTTCTTTCAGAAATTTTTTCTTCTTCTATGTCTTGGAACAATTTTCCTCCACCGTGTGTGTGCACGTGTGTGTGCACATGTGTGCGCAATATGTTCCAGGAAAATGACATAGAATAAATAACAGTGAGATATATACTTTTAAAGACATTACCAAACTTCAAAGATTAAATAAGGATTTCTAAGGGAGGGATGGGGTCGGGGTGAATCTAGGCAAAAAATCAGTTCTGCTCAGGAGTTAAATTTTTCTGAGTTTTCCATAGTGATGTTCAGTGCTAAAAGAAATGGAATATATATTTATATATCTGTAACTAAAGACATATAAAGTGGTCTTGAATGATAACACACAAAGCTGATAGCATTGTTGCCTTCGAATAATGTACTGAGATTGGGAAAATAGTCAAAAACTTTGATTTTCTGTGACGTTTTAATTTTTAAAGTACAACGTAAAAATAATATAAACAATAACCACAACAATAATAACAATGGTGAAGCAACTGCTACAATTATCAGGGCAAGACAATATGACCCAAAAAGATACATCCAACTAAGTTGTTTCTCAAGTAGGAAAAAGCAGATATCATTTTCAAACATAGAAGAACTAAGACACTTTATGAAATAATTTTGATATACAGAATGACTGGAGAAGCCATGACTTTTTAAAAAAACTGGTAATAAGCAATCAATCCATTATAAAATTGTTAGACGACTGTGAAAGTTATTATAGAACAGAACTACATGTAAACTTTGACAAGGTAATGGAGAGAAACCAGCTATTTTCACAGAATTGCACTCAAAGAGATATTTGTTAGGTGAGCTCTTATTTATGTAACACTGATCAACGTGAACAATGTCTGGGAATTAAAATTATGCAAAAGAAAGAAATACAGAATTGGTTGCTTTCTCACATTAGGATCTTTCAGAAAGATTGAAGAAATGTTCAACATTAAATAAGACACAGAATAAAGTAGTAGAAAGCCACTGTAGTTTCATGGATGATGGGACTGATTATATTATTAAGATTATTCATTCTTCCCCATCCCCCAACCATATATTCTACCTTATTTCATTAATGCAGGATTTGACCATGTGACTTTCTTTGCTCAATGCAATGTTACCAAACTTGACATAATTAGGGTATTCTAATAAGATCGTGAGGTTGAGTGTCTTTCCTCTAGGCTCTGCCACTGCTATTAGAAGAATAACAGCTAATCATCCCTATTCTGTAGCCCCAGAAGTAAAAATAAAATGGGTGCTTAGAGACTGAAAAGATAAGTCACAGACTGGATGACAAAAAATTCAAAACACTTATCTGATAAAGGGCTTGTATTCAGAATACACAAAGAACTCTTAACACTCAATAATAAGAAAATAAACCAATTTTAAAAGGAGCAAAAGAACTGAACAAATACCTCAGAGAGATACACAGATGGCAAATAAACACCAAAAAAAAATTTTAATATCATTCGTCATTAGGAAACTGAAAATTAAAATAACAATTGATACCTCTATACACCTATTAAAATAGCTATGATTCAAAAAACAAACAATACCAAATGTTGGCAAGGATACAGAGCATTAGGAATATAATTAATTGCAGGTAGAAATACAAAATGCTAAAGCCACTTTGGATGGAAGTTTGGCAGTTTCTTATAAACCCAGCTTTACCATACAATCCAGCAATTGTGCTCCTAGTTGTTTATTCAGATGAGCTGAATACATGTCTACACAAAACCCTGAATACAAAATTTTATAGTGGTTTTATTCTTTCACCAAAAACTGGAAATAACCAAGACGTTCTTTAATAGGTGAATGTATAAATAAACTGTAGTATATCATACAATGAAATACTATTCAGTGATATAAAGAAACAACATTTCAGGCTACAAAGACATAGAGGAAACTTAAATGCATATTGCTAAGTAAAGGAAGCCAGTCCAAAAAAGGTTATATACTATAGCGTTCCAATCATATGACATTCTGGAAAGGGCAAAACTAGAGAGAGAGTAAAAAGTTCAATTGATGCTACAGAGAGGAAAGCAGGGATGAATAGGTGAAGCACAGGGTATTTTACCTGTGGTAAAATTATTTTGTATAGTACTGTAATGGTGGTACATTACATTATGCATTTATCAAAACCCAAAGAACTTTACAGCACAAAGAATGAACCTTAATATATGCAAATTTTAAAAAATCATATAGGACCTTAGGAGATGCCAAGAACAATGCAGACTATGGTAAGGGAATCTAATTGTATTAAAAATATATGAGGGCTTCCCTGGTGGCGCAGTGGTTGAGAGTCCACCTGCTGATGCAGGGGACACGGGTTCGTGCCCCGGTCCGGGAGGATCCCACATGCCACGGAGCAGCTGGACCCGTGAGCCATGGCCACTGAGCCTGCGTGTCCGGAGCCTGTGCTCCACAAGAGAAGAGGTCACAGCAGTGAGAGGCCCATGTACCACAAAAATAAATAAATAAATAAATAAATAAAAGAATATGAAACAACTTCAGTGAAGAGGGTTAGGGGAAGTGTACTAACCTAAGTGACTTTGGAAATGAGTAGAATCTGTAAGAATGGCAACAGGAACTGTATATAGGCACTATACAGTTTTATAAGTTGATAAAACTCTTTCCCGTGAGATAGGGATTAATAATTCTAACACTGATATACATGTCTACTAAAAATGAAAAACTAAGTAAATAGATGGTGGATGATGAGACCCTGGTTTCTTACTGTTTCTTACTGTTGGAATGGGAGGTTACACACCAGCAAGGGTAACTAGCTAGAATGATCCATGTGGTAATGGATTAGAGTTGGAGACCTCAGTAAGAACTCATGTTTAACTTAATACAGGTATAGTTTATTACATAAAGAAATATTTACAGATATATGGATAAATATAGGTTAGTATGCACACATATATTTTTGCTCTGTCAGCTAAGAAGGCCTAGAAGAAATAACACCACAGTAGAAATGAGCAACACTTACCACCCAAATCTTGGTTTCTAAAATCATTTTCCAATAAGGAACCAGGGCTTATTGGAGAAATGGCTGGTCCTAGGACTAGGGCAGGGAATATACAAGATGACTCCTGGAGCATCTTGCAGCCCAGAAAGTAAGAAAGTGATCAAAGAAAACCACACACACACACACACACACACACACACACACACACACACGGGAGTACATTAACGGGGCACAACAGCCAAAGCTGAAACAATTTAAGCAACAATGAAAGTGGTACTTTATTCCTCTGAACTTCTTCCCCAAAAGCCATAACCTCAAGCTAACCATAAGAAACACACCAGAAAATTTTCAATACAAAGGCACCCTATATTATACCTGATCAGCACTCCTCAAAACTGTCAAGGTCATTGCAAACAAGGTCTAAGTAACTGTCACAGCCAAGAGGAGCCTAAAGAGACATGACAACTAAATATAATATAGTACCCCAGGCAGGATCCTGGAACAGAGAACGGACACTAGGTAAAAACTAAGGAAATCTGAATAAATTATAGACTTCAGCTAATAACAGTGTGTCAGTATTGGTTCATTAATTATAACAAATATACTCTACTAATATGTTATTAAAAATAGGAGGAACCGTGAGGACAGTGCTATATGGGAACTCTCAGTACTATTTCTAAAAAATTAAAAATTGTTTATTGATAACAAAAATTTAAAACATGGGACAGACCTGAGCCTGAATCTAAATGAGGAACCAAGCCCAGCCAGATCCATAGCAGGAGGTAGAGCTTCCATCCAGCTCTCCTGATTCACAGAGCTACAAGAGGAATTCTGGAAATTCCCCAAATTCGTAAAATAGAGGACATGCAACATGAACTTTGGTAAATATTGCCAAGACGCTGCACAAAATGTTCTACTCTTTAAACTTCTACTAAATGCATAAGAGTTTTTATTTACTCTCACTTTTGCTACATTTGACAACATAAATACTTTGAATTTTTTGCTAATTTAACCAGTGAAATATTTTACTTCTCTAAATTTGAATGTCACTGTTTCCTCCTTCTGGTAAAGATGGACTTCTTTTATCAAGAGATACTGAAGTAGGCATTTCAACAGGTAAGAACTTTTTAAAACATGACTGCAATAGCATTATCATATGATTAACAATAATTCCTTATAATACTTTAATATCTACTTCAAGTTCAATGTTCCCTGAATATTTAAAAATACTTTTAAAGTTGATTTGTCTGAATAAGAATCCAAACAAGATCCACACATTGCATTCAGATTATGTGTATTATAAGTCTCTCTTAATATACAACAATTTTCCTTTTTGTGCTATTTATTATTTGAAAGAACTAAATTATTTGTCTTACAGAATAACTGGATTTGGCTGATTAAATGACCTCCATCCCCTGTATTTTTCTGTAAACTGGGAGTTAGATCTAGAGGCCTGATCCGTTATAGGTTATTTCTTTTGTCAACAATACTTTATAACATTGCCGTACACTTCCCATTACCTTGCATCAAAAGAAAAATAGGTCCTGTTTGCCCCTCCTTTAGTGATGGAAAGATTAATTAGTGGATTCAGGTCATGTCAGCCTGATCCATCTATTATTAAGTTTCACATATAATGTTTGTTATCTAACCGTTTCAGCAACTACTGATGACCATCATCTAGATCCATTAAGGTTGTAAATGTGGTTTTCTATTTCTATCACTTCTTCTCATTTTTAAGCTATGATTTAAAAAAAACAAACAACAACAAAAAAAACTTCCCCTCACTAATTATTTTCCTGCCCTGAAATACAATTCATGCAAGAAAGACTACTTACTGTCTCAATTGAAATACAAACTGTCTGAATCTGGGGGATATTTTAACTACTTTTTCTGCCACTGGATGAGGGGAGGTGATTCAGGCAGTACAGCATGGGGCTTTCTTCAACATGCAATTCCTTTTCCAATACAATTAGGTGAGCACCGAACGCTTCATGCCAACCCTCTTCACATCCACCCTCTGAGTCATCCTACTGAGGGCCTTTGCCAGGGCTTCATCTGGAGAACACCTAGACACTATCTCTGCCAAACAGGCTGGGTATGAACCAGGGTAGTAGGAAGATGACAGTAACGTTGTTTTCTCCTTTAGTACTACTGATTAGCTTTGATTGTCTTCTAGGCAACTTTATATTGTGAGCAACTAGAAGCAACATATGGTAACCCACCTGGCACATTTTCACTTGTCATGATTTTTTTCTCTGTACCTCTTGGAACATATGTTAAAACTAATAAAATAGAGATGCAATAATCTTTAAAAATCAAGCCAAAATTTTTATCTGTACCTTCTTTCCCTTTACTTCCTTCTGTATAAAACCAAGAACAGGGCTTCCCTGGTGGTGCAGTGGTTGAGAATCTGCCTGCCAGTGCAGGGGACACGGGTTCGAGCCCTGGTCTGGGAGGATCCCACATGCTGCGGAGCAACTAGGCCCGTGAGCCACAACTACTGAGCCTGCGCGTCTGGAGCCTGTGCTCTGTAACAAGAGAAGCCGCGACAGTGAGAGGCCCGCGCACCGCGATGAAGAGTGGACCCCGCTTGCCACAACTAGAGAAAGCCCTCGCACAGAATCAAAGACCCAACACAGCAAAAAATAAATTAATTAATTAATAAACTCCTACCCCAACATCTTCTAAAAAAAAAAAAACAAAAACAAAAACCAAGAACAATACCACTGAAGAAAAGTAAAATTGTCCTTCATCATCATTAAGAGGAAATATCATTTATTTGTCAGTCTCTTGCTCTATACTACTACTATGCCAAGTGCTTTAAAATACCTAATTCAATTCTGACATCATAGAAACCCTGCAAGGTTGTTTTATAAATAACTAAATGCCCATGATCGTTCAGAGCATTAAGTGGTGGAAGTGATACTGTAACCTAAGATCAGTATTGTCCCAAGGTCTGTATTCTTTCTTTGTTTCTCACCATCGTAAACATTTATTGAACACCTTTGCTGGGTCCAAGGCACTGTCCAAGGTGCTGGAGAAACAGAGGAATACGGTGGTACCTGTCCTCAACAACCTTGCTATTGCTACTCCAAGTGTGGTCTGAGGTCCAAGCAGCAAGGACATCACCTGAGAGCCTGGCATCTATGACGCATTGTCTTCTAGGCAGCTTTATATTGTGAGCAACTAGAAGCAACATGTTTAACCCAACTGGCACATTTTCACTTGGAATGATTTTTTTTTTCTCCGTACCTCTTGGAATCTATGAAGAATCCAGGATTTCACGCCAAACCTACTGAATCAGAATATGTATTTTAACAAGATACCCAGGTATCTCATATTCTATATATTAGGTATACAGAAGAAATGTTATGTTTGAGATTAATAAAGAATTTTTAACCAAGTTGTGAAATAGTACCTAGCCACTTAAAAGGAAAACTAACTATACAGAACAGCCAGAGATGAGTAGACCGTGAACGCTGCAAGAAGCTAGCACCAGGGGGATACAGTGGAGCTAGAAAGTGTGTAGCACAGATCCAGGGAAGACTGCTTGCAGGAGGCAGAACTCAAATCGAGTCATGCAAAATGCTTTGCCTGGTAACAAGAGGAGACTGTTGTGAGCAGAAAGACTGTGACAATGAAGCCATCGAGGTAAAGACATGTATGGAATGTGTGAGAAGCAGGGCTGACTCCGGCCAAGATGAACCCTCACGAGACTCTCTAGGAAAGAGTACAGGCTGTGGTTTCATCTCTGTTCTCCTAGGACCTTACCCAGAGTCTACCATTTTGTTGGTATTCAATAAATATTTGTTGAATGAAAGGCACTTCTTAAAAGTTCCACTTCCATACTGAATCATACTACATGTATTTATCGTAATAGTTGCTGATGTTTTCTAAATTAATATTTTGGGGATGGTGTTACCTTGAGGAGAGTTTCAACCACTGCTGATGTTGCAGTCGGTTGATGTGTCTATATAACACAGTGATGAACTTCAAAAGACTTAGATTCTTTAAGTACTGTGCAGAGATCAGAGTACTATACAAGCATTTTATTTCATGAATAGATATATTATGGCCAGTATTTAGGAATATTTCCTTAGAATAGAGTCATAAAATGGAATTACTTGATGAAAGATATATAAACTTTTTTTTTTTTTTTTTTTTTTTTTTTTTTGCGGTACGCGGGCCTCTCACCGTTGTGGCCTCTCCTGTTGCGGAGCACAGGCTCCGGACACGCAGGCTCAGCGGCCATGGCTCACGGGCCCAGCCACTCTGCGGCATGTGGGATCTTCCCGGACCGGGGCACGAACCCGCGTCCCCTGCATCGGCAGGCGGACTCTCAACCACTGCACCACCAGGGAAGCCCTATTATTGCAATTTTACAGATAAGGAAACTAAGGCTGAGAAGGGCTAATAGCTGTCCCCAAAGTCACGTAGCTATTAAATGTTGGAGCCAAATTAGAAACCAGATCTCTTAATCAAGATCTCTATTCTTTCCCTATGCCAAAATTTCTGTTCTGGCTATCTTTTGCTGCAAAACAAATTACCCCCAAATGCAGTGGCTTTAATCAGCCACTCTTTTATTATATCTCACAATTCTGTGGATCAGGAATTTGGCCAAGGTTTGGCTGGGCAATGCTTTTCCTTCACATGGCATTAGCTGGGGCAGTTCATGTGGAGGTGAAGCCTCCACTTCAGAGATGGCTCACTCACACGACTGCAAGTTAGTGCTGGCTGTTGCCTGGAAGCTCAGACCACCAGTTGAGGGTCTTAGTTCTTTTCTACATGGACTTCTGCACTGGGGTAATTGAGTTTTTTCACAGCATGGGTACTGGGTTCCAAGAGTAAGTATTCTAAAAGACAGGAAGTATAATAGAAGTTGATAGTCTCTTAAGACCTGGGCCCTACAAGTGGCACAGAATCATTTCTACAAGATTCAATTGTTCACAGTAGTAAAAGAGTCCACCCAGATTTAAAGGAAAGACATACAGACATAGACCACTACATAAGTGTCGAACAATTAGCAGTCATCTTTAATTTATCACATTTCCTAAACCTGGATGCTGAAAATACATACATTCAAGTTATGCATCATATATAATTATTCCAGAATAATTCACGGACACCATTGTTATTTTCACCATTATAAGACCTTTCATTCTATTTTCTGTAACCATGTGTATGAATTATTTTGAGAAAAATGAAGACATTTTCTGAAGATTTTACTATAAAGTCTTTATTTCTGAAACAAGAAGTGGTCAGAAAAAAGGCTGAATCGTGGAAAGGGTGCAGTTTGCACTTTTAGTTTTCTCTTTTTTCCTCTCTGACCTGGCTTGCTAAGTCACCAGCAGGAAGCTGCAATTTGAGGAGTGGCAAGTCTCTGAATTCAAGACATGGTTTCCAGGATGACAGCAGTTAGATAAATGTTGCTTTTTCATCAATAAAGCACTGCAAAGAAGTGTTCTTCGGTAGATAACTACTGAAGAGAGCCCCAGTTTTCCCAATTATAGGATAGACTGGGCTGGGCTCATCAATGTCTTTAATCTAGTTAGAATTCAAATGAGGTTTCCATTTTACAAATCCATGCAGACCTCCTTCTAAGCCAACACAGGTGTATGTGGCTTGCCGGCAGCTATAAGCATTGCTGACATATTTCGACTCCATTAAAAATTCCCCTTCCTCCTACATCTGTGTTGAGACCCCGCACTCACGGTTGACTGCGTGTATGCTTTTCAGGGGTTCACTAAAGCACCACACCCATTTTCTGGATTAAGCAAATATGCAAAGCCAACATAATTCCCATATATCCACCTAATTTAATACCTACTCTCCTGATCTAAATAAATCTCCCTTGGAGACTTTCCCGAGAATCCAGGCTCTTCCTTCTGCCCTCTGTCCAGCTACGTTTCAGGGTTCTGAAAGTGAGGCCAACTCAGAAAAACATCCACAGAGTAATGGATGAAAAAACATAAAATGGGCCTGCATTAGCAGTGCAATAAACATTCTCTGTATGAATCTATCTCCGTATGGATGGCAAACAGGAGGGGATGAGTGTATGAGTGTATGCCTGACCCAGTACATCACACTCTAGATCCAGATCCATAAGTTAAGGTTATCTGCTCTTCCCAACATTCTCACAGAAAATGAAGTGTTCTGCATAATATATACACATTTGAGAAAATATTCATAGAGGGACTGCTAGACCAGAAGCTACAAATGTGGGTTAGGATTATGACTGCTGGTAATGGCACTAAGAACGCGATGGAGAGCTGACAAGCCAGAGATTAGCTTCGGTTGCCCAGGTTTTGACAGATTTTATTTATCTCAGAGTCTAACCATTTCTCCCCTTGCCGACTCCCACTTCACCCTGGAACACTGAATAAGATGAAAATGTCCTTTAGTTCCTTCTACCCTCTGCACAGTGTGTTAAAACTTGGACAAAAGGCTAATCAAGTTCTCTCTGCATCATGAAGTTATGAAAGTTTATGCTACCAACTACCTTGCCAACATAAAAAAAATTGTAATATAGGGTGTCCTAATGATGCTCTTTTGAGCTACTTCATATCTTCAGAAAGATGGCTTCTGTGGAGAGCAGTAACTGTTTTATAGTGTAATTCAGAGAAAAATAAAGAACTAATTCAGGCTTTGTTTTAGTTAGCTACAAAATTAAAGCACTGGAACTCATCACTTAAAGGATTTCATGTAACGTTATACCTGAATATACTGAATACACTCAGAGAGGTTCTTTACCACCATTGAATGCTCAGAAAGGAACATTAAATTACTTTACAATATATAGTATAAATTCATATAGAACAACATAGCTCTTCTTATGACGTAAATATTAGCAATTAATAAGTAATGAGAACAAAAATACCATATATTTATAACTATATGTCTGATTAAAAAGTAGGATGGTATAATGAAATGAGCACAAGCCCACATATCCTTTGACCTAATAATTATTTTTTTTCAGAATATACCTTTTTCTAAGCCCAAATTTTCTAGAAAACAAAGTCTGAGGCAAAATATACTTTTAATGTTTCATTAGGGATACAATCCCAAGGAAGCTACAATAGAGAAAAAAGAAAATGAGATGAAGAAGGAGGGAAAGCAAATACAAAATGGTGAATTACGAATCTGGCCACTGCACGGCCTAGCAGAAAGCACACCTGGTCGTTCAGTCACATAGCATATCCCCTGAGAGGGTTCATTTAAACACTACATCTGGCAACAGCCCATCAGGGGAAGGAAGGAACATAATTTATCCACCAGCTCCATAATATCTTCCGTTTGGCATTGATCAAGGCTTCCCTCTGGGGCCTATAAGAATACAGTCAACACCAAGCTAACTGGAAGGTCACCCAGCAGCATCCAACAGAAACCACGGCTAAGCCAATATGATGAAGTATATAAACCTGAACCAGCACAGTTATAAGGAAATACTTGCATGTGTGCTTAAAGGACATTATTGTAGTATTATTTTTATAAAGAAAATTGAAAGACTGAAGATCCATTTTAATAATTAATAATAATAATATCCATTATTAGGATAATAGTTAGATATATTATGGTACACTCATATAATGGATAGATTCAAAAGAATAAGTAAATCCAGACCTACTCACCCAAAAATATATCCAGGACTTATTAAATGAAAAAAACAAGTCACAGAATTATACAGATATCACAACCCACTTTAATGCAAAAAGGAAACACTATGAGTTTACATCCATCTCTCTATATCTATCTATATATGTATATATATATATGAGATAAATAGAAAAATATTTAATAAGAGGCATCAAAAATGTTTGTGGCTACAACTAAAGAGAGGAGGGGAAATGTGGAGGACATTTGTAGGGGGATGTCACATTTATTCTAATTACTCTCATATAATGTAAACATTTTTAAGTTAATAAATCATTTAAGGGAGAAAGGGTGGAGAGAGTGCTGGAGGAAGGGAGGACACAGGATTCGGATCCAGATTTCACTACATCTGAAATCCGTTAGGGCCACCAACCCCATCCAGGCCACGTGGTTCCTCCTGAGGCCTGCCTTCTGGGTTCCAATCCTAATGCTACTGGGATGATTTTTAAGAGCTTTTTTTTTGGGGGGGAAAAGTTTGGATGATATGTTTTAATATTATGATATAATGATATGCATGAGAAATCTACTATGGAGCCAAAACAGAGTTTGAATGATTTTTGATGAAATTTACAGACCAAAAGAATGCCCTCAACAAAGCATCATGAAAGGAAGGTCCTGGAGAGCATATGAGTGAAACAGAGAAAGAGTGTTCCAGACACATCTCAGTTGTTTCACACCAGACAAATCAAGCCATCTCAGATGAACGTGGTCTCAGGTAATGAGGGTGGAAAAGGACAAGGTAAGCAAAAGAGCAGAATGAGCTAATGACTGCTGAGAGGGTTCAAGAGTTTGTTGAAGCCATCTAGGTAAAATATGCTGTACAAGTGCATCCTAAGTGACAGCAATGAGAAAACCTACAACCATCCTCAGTCTTACAAACAGCGCAGGGAGACAAGAGCTCCCTTGAACAGTGAGGACTGGCCTCATTTTTTCCAGTGCCTTTTAACTAGACAAAAAAAGGAAATAAGTCTCCACAACTGGTAAATAAAAGAACTTATTCTGAAGTAGCTCAGGTTAAATGTGATGATTTAACTCAATACAGTTAGTGATGCCAACATATTCCAAGTTGTCTCATGTGTATGCTGAGTCATGAATTTTTTCAAAGGTCATTGAATTTTAAAGCAGAGATAGACCTTAAAGACTATCTTACAAACTTCTTATTTTTAAAGTGAAAAACAAACACAGGCACAGAGAGGGGTGGAATGCAGTATCACTCAAGAGAAGAGTCAAAAGACTTGGAGTGTGGTTAAGCTCTCCCCTGATGACCTGTGTTACCTTTAGGAATCTGCTTACCTTCTCTAGAACTCGGCCACTTCCTCTGTAAAGTGAGCGTTTCAAAATATATCCCTGCCATATTGATACTGTTGTGAATTATTTCCCTTAGGGAAAGAGGAAAATATTTTTTGAGCTACAGATAAGTAATCATACCCTTCCATTTTACACATGGATTACCTGTGGCCTAGAAACATTGAATTACTGTCTGTGCTCTTGTAGCAAAAAATTGCATAAAGAGCTCTGAGAAACTGCATACTTTCCAAAAATAAATAAAGTTTCTTTATATTTTTTAAATGTTACACATGCTCATTTTTAAAACTAAAATGTAGAAAAAAAAATACTACAAACAAATCACCTGAAATCTTATCATCTAGAAATAATACAGTAGAAATTTGGGGGAAAATGCATCCATAAATAATTCCTTTTCTCTCTCACTGTCTCCAGCAATCCCGTTTCCCATTGAAGGGAATAGGTATCAAGAAAATATTTAATTAAATTTTTTTCTTTGCCAAATGTACTAATGGTAGCCAGAGTCTGAATATTGCTGAGATGTGTGAAAAAAAAATGCTATAAATGGAACTTTCTGGAGGGGAAGTTTCAAAGCTCAACCCTTTTCATTAAGATTGAAAAATGTGGAAACCTATTGGTTTGATCCAGTAAGACCAACAAGACCACTATAAAGAAATCCTTATATGGATAGAAAAAACAAACCCTCAGTGGGAATTTCCAGGCACTAAGGAAATAGGGCTTGTGATTGGTGGACACTGAAACTCACCAGGGCTTTCCTGGCAGTGGTTAAGGATCCACCTGCCAATGCAGGGGACACGGGTTCGAGCCCTGGTCCGGGAAGATCCCACATGCCACGGAGCAACTAAGCCCGTGTGCCACAACTACTGAGCCTGCGCTCTAGAACCCAGGAGCCACAACTACTGAGCCTGCGCACCTAGAGCCCGTGCTCCACAATGAGAAGCCACCGCAATGAGAAGCCCGTGCACCGCAACGAAGAGTAGCCCCTGCAATTAGAGGAAGCCCGCAGCAACAAAGAATCAAAGCAGCCAAAAATAAATTAATTAATCAATCGATCAATTAATTAATTAAAAAAAGAAACCCACCAAACCTGGCTTGCTCCTGAGTGGCTGAGAAGGTCCAGGTTGAGGAGGTGTTCAGAGTTGAGACAGTGGGAACATTCTTCCCTCACTCATCAGCAAGATACATTTGCTTTCTTGAAGGAGTCTGGTCTGGGGCCAAGAGCAGTGACCAGAACTAGAGGGTCAGACTTGGTCGTGTCAGACTTGATGGGAATTATAATGTGCTCCAGCTGGATCTGAAAGTGTCAGCCACTCAGGAAAAAAAAAAAAAAAAAAAAGCTGCAACCTCCAGTTTTGGCTTGGTAACAGATGACCCTGACGAAAGGAACCAGTGTTTAGTGGTATCTGAGGCGCTCTCCAGCTTCAAGGAAACACAGCTGAGATCCGGCTCCTACTGTGAGCTGAAAGTAGTCTGAATTGACCCTGTGAGTGTGAAAAAGAAACTTGGTAGCTTGCTAAGACCATCATGGGAGAGGGAGCCCTAAGAAGAGAAAAGGGCATTTTAGTTTAGGGGCAAACTGGAGACTTGGGCTTTTTAATTTGAGAATTTAATAGGAGATATAACACCTTATTTTGAACCACAAGCTCATAAAATGGGTCATATCCATCGCATATATGTTATGTGCACACTTTTAAATAAATGGTAGCATATTGTACAGGCCACTGAACAGCCAACGTTTTCATTCAATTTTATGTTGTGACTGTCATGCTGTGTTAATTAATGTAGACTGACACCCTTAATAATGGCTGCGTACTGTTGTAAAATAAATATATGAGCCATACTTTATGTAACTGTTTCCTCATTAAAGGACACTGAACTTGAATCTTACTTCGTCAATGTTACAAGCAGCATTCACTCATTAATGATCATTCAATAATAATCATTATTAAACATCTACCTTCTGACATTTAGCTTATTATTTTCTTTTCTTTCTTTTTTGTCTTATTATTTCTTTAAAACAATTTCCTAGAAGTGGAGTTGCTGGATCAAAAAGGATCAAAATTTTCTCTCTTCGGTGTCTTCTGCCAAATAGCCCTTAAGAAATCTTGTACTAATTTGTACTCTACCAACAGTGTATGAGAGTGTCCATCTTCCTATGCTCTATTACATGTTGTGTTACCAATCTTTTTTGTATGCAAATCTAATAAGTGGGGAGGGGGGAGATGTCGTTTTATTAGAGTATCTGAAATGTTGAACATAATTTCCTTGTTTCTTAGCCATTTTTCTTTATCCTATTATGTTTATGTCGTTTGCAAATTATTTCTATGGGGACAGAAATTTTTTTCTCAATATTTTATAGGAATTTAAAAAAATATTGTAGCAATATTGATCATGGTCTACATCGGAAATAGTTTCCCCACTTTTTCATTCTTTAAACTTTGTTTCATGACATTTTTTCCATGTGAAATAAGGGATCAAATCTATCACCCTTCTCTTTTATGGTTTCTAGCTGGGATGTTTTATACTTTAAAAGTTCTTCTTCAGCCTCAAAATAACCAAAACATCTATATTTTAATCCAGTATGCGTATGATGTAATTTTTACATTTAAGCTACTTATTCATCTAGAATTATTTTAAGGCCTCAGCTTTTTTGATGTTTAGCCACTTATTTTAACAACATTTATTGAATTATTAATTTTTGAATAGTCCATTTTTTCTCCTCTCACTTAAAATGCTAAATTCCCAAATATACTTGGAACATTTTATGGAATCTATATTTTGTTTCACGTATCTGTCAGTTCATTACTCTTCCACAAGCACATAATTTGATTACTGATAGTTTAAATATATTTTAATATCAATGAATCCTTTGTAAATATTCAAGAAATTTTAACAAGTCCTATGAGACTCAGAGGTATGATATGAACCTAGGAAAGTAGAAGACTGTTGACATGAATTGATATAGAGAACACCCAAGTGAAATCACAGGTCCAGATGTTCACGTAAACAAAGCCATCCAGAAATAGAGAATTTCTTATTCATTGAATTTGGGAAGGAGTCAGAGAATATGTGTAGATGTCAATAAACACAATTGGTGTAAGCCCATCTACGCAATGAGACCCATCAGGCAATTCTCACCAAAACTCTTCCATAATTTTAACACTACCTTGAAATTTTCCATAGGCGTAAAATAAAATCTTATTTGGAGAACATCATCTTTTTTCTCAGATGCCTCATCAATATAGTTCTAGGAAGTTCTTTCCTAGAACTTCTTGTGTAAGGTCATTTACATTCTTCACAGAGAATCTGTGCTTCTGCCTTATATACAGAGCTCCTAGAACTTCTAAGAATGCAGACACTCAATTTCTAGGACACTCTGACTCACATGCTCAGTAATGAATAAGAAGCATCAGTTGTAAAAGCTCCCAACTTCCCCAATTTTGGAAACACATATGAGGGGTGTTTTTGGCAATAAATGGAGGAATGGGGTTATCTTGAGCCTTAAGCAAAGAGTAGGAAAGAGGTCCTAGGAAGATGGTCTTGATCTTGAAAAATGAAAGGAAGAACAAATGGATATCCCACTGCCTAAATTCCTAGGTTATAAATATGAACAAGAAAAATGTAATAAATTAGGAGAGGTATATCTACACCTAGGATAAAGCTGCACCCGAGGTGGGGCTACCTCTTATGTGGTGCTGGGACTGAATCTTGGACACAATTTTGATCCTATCAATCTGCCAAATAATGTGGGATAATAAATCCTGAATCAAATGAGTGATCATGAAGTTCAGTGTGAAGCTTTGAAATCAAAACACATCAGGGGTACCCTGTTCACAGGATAATTGCTACCAGGGGATATCTAGAACATTTAGAAGGATTCTTATTTCATCATGCCACTAAAAACAAACAAATGTTATCCATCCTAAATATCACAAACGTTTTCACTTCATTCTTTTTAATTTTGTAGTTAGCCACTCCAAAGTGGATAAAAATGTTTCCCAGTTAAGCATTCAGATCAACATGTTAGGGAAGGAGAGTATACTCAATTGATACGAGTTAGGAATGGGTTTGCACTGTACTCAGGTAGAGGAAAAAATTTTCCCAGTTTCTAGGAGAAACTTTAGGGTCCTTCCTTCCTTCCTTCCTTCCTTCATTCATTCAATAAATATGCATTGAGAACCAACAGGGGGCCAGGCGCTGTTCTAGGAACTGGGGATAGAATAGTGAATAAGACAGGTAAGGTACTTGTTTTTGCAAGGTGACCTGTAGTAGGAGAAGTATGACAATAAATAAATTCGTAAATAAAATATTGGATGTTGAAAAGTTCTACAAAGAAATGTGCTAAGACAGTGTATGTTAGGGAAGACCCCTGACAGAAGATGGGACTCGAACTGAGGACACAGAGAAGTGAGAGAGCACGATCTTCCAAGGGCTGCAGGAGGAACATTCCAGGTAAAGGGAACAAGGTGGCCAGAATGGTTGGAGACAATGAGGTGGAGAGTGCTATGGGATGAGGTGGTAGGATCGCAGGAGCCAGACCAGGGGACCTTGTAGGATGCTAAGGGGTGGGAGGCCACTGGAGAGTCCGAGCAGGGGAATTAAAGGATTCGGTTTACATCTTTAATTGATCACTCTGGCTGTTGAGTTGAGAAATGATTCTAGAAGAGCAACAACTGAGATCATTTCTGGCAGTGACTTAGAAGACAGAAAATGGCAGGTGGGGTTAGATTGACAGACGTTGAGTTGCAGAGAAGAGGACAGATTTAGGAAGCAAATTCAACAGACATGTTGAAGGGATTATATTTCTGGGTTATTAAATTCTGGATTCTGGTACTGACTTTAGGAGATTCCCTAATCTACCTGGGCTGCATTTGGATCATTTGTTTTCAATCTGTAGAACAAAAATTGCATAATAATTTTACTATATAATATTTGGTAAAATTTAATCAATCCTCTGGCAAGAATTTTTTGCTCAGATTTTCCAGTGAGTTCTTTCTTCAAGTATTTTTTCCTAAGTGCTCAAATAATCTTTTTTAGATAATTAGTTTCAAAGATAATTCTCATTCCATGCATACTGGCCAGTATATGTAAATCCTCAATTTAAAAAATGGATAAAATATCAAGAGCCTTATTTTGCCACATATAGACACAATGTAAATAAACAAATCATTTACTGTTATCACTAATATAACAACTATAAAAATATACAAAATCCATGACTGTCTAGATGTCCCTTGAGAATGTCATGTGCATAAGGCAAGTCAATAGAATAGGGAAAGAGATCTGTTAAAAGATGATAGGTATTTTTGAATTTTTAGTTCCATCATAAAATTTTCCTAGACACACACACACTATGATAAAAATTCTATAAACAACAGTTATAAACTAATGGGCCTCATGGGATATGATGACATTATGGAATATGCCAGCCATCTGCAGATTCAGATTTGACATTATTTTTATTGACTTTAGTAAAAATGATGACATACCTAAAGGGAAAATAGACCATTTCCCCATCTCCAAAGACATCAAACACTGAAATTAGCAGTATGTGATTTATCTTTGGGCCCTATCTTTCACATTAGTGGGGAAAATCCATTATTATCTTTGCATGGAAGACTCTGCACTAGGTAATAAAGAAGTATCATTTCATTAAGAAAGCACATTTTCCAGGCAGCTGTTGCTTTTTTGTGTTTCATGCCTTCAATAAGCCAGGGGACAAGGAAGACAAAAGACAAAACCAGGATCACTGAGAGCGAAGTCAAAGAGTAAACTTAATCGCACCTCAAACCCATGACACCCAAAATGTAATATTCTCTGAAGCTGGAAATTCTTGACTAGCCTCATGCTTAAAAAAAATTACCCTAATAAATTTATGCCATCATAAAACCATCTGAGCTCAGCTAAAAGGGTTTTATGGATATCGTTAGAGGGCATTATTTTAAAGTTATGCTGGAGGCAAAATGACAGTGACGAAGGCCATGCATATAAGAAATTATGTCTTGATCTCTTCACGCTGATGCTAGTTCTGGTTATCTTTATTTTTTTTAATGATCAGATTCTGATAGTAAATCCATTTTCAATTATTTCATTAAGAAAAGAACAAAATTCCATTTCAAGTATAGTCCTTCTTTGAGTGCTTTACCCCCCAAAAGGCAATAATATTGTAAAATATTTATTTCATTAGTTTCAGGTAATTGAAATGCCAAGAGCTAAGCGCTTAATCTCTGCCGGCAGGGAAAGCTGCCTGCCGTCACTTTTTATTAAGTCTTTTTCTGCAGCTTTTTGCATAGTCAGTAACAGTGTCTGAACCCAAGAAAATATACAGAGTAACATTTAAACAGCAGTCTGTGATAAGGCAATGTTTACATTCAGGATAATATGAAAATGTCTGCTCTAGAGTTGCAAAGATTTTTCTCTAGGTTAACTAATTAGAATGTTTATTAGCTACATTCATTATTCTGACAGACCCAGAGATTTCTAAACATTATTAACTTCTTAAGCACCATATTCCCTAAAGAGCCTGTGTCTGCTGGAATCTGGACAGGTGGATTTGAGTAGCACCTGGTATTTATCTTCCCATGCCTACAAGAGCACAAAAACAGAATACAGAGCATTATTCCTTAGTACCTTCAGGGAACAGAGAGGGCCTGCCTAAGTCCCCTCATCATTTTTATGGCACCCTTCACAACTCTGGCTGGTTAACATACAGCCTTCTTAGCTGGACCCGGATCAGTGACTTATCATCATGGTAAATGGACAGCAAACAAATCTGTCTTTAGTGGCACTAACTGAAAAGGGAAAGGTCTATTTCTGCCATGAGGGGTGGTGAGCACACAAGCAGGGTTTACAGCCTCCTTATTACCTGAGACACCACGTGGCAAGAGGTGAACCCCCGGGAAACCTGGATCCTGAGTCATAAATCATGAGGATCCTGTTTCTTTGATTTGAACTGTGTTTAGCTTCTGTTTTCTGCCACTGGTGAGTTTTTATTATTCTCAAGATCATCACAACTTGAGTCTGAAATGTATAATTATACTAATTTTTAAAGCCTCTCACCAGTACACCATAGTACAGGGAAAAGTGCATGGACTTTAGAGTCAAAATTATCTGAGTTCAAGACCTGCCTTCCCTAGGTACCCCGCTGTGTGACCTCAGTCATATTAGTTGACCTCTCTGGGCTTCACTTTCCTCATCTATAAAGTAAGGGTAGTATCTCTTTCACAGAGTTATTATTGACAGGATTGAGAGAGATGAGACACAGTGTAGACAAGTGTTTCAACCATGGACTCAGGAGTCAGACCTGACTTTGATTCTTGGCTGTACTACTTACTAAGTTTATGGCCTTGGACAAGTTACATGACCTGTCTAAGCCTCTGTTTATTCATGTGTAACATCCAAATAATCAAAGTACCCACTGCACCAGATGAGAGATTTACTAAGGCAACAACTATCTTTTCAATGACTCCATGATCTAGGAACTAGGGATAGAGCAGGAAATTTAAAAGATAACAATCCCTGCCCTCATGGAGCTTATACTCTAGCAGCGGAAGACTGAGAGCAAACAAAATGAATGAATAAACTTTAGCTCAGTGCCTAGCACTTAATAAGCACCAAATACAGGCTGTCACTTCTCAGTCTATAATAAACACCTCCCAAAATGTTATCATCTTTTTCCTATCCCGTATCTGAGTTCTACCAAACCTCTCATGTTTCAGGAAGAAGTTGAAGCCAAAACCTAACATCAAAAGGGACTGAGGCGGGCTTCCCTGGTGGCGCAGTGGTTGAGAGTCCTTTCTCTCTCCTGTCTCTTTGGAACAAGATGCATTCCTCTCTGCTCTGGTTGTAGAAGGAGGCCTGCCTCGTCCGCCTAATTCTAGGGTTTGGCTTTAGGACTCCATTTGACTTACACACCAGTCCTTCTCCTCTCTCTCCTTCTTGAGGGGCTGCCTACCTAGGGACAGCATGTGCTCACGTTACACTCCTCCAGGCAATAAATCACAAGACCAGGCCTTGTCTGGCACTGCTGGAGGAGATGAATTCAAACTCCAGCTTCTGGAACATTGAGCAGGGAGTCAACTAACAGGAGCAGGGAAATGAACAAAAAGGCACAATGACAAGCAGGTTCTAAAATTATGTAGGAAAACAAGGGACCTGGAAGAGTCTAAACTATTTTGAAAGAGATGAACACATTTAGAAAATTCACATATTTGATTTCAATATTTACTGTAAAGCAACAGTAGTCACAAGGGTGTGGTGTTGGCATAAGAATAGACATATAGATCAATGTAACAAAATATTATGCCCAGAAGTAGACTCACGCATATATTGATTTTGACAAAGTGAAAAGTAAATCAATGGAGGAAAAATAGTTTATCAACAAATGGTGCTGAAATAACTGAACATTCAAAAGCAAAAAAGAAAAGAGAAATGAAAGGAAAAGAAAAGAGAAGAAAAGGAGAAAATATAGAAGTATTTGTTACCTTGAGTTAGGCAAAGGCTTATTAGGCCACAAAAAGCATGAAGTACACACACTTACAAAAAAATACATTTACCAAAATTGATAATGCCTCCTCTTCAAATAATTCTCTTAGGAAAATGGAAAAAAAAACTGAACACAAATAAACAACAAAAAAAAACCAAGCTCTAGACCAGGATAAAATAGTTGCAAAGTACATACCTGAAAAGAACTTGCATCCAAAACATATAAAGAACTCTCAAAATTCAATAATAAGAGGACAGGGACTTCCCTCGTGGCACAGTGGTTAAGAATCCGTCTGCCAATGCAGGGAACATGGGTTCAACTCCTGGTCCGGGAAGATCCCACATGCGGCGGAGCACTAAGCCCGTAGGCCACAACTACTGAGCCTGCACTCTAGAACCCATGCACCACAACTACTGAGCCCATGCGCCTAGAGCCTGTGCTCCACAACAAGAGAAGCCACTGCAATGAGAAGCCCACATACTGCAACAAAGAGTAGCCCCCGCTCGCCACAACTAGAGAAAGCCCGTGCACAGCAACGAAGACCCAACACAGCCCAAAATAAATCAAATAAATAAGTTTAAAATAATAATAATAATAAGGGGACAAACAATCCAATAAAAATAGTCAAATAATTTGAACAAATATTTTGCCAAAGAAGAGATATGGATAATAAAAAAGCACATGAAAAGATATTTATTATTTATAAACATTAGAGAAATGTACTTTCTTCTCAATTTTGTGATAAATATGAATCTGGCTTAAAAAAATCTTTAAAAAAAAGTGAAAAGAAAAATTCAAAGGAAAGAAAGGAACCTCAAGTAAGGCCCAGTGATTGGCTACGCCACCATGGCAAATTTCTTAACTAAACAAAATGGGAGAGGATACAGGATAAGTAAGTGGATTTCTTCCCCTTGGATATGACAGGAGCATATTACCCCAAATTACACCCTGTTTAAAGATTTTTTCCCAGTCGAGATTATTTTTACAGGTGGTAGACTCAAGAAAACTGTCATAAATTGAGTGACTTTCCAATAAAACTAAAATCTAGTTTACCTTCATGAATAGGATGGTCATATAATTTATTTTCTATACAAAGTGATTTTGAGAGTGAAAGTGCTGCAACTTGATCATAACTTTGGGGTAAGAGAGACATACACTGGGACTGTCCCAGGGAAACTGAGACTTACAGTTGCCCGTCTCAGTAACCACTGAGTCTCTGCCATGGACGGGGTAGCATCAAGTACTGTGTTCTGAAAACAAAGCTTTGCCTGGAATCACTACCGTCAGGGCTGGGCATTGGCCTTCTTTGTAAATGTGGTGTAGGTGAGACCCGTACTAATAATCATCAGTGTCCAAGCAACTTGGAATCTTTTAAAAGTGAGGCTCATCAGAGATTTGTCATTGGACTAATTCATCTTCAGAGCTCCTGAAGCAATCATAATCATTCCAGTGAAACTGCTGAATGAAACTCAGTTCTACCCAAAAGACGACCTTTGGCTAAAAATGAGCAAAATAAGAAATGGGGAAGAACTTTGATTTCATTAGACTTTTCATTTACAAGGGCAAGCAAATTTGATTTCTGACGTTAATTCCTTTGCACTTGAACTTGCAAAGCAATTTAATTTTTGGACCAATTTCTCTCCAGGAATTTGATAATGGGAGGGTGTTTATATTCAATTTGGGGCATTTCTATGTTCTTGACATTTTATTATTGGGAGTATCTTAATGTTGTCATTTAATTTTATTGTAGTATCTCTGGTAGGTTATATTGGAAAATATGGCTAGACTTAATTTGGAAAGGGAAATAGAACTGGGAATGAATGTTTAGCCTTAAGCATAGTGTGGTCTCAAAGTTCATTTAATTAATATACTCTCTGCCTCCTTTCAGAGTCTTCCAGGAGAAAAAATCTATACTGCTCACCAGCGGTCCCAGGAAGATACCCAAAAGAACAGTGGTTAGGAGTGGGGGAATGACTTTGAAGCTAGAAGCCAACTTTCTTTTAGACAACCACCGCCTTCCTGGGGAGGGTGTCCCTACCCCTGGCCTTTTCCTTCCACAGGAAAAAAACCAAGGTAGCATCATACACCTGGTTTCTCTCTACCCCCTTCCTCACTCTTCTTCAGGAGAGGCAGAAAAAGTCACCTGGAGAGAGCCTTTTATGGATGGAGCTCAACTGGGGGGAACAAGTCTATCCACACTCCTGCCCATGTGAGATGTGGAGTCTGTTCTTCAGACTCCAGCTACCCTCAGCTGAGCTGTCCACTGATCAGTTAGCAAACACCTTTTGTTTCTCCATCTGCTCTCTCTTTTGTCTTATTTCTCAGTTGGTTCAGAAACCTAGTCAAGAAAAAGCAGGGTTATTTCTTGGATTCCTCAAGGACCCCCAACTGACAACTCATACCAAGCATCTAGCAGAATATCTAGATGCACAGTCAATATTTATTGAATGAATAATGAGAGCTGAGATGCACAAATCACATCAAAGAGACAATGGTTCCCAAGTCAGAGTAATTCTTGACTGAAGATACTGACATATGTACAGAAATGCATCAATCATACAGGGGTGGGTTTTAATTTTCCAAAGAATGTAGATCAGAAAAAAGACTGAGAGATAAGTTTTCACCTAAGCTCTGTCAGGAGAGAAAGAGTCAGCTTGTAGGATTTGACAAGTGATTTCAGTGTGCAAGAGAGGCCCACAAACAATCTGTTTCTTACTTTTTTTTACTAATACAAGGAATTAATGTTTGTTATAGAATTATTGCAAAACCCAGATAATAAAAACAAAAAAATCAATGGCTTGAAATCTGAAAATCCAGAGAATAATTACTTTTATTTTAGTGTATATCTTTGTAGTCTTCATTTTGCAGTTAAATACATATGATCACATATAGAATTTTTGCCAAAATAGGACCATAAATTCTATATTTGCTCATCCTTTCACCACATGTATTATGACAATCTTCCCATTATCGGTGAATGTACTACCATGTCATATTTTTAAATGAATGTAAATATTTAATAACTTAGATGTATAATAGTGTATTTCATTGATCCTCTATTTTTGACATACAGTCATTTCTCTATGAAAACAAAACTACAAAGAACATACTTATGCATACTCTTTATGCATACATATTTGTCCACATGATTAACTTTTCCCAGGATGGATTATTATCATGTGCCAGTAGTTTTGGAATTTTCTCAGTAATAATCTATATGCCAGTATTTTACTGAACATTTTCAGATACACTGTCTCATTTGACCCTCATAAAAACCCCACAAGATATTATTCTCTTATTTTTAAAGATGATGAAATTAAGGTTGGGTAACTGGTCACATCACTAGTAAGGGGAAGAAATGGAGGTGAAACTGATCTTTCTTTTCCCAAAGTTGGATACACCCACACTGTGGAATTCCACTTTGCCTTTAGGACATATTAAGCTTTGCCCCAGACAATTTGTTCTTTTTGTTTGATGTTCCTATAAATCAGCTTTGCTTTCTAATTTGTTTTCTAATTAATGATTGTTATATAATAAAACAAGAATTGAAATCTTTTGAACTTTTATTATGTCCAAAAGCTAGTATTAGTTGATTGTATTAGGTTTTTCAGACAGCCATTTCTCTCTTTATATTTCCTATAAATCATAACTTCATCCTCTCCAGTTTTCATCCTTCTTTCATTTGCTGTTATTTTTACTTCTATGTGCATAAACTAGCATTTCCAAAACTGTGCTAAATAGTAAGGATGACATTAGGAAGTATTGTTTTATTTCATCCGGCCTCACCTAATCCACTGTCTTTGGTGTGTCTGTTGTTCACTTGAGATCGAAGCCCCAGCCCCTGCATGTCAAGGAAGGACACATCTATTCCTAAAGACTAAGATTCTGTTTTTTAAATCATAACATTAAATTTTATAAAATGTGTATTTGGAAACTATGAAAATAGTGTTTCCCTTTTAACCGACTAATATCATGAATCCTATTAACAGATTTCCTAATGTTGTGTCATACTCACTTTCCTAGAATAAATTCTACTTAGTCGTGGTGAATATACTGCTGGATTTGTATTTCTAATATGTTATTTAAGATATTTGTTTCATGGATAAATGAGAAATTACTCAGGGTTTTTTGTTTGTTTTTATCCTGTACCATCTCTTTCAAGTTTTGGCCACAAGGCTTATACTATCCATGTAAAAATAAATAAAGTTATTGCAAAGGTCTTTTTTTTCCCCTGTGCTCTACAAAGTTTAAATAATATCAGCACCCTGTATCTCTTGAAGGATCATAAAACACTAGTGAAACCATCCAGGCCTGACACCTTTCCTAGCGCTAGTTCTTCAGACAATCTTTGGATTTATTTTAGAGATATTGATATATTGATAACTTCTATCTTCTTATTTACCAATTTTTGGATATTTGTCAAAAATTATGTATTTTAATGAAACTTTGAAAATTAATAGCCTAGAATTTTACAAATTATTTTTGTATAATTGATTTAATTTGCCGATACTGTCATTGCTAATTCTGTGTATATTTTTAAATCTAATTAGATTATATAATCTTTTGTCTATATTATTGTTTTTTACAAAATAAGTTTTTGGAATTTAATATAAACTGTACTCTGTTTTCTAACTTATAAAATTGTCTTTTAAACTTTCTTTTTTCTTCTTTTTTTTTTCGCTGTTCTTTTCCATTTATTTTGTTAGTTCATTTATTTTCCTTCTTAAGAAATTTTTAGTTTTTTTAAAATGTGCAAAGCACTATAGTCCTAAATTCTTGCATGCCTATGTATCATATTTTGTTGCTTTCAAATGAATGACAACTGGCTAAGGAGAGAACCTGGGGGCATAACCTGTTCCATAAAACTTCAGTAATCATTGCTTTATTTTCCTCTAGCATCTAACGTTACAAAAAATTCTGAGGGCCGTTCAGCTTTTTCTTTTCTTTTTTTAAATAAATACCTGTCTTAGTTGTTGGTTAGTTGATTGTTATTATTGTTTAGATGCCATGATGTGTTTAGAATTTTTTCTTTACCTTTGAAATTCAACACTTTCATTTTTAATTAAGTTTCCCTTGTACCCATGAACACTTTATATATGCAGTTCATCCATCATTTTCCACCAGGCTGGTTATTGGTCTTCCCTCCCACTCCTAGTATGGAGACAAAAGCTGCTTTCCAAGCCTGTTGGGGGCTGGAAGTTAGATTCCGAGCACTGGTGAAGTCTCCTGGATGAGTGTCATTCTGTGGACACCGTAGGTCATCAGCCAGCCAGTCAGAATCACATTTTGAGGACAAATTTGCCAGAACAATTCTAATATTCTGACAGTAATTACATTCACCCATCAGTCCTTCTAAAATACTCAAATAAGAAAGGAACAAGAGGAAGACAACTGTGAGATAATTCTAGACTCACCCTCACAGCTGAATCTTTACACAAGATTCTGGGTACCAGGGAGGACACGGATAGCATCTTCTTGTTTCCTTCTGCCACCAACTAGAGAAAACGTTCGCTTTTAAAGGGGTTCATGTGATTAAATCAGGTCCATCTAGATAATCTCTCTATCTTAAAGTCAGCTGTGCCATAAAACATGACATAATTATGGTAGTCATAGCTCATGATGTTCACAGGTCCTAGAGATTAAGTCATGGAATCTTGGGACCCATTTTTAGAATTCTGTCTACTGCAAGAACATCTCTTTAACTATACCCAGATGCCATCCAAACACTTGGGGGTAATCAGGGAAACACAGAACACCTTCACAAAATACCCACTTTGGGCCTTACCTGTCAAATACAATTATTAATCAATAGCCAGTGTGCCCCATGTTATAATCAGCAAACCAAGAGAGCACAACGAGATCAGATCCTCTCATCAAAAATATTACAGATGCACTGAACAAAGTTTAAGATTTACAGAAAGAGTTTTTAAAGGAAATTAAAAGCATACAATCCAACCATAGATAACTATTACTTTCTATGTGTATTATTTCACAAATAAGACTATTCTATACATATAATTTGTATCCTGTTTTTTATATTGACACTGTAAATTAGAAGTGTTCATAATAATTACTCTACTTTGCCATAATTTACTGCCATATTGCTGAACATTTATTTTGTTTATGGATTTTCCTGTTTATAAATGATGCTATTTCTAAGATCTTTTTATATAATGTTTTTCTTATTTTCTCTTATTTACTTAGAATATTATTTTCATAAAATAACTTTGTCCAGTGTGTCTTGTTATGTGATCAGAAACATATTTTAAATATTAATTTAAAATTTTAAACATAAAAAAATAAAGTTTAAGATAAATCCCAAATTAGACCAAAAAGATATTATAGATGCTTGCCTATTTTTTGACACTTATAGAAATGGTATAGTATTCCTGGGTGGGTACTAGTACATCGCATTTTGGAAAATGGAACATGTAGTTTGCACTCCAAACTGTGGAAAGAAGCAACCACTTTACCCATGGAAAATGATGTATGTGCAGTGCTCACTGCAACTCATTTATAATAATAACAAAAGTGTTTAACAACAATGGAGTGCAAAGTAAATTATAGCACATCCACAAGGTATAGTCGTTTACTCATTCTTTCAGCCTTTCAACAAATATTTATTGTTTATCTGTCACATGCCAGGTACTGTTAGGTGCTAGGGATACAACAATGATGCACAAGACACTTGGTTCCTATTCTTATGGAATTTATATTCCAGTTGGGGAGGAGAGACATTAATCAAATAACCACACAAACTAATATAAAATTGCAGGTTAAATCTATACAACTTCTGAAGGGTGTAGCCATTTTAAATGATGGTTTTAATTTAAAAGTTGTCAAAAGAGAAGAAACCTGCTTATGATCTAATGGTACTTTGAATAAGAAGGATCTGTAATTGTATGCATAGAAAGATACTAATAATATAAACTTTGCAAGGAGAAAAAACTGGAAGGAAACAAACGAACTGTTAATATTGGTTGTCTTCTTTGTATTTATATTATATGTAGTTCCCAAATTATATAATTTGCATATTTTATTTCTATAAATAGAAAAATTACTCTATTACGAAAATAAGAAAATCATTTTCCTTCTATCTATCCTTATCATCAGAGGCTTAAAGTTTGCAATGTCTGGGCCAGATTTTTCACATCTTCTTTGTTCGAATTTTGTGGTTTAGGCTGAACTAACCGAAAACATAAAAATAAATGTGAAATTACCCGGTTATTACTTGGTAAATCCTCAGTCTTTACATGGACTTGCAAACGTTGCTCAACATTCCAAAGCCTTTCAAAAACTTTTCTGCAACAGTTAAATCACAGTAACATTGCTGATGGGGGACTTGCTGTGCTAGATCATTATACACACTGCCTCAGATCTCTACAACAAGACTGCATGGTAGGCGTGACTATCCTCATGTGATAGGTCAGGTATCAGAAAACCAGTGTTACTGAGCAGATAGGAAAGACCAAGGGCAGGAGTTGAACCCAGGACCGTCTGACTCCCAGGATCATGCCCTTTTCATCATTTTCATAAGCAGAATGTTAAGACGGCCCCCAAGAGAGCCACTATTTCCTGGCATGCGAGCCCTCCATAAGGCCCTGCCCTTGAGTATGGGCAGGACCCGTGAATATGACGGAATCACTCCTGTGATTATTACATTATAAAGCAAAGGAACTGGGCAGATGTAATTAAGTTTTGATTTTTTGCGTTAATAAAAAGGGAGACTTTTTTAAGTGGGGGAGATTATCCTGGGTGGGCATAACCCAATTAAGTGAGCCCTTTCCCTCCTTGAAGTCAGGGAGATTTGCCTGTTGGCCTTGAAGGAGCAAACAGCCTTGAGTCCTGCAGCCACAAGGGACTGAATTCTGCTAACAGCTAGTGACCCTGGAAGTTGATCCTGAGGCTAAATCAGATTACAGCCCCAGCCAGCACTTTGATTTAAGTCTGGTGAGACCCTGAGCAGAGGACCCAGCTAACTCATGCTCGACCCCTGACACATGGAACCTGAGATCATAATGTTGTATAGATTTAAGCTGCTACTCAGCAATAGAAAAGTAATACAATTACCTTCCTCTGTTTCCTGCCTCTGGTTTGACGTCTTCATTTGGCTAAGTAGTGCTCCCGGTTTCTCTCGGGGCTGAGCGCCCAGGCACTTGGGCTGGTTTGCTGTGGGGAATTGAAGTTTTCATGCATGAAGGGGCACCTGGAAACTTCAGGTCCAACTGGGATAGACCGAACCCCCAGCAAGAGTCTATGAAAAAGACTAAACCAATGCAGTGAAAAGCTTCAACAGGCTCAGTTGAAACCTCCTAGAGACAGCCCATACAGTAATGGGATGTCTCTCCCATAATGTCTCTCCTCCTTGAGACATCCCATAAAGTAACAAGGAGCAGACCTTTGTTGGTGGGTCCAGTAGACAGAAGGGGGTTGATTAACACATCAAACTAAGGATTTCTCCTCCTAACACTTCCTGCCTTCCTTCATGACATTTTAATGTCCCTAACCTGAGAGATCCAAATATTAGCCAGAAGGAGGGCCACCTAGTACCCCCTCCCCATAACCAGCATGGACTTCATGAAGTCAAGTTGGATTCAAACGTAAACACCAGGTTGAAAGGTTGCGGACCTCTCCAGGCTTCAGTTCCAGCCACTGGGCTCAGTGCTCAAGACGATGTGAGATTTAGGGCTGCCATTTCACAAAAGACCCATTTCAAGGCTCATTCTTTACTACAAAGGTTGGTGTCATGGGAGATACTTAACATCAACTCCTGTAAAATATACTTTGACATCAATGAAAGCTTTAAACAATATCACTGACCAGTGATATCCCAAATCATTCTGCTGGGGTGGATGATTCACCACATTTCAGGAAATTGAGCACCAAAATATCTAATGACTCCAAAATATCTTAGATTTCACTAGCCAGCACTTAAAAGTTCATGTGTTGAGCTCTAATTGTTTGGTTTACAGGTCTGTGCTTGCTAAAATACAGGCACTCCTAGAAAAGATTCCTCAGTTTAAAGTTTCATCAACCAACAGACAGAAACAAACTTCACACCTACTCTTATGAGTAGATGTGACCATAAAAAGAATAAGAAATGAAGAAAATACTGAGATGCCGGAGAGTAAATACAGGGTAGCAAACATTTGCAGAATGGACACTGAAGGTATTGGATGCTAAAGGCAGAAACTCCCTTTGTTAGAAGCATGCGGCAGCTGGTGCAGCTTATGTGCTCATAAATGTTTATTCTGCTGCAAGAAAAAAGTCTTTCTTTTAATTCTATTGAAATGACGTGATCAATTTTTTTTTTTTTTTTTTTTTTTGCGGTACACGGGCCTCTCACTGTTATGGCCTCTCCCATTGCGGAGCACAGGCTCCGGATGCACAGGCTCAGCGGCCATGGCTCACGGGCCCAGCCGCTCCGCGGCATGTGGGATCCTCCCGGACCGGGGCACGAACCCGTGTCCCCCGCATCGGCAGGTGGACTCTCAACCACTGCGCCACCAGGGAAGCCCCGTGATCAATTTTAATAGGCGTTTCCACTTACTCATCACTCTAGCTCAAACTTCACCATTGTTCCTCACCCCACCCACAGAATAGGAAGTATAAACGCCAGTCCCAAAGTTATATATGGATCACGAAATTGGTGAGAAGTACCTTCAAATAAATGAAGAGGCCGTTGATAAAGCAGAACCCACAGCTTAGTAACTGGGGAGATGTACGCCTGTCTGCACCAAACCTCAGACATGGAAGAAGTGGCCAGATTAGCAGGCATCTTCTTCAAAGCATAGACACTAGGAAGGATCAAACCACAGGCCAGGGGAGCTGTGCCCCAGAACACCGGGAGACAGAGGCCCCTACTTCATCTGAAGAATGGGCAGGGGTGTGATGTTGTTACTGCAGTACAGTCCCCTCGTCAACACCCTGGGTTTCAAACCAGACTTAGAAACCAGATAGCCTCAGGAATCTGCTATCATAAGGAACACAGCTCCAATCGCCTTCCCTTTGCCATCCTTCTCAGGATACGTATACTACTCCCTTTGGCCCTGAAATCCAAAATAGTGCAGGCCATCCCCTTTTATGAAGAGTAAAACCCAGTTTCTCCAAAAGAGAATAAAGCATCAAACATAAGCTTGTTTGCCTTGGGCTGGGAAAGAGGCAAGGATGGGTGTGATAGAGTAATTCCACCTAAAGGCAGCCCAGGAAAATCTCTGGCACCTCTATCTAAAAAAAAGAGACAAAATCATGAATTTAATTTCTGCCAGGGATTATGCTGGACTAGAATTTAACAGGACTCTACATGGTGAGTATTAGCTCAGAACTGGGTAAAAGCGAACTTGCAGACATGCATTCTCTCCATCAATCATCCAGATGGAAGTACTGAAGGTGCTATACACTGTGCTAGTTGCTGAACATCCAAAGATAAATGGGAGTTGACAGTATAGGGAGAGGAACCAACAACCACAAATGTCACACTGTGTGAAGATGCTACAGCAGAAGCAAAGCACAGTGATGCAAAGAAGCCAACAGTCCCCTCTCCCTGGAATTCTGGGGAGGCAATTCAAGCCTCTAGGGGTGCATGTACTAGAATGCAAACCTTTCTCAAAAGCAACTAAGGACCATGCCTCATGGCTCCTAATATGTGACTTAGCCTCCAGTCTTAGCAGCAGCTAAGTAAATATTTTGATTGATTGGTTGATTGATATAAAATCCTTATCAGTGAGGCTGTTAACTCAGTCTATCAAAATGTGCAAGTTTAAATTAAACTTATACAACCACTGGACTTCCCTGGTGGTGCAGTGGTTAAGAATCCACCTGCCAATGCAGGGGACATGGGTTCGAGCCCTGGTCCAGGAAGATCCCACATGCCATGGAGCAACTAAGCCCGTGTGCCACAACTACTGAGCCCGTGCTCCAGAGCCCGCGAGCCACGACTACTGAGCCCACGTGCCGCAAATACTGAAGCCCACGCGCCTTAGAGCCCATGCTCCGCAACAAGAGAAGCCACAATGAGAGGCCCGCGCACCACAATGAAGAGTAGCGCCCACTCACTGCAACTAGAGAAAGCCTACACGCAGCAACAAAGATCAAACACAGCCAAAAAATAAATAATTTAAAAAAATTTTAGTATACATATATACAACCATCATATCCCCGAATATTATACAATGTAACTTCAGTGTTGGGTCATAACAGAAAGAAAGAAAAGATACATTTCAATGGGGCGGCATAGGCTGAGGAAGCAGCTCAGGGCAGAGATAAGAAGGCTGTCAGGGTTTCAATGGCAGCAACTTCAAGAGAGAAGGCGTTTACATTTATGGGGATTTCATTATCCAGTGAGATAAGATAGAAACTGGTAAGGGAAATCAAAGAGAAATAAAACTCTCTAGATAGCCTAAGAAATCTGTTTATTTGGGAAAAGGAGAGGATCATTCAGCCAGTTGCTTCCTATTAAAAATCAAATCCTCAAAGCCAAGATTTCCAGGTTGGTGTTATTTGAATCTTTCATGACAAAGATAAAAAATTTAAAAACCAGGGGTACTTAACTAAATGCTTTATAAAAAAAAAGTCTGAAGCATTGATTCAAGCTATAGAAGAGTAATTTTACAAATATGAGATTGGGGAGAAACTTGTAAACTGATGGCAAGACTTACTGAAGACCAGATTTTACTGTTTAAAAAAAAATAAAAATTCTCAAATTATTAAAGGTTGAACTAGTTGACACTGCATTTTCACCTCAAGAATTCCTGATAGCTTACAATAACGAATAAAACTAAAATTGATGATGAAACAAATAAAAAGATGGTGAGGGAGATATTTTTCTTTCCTTTTAACTGATTGAGCAATAGCACATTCCTCCAGACTATGAATATCATAGCCACACACACACACACACACACACATCCACAAAGTAAACAGAGGAATGCTCTTGGTCTGTTGGTTCACAACCTGTTTCAACCAAAGTGCTTGTATAAACCGTGAAAGAGATTGAGAGAAAGAGAGAGAACCTCATAACTGGAATGATGGTGATTATTTTGGGATTCCCTGGCTGACCGGAGGCTCAGGTTCTAATCGTTTAAAGACAGACCCTGCATCACCGGTTGACTAAAACTGACAGCTGCCCAAGTTACTGATGATGTCCCTACCTATTTAGAGAAACTGTTCTCCCTTGCCTGGTTGGGAAAATAAACCTTAGAACAACTGAGGCCATTCTTCACTTCATTCTCCCAGCACACCCCTTGTTCAGAGCTAACCCGATCTATAATGTAAGTCATCCAGCCTCTAACTCAGAGGAAGAAAGTGGAGAAGCCAAGGGATTAGGCAGGTCCCATTCATCACCCAGAAAATAAAAAGGCCTGGCTCCTCTCCTGGAGTGGTGAGAAGACAGCAGCTGGGTTATAACTAAGCACCCCAGCAGTGGTCCAGCAGGACCCAGCCCATAAAAGTTTGACCTTGAGAAGCAAAGAGTCAGAAGACAGATGATCAGCTCTGGAGAGATGCGTTTTTGTCCTTCATAAAATGAGAAGAGGCTACATCGTTCCTTATATTTCTCTAGTGCTCCTCTTTGCAAGGCATGTTACCAAACGTGCCACATTTGATCCCTGACGTCGTTAGTGAGAGACAGTTTCCAAAGCCTGGATAACTTCGAAGGATGCTATCCAACTCTACTGTTTCATCATTTCACAAGATCTGTGCATTCATCTTCATTCCTGAACTAGTCTCTTTGCAACATTACCAGTCTCTAGTGAAGCTAGGTTTATCACAACTCATATGGCTAAGGGGGATATTTTTTTTTAAAGGAAAATACCAGGGTAACAATTTCCGAAGCATACAAAGCGTGACTTGAAGGTGTTGAAACTGATCATATTTTTAACTTCTATTGCCGACTAGCAGAGATCAAATCAGCACTGCTGTCAATACAGTCTGCCTATCTAAGAATGCTTCCTGGTTCACAGATCCTCAAGGCCAGTATTTTCGGAGCCTTTTTATTAGGTCAAGGGTCTCTCAAGAAAATCAAGCTTCCTTCTTATAGAATCACATTTTGTTTTGAACCAAAGGCTTTATTACTAATTACTGAGGCTGTTCTCTCAAGTTACGGACAAAGCTCGTAGCCATGTGAATTTGGCTATTTCGAGAAATCTTATCCCTCAGAAAGAAAAGATCTGTCACCCCTGAGGATAGTCAAGAGAATATAATGCAGACTGTATAAGTGATTCCAAAGAAGAAACTCCCCCCAAATCACTCACAACTGATAGCTCCCCAAGCAGGAAAATGGTATGTTACTCCTATTTGTATCTACAGAGCCTGGCACGGTGGCTGTCACATAAACCAGCACCCGGGGCCAGCTTGGGCACCTGAGCTGTGCCCTGTGCTTAGGAGGACCCTGTGCTCGATTTAATGCTCTGCTGTAGCGATCTTGAAATTCTTCACAATTTAACAAAGGGCCCTGCATTTTCATTTTGAATTGGGTCCCACAAATTAGATAGACGTTATTAATATCCAATAACTATTTGTTAAATTAAATTGAACCATTGTGTGTCTGCTTATAGGACATAGGAAATAAGATAGAGAAGAAAGAACAAAAACTCTGGGTTTGAATGGTATTTCCAGTATCTACAAATTCTATTCTGGGACAAGTTGAATAATCCTCCATACGTATGTACATATACTATATTATGTATCTTGTAATGTTTTGAGGATTCCAGTAGTATCTATAAAGCAAAGGCACAAAATAGGCAGTCAAAGTTGGGTATTCTTATTATTTCCACTATTTTTATGGAACTGGATAGGGTTGGGACTATCAGATATGATATATAAAGAAGAAATACACAGAGGCAATGTGCTTCATAATACCCCATAGTGAACAAAGGAAATAAGTCGGCCACAATTTTTATAGCTTCAGAATTCATTATTCCAAGGCACAGAATTTTAGTAAGAAATAAGACCTGTGCAGCATGGCAACTATAGTTAATAGTACTGTATTGTATATTCGAAAGTTGCTAAGAGAATAAATATTACAAGTTCTCATCGCAGGAAAAAACATCTTTAACTCTGTATGGTGATCATTCTGCAATATATACAAATATGGAATCATTATGTTGTACACCTCTCAATAAAAAATAATAATAATACTTGTGTATTTATAACATTATTGTAGCGTTGAAATAGGATCAGAGACATAAAAGTGTTTTAAACCAGAAAAGTTTTAAATACAAATATGTCACAGTATATAAGTTAAATCATATTTTAATTAGCTTTATATTGTTTTGTTTAATTACTGTACACTTTAAAAAGACTTATGCCATAAAATTATTACTTCTAGTATACTATTAATTATAGTGTATGATAATTTCTCTAAAATGTTGACTATTGGACCCTTGTTCTAGGGGAAAAAAAGTCTTATAATAACTACAATAAAAGAAACAAAACACATTTTCTTAGGATGGCATTTTGCTATAATATACTATTTTGTTGGATGAGTGCTTTGAAAAGCCACTTAGGGTATAAGGTATTAGGTTGGCCAAAAAGTTTGTTTGGGTTTTTCTGTAAGATATGGAAAAACCAAACGAACTTTTTGGGCAACCCAATAAAAAGAAACCTCTATTATTTGCCCACCTTCCTGGCAAAAGACCATGCTTGAGGAACAATTGATAGTGACATTTCTGCTAACTGTCCAGCTTTTGTTTTGCTGAGTGGTAGAGATAGGTAAGCGGAGGGTGTTGGCTACATTTCTTGACACAACAGAGAGTATTCCTAGGTTCCCAGGGAAGGAGGGAGGCAGGCTGGGAAGAGGAACTTTGATGGGAAGACACAGTGATCTACCAAGCAGTCTTATTAAATAGGATGTAATATGAATCCTCCTTCCCATCTTACAACTACATCTTCAGTAAAATGTCTATATCTCATTAATTGTTGATTTTAAACTACTTGGGGAAGATGCAACAAATGTGTGTGAGTAGCACAGCCAAGGCAATGCATGACAAGTCCAGTGGGTCCAGGAAGCAGAATATCTGATGCTATGTAACAGTCCCACGAGAAATTGAGAATCGTTATTACTTTTAATAGTGGCTTTTATAGGAATGTAATCAGATAGGAATATGAGTTGTCATATTTAAAATTAATAATAATAACAATAATAATAATGACTTCAGTATCTCTTTTTCTGTGGTCTTTCGTATAAGATTTTCTCTTTAGCTGACATAAAGAAAGACAGAGAAGTGAGGGAACCAGAAAAATAAATAAAATTGGACTAAGCCTTGTCAGTTGGTGCTTAGTAATGTTACCCCAGCCCCTTCTACGTTCACTCTAAATCACAAGTAGACTAAAATCTACATTTTCTAGACTCCCTTAGATCTAAGAATGTGGACGAAATGTATGCTCTAGGAGCAAGATAAACTCCTGCAAACAAGGTGGAGGCATTCTTCAGAGGCTGCAAGTACTGTCTCAACTCTAGGGACCACTTTTTTTTTTTTTTTTTGCGGTACACGGGCCTCTCACTGTTGTGGCCTCTCCCATTGCGGAGCACAGGCTCCGGACGCGCAGGCTCAGCGGCCATGGCTCACGGGCCCAGCTGCTCCGCGGCATGTGGGATCTTCCCGGACCGGGGCACGAACCCGTGTCCCCTGCATCGGCAGGCGGACTCTCAACCACTGCGCCACCACGGAAGCCCCTAGGGACCACTTTTTGTCACCTGCTGTGTCATGGGGGTGGCAGCTTTGGCTGCAAGAGAAGCAACAGTTTCCTGACTTCCAGATCACAGCTACAGCAGTGGACCCCACATTGCTGCTGCTACCACCATCTGAATAATTTTATAAGCACCTAATTTCCTGTGTTAAATCTCGTCCTGTCTGAAATACCTATCAGAGCTTTCTATTTCCCGCACTACATCTAAATAACACAATGACATATGAGATAAACCATACTAATACATCTCCAGATTTACACAGTCATTGGTTTAATTTGTAGTCAGAATAGTTCTCTCTAAGCTGCTCTGTTAAAGGAAAGAAAGCAACCTTCTTCTTGCTAGCTTAATTTGTTTAGAAAAATGCTATTAATATTTAGGAAGCACCCACTAAGTGATAGAACTACTTATTCAATTTATGGAAAATTTTACCACCATGGGGTATTCAATAACTTTAAAACAGTCATTTTAAAACATTCAAACACTATCAATAAAACAGGGCAGCAGCCATTAAGACAGTCAAATTGAACATAACTTCCAGGAATAAGGACACAGACCTCCTAGAGAATGGACTTGGGGATGTGGGGAGGGGGACGGGTGGGCTGTGATGTGGGGAGGGGGTGGCATGGGCATGTACACACCACCAAGCGCAACGTGGACGGCTGGCGGGAGGCAGCTGCATGGCGCAGGGAGATCGCTCAGTGCCCTGTGACCACCTAGAGGGGTGGGGTGGGAGGGTGGGGAGGGTGGGAGGGAAGGAGACGTGGGAGGGAGGAGATATGGGAACATGTGTGTATGTATAACTGATGCACCTTGTTGTAAAGCAGAAACTAACACACCATTGTAAAGCAATCATACTCCAGTAAAGATGTAAAAAAAAATGGAATATTACTCAGCCATAAAAAGAAATGAAATTGAGCTATTTGTAATGAGGTGGATGGACCTAGAGTCTGTCATACAGAGTGAAGTAAGTCAGAAAGAGAAAGACAAATACCGTATGCCAACACATATATATGGAATTTAAGAAAAAAACAATGTCATGAAGAACCTAGGGGTAAGATGGGAATAAAGACACAGACCTACTAGAGAATGGACTTGAGGATATGGGGAGGGGGAAGGGTAAGCTGTGACAAAGTGAGAGAGTGGCATGGACATATATACATTACCAAACGTAAGGTAGATAGCTAGTGGGAAGCAGCCGCATAGCACAGGGAGATCAGCTCGGTGCTTTGTGACCACCTAGAGGGGTGGGATAGGGAGGGTGGGAGGGAGGGAGATGCAAGAGGGAAGAGATATGGGAACATATGTAGATGTATAACTGATTCACTTTGTTATAAAGCAGAAACTAACACACCATTGTAAAGCAATTATACTCCAATAAAGATGTAAAAATAAATAAATAAAAAAGATGTTAAAAAAAAACATAACTTCCTTAGAAAGCAACTTAAATGATCTTTGTAGCGGAGCATAAAGATCAGTATACGGACATCTTAACAAAGAGAATTCAGGTAAATGTCTTTACCCGCCTCCAGCAAGGTATACCCAAGGCATGTGGCTACTTCTATTCCCTTTCTCGGATCATTTATCTCCTTTGAAATTCCCACTCTACCCCCAGCCACCTACCTACATTGCTAACGTCCTTAAGAACTCAGATGAAATCTTACCTCCTCCAGGGAGATTTCCCTGACCCACTTGCCATGATTTTTCTTTCATCTGTCATTTTATAATTCCCATATCTATTCCATACCCCACTCTTTCTGATTAGGCACTTTCATTCCTACTGACTGTTTTCAGGATATAAAAACATGATAATCCCCTGAAATTTACCAGACTGTAAAGTCAAGATACTAGGGCTGAATTTTTTTTGTTTTGAGCTTTTGGTTTGTTTCCTCGTTTGTTTTGTCATTGCTTTATCTCCAACACCTAGCTCAGTGCTTGGGCTCTCAATAAATATTTGCTGCACAAATAAATTATGTTACCAACAGATATGGGTCCACCAAAAATCCACGTACCCCTGTCCATAATATAAAGTGGTTCATGGGGCTAAATTCCCAGCTCCTTGCGTCCTGGGGTGGCCACATGTCCACTTTTTACCAGTAAAATACAAACAAGACTAAGGTGCGTCCTTTCTGGGCGTGAATAGTAGACACAGGTCCCCTTCCTTTCCAATGGCTGGAAACAAAAAGGTTCAAGGCCCTAGGTGGTTAGGGAGCCACAAGATGAAAGATGCCTAGATTCCCAGGTTAGCAAACAGGGGGAGAGAAAAGCTGTTTGTCCATTGTGAAAACCCATACTGAACACTTACATAAATGATAAATAAACATTTATTTCATTATCCACATAAAGATCTGCACATGATTGTTTATAGAAGTTTTATTCATAGTGGCTAAGAACAGGAGCAATCCAAATGTTCTTTAGTAAATGGACAAATACATTGTGGCATAGCCATACAATGCAATACTACTCGGCTATAAAAAGAAACGTATCAGTGACACGTGCAAAGGTGGATGAATCTCAAAAAGCATTATGCTAAGTTAAAAAAGGCAGACACAAAAAGCTATATGCTGTATGATTCTGTCAGCATAATATTAATTAATATAATAGTAACATTAATATAATATTGATATAATCTGGAGAAGGCAAAATCATAGGAACAAAAATCAGAGTAGTAGTTGTCAGTTTCTGGGCGGGGGAGGGGACTAACTCCAAAGGCTCACAAGGAACTTTTTAGGGTGATAGAAACTTTCTATATCTTAATTGTAATGGTGACTATATAACTATAAATATTTGTCAAAGCCCGTTGATCTGTACACTTAAAAAGGGTGAATTTCACCACATATAAATTATTTCTCAATAAACCTGATTTTTTAAAAATCTACTGTGTTAAGACATTAGAATCTCATGGTTGATTCGATACACAGCCAAATATGTAAATGCCATCCTAGCTAATAAATGAAAAAAGGATGAAGCCAGACCCCATACCAGAGGCTACTTCTGCATGCTCCGGGAAGACCTGCCTGAGCTGAGCTCATGATAAGTGCTCAGGAAAAATGTACTGAAGAAATTTCCTTCTCTCTCACAATTTTTACATTCTGTAGTTTGCCTACAATCATTTATATATTCATTCATCCATTGCCTCCTATCACTGCACACCACAAAACAAAAGCTGCCAAGCCCCGAACTCTGCAAACACATTTTTCAAATACTTTTCATGCAAGCAATCAGGCGCTGGCCTGTTTAATTCATAAGACGATTTTTCTTTCTAGCTGCTGGAGTCACTTAAACATTTAATATCCATAAAACTGCTTTAATTTTTTAAGAACACAAATGGGGATCCCATTGCACTGAATATGGATTTTTTTTGGTGTCATAGCAACAACCTACATCATGCCATTCAGAATTCACTCACTGTGGGTAGTTCTCAAACAAACAGTCTCACCTCTTTGGTCACCCTTCTTACAGATTTAGAATCCTAGGCTTCCAACTCTCCTGTACCTTTCACCTTGAAACCATTCTTTTCTACCTTGAGAGAAGTTAATACCCCTACCATTTCACTGCACCTATTCCCCAAAGTTAACTAAAAAAAAAAGAAAATGCCCTGGAAAAAAAATTAAGGGAACAAGCAGATTCTCTATTTAGTATGATGTTCCAGAAAGTATTCCCCAAGAACGTGCAGAGTTAGACTATTACAGCAGTTTATAGAGAAGATGGTGAGGGCTTTAGAATCAGCCAGATGTGCAATGGATTTCAATTCACTATTTACTGGAAAATGGACGTGTCACTTAAGCTCTCGGAGCTTCAGTTTTCTCATCCATAAAAATGATATGAGGGCCTCCCTGGTGGCGCAGTGGTTGAGAGTCTGCCTGCCGATGCAGGGGACGCGGGTTCGTGCCCCGGTCCAGGAAGATCCCACATGCCGCAGAGCGGCTGGGCCCGTGAGCCATGGCCGCTGAGCCTGCGCGTCCGGAGCCTGTGCTCCGCAACGGGAGAGGCCACAACAGTGAGAGGCCCGCGTACCACAAAAAAAAAAAAAAAAAAAAAAGATATGAAAAACAATTAACAATAAAAGGTTAAGTATTTTATATATATTCCCTCCCAAGAGATTCTGCATTGATAACTAACACCGGGTAGAGAGGAAATGCTTAAACTAAAGGAGTGATTATTTTTAAGGGAAAAATACCAAGGTATAGAAAATATTAGGCCATCCTTGCATCTCAGAGTTAAGAATGGTCTAGAAATGAAAGTACTTCTAAATTTGAAACTATTTCAAATGTAAGGAGATGTAAGGAGAGATATAAATGAAAACCTAGGCATGAGCCCTATGTGGTCAGGAACACTATGTCTGCTACCATGGTAGACCCAGCCTGGCACATGGTAGGTGATCAAGTCACTAAATGTTAAAGGAAACAGAGAATCTGGACGCACCTCACCACAAGGGTTGTTATCACCCCAGTGGGTCTTGGTTTCCTCGTACATAAGGAGATTATCTGAAATCACTTACAGCTCCTAAAAGTGAAGAGGGCCTTAAGGGGTCATCTAGTTTAATACTGTTCCTGTTGTCTCTGTTTTCACCCCTGGCAGGAGGGCACTTAAACCTCCTATGATGGATTGTTGCCCATCCTTTTGATGGAAGAGATGTAAACGACACTGGGTGATATTTCTGTGTCTCCCCTCCCATACCATTAATAATCCCCTACCTTATAAAACATGTGCAATGCCTACTAACTGAATGTCAAAATTGACATGCTGAGATTATAGTTACTCTAAGAGCAGAGCCACAAACCTCAAAAAGAGCAATTTGTATTCGGGTTTGGTCGCAGACCTAGAGATCCTGCATAGTGTCTTGAGGTTATCAGAGGCGTGTGGAAGGAGAATCTATGTCTCAAGACATATTTTTACTCTGGTCAGACAGTTAACGAGAGAGGCTATTAAAGCTAATCTATGCTTGTTAGCATATGAAAAGGAGCTGCCTGAAAAGTGGGCTAAAAAAGAAGACATCAAAAGAGAGGAACCATTAAAAGAGAGGTGATGGTGCTTCCCCACCACCACCCCACCACCCCGCTTTGGATGGATGATGGACAGAGAATGTGAATTCATCAACTCATTATTGAGATGATGACTCAATAATGTGGGCAAATGACAGAGAGAGAAAGCTGTCTTCTGTAGCGCACTGACATTCCTGGGGACTGCCTGACTCACAGGAATACAACTGCTTTGTGAATTAATTAAGTACTCAGTCATTCATAGGACCAGAAGAGTATAATTTGTGATTTTAGAAAGTTTTTCATGCTAATTAAACAAAAGGTGGCCTCCTCACCTTCCCCCATAACAAAATCACTTCTTTAGGTCCTTATGACAAAGGGGTTAATGGAAGGCTTGGTTAAAACGGCTAAAATTTGGCAATTGAATGGTAACAGGATAGTTAGCATGGCTTGCGGGGGGGGTGAATTGGGGGTGCCAGAATGGGGAGCAAAACAGATTGAGCCAACAGGTGTTCTAGTCAGGCTAGGGTAAGCTCTGTTGGTTAACAAACTCCAAAATCTCACAGCAAAATTTTGTTTTTTAGTTTTTTCTCCTACAAAAGTCTGTTTCAGGACTGAAAGCTTTTCCAGGGCATCTGGCCTCCGTGTAGCCACTTTGTGATCCTGAATCCTTGAATCTGATGGCTCTGCCATCTCAACATAAGGGCTCCTCAGTCCTCAGGGCAGAAAAAGAGAAAGCAGAGAACCAGCCATTACTGAGTACCACACAGAGCAACTCTGGAGAGACCAAGACGCCCTGCCCCCAAGCCACTTAACTGTGAAGCTGTTCCCTCCCAGATTGAGTTCCATCACCACATAGGATCTTGCAGTCCTAACTCCTCCTGCAATGCTAAAAATCTAATCAGTCTATATGAAGATTTCATATGTGGCATCTGAATTTCAATAGAAGGAAAAAGAGCCCAGTCATGAAGCCCAGTGTGAGGAAGGGGCAACTGAAACTGGGAACCAGTGGAGGAGACTGGAATCACTAGACTGATTCCTAGAATGGATGGGATCCCTGAAAGACCCAGACTTCTGTTCATCTGGAGTGCTCCCCGCAAGAGTGGCTGCCCTCACATCTGCTTCTTCCCCTCTAGCCAGGCCTCAGAGCTGGCACCCTTAGTCCCTACATGATACTCAGCCACTTCAGGCTCCAGTGCAAACGTGGCCTCTCTGTGAAGGAGCGTGGAGACCCAAAATCCACAGTGCAGGGCTCAGCAGCTTGGCCAAGCCAACTCTGCAGTTCCCTTGTTAGTGCTTAGCACAGAGCTAGCACATACGGCTCCTGAAAGGTGAACCCCTCATTTTACATGAACGAACTCTTAATCCTCTTAACAACATAGGATCTGGAACCAGCAACCAAGCTCACTAGACTACTGCTAAAAACGCCCAGCCTCCTCCAGGGTCTTAGATCATCTCAGATTGGTGTCTCACCTGCATCCCTGAGAACTTCCAGTGACGGCAGAGCTGCTCCTGAGCCCTAGTCTCCGTGACTGGACTGGGTACTTGTCTCTTGCTGAAAAGCCTCCTTCATGTTGACCATTTGTTCAATTTCCATTTTAAAAAAAAACCCTTTCTGGGCTTCCCTGGTGGCGCAGTGGTTGGGAGTCCACCTGCCGATGCAGGGGACACGGGTTCGTGCCCCGGTCCGGGAAGATCCCACATGCCGCGGAGCGGCTGGGCCCGTGAGCCATGGCCTCTGAGCCTGTGCATCTGGAGCCTGTGCTCCACAATGGGAGAGGCCACAACAGTGAGAGTCCCGCATACCAGAAAAAAAAACAAAAGAAAAACCTTTCTGCATTGGGACTCCCTAAGGCTCCCCAGGTTCAGCGATTCACTAGGAGAACTTCTCACAGTACTCAGCATATAGTCATATTCATGACTATGATTTACAACAGCAAAAGGATACAAAGTAAATCAGCAAAGGGAAAAGGTGCATGAGGTGAAGTCCAGAGGAAACCAGACACAAGTTCCCAAGAGTCTTCCCCCTGTGGAGTCATACAGGATGTGCTTAATTCTTTCAGCATCAAATTACAACAGCACATGTGAAATGTCCTCTACCAGGAAAATTATTTGAGCCTCAGTGTCCAGGGCTTTTACTGGGGGCTGGTCACATAGGCACTCTCTGACTAGCTTGTATCAAAATCCCAGACAGTGTCAACCAAAAAAAAAAAAAAAATGAAACAGAAGGCTGCAAATAAGAAAAGAGTTTATCTGGGGTCTTAAGAATTACAATTTGGGAGACACAAGATTCTGATAAAACCAAAAGAGTGTTTCAGGAAAGAGAAGGAGTCAGGGGCCTTCAAAGACAGAAGTCACCAGGTTGTTAAAGTTGCCTGGCAAGAACTGTGAGTGACCCTGACATGAGTCAGGAAATATCTGTCCTTAAGGAATCATGAGTTATTTTAAGATAAGGGTCCAAATAACTAGATAGGCTGTCACAAGTTATTTTAGGGTAGGGATTCGATAAGTATCTTGAGTTTCTGGCAGACGTTCTGGACAGTAAGTGCCTTTGTTAGGACAGTAAGTGGTCAAAAGATCAGATTGCAGCCAGGCGGAGACATGCATAAGTCACCCTTCCTCAACTGCCCCCTCGCTCCACTTTAGAAAGCTCTCTTAGCAATACCATTTCGATTTTCCTTCCCCAAAGGAAGGCAGGTGTTCAGCATAAACCACGTTGTTTGTACAAACAGTTCAGACAGCCTGAGTCACTCTGGTCCGTTCTAGGAGTGGTGGGAGCTCTCCTGAAATCCAAGTTCCCAGATGCCAGCCAAGGGCCAACGCTGCAGCAAACCCTTCTAAGAACAGCAGTCTGACCTGCTATGTTCACTCTCCTCTACACACTTTCCTATCCACCAGCTACTTTAGATAGAAATGAGTTACAAAGATTTATTTTTTAAGTATCCACAGTGTGCCAGTCACCATCCCCAATGCTGAACACGGAAAAAAGAAAACAACCGGGAAAAAAGCAGACCAAAGTCTTTCTCTCACAGAGGTCTCACTCTCTAGTGAAGGAAATAAACTTCAAAGAAACTAATAAATATATACTAAAACGTATCATGTCAGACTGAGGAGAGCACACTGAAGAAAACCAACTCAGGGTGGATGCATAGAGATGACGGAAAAGGCACTCCAGACAAAGTCGTCAGCAAAGGCCTTGGCAGGCTCTGCGAGTACATTTGAGCAGAGACCTCAGTGAAAAGAAGGGGCAAGTCATGTGACTCTCAGGGGAAGAGCTTTCCAGGCAGCGGGGAGGGGAGTGCAAAGTCCACAAGATGAAAATGTGCTCCGTGCACGTGGAGTAGAAGCCAAGAGACCAGGATGACTGGGGAGCGGTAGTGACGGAAATTAAAGAGACAGAAAAATATCGAAAGTAAAATATGTAAAGTCCTTTCTTTGGCCAGTAAGTCTCTCCTTGATCTGCCTCCATGCAAGCGTGACTGGACGCCAAGGGGAAGTTGAGTGAGGGAGTGACATGGTCTAATTTATGTTTTAAAAAAAGAGTAAGGGGACTTCCCTGGTGGTGCAGTGGTTTAAGAATCCACCTGCCAACGCAGGGGACACAGGTTCGAGCCTTGGTCCGGGAAGATCCCACATGCTGCGGAGCAACTAATCCCGTGCGCCACAACTACTGACTGAGCCTGTGCTCTAGAGCCCGCGAGCCACAACTACTGAAGCCTGCGCGCCTAGACCCCGTGCTCCGCAACAAGAGAAGCCACCTCAGTGATAAGCCCGCGCACCGCAATGAAGTGTAGCCCCCACTCACCGTAACTAGAGAAAGCCCGCGCACAGCAACGAAGACCCAATGCAGCCAAAAATTAATTAATTAATTTTTAAAAAAACAAGTAAGTCATGCATCCTGCTTATAAGGGGCTGCTGGTTCACTAGGTGAAATAGTTGTGTCAATTACTGATGGCAACATAGTGAGTTCCATGCTGAAAGAGAGGCATAGAAAAGGGCACAGTTGAAGGGTTAAGGCTACCTGATTTCAAGACTTATTATAAAGCTTTAGAAATGAAAACAGTGTTGTACTGGCATAAAGATAGATAAATGGCTCAGAATAGTCTAGAATTAGATCTGCACAAATATGGACAACTGATTTTTGACAAAGGCAATTCAGTGGAGAAGAGATAGTCTATTCAGCAAATGACGCTAGAACAACTGAATATCTATATATAAAAAAATTCACTTCATATCTAACATCATATACAAAAATTAACTTGAAATGAGTTGTGTACCTAAGTGTAAAACGTAAAACCATAATACTTCTAGAAGAAAATACAGGAGAAAATACTGTGGCTGTGCATTAGGCAAAGAGTTCTTAAATACATAACCCAAAGCATGATCCATAAAAGAACAAACGGCTAAATCTGACTTCATCAGAAGTTCAAATTTCTCTCTTCAAAAGACTGTTAAGATAATGAAAAAAAAAGCCACATACTGGGAGAAAATACTTTAAAAAGCAAAAAACCTCATCTGTGATAAAGAACTTGTATTTAGAATGTGTAAAGAACTCTCAAAGTTCACTAGTAAGAAAGCAAACAACCCAATTTTAAAAATTAGGCAAAAGGTTTGCTTAACAGACATTTCACTTAAAAAAGATACACAGATGGCAAATAAACACATGAAAAGATGTGTAACATTAAAACCACAATGAGATATCACTGTACATCTATCATAATGACTAACATTTAAAGCGGATAATTATTCTAAGCTTTTGCAAGGATGTGGAGGATGAGGAAGTCTCATACACTGCTAGCGGGGATGAAAATGTTACTAGCACTGCGGAAAACAATTTGGCAGTTTCTTATAAATTTAAACACATACCTACATATCATTCAGCCATTCCAATTCTAGGTATTTACATGAGAGAAGTGAAAGCATATATTCATATAAAGACTTACATACAAATGAACATTTCTTACATACAAATGAACTTACATAGAAATGAACATTTCTATGAAGCTTTATATGGAAGAGTCCCAACTGGAGACAGCCCAAATAGCCATCAGCAAGTAAATGGATAAACAAATTGTGGCATGACCCATACAGTGGAATACTATTCAGCAATAAAAGGAACGAACTGCTGATACATGCAAAACACGGCTGATTTTCTCAAAATAATGATGCTGAGTAAAAGAAGCCAGGAAAAAAAAAAAAGAATACACACTGCATAATTCCATTTGTATAAGGCTCTAGCAAATACAAACTAATCTATAGAGACAGAAAGTAAATAGGTAGTTGCCTGTGAGGAGGAATAGATAAAGGGAAGAAGAAGATGTTATAGAAAAGCATGAGGAAATTTTTAGAAGTGGTGGATATATTCATTATGTGATCATGGTAATGGTTTCACTGGTTTATATGCATTTATATTATAAATATTTGCCAAATTGCACATTTCATATTTCTTCCGCTTACTGTCTGGCAATTATACCTCCATAAAGGTGTTAAGAGGAAAAGGAGGAGGAGGTGGTGGAATGTGGATCTGGTACGAGAGGAAGAGACAGAACAGAGCCCTAAAAGGATACCTGCTGCTTACCTACCTGATTCTTGACTATGGACTCAGCATGGTGCAACTGCTCCAATCACTGTTCACCTGCCCGGATGCCTTCCTGCTGCCAGCTTCTCAAACATATCCTCATCACCAGCTGCAATCTTTGGAAGCTAATTTAATGTCCAGATACCAATCATCCTAGATCTAGGTCAATCAGCTGGCCACAGAGTCTGTTTTCCATCTCCAAGTGTGTAAATAAGCATGAGACGGCGTATGAAAAAATGCTTAATATCAATTGTCATTAGGGAAATGTAAATTTAAACAACAGGGAGATACCACCCTACAGTTACTAGAATGGCTAAAATCCAACACCTGGCAATACCAGTGGCTGGCAAGGATGCTGAGCAACAGGAATGCTCTTTCACTGCTGGTGGAAATGCAAAATGGCACAGCCAATTTGGAAGCTAGTTTCTCAGTTTCTTATAAAGCTAACATAGCCTTACCATACAATCCAGCCTTTGCACTACTTGGTATTTACCCAACTGATTTGAAAACTTGGATCCACACAAAAAACAGCACATCAATGTTTATAGCAGCTTTATTTTAAACTTCCTAAAACTGGAAGCAACCAAGATGTCCTTCCGTTGGTGAACAGATAAACATGCATGAATGTATGGTTCCTCCATCAAAAGAATGCTATTTAGCAATAAGAAAGATTGAGCTCTCAAGCTACACAAATACATGGACACATTGTAAATGCGTACTGCCAAGTGGAAAAGCCAGCCTGAAAGGCTACCTATGATTTCACTTACATGACATTCTAGAAAAAGGCAAAACTATAGAAATGATCAACAGATCAGTGGTTGCCAGAGATTCGGCGTATCAGGTGAGGGGGAGGATAGGATTGGGTGAGTGAAGCACAGGGTGTTTCTCAGGGCGTTGAAACTATTCAGTATATTGTAATTGTGGATATATGACGGTACACTTATCAACACCCATAGAACTTTAAGGTACAAAGAGCCAACCTTAGTATATTCAAGTGAAAAAATAATAATTTAGGGAATTGGGGGAATCTGTGGATAGAATGCAGATGTGATAAAAAAAATACAGCTGTATTACAAATGTATGAAACAATTTTACTGAAAGAGATAGAGGGAAAGGTGCTGACCTAAGTAACTTTGGGAATGAGTGGAATCTGTAAGACTGAAGGCAAAAGGAACTGTGCATGAGCACCATACTGTAGTTGATAAATGTATTTCCCGCAGAAGTGCAGGTTAACAATTCTGAAACCACACGTATGCTGGAAGTGAACCATTAAGGGAATGAATGGAGGCTGGTGGGGGCCGGGTTTCTCCCTGCTAAAGTGGAGGAGGTTACAGATAAACGAGGGAAGAAGGCTAGAATGATCCACGAGGTAATAGATTAGTGGGAGACATTAGTACGAATTCACATTTAGCTTAACACACATACAGATAGTTACACACAAAAACATTTATAGATTTGTGTCTATAAACAGGTTAGTAAATACGCATATATTTCTTTGCTCTGTGATGACCTAGAAACAACACAACCTCGGCAGCAATGAGCACGTCCAACGTCCAGCTCTTGGTTTCTAATGTTAGTGTCCAAAAAAAGGTTCAGTGAAGAAACCTGACAAACACTATTTCAGCCAGGTGACCAAGCTTAACATTGACAGCCATAAGCCATGTTGACAACGTGTCCTCTTGGTACGAGGTGATGAGAATGGCACCTGACCGCTGTGGTCGACCCCCCAAACCCCAAAATCTCAATCTAATTATGAGGAAACCATCCCAAAAAAACCCCAATTGAGGGACATTTTACAAAATACCTGACCAGTACTCCTCAAAACTGTCAAGATCATCAAAAGTAAGGAAATTCTGAGAAACTGTCACAGCCAAGAAGAACCTAAGGAGACGTGACAACTAAATGTAAATGTGGTATCCTGGATGGGATCCTGGAACAGAAAAAGCACATTCAGTAAAACTAAAGATATTTGAATAAATATGGGCTTTATAATAATGTATCAATACTGGTTCATTAATTGTGACGAATGTACTAAACTAAGTGTTAAAAATAGAGGAAACTGGGTGTGGAATATATGGGAACTCTCTGCACTGTCTTCACAATTTTTCAGGAATTCTAGAACTACTCTAAAGTTAAAAAGTTTGACTCTAAAAAAATCATGTGACTTTCGAGTCAGATAGAGTTGGGCGTACTCTCACATTTATCTTAGGTAAGATACTCACCACCTCTGAACCTGTTTCCACAATATAAGTACAAAAATAATCACATCCACTCTACCTTATGGCATAAGTAAATGGTCTCCACGTAGATGACCCCCAGGGCATGCCCTTTCTCTCCCCTCCCTGTACAAGAAAACAATTACAAAGCACCTGGTGGGGAGTTTAAAGGCCAGACCCATCTGGTTCATTTCCAGTCAGCCCCTCTCCAGAACTCACAGACAGGATGGGTGGCTCCTCTATGTGTGGAAGTCTAACAACAGTGAGGCAAAGAACATCAGAACCAATGCCTACTGGATTCTTCTGGATAGAGTCCTGCACTTTGGGTAAAGGATTTCTTACAAGTAGAGGGCCATGCTCCCCCAAACCTCCAGAAAACAGCTAAGTGTTCTCCCCTAACCCAACATCCTTCAGGCCCTACTCTCGCCTCTGGCCATGCATGCTCCCTCCTGCTTTTCCATCCTGACCTAAAAGTCTGTAGCTCGACGCTTCACGTGTCAGGACTTTATTTCTAGCATCTCAGGTGACTCAAGACATATGGCATAATTAAGGCCACAACTGGCCAATCTTTTCCTCCTGTCCCAACGTTTTTCATTTTGTTGTTTTTTCTATCCCTTCAGCACCCTTCTAATATTCAGCCACAGGTCTCATCCAAACCAAACCCAACCCAACATGGAATATTGGTTTCAAAGAACTGCAACAAGAAGGAAAGGTAAGAAAGTGGATGGAGAGCAGGTGTCTTTAATTCATCTTACTGTATGTATTTAACAAATACTAATAATAATGCTTATTAGGTACATTTTAAATAGTAATTCATCTAATTTAAGACCTTATAAATATTGTTAATACCTCATAAATATTTATTTAACCTTCACTTCATTCCTATGGTACTATTATTATTCACATTTTACAGGTGAAAAAACTGAAAAACAAACAAAAACTTTAAATAACTTTCCCAGGGTAAAAGAACTAATAAGGGGCACAGCAGAGCTGGGATTCAAACCCAAGCAATCTGTCTCTCTGGTCCAGAGCCTATGTAGTAACAGAGAAAAACACGTCAAATGTTTATTTATTTCATTCTCACAGCAACCCCTTAAGTATGTGTTTTCAGAAACACATACTCACACATACCTCCGTCTAACAGACGGACCTTGAAAGAGTTTGATGTTTTTCCTAGGAAAGGAATGGGGTAGACAGGGACACAAAGTTGCAGGAATGTGAAGTACGTCAAGTAAAGGAAGGAGTTTTTTAAAAAAAGAGTTTCCTGGAACTTCCCTGGCGGTCCAGTGGTTAGGACTCCGTGCTTCCACTGCAGGGGGCTCGGGTTCCATGCCGCGGGCCACAGCCAAAAAAACGTTTCCTAAAAATGTCCTCCCACCCGACCCCACCCTGGTGACCCCTGCTACCTGGCACCCTCACCAAGCCGTCACCTGTGCCTCCCCCTCCCTTTCAAGTTAAGTCAGACAGGACCAAAACGCGCTGACATCTTATACCTGGCCAAAATCCAGACTTTCTTCTGTGGTTTCCAGGTTCTTTGAGCAAGAACAACTTTTCAGGCCTTACGCCAGCTCCTCACCCAGCTCCTGTTTAGAGAGTTATGGCCTCACTTCTGCCCAGAGGGATGCCTTGGTTTCCACCTCTATGGAAATGATTGGCATTTCTAACCCAGCAACCCAACAGGAGAGACAAATCATTAGGAAAACTTGAACAGAGCCATGCACCGTAGAAGCCATAACCCTGCCTTTCCTATCACTTAGCATTAACAAGGTTCACTCAATTTGCACTTTTAAAGATGTTTCTTACTCAAGTTTGGCATGTTCCTGCCTTCTCAGATCTTGGGGAATTTTAGTAACAGGAGAGGTTCCTGCAGGTAGTGTTTTTTTTTGATTGTAGGATTTTGGGGGGGCCTCACAAGCTCTCCCTCCCCCTGTCCTTCCTCCTGGGCCTCAGTTCCTCGATTTCCTCTCTCACCTCTCCCTCACACTGACGATTCCTGGTCAAGCATGAACATCCCTGAGTAGGCCACAGTGTGGGCTAGACTGGAAATAAATATGGCAAATCAGCATAACCAGCCCCATTCTACCTCCTTTGCTCTGAAAACCACAAAGTGGTTCTCAGCTGGGCAATACTGCCTCCATACAGGGAATTTGGAAATGCAGGCAGGGACTTTGCAGGCTGTCACAACATCTAGGGAGCATTACTGACATTCTAGTGGACTGCAGTGCTTGGGATAGTCCCACATAATGAAGACTTTCTCCATAAACATTGCTGATATTGCACCCACTAAAAATCCCTGTTGGAGCACCTCAAGACACAAAACTTCAAAGAGCTTTATAAATTCAATATGTTAGCACTAAGTAGTTAAACTTTTGTTCAATTTTCTATTTCATTAACTGGAAAATACTATATTCATGTGCATGTGTGCGTGTGTGCATATGAATGCACTTAGACAAACTAGAAAAAACACTCACTGAATTGTGCACCTGGAGAACCAGGCGTTCATTTTAATTTTACCACTGACCCCACCATGTGCCCCTGAAAAGCACTTTCCCTCTCTCGGGTCACACAGAGCCTCCTGATCCCTGGAGGAAACGTTTGTTCTGGTTAATTTCTAAGGTACCATAGAGCTCAGCATTTCCATGACTTTGAGACCCATGAAAACCTCATTATTCTTTCTGTACTTTAAGGAGCAAATCTGACCAGTGTAGGTATATTAAATAAAGGAGGTAAAGATGGATGGGGGTCACCCTGTGTTTTTCCTGTAACGGTTAAGTCCAGGGGCTTCCCTGGTGGCGCAGTGGTTAAGAATCCACCTGCCAGTACAGGGGACATGGGTTCGAGCCCTGGTCTGGGAAGATCCCACATGCCGCAGAGTAACTAAGCCCGTGGGCCACAACTACTGAGCCTGCACTCTAGAGCCTGAGAGCCACAACTACTGAAGCCCGTGCGCCTAGAGCCCGTGCTCCGCAGCCAAGAGAAGCCAACGCAATGAGAAGCCCATGCACCGCAATGAAGAGTAGCCCCCGCTCGCCACAACTAGAGAAAGCCTGCGCACAGCAAAGAAGACCCAACGCAGCCAAAAATAAGTAAATAAAAAAATTTTTTAAAGGTTAAGTCCAGTAAAACGACAGCAGTGGTGGAGAGACGTCACCAGGAGGCAATAAAGGCAAACGGCAAGGTTGCTGTGTGCTTCTACTGGTGGTATTTTCAGAGAACTCAGAGGCAGAGTTAAGAAAATACTGAGGCATACCCTCTTAACTGAGTGAAGCATCTGGAGTTTGAGCAGGGACGTAACCGGTTGGGAAAGAAATTTGAATGTAGCCATGAACGTATTCTATGAACATTTATGAAGCACACACTGTATGGCAAGGCTCAAGCCAGGAAGACTAACAGAGAGAGAAGACTTCGCCTCTGCCTTCAACGTGCTCAGAGGCATTTTGGGGGGAAGACAAGTAAGTGAGTTGGTCTTGAGAGTGGAGTGGGCGTTAAGAAATACCAGAGATGAGACTGGAGTGGTGGGCATGGGTCAGCTGCGTGGTATGGACTTTATCTGGTTGGCCACAAGGATCGCTGAGGGGATTTCTAGTGAAGGAGTGATGTAAGCACATTGCTTCTGGTGAGATGAAAACAAAAAAAAGTTATCTGGGGTGAAAACAAAGTCAAGGCAACCAAGACTACAGAAAAGAACAGAAAACATTTTTCTAAGCCTAAAACCATAAGTCACTGTGAGAGAAAGGAAGGTCAAGTAGACACAGAAAGAGTTCAGAAATAATACGGGGTTCAAAATGAAACTAGTACAAAAGCTTTCATTATCGCCTTACTCTTAGACTGCAGTATAATGAAAGTGATAGAAAAGCCAACACCAAGGCAATGGGTGGAAGACCATCAGCATGCAAGGAAAGTTAACACATTTCTAAACAAAAACTTGGGATGGGGAGAATGTAACTAGGAAGCCCCAAGTATGCAGGAAGAGGCTGGAACCAAGAGAAAGAGCCCATCTGCCCCAGGGAGACTCATGGAAACGCCAGACACTGAATGTGTCTTGAATTTGTCCTTGAACCCATTGCAAGGACAGTGGAGAAAAGGAGTGAGAAAGAGTTCCCAAGAGGAGACACTAACAAACTCTACCAACCGGCCACTGTATTAGTCAGCAATGCACGTTATCTATCCCCTTGTTGGTGCAGGCGCGCGCACACGCGCGCACACACACACACAATGCTCTATCTGTGCCTCCTACCTGACATGATATTCCCATGAGAAACACCTACCACCATTAAAAGAACAAGAGAACTCCTCTCTAAAGAAAGTGAATGAACTGCCAAAGGAAAATTAGGTAACTAGGGTAGATTTCACCACCCTGAGAAAAACCCTCCCTTTTCTGCACATGAGGGCCCCTAGCATAAGAGATTTTACAAAGCTCCTCTTGAAGTAACGAATGTCCCACCTAGGGGAGACCATTTGGCTCAGTTCTAGCTAGTGACATAGAAGAGGAAGTCTAATGGGGTGCTCCTAATAAATAATGGGCTTCTTAATAAAAGTCTCAGATGCAACATAACAATTCTTTGTCCTTCCTCCTGCCTGGAACATATCCATGATAATGGAGTAGGAGCAGCCATCTTGTGACCGTGAGGTAACAAGAAAATGATGAAACAATAATGAATTAAATATAACCCCATGGAACTAGAGAGAGACAGAATAGTTTTTTTAAATTATTTTACTGCTGAGTGAGATCTAGAACAATCTATGTTCAGTCTTTTTTTGATGTGAGATAATAAATATCTAAAATGTTGAGGCCACTTTATTCAGGTTTTCAATTACTTCTAGATAAACACATCCTAACCAACAGATAGAGGTAACATCAGACCTAAAAGAGGAAATGGCTAAAAGGGATGTTCTCTGGAAAATGGCATTGTGTAGAGACAGAAAAGACAGGGTTTTTTATTTAGGCCTTCTGAACAATTTTTAAATCATGTATTTTTATTGCTTTGATTAAAAGCAGACTAATTAGGGACAGATATGTATCAGAGATCATCTATTTGTTATGTTAACTACATAATTTTTTAAAAAACATGGGGCTTTTCAATTATTTCATTTTAAAATGGTAATGTTTTAAATTAAAATAGAAGGCGGAATTTTTGTCCATAGAATTTAATCACAGATCTCACATGCTTGTGACTCCCAGCTAAAGGATAGAGCAGCTGTGTGATCGCTCTCTCTCCTCATCTGGTGCAAGCAAATGCAGCAAACTCAACGTTCAGAAAGCTGATTCTGCAAGCTGTTTCACTGATGAAAGCTATGTGACCTTAAGATGTTATTTTTACAGAGATGGGAAGCAGAGCTGCATGACTACCGACGGTTGTCCATCTCAGTGTGTGTGAGGATCACCTGGGAACCTGCTAAAGCTACACATGCAGGATTCTGAGGTCCAACTTCAGAGATTCTGTCTCAGGTGGAATGTGCATTTTTAGAAAGTCCCCTAAGGATTCAGATGCAGGTGTCCCATGGAACATACTTCCACCTGGTGTAACACCAGGCTACAGGGTCACTGGGGAAAGCAGTTGCCATCACAGAGACTGGATTGACCATTCTCCCACCCACCCAGCAAGCCATTCATTGATTCATTCATTCATTCAGGCAACAAATCTTTGTTGGGCGCTTACAGCGTGCTTATCACTGAATACACAAAGCTGATTAAGACAGCAGTCTTGCCCTTGGAGACTTAACAATACAGCTGGAAAGAAAACACATTAACAGAATCTCCCTTGGGATTATTTTTTTCCAGTTTTATTGAGGTATAGTTGACAAATAAAACGGTAAGATATTTAAAGTGTACATCGTGATGATGGTGAAAGGATTCTCCTCATTCTAGTCAATTAACACATCCATTACCTCACATATTTATCTTTTTTGGTGAGAATATTAAGTTCTATTCTCTTAGCAAATTTCAGTTATGTAATACAATGTGATCAACTATAGTCACCATGTTATACACTAGATCCTCAGACCTTATTCATCTTATAGCTGAAAGTCTGTATCCCTTTACCAAGCCCTCCCTATCTCCCCCACCCACCAGCCTCTGGCAACCACTTTACCACTTTTTTAGTCTCTGTTTCTATGAGTTTGACTTTTTTTTTTTTTTTTAGATTCCTCACATAAGTGGTACCTTGCAGTATTTGTCTCTCTCTGTCTGGCTTATTTCACTTAGTATAATGCCCTCAAGTTCCACTCATGTTGCTGTAAGTGGCAAGATCTCCTTCCTTCTCATTACTGAATAATATATACCACATCTTCTTTATCCATTCATTGTTGACACTTAGGTTATTTCATACCTTGGCGAGTGTGAACAATGACCATGGGGGTGCAGATATATCTTCAATATCCTGTTTTCATTTCCTTTGGATATATATCCATAAGTAGGATTGCTGGATCATATGGTAGATCTGTTTTTAATTTCACAGTATCTGCACCAACATACATTCCCACCAACAGTGCACAAGGGTTCCCTTTTCTCCACATCCTCACACTTGTTATCTCTTGTCTTGACGATGAATTTTTAAGCACTTTGGAAACTGAGGAAAAATTCTGCTCTTCAGAGCACAACACATTATAGATGACACTTCGGAGATATTTCTTCTAACACTAGAGATACTAAAATCAAGGTAGAACAATGTAAAAAGCCTGCACCCAGTCTCTGCTAGTAGAAAGGATCCTGCCTCTTGAGCTTTATCCTTCATTTACTTTACACACGCACATTATTTTCTAGGGTTATAACCTATAGGTTTAGTTTTCCTTTATATAACTTATGTGTATAACCATTTTGCTTGGGACTCAGATACTGTCTAGATATAGACAACAAGCAGGCAGTCACCTTTAATAAATCCCAGTAACTTCTGACGTTTTAAACATCTCAGAGAATCAAATCGGACAAGCTTTGCTGCAAAGCTATTCAGACAACCTGTGATATTGAATGAGTGCTGCTTTTGGTTCCAGCGGTCTTCATATCATATGTATGGGCTAAGTCAGCTAGAAATGTTTTATCCTTATCCAGACATCCAGACGTTCTAGTTTCACGCTGACAGACAAGCAGATATGTTGGCATTATGTAGCAACAGGCTTTGTTTCTTCATAAGCAGAAACCAAGTTTATAGTTGGTTCCAGACAGAAGCAAATATGTTTATGCTCTTGGTTACACTTTAAAATTAATTTGCCTTCTAATTCTTCTGACCCAAGTTTCACATTTAAGAATTTATTCATCCCCTGCTCTTCAAAAATCAGATCCATGAAGCAATAAACAAATTTCAGATGATGAAGCAGCATAGCTTTAATTAAAACCACCTTTCTCAGCGCGTGTCAAGATTGTCCTTGTGAAACCAGCAGTTTGTAAAATGTGCTTCCCCAATTTAAGAAAGGGCCCTCTGGACTATAAGAGTGTACTATTGGTTCTTGATACCATTTTCATTTTTTTCAGGTACTAAACACTTTGTTGAGTGTTGGCTATATACCAAACTCTTTACTCATTTCACTATTCCCATTTTTCCACCTGTACTGTAAAAAAATGGAAATGCCAACAACTATACATTACATTAGGTAAGTCTTAAAAATGATAGGAACAGACAAGTGCAAAGCCAGTGTGGCATGATCTTTTTCTATGGTGCTGTTATAGAACTTGTGAAGCCATAACTTCCAGCTCTACCCACACTCTGCCACAACACAGCTTTATAAAATAACACCTACCAGACCCTCCATCTCATGACTACCCTCCAACAGCAGCCTTATAAAGGGCTTTGGTTTTTCAGATTCCAGCCCAATTCTACTAGAGCACACTTTTGTTATATTTTCATAAAAGACTCTGGCAAATATGTGTGCACTCACAGCTCTAAAATAAGTTACAAGGTGGGAGTGAGTTTCTGAGTAAGAAAATATTATCATTTAAGAGGTAACTTTTTAAAAAGGAAATATTAGACTGATGAATCATCATATCAAATGAAGTGTAGTATCTAATTAACCAGAAGTCATGCAAAAAGTAGTCCTAAAAGTAGTGGTTGTGGGCCTCCCTGGTGGCATGGTGGTTAAGAATCCACCTGCCAATGCAGGGGAGACGGGTTCGAGCCCTGATCCGGGAAGATCCCACATGCCGCAGAGCAACTAAGCCCATGCGCTACAACTACTGAGCCTGCGCTCTAGAGCCCGGGAGTCACAACTACTGAGCCCGCGTGCTGCAACTACTGAAGCCCGCATGCCTAGAGCTCGTGCTCTGCAACAAGAGAAGCCACTGCAATGAGAAGCCCGTGCACCGCAACGAAGAGTAGCCCCCGCTCACCGTAACTAGAGAAAGCCCGCAGGCAGCAACAAAGACCCAACACAGCCAAAAATAAATAAATAAAAATAAATAAATTTTTAAAAAATTAAATTACAACATAGTAGTTGCTTTTGGGCTTGTGAGAAATAACGGCTTACTTTTCCTGGGAATAAAGTTGAAGGAATAATAGTGAAAATAATTTCCAACGTATTTGTCCCTCCAAGTATGTTTGAGGCATTGGCTTAAAGAATCAGGTCAAAAGGGGGAAAGTCATTTCCCTTGAAGTTGCTTGAAAATCAACATGTCCTAAACTAATCTCTCTGTGATATCAATCCTCAAAGATATTCAGTGATTTCCAAAGGTTCTCTGACCAAATATAATTGGGGAATCTTTATAGTGCAGTCTCCTCTTAGAGATTCCCAATGAAACTCAGCAGGTTTACAAGTCCTGCTGTAGAGGCCCTTTGAATTTTTCTTTAACTACAGTTCCCTAGAATTATTTTACAAGGTAGCATGGTAGTTTATGAAAGAAGGAGGGTTTAAAACTTGGAAAAGTGTTCTGTTCTCCACCTAGATTCTCTGAACATCTGGATAACGAGCTGGATGTTTCACTTTTTGATGACATTTACTCTTGTGCAAACAGGTCAAGGCAATGTTAAAAATACACAGGAAGATCTATACCTGCTATTGTTGGTAGATGTTCTATATCTTGTTCTTTGATAAAACTATTGTTTTTTTATAAAATTCCTTTAGAAGAGAAAAACACAATCTTGTTTTTCAAACACAAGTATGTCCTACTGTGTTTTCATGCACTTCCCCAAGATTTCACCCATTCCCTGCTCCATCTTTTTTCTTCCTGGGAATTCTCAGTATTGACAGCCTGGAGAAGACAGCAGTGTAAATCTTACTAAAACAAAATGGGAGCAAAACCTCCCAAGAAGCAATTCATCTCTGCTGAACTTTCGTGTTCAGTGGAAGGAGACCAGAATAACTGATTTGGAGACCCAAGGACTTCCAAACTGCTTAACATTCTTTTTCAGTGGGATGAGAAGAGTTTTCGAGAGCGTCTAAATTTTCAAACCTGAATATGGTTTTTAAGAACAAGAAGGAGCATGCCTTTCAGCCCAAAAAAATTAAAATTTTACAAATTTCCTCAAGCTAAAATCACTGTTGTCACCCAGCCTACAAATCAAGTTTAGTCAATTAGAGTCCCACAGACTGTTCACTCAGGACCTTCACAAAAGGATACCAATATGGGAATATTCATGAACTCGGAGACTGGGAAAAATCCGTTCTAAGCTCAGTGCTGCCTCTAAGTCAATATGTCTTCAGGCAGCCCCTATAACTTCTGAGGCCTTAATTTCCTCGTCTGTGAGACGGGTGTGAGAGAGCTGCTATCGAATGATTATGCACTTGTTATACGGTAGAAGCATTATTAACCGTCTTGCATGTAATCAGCTTGTGGTATAAATTTTCTCTACATTAACTCTAGAAAAAGTGTGGTTCAATTGCTACAGCCAGCTATAGCACACCAAGAACATCCAAGTACTCAGCCCCACATTGGGCTGTATACTGAGTTCCACCTGTTTATAAACTTATTTATGCCTGTTTGATTATGACTATAATTACAGTTTTTAATTTTCACTTTGCACTAGTAAGTGGAAAAATAGTTGTTCCTCAGAAATTAAGTTAAATGCTTAGTTTCTTCAATAAAATAAAGGTGAGATTCAAAAAACTATTGTTGAAATAGCTGTAAGTAAGACAACTATAAAAGTTTTGGTGTAAAACATATACAAATTCAAAAGAATTCGCTCAAATATCTTAACGTAGGCCTTCAAGTTCCAATTCCACTTTCTTAATTTTAATTGAAATATTTGATTCATAATAAGTTGTAAAAATAGTACAAAGCATTCCCATGTATCCTTCACCCAGCTCCCCGGTGACAATAACACATAACTGTAGTATATTATCAAAATCAGGAACTGATGTTGGTACAATACTATTAACTCCAGACCCACTTTATAATCCAAACTGTAAATAATTAAGGATGCATTGTGGGTATGGTAAATCCAAAAATGATGAGATGGAACTCCAACCAAGAAATCCATGGCCATATAATCAAAAGATTATCCATGTGTCCAAAAAATTGTCAGAACTAAAAGTTTTACAGCAAGTGATGGGTTTCAACTTTTATCTTAAAAAAAAAGGCCTGATATCCATCTATTCAGCACTAACAGGGAGACATTTTACAGTAGTCCCCTGATGTGTAACATACTGAAGAAAAATAACAGACAACAAATAATTAATGGAGATTATATGTTGGAAAGTGAAATTACAGATAACAGAAATTGTATTATCCATGACAGAAACAAATGAATCTAAAGATGAGGAAGATGGAGAAGAATAAGAGATATGGAATCAATATTACTGCCAAAAAATATTACTACAGTAAATAAAGATACACAGGAATTAGTATTTACATTGAACACCCTGAGATGATGTTATCATAATTTTTAAAAAAAATATTGGAGCATACTATAAAAATTATGTTATTCTAAGCAATGTAAAATTCTATATTTTATTGTTACCATCTGCTTATATAATTATCTTAAAATTGTGTGTGTGTATGTATATATTTATAACCTCTCTCTTTTGAACTACAACTACCAGCCCCAACTGCATCAGAAAAGAGGGAACCTACTGCTCTGTAATATTATGATGCAGACTTTTCTGTGTGGAGACTGGAGAGGAAAGAAGAGGAAAAAACCAGAGTATACCCTCTCAGAATTTTCCAGAAAGAACCACGCTTATAACCTGGGTAAGGAAAAGCAAAATCATTCACTTTGGACGTATGTGTGTCAATGAATGGTAACCTAGACAGATTCTTCCCACAGCACTGAGTGGGATACCCTTGGTTGGAAAAGACTATTTGAAAGAGATAAAAAGGATTAGTTTGGGGAAGCTGGGATTTAACTGTGAACACGGTGATATATCAAAGAACAAGAGCTTCCAGTCTTAGAAAAACAAGCTTGTTCCCACAGGTCTCATCTACGAAACAGACAGAAGCTCAGGTGGGAAAAGCGTGGCAAGCATCTCTGACATTACCCCTGATAATTTGATTATCCTGACATAAAGAACTCTTTGTTGCTTTTACTGAAAACAGTTCTTTGGAAATAGTGCTGCTATTTTCCCAATTAAATTTCACAGAAGTTCCTTTTGAAATACTATCCTGTCTAAGCTATGCTAAAAAGAGCAAAAGAGAAATAAGTTTTTGCTCAAGCAGGATAATGTTATAGGTTGAACTGTGTCCCCCTAAAAGATATGTTGAAGTCCTAAACCCCCAGTACCTGTGAATGGGACCCTATTTGGAAATAGGGTCTTTGCAGATGCAATTAATAGGGTGGGCCCTGCTTCCATATGGACTGGTGTCCTAATAAGAGGAGAATACAATGTAAAGAGAGAGACACACAGAGCAACGATCATACAAAGACAGAGGCAGAGACTGAAGTTTTGTCCCTACGAGCCAAGGCGTGCCTGGGGCCACCAGGAACTGAAAAGAGGCAAGGGAAGATAAGATCCTTCCCTAGAAGCTTCCAATGGAGTAGAACCCAGACAACCACTTACTTTTGGACTTCAAGCCTCCAGATCTGTGAGACAGTACCCTTCTGTTGCTTTAAGCCACCTAGTTTGTGGTACGTTGTTACAAGCGCTCCAGGAAGCTAACAGAAGTAGTCTAGGCACAGGACCCATGATAGGCATGAGAGCTGACAATTCTGGGAGTGGTGGGGAAAAAACAAGAAGCTTCCTTCAGGAGCTCGCTCTTCTGTATTTCTTGGAGAAATCATACTTCTTGTTTGATTAAAGAGAACTTTTCTCTCATGTGGGTGAAGACAACAGAATTTCCACAGGCAGTCCCAGGTAGGGTAACCATACAGTCTCGTTTGCTGTACACAGTTCTGGTTTATGTCTCAGCCCAATGTAATGATTAACAGTGCCACCTTTCACTTTCAGGAGTATCCCAGTTTGAACAATAAATTTTTTGGTCATCCACTTGTAAGCCTAAGCTACTAAGATTCCAGTAATCTAGTAATCCAATAATCAGAGTTCATCATTATCCAGGCTTTACTGTCTTCCATTTAAGAAAAAAAGGAAAATGACAATAAAAGAAGATTGAAAATACTGATATTTTAAAAAGAATGTTTATATATGTATAACTGAATCACTTTGCTGACAGCAGAAATTAACACAACATTGTAAATCAACTATACTTCAATTAAAAAAGTAAATTAAAAAAAAAAACACTCTGTGAGCTACCATTTTATAAAACACAACACCATAGTATCTTTGGGTTTATCACAAACTTGTTTTTCTCAGACATTATGGGGACGGTGACTGGCCACAGAGTCCCAGAGCCAACTTCTCCCAGTGGCCTGTGCGGCTTGGGTAAGTCCTTTGATGTCTCTGAGCTGCATATCTCCATGGGCCAAAGAGAGATGGTGTCTGTACAGCCTAACACACATGGTTATTGTGAGAATCCAGAGATAATGTGTATGGAAGAGCTCTGTAAAAACGCAAAGCCATGCATGAGTGGAATTTGCGGTGCATTGTTATTGTTTGTTTGCAAAAGTATCCAACTCCCGAGACTAGATTTCCTGACAGATTTCATGTGAAATGGGAGACTGCCCCCCACCCCCATTCTGATGGCGAGCAAAGCAACTCCTTCAATTACTGTTAGAATTTCAAGACCTTCCTTAAGATGAAAAAGATTGCTATGGACTGCATTTGAGCAGCTTTATACTGTTGTATTTCTGCACCAAATAACTCTCGGGCTTTTATTAACTGTTCTATGGAGCCCTATTTATCAGAGAGGCAGGTGTATTACCTGATAATACAATAAGCTCTGGAGAATGTATGAACTGTTTTATTTTTTTATGCCCATAATCAGTTCCCAGAGCATAATCAAACAAAAAGCTTTTTTCTCCCACCAACCCCCTTCAGTTTCCTCACAGCAGTGAAGCTATAAACTATCAAACTTCAGAAATAACTGTTGCCATTTAATAAGAAATATAAAATATACTCTCATCTAACAAGGGACACAAGACAGATAAAAACAAACACCGTATTCTTTAAATTTGGTGACATGATGAAAGATGGGTACAAGCATGTGGGTTTATTAAAGTTAGCAGTGGGCACAACCCAGGGACACAGCTAAAAGAAGACCTCATGTAGATGTCATAACGTGGATATTACACATCATTTTTCTAAAATGCAGTTGCAGGCATCTTATCTGACCTCCTCCTGAGCTTTGCAATTCCCCAAATTGTCAAAGCCGAGAAAAGAAACATCTTATCACTCGAATATAGAGGCATAAAGTGAAAACGAGGGCGACGTGTGCCATGTTGAGGTGCAGGGTTTTGGTGTTAACTGCTAATACATCCCACTTAATAAATACCAAGCATGCTGAAGTCTCTGGGCTAAATACCATGAGTCAAAAATTCCTGCCGAAGTCCTTAAGTGCCTTGCTTTGGAGAAGTAAATGTGGTCTATGTAACTGAGATCTTATTAAAAGTGAAGAATCTCTAATGAGCAAGCAAAAGAAGCTAGACATAAAAGAATACATGCTGTATAATTCCGTTTATGTGAAACTCTAGAACAGGCAAGATTAATCTGTAGTGACAGAAAGCAGCTTAGTGAGTACTGGGGCTGAGAGTCAGGACCGGGGAGCTGCCTGTGAGGGGCCTGGGGAAACACGTCAGAGTGCTGAAAACATCCTATACCTTGATGGCAGTAGTGCCGACACAGGCACACACATTTGTCAAAACCCATCAAACTGTTCACTTAAAATTAGTGCATTTTCTTGTATGTAAATTATACCTCAAGAAATTCCCAGTCTTTGCTCCATCTCAGATCTACTGAATCAGAAGCTGCGTTTTAACTAAACACCCAGGTGATCTGAGCACTCACTGAAGCTTGAGAATCAAAGGATTAGAGAACTGTTCTCTAGTCATCCGGAGGCACACTGGAATTGCCTGGGGAGCTTTAAATATTACTGGTACCTTTCCCACTGCCAGAGGTGTTGGCAGATTTGGTATGGGGTGTGGTCTCAACACTAAGATTTGTTAAAGCTAACCAGATGATTCCAAAATGCAGCAAAGTGTGAGAACCACTCGCTTAGGGCAGCCGTTCTGGAAGCGGGGTCCCCAAACCAGCAACAGCTTCAACATCCCCTTGGAACTTACTGGAAAAGCAAAATCCCAGGTTTTACCCCACACGTACTAGACCAGAAACCCTGGCAGTGGGGCTCAGCAATCTGCTTCCACAAACCCTTCAGACGATTCTGACACATGCCAAAGATTGAGAATCACTGATCTAGACCTAGGAAGATGTTTAAAAACATAAAATTCCTCAATCTCCAACTCCATTCCATGAAACTGAGTCAGCATCTCCTAAGGAGTCTCTGAAAATCATCTGCATTTGAAAATCACTGCTGAGGGTCTTACAGAAGAGATCAGCCTGCTAAAGATCTTAGAATGTGACAACCAAACCATCATCCTGTCTACATCCCTCCTAACTCCAGACCAATGTTTCCTGAAAGAAAGAGGAGGAAGATAATTGGGCAAAGATACTATTTTGATACATTAAACCAAAACTTTTTAAAAACTCTTTACTTCCAAGTACATTTGACTCCCTTTGCCCAAGGGAGTCACTGTGAACTAAGAAAATGGACAAGGCCACAGAATATGGAGAAAGGAAAAGGGAGCTGATTCCTTAGAATTTCAAAAGCCAAGTCCTTAAATGCAAACAAACAGAACTCAGAACATAAATATTAGATTCCCAAATCAAGATACATGATGAATCAGAGAAGGACTTAGAGCCCCAAAGACCACAGAAAGGCTCTTTCAGGAGAGAAAGAAAAGAGGTGAAAACAAAGCAACATGTATTTTACCCAATTATGGGTCCTTGAGAAAGGAAGTTCCATGTTCTGCCTTGATCACCACCCTTGTGCAGGGCTGGAGTTTTAATAGAAACCCTACATAGGTTTAGAGGATCCCTGATAGAGAGGGTCTGTGACCCCTTCTCTGTGTTAAACTTCAAGGAGGTGGGCAAGATGCCAGAGCATAGTGACTGGGTGTTGCATCTGGGCAGGTGTGGCTTAGAGAGCTTCACCAAGTTTTTTAGGACCCAGCATGATGAGAGAAAGCAGCTTGAATTTCATGTCCCATTCAAGGACAACTGCCAGATTTGAGGGGTTTTAAAGGGTGTAAAATAAGAGGCAGCGACAACCTTTATGACTTGACAGACTCAGGACCAAATAGGACAGTGGACATCTCGGAATATGCTAGTGTGGGAAAATTCCAAAAAGGACCCAGTGATTTCCTCTAGACCTGATTTCCTCTAGACGCATGGGCATCCCCAAGTTGACTGAGAGTAAGTCTCTGCCACCTAGTAGAATAGAGGTTTATAATACAAACTGTAGCACTGCAGAAAAATTCAAAAAGTTCTAGAAAAACTTCACCTGAGTTGGACACCCCAGATCAGTTCCTTTTATATAATGAATGACCTTGACTTCAAGGAAGGTTGGTTTGTCTGCTTGTGAATAGAAGATAACATGTGAAAAGCCAATAACAAGAAAATTTGAAGAATAAAATCTAGGGAATAATGGAAGACATATTACCTGGTGGTGGAAAATTATTGAATGAATGGCAAGGTAACTAGTCAATGCTGAAAGGATCCTGTGAACTCTAAAGCAAAACAGAAATATTGGCTAGCATTCCAGGTAGAGGAATTGTGTTAGGATTACGGTTAGGGTCCAAGCAAGGAAAGTAGTGGGAACTAGCAAGTCCAGCAAGAAGAGGAGACTGAAACGCTGTTCTTCAGAGCAAAGTCTAAAATGAAATGGTTGCAATATTGAGCAGATTTCATTTGAGATCCAATTAATATAGGTTGAACTCCTATAAGTGCTTGGCATATTTATGGCTTTTTGTCACACGAAGAACCTTACTCATTATATTTTGCAAGACCGATTGAATTCTACCCAGATGAATCAAGTAGTGACCATCGATTCTTATACCACTTGCCAAAGGGTATATCGTGTTTCTCCTACTGGATTGTCCACTTTTCAAGAATAATGATCATGTCTTAAATTTCTCTTCCTGCTGCATTGTTTCATTCTTAAGTATTGGAATATGGTGCTTAGGTTTTGTACTGGTTGAACTAGAACTGGTGAAATTTAATAAACATGGAATTCTAATTTTCCCTCAACAAATAGGTATTAAGCATCGACTCTGAGTCAAGCACTGGGCAGGTTTTTTAACCAGAGCCAGTGTTACTGAGTACATAGTCTTCAACAGGCTCTGTGCTGGGCTTCTAGAAAATTTATGTGTCACTGATTTCTCATGTTTGCTCAATGTATAACCAGTTGTTCAAGGTAGAACCCTGAGAGTTATCTCATTCCTCTCCTAACTTAGCACCCACTTAAAATTGATCATCAAATCCCATCAATTCTGCTTTCTAAATATCCTTGCATCACTGCTGTTTAGGCCTTTGCCATCTCTTGTGTGGACATTTGCAGTGGCCTTCGAGCCAATAAGCCTCCTCTTGCCTGCCCCTCCATAGGGTGATCTTTCAAAATACTTTTCTAAGGATGTCATTCCATCACTTCACATGCTTTCACCATTCCCCATAATCTGCAAAATAAAATCCAAACTGCTCAGCCTGCTAGTCAAGGCCCTTCAGGTTCCAAAATCTCCTTGAAAACAAGAGGCTGTGACCACCTTATTGACTGATGCAGTCCATGGCACGTAGTTGGGATTCAATTAATAGGCAATGTTGGTACACTTGAACCTGACCCTGCGTACTTTTTTTTTTTTTTTTTTTTTTTTTTTTTTGCGGTACGCGGGCCTCTCACTGTTGTGGCCTCTCCCATTGCGGAGCACAGGCTCCAGACGTGCAGGCTCAGCGGCCATGGCTCACGGGCCCAGCCGCTCCACAGCATGTGGGGTCTTCCCGGACCGGGGCACAAACCCGCGTCCCCCGCATCAGGAGGCAGACTCTCAACCACTGTGCCACCAGGGAAGCCCCCTGCTTACTTTTTAAACCATCTCCTGCCTTCCTCTGGATCTTTTAGTCTATGCTCCAACTACACAGCAAGTCCTTCGTCCCGCAACAGCCACACTTGAGCATCTTTGCACATTCAGCTCCCTCTGCCTAGAATCTCATCCTTCCAGGAGAAAGCTTAAATTCTGTGAGCGTACCAAAAGGTAATCTGAAGACTGAATTTTTATCACCTGGCTGCCAAGAAGAGTTGGCTTTGCTCTAATACATTCAGGAAAAGCTAACCTCCTCCTTCACCTGTTGCCACAGAATAACTTCTAAAACAAACACTGCTCATCAAGATCTTTGTGAATAATACAATTGATGATGTAGAGTCTGCACCGGGCCCCGCGAGCTGAGGTGTTGGCACAGCCATTCTGCACTAGGAAATCGGATCTAAAGTGCAGGGGGTGAGGCCTCTGCATGCAGAACCCTAGGAGCAAGTGAAATTAGACAAAGCACAAAGGAAAAAAAGAGTGAGTACAGAGGAGGAGCTTCAAGATGGCAGAAGAGTAAGACGTGGAGATCACCCTCCTCCCCACAAATACATCAGAAATACATCTACATGTGGAACAACTCCTACAGAACACCTACTGAACGCTGGCAGAAGACCTCAGACCTCCCAAAAGGCTCTTGGTGCTCCAGCCAGGAGTCAGTGCTGTGCCTCTGAGGTGGGAGAGCCAACTTCAGGACACGGGTCCACAAGAGACCTCCCAGCTCCACGTAATATCAAATGGCAAAAATCTTCCAGAGATCTCCATCTCAACACCAGCACCCAGCTTCACTCAACGACCAGCAAGCTACAGTGCTGGACACCCTATGCCAAACGACTAGCAAGACAGGAACACAACGCCACCCATTAGCAGAGAGGCTGCCTAGAATCATAATGAGTCCACAGACACCCCAAAAAAACACCACCAGATGGGGACCTGCCCAACAGAAAGACAAGATCCAGCCTCATCCACCAGAACACAGGCACCAGTCCCCTCCGCCAGGAAGCCTACACAACCCACTGAACCAACCTTAGCCACTGGGGACAGACACCAAAAACAACGGGAACTACGAACCTGCAGCCTGCAAAAAGGAGACCCCAAACACAGTAACTTAAGCAAAATGAGAAGACAGAAAAACAAACAGCAGATGAAGGAGCAAGATAAAAACCCACCAGACCTAACAAATGAAGAGGAAAAAGGCAGACTACCTGAAAAAGAAATCAGAAAAATGACAGTAAAGATGATCCGAAATTTTGGAAATAGAATGGATAAAATACAAGAAACGTTTAAAAAGGACCTGGAAGAACTAAAGCAAAAACAATCATGAGCAACACAATAAATGAAATTAAAAATCCTCTAGAAGGGATCAATAGCAGAATAACTGAGGCAGAAAAACGGATAAGTGACCTGGAAAATAAAATAGTGCAAATAACTACCGCAAAGCAGAATAAAGAAAAAAGAATGAAAAGAATTGAGGACAGTCTCAGAGAACACTGGGACAATATTAAACACACCAACATTCGAATTATAGGGGTCCCAGAAGAAGAAGAGAAAAAGCAAGGGACTGAGAAAATATTGAAAGAGATTACAGTTGAAAACTTCTCTAATATGGGAAAATAAATAGTTAATCAAGTCCAGGAAGCACAGAGAGTCCCATACAGGATAAATTCAAGGAGAAATGCACCAAGACACATATTAATCCAACTATAAAAAATTAAATACAAAGAAAAAATATTAAAAGCAGCAAGGGAAAACCAACAAATAACATACAAGGGAATCCCCATAAGGTTAACAGCTGATCTCTCAGCAGAAACTCTACAAGCCAGAAGGGAGTGGCAGGACATAATTAAAGTGATGAAGGAGAAAAACCTACAACCAAGATTACTCTACCCAGCAAGGATCTCATTCAGATTTGATGGAGAAATTAAAACCTTTACAGACAGAAATAAAACCTTTACAGATTAGAAATGAAAAAGGAAAACTAACAACTGACACTGCAGAAATACAAAGGATCATGAGAGATTACTACAAGCAACTCTATGCCAATAAAATGGACAACCTGGAAGAAATGGACAAATTCTTAGAAATGCACAACGTTCTGAGACTGAACCAGGAAGAAAAAGAAAATATGAACAGACCAATCACAAACACTGTAATTGAAACTGTGATTAAAAATCTTCCAACAAACAAAAGCCCAGGACCAGATGCCTTCACAGGCAAATTCTAACAAACATTTAGAAAAGAGCTAACACCTATCCTTCTCAAACTCTTCCAAAATATAGTAGAGGGAGGAACACTCTCAAACTCATTCTACGAGGCCACCATCACCCTGATACCAAAACCAGACAAGGATGTCACAAAGAAAGAAAACTACGGGCCAATATCACTGATGAACATAGATGCAAAAATCCTCAGCAAAATACTAGCAAACAGAATCGGATCTAAAGCAACCTAGGAAATAGGATCTAAAGGATCCGATTAAATTAAATACATTAAAATGATCATATACCATGATCAAGTGGGGTTTATCTCAGGAATGCAAGGATTCTTCAATATACACAAATCAATCAATGTGATGATACACCATATTAACAAATTGAAGGAGAAAAACCATATGATCATCTCAATAGATGCAGAGAAAGCTTTCAACAAAATTCGACACCCATTTATGATAAAACCCATCCAGAAAGTAGGCATAGAGGGAACTTACCTCAACATAATAAAGGCCATATATGACAAACCCACATCGTCCTCAATGGTGAAAAACTGAAACCATTTCCACTAAGATCAGGAACAAGACAAGGTTGCCCACTCTCACCACTATTATTCAACATAGTTCTGGAAGTTTTAGGCACAGCAATCAGAGAAGAAAAGGAAATAAAAGGAATCCAAATTGGAAAAGAAGAAGTAAAGCTGTCACTGTTTGCAGATGACATTATACTATACAAAGAGAATCCTAAAGATGCTACCAGAAAACTAGTAGAGCTAATCAATGAATTTGGCAAAGTAGCAGGATACAAAATTAATGCACAGAAATCTCTTGCATTCCTATACACTAATGATGAAAAATCTGAAACTGAAATTAAGAAAACACTCTCATTTACCAATTGCAACAAAAAGAATAAAATACCTATGAATAAACCTACCTAAGGAGACAAAAGACCTGTATGCAGAAAATTCTTAAGACACTGATGAAAGAAATTAAAGATGATACAAATAGATGGAGAGATATACCATGTTCTTGGATTGGAAGAATGAACATTGTGAAAATGACTATGCTACCCAAAGTAATCTACAGATTCAATGCAACCCCTATCAAACTACCACAGGCATTTTTCACAGAACTAGAACAAAAAATTTCACAATTTGTATAGAAACACAAAAGACCCCGAATAGCCAAAGCAATCTTGAGAAAGAAAAACAGAGCTGGAGGAATCAGGCTCCCAGACTTCAGACTATACTACAAAGCTACAGTAATCAAGACAGTATGGTACTGGCACAAAAACAGAAATACAGATCAATGGAACAGGATAGAAAGCCCAGAGATAAACCCACGCACATATGGTCACCTTATCTTTGATAAAGTAGGCAAGAATATGCAATGGAGAAAAGACAGCCTCTTCAATAAGTGGTGCTGGGAAAACTGGACAGCAACATGCAAAAGAATGAAATTAGAACACTCCCTAACATCATACACAGAAATAAACTCAAAATGGATTAAAGACCTAAATGTAAGGCCAGACACTATCAAACCCTTAGAGGAAAACATAGGCAGGACACTCTATGACATAAATCACAGCAAGATCCTTTTGGACCCAGCTCCTAGAGTAATGGAAATAAAAACAAAAATAAACAAACAGGACCTAATGAAACTTCAAAGCTTTTGCACAGCAAAGGAAACCATAAATAAGACGAAAAGACAACCCTCAGAATGGGAGAAAATATTTGCAAATGAAGCAACTGACAAAGGATTAATCTCCAAAAGTTACAAGCAGCTCATGCAGCTCAATATCAAAAAAACAAACAACCCAATCCACAAATGGGCAGAAGACCTAGACAGACATTTCTCCAAAAAAGATATACAGATTGCCAACAAACACGTGAAATAATGCTCGATATCATTAATCGTTAGAGAAATGCAAATCAAAACTACAATGCAATATCATCTCACACTGGTCAGAATGGTCATCATCAAAAAATCTACAAACAGGGCTTCCCTGGTGGCGCAGTGGTTGAGGGTCTGCCTGCCGATGCAGCGGACGCGGCTTCGTGTCCCAGTCCAGGAAGATCCCACATGCCACGGAGCGGCTGGGCCCGTGAGCCATGGCCGCTGAGCCTGTGCATCCGGAGCCTGTGCTCCACAACGGGAGAGGCCACAACAGTGAGAGGCCCGTGTACTGAAAAAAAAAAAAAAAAATCTACAAACAATAAATGCTGGAGAGAGTGTGGAGAAAAGGGAACCCTCCTACACTGTTGGTGAGAATGTAAATTGATACAGCCACTATGGAGAACAGTATGGAGGCTCCTTAAAAAACTAAAAATAGAACTACCATATGACCCAGCGATCCCACTACTGGGCATATACCCTGAGAAAACCATAATTCAAAAAGAGTCATGTACCACAATGTTCATGGCAGTTCTATTTACAATAGCCAGGACATGGAAGCAACCTAAGTGTCCATCGACAGGTGAATGGATAAAGAAGATGTGGCACATATATACAATGGAATATTAGCCATAAAAAGAAACGAAATTGAGTTATTTGGAGTGAGGTGGATGGACCCAGAGTCTGTCATACAGAGTGAAGTAAGTCAGAAAGAGAAAAACAAATACCGTATGCTAACACATACATATGGAATCTTAAAAAAAAAATGGCCATGAAGAACTCAGGGGCAAGACAGGAATAACGATGCAGACCTACTAGAGAACGGACTTGAGGACATGGGGAGGGGGAAGGGGAAGCTGGGACAAAGTGAGAGAGTGGTAGTGTATATATGGACATATATACACTACCAAATGTAAAGTAGATAGCTAATGGGAAGCAGTCGCATAGCACAGGGAGATCAGCTCGGTGCTTTGTGACCAGCTAGAAGGGTGGGATAGGGAGTGTGGGAGGGAGGGAGGCACAAGAAGGAAGAGTTATGGGGATGTATGTATATGTACAACTGATTTACTTTGTTATAAAGCAGAAACTAACACACCACTGTAAAGCAATTATACTCCAATAAAAATGTTTAACAAAATTGATGGTGTAATTATAAAAAGTATCATAGGAAATCAAACAGTCACTGTTCCTCATCTATATGCAGGTGTATTTTAGGGCAATGTACTCCTCGTTGTATTCCAAATAAATGAAATCATGAGGATATGATACTTACTAACATTTATTGAGCACGTACTATGTACCAGAAGCTGCTCTAAGGGCTTCATATATTAAATTATTTAATCATCTGAACAATTTTAAAAAGTATGTGTCATTGTTATACTCATATTTCAGAGCAGTTGAGGAACTTGCCCAAGGTCACACGGCTAACAAATGGCAGAATCAGGATTTGAACTAAGACCATCTGGCTCCAGGGTCTCAGACATCATGTAACAGGTCATAGATGTGGGACAGGCTACTTCGATTTGTTACCTTATCTCAGTCACATTATCCTAATAGCAACTTAAAATCTGTTTACACTGTTCAAGTACCAGGCATGATTTCACTGTGATGAATTTCTAATGCATTTACCCATAGAGCAACCAGGACTTTAACATAAATTATTCCCATTTAGTATAATATGATATATTACTGACCATGACATATCACCAACACAGCATTTTTTTAAATGAATGGTTTTGGTCCAGAGTAGTAAAAAGTATTTCACTTGTGTATGTATTTGAGGAAGGTATTACATGTATTTAAAAACTGACAGGCATGGGCAGTGACCAGACAGAACAAATGTCTACAAGCATCCAGAACAACTGTTCTGGAGCTTACCAGCCAGATGCTGCCCAGCATTAAAAGGCTGTATCAACAGTTAGACTTCACATGCAGATCATCAAACTTTATATACATGTCTTTGAAACCCAATGTGTAATCAGCACCCTGTTTTTCATCACAATGGAACCCTTCTGAAAGTAAACAGTAAAACTTGTTTCTGAATTTGGCCACAAAGGAAGGTGTTTCTGGGTTATTGAAAGCTTTTTCAAATAGATGGATAAACGAATAGAATCATTTGAGTCTAGAATAAGCACAAAGAATACGTGCCAGTCATCTCAGCAAGCCCTCACAACCCAGCTTCAAACTAGTCAGCTTACCTGGGCAATAATCTCCTTTAAAAATATATCATACAACAGATGTAGTCATGGCTTTTTGACTGCAGCAAAATCGTGAATGGTAATAGAAAGCTCTGAGGAGCAGAAGTTCTGATATCCGTAATTCCTTCCCTCCACTCCTCCACAAACATCTTGTGTCCCAGCCACAGTGGCCCCAGAGCTTACCTGGATCAACTACCATGTGCCCATTCACTCACTCAGAGTTTTCTATACGCCAGCACTCTTATTTCCAAATCCACTTATCAAAAATCCTATCCATTCTTCAAGATACTTTCCAAATCTGAGTTTTCCAAGAAGACCTTCATGATGAGATGTCAGAAATATTCTCTTCCTCATTTGAGCACTTTTTTCTTCTTAAGCCACTCATTTTACACTGTCTTATAATTATTTGTAAACTGAATGAGACATCTCCCCAGTCAGTGTAGGCTCCAAGAAGTCAAAGAAAACATTATATATGCCTTTTTGTCACACGGAAGAACCTGACTCATTATATGTGAAAGACTGAATGAGTTCTACCTAAGTAAAAAGAGTAGTGACTATCGATTCTTATGCCGCTTGCAAAAGGGTGCATTCCATCTCCCCAACTAGACTGTGCATTCTTCAAGAATATTGACTATGTCTTCAATTTTTCCTCTAGCTTTCACTCCACACACAAACAAGTGCCTAGTTTAGGACTCTATATGAAAGAAGTGAATTATGGCCCTCAACTGCTCTTGAACAATAAGCAAGAAATCTATTTCATGACTCTGTCACAAGAGAAAAAAAAATGCCTTCAGAGATCATACATGATAGGGAACATTAAAAATGCACATTTTTCTGAATGTTAATTTTTTGAAGTTTCAGACATCACATTTTTGTAATGTCGACCATTGCAGAAAGTAGCATTGGTAATTTTTTTGAAAAACATAAAAATATTCCACCATATGCCATGAATATATAAAGAGATGTGTGATTTTTCAATTTCTTAGGAGCCTCAGTAAAAACAATGAAATGGGAAACAATCAGAAAATTTAGAGTTGGAATATATACTAGGATTCAGTATAACTGAAAGGAAATTTACAAAAAAGGATCAGTTCATGATAGACTAAAGCCGACCAGAAATCAACTCTGGAACTAATAATATAACTATTTTCACTCTAAAATTTCATTGACACCTCTAGACTTCAGAAAACTTACTTTGAATAGTACTATTGACTGGTTTTACCTAGACAGTATTCTTCAGGGAAATAGAGAATAAGAACCGTAGGATAAAATACCAATTAAAATGACTAAGTAATTTGAGAAAAAGAGTCCTAGGTAGAACTCAGAGAGTCTGTGTTCACGTTAACATTTTACCTCACTGAATCTCAGTCGCCTCACCTCTAAACCAGGAATATTAACCATAGTCTACCTTCCTTACAGTCTGCTTTTATGACCAAATAATGTTTGAGAAATCACACTGCAAATTATCAAATGTAAAAATGTAAGATGCTAGACTTTAAAGATAGTAAATGCAGATGAGGAGGACTGCAACCATATTCTCTAAACCAGAGAAAATGTCCCATTTGTTCTACCAAAACATCTTCTTCTTCTGAATGTCTTAAATCATATTGAAAACTGAGGCACATTTGGGTTGATAATAAATTACATAATTATGAAATGAAATTTAGGTGAAACCAGAGCTGGTCTGGAAAATCATGAACACAGGTGAGTATGTGTAGACGTGGAGATGATGGAATCTGGAGAAGCTGAGGGTAGGTGAGGGCTTCCTACTCCTGCCTTTACGTGTCTGGCGATAGATACCACTCAAGTCCCATGTCTTCCGTGAAGCTTCCCCCAGCTGCCTCCAATCCCACCACGCTGATTTTCCCTTCTGAAGGAACTAACCCTCTCATTACACATGCTCTTCCTTGCTACTGCTTAGTTGTGCCTCTCCAAAATGCACTGTACCATCCTTTTGAGCCAGTGCCATGGCTTGTCCAGCTGCATGACTCCTAGCACCCAGAAGTGGGCTGGGAACAGAATCCATCCATGGCAGGTGCTTGTTAATTGATGTATCATTTTTTTTTCTTCTTTTTTTTCTTTTTTCTTAATTTTTGTTGGAGTATAGTTGATTTACAATGTTGTATTACTTTGTTGTACAGTTCTATTCCCCTAACAACCTGGCCCTGTGTCTCCACAGAGAAGCAATCAAGAGGAAGAAAGGCTTGATTTGTGGAAGGACCAAACAAAGGAAACTCCTGACTGCACAGTCTGCTGCTTCATCCAGGTCACGTTTTTGGCAGGAATTTTTAACAGTCAGTCGTTAATCCATCCTGAATTCCCAGAACACAATCTCACCAGGAGATCCAGGCAAGAGAGACGCAGGTGCTCATCTTTGTCACTGCTAGCTCTGGGCAGGTGGGGAAGGGATCACCTCTCCCAGCCCTCAGAGCTCACCTATGAAATAAAGCAGTTAGATCAGATGGTTTCCAAGAACTTCTCGCCATTCTGAACTCAATAAAAGTAGGGCACTGAAAGAGGTGGCTTACTGGATCCTGGCTGGTGATTCACTAGATACACTTGGATCATGAGAGACAACTGGGTGAAGTGGTAAATGGTGGCAGATTTTGGTGGAAAACCAAAAAAAAGATATTGCTTCCAACTGTGTCTGCTTTTTCTTTCGAAAAACGTGACTGTGGTTGGGAATCAGGCAGTCAGAGAAGCACAGATGACTGCACAGTTCTCTCATTTCAGAAGGAAAAAACAGAGGCCTGGATACTTGCAAATTGTACATGCACAGTAATAGGCTTCATGAAAAACAAAAATTACATCAAATCACTGTTCAAAAAGAAATACGCCTTTATGAACAAATACAGCCTGGGGTATTCTCTGAGTTCAGGGAAGAGCAGAATTGAGGTTACATTTGCAAAATCTCCCAGCAATGCATAAATGATTTAGACTATAAGTGAACACTAGATTTGCTTCAACCCTAAGAACTTTCATAAAGCGTAAAAGCTTTTAAACTCCCTGTGCATAACACTTTCCCATAAAAATCTGTCTTCCTGAGCTCTATTACTATAATTTCTGTATCTATAATTTGGGGCCTTGTTGTTATTTTAAGATACAGTGAAAAGTAGTTTCAAAGAAATAGTTCTTACAAGCACATCTGCATGCTGAGACAGTTAACTGCCACCGTGTTTTCTCAGCAAAAACTCCTCCGATTATCCATTTATCAATCATGGATTCAACTTAATTCCTGCTTCTGACTCCTCTCTCCCCGCTACTGTCCAATTTCCACCCATCCTTCAAGGCCCAGATGTAGGAAGCATATCCTGCTTGTTCCAGGCCACACTGATCTCCCCTTCTCCAGCTCATTCAGACTTCGACTGTACCAGATAATTTAGCACTTGACTATATATTTGGAATTCTGTTTCTCTCTAACAATTTCATAAAACTTAACAGAAGTTGCTTCAACTACATTATGATTTCTTTGAGACTTTAAAAGCATGACTTCTTATATATGAGTCCATGATAGATGCTTTATATCTGTGGAAGAAAAGGAGAGAAAAAAGGGAGGGAGAGAGGTAACCAACAAATACTTGTTGCTTAACTGATGATACTGAAGAATACCTGGTAGGACATCTTGACAGGGGTGAACAAAGAAATTCTTCTGATAAAATAACAGCTGAACCCTGAAGAAATGTAACTTTATGTAGCATTTAAGAGTGAGGGCTCCAGAGTCAGAATTTCTGGCTTTGAGTTCTGGCTACCCACCTTCCTAAGAGTGTTATCTGCTTTGTGTCTCAGTATAAAGTCTATAAAATAGGAATAATAGTTGTACTAACTTCACAGAGTGTTGTGAAGATAAAATAAGTTGACACATGGAAAGAATTTAGCATATGCCTGTTATGTAGTAAACATTCCATAAATGCTATTATTATTATCATTTTGCTTTGGATTAATAGCAATTCTCTTAGTTATATGGGACTCACAGTCAGTTGTTTTTGCTATAGACAGACCAACTGACAAATAAGAAACAAAACAGAAACAGACTAGGTTTATAGCTAAAAAGAAAGAAAGAAAAATAATAAAACTAGTGGGTTTTGAAATTAACATAAGAACTGCTTGAAGAATGAGCTTGATGTATTAGAAAGAGACCAATGGAGGCAGGATGTCTGGGTATGAAAAAAAAACAAGGTTGATAAAAAAGCTTAGTGTCCCAGTACTGTATGAAAGGGAAGAGCCTTAGGAGTCATCATAGTTGGGCTGGACTAAGCTAAGAAGAAAAGCCAATTATCTCTTTCAAGCCAAACCGAGCTATGCCCTACATCTGTATTGGCCAACTGTACCAAAGGTGCATTAGTTAGGACATACTAGGTTATGTTGCAGTAACAAATATCCCCCAAATCTCAATGACTTAAAACAAAAAAGGTTTATATCTCTTTCATGCTACATGTTTCCACTGTTCAGCAGAGGGCAAAGGACTCTGCTCATCATAATTATTCAGGGACTCAGGTTGCCAGAAGCTCCAATACCTTCTGATACCACCATCTCAAAACAATGTTTTATGGCTTTCCACAGAGGACAAAGAAAAAAATGGAGGCTTGTACACCAACACATAAAGGCATATGTATGGAAGTAGCACATTATTCTCACTATTTCACTGGCCATTGCAAGTCACATGTCCATTCCTAATTTCAAAGAGTTATATTCTCAGGAGGAAAGAAGTAGAAATTTGGATGAGTCCTAGAAAAGTCTAGTACTAGTAACGTATGTCCTACAGATTCCTCACACTCTGAATAGCTGAGTAGCTGAATTGTACAGGATATGATATCATATATGATATAATATCAGCCACTTTTATTGAACACCAGTACATGCCAGACACATACCTGGGTGCTCAATAAATGGTAGCTATCATCATCATCATCATTGTCATCATCATTATTATTCTAATTCTGAGCACAGTCCCACAAGGTAATATTACCTCCACTCCATAGATAAAAAAACTGAGATCCAAAGAGATTAAGAAATTTATGCAAAGCCATACAGACTACAAGATACTGATCCTCTGTGTTTCTATTAGAGCATTCTATCTCCTCTAAAAATCTTTAGCATGACCCTAGCCTATCTTTCCAAGGATGTTTCCCACTCATCCCCTTGTTGCAACTGACAATTTAACCAAACTCCTCTCTTATTCTTCACAATGCCCCTCTTTAAGCTTCCGCTCACTTATTTCCTGAACTTGGAAAGACCTCTCCCTCCTTTTCATACATCTAAATTGTACCAATCCTTCAATATGGGCTCAAAAACACCACTTCTTTCATAAAACTTTGTGCCATTCCCTCCAACAAATGTTTTGCCTTCATCTTCTTTTCTATAATTCCGTATCACTGCCTGTATCAGCACTGCATCTATGTCTTACTTCTCCCCCCTTACTGTCACGTCCACAAAGGCAGAACGTGCATCTGCATCTTCTGAATGTGTATGAACCTTACTCCACAGACAGGTATGCGAGTTATGCCATGGAACCTTACATTCTTAAAATTACAATAGATCTGACACCTCATCCCAATCCTCGTGGCCAGTCTGGCAGGAAAGCCACTTGTGTTCATTATTCAGACCTTTCCTCCTTAGAGCCCTGTGAATGTCCCAGGCATGAGGAAGGTATTCCCAGAAGTCCTTTGGTTTGGGTTTCCAGTAGTCACTGCTGCCAGGCACATAGTCCCTCAGGGCCCAGCTCTGTCCAGGGCAGGTATCTGAGTCCTAAACCTGTTCTTATGGAAGACAGACCAGGGAACCATCCCCCTGCTGCCCCACTGTCAGCATCCAAGCTCCTGTCTCCTTGCCAGGTTACTGAGAAGGATATGACAACAGGGATCAAAGGCCATGCAGACATCCCTAGTTCTTGGAAATCACCTTCACATAGCATGGCTTTGCTTTCTCTCACCTCCCCTACCCCCAATATAATTCCAGCTTTCAGAACACCAAACCCAAGAAAAAACACTCTGCAAGCAACCTCCGCTCTCTGTCCTGCAATCATACCCCTCCTGAGGCACTGAAGGTCAAAATACTGCCTACTCCTCTGAATGTGTACAGAGAAATAAAGACATTTCAATAAATTATCCAACTACACAAGCTCCAAGTGTTGATCTGCACAAAGGAGGCTTTCTCTACTTGATTAAAGGCATGGATAATGGAAAGGTGATCCAGGAAGTGCAACAAAATGTTCAATTAAATGAACCAGTATGAAAGCTGTTAATACACTTATTAATGGAGCTGGCAATGTTATCATGTGCAGTGCTGTACAACACTGGTGATTGGCCTATATTCATACAGAAATTTAAAATGGCAGAATCTTATTTAATGGGGCCCAATCAATAAACGTGGGTTTTGAAAGACTGCTTAAAAATATGACTGAAATAAATAAATGTTGACAGTTGCTTCAATAAAATCTATATTGACTTATTTTGTTTAATATGAAACATTTGACATATGAGCTCACATATATAACATATTTGCCATTAACTCTGCATTTCCAAGGATGCTCCATTTTGATATTCTCTTGGCCTGGAGTTCATGGACTTAAAGAGATCTGTGAAACCCCTGGAATTTTATGCAAATTTGTGTATGTTGCTGCATACGTATATATTTCTAAGGAGGGAACCCAAGGGTTCCATCAGATTGTCACACGACTATGCAGTCCATAAAAAATGTATCCAACATATACACACGTTTCTAAATTCCCTCATCATTTTTTTTTTATTTTCTAGGTAAGTTAAAAAAATCAGAAAATTACCAAGCAGCCTTAAAATTGACACATGATTTTGAAGTGTTCCATTTAAGAGCCACCTATAATGACACTGTGCCTTGTTTTGCAACCTTTGTCCAAATGAAAATTCCAAATCCCTGGAGTTATAATATAAAAGGACATGTAGTATAGAATTCTAAGTGGCAATAAGAGAGAGGGTGGCATGAAGAAGCCTTGAGCTCGAATGGATGTGAGAACCTCTGCAAGTCAAGGTCACTTCACTCCTGTAAATAAGGGGAAATTCTTCGGAGATATAGGAGCAATGCAAGATCACCAGCGACTAGGAAGCTCACTGTATGGTTGATAGAGTAATCTCCAACATCAGAAACAAAATCGAGGTGATGTGAAAGGTTGACCAAATGTTTACACCTCATCAAAGAAAGCAAGCTGAAAGCTGGTGGTTAAATGGAGCCTGTTCCTCAACTTCCCTCAATGGAAATGGTGCAAAGTGGGGGCAGGCCCTAGCCCAACTGACCCCCACTTTTTACTTTAAAGGGGACATATAACATCTTGGGTCCACATCTCTACAACCCCTGGAGAGGGGTCCTCAGTTTATTTTCTGCAGAGACACAGATGATGAGGCATGTTAAAGTGTAAGCTTCCTGAGGACAGGCATAATAACAACAGTGACTAATACATCAGCTCATGGAATCTTCAAATAACCAAGAGGATACCACTGTTATACCGTTTTACAGATGAGGAAGCTGAGGCAGAGATGTAAACTAAGTAGCCCAAGGTTAAGTGGTAGAAATGGAATTTGAACTCAGGGGCACGGTTTACTGAGTACACACCCTAAACGACCACTCAGGACTGACTCCCATACCTGTCTCCTTCAGTGCTACATCCTCAACATCAAGTACAGTGATTTTCAAGTAAAAAGGGTTCGAACATTTGTCAAATGACTGAGTGATGTTTATACATGATTTTGTTGACACACCATCTCTAACTCCACCCATTTTCCTTCTATCTATAGAAGCATATCGGCATGTGAGAGGGGGAATCCTTCTAAGAAAAAATGTGAATGTGCATCCACAAATTTAGGTGTGTTCTCAAATTTCAATACACTCATATTCTACCAATTATTAGTAACCATCACATTATAACACCATAGTTGAGAAAACAGAGGCTGGTTTCTTTATGCAGTATCTACGAGGGAAGGATCCAGCAGAGATGATGCAGCAGAATGTGTTGTTTCTCCCCCAGCATCCCTTCTGCCTTTCTCCCAGAGTCACAGAATATAAGGACTGTGGCTGCCCACCAAGCGTCTATGGTTCCAGGGCTCCCCTGTACCAGGTGTGGCCATATAACTAACATCTTACTGGTGAAACCTGAGCTGTGGTGTGGCTGCCACTTTCAGGCCTGGTCTTTGTAAACCTTGCACGCGGCCTCCTCCACACTGGCCCCTCCATGGAAGCTCAAACACCTGAGCTCAAGCAAGTAAAGAGGACAATTCCCCCCGGCCTTGCTACTCTCAGACCTTCCAGAAATGCAGAACCTTGGGCCCCATCTCACAACGGAAACCAGTATTTAACAAGCTCCACGAGTGGTCTACCTACATGCTGCAGCGTGAGAAGCACTGAACTAGGGGATGTCAGAGAAACCAGCTGAAGAGAGACCTGTGGACCCCTTCTCAGAGTGATCTCGGGAGCAAAGCTGCCTAGCAACCTGGACTGTTCCATGAGAGAAAAACCAGCGTCTACCTTTTTTAAGCCACTGACTTTTTGTTGAGTCTCTCTACGAGAGCAGGCTAGCCTCGCCCTGACTAACACAGTGAGCAAATCATTTACTTGATGAGTTTCTCCATTAGAGACCTACCATGAAAACCTTTGAGAAAAGTATGAGGACAAGTTCCAAAGGGACTTCAAGCCTTCACTTCTGACCATGAAGGACATGATCCTAAGTGTGTCTTTAATTCTACAACCCAGACATCAGGAAGCAAACCTTACCCTCTCTGATCTGGTTAAGATCAGATCAGAAGTTGGGGCTTCCCTGGTGGCACAGTGGTTGAGAGTCCACCTGCCGATGCAGGGGACACGGGTTCGTGCCCCGGTCCGGGAAGATCCCACATGCCACCGAGCGGCTGGGCCCGTGAGCCATGGCTGCTGAGCCTGCACGTCTGGAGCCTGTGCTCCACAACGGGAGAGGCCACAACAGTGAGAGACCCGCGTACCGCAAAAAAAAAAAAAAAAAATTGACTTGAACCTCATTTCCAGAACTTTCTCTTTAGCTTCTGTGAATTCCTGAGAATTTCTTCTCCCCGTTTCTTCAGGCTTTGAGTGCCTGCATTACTGCACACTGCTCTGGTTTCACTTCATATCAACCTAGAGGAGAAGCTCAGCTCCTCCATGATTGCCAATGAAAAGCTACCCTTCTCCATAGACCCCACGAGTTCAGAAACATTGTTAAAGGTTTGGGACATCACACAGAGACATCCTACGTGGCCTGAGTCATCCCTCCAGATCTCCCTGGTACCTCCTCCCCACTTCCTCCCTTACCTTCCCCTGGAGTAACAGAGACCAGTTTCAGCTAAGGGGGCTGAGGATGCAGGAGAAGGAATAAAATACGACACTATCGGGGGAGAAAAATCCACTCGCCTAAAGTTTGGAAATGACTTTCTCACCACCAGGCAGCAAAGGCACTTCTGCTGCTTTCCCGCAGTCTGCAGTCAGCAGTTGCAGACTCCCTTCCCTTATGTTCAAGGAGCCTTGGCACAGCTTATCCTAAATTAATGTGTGTACACAGTCATTCGACCAATTTTTATTATAAATCTACTACAGGCAGCTTCTTTCCTAGGCAAAGAGGACACCAGAGTCAGAAGACATGAACCCTGACCTCAAGGAGCTGAATGTCTATTAGAGAAACTAGCTCATAAATAAATGATTATGAAAGGCTGTGGTTACAGTCTGGTCTCGATCTGTACCAGGTTTGGCACAGGTGGAGGGAAGTGCATCTGGTGCCCTGGGAAGGGTAAGGAAAGCCTTCCCCGAGGATGGTCACTCAAACTGACACTTGAGGCAGGTGAGGGCAATAAGGAGGGCACTTCACCCCTTCTCCCCGGCGGTTAGTGCTGAGAGTGCGGAGTGTGTGCTCCGGTCTTGGAACACACATTTATTATTTTAAAAAATCCAAAAAAAAATCTTAAAAAGTCTTTTAAAAAAAAACTCAAAAAATTTACAAAAAATCCACGTCTCCCCCGCCGGAGACTTTTTTTTTTTTCTTCCTGTTTTATAAAATAACCCGGTGAAGCAACCGAGACCGACCCGCCCGCCCGCGGCCCCGCAGCAGCTCCAAGGAGGAACCAAGAGACCGAGGCCTTCCCGCTGCCCGGACCCGACACCGCCACCCTCGCTCCCCAGCGGGCAGCCGGCAGCCAGCGGCAGCGGATCGACTCCGTTCTGCGGCTGTTGAGGAGTTTTCGATTCCGGTTGATTTTTGTCCCTCTGCGCTTGCCCCCGCTCCCCTCCCCCCGGCTCCGGCCCGCGACCCCAGCACTCGCTCCTCCCCTCTCACGGAAAGGTCGCGGCCTGTGGCCCTGTGGGCAGCCGTGCCGAGATGAACCCCAGCGCCCCCAGCTACCCCATGGCCTCGCTCTACGTGGGGGTCCTACACCCCGACGTGACCGAGGCGATGCTCTATGAGAAGTTCAGCCCGGCCGGGCCCATCCTCTCCATCCGGGTCTGCAGGGACATGATCACCTGCCGCGTATGTGAACTTCCAGCAGCCGGCAGACGCGGAGTGTGCTTTGGACACCATGAATTTTGACGTTATAAAGGGCAAGCCAGTACGCATTATGTGGTCTCGGCGTGATCCATCACTTCGCAAAAGTGGAGTGGGCAACATATTCATTAAAAATTTGGACAAATCCATTGATAATAAAGCACTGTATGATACATTTTCTGCTTTTGGTAACATCCTTTCATGTAAGGTGGTTTGTGATGAAAATGGTTCCAAGGGTTATGGATTTGTGCATTTTGAGACACAAGAAGCAGCTGAAAGAGCTATTGAAAAAATGAATGGGATGCTTCTAAATGATCGCAAAGTATTTGTTGGACGATTTAAGTCTCGTAAGGAATGAGAAGCAGAACTCGGAGCTAGGGCAAAAGAGTTCACCAATGTTTACATCAAGAATTTTGGAGAAGACATGGATGATGAACGCCTTAAGGATCTCTTTGGCAAGTTTGGACCTGCCTTAAGTGTGAAAGTAATGACTGATGAGAGTGGAAAATCCAAAGGTTTTGGATTTGTAAGCTTTGAAAGGCATGAAGATGCACAGAAAGCTGTGGATGAGATGAACGGAAAGGAGCTCAATGGAAAACAAATTTACGTTGGTCAAGCCCAGAAAAAAGTGGAACGACAGACGGAACTTAAGCGCAAATTTGAACAGATGAAGCAAGATAGGATCACCAGATACCAGGGTGTTAACCTTTATGTGAAAAATCTTGATGATGGTATTGATGATGAACGTCTCTGGAAAGAGTTTTCTCCGTTCGGTACAATCACTAGTGCAAAGGTTATGATGGAGAGTGGTCTCAGCAAAGGGTTTGGATTTGTGTGTTTCTCCTCCCCAGAAGAAGCCACTAAAGCAGTCACAGAAATGAATGGTAGAATTGTGGCCACCAAGCCATTGTATATAGCTTTAGCTCAGCGCAAAGAAGAGCGCCAGGCTCACCTCACTAACCAGTATATGCAGAGAATGGCAAGTGTAAGAGCTGTGCCCAACCCTGTAATCAACCCCTACCAGCCAGCACCTCCTTCAGGTTACTTCATGGCAGCTATCCCACAGACTCAGAACCGTGCTGCATACTATCCTCCTAGCCAAATTGCTCAACTAAGACCAAGTCCTCGCTGGACTGCTCAGGGTGCCAGACCTCATCCATTCCAAAATATGCCCAGTGCTATCCGCCCAGCCGCTTCTAGACCACCATTAAGTACTATGAGACCAGCTTCTTCACAGGTTCCACGAGTCATGTCGACACAGCGTGTTGCTAACACATCAACACAGACAATGGGTCCACGTCCTGCAGCTGCTGCAGCTGCAGCTACTCCTGCTGTTCGCACCATTCCACAGTATAAATACGCTGCGGGAGTTCGCAATCCTCAACAATATCTTAACGCACAGCCACAAGTTACCATGCAGCAGGTGTGGATTTAATGATTTCTTTATAAAGATGACAGTCCTTGATCTCAGTCAAAGACAATGAAGACAACTGTATGATAAATGAGAGCTTAAGCTATGTAGAACATCTTGTTGAGGTGCCACTAATTGATAGTATGTAGAAGTGTCTTCTATGTGCTATACTCTAGGAACTAGACAAGCATTCAGCAGTCCCTCATCCTGAATTACATATGTGATATGAGAGTTTTGTCTGGCATAGTTGTAAGAAAGGGTGAAATAAAGTTTAGTTTGTGAAAAAAAAAAAAAAAGGAGGGCACTTCAAAGCCTACAGTTGTGTGTCCACAAGGGCTCAAGAGTATGGTCTCCTCAGGACCAGCTACTGATATCCACATGTGTGTGGTAGGGGAAGGGAGAGCAGGGGGAGGAAGAGGGGTGACAAATGGAGTTGGGCAGCTGGGCAGGGCCCAGTGACTAACGGTGTTTATAGACACAAAGGGTTGAACTTGATCTACATGCTTATCCTTTTTTGTGCCATGGATCCTTATGAAATCTATGGACACCTTCTCAGAAGAATGTGTTTATATGTATAAAATGCAATATATAAGATTACAAAGAAACTCGATTTTTTTACGATACAATTCTATCCTGGGGAACACTCTAGGTTAAGAATACCAGATGGTGGAAAAAAATCTGGGTAGGCCCTGAACCAAGATGGCAGAGTAGAAAGACATGCTCTCACTCCCTCTTGCAAGAACACCAGAATCACAACTAACTGCTGAACAATCACCGACAGGAAGACACTGGAACTCACCAGAAAAGATACCCCACATCCAAAGACAAAGGAGAAGCCACAATGAGATGGCAGGAGGGGCACAATCACAGTAAAATCAAATCCCATAACTGGTGGGTGGGTGACTCACAGACTGGAGAACACTTATACCACAGAAGTCTACCCACTGGAGTGAAGGTTCTGCGCCCCACATCAGGCTTCCCAACCTGGGGGTCCGGCAATGGGAGGAGGAATTCCTAGAGAATCAGACTTTGAAGGCTCGTGGGATTTGACTGCAGGACTTCAACAGGACTGGGGGAAACAGAGACTCCACTCTTGGAGGGCACACACAAAGTAGTGTGCTCATCGGGACCCAGGGGAAAAAGCAGTGACCCCATAGGAGACTGAACCAGTCCTACCTGCTGGTGTTGGGGGGGTCTCATGCAGACACAGGGGGTGGCTCTGGCTCACTGTGAGGACAAGGACACTGGCAGCAGAAGATCTGGGAAATACTCCTTGGCATATACTCACAGTCCGCCACTGGCCCCACCAAAGAGCCCAGATACGCTCCAGTGTTGGGTCGCCTCAGGCCAAACAACCAACAGGGAGGGAACCCAGCCCCATCCATCAGCAGACAAGCGGATTAAAGTTTTACTGAGCTCTGCCCACCAGAGCAACAGCCAGCTCTACCCACCACCAGTCCCTCCCATCAGGAAACTTGCACAAGCCTCTTAGATAGCCTCATCCACCATAGGGCGGACAGCAGAAGCAAGAAGAACTGCAATCCTGCAGCCTGTGGAACAAAAACCACATTCACAGAAAGATAGACAGGATGAAAAGGCAGAGGGTTATGTACCAGATGAAGCAACAAGATAAAACCCCAGAAAAACAACTAAATGAAGTGGAAATAGGCAACCTTCCAGAAAAAGAATTCAGAATAATGATAGTGAAGATGATCCAGGACCTCGGAAAAACAATGGAGGCAAAGATTGACAAGATGCAAGAAATGTTTAATAAAGATATAGAAGAATTAAAGAACAAACAGAGATGAACAATACAATAACGAAAATGAAAAATACACTAGAAGGAATCAATAACAGAATAACTGAGGCAGAAGAATGAATAAACGAGCTGGAAGACAGAATGGTGGAATTCACTGCTGTGGAACAGAAAAAAAAAAAAAGAATGAAAGGAAATGAAGACAGCCTAAGAGACCTCAGGAACAACATTAAATGCAACAACATTCGCATTTTAGGGGTCCCAGAAGGAGAAGAGACAGAGAAAGGACCCGAGAAAATATTTGAAGAGATTATAGTCGAAAACTTCCCTAACATGGGAAAGGAAATAGCCACCCAAGTCCAGGAAGTGCAGAGAGTCGTATACAGGATAAACCCAAGGAGAAACACACTGAGACACACAGTAATTAAAATGGCAAAAAATAAAGACAAAGAAGACAATCATTGAAAGCAGCAAGGGAAAAACAACAAATAACATACAAGGGAACTCCCATAAGGTTAACAGCTGATTTCTCAGCAGAAACTCTACAAGCCAGAAGGGAGTGGCATGATACACTTAAACTGATGAAAGGGAAGAACCTACAACCAAGATTACTCCACCCAGCAAGGATCTCATTCAGATTTGATGGAGAGATCAAAAGCTTTACAGACAAGCAAAAGCTAAGAGAATTCAGCACCACGAAACCAGCTCTACAACAAATGCTAAAGGAACTTCTCTAAGTGGGAAACACAAGAGAAGAAAAGGACCTACAAAAACAAACCCAAAACAATTAAGAAAATGGTCATAAGAACATACATATCGATAATCACCTTAAACGTGAATGGATTAAATGCTCCAACCAAAACACACAGGCTTGCTGAATGGAAACAAAAACAAGACCAGTATATATGCCGTCTACAAGAGACCCACTTCTGACCTAGGGACACATACAGACTGAAAGTGAGGGGATGAAAAACGATATTCCATGCAAATGGAAATCAAAAGAAAGCTGGAGTAGCAATACTCATATCAGATCAAATAGACTTTAAAATAAAGAATGTTACAAGAGACAAGGAAGGACGCTACATAATGATCAAGGGATCAATCGAAGAAGAAGGCATAACAATTATAAATATATATGCACCCAACACAGGAGCAACTCAATACATAAGGCAACTGCTAACAGCTATAAAAGAGGAAATCGACAGCAACACAATAATAGTAGGGGACTTTAACACCTCACTTACACCAATGGACAGGTCATCCAAAATGAAAATAAATAAGGAAACACAAACTTTAAATGACACAATAGACCAGACAGATTTAATTGATATTTATAGGACATTCCATCCAAAAACAGAAGATTACATTTTCTTCTCAAGTGCACACAGAACATTCTCCAGGACAGATCACATCTTAGGTCACAAATCAAGCCTCAGTAAATTTAAGAAAATTGAAATCATATCAAGTATCTTTTCTGACCAGAACACTATGAGATTAGAAATGAATTACAGGGAAAAAAAACGTAAAAAACACAAACACATGGAGGCTAAACAATACGTTACTAAATAACCAAAAGATCACTGAGAAATCAAAGAGGAAATCACAAAGTACCTAGTGACAAATGACAATGAAAACACGACGATCCAAAACCTATGGGATGCAGCAAAAGCAGTTCTAAGAGGGAAGTTTATAGCTATACAGCCTACCTCAAGAAACTAGAAAAATTTCAAATAAACAATCTAACCTTACACCTAAAGGAACTAGAGAAAGAAAAAGAAACAAAACCCAAAGTTAGCAGAAGGAAAGAAATCATAAAGATCAGAGCAGAAATAAATGAAATAGAAACAAAGAAAACAATAGCAAAGATCAATAAAACTAAAAGCTGCTTCTTTGAGAAGATAAACAAAACTGATAAACCATTAGCCAGACTCATCAAGAAAAAGAGGGAGAGGACTCAAACAAATAAAATTAAAAATGAAAAAGGAGAAGTTAAAACAGACACTGCAGAAATACAAAGCATCCTAAGAGACTACTACAAGCAACTCTTTGCCAATAAAATGAACCTGGAAGAAAGGGACAAATTCTTACAAAGGTATAACCTTCCAAGACTGAACCAGGAAGAAACAGAAAATATGAAGAGACCAATCACAAGTAATGAAATTGAAACAGTGATTAAAAATCCTCCAACAAACAATGTCCAGGACCAGATGGCTTCACAGGTGAATGCTATCAAACATTCAGAGAACAGCTAACAACCCATCCTTCTCAAACTCTTCCAAAAAATTGCAGACGAAGGAAAACTCCCAAAAATAGAAAATTACAGACCAATATCACTGATGAATATAGATGCAAAAATCCTCAACAAAATACTAGCAAACAGAATCCAACAACACATTAAAAGGATCATACACCATGATCAAGTGGGATTTTCCCAGGGATCCAAGGATTCTTCAATATATGCAAATCAATCAATGTGATACACCATATTAACAAACTGAAGAATTAAAACCATATGATCATCTCAACAGATGCAGAAAAAGCTTTTGACAAAATTCAACACCCATTTATGATTTAAAAAACTCTCCAGAAAGTGGGCATAGAGGGAACCTACCTCAACATAATAAAGGCCATATACGACAAACCTACAGCAAACATCATTCTCAATGGTGAAAAACTGCAAGCATTTCCTCTAAGATCAGGAACAAGACAAGGATGTCCACTCTCACCACTATTATTCAACACAGCTTTGGAAGTCCTAGCCATGGCAATCAGAAGAGAAAAAGAAATAAAAGGAATACAAATTGGAAAAGAAAAAGTAAAACTGTCACTGTTTGCAGATGACATGATACTATACATAGAGAATCCTAACAATGCTCCCAGAAAACTATTAGAGCTAATCAATGAATTTGGTAAATTTGCAGGATACAAAATTAATGCACAGAAATCTCTTGCATTCCTATACACTAATGATGAAAAATCTGAAAGAGAAATTAAGGAAACACTCCCATTTACCACTGCAACAAAAAGAATAAAATATCTAGGAATAAACATACCTAGGGAGACAAAAGACCTGTATGCAGAAAACTATAAGACACTGATGAAAGAAATTAAAGATGATATCAACAGATGGAGAGATATACCATGTTGTTGGATTGGAAGAATCAATATTGTGAAAATTACTATACTACCCAAAGCAATCTACAGATTCAATGCAATCCCTATCAAATTACCAATGGCACTTTTTACGGAACAAGAACAAAAAATCTTAAAATTTGTATGGAGACACAAAGACCCTGAATAGCCAAAGCAGTCCTGAGGGAAAAAATCAGAGCTGGAGTAATCAGACTCCCTGACTTCAGGAAATACTACAAAGCTACAGTAATGAAGACAATATGGTACTGGCACAAAAACAGAAACATAGGTCAATGGAAAAAGATAGAAAGCCCAGAGATAAACCCACCTATTAGTTGAGCACCTATGCTCAACTAATCTCTGACAAAGGAGGCAAGGATATACAATGGAGAAAAGACAGTCTCTTCAATAATTGGTGCTGGGAAAACTGAACAGCTCCATGTAAATGAATGAAATTAGAACACTCCCTAACACCATAAACAAAAATAAACTCAAAATGGATTAGAGACCTAAATGTAAGACCGGGCACTATAAAACTCTTAGAGGAGGGCTTCCCTGGTGGCGCAGTGGTTGAGAGTCCGCCTGCCGATGCAGGGGACGCGAGTTCGTGCCCCGGTCTGGGAAGATCCCACATGCCGCGGAGTGGCTGGGCCCGTGAGCAATGGCCGCTGAGCCTGCGCGTCCGGAGCCTGTGCTCCGCAGCGGGAGAGGCCACAGCAGTGAGAGGCCCGCGTACCGCAAAAAAAAAAAAAACCTCTTAGAGGAAAACATAGGAAGAACACTCTTGACATAAATCACAGCAAGATCCTTTTTGACCCACCTCCTAGGGAAACAGAAATAAAAACAAAAATAAACAAATGGGACCTAATGAAACTTCAAAGCTTTTGCACAGCAAAGGAACATAAACAAGATGAAAAGACAACCCTCAGAATGGGAGAAAATATTTGCAAACGAATCAATGGACAAAGGATTAACCTCCAAAATATATAAACAGGTCATGTAGCTCAATATTAAAAAAGTAAACAACCCAATCCAAAAATGGGCAGAAGACCTAAACAGACATTTCTCCAAAGAAGACATACAGATGGCCATGAGGCACATGAAAAGCTGCTCAACATCACTAATTATTAGAGAAATGCAAATCAAAACTACAATGAGGTATCACCTCACACCAGTCAGAATGGGCATCATCAGAAAATCTACAAACAACAAATGCTGGAGAGGGTGGAGAAAAGGGAACCCTCTTGCACTGTTGGTGGGAATGTAAATTGATACAGCCACTATAGAGACCAGTATGGAGGTTCCTTAAAAAACTAAAAATAGGGGGCTTCCCTGGTGGCGCAGTGGTTGAGAGTCCACCTGCCAATGCAGGGGACACGGGTTCGTGCCCCGGTCTTGGAAGATCCCACATGCCGCAGAGCGGCTAGGCCCATGAGCTATGGCCGCTGAGCCTGCGCGTCCGGAGCCTGTGCTCCACAACGGGAGGGGCCACAACAGTGAGAGGCACGTGTACCGCAAAAAAACAAACAAACAAACAAAAAACTAAAAATAGAATTACGATATGATCCAGCACTCCCACTACTGGGCATATACCCAGAGAAACACACAATTCAAAAAGACACATGCACTCCAATATTCATTGCAGCACTATTTACAATAGCCAGGTCATGGAAGCAACCTAAATGCCCAACAACAGAGGAATGGCTAAAGAAGATGTAGTACATATATACAATGGAATATTACTCAGCCATAAAAAGAAGCGAAATTGGGTCATTTGTTGAGATGTGGATGGACCTAGAGACTGTCATACAGAGTGAAGTAAGTCAGAAAGAGAAAAACAAATATCGTATATTAACACATATATGTGGAACCTAGAAAAATGGTACAGATGAACCGGTTTGCAGGGCAGAAATAGAGACACAGATGTACAGAACAAATGTATGGACACCAAGGGGGGGAAGCGGCGGAGGGTGGGGGTGTGATGAGTTGGGCGATTGGAATTGACATGTATACACTGATGTGTATAAAATGGATGACTAATAAGAACCTGCAGTATAAAAAAATAAATAAAATACAAAAATTCAAAAAAAAAAAAGAATACCAGATGGCGATGAAGTACCAGAGAGCAGGGAGGTAACAGAATCTGATTTTCATTTCAGAAAAAGCACTCAGAAGCTGGGTGGAGGTTGGGTGGAGGGTGATGCAATTAGAAGTGGAAGGACCAGTCTGGCTGCTGTTAGAGTAACCTGAGTGAGAAGGTCTTGGTGAAAAAGTCATTATGGCTATTATAGTAGTAGTAGTAGTAATTACATCATCCTTCTAAAACAGTGGTTTTTAACCTTATAAAGCCCAGCACCTTCATTAACATTAAGTATTTTGTAAAACCCATTTTAAGACAAAAATTAATGATGATAGAACCTACCTACACCTTCAGGAAAAAAGAAATTTAAAAGTAAACTTTGAGTAAGATCATGTCTTTCAAAATGCCACTGCTCAGACACAGCTAGACTAGAAAACATAATGAAGTAGTCAGCACCAGATCCAGAACTGACAGCTCTAAATGCTGACTGATATAAATGCGCTGTTAGCAACTTAAATTCCCCAACGACCTTTGCCGCTGTAATGTGAGTTTCCCAAAACACTGAACCACTCAAATTCCAAAGCAAGACAAAATGCAACCTTTTGTCCATTTTCCCAGCAGTTATATTCCTAAAAGAGTCAGTGTCTATTAAAACCATACAAAAATATTTGGTGTTCACAAGGATGATGAAGTTAAGTTCCAAGTCCTGATCACTATAATCAGATTTTTCATCTATGTGAATGACTGGTGTGGCATCTTGAAAGACTCGTAGGTTGGGAACCAACTTACTGAGATGCTTCACTGCCCCACGCACTGCAGGATGTCTGACCTCTCTGGACCTAGTCCATTTTCATTGTGAAGTCTAAAAACATTCCCCAACAAAGTCATGAAATACTGTATTAGACAATACCACTTTTGTCGACAATCATTAGTATAAAGTAGGCAGAATCTAAAATAGCAAGCCAGCACTGGCCTAGAATGTGTGTGTGTGTGTGTGTGTGTGTGTGTCTGTGTGTGTGTGTGTGTGTGTGTGTGTTGGGGGAGGAAGAGAAAGAGTGGAATGGGATGTGAGAACAACTAAGAGAAACTGCCCATTCCATAACATTTTTGAGTTCCCTTTCCAAAGAGGGAAAGGTAATGGATGCTTGTAAGAGCCCCCAGACCGTGACAGACTGTTTCTTCTATCAATATCCAGATTTGATCAGCACCTGAAGCTTCCCCCACCCAAAAAAAAGAAAAGACGTTTGCTGCACCAGCCTCTTCAACTGCACCAAAGGGGGAGGTTACCCTTTGACCCCTGAAGCCATTTGCTAATGACCTGCAGCAGGAGATTGGATGGCTTTTCTCATTCGTGCATGACTACATTGCAAATGTTATTGCCAGCCAGCCGATTATACAACCATAAAGAGAAAGTAATTAGCACAATCATTTTACATACAGTAAATTTTAGTGCAGCCAGTTAGTCAGAGATGCAATGTCATGGGATCACAGCCATGCATTAATGGACTTACGGGAAACTGTTAATTTGTTATTTGAAATGAAGTCCTTATCTCTGGCCAGTTAGCTCAGTTAGTTAGTGCCTGGTGCTCAGGAGGCCAAGGGCATGGGTTTGCCTGCTCTGCTGTCCAGGTTGACTTTGTAGATTTCACAACTGCTGACTGGCACTCCCAGCCGGCTGATTCATATGGGAGGCTGTGCGTTCCAAGCAGAATAATTTCCAGGGTTCCATGAACATAAATGGCTCGGGAAAATTTGCTGGCAGAATTTAAATTCATAATGCATGTACAAAAAGAGCAATATGAGGGCTCCTTGTGGTGATGGAGCTGTTCTGCATCGTGGCTATGGTGGTAGATAAACGAACCTACCATGTGATAAAATTATATAGAGCTAAATACACACACATACACATACATAAGTGAGTACAGGTAACACTGGGGAACTTTGAGTAGGATCAGTGGATTGTATCAAAGTCAACACCTTAGCTGTGATATTGTCCTAAAGTTATTTACAAAATGTTACATTAAGGGTACAGGAGATCTCTCTGCATTATTTCTTACAACTGCACATGAAATCTATAATTATACCAATAAATTTTTTTCTTAAAAATTTATATATGTTTGGTGATGGCTAAGTAGAATACACCTTGTATTCCCAAGACAATTCCTAATTCAGGAGGACTTTCAATGGCTCCCAAAGACTACACCTTAGTGCTCTAGAAACACAGTTCCTCTGATTTGGGAACCGGTCAACTGTTTCCAAAAAGGGAGGTCGGATATTCAAACTTGCCCTTCTCTAATCCCATCAGTTTTGTTCATATTAGGTATCATTATAGTCTCACGGGTGAGTTAATGGTGAAATCCTAGTATTTAGATTTTCATGCAAAGGAAAAAATGGGAACTAGTATTTTTTTTAGCATATTTTAAATATCAATCATCCCAAACACATAATCATATCAAATCCTCATCTGAAAATGGAGTTGCTTCTCAATGCAACCTTGTGAGATAACCAAACAAAATTTATCTGATTGTCATATTTAGCCTTAGGCTACAAATTTTCCACCTCTGATAAATAATTACAGGCAAGACTTGGGATCACTTTGAAATGGACTATAAAATGAGCCTACAGAGTTTCATTCTCAGAAAACTCTCAGAGGGAAATCAATAGCCATATGTCTAAGACGGTTGAGAGTCTCACCTAAGTCAGTGCCGTGATCTCTTCTGTGAAGAAAGCGTTCCCTAACCAGTTATGTTAAGGGAATGCATCATTTCATGTCCATCCCTCCACCATTAGTGTGGGTTGAATAGTGTCCCCCCAAAATCCATGTCCACCCAGAATCTCAGAGTGTGACCTTATCTGGAAATAGGGTCATAGCAGGTGTAAGTATAAAGTCATACTGGATTAAAGTGGGCCCGACACCCAGTGACAGTGTCCTTATAAGAAGAGGACACACAGAGACACATACAAGAAAGAAGGTTGTGTAACGGCAGAAGCAAAGATTGAAGTGATCCGCATACATGCCAAGGAACACCAAAGACTGCCAGCAAGCCCCAGGAGCTAGGACAGGGGCAGGGCACGGATCCTCCCACACAGCCTCCAGAAGGAACCAAACGTGACAAGCTCTCGATTTCAGACTTCTGGTCTCTTGAACTGTGAGAGAATAAATTTACATCCTTTTAAGCTACCCGGTCTGTGGGGATTTGTTATTAAAACAATGCACCTCGGGGATCTGCAGTCTTTATTAGTAGGCTGAAAGCTATGAGAAGTCCTCAAATACCCCCAAATTTATTTAATCATGGAAGCATTTTTCCCCATATAACACCTATTAGTCTTTCACAGAACATCTTAAGAAAATGTTACTTTAGACAATTTCCAATTTCAATGTGTATGTGAATCACTTGAAGATTTTATTACAGTGAAGATTCTGACTCAGCAAGTCTGAGGTGGGGCCTGAGATTCTGCATCTCTAACAAGCTCTCAGGTGATGCTGATGCTACTGGTCCTTGGACCACACTTGGAGCACAGATTTACAGACCAGGAGGCAGGGGGCTGGAGTGGGTAATCTTCCAGGGTTTGTTTCCAGTTCAAAGGACGATGACCTAACATCTGTGATGGCTTGACTCTTGTTCCCAGTTTTTGACTTTCTTACAATAGGGAACGTTGCAGTTCCTCCCACAGTGGGTGGAGAAACTTCTCTGCCTCGTTGCTATCAGTTGAGACATGTGACTTACTTTGAGCCACGGGATTTTCCTGAATGAAGAACACAGCCTAGGAATGCTAACTGATGAAGAGCCACTACCCCTTCAGACAGTGCCCCGGAATGAAGACGTGAAGAGAAGACCTGAACCCAGCCAGAAGGCTGGAGCCCAGCCTGGCCCAGCCAAGCCCAGCCTAAATCAGCCAAACCACAGGCTACCCGCGGACTTACGAGACAGAGATGAATGCTTACTGTTACAAGCTACTGGGATTTTGAGGTTGTTGGTTATACAGCAAAAACTGACAAATACATCATCTTGGTTTTCTATCCATCTACCCACAACTATGAATACAAAGGTTTATCTATAAGCTATGAGGTATTTATTGACTATCGACCATCTACCCAGTACAAGGAGGTAGAAGATGTGATTCCTACAGAGAATTGACAGTCTATCTAGATTAAGGAAAAAGAGACAAGTGAAAGAAAAAATTACAACGTAAAACCATGTAAGATTAAGAGTAAGCTGGACTAGTCAGAGAAAGCAATGGACGGGCTTTGGGGAGGTAAGGACAAGTGGAGAATTCATTTTGAGGATGAGGTTCTCTGGAAAGAAAGGTTCTAATAGAGTAAAATGCCACAAGCTAACAAAGCACTGATTGCAAAATTCAAACCACCTTTTCTGACCATCAGGGGAAAGCTCACATACATTGTTATAGTGTGATGGCCATTTGTGACCATTTGGAAAAGAAAGAATATTCCACTTGTCCATTATTCACTACCGGCACAGTAACAATGAGGAAGCGCCCGTGGCCACCTTTCAGTATCCCTGACAAAGCGAAGGCAGTGAGACCAGGGGGCTGCAGGCAGGAGTCGGTATGTGTTATTTGCCCAGTGGAGCTGACAGAGGCTGAGAAATATTGGAGCGGGAGGAACAGTGCTTTGCACCGAATTACTTTTTATTCCTCACTTAATAAAACCTTCCTGGGTCGTCTTCAGTTAACGAGGTTGGATTCATCATTCATAGGTCATAAATGTGTGCACAGGATAATTGTGATGATGTGCTGGGATTAAGGGAATTCAGAGGGAAAAGAATGTCTACACAGAGTGACTAATCCAACCGCGGGGGGTCTGCTCACCTATAGGATTATAACAACAGTCCACGAATAAGCCAGGGAATGGAATCAACATCCAGGGTCTCCCAGAAAGAAAAGGATTATAATGGCTTTAAAGACAGAGCTTATAAACGTTCTGTTCCAAAATACTCATTTTATAGGTTGGGAAACTGAGGCCCAAAGAAAAGTGATTTGCCAACTAAATCAGTGTGGACCCAGAACAAGAAGTGTTTTCCCACTTTCAGCAGGAAATCTAAAACTGATAGAGAAATGAGAGAGAGCGCTGTAGGGGATCTGCAGTACCTGCTCCGCGCACATCTCCACCAGAGGAACTAGCGGGCAGCTCCTCCTGGGAAAGAGGAGCACAGGACACACAGAAGCCCAGCCATAGTCAAAGGGAAGGGGAGAGTTCAAGTGCAGCAGGGTCTATACTCCGCTGATTGCCCTCTGGTCCCACATCAATGCCCTCTTCTCCCCACAACTGGAGAGAATTGTCAGAATCTGGAGAGAGAAGGTAGTAACCAAAAATCTAACAGATTTATTGAGCACTTTACATACATTTTCTTATTCAACCTCACCAAAGCCCGTTTTATAGATGAGGAAACTGAAACATCCAGAAAGATGTTAAGTAACTTGCCCAGGGTCTTGATCAGGGCTCCGGCTCACAACCTCTATTACATGCTGCTCTACTGCTGAAGTAACCTCTGGGCGACAGGCTAAAGCTTCCTAGTGCAAGCATGGCCACAAGCATTCTCCTCCCTCCAGGCCACTCAAGGAAATTCTATGATTGCCAACTCAATTCCCTCGTCCCTCGTTTGCCCTCAGAGGGAAAGATTATCTTCTCTTGCATTTGAGAACAGGCAGGGTCTGCCTGGATCTGGAGAGGGAATGAAAGGAAGGACAATCTTACAATGAGCTACAAAATAAAGAGTAGTAAAGAGAGGAGAGGGATGAGAGAAGGAAAGACAGACGGGTCTAGTAACAGGAGTCGGTGGTGAATGAGAGGCTCCAGGCCTCTCATAGGTAGGAGGCAAGAGAAATGAGGACTGGATCTGAGAAGTGCTGCTGGGGATTAACGTTCTTCAGGAGATAGAAGCAAAGCATGGAGTTCCTTGCATATTACGGGATGGCTATTAAACTGTACTTCTGTAAATGTGACCCCATTCTAGAACTAAATAACAATTTGAATGGCCCACAAATTGGAGACCACAGGGTACAGTTTCAATAGGTTTATATCCATTAAGAAACAAGGAGAAGCATCCTCACGTCCAAACATGTTTCACACACTGGGGTAGGAGGCAACTTTCCAGGAATATGGCAGGCCTCGTGGCAAAGGCCACCAACCTCCAAAGGATAGAAGGGTGCTTCTGCAAACCAGAAACCTGGAAGTCCAACCTCTAGCACAAGAAAGGAGAAAATGGTAGAAGCTAAAAGGCCACAAAGAGCACTGCTAAGAACACATGGACAGTGTCTCCAGAGACTTCCTGTACTAGCATGAAGATGTGAGGAAGTGTATATTTGCAGCAACTTTATTCATGTCAGAGGCAGAGAAAAGGTGTTGGCTGTGTTCTCATGATCCTAAGGTACCTCCAGTTTGGGGAAACCGGAGAAAATATAGATTATATACTCTATCTCCATTGGAAAGTTTAGAAAAATGGAAACCAGAAATCGGTAATATATTTAAATGACACATATTAACTTCAAGGACATGTAGCAAGACAGATGTGTCGGGCTTCCCTGGTGGCGCAGTGGTTGAGAGGCCGCCTGCCAATGCAGGGGACACAGGTTCGTGCCCCGGTCGGGGAAGATGCCACATGCTGCGGAGCGGCTGGGCCCGTGAGCCATGGTCGCTGAGCCTGCGTGTCCGGAGCCTGTGCTCCGCAACGGGAGAGGCCACAACAGTGAGAGGCCCGCGTACCGCAAAAAAGAAAAAAAAAACAGATGTGTCCACTAGGGAAGTGGAAATTTCGGTCTGGGCTCTGAAATAGCGAGGGAGCCTGAGATGATGCAGGAGTCCTGCAGGCTGCGAGGGATCACAGGGAGAAAAGGTGTGCAGAGGTCTGAAGCTTCACCACACCCAGTTTCCCTGTTGCTTAGCAACCCCTCTCCTGGAGATGAAGCAGTGAGTCTTTCAGAACTCTGCAGTGAGCTCTTCGTTGTAAGTAACAAAATTGTACCTGAGTCACCAAAGAGTTACTTCAGCTTTCAGAGGTGACAAGCTCATTACCAGAGGCAGTCAGTTACCAAGGTTTATCAGACTTCACTATGAGCTGCCCTGAGGGATTCCAGAAAAACCGGAGACAGCCCCCATCAATCCCTGATGAGTTCACTACCTCGGCAACACATTCTCATACGTGTAAAGTTACTGAGAAGAAATACAACCACCTCTAAGTGTATTTTTTTTAATTATATCTTTATCTCTTTATCTGCAGTTAAAAGTTGGATTCGTTTTCTAATTCTGCATAACAAATTATTATAAGTTTATCAGCTTAAAACAAAACAAATGTATTGGGCTTCCCTGGTGGCGCAGTGGTTGAGAGTCCGCCTGCCGATGCAGGGGACACGGGTTCGTGCCCCGGTCCGGGAAGATCCCACATGCCGCGGAGCGGCTGGGCCCGTGAGCCATGGCCGCTGAGACTGCGCGTCCGTAGCCTGTGCTCCGCAACGGGAGAGGCCACAACAGTGAGAGGCCTGCGTACTGGAAGAAAAAAAAAAAAAAAAAAAAAAAACAAATGTATTGTCTCAGTTTTCTGTGGGTCAATGTCTGGGTTAGCTGGATCCTTTGCTCAGGGTCTCACCAAGCTGAAATCAAGGTGTCAGCCAAGGCTGCAGTCACATCTGAGGCTTGTAGTTCTCTTCCAAGCTCTTTAATTGTTGGAAGAATTCATTACTGAAGTTCCTGATTTCTTGCTGCTGTCAGCAAGGGATCACTCTCCAGAACTGGAGGCCACCCTCAGGTCCTAGCCATATGGCTCTCTTTTCTCAAAATATTGCAGGTTTCTTCTTCAAGGCTGTAGGAGTATCTTTTTTGGAAAGGCCCAATCCCTCTATTAAGGGCTCATCTGAATAGGTCAGGTCCATCCAAGATAATCTCCATTGCATTAACTAAAAGTCAATTTGATTAATAACCCAATTATTAGAGTTATGGCCCATAATATTCACAGGTCTCACCAACCCTCAAAGGGAGAAGATTACATAGGGCATGCACATTGCAAGGAAGGAATGAATCTTAGTGGCCATCTTAGACTTCCAAATAGCACACAATCAAGATCTAAAGTAGGTAAAACAAAAATCAGAGGAACAAGCATACTATTTGAACTTAAATTTAGACTTTTAACAACTAAAATATACAATTAAACATAAACTGGTTTTGAGGAGTGGACCTGGGCAGGGAGAGAGACTTACTTTTCATCATATGTTTTTATGTATTCTTTCAGTATTATTTTATATTACACAAGAAATAATGTTACAGTAGAAAAATTAGAAACCACAGACAGGGGTGGTGGAAAAAAAATCTCACCTTCCCAGGCTCACTTTTTCTTCTCTTAAGTGTTCAAGTTACTTTGATTCTTTGGACTTATTCTCTTCTTTCTATACCTGCTCTCCCTGCATGATCTCACCCATTCCTGTGGCTTCAACCATCTTCTATATGTTGATGATTCTCAAATATATATTTAAAGCCCTGGCCTCTCTTTTGAGTTCCACACACGTTTTTAATTCTTCCTACGTATCTCCAACTACTTAACTAACCAGCATCACAAACCTAATTAGTCCAAATTTTAATTTATTATTTGCTACCACCATACCTTCTCCTTTTATTTCCTGTATCAGTTGATAACTATGCACTCCGTCTCTCAAACTATAAATTTTGGAGTCATCTGTCACACCTGCCTATCACTCATGGTCACCAAGTCCTCTTGAGTATCATCAGACTAGTTCCACATCCAGCACGATCTCACCATCACCACTGCCACACCGTGGCCAAGCCTCATTTCTTTTAACTGATTTCCATCTACCAACCTTCCACCTACTAATCTCTCCTCCAGGCTCCTAAGGGTCATCTTCCTAAAAACCCAATGTGATTATGCCCCTCCCTGGTTGAAAGCTCTCCTTCTCCCCAATTTCCTTAAGGATAAGCCCAACCCAAATCTCCTCCTCATCTCCATTTGCTTCTCATCCCTCCTCTGTCACTCCTTCTCGTCTCTCTCCCATGCAAACACAGTCTATCTTCTAGCCATACTGAATTTCTAAATGTGTGAAAACACACAGGACTGTCAAAGGGCAGGTATATTCATAAAATGGCGAGAGGTCTGCTATAGGAAGGGGCAGTGTGCAAGAAGGTGTGAGGGAGAAGGACCAAGGAAGAGACAAGAGTGGATGATTATAGGCCAGAACATTCTAGGAAGAAAGGACAGCGTGTGTAAAATCCCGTAATTATACAGGAACACGGCGTATTTACCTAAGTGTATTTTTAATTAAGTTATATGTTCTGGAAATACATTTGATTATTCATCTGTTTGTGTGCACATATGTTCTCATGTCCATTTAACATAAAGAAATTCAACTTCTTTGCCCTGCAAAGAAACAACTATGGCAAAGGAAAAACAGTCAGCCAGCATCCTGGGATTGGGGTGTAACAAAACAGCGTGTGACCCAATGAGGCTATTATCCTCCATGCAAAGATGTTCACTGTAGAAACAGTCATTAATTCCAGTATGGAGTATGCAGTATTTGGAAGGAAAAGAGGTGACATGTCAACCCCAGCATCCCAAAACAGGAGGTTAAGGCAACCTGAAGTAGACCCTCTCCAACCAAGCTTTAGTGACAAGGAAGGCCACCTGGGTTCCACAAATAAAAATTACTGGTACATAGCGGAAAGTCTAGACTGGATTCAAAGAGACAGGGTTTGAGCAGTGAGTCGTCACAACAGAGCCTCTAGATGGTACTATAACAGTCCCCAGTTCCATGTCTTTGCCCTGGGAATGATGACAGGGCACATGGTGTAACATGAAGGAGTACTAATGATCACAGGTGACACTTCTGGAGCGCCACCCTTTCTCCACTGCTGCTCTGAGTAGTGGGCACAGCAAATTGACTCTGCTGAGCCCCCCCACCCACACACACATGTGGGCAGCAGGAAACGGGGGGCTACTAGAACACTAGTGTTCCCACCTGGAGGTGGGAAACAGATGGACATGCCTCTTGGAAGGGTGTTGGCCCAACTCATCCCAGAGTTCTAGAAGAAAATCAAGGGAAGGAGGGCATCCCAAACTGGAAACCTCCTCATGCACTATTCTAACCTGGTCCTCATGCACTACTCTAACCTGGTCAAGCTGGTTTTAATTTCAAGAATTAAGGAGCGGTATCACCAGCATGGTGGCGTAGGACACCCCAGCTTCCATCCCCACAAAGCAAAACAATTAGATAGCTATCTACGAATGAAAATAGCGGTAAGAGAGCTCAGGAGCCTGCCTAAGATGCTTCAGTGACACAGTGGACAAAAACCTGAGAAAAATAGCACAAAAAGGGTAGCAAGAAGAGTTTCATTTTACCTGCATCATCCCATTCCCCAGGCCAGCACTGCTCAGCACCAAGGGGGAACACCATGGCCCAAGAGAGCATCCCTCACTGGGAAAAGGAGAGCACGGTGAGAAACTAGCTTCCCAAGCCCCTCAGGCCACTGCACGAAGGACCTTTTTGGTTTCCCCCCATGCACAGGTCAGCAAATCTGAGACACCTGGAGACAGCTAGGAAGAAGGGCAGGCTCTACCAGTACTCCATGTGGTGGCAGCTACCATGTTCCCAGTGGCCTGCAAGGCAAAGGATCCCAACAGCTATCACCACTGAGGAAATCAACACCAGCACAGCTGCCAAGGATTCCCTACAGCTTTCTCTGCTGAGGGCCCCTCAGGTTTTTGCCTTTGTAGAGTCCAGCTGCCTGAGTCCCTTCCCACATCCACCCACCAAGATCACCACCACCTGAACTGCCCTAGTTAGAGCCTATGAAGTGCCCAGTCCCAGGATCCTGCAGGGCCAGCCCACCTGCAGTCAGCCCTGGACCCTGCGGCTCTGTACATGCACAATGCCAGGTCACCAGTGCCGCCCCCTACCGCCATGCATACAGAAGAAGACACAATAAATGGAAAGATATTCCATGTTTGTGAATTGGAAGAGTTAATATTGTTGAGATGTCCAGTCTACCCGAAGTGATCTATAGAGTCTACGCAATCCCTACCAAAATTCCAGTGGCATTTTTCATAGATATATTTTTTAAAATCCCAACATTTGTATGGAACCACAAAAACCTCAAATAGTTAAAGCCATCTTGAGCAAGAAGAACAAAGCTTGAGGCATCAGAGTTCCAGATTTCGGACTATGTTACAAAGCTATAGTAATCAAAACAGTATGGTATTTATTTGCGAACAAGACTACAACATGGATTTGCTGCTTTAAAAATTAGTTTGACACTTGGTGAGGAAGGTCTTAGGAAAAAAAAACAGCATGGTACTGACATAAAAGACAGGTCAATGGAACAGAAAAGACAGTCCAGAAATAAACCCACACATACAAGGTCAACTAATTTTCCACAAAGGTGCCAAGAATATACAATAGGTAAAGGAGAGTCTCTTTAATAAATGACCATTGGTGGGAATGTAAATTGTACAGCCACTGTGGAAAACAGCAGAGGTTCTTCAAAAAATTATAAATAGAGCTACCATATGATCCAGCAATCCCAGTTCTGGATATATATCTAAATGAAATAAAATCACTATGTCAAAGAGATAGCTGCACTTTCGTGTTCATTGCAGCATTATTTACAGTAGCCAAGATATGAAAACAACCTAAGTGTCCATCAATAGATGAACAGATAAAGAAGATATTTGTGTATACACACACACACACGATGGAATACTATTCAGCCCTTAAAAAGAAGGATATCATGCCATTTGTGACAACATGGATGAACCTGGAGAACATTATGTTAAGTGAAGTAAGCCAGACACAGACAAATATCACATGATCTCACATACGTGTGAAATCTAAAAAAGTCAAACTCATGGTAACAGAGAGTAGAACAGTGGTTACTGGAGACTTACTGGGGGAGGGAGGGAGACACGGTGGTGGAAGAAAAGGGGAGATACTGATCAAAGAGTACAAACTTTCAGTTATAAGATAAATTCTGGATACATAATATATACATGGTGAATATGTTAATTAGTTTAATTGAGGTAATCATTTCACAATATATACATATGTCAAAACATCCACTGTACACTTTAAAGAATTTGTATTTGTCAACAATAAATAAAAGTTTTAAAAAGCAAAACAAACATTCATATGCCACCTTTCACTTACAAGTTAGAGACTGCACATGTGATGACAACATCCTTGTAAGGAGAGTTTAATGTAGAGTTGGCAGCTGGACTAACATTAGGTAGGACCAGTATCACCTGATAACATGCAGCTTCATTGGTTGGCCCATACATGATGTTAGTCCAGTTGACAACTGTGCATCCGGCATACGTTCATTAAACGCGGTGGGGGTGAGAGGGCACAATGAGATACAGCCAAGACTGAAGAATATGCTAAATCTGGGCCAACACTGAGTATGAAAAAAACTTGGTTTGCAAGAATTCCTGTAATGCTGGAATATGACTCAGCCATAAAAAATGAAATAATGCCATTGGCAGCAACATGGATGGACCTAGAGATTATCATACTAAGTGAAGTAAATCAGAGAGGGAAGGACAAATATCATATGATATCACTTACATGTGGAATCTAAAAGAAACGATACAAATGAACTTATTTACAAAACAGAAATAGACTCACAGTCATAGAAAACAAACTTATGGTTACTGAAGGGGAAAAGGGGAGGGAGAGATAAACTAGGAGTTTGGGATTAACAGATAAACACTACTATACATAAAATAGATAAGCAACAAGGATTTACTGTATAGCACAGAGAACTCTACTTAATATCTTGTAATAACCTATAATGGACAAGAGTCTGAAAAAGAATATATATATAACTGAATCACTTTGCTGTACACCTGAAACTAACACTACATTGTAAATGAACTATACTTCAATACAAATAATAATAATAATAATAAAAAGAATTCCTGTAATAAAGAAGATGTAGAATAGAACTAACAATACCTGTAGGTTAATGTCTTGAGGGGGGGATTTTCCAGTTATTTTTGCTACTGTTTATTTCATAAATAAATCTTTTTTCCCCATATTCACTTTGTCTAGAAGTGTTTACTTGAGAATATTAATGCATTATAGTAAAAGGACAAGAACTTGATTTTTTTTATAACTCACTGAAATGTGTCTCATTCTTTTCCTTACAAGAAAATTAATTTTAAGTGTTTTTTTAATTACCTGCTTTCTTTCATGAAACTGAGCATCATGTAAACTAAGAGACAGGTCCACTATACAGACTATTAACGTACAGGCCGTCCCCAACTTATAAATGGGGTGAGTTCTCACAGTTTCTTAATAAGTCAGATGTTGAGAATTCAGAGTTTTGTTTTTTTTTCCCATGAAGATTTGTTACACGGAATGGAAGTTTTCTAGAACCAATAAAAATCTTTCTACCCCGTTAATGCTGATGAATTTTATTCCTAGAGCAGTCATTCTCGAAGTGTGGTCCACAGACCCTGCAAAACCACTGAGACACTTTCAAGGAGTCCCCGGGTCAAAAATATTTTCACAATCACACGGAGACGTTATTTACCTTTTCACTGTGTCAACGTTTACGCTGATGGTCCCAAAGCAATGGTAGACAAAAACAACTGATGCCTTTGCCCAAACCAAGGCGAGGGCACTGAACTAGTAGCTTTCACTTCCTTCACCAGCACTCACATGTAGTAAAACAAAAATGCCACTTTCACTTAAGAATGACCATGATGAAGCAGTAAACATTGTTCATTGTGGTAAGTCACAACTCTGAGGGACATCTTTTTAATATTCTGTATAAAAAAATGGGAAGTATGCAGAAAGCACTTCTGCTGCATACCAAAGTACAGTTGTTTCCAGGAAGAAAAAACAAACTGTGTGATTGTTCAAGATGCAAATGAGCTAGCCACTTTTTTCATGGAATACCACTGTTTCTTAAAAAGCCAATGGGCAAACGGTGGTTATTCAGACTTGGGCATCCAGCAGATACTTTAGCTTACTATTTACTCTTTATAAGTTAACTTTCAGCTTCCTTCATCCCTGCTGAGACAATCTGAAAAGTCCATAAAATAATCCACACACACAAAAAAAAGTCCATAAATAATCTTAATCAAGAATATCTATTTATTCAAGAGGTGGCTGCTCCAGTAAAATACCATAATGGAGGAACTGAGAACCAATGGTCTCTGAGCGTGTCAAGCTTGGAGCAGCTGCTAAAATTAGTCAAACAAGGGAGAGGGAGCTCATCATCTTTGTCAGTGCCCCTGACATGGGAGAAACCCCTTTTCTTCCTCACCACAGCAAGCAGGGAAAGGAACACCTCTGCTTAACTCTGGGAGAAACCATCTGCTATGATTAAGATAGCTCTAGACTACTAGCCCACCCTGTCTCCCAACCCAGCACAGGATCTGATAAGACCTGAGGACCAGTCATCCAAGCCCAGAGCACCTGGGCACCTGGAGGGGGTTGGGGACAAGACCAAAACTTTGGCCAGGAAAGTTCTGAGAAACATGGGGCCCAGCATGTTTGTTCAGTATCTGTTCCGTGTATGAGCTGAAGAACCAGAAACAGAAACTGGGGAGGTCTAGCCAGAGAAGCAAACTTTGATAGAGGCAAAAACAAAGATTCTGCTCATGGCCAGCGGAAGCCACTGGTAGGATTCAAATAGAATCCAGAAGGCAAAAATCAGGCAAGCAAGCACAATTATTTGTTAAATTACAGGGGTACTTCAAGATAGCAGACGTCCAGTGGTGAACAGACACAAACACTGCCCTCACAGACTTAGAATATAAAAAAGACAAATCTAAAAAGTGTAACTACAAATAGAGTAAACACAGGGAAATATGGGAGGTTGTGATAGCATACAAAGGCTTTAGCCCAGTTTGGGGGATTAAGGAAGACTCTTCTGAGGAAGTGATATTTAAACTAAGATGAAGGCCAAAACAGACATTAACTAACATGGAAGCACTGACAACCTGACCATCACAGACACCAGTTCCACACACCAGCCTTAAAGCACAGGCCTTGAAGTGGAGCTTTATTAGAGAAGAGAATCCTTTAATGTTGACGACATGCTTGCTCCTGATTGAACCTCTAGACTTTGGTAAGAGACAGACATCAGCCTTGTAGGGCTGGGTCTCTGGGAGCCTTCAGGGGAGACATGAGAAAGTCACACGTCAGAAAAGCAAGTCCGGGAGCCAACAGGAAGCCAGTCCCAGGAAGATCTTAATGGCTATCAGGGATTCCACAGGGATTGGTACAAGCCTGTACTTGGGAAGTGGGGAAGGGGTGTTTTTTTGAGGTTTAAAGTTTCCCCAAACAAGAAGGGTCTCCCAAAAAAACAAGAAGCAGTTAGAATCAACTCAGTACAGAAGTATGTGTAGAAAACAATGCACCTCATGAGAAGTTGTCATGATGGTTTGGTTTTCTCTCGTACTTATTTTTTAATTCAAGTAACGTGCAATTGGCTACATACAAACATACACACACACACACAAAGTATCTTAATAAAAAATTAACTTCTGAACTATAGTTTAAAAAATGGCACAAATAAAAATATAGAACTGAATGCAGTTAAAATTAAAATTCTGCTACTTCATTTTCTGCCTCTCGTATTTTATGTTTTTTTTTAAAAAAGTATATCCTAGAGATATAAAGCACAGTATAGTGAATAGAGACAAAAAAATATTGTATTCCCATCATCAAATTTGCTAAGAGACGAGATCTTAATTATTCTTACCACACACACAAAAAAAATGACAATTATGTGGCATGGGAGGGGGCTAATGCTACAAAGGCGATCAGAACACAGCAGATAAATGTATCAAACCAACATGTTGTACACCTTAATATACACAATGTTATATGTCATATATATTTCAAATAAATAAGTAAGTAAATAAATAAGGGAGAGGAGAGCTGTTCCCAAGTACAGGATGTTTCACACAGGCCTCCGCTGACCTAGCCTCCATCCTCTGTGGTCTGTTCATTCACTGCCCTGGAGTCTGACGTTTGATGGACTGACTCAACGTCCCCTCTTACCTTCCAGCTTCCTGTTGGGAGGCAGTGGCAGGAGACTGGAGGACAGGAGGGTGAGTTCCAGGTATTTATCCTAGGACCCCAGGCTTTAGGGTCCTAGCATTTGTAGGGCAGCTGTTGTCCTGGGAGCTGCTCCCACCCCTTGCCTCACGCCCCCCGAGGGTTAGTGTCAGCTCCCCCCTGTGCTAGCCCAGCATGGCTTCACTACCCCTTGCTAGCACCTCTTAAAGCTGCTTGCACTTTTACAAAACATGCCTTCCTTACACCCTCCTCAGTTCCCTCACTTGAGTATACCAGACCCTGACCGGGACACCAGAAGACTTTATGACAAACTTCATAAGATTCTTGACAGCTAGGGATGGGGCACTGAGGTCGAAGAAAGCCAAGAGACGAGCAAAGAAAGGACAGGAAAAGCAGTGGCTTCCCATCTCCTGGAGCCTTAGGGACTTCCCAGGCAGCAGAGTCTAAGGATCTAAGGCTAAAGGAGAAAATCGGATTCTTTCCGTAAGAAGAGAAAAGGAGGCAAAGGGCCAGCACAAGGAAATGAACCATAAGGCTACCGCCATTATTAAGAAGTTACTACGCACACGGCACTGTGTTTCTCATGCTACTTGCATCAGCTCACATGGTTTCATAAAAGCCCATTTCCCAGATAAGAAAGTAAACCTAGGCAGGTTGCTTTACTTAGGAGCTGGCTATAATGGCAATTAAGTCCATCTGCCTCAGGAGCATTAACCACAGGCCCTCCTGATATCATTACATCTGTGCCTGGGACTCTAAGAAGCTTGGCCTGACTTCCCTGTGATGAAAAGGATCAGGGCCTGCACGTCCTACAAACACTGTGCCAGTCGGCCGAACCTGCAGCTGCGTTGAATATCAACCTGCGGAGATGGTTGCGTCAATGTTTGGACAGGCAGCTGGTCACCATTTTGTTTTCTTACACTTTTGTTTTAACCTTTGCTTTTTCCTGTAACTTCCTTGTTTCCTAAACAACCACCCCAGAAACCAAACCCATAACCATGAAACCTTATCTTACAGGAAATAAAGAGGAATGGGGATTTCCACACAAAGGCTGAGAATTCTAGGAATCCAGAGAAACTCAAGAGACCCACCTCAGCGATGGCCGCAAGAGAAGAAGCCTCTGAACCCTCCTCTCTGAAAAGGAGGACGCCTAAAAGCAGAACCCACAGGGGTGAGAGCTCTGAGCCCCACGTCAGGCTCCCCAGCCCAGGGGTCCGGCACTGGAGGAGGCGCCCCCAGAGCATGTGGCTTTGAAGGCCAGCGCGGCTTAACTGCCGGAGCCTGGCAGGACGGGGGGAATAGAGGCTTCGGCTTCACCCTTAAAGGCACACACAAGGGCTTCCCTGGTGGCGCGGTGGTTAAGAATCCGCCTGCCAATGCAGGGGACACGGCTTCGAGCCCTGGTCCGGGAAGATGCCACATGCCGCGGAACAACTAAGCCCGTGCGCCACGACTACTGCGCCTGCGCTCTCGAGCCCGCGAGCCACAATTACTGAAGCCTGCGCGCCTAGAGCCCGTGCTCTGCAACAACAGAAGCCACCGCAGTGAGAAGCCGGCGCACCGCAACCAGAGAAAGCCAGCGTACAGCAACGAAGACCCAACGCAGCCAAAATAAATAAATAAACAAATTTATTTAAAGAAAAAAAAAAGGCACACACATAATCCTCACAGGACCCAGGGCCCAGGGAGCCAACAGTTATTTGATAGGAGCCTGGGCCAGACCTACCTGCTGGTCTTGGACGGTCTCCTGGGGAGGCAGCAGCTGCAGCTGTGCCTCACCGCGGGGTGGGGCGACGGGGAACACAGACGCCGGCGGCAGCCATAGTGGGGAATATTCAGCCGCGTCAACACTCCTGGTGGCTGATATCATGGCCCTTTAGCACCCAAACCTGACCCCACCCAACAGCCTCCAGGCGCAGGTGCTGGCCCTGGAAGCCTCAGGCCGAACAACCAATTGGGTGAGGACACCGCACCACCCGTCAGCAGATAGGCTGCCTAAAGCCTAAAGAGCCCGGAGCCCCCTCGGGACACGCCCCCTAGGCAAGCCCCTAGACATAGCCAGCCTACCAGAGGGCCAGGACCTAGCTCCACCCACCAATAGGCGGCACCCACCCTTCCCGCCAGGAAGTCTGCGCAAGCCTCTAGACCCGCCTCTAGACCTGTTACCAGAAGGCAGACGCCTGCAGCAAGGAAACTATGTTGCTAATCCCGCAATGCAGGCCAGGCCCTGCCCTGGGACCAGCTGGGCCACAGCCCTGCCCACTAGCTGTGCCGACCCCCATACCTGACTGTGTCAGGAGCCAGCCCTCCCCCTGCCCCCACCAACAATGATCTGAAAGAGCTCTGGGATCCCTGGTCCTGCAGCCAGACCCCAGGAACCAGCTCTGCATGCCAGTAGTCTGGCACCAACCCCACGATCTGGCTTCACCTCCCAGTGGGTGGGCCACAGCCGCAGAGTCTTTGGGACCCTGACTCTGCCCACCAGCGAGCCAGCGTTAACCCTGGGGTCCCCTAGGATTCTGCAACCAGCCAACTCTCGACCAGGTCTCACTAAACAGCAGCCGGCAGCATCCGCCCAAGACAGAGCCTGGCAACCCACCAGGCTAGGGGCTAACCAAGCCTACGAGACCACACACAGAGTCAGCCCACCACAACAGAAGGATGCACGCAGCCCTCTCAGGGGGAACCCCTAGACCATTTAGCTTAGGTGACCAGAGAGGAGTGCACTGCTGGGACGCATAGGACCTCTCCTACAGAGGGCCACTTCTCCAAGGTCGAGAAACGTAACTAACCTACCACATACATAAAAATACAAACCACCTTTGACGAAATGAAGCAGCAGAGGAATATGTTCCAGACAAAGAAACAAGATAAAACCCCAGAAGAAGAACTAAGTGAAGGGGAGATCGGCAGCCTACGTGAGAAAGTGTTCAGGGTAATGATGGTAAAGATGATCAGAGAACTCGGGAGGAGAATGGGTGGGCAGGGTCAGAAGTTTTTAACAAAGAGTTAAAAAATATAAAGAACAACCGAGTGTGACACCCTTCTGAGCCCGGGGCCTCATGTGATTGCACGGGTGGCCGGCCCACGAAGCTGGCCCTGTTTCCTGCAAAGGTTCTTTCCCGACAATGGAAATCGATTTCTGTTGATCAAATAAACATGCAAAAAAAAAAAAAAATCAGAAGGTAAGACTACAGAGAAAGGATGATTGGCACAATCAAAAATCATATGGAATATAACAATGCTACCATATTGTGTGTATGGGAAGCAGCAGCCCATACGCAGATTCAAGAGCTTATGACAATCAGCCTTAAATCTAAAGTTCTCTGTCACAACGAGGACCTCCCGAAACCAGCCACCAGGGCCTTTGCTGGAAAATGTTCTCTCTGCTCATTAATCTCGGGACCAGCACAGCTGCGGTTTCCAGGAAACAATGGAGACCCTGATGCAGCCATATCCCCCAGAAAACAGTCATTTAAATGGACCTCTGTTGTCGAAAAGTCAATTAGCAAAAGAAAACAATGTTAATCAACAAATTCTAGCACTTAAAACTCGCCTCGAGTTTGCCTAAATGTTGATAAATTGTTACAATTTTGCACAGTAAAGGCCAAGTTATCATTCGTTTCCATCTGCTCATAAGAAATGAGTTTAATCTCTAAATATTAATGAAAAGTGTTCATTTATAACCGAGGAAATTTTTAGCTTTCTAGATATTACCGTCACTAATATAAATGTATCAGAAATGTGGCAGCAAAGTCAAATCACAAACCAATAGAAGATTTCACTAATTGCAAAATCAAATCTGGCTAAATACCAGGTTTGGGCCAGAGCCCACTAATTTTCCCCAGTGCAGTCTGCATAGCAAAGGAAGGCGCTTCAATCCTGTTACTTCAATCATGCAGTCAAATTAAATCATTTATCCTCAAAGCACTCACCCCCTGTAATAGGCTCTTATTGTTTTTGTTCCCTTCCTTTTCTCCAAATTTCTTTGGGGGGGCCTCACCTCTCCCTCATTGTGTGCAGTCCTGGTAGAGCTGTAAATCAATGTGCAGCTCTTGCCCCAAACAAAGTGTGAGCAGCTGACCTGAGCTTGGAAAATCAGACATGCTCTCCCGGGACTTTAAATCTTGATAGAATAAAAAACAATGTTTGAATCTCACTCATTCCAGCAGTGGGGCCCTGCAAAGACAGTTGACTTGTTTCTGCTACATGGATCCCCAAATCTACTTCAATTCCTACCCTTTCCCACCCTTCTTCTCCAGCTTTTCTATTATCCCTATGAGTTATCCAATACCCTTGCAGTAAATTACTTTTCTGTTAGAGTATCTGAGGTTTTGCAACTAGAAATACACTTAACAACATGATTTGTGCTTCCGTGGTGACTGAGGAATGTTTTAGATTCCCAAAGGCACATGGATCAACCAAAGAGAAGCTCGAAAAGTTGAGCATCTCATTGGAGGAAGAATTCAAAATATTTATAAATATGATGGAAGAACTGGCAAAGCAACAGACCAGTGTGCTCAAATCAATATAGTACATTTTATGTTTATGGGTATATACTAGAACGTATACTAGGGAATACCTGGAGAATCCAATTTTGAGGCAGTTATCAGGACAAACGTGAGATTAAGAGGTGAAAAGGACTTGGTTTAGCAAGATGAAAGGAATGACCTACCCAAATCAAATAATCTTGATAATTGCCAAAAATCACTTGCAATTAGCATTACAGGCTCAACCAAACACAAAGAAAAACAGCTTTTGACATCGCAGAACTATTAAATCACCAGGGCCCTAATAATCAATTTGGCAGTGACACATCTGGTTAGGGTAAGTGATGCACTATGGTTTTTATCCTCAAGGGGTATCCTGGGACATGACATGTATGACATATGAAGAAAAACCAAGCAGCAACTTCCATAGCAACATTTTAGCATTTCTCACCGGTGTACACATTTGGGAGTTCAAAAATATCTAAATTCAAAATCTATTTTCCCCACACTGGGAATATTAATATAATCTCTGTGAATAGCAGTAACTATTGGAAATCTACCTTTAAAAAAGATCCTCAGGGCTTCCCTGGTGGCGCAGTGGTTGGGAGTCCGCCTGCCGATGCAGGGGATGCAGGTTTGTGCCCCGGTCCGGGAAGATCCCACATGTCGCGGAGAGGCTGGGCCCGTGAGCCATGGCCGCTGAGCCTGCGCGTCCGGAGCCTGTGCTCCGCAACGGGAGAGGCCACAGCAGTGAGAGGCCCGCGTACCGCAAAAAAAAAACAAAAAAAAAAAACACCCTCAACCTGGATTTTTTTAATGGAAAGAAAAATAACTAGGTGTATTGACTATGACTTTTGTAAGAGAATATAAAAGCATTGCTTTGGGTGGCAATATTTTGTCTACTCTGCTGTCCATCCTAATGGACTTGAGGCCAAAATCAGGCCTCAGTTTGCCTGCTTATCTGATGACAGTATACTTTTCGTGGATACTAACCATACCAAGAGATCCAGTGCCCTAGTCTGGGCCTTAACTGACTCTGACTTGCCAGCTTCCCTGCCTTCTCCTGACGCTAGTGTTCCAGGGGTGTCAAAGCTAAGCCTGAAAAGCTGTGATACCGTTCCTTCTCTTTCAAAGGCAAGGAGCCTGGGGTAGAGAGGGCCTTACTAGTCCATGAGAGACTAGGCCATAGTCAGTCTGTGCCCAGTGCAGTCATCATTACTGCTGCTAATCGAATACACCCAGCTCTCTGCCTCCTGGCCCAGGGCCTCCTAGCATTTCTGGGACCCGCGTTTTGGGGGAGACTACATGACTTGTGGAATGGAGCACCCAGCTGACCTACAGTGGAGATGGAGAGCTAATAGGCAAACTTCTTGCATTTAAACACCTCTAGGATTCAGGAGGTTCCTCCAGCATGAGGTCACCTAATCCAACAGATACGAGGTATTAAAATATCAATGTCGGGATCCCGGGGGAAGATGGCGGAAGACTAAGACGCGGAGATCACCTTCTTCCCCACGGATACACCAGAAATACAGCTACACGTGGAACAACTACTACAGAACACCTACTGAAGGCTGGCAGAAGACCCCAGACCTCCCAAAAGGCAAGAAACTCCCCACGTACCTGGGAAGGGCAAAGCGGAGAGATTCCCGCACAGAGGAGCGGTGCCGAGTGGCACTCACCAGCCCGAGAGGCTTGTCTGCTCGCCCGCCGGGGCGGGCGGGGCTGGGAGCTGAGGCTCAGGCTTCGGTCGGAGCGCAGGGAGAGGACTGGGGTTGGCGACGTGAACACAGCCTGAAGGGGCTAATGCGCCACAGCTGGCCGGGAGGGAGTCCGGGAAAAAGTCTGGAGCTGACGAAAAGGCAAGACGCTTTTTCTTCCCTCTTTCTTTCATGGCGCGCGAGGAGAGGGGGTTAAGAGCGCTGCTTAAAGGAGGCTCCAGAGACGGGCGCGAACCGCGGCTAAAGGCGCGGACCCCGGAGACGGGCGTGGGACGCTGGGGCTGCTGCTGCCGCCGCCAAGAGGCCTGTGTGCGAGCGCAGGTCACTGTCCACGCCCCCTTTCCGAGGAGCCTGTGCGGGGTCCGGGGATCCAGAGACGGCTTCCCCGGGAAAGCGCACGGAGCGACTCAGGCTGGTGCAACGTCACGCCGGCCTCTGCGCCGCAGGTTCGCCCCGCCTCCGTGCCCCTCCCTCCCTCCCCCCGGCCTGAGTGAGCCAGAGTCCCCGAATCAGCGGCTCCTTTAAACCCGACCTGTCTGAGCGAAGAACAGACGCCCTCAGGCGACCTACACGTAGAGGCGGGGCCGAGTCCAAAGCTGAGACCCGGGAGCTGTGAGACCAAAGAAGAGAAAGGGAAGTCTCTCCCAGCAGCCTCAGAAGCAGCGGATTAAATCTCCACAATCAACTTGAGGTACCCTGCATCTGTGGAATACATGAGTGGACAGCGAATCATCCCAAATTGAGGAGGTGGACTTTGAGATTTAAGATTTAAGACTTTTTCCCCTTTTTACAACGAATTATCCCAAAATGAGGAGGTGGACTTTGAGAGCAAGATTTACGATTTTTTTCCCCTTGTTCTCTTTTTGTGAATGTGTATGTGTATGCTTCCATGTGAGATTTTCTCTGTATAGCTTTGCTTCCACCATTTGTCTCAGGGTTCTATCCGTCTGTTTTTTTTTTAATAATTACTTTTTTAATTTAATAACGCTACTATATTTTATAATACTTTATTCTATTTCACTTTATCTTCTCTCTTTCTCTTTTTCCTACCTTCCCTTCCTCCCTCCCTCCCTCCCCCTCCTTTCTTTCTTTCCTTCCTCCCTCCCTCCTTCCCTCCCCCCTCCTTTCTTTCTTTCCTTCCTCCCTCCCTCCCTCTCTTTCTTTCTTTCTTTCTTCCTTCCTTCCTTCCTTCCTTCCTTTCCTTCTTTCTTTCTTTCTTTCTCTCTTTCTTTCTTCTACTAATTCTTTCTTTCTACTTTCTCTCCCTTTTATTCTGAGCTGGGTAGATGAAAGGCTCTTGGTGCTGCAGCCAGGAGTCAGTGCTGTGCCTCTGAAGTGGGAGAGGCAACTTCAGGACACGGGTCCACAAGAGACCTCCCAGCTCCACATAATATCAAGCGGCGAAGGTCTCCCGGAAATCTCCATCTCAACACCAGCACCCAGCTTCACTCAACGACCAGCAAGCTGCAGTGCTGTTCACCCTGTGCCAGGCAACTAGCAAGACGGGAACACGGCCCCACCCATTAGCAGAGAGGCTGCCTAAAAACATAATAAGGCCACAGGCACCCCAAAACACACCACCAGACGTGGGCCTGCCCACCAGAAAGACAAGATCGAGCCTCATCCACCAGAACACGGGCACTAGTCCCCTCCACCAGGAAGCCTACACAACCCACTGAAACAACCTTAGCCACTGGGGACAGACACCAAAAACAACGGGAACTACGAACCTGCAGCCTGCAAAAAGGAGACCCCAAACACAGTAAGATAAGCAAAATGAGAAGACAGAAAAACACACAGCAGGTGAAGGAGCAAGATAAAAACCCACCAGACCTAACAAATGAAGAGAAAATAGGCAGTCTACCTGAAAAAGAATTCAGAATAATGATAGTAAAGATGATCCAAAATCTTGGAAATAGAATAGACAAAATGCAAGAAACAGTTAACAAGGAACTAGAAGAACTAAAGATGAATCAAGCATCGATTATAAACACAATAGATGAAATGAAAAACACTCTAGATGGGATCAATAGCAGAATAACTGAGGCAGAAGAACGGATAAGTGACGTGGAAGATAAAATAGTGGAAATAACTGCTGCAGAGCAGAATAAAGAAAAAACAATGAAAAGAACTGAGGACAGTCTCAGAGACCTCTAGGACAACATTAAACGCACCAACATTCGAATTATAGGGGTTCCAGAAGAAGAAGAGAAAAATAAAGGGACTGGGAAAATATTTGAAGAGATTATAGTTGAAAACTTCCCTAATATGGGAAAGGAAATAGTTAATCAAGTCCAGGAGGCACAGAGAGTCCCATACAGAATAAATCCAAGGAGAAATACGCCAAGACACATATTAATCAAACTGTCAAAAGTTAAACACAAAGAAAACATATTAAAAGCAGCAAGGGAAAAACAACAAATAACACACAAGGGAATCCCCATCAGGTTAACAGCTGATCTCTCAGCAGAAACTCTACAAGCCAGAAGGGAGTGGCAGGACATATTTAAAGTGATGAAGGAGAAAAACCTGCAACCAAGATTACTCTACCCAGCAAAAATCTCATTCAGATTTGATGGAGAAATTAAAACCTTTACAGACAAGCAAAAGCTGAGAGAGTTCAGCACCACCAAACCAGCTTTACAACAAATGCTAAAGGAACTTCTCTAGGCAAGAAACACAACAGAAGGAAAAGACCTACAATAACGAACCCAAAACAATTAAGAAAATGGGAATAGGAACATACATATCGATAATTACCTTAAATGTAAATGGACTAAATGCTCCCACCAAAGGACACAGATTGGCTGAATGGATACAAAAACAAGACCCATATATATGCTGTCTACAAGAGACCCACTTCAGACCTAGAGACACATACAGATTGAAAGTAAGGGGACGGGAAAAAGATATTCCATGCAAATGGAAGTCAAAAGAAAGCTGGAGTAGCAATTCTCATATCAGTCAAAATAGACTTTAAAATAAAGACTACTAGAAGAGACAAAGAAGGACACTACATAATGATCAAGGGATCGATCCAAGAAGAAGATATAACAATTGTAAATATTTATGCACCCAACATAGGAGCACCTCAATACATAAGGCAAATACTAACAGCCATAAAAGGAGAAATCGACAGTAACACACTCATAGTAGGGGACTTTAACACCCCACTTTCACCAATGGACAGATCATCCAAAATGAAAATAAATAAGGAAACACAAGCTTTAAATGATACATTAAACAAGATGGACTTAATTGATATTTATAGGACATTCCATCCAAAAACAACATAATACACATTTTTCTCAAGTGCCCATGGAACATTCTCCAGGATAGATCATATCTTGGGTCACAAATCAAGCCTTAGTAAATTTAAGAAAATTGAAATTGTATCAAGTATCTTTTCCGACCACAATGCTATGAGACTAGACATCAATTACAGGAAAAAATCTGTAAAAAATACAAAAACATGGAGGCTAAACAATACACTACTCAATAACGAAGTGATCACTGAAGAAATCAAAGAGGAAATTTAAAAATACCTAGAAACAAATGACAATGGAGACACGACGACCCAAAACCTATGGGACGCAGCAAAAGCAGTTGTAAGGGGGAAGTTTATAGCAATACAATCCCACCTTAAGAAACAGGAAACATCTCGAGTAAACAACCTGACCCTGCACCTAAAGCAATTAGAGAAAGAAGAACAAAAAAACCCCAAAGTTAGCAGAAGGAAAGAAATCATAAAGATCAGATCAGAAATAATTTAGAGAAGAGCTAACACCTATCCTTCTCAAACTCTTCCAAACTATAGCAGAGGGAGGAACACTCCCAAACTCATTCTACGAGTCCACCATCACCTTGATACCAAAACCAGGCAAGGATGTCACAAAGAAAGAAAACTACAGGCCAGTATCACTGATGAACATAGATGCAAAAATCCGCAACAAAATACTAGCAAAGAGAATCCAACAGCACATTAAAAGGATCATACACCATGATCAAGTGGGGTTTATCCCAGGAATGCAAGGATTCTTCAATATACGCAAATCAATCAATGTGATACACCATATTAACAAGTTGAAGGAGAAAAACCATATGATCATCTCAATAGATGCAGAGAAAGCTTTCGACAAAATTCAACACCCATTTATGATAAAAACCCTGTAGAAAGTAGGCATAGAGGGAACTTTCCTCAACATAATAAAGGCCATATATGACAAACCCACAGCCAACATTGTCCTCAATGGTGAAAATCTGAAACCATTTCCACTAAGATCAGGAACAAGACAAGGCTGCCCACTCTCACCACTCTTATTCAACATAGTTCTGGAAGTTTTAGCCACAGCAATCAGAGAAGGAAGGGAAATAAAAGGAATCCAAATAGGAAAAGAAGAAGTAAAGCTGTCACTGTTTGCAGATGACATAATACTATACATAGAGAATCCTAAAGATGCTACCAGAAAACTACTAGAGCTAATCAATGAATTTGGTAAAGTAGCATGATACAAAATTAATGCACAGAAATCTCTGGCATTCCTGTACACTAATGATGAAAAATCTGAAAGTGAAATCAAGAAGACACTCCCGTTTACCATTGCAACAAAAAGAATAAAATATCTAGGAATAAACCTACCTAAGGAGACAAAAGACCTGTATGCAGAAAATTATAAGACACTGATGAAAGAAATTAAAGATGATACAAATAGATGGAGAGATATACCATGTTCCTGGATTGGAAGAATCAATATTGTGAAAATGACTGTACTACCCAAAGCAATCTACAGATTCAATGCAATCCCTATCAAACTACCACTGGCATTTTTCACAGAACTAGAACAAAAAATTTCAAAATTTGTTTGGAAAAACAAAAGACCCCGAATAGCCAAAGCAATCTTGAGAACGAAAAATGGAGCTGGAGGAATCAGGCTCCCTGACTTCAGACTATACTACAAAGCTACAGTAATCAAGACAGTGTGGTACTGGCACAAAAACAGAAAGATAGATCAATGGAACAGGATAGAAAATCCAGAGATAAACCCATACACATATGGCCAACTTATCTTTGATAAAGGAGGCAGGAATGTACAGTGGAGAAAGGACAGCCTCTTCAATAAGTGGTGCTGGGAAAACTGGACAGGGACATGTAAAAGTATGAGATTAGATCATTCCCTAACACCATACACAAAAATAAGCTCAAAATGGATTAAAGACCTAAATGTAAGGCCAGACACTATCAAACTCTTAGAGGAAAACATAGGTAGAACACTCTATGACATAAATCACAGCAAGATCCTTTTGGACCCACCTCCTAGAGAAATGGAAATAAAAACAAAGATAAACAAATGGGACCTAATGAAACTTCAAAGCTTTTGCACAGCAAAGGAAACCATAAAGAAGACCAAAAGACAACCCTCAGAATGGGAGAAAATATTTGCAAATGAAGCAACTGACAAAGGATTAATCTCCAAAATTTATAAACAGCTCATGCAGCTCAATAGCAAAAAAACAAACAACCCAATCCAAAAATGGGCAGAAGACTTAAATAGGCATTTCTCCAAAGAAGATATACAGACTGCCAACAAACACATGAAAGAATGCTCAACATCATTAATCATTAGAGAAATGCAAATCAAAACTACAATGAGATATCATCTCATACCAGTCAGAATGGCCATCATCAAAAAATCTAGAAACAATAAATGCTGGAGAGGGTGTGGAGAGAAGGGAACACTCTTGCACTGCTGGTGGGAATGTGAATTGGTACAACCACTATGGAGAACAGTATGGAGGTTCCTTAAAAAACTACAAATAGAACTACCATACGACCCAGCAATCCCACTACTAGGCATATACCCTGAGAAAACCGTAATTCAAAAAGAGACATGTACCAAAGTGTTCATTGCAGCTCTATTCACAATAGCCCGGAGATGGAAACAACCCAAGTGTCCATCATCAGATGAATGGATAAAGAAGATGTGGCACATATATACAATGGAATATTACTCGGCCATAAAAAGAAACGAAACTGAGCTATTTGTAATGAGGTGGATAGACCTAGAGTCTGTCATACAGAGTGAGGTAAGTCAGAAAGAGAAAGACAAATACCGTATGCTAACACATATATATGGAATTTAAGAAAAAAAAATGTCATGAAGAACCTAGGCGTAAAACAGGAATAAAGACACAGACCTACTTGAGAATGGACTTGAGGATATGGGGAGGGGGAAGGGTAAGCTGTGACAAAGCGAGAGAGAGGCATGGACATATATACACTACGAAACGTAAGGTAGATAGATAGTGGGAAGCAGCCGCAGAGCACAGGGAGATCAGCTCGGTGCTTTGTGACCGCCTGGAGGGGTGGGATAGGGAGGGTGGGATAGGGAGGGTGGGAGGGAGGGAGACGCAAGAGGGAAGGGTTGTGGGAACAGATGTATATGTATGACTGATTCACTTTGTTATAAAGCAGAAACTAATAATTAAATAAATAAATATGTCAATGTCATCACCAATGGATTTTTAATTTTTTTATTTAACATCTTTATTGGAGTATAATTGCTTTACAAGGGTGTGTTAGTTTATGCTGTACAACAAAGTGAATCAGCTATACGTATACATATATCCCCATATCCCCTCCTTCTTGCATCTCCCTCCCACCCTCCCTATCCCACCCCTCTAGGTCGTCACAAAGCACCAAGCTGATCTCCCTGTGCTATGCAGCTGCTTCCCACTAGCTATCTATTTTACATTCACCAATGGATTTTTAAACAGTGCCTTCAGAAAGCAAAACAAAGCTCTCAATTCTGTTTACTAGATATTCAATTCAGTTATCTGGCATGGTGCAAACAAGCATTTTGGTGCAAACAAGCATTTTGGTTACTCACTGAACTTTGAACAGACCACACTGATAGAATGTTGATATATTTCATCAGCTCCCTGCTCAATTCTTCAAGGTCTTTCGGAACCTATGTGCCCAGAGACGTGTTGAATTCTAAGAAGTACACGGACTCAATGACATAGCTTTAGGAGTCTTATTGACAAAATCACAGCTTGTGGCAAGTAAATTAAGGACTTGGAAATTTCCCCTGAATTAGGCCACCAGCAAATAATTGTTGACTTCAATTATCTTATTACTTCAATAAGAAGCAAACGTTCCACCTGGGTGAAAATGCTGTGTAGGCAGAAACATAGCGGGCTTGTGTTCCCTTCTCTGCCGAGTGTGCCCCTACTGGTTCACAAGCACAAATCACCTGTGGGTCAACCCTGAACTTTACCTCTACTAATTGTTGGATATGAGATGCTAAGTTCACTAAACGGCTTGGCTATACATAACATTTTTGCAAAAACCTATTCCTATGAGCTTGTTATAATGATGTGCATTATAAAATCGAAATTTCTAAAATCTGTATGCATGTATGCACACACACACATGCACAAACACACACACAATGAGTTATTAAAGGAATTAGGAAGTAAGATCCAAAGTTAAAACGTTAGGGAGGTAAGATTTGTGAAGGGTCAGAGACTAGGGAAGGCTTGAACTGAGGCTTGAAGGATGGGTGCGTTTGAAACAACAGCACTTGATAGACATTACTATGCTGGTAGGAACATTGCTGGACCATTCTCCTTACTTTCTCAATATGCTTATCTATTTAGTTACCAATTGATAAACAGCAAACTAGGCCCTTATTTTAGAGTAAAGCAATTCCTTACTCCTGAGGGGAGAAAAACTATGTAATATGTACATGTCACACCCTATTAAGTGACCTTGGACAACACTCAGAACTCATTTGTGCATCCATTTCCTAGTCTATGACATGCAGGACTGGGATTCGATAATGGCTGCATTCCCTAACGACTTGGTAATTCTCCGATGACTATATGCTATGATCTTCTAGCCATCTATTTCCTTCAAAGTTGCCCCACACAAAAAACTGTCCCATTACAATCGGCATGCCGTTCATCCTTCTTTTGGCCAAATGAAGGAAGAGAGAATAAAAGCAAGCATCACGTTTAAACAAAAGAGTTATCAGTCATTCTTGTATATCACAGCTGCTTGAGAAGCCATAGGGCAAGGCATTTATATGGAAGATAAGCTCATTGTGTTGGACAAATTAATGCTGGATTGTGAATTAAATGCCATGTCTTCAGACAGCTAATTAGCTTTGTGCTGCTCAATTAAGTTTTGAAAGGACATGTTGGGTTTCTTGATGGAATACAGAATATACTTCAACGCTATTGCTGCTCTGGATAATTTCAATTTCAAACCCAGTGAAAATGAGCAAGAAAGAATCAAGAGCTTTGTAAACCCCCAAACAATTCAGTTTTCCCAAAGAGCTTACATTTCAAACCATAAATAGCAAAATAACACATTTTAATTTTAACCACATCTGGAAATCTCAACAAGCTAACAAACATAAAATAAACTGAACTTTATTTTTCATGGCATTGAGCAGAACGTATTTTTCATTTAGATGGAGAACAAATATTTTAAAAGTAAGAATGAACCTAAATTAAAATGCCTTCTCCGGTATACTTTTATTCTGCAAGATGGAATCACAAACATCCCTTCTTCCATATACTGAGAAGGAAGGTGTTGCTACTGCAAATGCTTAGGCTTTGGAATAAGAGAATGTTAAACAGAGCTTGTTTCAGATTTTAACTCTGCTACTGGCCCTGGGAAAATTACTTAACCTCTTTGTCTGAATTTTCTCACCTACAAAATTGGGTTATAATTCTTATCTCATAGGATTATTATGAAGACTCCAATAGTCCAAGCACTGTGTCAGCCCCAGTTAAGCCCAATATCCCTTAGTTTCTTTTCCCTGTCCATACTGGTTCTGAATGGACTTAAATCCATACGTAGATTTTCTTTTAACTACCAGGAACCTCGGTGATTAGGAATATGCCTGCCGCTGCAGATATATTGCCACCAGTTGTGGTGCTATAGAAAAAAAAAGTTTCAAATATAATTCTGCTTCTCCTACAAATAAAGTAAGTAAACACAAAATCAATCCCACTAACTGCTTCCTTAAGCCTGGGGTTGTCCCTGCTTCTCTCGTAGAGCAATCTGTCACTAGGATGAAAATGGAGCTCCCAGGTAACTCAACAGTGCTCTGAAAGCAGGATCTACTAGTCTTCTTGTCTTATCAGGTGACAAAGCCAGCAAGGGAGAAGGCACAAGACCAAGACAAATCCAGACCTAGAACACAGTTGCACGGATGTGTGAAGGGTTAAGACACATATATACAATCTCCACAACAGCACCACTGCAACCACCAAGAGGTGCAAGATCCCAGCCCTGCAACCCCGAACTGAAAAATGTGCTCTCCTGGGCTTCCTTACATGCCCAGTCTCCTCCCTAAACGTGAGCCCACAAAGCGTAACTTCCCAAATTTTCTTATCTTTAGACCATCCACTTCTGAGAGCTGAGAAATGAACGTTTGCCTAGTTCCACAAAACACATACTGTTTTCTTGTTTCTTTTTATCCTAACTTGGGAGGCTGTAACCCTTCCCAAGGCTGTAAAACTCTCCTAACTGCCAGAAAGCAGGGCAGTTTCCCTTTCAGACAGCCTCCAGCTAGCAATGAGTAACGACTCTTTGGCTTCACTTGGGCAATCTTTCACTTCAGGGCTCTTTGACAGCTGATGTACTGCTGGGTTTGCTAGATTATTATACTTTCTAAACAATCACGTTGCTGGAACACTAATCATTTCCCCAGTGAAAAATTCCTCCTAGCATTCCCCAGGCAAATGAACCCATCCCCCAAATGCAGGTGAGAAATAACTTTTGAAGCATTTGAAGGGCCCACCTCTGGAGAGTGGGTTCCTGATAAGATTTTTTTGGATGTCAACCAACCCCATATCCAGCACACCGTTTATACCAAACTACCTTAAAGTATGTGGCAAATAATATAACAGCATTGTCAAGTTTTTCTAATTGTGTTCTAATTTTGTGACATCAATTTTTCTAACTTATCCGATGCATAGAAATGTGGCCTGGCAAATAGGAGACTGCATCTACATGCATACAGACCAGTTTGACTAGAAGCAATGAATTAATTTAAAAAGAAAAAAAAAACACAGGCCAAGTGAATCTACCAGTTTTATTTTAACTTGAGTAAAAAGCACTAGAGTGGTACATCCAGACAATGGAATATTATTCAGCACTAAAAAGAAATGAGCAATGAAACCATGAAAAGACACAGAAGAGCTAAACGCGTATTACTAAGCGAAGAAGACAATCTGAAAAGGCTGCATACTGTCTGATTCCAACTATAAGACATTCTAGAAAAGGCAAAACTACAGAGATAACAAAAAAATCAGTGGTTGTTGGCAGGTGGAGGATAAATAGGCAGAGCACAGGGGATTTTGATGGCAGTGAAAACACTCTGCATGATCTAATGATGGATACACGTCATTACACATTTGTCCAAACCTATAGAATGTAAAACATCGAGTCAACCCTAAGATAAACTTATGGATTTATGGGTAATTTGATGTGTCAAAGTAGGTTCATCCTTGGTAAAAAAGAAAGGGAAAGAAAAGAAATGTACTTTTTTTTTTTTTTTTTTTTTTTGCAGTACGCGGGCCTCTCACTGCTGTGTTCTCTCCTGTTGCGGAGCACAGGCTCCAGACGCGCAGGCTCAGCAGCCACGGCTCACGGCCCCAGCCGCTTCACGGCATGTGGGATCCTCCCGGACTGGGGCATGAACCTGCATCCCCTGCATCGGCAGGCAGACCCTCAACCACTGCGCCACCAGGGAAGCCCGAAATGTACCATTCTATTGAGCGATGTTGATAGAGGTGGCTATGGATACATGGAGGCTGGGAGTATTTGGGAAATCTCTGTACCTTCTTCTTCACAATTTTATTGTGAACCTAAAACTGCTCTTTTAAAAAAAGAATAGTCTTTTAAAAAAAAGGGGGGCTAGGGGACTACAGAGCCTACTATGTGCTAGCAGGCCACAGGCTACATGCTGGGGACTCCAAGAGGGAGATGGGGCTCCTGGCCTCAGAGAGCACACAGACTAGTGTTCATGCAATCACAATGCCCCGATCAATGTAAGAGTCACTTTTGTAATGTTACTAACAAGTGGTGATCCATCTGTGATATTGTAGGGACTGGAACCCTCTCTAGCACCCATTTCCTCTGGGACAAGCTAATGGACCAGTTAGTTTTTTTAAATTTATTATCTGTACGGATATAAAATATTACCTTTCCTGGAGAATGTATTTGCATTTTTATAATAGAGTCTTGTCTTTAGACTAAGGCATCATAGTTGGAATTTCAGACATAGTGGCAGACCAATCAGAGAACTATTTTTCTTACTGGAGTGGAAAAGAGACCTCTCTGTGCCCTTCCAATCAGACACCATGATTTGTTGCCTTTCTCAGATAAAGGATTAGCCCTGCTTCCAAAGGATGAGTAATTGTGAAGAATAAAACACTTTTCTTACAAGAAGTCACAAAAATAACCATCCTGCCCTCACATCATTTCCCTTCCTTCATTCCACTATAATTCATGAAAATAATTTAAAACTTTGGACTTCAGTGACTACTGCAAAATCCGGTCTGCAATTAGTTTTGTATGTTTAAGATTTCCTTCAACAGAGCAAATCATAACTCTTTGGAAGCAAAGTTGAGCCTTGAAAAAGATAGGAACCTGCAAGCTTCCATTTCTAGAGATATTTAGTTATAAGAGAAAAGGACGTTGGTATGATTTCCTAGGTGGAAAACTTCCTAAAACAAATCTTGGAGAAACTGGTAGAGGAAGCTGCCATTGAATTCCAGTTCTCAACAGTTACGATCAACTGTTATTAATACCAGGTGCCAGAGAGTGTGCTGGGTGCTTTCTTATGAATTAGGCCATCAGTGTTGGGGAGCTGACTCTGTGCCATAAGAAGTGCGACAGCGTTGAGACTGAAGTGTGAAACTATTATGAAGCTGCGGTCCATGGAATAACCATTTGTTGTCGTTGTTGTTGTTGTTACTATAGCTTAAAAACTAAAATTTATTTCAGGTTTAAGAAGAGGAAATAAAACGGAGATACATTTGAGGCCTGGCTCTGCACTCAAAAATGGATAATAGGCTCATTCTGGTTCTTGCAGCCCAGATGAAGGTGGAGGTTCCTTCTGCAGGTAGACACCATAATGCTTTGCTTGCCTTTGACTTACCTTCTTTTTTTTAAATTTTATTTATTTTTGGCTGTGTTGGGTCTTCATTGCTGTGCGCAGGCTTTCTCTAGTTGTGGCTCGTGGGCTCTTGAGCGCAGGCTCAGTAGTCGCGGTGCACGGGCTTAGTTGCTCTGCAGCATGTGGGCTCTTCCCGGTCCAGGGCTCGAACCCATGTCCCCTGCATTGGCAGGGGGATTCTTAACCACTGCGCCACCAGAGAAGTCCTGACTCACCTTCTTCATTGCTGTGCTATGATATTCATATGTTGAATATCACAACCCAGAGAAGAAGCAGTCCAAGGATAAAACTTATACCGTTTTTAGCTGACAGAGCCATTCCAATTGATAACAGCAAATATCCTAAGATAAAGTGAATGTTGAATTGGCAGTACAGAATCAAGAAATGCCTTCCACACTGCGTCTCTTGTAACAAGGTGTTTAAAATAGAAGCACGTGGGATCCCAGCTGTGGCAGATTTTTGCTGGTATAAAAGGGGATTTTCAAGCAAAGATCAAGAAACAGTTTCATGAACAAGTATCCTATTATAAAAAGTAGCTCATAGGCAAAAAATTAAGACATTTCAAGAAACAGACAAAATCTCCTTTAACTTTCAGAGACAACCTATGTCTTCAGAGAAGAACCATTCATCTTTTCTCCACTTCTCGCCTTTTAAAATATATGGGACGGATTGCCATTAATTACCACAATGTGGATTTTCAGAGGGAACCACTTTTACAACTTGGATTGGTCATTTTTTTTTGCCCTAATTAAGCCTGTAGTTTCAATGCCCTTCCTTAAGCAGTGAAGGATCTCATCAATAAGCACTGTAATACTTGTTCCTATAAGGCAGTGCTTCTCAACCCTGCTGCCCAGCCATAGACTAAACGTTAAGAAGAAGCTGCTTCAAGTCACTGACTACCATTCTCGCTCACCTCCCTCTTTGGCTGGCATAGTGCTTGCTACTAAATGGTACCCAGCAGATGCTCACTGAACTGAGCAAATGCCATATAAGATCTGAAACCTGCTGTCTGCAGCTTCTCTGGGCCTCGGGAAGGTTTATTCGAAGGCAGTGTGTGCTCTCCCTCAGCGTTCTCTCCTGATGACTGATGATATGGGAGATGATGAAAGAGCCTCAGACTTGGAGTCTTTAATATATGGGTAGTAATCCCTTCAAAAAACCACACATAAGTAATAGGTTAAGGACGTCATTTAAAAATTACAAAGGACGTCAAAACCTGTTTACTGAGACTCATTGCAACTGATTTATTCTTGTTATCAGAAATGTAACACCAGATTGCATTTCGAACTCACTTCCTGAACGACTCCTTTGTTTTGTTTTGATGATAGCTCAGTCTTAACGAACATAACATGTGGCGAGAAAACAGCTAAATCTGCTGGCAGTACATGAATTTCACTCTGTATTATCGTATTGGCTTCCACAGTCACATCTGTAACACTAAAGAAAAAGAAACAGCTTCAGAGACACAGGACCACCTACTAGCCCCCGAGTAAGCCTAATTGACTCTGGGTATTTTCTTGGCTTGCAGATCAAACTGAATAACCTTGAAATTATTTGCTTTCATAGAAAAAGACTCTTTTCCACCTAGAATTTCAAGCTGTTTTAATATGAGAAATTTAAGAAGCTGCATGTTAGAAATGACTTTGAATGCAGTAGAGAGATTCAAAGTTAGAAAATAGAATTTCTGTTAATCTGGAGGAGAAAAGTCAGACAGGTGAGTTACCTTATAAACTTACTCAATGTTCCTGTCAGGAAAACACCTTTGAGAAGATTTCTTTGGTCCAGTCTTAGAGTGGGATTTCATTATTTCTCACTATTTGCTTTTGTTGATTGATTCAACATATATTAATGAGCCCCTACTATGTATCAGGTTCTGGGAACACCTCCGTAATCCAAACTAGATGAGGTCCCTCCCTTCAGAGAACTAGTATATCAGCAGGGGAAAGAATCATAACCAAACACCACAGTCCAGCATGTAAAACTGCTACAAAGGTGATGTAGGACAGACCCACTATTGGGGGTCTAGACAAAGAGATCTCTCTAAGCAAAGAGATCAAGGAAGGACTCTGGCATTAAGTGATCATCAACTCTGGAAATGTGGACATTCACCCTGTAGAAGGAACCTGCAGAAGGAACTTCAGCTGAAAGCTCCTGTCTCTGCAAGGAGCATGATGACTATACAGGACAAAAAGAGAACCAGTATGTGGCTAAAACAGAAACTTGGAGAAACAGCGCGACGCACGGTGAGGTGAAGAGAGAGTAGGAACCAGACCACGCAGGCTTTGCTGGTCCACTTAAGAGTTTAGTCATCTTAGGAGCAGTGGGAAGCCATGAAGGGTAATAGGCAGGGAAGTGTCATGAACAGCCTTGAGTCTTTAGAGATGGGTGCAAGGAGAAGAACAGATTAGAAGGGGACCAGAGTGTCTGTTAGTGGTTCAGCTAAGAGGCTCATAGTCCAGGCAGTAGATAATGGTAGCTTACAGCAGAGGGTAGCAGTGGGAGGGGATGGATAGTTTTGAGAGAATATCTCATATCCACTTCCATTGCCCAAACCGTGTCCCCCATCCCTTCATTCTATTGGGGTGGCCAAAAATTTCGTTCAGGTTTTTCTGTAACATCTTAGGGATGTTTTGGAGAAATGTAGCTTCATTTCTCTCTACATTGATTTTCTTGCCCACTTAATGCTCCCCTCTGCAGTACCAGCTTTTAGCGCTATGCTTTATAATAAGGGCTCAATGTGTATTTGTGTTATAAATAAGTAGTTCCCACTTTCATTATGCTCTTCCCTGAACCATAAATTTCTTCCAATTCAATCTGTCCTAGAGTAAAGCACGGAGGTGTACAAACAGAGAGGTCACAGTACTGGCCCAGGGGCCCCAGGAGCACAGCTGGAGACTCCTGGGGGGAATGTGTCCCTCACCCTAACCCCAAGCTTCAACCTTAAATCCAGAGCCAGTATGGGAATGAGCAGTCAGGAGAAAGGGAAGGCATGGGCAATGGGTTTCAAGGCCCTGAGCTGAGTTTTCTCTATAACACCTGCCACCAAGCCACTAACATCCATCTCTTAAACCACCTTTGGTGTGACTTCCATAAGTTATTAGCACATTTTCTTGATTCTAAGATGGACTTGTAACATTCTAGTAATCCACTTCCCAGACTATATAATGCCTTTGATATTATTAGATAACTCATAGCCTAGTAATGGGAATATAAATATAAAACATTTTTAAAGGTTTTTTATCTGCACTACCTCTTTAACACTTGTGATAACCCCCAAGAGATAGGCAAGACTGGGACTGATTCCCCAGCAGTGCCTTAAGGATGAAACCGACTCTTTTAGACAACAGTACAATGAGCTGCTGCTGGTCTGACTAGTCAGCAAATTTTCACAGGGCCTCCCTAAGAGCTTTGGTCAAGCCAAGACCAGGGGTCTCAGATGTGGAGTGCACACCATTGCCCTCACAGCCTCTTCCTCTGGAGGATGCTTGGGTTCCCGTGATACTTAAGGAAGTTAATTTTAGCCATTTCACTTAGACAGGGATCTGAAACTGAAAATAACATTCATTGCTTTTTTTTTTTTTTTTTTTTTTTTTTTTGCAGTACGTGGGCCTCTCACTGTTGTGGCCTCTCCCGTTGCGGAGCACAGGCTCCGGACGCGCAGGCTCAGCGGCCATGGCTCACGGGCCCAGCCGCCCCGCGGCATGTGGGATCCTCCCGGACTGGGGCACGAACCCGTGTCCCCTGCATCGGCAGGCGGACTCTCAACCACTGCGCCACCAGGAAAGCCCACATTCATTGCTTTTGTTAAGCACACCCACTTTTGACTAATATCCAGAAATGAGTCCCACTGGCCTTTTCCATTTGGGCTACTTATCACAGGGGAGCTGTCCTCTTGCTCTGATTACAGAGGCAAATATGAATGGTAGATGGTATAAAGATGGCTTTGACATTTTTCCAGGCTTTCCCTGACTAATCAAATTGATAATAGAAGAAAAGACCCCTAGAGTTAGAAAGGTCCTTAGTAGACACTGGCAATGAGTAGGCACTCCATAAATTTTTGTGGTTTGAATGAAGGAAACAGTACCATTACTAGCCAACAATAGCGCCAACTAGAGTCCAAAAATGTTCTCAAACAAAAATGCTGAACTGTTGAATGCAATGTGATACGCAAGTGAAAGGACTGAGCTATTAGCAACCAAGGATTTTCATGCTGTGCATTTAAAATATGCTCAATACAGGAAAAATACAAGTTTTAGAATCGGTTGAATGCCACTTGTGCTGACAGCACAGATCTGTCTTCATTTAGCTTCATAGCAGGAGGTTACAAGAACACGATTTGAAAGGGTGTCATATTCTTTTATTGAATATTCAATAAAAGTATAATAAAAGTGAAATGCTGGAGTTCCTAGGAAACATTGTACGCTTTTGTCATGCATTCCGCCTTATAGTAAAATCTTCTCTTAAAAGAGTGTCTTCAGTTCTAATCTCTCCAATGATGCTCAGTGCTATGTGATACAGACCCCCTGGTCATTCTGGAAAATCTGCACTTTTTCTTTGTGATATGAGAAATTCCAGATATTTCATAAAACCACAGTCTTCCAGAAACAGAGGAAACAGGCAATACATGAGCTCTTGAGATGAGCCAAAGGCTTTGGTCCTAGAAAGGAGAGAAGGAAGTGTACACCCAGAAGTGGGCACCCAGGAGTGATAAATACATGAATACATAGAACAAAATAGGATTGATGAGTAAGTTATCTCAGTGCTTCCGAGATCTCTCTCCCTCATCTCCCAGCCTAGTAGAGGGCAGGGTGGGGTGGGGGTCAGTGGAGAGGGTCTTCTGATCTCTCTTGCTTCTCTACAATTCTCTAAAATCACTTCTCCTTTCTTTCTACCTCCTCAGCAAACCCTATCGGTTCTCCTGAGCAATTCAGCTTTTGAAAAACCAAAGACAGAAGGACCAACAGGCCACTTCTACCTCTTACCCCACCAGGGCGCTCTCCTGAATCAAGGATGTGCTGAGCCAGTTACCTGCTGGAAGGGGAGGACAAAGAGGAAGACGCGCACCAATGAATAGCTCAGTCCACAGCAGAGAGCCACACACATAAGGACGTGGAATTAGAGCTCGGCATGTCTCTTGCATGCAGAGCCTTGGTTATGACATTGGTGGGAGGTTATTAGCAGTAAAGATGTTCTCCTTATTTCTCAAGTCCTGCTCAATCCAGAGCGGCCGCTAGACTACCAGGTGAGCATATGGGCTCCTAACCCTCCCTGTTTTCTCAGGGCTTCTGTCTGAGTGAACCCGACAGCCTGGCGGTCCCGGCAGCATGATTAGGACAGAAGCTCTCACCCCGTCTTCAGATGCTAATCCATCCGATTTGTTCACCTCCACTGCCCCTGCCACTCCTCCTCAGGAAGCAGAAAAGAAGCCCCCTTGTGAGTCTCGGGCATGACGGATTCTTCAGTAACTGACAGTGACAGGAACGAGGATAACAGCCGGGCGTAAACAAGGAAGAAGCCACCGGAGCCGCATCCCAGCCCCACCACAGTCTCCCTTGGAGAACCACATGAGCAAATCCACAATCACACCTTGATTTGTAAGAGAAAATGTCAGTCGTGGGGGGAGGATGCTGTTGAAATCCATCTGCTTTTTCTTCTCAAACTGCCAACTGATTTAATCATCTTCCTTAATAAGCTGCATGGAGCTGACCTTTAGAAAACCTCCTGCAGGCAGGAATATTGAAAAGCAAAATGCTTTCCAAACACCAAAGAGCTAAATGTTATTTATTCATGTTATTCTCTGCTCTATGGAACTTGCTACGATCCCAGGTCAAGTGTCTCGGCCATGGATGCATCTCTGTGAGACCATTCACGAACAGCCTGCTGTATATACCCTGCTCTCTAGCTGGCGTTTCTGCAAACCCTAGCTCATGAAACCTCCCAGGTAGGAATTGTTATCCCTACCTTAGAGGGGACTCATCTGAAGTTCAGAGAGGTTAAGCAGCTTTCCCAGGGTCGCACAGCTTGTGAGACTCCACTAGGCAGGAGTTGTGCCTGCCTGTAATTCTTACAGTGCCTAATCTAATGCAAGCAGGAGACCCTTGATGAGATTGTGACACAGGCTATTTCCTTGTCCCCTTCTCACCTTTGCGGATCCTCCACCCTCATCAAACTTTGGAAGCCGTCTCCTCGTGGAGATCAGAACACGCCCAGCTCAGACAACCTAACATACCTCTGGCCAAAGCTTTGATTTACCAGTTTGAAGTGAGGAGGCCTGACCTTAGGGCCTATGTCCCTACTTCACTTGGGTCCCTTTCAGGTGCTGGTTCCCTTGTGTCCTCATTTTACCCCCCGCCCCCCATTAAAATATGAAAGTGCTTCATGGTCAACTTATCATAATACACGTATCTGGAAGTTAGCCATGAAAGGGCTTTGGAGATTTTCTAAGCCAACCCTTTCATCTTTTGACAGATGGGAAAAATAAGACAGAGAGAGAGGTGGCGGCTTGGCTGAGGCCACCAGAGGGAGCCCATTGTCCCAGCCCCAGCCCGTGGCTCTGAGCTCACACCACAGTGCTCTCCGTGTGTGTGAAAGCCACTAGGTCAGCTCTCTGAGGACACCCACATGCTCCCCCTTATCTTTAAACTTGGGAGAAGGCGTATGACTTTGTTCATCTCAAAGGGAATTTCTGACATCAGCCGTCCAAAGGGAGAAGTTGTTTACCTCTAAAACCACACTACTATGAATCTTGTGTTATTATTGCTGGGTCAGTATGGGGCACCTCGGGAGAGGCGGTACGGACGAGGCAAGCAAGAGTGCGATCGACGCATATACACCATTGATACCATGTATAAAATAGACGCCTCATGAAAACCTACCGTATAGCACAGGGAACTCTGCTCAGTGCTCTGTGGTGACCTAAACGGGAAGGAAATCCAAAAAGAGTGGATCTATGTATACGTATAGCTGATTCACTTTGCTGTACAGTAGAAACTAACACAACATTGTAAAGCAACTATACTCCAATAAAAATTAATTTAAAAAAATAATAAAGACTAGCCATGGGTCCTTTTCCATGCTTCCCCAGGCCTGCACCACCCTGCCAGGTTCCTGGGGCAGCCCCATTCCTACAGTGTCGAGGGGGAAGATTTTATGTCCCCATGTCAGCCCAGCAGCGGTAGCACATGACCCCACTACCAGGTAGTGGAGCCAACCTCGCCCCTGATCCCAACCATCTATCTGCCTAAAAACTCCCACAGGCATGCAGACAGAGCCTTTTGCCTTAACCTCTCAGCCCCACACCTCTATCCTTAGCAGGAGGTGGAAGATGCAGGAACCTGGCTACACTGCTCAGGAAGGGAGAAGCAGGGGTCACAGCGGGGTAGCTTAGAGCAGCAGGGAGTCAGAGTCCCGGGCGAGGGAGAACAGGAGTCTCGGGAAACTGCACCATGGAAACCCTGGGGGTTTTACTTTCAACATGTGTGAGTGTGAGTGTGTGCGTGTGCACATGCGTGCATATGTGTGCGATAGAGCCTCTGATAGTTTATGTGCACATGTGTCTGTGCTGATGTCTGTGTGTGAGGGATTGTGCGTGTGTCCTTGTGTGTGTGTGGACATGTGTGATTAGGGTGAGAGGAGGTGGCGTAGGGCAAAGCTGTCAACTCTAACGCCATCATAGGTAGAACAGCATTAACAATAATGAGAAACAAAATCCCTCTGAAAGCGATGTGAACGTGTGAAACAATGGGGTGCCAGTGGGGAAGGTAGACTCCTGATTTGGAGCCAATCAGCTCACACTCCGATAAAATGCAGACTATTATGTTGAGGACCCCTTAGGGTCATTGTGATGAATACTGACAGGGTCTGGCACACAGCGAGGGCTCAGCGATGCTGGTCTTGAGCGTGCTGGTGGGAGTCAGCGAGCAAGAAGGATCATGGAAAGAAGAGAACCCTTTCCCTTGAGACCTGAAGAAGGAAGAACTCTACTCATTAATAATGTTCAAAATTCTTAAGAATATGAAAAAGAATGTATATATATGTATAACTGAGTCACTTTGCTGTACAGCAGATATGAACACAGCACTGTAAATCAACTATACTTCAATAAATAAAGGCACAAGTCAAAATGTTCAAAATTCTTATACTGTGTGTCTCTTAACATGTCAGAAATGTAAACTCAACTAACCCTCAGGAGCAAACTGCAATCGGTTCCTTCTTCTAAAGGTTTTAAACTTGTAGCAGCTGTTGGTAGTGGTCTTCGATGTCCTGGCGAGCCCACCCAGTGCAGAATGTATGAAACCCTGGGAACTTGGAGGCAGCCAGCAAGAGAAAACCCTTTGGAGAGAAATAAAACTCTTAACAATTCCTGCTAACTGTGCTATGAAAGGTAGAACACTGTTTCAATTACCAAATGTCAGCTCTAATCCCCACTTATGAGCATTGGAAATAAAATGATGCAATAATCACACAATCTGCAGAAAAACTGTCAAATACATTCCCAGTACAAATGATTTATTGAGCCAGTGCAGCCACAGCCTGGCTTCACCCCTTAATGGAAGCTGTAAAAACGGTGCCCTGTGCTTCAATAACCACAGTGATTTCTTACAAACCACTGATTAAGCAAGAGATGAGGCAAGCATTTTGGAAACTCCAAAATATCTCTGATAGTTGGAGATCTCTCCAAAATGATTCTCTATCTGTTCAGGTGGCCTATTAAAGAATCGTATAATGGTATGTCAGAAAGGACCTCTCACAACTGAGGCCAATTGCAGAGATGAGAAGAGGTTATGTGTTAGGCAGAGGGCATGCAGTGGTAGAGCTGGGATGAAACCCAGAGGCCCTAATTTCCAGTCTTTTCCACAATCCCCCATAGCCTCACCTATTAACAGGATATAAACAAATGTGGGCCACTAACCTCTATTACCTCCCCCTTGAAAGCTAATCCAGTCAATATGTTAGTGTCACCAACAAGGTAATCATGTGGTAGCGGTTACTCTTGATCAGAAAATTAATAGGTTGGGTAATAAAGAAAGAATGTGCAAACCATTCAACTCTTGGGCATAATATGGATAGAAAAGTCTAGGTGAGAATCCGAGGGTCTGAGTGATGGCCTTTACTCAGGAGGGTGCTTGTGGTAGAAACTTATGGTCCTTCTCTAGAGCCTGGGGTCATTCAAGTTCTTTTATACCCTAAATAGTAAGAGGGAAATTGCCTAGAGGTGCAGAAAATTGTAAAATTAAGGCTTCCAGAAAAGGAGATTGAGGAAGCAGGAAATAGTAGAAATAGCAAAGCAACCTAGAAAAGAAGACTTAGAGTAAAAGATAATAAGTATATTCTTGCCATGAGAGTGTATAGGTTAACGAACCACTTAAACTCATACATCATTATCAGTTTGCAACTTATTTGTGTTAATCCTAAACCATAATTTATGCTACTCTATCTATCATTTAAGGTAAGTAACTGAGGCTCCCTGAAGCAGAGATTATTAAACTATTTTGAATGACAGAGTCTTTGAAAACTCAATGAAATCCATGGATTCACTCCCCAGATAAGTTCACATCTATACATACAAAGTGCCGTATATAATTTCAGAGTATTCAAAGACCCTTTTGAAAGTTTATCGTTGGATCCCAGGATATGGTAACCTGTATTAGACTGAGAAATTTTAACCAGTTATATAAGTATATACCCCAAACTCCTGAAGTTGTTTCACTCTTTGAGTTTCTCAAAACTCCTGTTCTAAACATACTTCTGGTGAGAAGCTTCATCCACCTGAGATGAATCCTAATGTTTCTGTCCACCCTCCAAACTTTCAATGTGTTGCACTGTACGTATTCTTAAACAATACCAGGATTTTTCATCTCTTTGGACCATCTGCTTCCCAAGCATAGGCATCATCCTTTTACGTGTAAGTCTGTTCATGTACATATGTGTGCATAGGGGCATGCGTGTGAATATTTACATGATGCAATATCCAAGGCATAATCTTTTTGATGATCCATTTCTTTATAATTTGAGAATATTAATATCTGTCATATTTATCTCAGAGTAGCTAAGAAAATAAAATGACATCACAGATGGGAACATTCTTTTAAGAATTTATAAAGAATCATAAAAATGTGTGGCATTGTCATTATCAGTGTCATCATACTGTCGTTACATGCAAAACTTAAATGCAGTTTGCAAGCCCCAGTATCATTCAGGAAGTTAGTTTAAAATGTCTGTCCACTTGTAAAATAAAGATGCTATAACTTTCCAGTTATATTAGTCATATTGGCAATACCCTCTGCTCCAGAAGAAGGAACCGGTCACAGCCTGGGTCCATTTTATGAGCCAATGAACAATTCTGTACCCCACAGGGCTGACATTTAGTGGGTCCATGGTGGCATCGCTGTACGGGGTGTTAGCCCCCAACATCTGTTCTGACCAGTTGGTGCCCTAGTCAGTTACTAAATATTTTTAATATTCCTCCTGGCACCAGCTATGTATTAAACACCATGCTGGGAGCTGCAGGAAAAACAAAACAAAACACATATAAGAAAGACATGGCCCATACTCCCCAAAAGGTAAGAACCCGATTGTGGGGCTCAGTCTATTAATAATACAAGGTACTTAGCATTTACTTCCACGTATTAAGGATTTCAGTAGATCAGAAGAGGCAGTCACTTCTAGAAGAACTGGTGGGCAAGATTCCAAGGATAAGGCTGGATTTACAGTGGTCCCACGGGAGACCAACCCAATGCTGATGGTCACCTGTCACCTCCACGAAAATGCACGTGTGGACAGAGAAAGAAAGCAGCCTGCCAGCATTACAAAGCGACAGGAAAAGCGAGAGTCTTTGCATTTTATTTTACAGATGGCTTCTTCTTCTTCCCCCTACCTCCAGGCAGAGATTTAATTACTTTAGAAGGGTAATTTGAAAAATTCTTTAAGACCTCCAGCCATCAGGTGCCACAGGAAAGATAAGTGCTACGCCTAACTGTATCTATTTTGGCACTGTGGGTAATGCACCATTAGATTAGATGGACGAGGCGCTAATTTCACGGTACCAATTTCTGTTCTATGAATTCTTAAATCTGCTAAGCACCTCTGCATTTGCCTCCCCACTGTTAAAATTTAATATGTACAACCCGATTTGGAGTTTAATTGTTTCTTGAGTGAGCTACAATCCAATATTTGTAAAATGCATCCATTTAAATGAAACCCCAGCAAGATTCTGCCTCCTCCTGCAGCCCCATGGGTGCCGGCTTCGGTTCCGCTCCTGTGGAGCCCTCGCTGCTTCATGACACCGATTCCGTCCACAGGGAGAAGGCCACAGCCGCCTGGGGACCGCCCTGCCCATGGCCTTGCGTTCCCTCCAGCCCTCGCCTCCCAGCTCTCTACCTTGGTTGAAGGAACTACATGCGACAGGAAAAATGAGTATTAGTGTGAAGAGCCTATCCCCCTGCCACCCACAGAGGAGAACCTGCCTTTGCTTTCCTGGATCATGAAGCAAGAGCCTAGCTGGATTTTCACCAAATTGAACAGAAACAGGAAAGAGAGTGAAACAGACAAGGAAGCAAAGAAGTCCCTGTGACCTGAAAGAGTCATTAGAGTGGAAGCAGAAGTGGGGAGGCCGATCTTTGTATGGGAGTCAAAGAGATGTAAGGAGGGCTTCCCTGGTGGCACAGTGGTTGAGAGTCCACCTGCCGATGCAGGGGACACGGGTTCGTGCCCCGGTCCGGGAAGATCCCACATGCCGCGGAGCGGCTGGGCCTGTGAGCCTTGGCTGCTGAGCCTGCGCGTCCGGAGCCTGTGCTCCGCAACGGGAGAGGCCACAACGGTGAGAGGCCCGCGTACCACAAAAAAAAAAAAAAAAAAGAAAAGAAAACAGAGATGTAAGGAAAAGCAACGGGGCTTTGAAAATTTGGCTCCTTCTTGGCATTTTCTCAAGACTGAAGTCAAGACTTAAATTGCTTTTCAAGTATTATTAGATGCTGGACTGGAATTTCTCTGAATGAGATGCTGCAGAGGGTGGGCCTCAGGCTGGTTTACAAAGCAGGCTCTTGGTGAAGCTGAAGACTCACGATTCGTTCCCATCCCGCGTCTGAGGGACGGAGCAGGATCAGGGCCTCACCGTCCGCTTCACCTGCAGGACCAGGCTGGCCGGCACGCGGCCCAATCGGACGCGCTTGCAGAAGGCCAGTCTGTATGTTTACACAAACCCATCGTCAGGCTGGAACTCAGGAGCCTCTCGAATCATCCCCTTCCTTGACGTGGCTTCCCCGACACGACCCTTTCTTCTCACCACCTGTCCCTAGCCATTCCTAATAAGTTGAGATCTTTACATTTGTCCCAAGATATCCCTTCTGGAAACCTGTCCTGCACATTCGTCATCTTCCCTAAGGCCGGCCCCCTCCATGAGGCCTGCCCAGGTCACTTCAGAGGCTCAATCATTTTTACTCTTTCTGAAAGCTGGACTTCTGTAGCCATTAATGTATTGGAAAAGCATTGCATGTGAGAGGCGGTAAGGAAAACAGGTAGGGAGACGTAAAAGATAAGGGTGTTTCTGCTGGGAGTTCCAAAATACTATCAATAAAACTGAGCAATTAACTGAATGGGGTACTCGGATGGACCCCCTTACTCCTGGTTACCTGTGGCAGAAAAACGGCCCCTCAAAGGTGTGTGTGGGACCTGATCCCTGGAACCTGTGAATGTGTTACTTTATATGGCAAAGGAGAATGAAGGTTGCAGATGGAATTGAGGTTGCTACTCAACTGATGTTGACATGGGGAGATGGATCTGGATTTTCCAGGTAGGCCCAACGTAGTCACTTTGGTCTTTGGAAGTGGAAGAGGGAGGGAGAAGAGAGACCCAGCGAGATGGCAGCATGAGAAGGACTTACCGTTGCAGGATTTGAAGATGGAGAAGGAGAGCCATGAACCAAGGAGCGTGGGCAGCCTCTAGAAGCCGGAAAAGGCAAGGAAGCAGATGCTTCCTTAGAGCCTCCAGAAGGAATGCAGCCCCGCAGGCACCTTGATTTTAGCCCACTGAGACCCACGAAGGACTTCTGATCTCTGGAACTGTAAGACAGTAAATTTGTGTGGCCTTAAGCCACTAAATTTGTGGTAATTTCCTACAGCAGCAATAGGAAACGAATACAGCACCCTAGACCCCACTGTCCTGCCTTCCCAAAATCCTAGCCCCAAACCATGAGCCTTGCCATCAGCAACTGGGAACTAGAGGAGATCCTCGCTCACATTTTCACAGAAAACTCTGTCGTCCAAACAGGGCCAGCAGAGCACGGTGAGGTCAATATGGGGTCAATAATACAGCACACTTGGGGCATTCAAGGCTCTGTTGACAAGCCTGGGAACCTACCTGTCGCTGTTTTTGTGAGGAAAATAAACTCTAGTGCCAAACATCCAACTTTCTGAGGAATGTTTGGAATTCCTCACACTGGTGAGTTGGATACTGCCTGTGATCTGTGCTGGTGGTTAAGTGAGAACCATCAGTTCAGACTCCAGACATGCAGGAGGCCAAATTATTATTCATTTTCACAAGTTTAAAATTCTGGCTTGTGATCTGGTCCAGAAAAACAATCTGCTTTAGCAGAGGTCTGTGCACTACATGAGCCTCAGGTCAAGACAGGACATTTCCTCAAAAAAGAGAGAAGTGCCTCCCATCACTGACTGAGATGCCAAGTCAGTGCATCACATTACCCAAAGACCATACTCATGGCTAATGCTGTTTTGCAAAAGAGCACATTGAACCACTCCTGGAAACGCTTCTTTAGAAGTACATAAGCTAGAATGTGATTCTAGACTCACATTTCATCAGACAACAGGGGTTGGTATCATAAGACACGTGCTATATATTGATGACATTTGGTGTTCACATCAAATTATAAAGTAGATATTAAAAAGCGTGTTTTATTATCTTCTCTTCTAAGTACAGTAAGTCCCTACATATGAACCTTCAAGTTGAGAACTTCCAAAGAGGTGAACGTGCGTTCACGTGTCCAATCATGTAAGTTAGTTCATGTGTGTGGCATACGTTGTCACATGCGTGCGTCCTCTACAAGTGGATGTGCTTTTGTGTACTTTACTGTACAGTACTGTATAGAGTACAGTAGTACAGTAAGTATCTTTATTTCAAGCCCAGGATGTCCAGAAGCAAGCGTAAAAGCAGCAGTGATGTAGCTGGTACTGTTAAGAAGCGCCAAGCAATGATGGAATTGGAGGCCCAGAGGAAGGACGAAGGGAGACAAGAGGAAGAAGTAACTGAAGAACTGAAGAGACTCATGATGCAGGATATGGCAAGGGGGTTTTCTTTATTTGAGGGGGGCACTGTGAGTTTTTGAGGCACAGGACCCGAACGTAGAATGGTACAGGAAGGTTGCAGCAGCCATTCAGAATGCAATCCAGTGTAACCGTGTCATCGATGCCAAGAAAAAACGAGCTACTACCCAGACATCACTGGATCGTTTTTTCAAGAGTGTAGATAGAAGTGAATCCAGCAAGGAACCAGAACCTGTGTCATCAGCGTCAGGTATGAGTGACATTGCAGCTTGCCCTCCGTCTCCTATTGCTGAGGATCCTTCAGCTCTACCATCTCCCACCTCCTCTCCCTCCTCCAGTCAGTAAATCTTCTTGCCTGTTCACACTATGCCAGCTCCTGTAGGCCAGCTGTTGCACTGTACGACTGTACTTTTCAAGGTACTGTAAGATTAACAATGTTTTCTTTATTTTTTGTGTTTGTTTTTTATGTATTATTTGTGTGAAAAGTATCACAAACCCATTACAGTACAGTACTATATAGCAGATTGTGTTAGTTGGGTACCTAGGCTAACTTTGTTGGACTTATGAACAAATTGAACTTACGAACACAGTCTCAGAACAGAACTCGTTTGTATGTAGGGGACTTACTGTAGCATGAGCTTATGTCTCAGTTTTCCTCAGCCAGTCTTAGCTTTCGTCTGCTGCCTCTTAATTATTATTGATTTCCCCTTTCACTCTCAAAACCGTGCTCATTAATTACAAATTATATGGTCACTATACATATAAAAAGCTATCATAGGTTTCTCACATGTTTTCTTGAATACAATTCCTTACAGTTTCTCTTGCATGTTTCAGAGTTGACTCCATGGGGGAAGAACAGGAAGAGAGGGAAAAGGGTTTTAACTGAGAAATAGATGATATTGTGAATATATAAATTATATATATTAATATATAAACTAGTAATACAATGCAACCAAGTAACAAAACTATGCCAGACTGTTTATATACATGATATGTGCATAATAAAACAGACAAACAAACAAACAAACACTCCCCAGTCCTTGCCTTCCATTATGAGTCATCAGCAGCAGCTTGGAGCTAGAGGAAGTTCTTGCTCACTATTAGTAAGAAATGAAAGCTTATTTTCCCAGAAAAACATTGCTGTCCAAGCTGGTAGAGCTCTTTGGAGTCAATAACACAAATCCATAAGACATACATATACATAATTATATCATTATATATAATATATAATTATGTAGCAACCCCATATATATAACTTATATATAAAAGTTATGATACAGTATGGCTCAGTGACCAAGCTAAAAGGTTCTGGTGAGTCTGACAAGAGTGTCAGCTCTCACCATTTCTATTCAACATTATACTGGAGGTCTAGCTAAGAATATTAGACAAAAAATCGAAATAAAAGGCCATCCATATTAGAAAAGAAGTAAAACTATCTCCTTTTGTACATTATATGATTTTGCATATAGAAAATCTTAAGGAATCCACAAAATCAAAAGAGTACTAGAACTAATAAATGAGTTCAACAAGGTTACAGAGTACAAGATCAATGTCCAAGATCAATTGTATTTCTATATACTAGCTATGAACAATCCAAAAAAAAATTAAGAAAACAATTTCATTTCCAATAGCATCAAAATATTTTAAAATAAATTTAACCAAAAAGTGAAAATTTTTACACTGAAAACTACAAAATACAGTTGAAAAAATTAAGGAACACTTAAAAAAATAAAAACATCCCATGTTCATGGACTAGAAGACAATATTACCAAAATGGCAATACCCCCACAAATTGATCTACAGATTCAACACAACCCCTATCAAAATCTCAGTTGCTCTTTTGAGAAATTGACAAGCTTATCTTAAAATTCATATAGAAATGCAAGGGATCCAGAATAGCTAAAACAATCTTTAAAAAAGAACAAATTCAGAGGACTCACACTTCCCAATTTCAAAACTTATGACGAAGCTACAGTAATCAACACTGCTTGATACTGGCATAATGATAGACAGATAGATTAATGAAATAGAATTCAGAATCCAGAAATAAATGCAGACATTTATGGACAGTTGACTTTCAACAATTGCCAAGATAATTAAATGGGAAAATCTCTTCTCAAAAATAGGGCTAAGACAACTGAATATTCTTATACAAAAGAAAGAAATTGGAGCCGAACCTCACACCATATACAAAAATTATATACATACGATCTTAAAAATATATCAAAATGTACCAAAGATCAATATATGTGTTAAAAACTATGAAACACTTAGGAAAAAACATAGGAGTATATCTTTGTGATCTTGGATCAGACAGTGTTTCTTAGACATGACACTAGAAGCAGAAGCAACAAAAGAAAAAAAAGATAAAATAATGTCATCAAAATTAAAAAATGTTATGCTCAAAGGATACTATAAATGAAAAATGAAAAAACATTCCACAGAATGGGAGAAAATAATTGTAAATTACATACCTGATGAAGGTCAAGTATACAGAAAATATAAAGAACTATTATGATTCAACAATAAAAAATAAATAGCCCAATTACAAACTGGACAAATTATTTGAATAGACATTTCTCCAAAGAAGATATAAAAATGGCTAATAAGCACATGAAAAAACATGGAATTACCATATGATTCAGCAATTCCCCTCCTAGGTATATACCCAAGAAAATTGAAAGTATATGTCAATGCAAAAACGTGTACATTAATGTTCCTGTCAGCACCATTCATAATAACAAAGGAAAACACCCATCAATGAGTGGATAAACAACATATGGTGTATTCATACAATGGAATTTTATTCAGCCATAAAAAGGAATGAAGTCCTGATACACACTACAACGTAGATGAACCTTGAAAACATTATGCTAAGTGACAGACGCCAGTCACAAAGGTTTACATACTGTATGATTCCATTTATAGGAAATATCCAGAATAAGCAATCTGCACTCTGCTTTATTTTTCCTTCTCCTCTTCTTTTCCATGCTTCCGCCCCACTACTTCCAGCTTTTCTGGATCTGGCCCTGGTTCCAACTCTTCTATTCAATTCACTCCAAATACATGTATCTGACCCCAAAATAATCTCCTCCAGCCTTTTCTCCTGCTTGACTGGCCAAGTTAGGATGTGTCAAAATTGTCCCAAGTAGCTGCATCTTCCAATATACAGCACTAGTGCAGAGACTGGTTCAACACACACCCACACAATGAGACAGAAACTTCAGTGGGTCATGTGAAGAGAGGGGATAATTTGGGAAACTAGGAGCCTGTGTCATCCTTTTAATGAAATAATAACAGATTTTTTGATTTGCACCCATTTGCAAAGTTACTGCTCACACACAAGCTTCTCAGAGAAGGTGATTCATCAGTCAGCCATCCCGTTACAAGCCATGGAAAAACAAATCACCATGCTGCACACATCATAAAAATGGAAATCAAGGAGGCTGTTCATTAATGCAGATTAGTTTTAAGCTTGGCATAGCTTTGCTCTGCTGAGATTAATACACACACAAGAAATTCTCAGTAGGCCTTGGGTCCTTGGTAATATATAGTCCTTATTACTTTGCTAACTAATGAACCTTCAAGCTCAGGAGAAGCAACTTCCAATTGTCCACGTTCTCTGCAGATGGACCAGGGATCAGAGCTCCCTGAAGCAGGCTTCCTCATCAGACTCTCTACCCTCAGCCACGGCACCTCTGGCCCATCTCTGCCATCCCTGAGTTGGTTTGCTCTTACCAAAATGAAAGAATGATCCTGGTTTCAAGGTCTCCTCAGCTGTTTTTCAACCAAGCAACTGAACACGAAGTAACCCAACGAGCTAATGAACAAAAAAAGTTAATGGCAAAAGATGGTGCCGTGTGTCGTCCCTCAGCGTCAGAACAGAAATATATTTTAAAGAGAATCTCAAATCCCATAATCTGAGAGGTTGACTAATGGGAGAATTTCAGGCTTTGAGAAAAACCAATGGAGAATTTTTTATTTTCCTTTCTTGGTCAATGGGAGGAGCTTTTTAAATACTTCAAATCACACCGTGCAGGCAGCTGTCTACTGCAGTCAGATTAGAGCTGGTTTTGGTGTCTAACCTAATTCAAGAGAATAGGCCAGCTCTGAGTAGAGGCACTGCTGCTTACATGGTCGGCTGCCTCTTTTATTTCTTTCCTCCACTCTTTATTCCTCTCTTTTTTTTTTCCTTTTTCTCCTCTCTCTTTCTCTCATTTTTGGTCACAATTCCTCCTTTCATGTGTCACTGTGTTCATTCTTTCTCCCATAGAATTTGCATAATAAAAATATAAACATCGCACAAAACAAGATGTGTAGCTTTAATGACACTAACCACCACAGCAAAGGCAATCATTTGTGAGTGTTTCTTAAATAGTAAGCCTAAATCTGTGGTCCTCAAATTTTTTTGAATGTGCCCCCATTTGAGTAAGTGATTTTTAAATGTCCCATCAATATACGCATATATTTATTTATAAATTGTGTACATGTACAACTACTATATACTCTATATAGTACAGTATAAAACCGTACTATAACATTTTACAAAAAATTTTAAAGATAAAATTAAAACAGGGGTCAACTAACTTTTTCTTAAAGCACCAGATAATATATATTTTGGGCTTTGCATGCCATATGGTCTTCTTTGCAACTACTTAACTCTGCCACTGTGTCATGAAAACACCCACTGACAATACATAAACAAATGGCTATATTCAAATAAAACCTTCGTTACAAAGACAAATGGTGGGCTGGATTCAGCCATGGGCCATATCTTGCCAACCCCTGAATTGAAAAATAAATAGTAGTAAAAGTAAAAGTCCCAAGTATTTTTTCTCCTACCCACTTGGAGGCTGCTGCCCAAGATTATGCGAAAGAATATGACTCGACTTTTCTTAATTCACCAATTCCCGATTACTACTGCAGAATATAATCTGTTCTGTTATTTCTATACACTAAGACAAAGAGTACAAAGCACAGCTAGGATGAGACACAAATGCTAAGCTCTAGGCTGAGCTCACTTCTAGATATATAATTTACGTCACAAATTATATTTCACACCAACTCTGCAGTTCAAATTCATGCTTCAACAAAATGTCAAATTACTATGTGTCTTGGACCTTTCGAGTTCTTGGCACATAATCGAAGACATAGATGTCAAGTTAGAAAATCCCAAGGGACTATTGAATAATGAAAAAGAAAACCCCAAATAAAAGCAATAAGACGTGTGTGTGTGTGTGTGTGTGTGTGTGTGTGTATTAAGTTGGGTAAACAAATACTGTCATCTTGATCTTTAAAAATGTTATTGTTGATGCTATTGTGCTGAATCCATTAATCTGTAAACAGGGATCTTGGAAAATCTGGACATATTATTGAAGTCATCTGTATTAACTCTGGCTGAAACTGGAAAAAGAAAACTGATGGGTGTACAGTTTTGAGTATCAGGCCAGATTCACTGATAATTTTTTTATCTTGCTTCACTGGTGTAGAAAATCTTAACACTGCAGTGGCATGTTTAGAATGTCAGTGCAATCAACCCTCTCAAGGCAGAGCCCTCTCTATTTTGCTCTAGTAACAACTTCACCAAACAAAATGGAAGCATTACTTTAATCATTTTAGTCAAATTGAATGTGTCAAGGAGAAATACTATGAATAGAGGCAGCACTAATTCAAAATCATGCCTTCAGTCCCAACAATCCCGAGTGAAGCAGAGAAAAGAGATTGCATGGCTCAAGAAGAAGATGCTAGCAATTAGGAAACCTTGGTTCTAATGCAGTTCAAATGCAATCCATTTCAGTGTTTTGAGCTTCAGTTTTCCTATTAATATGATAATAATACATGACTTACACAGCTATTGGGAGATTAAAATGAAATAACACATGTGAAAGTGCCTCACAGAGGGTCTGGAAAACAACAGGTGCTCAATGAATAACCTGAGTTTTTTCTCCTTCTTTCTCCTTTATGTATCTCAATATTATCATCTCTAAAACAAATATATATATATATATATATATATACATACACCAAATTTGCATGATAACTAGGAATGTTCAAGAGATAACTGAGGAAGATAAAATGCCTTGCAAAATAAAAAATTCTCAGCTCATGGAAAATATAAGTACAATTAAAAATTAACCCAGGGCTTCCCTGGTGGCGCAGTGGTTGAGAGTCCGCCTGCCGATGCAGGGGACGAGGGTTCGTGCCCCGGTCCAGGAAGATCCCACATGCCGCGGAGCGGCTGGGCCCGTGAGCCATGGCCGCTGAGCCTGCGCGTCCGGAGCCTGTGCTCCGCAACGGGAGAGGCCACAACAGTGAGAGGCCCGCGTACCGAAAAAAAAAAAAAAAAAAAAAAAAAAAAAAAAAAAATTAACCCAAATTATCTTAATATATTGCTACCTCTTAATACTCCACAGAGGATATCTTCTGGTCACTAAAAGGAAAAGAAATCCTGTACATCTCCTTTTCAAAAGATATTGTCCCAGCTTGAGGCTAAAAACCACTTCTCTGAACAGGTATTTTCCATGTCTATGAGCAAAGGCCATTTTAGACTCCATACAAGGAAAAAACTACACCCAAAGACCGCTTTTCTGTAATTATATCAACATCAGCCGTGACATGCCCAAACTCAAGGAGATTAAGAAAAATAAAGGAGAGAAGCAAGTCTTTATTCGTCTCCTTCTCCAGTATCCCAGGATATCACCACAGGCCCCCAGAGCTTTTACATGTTTTACCTGGAAGTTGGTGGTGATCCATCAGGAAGGCCAAACAGCCTGTGTGTTCATAACCGAGTATCATACGTAACCTAAAATCTCATCATTACTGTTTTAGTCGTGGATAAATTCACCGAGTATTTCTGGGTTTCCACCCTTCAAGGCACGTGTCGGATTGCACTGCTTACTCCCTTTCCCCGTGGTTGGGTGTGGCCATGTGACTGCTTCTGACCAATGAGTAGCAACTGGAAGCCCCAGGTGCACCCCAGACTAGAGGATTTAAGGTCAGTGGGAGACCTTCCAGAGCTCTATTTCTCCAAATATGGTGGCTGCTCTGCCAACCAAGGTGAAGATACAGAACTAGAGCCCCATAACCACTTCAGGAGAGATGTGTGGCATGAACATAAAATAAGCCTCTCTTGTTTGAAGTCATGAAGACTTTGAGATCACTTGTTAATGGAGTATAGCACAGCCTATTCTGACAGGTTCTCCAACAAAGCAAGTCATTGAGTTTCCCTTAAAGGCAGAGTGTAACTCACCTGTTATCAGTAATTAATAGACAATCAGTTAACCAATTAACCCCGGGAAAGAGCATATTTTTTAAGAAATGAAACATGGATAAAGACAGAAGTCATTAACACTTAGTATTCTGGGAAGGCAGGCCAGAGTGAAACAATATTGGAAATTCCTCTGCACATATAATGGCCTGAGAGTTATAATATATCTATAGTTAATAATTAGTATCATTATAATTGCAAATATTTAATGAGAACTTACTATACATTAAGCATTGTGTTAAGTGCTTTACAACAAAGATATCTCATTTAATCCTTACAATAACCTTATGAGGTAAAAAACGATCCCAATTTTACACGGGCAACGAAGAAAGCAACAAAAAAGATAAGTTACGTACAAGTCTGTCCAAAGTCAAACTAGTCTCTCAACAGCAATAATAATAGCTATAAAGGGATAGATGATAGATAAATCAGAAGAAGGAAGGGAGGAAGGAAGGAGGGAGGGAGGGAGGGAGGGAGGGAGGAAGACATAATGGTTGATGCAAAAGCATATGAATCGTCCCTTATTTAGCAATATTCAATATCTGTATTCCAGTTCTTGTCAAAGAACATAACTTCAAATTCTCTATTCTCTGATCCTTATCTAAAGCTCAGTGATAAGAAATCATTTTTCTTGAGGGACTGCCTACAGAATATGCACTCTATCCCTTTTTTGAGATCAACAGCCCTTAATAACTAGGAGGCAGGCACAGACCCCCTTATAAATCTTATGAAACCTATGGACCCTTTCCTAGAAAAATATACGTACATAAAATTTTGGAGGATTCATAAACAGTCCCTCAAGTCTCATTATGGATTCCTGAGGGGACCCTCGTTGCTAAATGCCTCTTTCTAGTGACTGTCCTTGGACCACTGGACCCTGCCTCTGTTAGCACACATTCCCAGTCACATGCCGGGTCCTTGTCCTGTTCCTGCAGGGCTGAGGCTTGATGGAAATGAGCATTCTGATGCATGCATCTTGTAGAAGCTGCGGTCCAAATGATGCATTCTCCCGGAAGTGTGTAAAGAGATACAGGCAGGAGGATGTTTGGTGAGTGTGGCTTCTCAGCTCAGGTTGATGGTGGTGTTTCCTGCTTGTCCAGGGTGAAGTCCAGCCAGGCCAGAGGACACCGTTGTACTAAACTTCTTATGCCCCAAGCATGCCATCTTGAAACAGCAGCGTAATTACTTTATAGGGTTGTGAAACCAGCCCACTACATTTCACCACCTTAAAATGTTGCCCTTTCAGGGGTCAAATTGCTTCTTGGCTTTGACTTAACCACCCCCCTCCGCAGTCTAATCTTCCTTGTACTCAATCTTACCAAGTCTAGACACAAAGAATGTGGGTGCTTCCCACAGCTGCTGGGAGAGGAAATCCCTCTCTCAGGAAGATGAGTGCCAGTGTAACATGTAGCAAGAAAAGCGGGTAATAGCTTTACATGCAAAATGAATAATTTCTCTCTCATTGTTTATAGAAACAATGGAAAGAATACCAAAATGCTAATAGTAATTACTTCTAGAGGGTGAGATTGATAGTGAGAGTTTTATTATAATATTCATTGTTTATTGAAATTTTCTACATAAGCCTACATTTATAATGTTTATAGTCAGAAAAAAATAGACGCTAAAAAAAAAAAAGTATGCGAGAACTATTAACTCTTGCTGGCATCTCCAAATACTCTGATGGCTCTTACAGTAGAGGCAGACAAGAGGATGGATATTTATGTGCTAATAACTTAATGTTCTTTATTTCACTTAATCTTTACAACAGGCCTATGATATAGGTGTTATCCACCTTTTTAACTGAAAGGGGAAAAAACTGAGATTTATGGAGGTTTAAGAAGTTTACCCAGGGCTTCCCTGGTGGCGCAGTGGTTGAGAGTCCGCCTGCCGATGCAGGGGACACGGGTTCGTGCCCTGGTCCGGGGGGATCCCACATGCCGCAGAGCGGCTGGGCCCGTGAGCCATGGCCGCTGAGCCTGCGCGTCCAGAGCCTGTGCTCTGCAACGGGAGAGGCCACAGCAGTGAGAGGCCCGCGTACCACAAAAAAAAAAAGAAAAAAAAGAAGTTTACCCACAATCACACGGCTAGAAAGTGGCAGAGCCCTCTCTGACTTCTACAGCCTGGACACTTTCTACTGTTTCTCAAATGGCAGAAAGAACCAATGAAATATGACATTTTATCTTCCAAGTCTCAGAAATAACTGGTGAAGAAAACATCTGTGTTTTGCAGACTGTGCCCAGGCTAGGGAGGAGATCAAAGTTTCTCTCTCTTGAAAGCCAAGGCCACCAACCCCTTGGATACATGACTTCTCTCCATGCGGCACAGGAAAGTTTCAGAACTTGGAGAAGTGTGGGAGCTGAGTCCAGTAATCGAGTAATGAGCCTTAATGAGGAGATATGGTCACTGCCTGCAGGGGCAGAGAAGACCATGAGGCGGCAGGGACTGCTCTAGAACACACGCTCCCACGCAGGCCTGCCAGCTTTCCATTCCTTCCCCAAAGATTCCTGGAGAAAAGCAATGTTGCTCCTCATTGCAGGACCATGCCCAGTGCCAGGAGCAAAGCAGTACCTGGCTGGAATTCGCATCACGTGGCTGCATGGCTGTCTCTGTGGATTGGAGACTGATGCTTATGAGGCCAAGGTTGCTGTTTCACCCCAGCTATCTTTCTGTAAAAAGAAACTCTGCACAATTTACAGAGTCTGCACTGCCAATCTCTACCAGCTGTCTCACAAATGCCCATGTTGGACTAAAGTGAGAGACTCTAGGGAGTCTGAGGGGAGCCAGAAGAATTCCTTCTGATGGGCCATCTTTGACAGCTGTGACTTTAAAATAATGAGGCGTTTGGAAACATTCTCTATTCATTAGAGTGTCACTGATTCTAAAAGCGCACCAAAAACTTTTCATCTTCCCAAATCCACTGTGTGACAATAAAGAAACAGAAAAGGAAATCAACTTGTAGAGGCACCAGGAACAGGGAAGGGTGGACCACTGACAGATCAGAAACGTTTATAGCCTTCCAGAAGTTAAAAAGGGGATGGGATAGTACTTGTCAATAAATAGAGGGAGGAAGGCACAGCCCAGAATATGCTGAGGAGAAAACTCCGTGGTGGTGGAAGTTGATCTTCCCTGTAGATCTGCAGGTTTTTCATGACTTGGAATATTAGTTTCCTATTGCTGCTGCAGCAAATTACCACAGACCCAGTGGCTTAAAAACCTCAATTTATTATCGTATAGTGTTGGAACTCAGAAGTCTGAAATGGGTCTTATGAAGCTAAAATCAAGGGCTGTGTTCCTCCCGGGGCTCTAGGGGGAATACCGTCTCCATGCCTTTGCTAGCTTCTGGAGGCTGTCCACATTCCTTGGCTTGTGGCCACATCACTCCTACCAGTGTTTGCTTTGCCACATCTCCTACTCTGACTCTGACTTTGCTTTTCTACCTCTTATAAGAATCTTTGTGGGCTTCCCTGGTGGCGCAGTGGTTGAGAGTCCGCCTGCCGATGCAGGGGACACGGGTTCGTGCCCCGGTCTGGGAAGATCCCACATGCCGCGGAGCGGCTAGGCCCGTGAGCCATGGCTGCTGGGCCTGCGCGTCCAGAGCCTGTGCTCCGCAACGGGAGAGGCCACAGCAGTGAGAAGCCCACGTAATGCAAAAAAAAAAAAAAAAAAGAATCTTTGTGATTATAAGAGGCCCACCTGGATAATCCAGGATAACCTTCCCATCTCAAGATGCTTAATCACATTGCAAAGTCCCTTCCGCTATGTAAGGCAGCATATCAGAAATTCCAGGGATTAGGAAGTGGACATCTTTGGGGGTCATTATTCTGCCTAGCACGCTTGGTAAGGAGATACAGAAAGTGAAGTGAGAAGCAGGACAACAAATAAGGCTTCAGATGCAGAATAGCTCAAAGCAGCCACAGAAGTTGGCTTCACATACTGCACTCAGAACAATTGGCAACAGAAATGTTGACTGCAGAATAAAGCTGGATAAATGCTCTCCAACAAAACTGAAGTCTGTCAGGGAAGGTCTTGGGTTCCCATACAAAAGAGAAGATCAAGAACACGGAACAACTGATTTTAGAGAAAAGAGATGAGTGGAAGGGGAGGGATGGGAGAGAGGAGATTTAAAATTTTTAATAGGTATCTTCACAAAGATTCTAAAGTTATTGCATTCATAAAATAAGAATAGTCTACTATGAAAAGAGAGCAATTCCAATAAAGTTCTTGAAAAATAAGCTAATAATTTGTAAGACAAAAATACAACAGATGGACTGGATAAAGTTGAGAAAACTTTATGAACATCCAATTCATAAGGGGCATAAATAATCAACAAAAGAAAAGAAAATTCTCCTGAACTGAAGAGAGAGATAATTCTTCTTTTGAGAGGGCCAGCTAAGAACTGAACAGGGTGAATATTTCTATTCATGTCCTCACAAAATTATAGAACACCATGATGAGAGAAAAGACTCAAAAGTCTCCAAAGAGATTAAAAAAACCCCCTCATCTACAAGGGAATGCAAAACCGTTCTCAACAGCAACATTCTTTAGAAGACAATGAGCCATGATTTCAAAGCTCTGTAGAAGATGATAATACTGAATCTAAACTTTGAATCTTCAAACTATCCATTGTGAACAAGGGGAAAATCAATACATTTTCTGACAGGTTTCAGAAAACTTGCTCAGGAAAGGCATTCAGCAAGTTGTATCTTTATTGCAATGTACTTGGGAAGTACTGCCAGAAAATAAAGGAGGCAGCAAGAAAGGGGAAGATGGAATATAGCTGCAGCTGACACTACAGGTGGCTCACTCAAATCAACACCCATGCTACCCCCCCTTTCTGTGTGCCTGGAGGCTACTGAGCCTGGAAACTCAAAACCTCCACTTCCCTGGCTCTCTTGCAGCTAGATGCTGCCAGTGGAGAGATGGTGTCTCCTGAGGCAGCTAAAGTCCAACTTCTGCTCCCTGGGTTCTAACCTCCTGGGTACTAAGCATCAGGCAGCAAGCAAAGAAGTTTCTGCCAGAACTGACCATTGTGTACTTGGGTGTTTCTCCTGAATAAAACATTTGTTCCTAGCTCTAACACATCTTCTCTGAAGAATGCAGAAATTCCGTAAACCACCTATTACCCTGACATAAAGCATTTTCTGCTTAGAAAAGCTAGTGTGGATTCGGTTGCCTGCCTTTGGGGATTAGGAGTAAGAGTGAAGAGGTTATAAGAACAAATGGTTATGGCTTTCTTTACAAATGCTTCTGTATTGTTTTATTTTCTGCTCTGTGCATGCATCACTTTGAAGAGAAATTTTTTTTTAAATTTTAATGTAGCAATGAGAAAAAGAAATGAGTCTTTTTGCCTAATTCACGGGTTTAGCAAATCCAGATGGGCCACAAACATATGCACAGTTCTCCAATTCACCCCTAACCAAAGAAATGCAAAATTGAAGCTATGCTGTGCCCATCAAACTGGCATAAATTTTGAAATACCATACCTACTGCGGGCTGAGGTGTGGAGAAATTGTACTTTTAGGTGGAAGCATGAAATGTTACAGCCTCTTGGAAAAGCAATCTGGTAACACTGATTAAAATGCAGATTAAAATTTTAAATATATGTGCTCTTCAATTTAGCAAGCCCAGTCCTTGAAATCTATCCCACAGAAATAAATAAAACCACCAGAACTTAAGAACTGTTAGTTATAGTATTGTTCATAGTAGTAAACACTGGTATTAAAAGAAAGAAGAGGGCTTCCCTGGTGGTGCAGTGGTTAAGAATCTGCCTGCCAATGCAGGGGACACGGGTTCGAGCCCTGGTCCAGGAAGATCCCACATGCCACGGAGCAACTAAGCCCGTGCGCCACAACTACTGAGCCTGCGCTCTAGAGCCCGCGAGCCACAACTACTGAGCCTACGTGTCACAACTACTGAAGCCCGTGAGCCTAGAGCCCATGCTCCACAACAAGAGAAGCCACCGCAATGAGAAGCCCGTGCACCGCAACGAAGAATAGCCCCCGCTCACCACAGCTAGAGAAAGCCCACACTCAGCAACAAAGACCCAACGCAGCCAAAAATAAATTTAAAAAAAAATTTAAAAAAAAAAGACTGTATTAGATTCCTAGAGCTGTCGTAACAAAGTACTACAAACTGGGTGGCTTTAAACAACAGAAATTTATCATCTCACAGTTCCAGAGCCTAGAAGCCTGAAATCAAGGTGTTGGCAGGGCTGTGCTTTCTCAAGACTGTAGGACCACCGTGTTCCATGCTTTCTCGCGGCCTCTGGTGTTGCCTGCAATCCTTGGCTACAGCTGCATCCCTTCAATCCCTGCCTCTGTCGTCACATGGCTGCCTTCTCCCTGTGTGTTTCTATCTCCACCTCTTTCTAGAAGGACCCCAGTCGTATTGAAGTAAGGCCCACCCTAATGACCTCATCTTAACTTGATGGCATCAGCAAAGACCCTATTTCCAAATGAGGTCACATTCACAAATACGGGGAGTTAGGACTCCATTTCTATATCTTTTGAGGGGGACACCACTCAGTGCATAACAAAGACCCTTCAACTTCCCATTCTTTATCTCATGAATGATTAAAGCTGTTTGCTCCCCTGAAAGTAGCTAGCCATAGGAAAAAAAAAAATTTCCCATGCAGACAACTGACTGAGGCTTCCCCTGCTTACAAAAGAACCCCAGCTATCAATCACCCCATCTGCAATGCTCTTACCCCTCCCTATAAAAGTCCACTTGGCAATTCCACTCTGGTCTTTGGATCTGGGATACTCTCTCTACTGTGGCAGGCTGGATATATCCATCTCCTTGCTTGTTCAGTTTTTGTCTTTGACAGTGGGTAGGGTGTCACAGTCAAATTCTCTCATGTATTGTGAGTAACAAGTGACAGGGGGGCCGCGGCAGCGAGGGCTGATAGTAGATGCTTGGTGGCACATGCCGCAGAGAATACCGTGGTGCTGGGCCGGACGCCCCCGGCAGGACCACTGCACTCACACCCTCCTTGTTGAGAATATCAGCTGCCGACAGCTCCCACGGTCAGCTGAGGCGAGTCTCTGGCTGGGAATTGCTTCAGCTTAGTCACCATTTGTACTTCAAAGACTAGACAGACTAATATATTTGTGGATTCTCACTTCCAACTATAGGAATGTTCCTCCTCCACCCTCCAGCAAATACAAAAAGGGAGCCAGGCCTGGTGTTGCCTCTCTCGTGTGCTTTTGTGTTGCAGAGAGCAGAAGCTGAGAGGCACCCAGGGGTTAACACTCCCTTCCCCCATCTGGACTTCTGTGTGTCCAAGACCCATGACTCATTGAAGCGATTAGGCTGAATGGTCCCAAGGCAAAGGAGTGGGGCTGGGCAGGGCATATGGAAGCAGCCATATCAAAAGCAGCTGGTATCTCTTTCCAAAAGAGCCTGGAGAGGAGACAAAGTTTTATAGCCTCTTAAGAAGAAATACCAGAGTTGGCTCAGGGATGCTGAAGAGACCGAACATTAAGAGAGGCAGCCTTGCCAACAGCAGCCAAAGACGGCAAGCAAGTGCTTGACAGGGAACCAGGAAAGCATCCCGCCTTCAAGTGGACCGTGTAAGTTTGAACAGCGAGGACCTTGGTCATCATAAGGATGGGTTATAGACCAGAGGCCCTGCTGCCATCCCCGCTGCCCTGATCCTTGTGCACCTGCACGGAAATGGAACAATATTCCAAATAGGACTGAGATCTGATTTCTCACCCTCTAAAGGGTTAAAGCTCTCAGTCAGAAGAAATTTGGTTTGTAAAAACAAGATATTTCTTGCCCCCTGCGAGTGTGAATCAAAATTTTAACTGCTATAGAGGCAAATACAAGTCAGCCCGACAGCAGTATATAAATAAGACAGCTACCAATTGCTTTTTTTTTTTTGCAGTGGTGCCCCCCAAGCTCCAGCTCAGAGGTCATGATTAAAGCTCTCTGGAATCCACGGCTCAGGGAAGCGCGGTGGGTCACCTCTCCCAACACCCTGCCAACAAAAATTCCTCCTCTCTCCTCCTGGCTCCTTATTTGTTTTGTGAACGATACCTTAAACTACCATCTCTGGGTCTGAGTTGACTTAAGTCCAGTTACACAAGTAGAGGCTCAGTGGGTCTTTCCTGCCCCCCGGGGAGTAGGAAAAAGGACTGGAGTGACCCTCCTTCCCGAGATCCCCTCAGGAGAATGTTATGAGAAGACAGACCCTCAAACGCATGTGGCAACAACAAACCAATGTGCAGGTGTCGGGGAGAAGGCTGGTTGGCTGCAGGAAAGGAGGAAGAGGGGGTTTTGGAGAGAATGAGCCCCTTCCCAGCACGCATGCTTGAGTAGCGGGACAGTCCTTCTTCTGTTGTTTATTTGTTCTCAGCAACACTGAAGAAGGGCTTCCCTGGTGGCGCAGTGGTTGAGAGTCCGCCTGCCGATGCAGGGGACACGGGTTCGTGCCCCGGTCCGGGAAGATCCCACATGCCGCGGAGCGGCCGGGCCCGTGAGCCATGGCCGCTGAGCCTGCGCATCCGGAGCCTGTGCTCCGCAACGGGAGAGGCTACAACGGTGAGAGGCCCGTGTACCGCAAACAAACAAACAAACATTGAAGGCCTATTTCAAGGCTTTCACAGCGGGTGCCTGTCTCCCTCACATGGTTGTCACCTGCTGTACGCCCCCCTCCCGCTAGCCCAAGGCGCTGAGACAACTCATGCCCCGCCCACCCAGGACTCCCCCTCTGTCTCCTGAGCTCTCCTTCCTGGTGCCCCCATCTGCCCGTAACCGGTGGAGCATCCTTGTGCGGTGCTGGGGAAGACGCCCTGGGACGGAGCTCCGTGTCACCTCCCTTTCGTGACCCTGGAAGCATCTTAGGACAACAGTTGCCACACTGTCCAGCCACTCTATCCTAAGAAGAGTGTCATTGGAATCATTTAGACTCACCTTTCAGGAACTGGAAAGTCCGGCTCCATAGAAATCCAAATCCAGTCTCACCTGCGGCGGAACGTCTCTCCCCTCCCCCCAGCTTAGGCCGGACCTGCAGCCGGAGACACACAGAGCGTGGCTGTCCCCTCGCTCCCCCTCCCTCCCCCGCCCTCTCTCTGGGTCCCCCTCCCTCCTCGAGAGTTGGGGTCAGCAAGAGGCCTGAGAGAAGCGGCACGTTCTGCCCTAACTGGGGCTGTTCCCCGTCACCAGCAACTCCCTCCATGGGACTGAGGCTGCGTGACCCCAGGGGGCCTCCATGGGGTACCATGCCCGGACAAGAAGCACGTCTCGGGCTTCCCTGGTGGCGCAGTGGTTGAGAATCTGTCTGCCAATGCAGGGGACACGGGTTCGAGCCCTGGTCTGGGAGGATCCCACATGCCGCGAAGCAACTAGGCCCGTGAGCCACAACTGCTGAGCCTGCGCGTCTGGAGCCTGTGCTCCGCAACAAGAGAGGCCACGATAGTGAGAGGCCCGCATACCGTGATGAAGAGTGGCCCCAGCTTGCCACAACTAGAGGAAGCCCTCGCGCAGAAACGAAGACCCAACACAGCAAAAACTAATCAATCAATTAATTAATTAATTAAAAAAAAAAAAAAAAAAGAAGCACATCTCCCTGCTGACTTCCTTCATTCACCCCACAGCTCTTCACAGCGGAGAGCCCTCACCTGGCCAGCCACCCTCGTCAACCAGCATCCACTTGGTCCACAGGAAACTCACCCATCCTTGGCAGGCTAAGCGGTGCAGAGGCAGGCAGCCCATAGCCCTGACAACCCAGGCTGGCCCCACTCACCTCCATCTTCCAGATTTCCCCTGCAAGCAGTAGGCGCCAGTCTATATGCTCACAATTCCTTCTCTCACCCAAGGTCTTGTGTCAAGTTCTCCCAAGAACTCCCCTCCATGCTCTGTTCTATGGGCAGCCCCAGAGCAGCCTCACAGCTTCAAGGCTCTTCTCTCTTGTCTTAGGAGAAGTGGGGACATCCCCACCCTCCTCCTGGGGGAAGGGAGAGGAAGCACCCGCCACTTTCTCTAGGCAGACCACCTACCACTAAAAACCCCCGGCAAGAACTTCCTTTTGCGTTCATATAATCTCCAGCTTTTATAAACGGGTGGGAGTGTCTGGGGAGCACAGAAGTGTGGCGCGGGGAGCGAGGATCGTAGGATGACCTGGCCACCCCCGAGCAAGCCCTGCCTAGGTCTGGCAGCTCCTTGGCCAGATCTGCAGACTGTGGGAGGCATTGGGTCATGTCGTTTTCAGCTTTGAGGCTTCTGTGGAAAATCTGAAACAAGAAAAGTTTTGCAAGGGATCCTGCTACATATTTGTATTCCTAATCCTTCAAAGCCCCACGCCAACCCTCAGCCCTTCCAGGAAACCTTTCTGCTCTGACAACTCCGCCCTTTACCGAGAGCTCCTTTTTCTGGAACATTCCATGCACTTAATGACAGAACAACACGTTCTGACGAGTAAATATATTCTGTCTCATGTTGGTCTCTTGTTGTTCCTCCATGTTGGTCCCAATAGCGTGGCAGACTTTCTGAAGGTAGAGACTATGCTTTATACTTATTTTGTATCCCCTATGGCTTTCACCAGTTAGCTGCCAACATAAAGGTGTGCAATACATATCTGAAGTGAGTTGAATTGAATGTTCAATCAGACACCCACTGGATGGAGACAGCCTTGGTGGGGTTAGGGGTGCAGTGTGCAGAGCAGTGTTTCTTTCTGAAATTTACGTGTTGTAAAATTGAACAGGCACGTTGTAAAAACAACATATGCGTCTGCTCCTTGGACTCAGATAATGCTGTTTATGCATCTCGGAGAATAACCACCTGGGCTCGGGATCCAAGGTATTGGAACCACGTGCACAGGCAGCCCTGGGCATTGAGACTGTGAGAGGGGAGCGATGGAGAGAGCCGGGACACGAACTCCTCTCCCACCTCATCTTCAACCCACTCCCACCCGGGTTTAGTGGCTAGACAGGGAGTGGGGGAGACCCAGATAGGGCAGGAAATTCCTGTGGGACCAGCTTCCATGGGTTAGACAGGCATGCCCCCTTCTCTTCTCTCTCTTCTCCTCCCTCTCTCTCACACACACAGAGGCTTGCACAGGCTCACAGTGCAGCGGGAGGGAGTTACCCACCCAAATGCAAGTAAACAATAGGGCCTGAGCTAGCTACCCTGTTCCCTACCCTTTGCACACTTTCTTCACCAACAGGGAATTTTTTTCAAGCAAGATTGCAATACTGTTCAATGCACCCAAGTGTGCTTCAATACTTCCAACTTTAATCTGTCTACCTTGGATTAGTAGAGGAACCCACGGTCTTGGACTCCACCCACTAACAAATTCAGAAACACGTTCATAACACTAACAGCCCAAATGACATGACTGCAGCCTCACAGGTGAGAGCAGAAAATCCAGATTTAATGCATTCTACCCGCCTTTCCTATATAGCCATGGAAACCCTAAGGTGTGTGTTATCATTTGCTTCCGAAGCTGGTGGAGTTCAGGGTCCTCAGCCTCACAGGCATTCCACCTCTTCCCTTGAACCTGGGAACACATCTGCATTTCATCTGCTCTTCCAACCCCGCAAGGTGACAGTGGCCATGCTGTCCTGGACCTATGGGGGTAGGAGGTCTTGCGAACGCTGCCAGTCAGGTGTCTTCCCCTAACTGCCCGCCCCAAACTTCTCCCAGGATTCTGAAAGTTACTTTGGGGTGATAACGATACAGTATGAAAGTTAAATTAATTTAGTAGCTGTTGTGAGTCATTCATACTTGACCTGTCATTCTTAAATAGCAGCCAAAACAAGTAAGGCCAAAAGAAGCTTTGGGAGCTCTCCTGACCACACTTTGAGTCCAGTTAGCATCCTCCGGTCCTACAAAGAAGGGCTCTAAGAGTCGAGATATTTGGGGGTGCATGAGTTTTATCTCTGCTTGGTCCTGTGGCTGATGACATTGTATTCCCAATGTAATGATTCTTTTCATGTGACAAGGAGTTGGAGAGAGGAATGCTGAGCAAAGGAGCCCATATATTCACCATAACTTGCATTACTACAATGAATTGCTACATTACTCACCCTTGCACTGGACATTAATCACAAAAACAAAACTGCAGAGCCAGGGAGTTAGAGAGGTGGTGCTATTTCAACCTGCACCCTGTGCCAGGAGCATGCAGCTACAATGAAGGTCTGCAAAGCTCCCCCTTCCCATCTGCTTTTAAACCATAATCTCCTGTGGTTTGTGAGGGAAAGTCACAGCAGGGATTGAGACAGAGATGGACTCTTAGTGTCTGTGAGGGCCACCTGTCAGCCAAGGACTCGCCAGTCTCCTGTGGGTCCTAGCGCTTGCCACTCAACTTACCTGTACTGGCTCATGCCTCATTTTGCTGAACTCCTAAGAACCTGAAATAGTTAAAATATCCATACTTTGGAATATTACATATCTGGGAAAAAGAGAGAGAAACTTGTTTATTTTATGTCACCGAAAGAGGTAAATTATTAAGGTAAAAAGCAAGTTGCCAGGCTTCCCTAGTGGCGCAGTGGTTGAGAATCCGCCTGCCAATGCAGGGGACACGGGTGCGAGCCCTGGTCCGGGAAGATCCCACATGCCACGGAGCAGCTAAGCCCGTGCGCCACAACTACTAAGCCTGCGCTCTAGAGCCCACGTGCCACAACTACTGAAGCCCGTGTGCCTAGAGCCCGTGCTCCACAGCAAAGAGAAGCCACCACAATGAGAAGCTCGCACACTGCCACGAAGAGTCTAGAGAAAGCCCGTGTGCAGCAACGAAGACCCAACACAGCCAAAAATAAATTAATTTTTAAAAGTAAGTTGCCAAGAGATATATAAATACAATCTAATTTGTCTATGTATATGTTTAAACGAATATATAATATTCTATTTTCCACCAGCTTATGGGAGACGGGCTCAAATTTGAATCTAAGTAGACTTACAGAAGATGAAAACATAATATATCTAGAATAACTGAGCTTGGGACTAGGATATCCCTTTAGCATGACTTCCCAAATTGCCTCCCCAGCCCCAGTTGTGCCACAGTTCTGGGATCTAATTTAAGTCAGGGAAATGAAGTGGGGAAAGGGGTGGAAGTTGGTCGTCAGGCACTGTCCACACCGACTCCACACGCCCTCAGCGTTCTTGCTGTCGTGGTCCCTTCGGCTCCAGAGACTCGCTGTTCCAAGGGCAAGGGACCCTTTGCCCTGAATCCCCATCCTTCTGTCCTGGCACATCCTGCAGTTCCTTCTCTCTGGTTCTTTTCAAACCCCTACCTCTCTGCTGGGGGACAGGGCCTGGTTTCCCAGTGCTCTAGCACAAATCCCTCCTCCACCTCCTTTTTGGTCTGCAGACAAATCTTTCCCCTAGAAGTAAACTATTATATAAAGACAGTGCAAAGTTAAAAAGAAAAAGTATGGAGAATATCCCAACCCCCAGTTAAAGGCAAACAATGGTACTTTGCTCTTGCTTTACCTAGATCATCTTCAAAAACTATAAAAATGTAACAGACAACTTTAAAAAACTGACTTTTAATAGGTGGTCAAAAACTTGTTAGTGTTTGGGAAAAAATGCTTAAACAAAGGAAAATGTATTTTATATCAAACAAGTTTGAAGAGCCCTGTATTGCAGCATTCTGCAAAATAAACAGAACAAAAAGTTGGTCTTATTGTTGTTTTGTTTTATTTTTTTTAAATACTTTTATAATTTTTTAAATGTTAATTTCTTATAAAATGAGATAGAGTTTACATACCATAAAATTCACCCATTTTATATACACAATTTAATAATTTTCAGTAAAGTTACCAAATTGTCCTACCATCACCACAGTCCAGTTCTGGATTTCCATCACCCCAGTACGATTCCTTGGAACATTTGCAATCACTCCCAGTTGCCACTCTCAGCTCCAGGCAACCCCAGAACTCCCCCCAGAAGTACACCCGTTCTTTTTTTTTCTTCTACTGCCTCTGTAAACTCTCCAAGTTCTACCAGAGGCTTGGGATTTGAAAACAAAAACCAGGAATTCTGCACAAGTTACTTCACATTCCAACCTGCCACTCATCTAAGATATTGAGAACTAACCTGACCAATTGCTTGAATGGCAGAGAAGAAAGGAGAAAACAAGTAAAGAAAAAAATATTTATTTTTGTGAGTGCTTACGGGACTAAAATTAGGGGAAGGATGAAAGGTTATTTTGACTTCTTAATCTATGTGCTTCTTGGATTAATTTTAAACTTAAAAAATAAAGAATATAAAATACGGTGTTTTTTTTACTAAGAATGAAAAAATATCCCGTGTTTCTATTGGAATAGTCAGGAAAGTGAGTATTCTATTATTTTTTAAAGCTTGATTGATGTATTTTTAAGGGAATAATTATTTTCCTAAAATTATTCTCATGAGAAGTAAAAACAAAAAAACCTACAAGCACGATAGAAAATCATAGGAGAATTTGGAAATTGCAAATTGAAAAAAAGGTCTTCAGAAACTACAGAAATCTCTTTATGTTCATTACATCTATGAAAGAACATGAATTTGGGGATGTCATTTGTTGCTGGGGTCCCTTTCCTCAAAGCTTGCTATTTCCAAAGCACGGGTAGTAATGTCGATCACCACCATCATTGTATGGCAAAGCCTGAGTAGTTGTCATACACCAAGCACTGTTCAAAGCTCTTAATATATGAGTTTATTTAATCCCCCCAATAACTTTAAGAGATGGGTGTTATAATTATCATCATTTTACAGTTTAGAAAAATTATAATTAATCCCTGAAGTTTTCCATGCTGAGCTGGAGCTTCAGCACCATCTGGGTGGACAGCATCCTCCCTCCCCGCCCCACCCACCCCCCGCCTCCCCAACACACACACCACACACACAGTCCTTTGCCTGCCTCCACCCTGAAATCTGTTATTTTCTAACGGGGAAAGGGCGGAATGATTGAGAAGGAGAAGGAGGCAGAGGGGAGAAAGAAGAGATAATTTGGGGATGAAGTTTGCCTGATGAAGGTTGCTGGTGGCTGCCCGCACATGGTGCCTCAGACTGGTACTGAGTTACATTTATTGGAAGGTGAAGCCCAGATGCTGGAGGACCTGATGTAACAGGAGTCTTTCTGGGGGGCTCTGGGCACCAGCAGAACAGGAAACTGGTGACTCAGCCTCAAGGGAAGCTTTCCTCTTTTCACCTGAACACATAGCCCAGCCCTAGTGCTTTCAAGACCACTGCTTCTTGAAAATCGGCAAGGGCACCCCTGGCAGGCTCCTTAGTTTTCTCAAATGGGCACCATCAGCAGCATCGTTAGGTGACCCAGTGGAGGAAACTAATCAATAAGAATCAGGGCAGAGAAAGATGAGCCTAGGAGCTGTGTCCCGGAGCCTTCGGATCCGATGTTTTATGGGTACCCTGAAGGAGACCACTGTTCGTGTGGTACAAAACAAAGGCTCCAATGCACAGAAGAAGAGATCCTCCATGAACGGGAGGCAAGCACTATTGATGTGGCTCCTCTGCAGTCTGGTAAGGATGACATTTGAACTACTGTCTTTACCTTCAGTTCTGAGCTCCACTCTATAAGCAGAATATTGAAAACTGGAGTATGAAAACTGGAGTGTGGAAAACTGTTAGAGGTGACCAAGCTGGGAGAATATCCAATTGAGAGACAACCAAAGGCACTTGGGACCTTCAACCTAGAAAAGAGAAGACCTGGTAACTCTCTGTTAATAGTTAAAGGGCTGGGTGGAAAATTAATTTAGTGTGGTTACCAACTCCAGAGAAGAAGTGGGGTCTTTGGAAGAATTTATGAGAAGACAGTTTTCAACTCAGGATGAAAATATTAGTTATGATAATTCCAGCTGTCCAAAAAAGGAATAAGCTGCCCATCCCTGGCTGTGTTGAAACCATAAGAAAATAGCTCTATGTCCATGATGACCTAGATGTGATTACACATTGCCTGTGAGATGGACTGGATGACTGACCTCTGTTTCCAATGCTGGATTTCAAATCTGAATATGTCAAAATCATTTTTCCTGATTCTTAAAGATTCTGATTCAGGGTTTTGTCTTTTCCTATCTATCGAAGCCATTGATTACATCGATCCTTAAAATCCCTTCACATAAACTAAGCATAATGAATAATAGGGTGTTATCACAAAGAGAGCCCTGAAACAGACAATTAATAATTCGGGTTTTGCTTCAGAGTGTTCCACAGAGTTACTATGTGAACTTGAGAAAATCACTTGTGTTCTCTGAGCAGCAGTTTCTTCATCTATAAAATGGGTATCATTGTTAAGAAAACTCCTCAGGAATAGATCAAATGAAGTCCCAGCCATTGGAGCATTCTGAGTGTTCCCCAAAAGGCAGCACTAGCCCTTGGCAAGTTGGGGAGACAGGTCCCCCCTTGGCGCTCTCACTTGTTTCTTTCCACAGTCATTTCCACACTTCATTTAAGTCTTTCCTCCCAGAATCCTACACCTGGTTGCCTCCGCTTCTCCCTTAAAACAGAGGAAAACAATCTGGAAAAAATTCCTTCAGAGAAAGACATTAGAGACTTTAGTGTGATTATCCTTGCAGAAAAGTTAAGATTTAAAAAAAAAAAAAAAACATTCTTAAGAGAAGACAATGCTGAACTGAACCCAGTGACTGGGATCGAAAATTCCATTGCACCCAAATATAGGGCTTTAGATTTGGACAGAGGAATTTTCCCAGCACGGCTCAAATCATCCAGGTAGGTAGATTAAAAGTAAAATAATGTGGAGCCCAGAGATTTTTTTTTTCTTCCTCACCAAAGGGACAGCCCATCTGAAGCCCACTCCCCACCCCAAGTGTTTGTGATTGCTTCCTGGTAAGATGATGTCATCTATTCGCTGTGGACACCTGCCCTTACAGGCAGTGGAACTTAATGCAGGGTCACATTCACTGTGGAGGAAAAAGACTCCTAAGAGTCAGAAGACTGAGCTCGGTTGGAATGTCAAGCACACCAGTTTCTGGTGGCATGACCCTAGGCAAGTTCCATGATTTCTCGGACCCTCTCTTTTTCTCTTTGTGAGATGGAGGTGACATTATATGAGGATTAAAGTACCAGACTAATGGTTAAGCACTTACCAGATTCACTCAACAATAGGTACTGGCTAAGGATTGTGGTTGGCGTCTGGCATTCTGGGGTTCTGTGCTATCTTTAATTGCCAAAATAACAGTGTTTTTTATTGGTGACACGACAAAAACTTAAATTTTTTTAATTAAAAAAAAAAATCTGAAATATATCTGGAAAGTGATATAGGGCATTAAATTTTTAATTTGAATAATTTAGAAAGCATTTTTCTTTCCCTCTGTAAGTAGAAGATGACAATAAGCAAAGCAAAAGTTCTATTGCAAAAAGTCCCACCCTGGACCAAAGACTTGCTATGTTAACGGAATATGTACATGATGGTGTTAAAATGACCCAATCAGAAAATTGGTGGAAGATCTAAATAGACATTTCTCCAAAGAATACATACAGATGGCCAAGAGGCACATGAAAAAATGCTCAACATCACCAATTATTAGACAAATGCAGATCAAAACTACAATGAGTTATCACCTTACACTGGTCAGGATGGCCATCATCAAAAAATCTAGAAACAGTAAATGCTGGAGAGGGTGTGGAGAAAAGGGAACCCTCCTACACTGTTGGTGGGAATGTAAATTGATACAACCATTATGGAGAACAGTATGGAAGTTCCTTAAAAAACTAAAAATAGAGCTACCATATGATCCAGCAATCCCACTCCTGGGCATATATCTGAGAAAACTATAATTTGGAAAGCTACATGCACCTCTACATTCATGGCAACACTATTCACAATAGCCAAGGCATGAAACAACCTAAATGTCCATTGACAGAAGAATGGATAAAGAAGATGTGGTACATATATACAACGGAATATTACTCAGCCGTAAAAAAGAATGAAATAATGCCATCTGCAGCAACATGGATGGACGTAGAGATTGTCATACTGAGTAAAGTAAGACAGAGAAAGACAAATATCATATGATGATGCTTAAATGTGGAGTCTAAAAAAATGGTACAGATGAGCTTATTTACAGAACAGAAACAGAGTCACGGATGTAAAGAACAAACTTATGGTTGCCGGGGGGAAAGGAGGAGGAGGGATAATTTGGGAGATTGGGATTGACATATACACACTACTATGTATAAATTAGATAACTAATAAGAACCTACTGTATAGCACAGGGAACTCTACTCAGTGCTCTGTAATGACCTATATGGGAAAAGAATCTAAAAAAGAGTGGATATATGTATATGTAAAACTGATTCACTTAGCTGTAAGCAGAAACTAGCATGACATTGTAAATCAACTATACTCCAATAAAAAAATTAATTTAAAAAATGGATACATTTTTTAAATGTAAGTGGAAACTCCTCTGAACATGATGAAGTAAATAAAACAAGGAAAAGCCAGCGTACCCTTCTTTGAAACAATCTTCAGCTTGGTAGAAATTAAAAAGAGTATATTTCCTAAACAAGAAAAATTCAAAAAAGATATCAACATGTTTAATGAAGGGAAGAAATTCTTCGAAGATGAAGAATCAGAAGAAAATATCTGGAGTTAGCTTGTAACTATTTCCTCTCCACTCTCCCACCCACTGGAGTGTCAAAAGGGTCATTCATCAGCTGGAAAATTCTGCAAAAAACTCACTTGTCAATGACTCAATGATGACACAATGATTATACTTTTTTTTGTTGTTGTTTTTTTGCTGTACGCGGGCCTCTCACTGTTGTGGCCTCTCCCGTTGCAGAGCACAGGCTCCGGACGCACATGCTCAGCGGCCATGGCTCACGGGCCCAGCCGCTCCGCAGCATGTGGGATCCTCCCGGACCGGGGCACGAACCCGTGTCCCCTGCATCGGCAGGTGGACTCTCAACCACTGCGCCACCAGGGAAGCCCTACACTTCTTTTTTTTAAGATGTTACTTTTTAAAAATATTTTAATCATTTAATTTTTAATTATAAAATTAAATTTTCTTACTTCATATGTATTTTTGTTTCCTTTTTAATACTAATTCTGGTTCCTTTTCAATACAACTTCATTGCATTCATTTTATCTGCTAATAAATTAGAATGGAAATGTTTATTATTTACATTTATTGTATTTATACTTTATGTTTTATAATATATTTACATATTTTCATATTTGATACCATTACATATTTGGTTTTAAAGATATTTTGTATTTTCTAAATTCTGAGTATTTTTATATAACATGATGTTAAAGATATTTAACAATTACATAAAATGAAGATTGTGATCCTCGTGTTGATCTTCCATCTTGGTGTTACATCATTATTATCTGCCTTTATGCACCAGGCACTGTGTAAATACGGGAAGACAAGAATGAGCAAGACTCTTAAGAGACATACAGTGTGAACACATGGTCAGTTTCTTCTTCTTTCTCAGACTTTCAAAAATATATAAAAATTACTGTCAATTGAGACTTAAAGGTTATTATAAGAATTATCCCAATGGATGTGCTCTGCAGAGCCATGGGCAGGTTTCAGGTGTGTGGTCCCCTTTCCAAACATCTCATGTTTTCTGGTTTTTGAGGTGGTGTTGAAAAGCACTGGATTCTTCCAAAATTATCTGTTCTTCTTTTCAATTATGAATAGGTAGCTTGCATTGGAACAATTAGGAGATCTTAAGAGAGTAACATTTAAGAGATCTTGGTGAAATTCATAGAAAAAGGCATGCTGGAAACACCAGGGTTACCAATGGAGAGAGAAGACAAGAGAAGAGATGCTGAATCTCCTTGGCAATCAGAGCTGGAGGTGACCATCAGGTGGGCAGTTTTCATACATTTGGATTTGTATTTTTTTTCCCTTGGGAGAGTGACTTTTGCTATCCAGCAAAACGGTTTGGATAGTTTAAGGAGAAAGCAGCATAAAGGAATGTAGATGATCAGGGGTAAAGCACGAAGTGGAGGTGGAAATCAGAGGCACATTGAAAGGAGTCTTTATATCACTTTTTCATTAAAGCTGCTGATTATTTTCCCAGTTTATAACAAGTGCAACAACAACAACAAAAAAAATAGACACAAAAAATACAACAACAATGCTGCAAAGAGCATGTAACACCAAACCAAATGGACCTCAGCCCATTCTTAACTCTGTAGACAGGAGTCACCCCCTCCCCATGAAACATTAAGTTTAGTAAAACAACAAAGAAGCAGAAGAACTAATTATGAAAAGAGGATTAAGGAAAAATATAAATTAAAGAATTTTAAACACATTTCTATTTTTTTCCAGCAATTATAGAAACGTCAATGAGATCCATGGACTGCTTCCCAGATTATTTACCAAGCAGAGTTGGAGAATTTTCTTTAATTAATAAAAAAGAATGATTTTTAATCAACATATCAAAGTGGAGATATAAATAAGTACTTCTAGAACACCTATTTTCTTTGAATTTAAATATTAATCTCTTTAAACGTAATTCTACGTTATTTGTTATCTTGGACACATTATTTTGTAGGGAAAAATATAAACACCTCAAATTATCATGAATTCTAAATCTGATCAGATCTAAATTCATGGAATTGAAAACACACACCTCAGATTGGGACTTGAACCCAGTAGCACCTCAGATGGGAGGCGGAGCCACAATCTCTGGCTTAGGAGGGGACTCGAACCCACAGTCTCCCAGTTGAAACCACACACCTGGTCTCAGGACTTAATGAAGCTCAGTTTCTTTATGTCTCAGCGCAGAAGAAATTCAGCAAGAGGCGCAGTGACAGGCAAGAAGTAGATTTATTAACATCCTTTGTAAAGATGTTGCAGGAAAATGGGGCCCAAGAGGATGGTCACGTCCCAGGTCTCGGGTGAGTCCCTGGGGTGGGCCACCAAGGGAGGGTCCTTGGCTTCTCACAGGAAAGAATTCAAGAGCGAGCCATAGTAAAGTGAAAGCAGAGATACACGTTATCCATGGGCAACAGTAACCTTGGGAGAAACACACTCCCCAGAGTGTGGGCCTTCTCAGAAGGTGAGAGGTGTTGGGGGCGGTTAGTTTTTATGGGCTGGGTAATTTCATGGGCTAATGAATGGAAGGATTATTCCAACGATTCTGGAGAAGGGGCGGAGACTTCCAGGAATTGGGGCACCACCCACTTTTTGGCTTTTTCTGGTTGGCCTCATGGCGCCTGTGGGCGTGTCACTTAGCTAACTGTATTACAATCAGCATAGAATGAGGCTCAAGGTCCACTGGAAGTCAAATCTTCCGCCATCATGGGCCTAATGGATTCTAACCAGTTCTTGCCACATCCTCAATGGCTCTGTCATTTGTTTAAAGGTTGTGCCGTGCTCCCTTCCCTCCTGTCTCAGAATCAATCCCAAAACCTCCTTTACTAAATGTGGTTCCAAAAGAGTTTACTGATATCATGAGATTCAGGTTGTTCTTAGATCCTAGCAACACAAGGAGATACACTGTGATCCAAGCCCATATAAACAAAATCTTCTTTTCACTCATTCAATAAGCAAATCTTTTTTGAGCACCTACTATGTGACAGGACCTTCATGGGGTTTACATTTTACCTGGAGAGACAAACAATAACAAGTCAGGGATTAAATATATAGTATATCAAATAGTGATACATTCTATGGAGAAAAGTAAAGGGTTAACATTTTTAATCTATAATAGAATGATTGGGGAAGGAAGACCTCATTCAGAAAGTGACATTTAAGCAGAAGCCTGAAGGAGATGAGGGAGCAAGCTATATGAAAAGTATGTAGTGAAACTGCCTTCCCACAGGTGCAAAGGCCATGAGGCAGAGTGGGCTTGGATTTATTTAAGGAAGCTAATGGCTGAGGAAGTATGCAGTGGACATGGACACACACTGCCCCGGGGACCAGCAGACAGCCTCTAGTAGTCACCTCCTTCAAGGTGTGCCTCAGCTACAGAGAGCAACCTTGCACCAGGTCCCTTCTCATGGCAGTACTCATCCAATGGTTGATGAGGCAGGTATAAAGGTGCAGCTATCTGGGCCTCACAAGAGGCACCTCCAGCAGGCCATGTATTCTCCCAACCTCCTTGAAGTGTTCCCTGCAGCTTTGCTGGGCTGCTTCCCATTTTGACTTCTCTCTCTTTTCCCCACCCTACTTCAGCTCACTTCTTTCCACTTCTTTCTTTCCTAATAAATAGCCAGACCAACTCTGTCTCCAGTGTCTGCTTCTGGAAAACCCAGCCTGCCACAGAGTGAGCCAGGGAAAGGGTAGCTGGAGAGAAGTTCAGGAAGTTATCTGGGACCTTGACTTTTGCTTTTACTGAGTGAGACGAGGGCTTTGTGGTGTTTGAGCAGAGAGCTGGCTCGGTCTGACTTCTCAAAAGGATCCCCTGGCTGCTATACTGTAGACAGAATGGACGATGACACGGGTAGTAGGGAGGGGATAACCCAACCCAGGAGGGAAATGATGGTCGGCACCAGGCAGCAGTGATGGGAAAGGGGCTTGTGAGAAATGGTGGGACTTGGGGTATATTTTGAAGAAAAAGTCTTCAGGACTCACTGATGAAGTGGATGTGCGCGGGAGGGAAAAGTCAAAGGGAACTCCTCTGTTTTGGACTGAGCAACTGGAGAAACAGAGCTGCAGGTTTGCAGACAGGATTACAGGTTTGATTTTGGACTTGTGACCGTTGAAATGCCTTTTGGACATCCAAGAGTCTAGACTTCTGCAAGAAGTCTGAGATGGAAATATAATTTTAGGAATCGTCAGCATCTGAATAGTATTTAAAGCCATTCGCTGGAGGGAGAGTGGGTGCGGAAAGAGGAAAAAAGACATCCAATGACAAAACCCTGGGACAGTCATCACATTTCACTGTCCCCTTGTGGTCCCAACACCCCTCTCATTACTGTAACAACCATCCCTGTGATAAGCAGGGGTGCTAACTGGAGAACCAGGAGGGTTACATAGTCAATGGGGCCTTCATCTCAATTCTGAGATGCTTATTGTCATAAGCTTTATATCATCTTTCTCTTGAGCTGTCAGTATGAAAAAAATCAATGATTTCTACCTTTTACTGGACATCTTGGACCTCCTGATGTCCAACTTTGACAGATCAACCAAATGCTCAAAGCACGTAATCAAACTGGGGAAGCTAGGGAAGGTAAGGAGGAAACTTAGTAAGACAAAAGGAATTGCAGGTCAACATTCTGTTTACCAAATGAGAAAATTCAGGTGGACAGATGGCTGCAACTGTACCTGATGCTGGGAAGCAAAGGGCAGCATTATGAAGGAACACAGCTTGACTCTGGATCCAAGGTACTTTTCCTTAAAGCAGCATACCCAAAATAGATCCTCTAATCTTGATTAAAACAACTTGTATTAATCAAGTCACAGTTCAGTTTTGGTTGTCACTAGCAAAGCTTAATTAGTAGATCACCTGGAAATGATGCGACTTTTAATGAGCAAGCAATTAACATTTAGAAAAGTGATCATCAAGCTCCGAAAATCCATTTTTTACACTTATTCATAAAAATAAATTTATAAAAATATAGCCAAGAAGATTGATGGTAGATATACAATTTTTAAAATTTTTAGTTTATATTATAGTTGATTTATAATGTTGTGTTCGTTTCAGGTGCACAGCAAAGTGATTCATTTATATATATACATATATCTATTCTTTTTCAAATTCTTTTCCCATACATGAAAATCCATTTTAATTCAAAGAGAAAAGTATGAATCATACATATACATGGAAGTTTTTAATAGAAATCTTTCTTTTTCTCATTATGCCTGCATTGGAAAGACAGGTAAAAGCCAGAGGTAAAAAGCACATGCAAAAAGAGTAAAAGAGTTTTTTTAGTTCAGTGCTTTTCAAACATAATGTGCAGATGAATTATGTAGAATTTCGTTAGATTGCAGATTCTGATTCAGTAGGATCTGGAGTAGGGTCTGGATCTCTGCATTTTTAACAAAGCTCCCAGGTGTGATGCTGCCTCTGGCCCACAAACCACGCCTCCAGTAGCTAGGCTTTAATTAACATCATCTGATAAGAGGTTCAATTGACCATGTGGCAGAAAAAAGCTCTCCCTGCAGACACAAGCTCGCTGGGAGATCTTAAATATAGGGACACATTCACAGAGACGGATTATGTTTGACTATAAGCGGAAAGATTCTAAGTGAACAATACCTGCTCAAACCTGAGGAAGGCAGAGGGAAAAACCATAAAATTTTACAGAAGAAAAGATCAAGCAAGAGTTGGAAACCATAGATAGTTCTGTTAAAATGGTATCTAATTATGCATAGGTCTTTATATTGCTTTAAATTTTACAATATAATTTAATTTTTACATCTTATTTAAGGATAATGTTTAGACTAGTATCTTAATAGCTGACTTCAATACCTTTGTTTATTTTTAAAAGAATAATTAGGTGTGATCACATTTTCTATTTTCTCTGATTCAGTTGCCTCAACAGTTTTCAATCCTGACTGCATATCATAATCTGGAGACTTTAAAATGCTGACTCCCAGGTCCTACCCCCAGAAAATACGATTTCCTTACTCTAAGCATGGGCTATGGGCTTCTGTAAATTTTAAAGTTCCCCAGGTGATTCTAACGTGCAGCCCAGGGTGAGAACCACTGAATTTAACAGAAACTAAGGAAACCTGTGGGCTTCCTGAGACTATACCCCTGGGAACACCACACAGTGGCAGAGTAATGACTTACAGAGACTAACCTTGCAGACCCGAATTTATAAAGTTACAGCAAACAGCGTAAAGGATTAACCAAATCCTTTGATCTCAAAAACTTCTGAAAACCTAGTCACTTCTCTTTCCCTTTTCCATTTTTCCAAATCAAAGGGTCCAGACAGATTATCTTTAAGCAGGTTTCAAAAGACACCCACTGAAATTGAAAAATGTTGGTAGTTTCCAGCAGATAATCAGAATGAAACCTATAGGAAGAACTGCTCTTGAAGTGTAAGAATTACCTATTGATCCTATGGTGCTTTAAAATATACAGAAGTGGGACTTCCCTGGTGGCGCAGTGGTTAAGAATCCGCCTGCCAATGCAGGGGACACAGGTTCGAGCCCTGGTCCGGGAAGATCCCACATCCCGCGGAGCAACTAGGCCCATGTGCCACAACTACTGAGCCTGCGCTCTAGAGCCCACGAGCCACAACTACTGAAGCCCGTGCACTTAGAGCCTGTGCTCCGTAACAAGAGAAGCCACCGCAAGGAGAAGCCCATGCACCGCGACGAAGAGTAGCCCCTGCTCACCACAACCAGAGAAAGCCCGCGCGCGGCAACAAAGACCCAACGCAGCCAAAAACAAATAAATTAATTAATTTTAAAAATAATAATAAAATAAAATAAATATACAGAAGTCAGGGAAGGAAGGGAGGGGGAAGGGACACAGTCGGCTCCTATGAGATAATATTCAATTCTTTTGTTATTGAGCTGATTTTTTTCAGCAGAAATAGTCCAAAAGAGTAGTTTTTTTCTAAGTCTGAGGCTAAAAGTGAAAGGGCAAATTAAAAACTAAACTTCAGACTCGACAGTCCATGTGGACATTGGGAGAGTCCCACAGAGGTGAGTTACTACAGTTTGTTGAAAGATGACAGTACGCTCGAGGTGATCTAACACGATCTCCCTATGAGTCAGTTCACTTCCCTCTACCCTCCAGCCACTGACAGCACCAATAAATCCAACCAACCATTTAAGAAAATGTATTCTGAACAGTAGGGAAATTTAGTGAGAATCAGTAAATGGCTCAGGGCAAATCTATGGTACTAATGGGAAAATCAGTCACCTTTGTAAGGGGGGTGGCTCAGTTCCATGACATTATCTCTGGTTCTCCCATCTGTTAGCCAGGAAAACAAGAACTTGCCTTTTGATGATGGAAAACGCAGTGAGAATCTAAAGTGTAGTCTGTTCCTCTTTTCCCTTTGATTTTGTTTGGATTTCCACAGACAAAGTGTGGTATGACAAGGATTATCTAAAAACGGTCCTTGGAGTTTACTCTGGGTTTTCCCAGACAAGGAGCCGGTGTGGACTCCTCTCCTGATGGGAGGGCCTACACTGAGATTCAGTTTCCTATAGCAGTAGTGCTCCTGGCCCAAGGAGCAACAAGTTCCCATGAGCCTGAGGTCACCTGGTGCTTGGCAGCTAGCTTTCTAGAATACGTCCTAAAAGAAAGGCTGGCACCTCTTTCTAGACTAGCCAGCATCCAAGGAGACTATCTTTCCCTCCACTGACAAAGTGACTCTCTGGTCCGGGAAGATCCCACATCCCGTGGAGCAACTAGGCCTGTGTGCCACAACTACTGAGCCTGCGCTCTAGAGCCCGCATGCCACAACTACTGAAGCCAGTGCACCTAGAGCCCGTGCTCCGCAACAAGAGAAGCCACCGCAAGGAGAAGCCCATGCTTTTTACCTATAAAAAGGGGATGCAACAGGGGGCCATGTTCCTTCCCTGGAACACAAAATTGCCATGAGCACAGCAAACCCTCCCATGACAGAAAGGAGCATCAGAGGACCCGTGCCTTCTCTTGCCAACCCTAGTAGTTTATCTCTGCTGGGCTTTCTCATATACCTACAGTCAGCTGGAAGCTGGGTGATCTAGCATGGCCTTTCTCACACGTCTGGAAGTTGGCTGGCTTTTGAATGGAGCGCCTCAGTTCTCTTCCACATGACCTTTCATCCTCCACTAAGCTAGTGCATTAGTGTTCTAGGGCCGCCATAACAAGATACCACAGACTGGGGGGCTAAAACAACAGAAATCTATCTCCTCACATTTCTGGAGGCTAGAAGTTCCAGCGCAAAGTGTCAGCAGGGTTGATGTCTTCTGAGGGTCTCTCTCCTCAGCTCATAGATGGCCATCTCCTCCTTGTGTCTTCACGTGGTCTTCCCTCGGAATGTGTCTGTGTCCTAATCTACTCTTCTTATAGGGACACAAGTAATATTGAATTAGAGCCCACCCTACTGACTTCATTTAGCCTTAACTACTTCTTTAAAGGCTCTATCTCCAAACAGAGTCATATTCTGAAATACTGGAGGTTAGGACTTCGACATATGAACAGGGGGAGGGGCGTACAATTTATGCCATAACAGCTCCCATGGGCTCATTCACATGGTGGTCTCAAGGTTCCAAGCACAGCAAGGAAAAAGTCCCAATATACAAGTGCTTTTTAAACTTCTGCTTATGTGGTACTTGCTTAAGCTTTATTGGCCAAAGGTAGTCTCAAGGCCAGAGTCATTGTAGGGCGGCACTAGCAAAGGACGTGGATAGAGAGGGGAATAATTTGTGACCATTTTTGCGCTTTACCACATGTTATGATGCAAATAGATGAGAACTGGCTCACTCTTCCTTCTGGCGAACTTTATCCCAGTAGGGGTAGAGTTCAGATATGCCTTTCTAGAAAAAGAACTTCCAGTATAATGAAATTCATACTGTGGGCTATGACATATTGCAGTGTCAATATGAACAAGTCATGCAATTTCCTTATAAAAACAGAAAACCAATCCTCATCCTTCCCTCTCTCACACAGACCTTATGAGATCAGATGTGAGAACACTTTGGAAGAAATGTTCTCTATCAGTCTCCTTAAGTGACATGTGTGTTATACTGACCAAATCTGAGATATCTTAATTCAAATAATGTGGATATTTGGAATTGATATCAAGTCACTCAATAAAGATATGTTGCCTTGGGTGTTGCCCTATCCCTAGAGTTTTCCCAAGCATTGCCTTTTAACAAGACACTTCGGAATGCAGGCTGAGCCTTTCAAGTGACATTGTGACTCTCACTGCTAAGTCTCTGTCAGGCTAAGCTCTCTGTCCAGTGGTCAGTAAATAGCATAAGATTTGTACAGTTCATTTACTCCAAGTCAATTTGAGCCGTGTCAGAATCATCAGAGGTTCCAAGAACCAATGAGCACAGGAAATGAGTTTTTGTAATAAACGTTTCACAGGAAAGAACAAGGTCAGGCCGCACCCACCCCATCCTTTTAAGACATGGTGCGAGTTCTTCCTATTGTGTGATACTTTTTCAGATCATCCCTGCCCACAGAGATCTCTCCTTCTGAGTGTCAGTCATGTTTCGTTGAATCGACTAGACTCAATAGGAAGCAAGCAAAAACTGATTTTGTTTTTCTCACCTTTCCCCAGAAGTTTGAGTTAGCACCGTCATTCCTTACTACCGCTTTTGATAAAATTTTGGGCAGGTTCCCTTTGCTTTGGCCACTTTTAGATATAAAAGCGTCCAATGGAAACTAATATTAGCAGAATATTAGTCCGGTCCAAGCTGATAGACACACATCTGTAACACAGGGCAATGTAATAGCCAAACTTTTATTTAAGTAAACCTTCCTCTGTCCCCCACGTGACACCTGCCTCAGGCTCGGAAACCTGCAGGGGAGGGAGGCAGTGGTCACCTTCTCCATCCCCCTCTCCTCTCTGCCCCGTCTCCACTGCCACTCACCAGCTGCCAGCAGAGCTGAGATCTGGACGTGGTGGCCTCCTGCCATTACACACGTCCAAAGTGGACTCTTCCTCTTCTGATGTGCTTTTGCTAGCTTCTTGGGATTTTCAACTTTTGACTCTGGTTGTGTTGCCTCGTGTAATGCTTCTCCTTTGGCTAAGTACTTCTGACTCCCACTTCTGTCTCCAGGGATTCACCTCTCAGTAAGGGTTACATCAGCCCTCCATATCTTCCTAGGAAGGAACCCAAAGAGATGTACCCAAGCCATCTCCCTTCTATAAGCCCACATCTACCCAGAAAATAGGCTCCTTTATCCCGCTGTCAGCAGAAGTCAGTCACTCTCCACACAGCCATCTCTTTCTGGATTCTGCTGTCCCAGGGCTGTTGGCCAGTCACAGCCTCAGCTACTTGCCTTCCTTCACTTTAAGCCAGAATCAGATATCAGTCTCAGAGTCTCTCAAACTCTGAGGAACGCAGCCAGTCTTTCTGAATACTCTCTTGAAACACCCCTTCATTTGGCTTGAAATCAATGAAACATCCTGATGAAGGTGGAAGAAATGCTTAGAACCCTCTCAGCTTCCTCCAAAGAATTCTCTTCTTTCAATGCTTCAATCTCTCCTCCCCTGTTTATGCTGGATGTGGAAGATGGGCTAATGAGGACAGACCAGTTCACCATCTCTTCACATGCTCTGCCAGGGTCCTGTCCAGCACACTGCCCGCCTGATGAGTATAGATACTTGGCCCCAGTCAATTTGTTCTCAACCTTTGGAATCGTCACCAAAAAATCCGAGACAAGAGTAGCAGTAACATCTAACAACTTGTTACTCTTCTATATGTATCGTCCTTAACAAAACTGCCTTATCTTATGGAGTACTACTCTAAGACTAGCCATATTTAAACCTTGGGAAAATGAGAGTTTGGAGAAAATGAAACAAATAAAGAAGAGAGTATAATGTGTATTCTTGAGGTCCTCACACACTAGTGGAGATTATAGTAGAAACTTTTTGGAATTATCTATCCATTCTGTTGGCTGATGTCCCAGTTCTTTGGAAGCTCACCCCCATTCCCCCTGATGGACCCCAACAGCCATGTTTGTATGGTAATGCCACTCGTTAGCCATGGCCCACTGGACCCATGGCTGACATCTTCCTCAAGATAGGCCAATTATATGACTCTCCTGGGAATTAAGAATTAGACTGAAAATCACATCAGGCTCTGTATCTGGAAGGGTAGGCATTTTCTACCTTGTACAATAGAGAAGAAGACAAAGTCAATCTGCAGAGAAAGAGAGAGAAAGGGGTACACATACAAAGATAAACAGCAATAAGGGGCAGAGAGAGAGTCTGTGGACCTGATTCCTAGTACCTTCCAATTGGCCGGCTCTATCCCTGCCCTTGGGCTTATGAGACTGTTTGCATCCACATACAAATTTTCTTTTTTATTCTCTTTTTGTTTAAGTTAACTAGAATTAGTTTCTCTTTCTGCAATCCTAAATATCCTAAGAAATAAATAGAAACAGTGCATACATAAAAGGGAGTTGAGAACAAGGCAACAGCATATAGGTAGATGCAGTTGATTTGCAAAGGCATCACAGAGACTTAGTATTTGAGGTAATCCTCAGAAGATGAGTAGAATTGCTATGAGAAGAATGGGAAATATTCCAGGTAGAGAAAATGGTATGAGCAAAGGCAAGGAGGTGGAGATATTAAACATTTAACTGAGGGCCCTAATGTGTCAAGAGGAGTTGCTGGAAGGAAAATTAGATAAATAGGCAAGGGTCAGAGTTTAGAGAATCTTGAAAGCCATACAAAAGAAGTTGAGACATTCTTGAAGACTTTTTATCTGGGGTAACATCATAGGATCTGTGCTATCAAAGCTAATTATTAGAATAGTGCTTTAGACAAATTAGAAGGTACAGACACTGGATACAGGGAAAGCAGATACAAAGTGATTGCAATAACCTGAGAAAGGGTAATGAGGGGCCACTCTGGGACAGTGGACATTGGAATAGGAAGGGCGAAAGGCCAGTCTGACATTTTAGTGCTGAAATCAGAGTAGGGAGTGATGGTTCCATGGCAAAAACAAACCCAGATCTAAAGAGGGCTACATATGACCATGTCCTCACTCATTTAATGGGTAGCTACTGCCCTGGTCCACTGCCAGTGGGTGAGATGGATACATACTGAGGCAGACACGTGCTGTTTCCCAACCAGCAGCATCTTCCCCCCTTCTTTGGGGATCAGCACTCCAGTTTCCTTTGAGAAAGTGGGTCAGGAACTCCGCTAAATATGCACGGCTCCATGTCACTGCAAAACTTCTGATGTGAGGCAGGCATCAGTGTCTCTGTGACGTCTTTGTCACGGGAAGAGATAAATAATATATATAATATATAGAGAGAAATAAGATAGTATCAGACTCTGTAGCTCTCAACGCTAGGATTAGAGAGCCAGGCTTATAAGACACCCACCCCAGACTCACCTACTGTGTGATTCCCACCCCAAATCAGACATGCTTGATGGGAATGAGGCTCTGTGGGCATCAAACACCTGCCATAACATTAGTCTTTCAAAGACCTCTCTTCCTATACTTGGCCCTTAACAGAGTCTATGATGTTAGACTTCCTAGGATTGAACGTTGGCTCTCCCACTTACCAACTGTGCAACCTTGGTCAAGGTAATTAACCTCATCACGACTCCTCTTCATTTGTTAAGTGGGGATGACAATAGTCATCCCTGATAAGGATGGTGTGAAGACTAAATACCTTAAGCCTCACAAAGTTCTTAGGACAGTGTCAGGTGCATAGGGAGGTCTCAAAAAATGTTAGCTGATACTATCAGAAGCACTTGAACATGTTAGCTAGTTATTGTCCTAAAGAGTCCCACAGGGAACTTCCCTGGTGGCACAGTGGTTAAGAATCTGCCTGCCATGAACCGGGGACCTTCAAGATGGTGGAGGAGTAAGACGCGGAGATCACCTTCCTCCCCACAGATACACCAGAAATACATCTACATGTGGAACAACTCCTACAGAACACCTACTGAACGCTGGCAGAAGACCTCAGACCTCCCAAAAGGCAAGAAACTCCCCCCGTACCTGGGTAGGGCAAAAGAAAACTGAATAAACAGAGACAAAGAATAGGGACGGGACCTGCACCTGTGGGAGGGAGCCGTGAAGGAGGAAAGGTTTCCACACACTAGGAGTCCCTTCACGGGCGGAGACTGCGGGTGGCGGAGGGGGAAGCTTCGGAGCGTCGGAGGAGAGCACAGCCACAGGGGTGCGGAGGGCAAAGCGGAGAGATTCCCGCACAGAGGATCGGTGCCGACTGGCACTCACCAGCCCGAGAGGCTTGTCTGCGCACCTGCCGGGGCGGGCGGGGCTGGGAGCTGAGGCTCGGGCTTCGGTCGGAGCGCAGGGGGTTAGTGCGCCACGGCTAGCCGGGAGGGAGTCCGGGAAAAAGCCTGGAGCTGCCGAAGAGGCAAGAGACCATTGTTTCAGAGTGTACGAGGAGAGGGGATTCAGAGCACTACCTAAATGAGCTCCAGAGACGGGCGCGAGCCATGGTCATCAGCGCAGACACCACAGACGGGCATGAAACGCTAAGGCTGCTACTGCAGCCACCAAGAAGCCTGTGTGCGAGCACAGGTCACTATCCACACCGCCACTCCCAGGAGCCTGTGCAGCCCGCCACTGCCAGCGTGAGCCAGAGCCCCCGAATCAGCTGCTCCTTTAACCCCGTCCTGTCTGAGCGAAGAACAGATGCCCTCAGGCGACCTACACGCAGAGGCGGGTCCAAATCCAAAGCTGAACCCTGGCAGCTGTGCGAACAAAGAAGAGAAAGGGAAATCCCTCCCAGCAGCCTCAGGAGCAGCAGATAAAATCTACACAATCAACCTAATGTACCTGTATCTGTGGAATACCTGAATAGACAATGAATCATCCCAAAAATGAGGCGGTGGACTTTGGGAGCAACTGTAGACTTGGGGTTTGCATTCTGCACCGAATTTCTTCCTGGTTTTAGGCTTATCTCAGTTTAGTATTTAGAGTTTATTATCATTGGTATATTTGTTTATTAATTTGGTTGCTCTCTTCCTTTAGTATTATATATATATTCTTTTTTTTTTTCCTTTTTCTCTTTTTGTAAGTGTGTATGTGTATGCTTCTTTGTGTGATTTTGTCTGTATAGCTTTGCTTTTACAATTTGTCCTAGAGTTCTGTCTGTCTGTTTTTTTGTTTTGTTTTGTTTTGTTTTTTGTATAGTATTTAACGCTTGTTATCATTGGTGGATTTATTTTTTCGTTTGGTTGCTCTCTTCTTTCTTTTTTAATTACTTTTTTATTTTTAATATTTTTTATTTTAATAACTTTATTTATTTACTGTTTTCTTTTGTTTCTCTTTCTTTCTTTCTTTCTTCCGTTCTTCCTTCCTTCCTTCCTTCCTTTCTTTCTTTCTTTCTCTCTCTCTCTTTCTTTCTTTCTCTCTCTCTCTCTTTTCTCCCTTTTCTTCTGAACCGTGTGGCTGACAGGGTCTTGGTGCTCCGGCCAGGTGTCAGGCCTGTGCCTCTGAGGTGGGAGGGCCGAGTTCAGGACCTTGGTCCACCAGAGATCTCCAGGCTCCACATAATATCAAACAGCGAAAGCTCTCCTAGAGATCTCCATCTCAGTGCTAAGACCCAGCTCCACTCAACGATCAAGAAGCTACAGTGCTGGACACCCTATGCAAAAAAGAGCAACACAGGACCACAACCCCACCCATTAGCAGAGAGCCTGCTAAAATCATAATAAGGTCACAGACACCCCAAAACACATGACCAGACGATGTCCTGCCCACCAGAAAGACAAGATCCAGCCCCATCCACCAGAACACAGGCACTAGTCTCCTCCACCAGGAAGCCTACACAACCCTCTGAACCAACCTTAGCCACTGGGGGCAGAAACCAAAAACAACAGGAACTACGAACGTGCAGCCTGTGAAAAGGAGACCCCAAACACAGTAAGTTAAGCAAAATGAGAAGACAGAGAAACACACAGCAGATGAAGGAGCAAGGTAAAAACCCACCAGACCAAAACAAATGAAAAGAAAATAGGCAGTCTACCTGAAAAATAATTCAGAGTAATGATAGTAAAGATGATCCAAAATCTTGGAAATAGAATGGAGAAAATACAAGAAACGTTTAACAAGGACCGAGAAGAACTACAGAGCAAATAAACAGTGACGAACAACAAAATAAATGAAATTAAAAATTCTCTAGAAGGAATCAATAGCAGAATAACTGAGGCAGAAGAATGGATAAGTGACATGAAAGATAAAATAGTGGAAATAACTACCACAGAGCAGAATTAAAAAAAAGAATGAAAAGAATCGAGGACCGTCTCAGAGGCTTCTGGGACAACATTAAATGCACCAACATTCGAATTATAGGTGTCCCAGAAGAAGAAGAGAAAAAGAAAGGGTCTGAGAAAATATTTGAAGAGATTATAGTTGAAAACTTCCCTAATATGGGAAAGAAATATTCAATCAACTCCAGGAAGTCCCATACAGGATAAATCCAAGGAGAAACATGCCAAGACACATATTAATCAAATTATCGAAAATTAAATACAGAGAAAACATATTAAACGCAGCAAGGGAAAAGCAACAAATGACATACAACGGAATCCCCGTAAGGTTAACAGCTGATCTTTCAGCAGACACTCTGCAAGACAGAAGGGAGTGGCAGGACATATTTAAAGTGATGAAAGGGAAAAACCTACAACCAAGGTTACTCTACCCAGCAAGGATCTCATTCAGATTTGATGGAGAAATTAAAACCTTTACAGACGAGCAAGAGCTAAGAGAATTCAGAACCACCAAAACAGCTTTACAACAAATGCTAAAGGAACTTCTCTAGGCAGGAAACACAAGAGAAGGAAAAGACCTACAAAAACTATCCCAAAACAACCGAGAAAATGGTAATAGGAACATACATATCGATAATTACCTTAAATGTAAATGGATTAAATGCTCCAACCAAAAGACATAGACTGCCTGAAAGGATACAAAAACAAGACCCATATATATGCTGTCTACAAGAGACCCACTTCAGAACTAGGGACACATACAGCCTGAAAGTGACGGGATGGAAAAATATATTCCATGCAAATGGAAATCAAAAAAAGCTGGAGTAGCAATTCTCATATCAGAAAAAATAGATGTAAAATAAAGACTATTATAAGAGACAAAGAAGGACATTACATAATGGACAAGGGATCAATCCAAGAAGAAGATTTAACAATTGTAAATATTTATGCACCTAAAATAGGAGCACCTCAATACATAAGGCAAATACTAACAGCCATAAAAGTAAAAATCGACAGTAACACAATCATAGCAGGGGACTTTAACACCCCACTTTCACCAATGAACAGATTATCCAAAATGAAAATAAATAAGGACACAAAAGCTTTAAATGACACGTTAAACAAGATGGACTTAATTGATATTTATAAGACATTCCATCCAAAAACAACATAATACACTTTCTTCTCAAGTGCTCATGGAACATTCTCCAGGATAGATCATATCTCGGATCACAAATAAAGCCTTGGTAAATTTAAGAAAATTGAAATCGTATCAAGTATCTTTTCTGACCACAACACTAGAAGACTAGGTGGCAATTACAGAAAAAAATCTGGAAAAAAAAAAAACACATGGTGGCTAAACAAGATGCTACTAAATAACCAAGTGATCACTGAAGAAATCAAAGAGCAAATCAAAAAATACCTAGAAACAAATGACAATGAAAACATGACAACCCAAAACCTATGGGATGCAGCAAAAGCAGTTCTAAAAGGGAAGTTTATAGCAATACAATCCTACCTCAAGAAACAAGAAACATCTCAAATATACAACCTAACCTTACACCTAAGGCAATTAGAGAAAGAAGTACAAAAAACCCCCAACATTAGCAGAAGGAAAGGAATCATAAAGATCATATTGGAAATAAATGAAAAAGAAATGAAGGAAACAATAGCAAAGATCGATAAAACTAAAAGCGGGCTCTTTGAGAAGACAAAATTGATAAACCATTAGCCAGACTCATCAAGAAAAAAAGGGAGAAGACTCAAATCAACAGAATTAGAAATGAAAAAGGAGAAGTAACAACTGACACTGCAGAAATACAAAGGATTATGAGAGATTACTACAAGCAACTCTATGCCAATAAAATGGACAGCCTGGAAGAAATGGACAAATTCTTAGAAAATCACAACCTTCCAAGACTGAACCAGGAAGAAACAGAAAATATAAACAGACCAATCACAAGCACTGACATTGAAACTTTGATTAAAAATCTTCCAACAAACAAAAGCCCAAGATCAGATGGCTTCACAGGCGAATTCTATCAAACATTTAGAGAAGGATAACACCTATCCTTCTCAAACTGTTCCAAAATATAGCAGAGGGAGGAACACTCCCAAATTCATTCTACAAGGCCACCATCACCCTGCCATCACCCTGATACCAAAAGCAGACAAATGTGTCACACAAAAAAGAAAATACAGGTCAATATCACTGATGAACACAGATGCAAAAATCCTCAACAAAATACTAGCAAACAGAAGCCAACAGCACATTAAAAGGATCATACACCAGGATCAAGTGGGATTTATCCCAGGACTGCAAGGATTCTTCAATATACACAAATCAATCAATGTGATACACCATATTAACAAATTGAAGGGGAAAAACCATATGATCATCTCAATAGATGCAGAAGAAGCTTTTGACAGAATTAAACACCCATTTATGATAAAAACCCTCCAGAAAGTAGGCATAGAGGGAACTTACCTCAACATAATAAAGGCCATATATCTCAAACCCACAGCCAACATCGTCCTCAATGGTGAAAAACTGAAACCATTTCCACTAATATCAGGAACAAGACCAGGTTGCCCACTCTCCACACTATTATTCAACATAGTTTGGAAAGTTTTACCCACAGCAATCAGAGAAGAAAAACAAATAAAAGGAATCCTAATAGGAAAAGAAGAAGTAAAACTGTCACTGTTTGCAGATGACATGATACTATACATAGAGAATCCTAAACATGCTCCCAGAAAACTACTAGAGCTAATCAATGAATTTGGTAAAGCAGCAGGATACAAAATTAATGCACAGAAATCTCTTGCATTCCTATACACTAATGATGAAACATCTGAAAGAGAAATTAAGGAAATACTCCCATTTACCATTGCAATGAAAAGAATAAGACACCTAGGAATAAACCTACCTAAGGAGACTAAAGACCTGTACTCATAAAACTATAAGACACTGATGAAAGAACTTAAAGATAATACAAACAGATGGAGAGATATTCCATGTTCTTGGATTGGAAGAATCAACATTGTGAAAATGACTATACTACCCAAAGCAACCTACAGATTCAGTGCAATCCCTATCAAACTACCAATGGCATTTTTCACAGAACTAGAACAAAAAAGTTCACAATCTGTATGGAAACACAAAAGACCCCAAATAGCCAAGCAATCTTGAGAAAGAAAAACGGCGCTGGAGGAATCAGGCTCCCAGACTTCAGACTATACTACAAAGCTACAGTAATGAAGACACTATGGTACTGGCACAAAAACAGAAATATAGATCAATGGAACAGGATAGAAAGCCCAGGGATAAACCCATGCACATATGGTCACCTTATCTTTGATAAAGGAGGCAAGAGTATACAATGGAGAAAAGACAGCCTCTTCAATAAGTGGTGCTGGGAAAACTGGACAGGTACATGTAAAAGAATGAAATTAGAACACTCCCTAACACAATACACAGAAATAAACTCAAAATGGATTAAATACCTAAATGTATGGCCAGGGGCTTCACTGGTGTCGCTGTGGTTGAGAATCCGCCTGCCAATGCAGGGGACATGGGTTTGAGCCCTGGTCCAGGAGGATACCACATGCTGCGGAGGAACTGGGCCCTTGTACCACAACTACTGAGCCTGTGCTCTAGAGCCCACGAGCCACAACTACTGAGCCCATGTGCCACAACTACTGAAGCCTGTGCACCTAGAGCCCATGCTCCACAACAAGAGAAGCCACCTTAGTGAGAGGGCTGCTCACCTCAATGAAGAGTATCTCCCGCTTGCTGCAACTAAAAAGAAAGCCTGCGCAGCAACGAAGACCCAAAGCAGCCAAAAATTAATTAATTAATTAAAATAAATAAATGCAAGGCCAGACACTATAAAACTTTTAGGTGAAAACACAGGCAGAACACTCTATGACATAAATCACAGCAAGATCCTTTTTGACCCACCTCCTAGGGAAATAAAAATAAAAACAAAACTAAACGAATGGGACCTAATTGAAACTTCCAAGCTTTCGCACAGCAAAGGGAACCATAAACAAGATGAAAAGACAACCCTCAGAATGGGAGAAAATATTTGCAAATGAAACAACTGACAAAGGATTAATCTCCAAAATACACAAGCAGCTCATGCAGCTCAATATCAAAACACAAACAACCCAATCCAAAAATGGGCAGAAGACCTAAATAGACATTTCTCTAAAGAAGATGTACAGATTGCCAACAAACACATGAAAGGATGCTCAATATCACTAATCGTTAGAGAAATGCAAATCAAAACTACAATGAGGTATCACCTCACACCGGTCAGAATGGCCATCATCAAAATATCTACAAACAATAAATCCTGGAGAGGGTGTGGAGAAAAGGGAAACCTCTTCCACTGTTGGTGGGAATGTAAATTGATACAGCCACTATGGAGAACAGTACGGAGGTTCCTTAAAAAACTAAAAATAGAACTACCATACGACCCAGCAATCCCACTACTGGGCATATACCCTGAGAAAACCATAGTTCAAAAAGAGTCATGTGGGGTTCCCTGGTGGCGCAGTGGTTGAGAGTCTGCCTGCCGATGCAGGGGACACGGGTTCGTGCCCCGGTCCGGGAAGATCCCACATGCCACGGAGCAGCTGGGCCCATGAGCCATGGCCGTTGAGCCTGCGTGTCCGGAGCCTGTGCTCCATAACAGGAGAGGCCACAGCAGTGAGAGGCCCGCGTACCACAAAAAAAAAAAAAGAGTCATGTACCACAATATTCTTTGCAGCGCTATTTACAATGGCCAGGACATGGAAACAACCTAAATGTACTTCGAAAGATAAATGGATAAAGACAATGTGGTACATATATACAATGGAAATATTACTCAGCCATAAAAAGAAATGAAATTGAGTTATCTGTAGTGAGGTGGATGGACCTAGAGACTGTCATACAGAGTGAAGTAAGTTAGAAAGAGAAAAACAAATACCATATGCTAACACAAATATATGGAATCTAAAAAAAAAAAGGTTTTGAAGAACCTAGGGGCAGGACAGGAATAAAGACGCAAACGTAGAGAATGGACTTGAGGACACGGGGAGAGGGAAGGGTAAGCTGGGACAAAGTGAGAGAGTGGCATGGACATAGATACACTACCAAACGTAAGGTAGATAGCTAGTGGGAAGCAGCTGCATAGCACAGGGAGATCAGCTCGGTGCTTTGTGACCGCCTGGAGGGGTGGGATAGGGAGGGTGGGAGGGAGACGCAAGAGGGAGGAGATATGGGGATATATGTATACATATAGCTGATTCATTTTGTTACACAACAGAAACTAACACACCATTGTAGAGCAATTATACTCCAATAAGACATAAAAAAAGAAAAGTATCTGCCTACCAATGCAGGGTACACGGGTTCTATCCCTGGTCCTGGAAGATCCCACATGCCGTGGGACAACTAAGCCCGTGAGCCACAACTACTGACCCTGCACTCTAGAGCCCATGTGCCACAACTACTGAGCCTGTGTGCCGCAACGACTGAGCCCACATGCCACAACTACTGAAGCCCCTGCCCTCTAGGGCCCATGCTCCGCAACAAGAGAAGCCACCGCAATGAGAAGCCTGCACACCACAACGAAGAGTAGCCCCGGCTCGCTGCAACTAGAGAAAGCCCACACGCAATTACAAAGACCCAAAGCAGCCAAAAAAAAATAAATTAAATTAAATTTTTTTAAAAAGGAAAAAAGAATGCCTCAGCCTCCCATTGCACAAAGTTGAGATAGTTGCATTTGGCACATTTTCTCTACATTTCTCGTAAAAAAGCCTGCCCACAAAGTAATTTCATGAGTCTACTTAAGGGTGTACTTTACAGCAAACTCATCCTGGTGGGCTTGTTCCAATGATGCAGCTAAATTTGCAGTCAGAAGTTTCACCAGGATTATACTAAGTTTCCATGGTGAATGAAGTCTTTGGTAATACCTGCCCCCAATTTTTTCATAATAAATGGTACAGACCTTTGGGACTAAACCATGTACTTTTGCCATCATTTGCAGCATCTGCATCTCTTTTTTCTTTTAAGTAAAAATCGACTGTCTCAGGTTTGAATAATACATACGCACATGCTGGCACTGCATCCCCCCTGCCCGCCAACCACCCATCACCAATCCTATCTGCCAAGTTCAGATGCAGCCTCAGACCTTCCTCAGCCCAGAGGAAGACAGCCACCGCGGCCCTTTAAAGATACTGGGAAATAAGATCCATTTGCCATTTAGGGTGAGTTTGTGAGGATCTAAAACGTGTCACTCTCTCAACAGAATGGTGACTCTGCACAATCACTTTTTTTTTTTTTTTTTTTGCGGTACGCGGGCCTCACACTGCTGTGGCCTCTCCCGTTGCGGAGCACAGGCTCCAGACGCGCAGGCTCAGCGGCCATGGCTCACGGGCCCAGCCGCTCCGCGGCAGGAGGGATCCTCCCGGACCGGGGCACAAACCCGTGTCCCCTGCATTGGCAGGCAGACTCCCAACCACTGCGCCACCAGGGAAGCCCTGACCAATCACTTTTAATCAACCTTGCGGAATTTCCATCATACTAAGAATCAGTGCTGTCGCCATTTGCCAGGTAATTTGATTCTCAAAGGACTGGATATTGAGACAGCCACTCTAATGAACAAGTTAACCAGATGATTTCCTAGGGTCTCGAGGTTCTCCTAGATCATGAGAAAGCCAAGAACTTGGACTTACACATCATAGTGCGAGGAGTTCATGGTAGAAGCCCTGGCTCCAAGTCCCAGGTCCAATACTAATTTGCCATGAAACACATGGACAATCATACTTGTGCTATTGACCGACTTCTAGAGGGTTCTTGTAATGAGCGGGGTGATCATTCATATGTGTGCACATGCTTTGAATAACCTCAAATGATCTGCTGCCACAATATAGATCTCCCAACACTCACAGAAATGCCTTTAGTAAGATATGCCTCAGGTAAAGGCCTGAAATAAGAGGCATCCACTCAAGTGCTGTCATTCATATGTAAATACAATGCTCACTAATGACTAAATGCCCCTTTTAAAGGACCTTGGGGATAAATTCCACTGTGGATTTAGTCCCAAAGACAATGTATCATTGATCAAAATTTTGTAGGATTTCTTTTATCTTATGAGGAAAATTATGCAACTTTATTTCACTTTTTGGAGCCAAGATCCATGAAAAAAAAAACTGCTAAATTAGCACATGCTAGGTGCCTGGGAACATCTATTCTTGTTGTTCCTTTCAAAGCATGAGTGCTGCTGTTATTTTTAATTTGACTCTTCTATGTTAGATTGAAGTTTATATGAAAGCTCACATTCTTTCACAAGAAATAAGGAAATATTTTTATTAAAGAATAAAAACTAAGGAGATATCAGTGATGAGTGACTGAAAATACTGCCGTCATCCCCCCTAGAGATCTTTCAGAAGAAAAAGCACCTGTCCTGCAGTCATTTACCTAGAGGGACTTTACCTAAAGGGATCTCTTTCAACACGCAGATTCTCTGATTTCATCTGCACCTGAGTCATTGTGGTAACTTTAAGCCCACAGACCAGGAGGCTGTCTAGCTAGATTCCAGCAGGTTCCCCAGTGGAGGTTAGTGGGAAGGGCCCAAGGCCAGCTCACTGCCCAGTCCCTGGAGCTGAGGACAACTGAAGCAGGGGATCCCAGGGCCTACAGCAGCATTCTCTTCCTTCAGGGAACTGCTCTAAAGTTGTTTGGTAATAAAGTTAGGAAACATGTATTGTTCACCCACTGTGCTCTGTGCCAGCGACACATGATAAGGAACGCAGATACAAATATAAGATGCAATTCCCAATCCCAGGAAGTTCATGGTGTTGTGATGGGGAAAGAGGCAAGTGTTGATATAGCCACAGTGGAGGACACGGTGGATAAGAGATAGGTGAGAAGCACACATCCATGTGAGGGGGTGAGATGAGAGGCAGACAATGTTAACAGCCTGGCCTCATAGTCAGGCCTCTACCTGGGCTCAGACGCTTGCTCTACTGCTTGCAACATGTGTGACCCTGGGCAAGTCACTTAACCTCTCTGTACCTCAGTTCCTTCATAAAACCAGGTTAATGGTAGTACCTACATCACTGGGTTTTTACGATGACTAAACGAGTTCACGTAGGTGAAGCACTTGGGGCAGCCTCAGACGTGTAGTGCGTGCTCTGTTGGGAGTGAAGGAGCGGCCCTTCCATCCTCTTTACAGGGGAGTCCCAAAGAGACAGAAAAGAAAGCGATATTCTTGTCAATCAAACCATTGGTAAATCATCTAGTGATTTAGGAAGAAGACCCCTGGAGAAAGATTGCTCTTATCTCCAGAGACCAACCCCCTTAATCACACCACTCAAGAGACCACCCCACAGTCACTGGGGCAACAACCTGGAATTAAATACTGAGCTTCATTAAAATGTCTTACTGCCCTTAAAATTAATTCAAAGAGGGGCTTCCCTGGTGGCGCAGTGGTTGAGAGTCCGCCTGCCGATGCAGGGGACACGGGTTCGTGCCCCGGTCCGGGAAGATCCCACATGCCGCGGAGCGGCTGGGCCCGTGAGCCATGGCCGCTGAGCCTGCACGTCCGGAGCCTGTGCTCCGCAACGGGAGAGGCCACAACAGTGAGAGGCCCGTGTACCGCAAAAACAAAAACAAAAACAAACAAAATTAATTCAAAGGATTCTAAGGAATTAAACTGAATCATTGAGTCTCTCTTTTGCTGATTCTGTGCAACGGCAAGCTTCTCCGCTTCACTTTTGGGATTCAGCCTCTGCTTAAAACTTTTGATAATCGAATAGTGTCACTGAGTAACTTTAATTTTGCTGCAAATAAAAGATGTGTCTCTCTATTTGGAGACACATCCTTGTGCCTCCAAATAGAACCTAGGGCAGAGAAGAGTTGGAAAGAAAACGTACGTGCAAACGGCAAATGTTTCTCCACCCATACTTTGCTTGTGACCAGGCTCTTCCTTACACACAGAGAGGAGAGGTCAGAACTCCACAGGTGTTGTATGCAGAAAGTCTCGGGAGCCCTCTGACCTGGTCTGAAGAGAGATCTCAAGCTCTTAAATATCTGAGCATAGCATCTAGTTGTTATAAATAATAAACTCTCAGGGTCAAAGATGATAGATGGATGGAGAGAGAAAGAGAGAGAGATAATTGATATGTGGATAGATCTAGAGAGATAGGGAGATAAATAGGAAACTAAGTAAATAAATAATGTCTCTTCTGCAGTGTCAAGAAATTTTCTTGTCCCCAGATATTTTCCCCAACCCAAGATCTACTGTGACTGAAATCTCACCATTAACATGCTTTTCCGTTAAGCTGTGCCCTTTGCAGGCATTATTTAATAAATTCAAATAGTCTCCAGATTGCTAGGTCATTGCGTCTCTAACCCCTTGGCCTGAAAACAGGCATCAGATGCCCTCTCTCCTGACTAGAGGAACAAGGATGCTAGCAGCTGAGGAGCCTGCAGAGAGTTATAAAGTGGACAGGCAGTGCCCAGAGACAAACTTTCCACCCTCACAATTTTAGATGGTCCTAGATCCCTGCCTTGTCCAAATATCATCCTCTGATTTAATAGCAAAGTCAGGAAAAGAGTTAGCGTTCAGCCCTTGCTTCTAGCCTTATAACTGGAATTTCAGAAAAGTGGGGTGGGGGGAGACATGCTTCAATTGGTAAGTCAGTCCTGGCTTGGTGAGCACACTTTTTAATTGCCAGAAGAAAAAAGTGGTAAATGATTGAATTATAGTTGGTGGTGACATTGCTCTGAACTGCTCAGGCTGCAAGAAGAGAAGTGGGAATGAAAATACCCAAAGGACAGCATTGTCATGGGCATTTCAAATGCAACACAGCCAGCCAAATCAATCTCAGTAAAAAACTGGCTGAAGGCCACCCTCTAGTCAATCCTGGAAGAGAAAACTGTAGCGAATATGTTCCCTGAAAAACGGAAAATTGCAATTCACTTCCGAAGTAATCATCTCTCGCTCCTGCCCTGACTTCTGTATGCCTCTCTGAACTTCCTGGGTATATTCACAGCGCAAAAGTTTCTTCCCGTGTATGTGTTCATGCTGAGTTTTATGTGCATTGCAGAAGGTCACTGTAGCCCTCCCAGTCCTTATAAATTAAGTTTATTTGGAGATGAAAGGGATGCAGCAGAAGTAGTCCCTGCTGTGACTTAATGTTGTAAGAGTTTATTTCTTTGTTTCTCTTGGGAAGCTATATTGATGGGGCAGGCAGGAGGAAAAAAGGTAAAAAGCCTTCCCAACTCCATGCCTGTTTTCACTCTCACTTTTAAAAAACAAATGTATTCAAAAATCTCCTTCCAGATGTACTCGGATCACACATGGACACTGGATAATTGAGAAGCAAGATTTCCATCTGCTCTATCAATTGAAAGGCAAAAAGTGGAATGTAAAAAAACAAAAAACCAAAAAAAGTAACACATTGAACCAATCCGCCCTTGCCTGTGAGCTCTGTGAATGGACGGGTAATTCAAGGGCTCCAGGAGCTGGGAAGAGCTGGGATCCCTGAGGGACAGACAGCTGCAGCTCCAGCTCAGCCACACAGAGGGTCTGTGTTTTCCAAGGCTTGCTCCAGAGCCAGGACCACACCCTCCAACGCATTCCATTGGCTCTTACGTCTCCCGTGCCCCACCCTCATTGGCCGCCATGCATTCACCCATTTCTTCAACCACCTCTGCCTTCGCTTATTAATTTCGATTTCACCATGACCCTAGGAAGCAGGTGCAGATAGGCAGGTCATTGTTGTCCTGAAATGTTATTAAGTCCCACACTGCATTCATCTTCTCACATGTGTCTGCTTTGTCTTTCAGGCTAAATTGGAAGCCTTTTCAAGAGCAGGAACCTAGTCTTTCATTGCTTACGGGCTCCGGATTGGCTTCTAGTGGAGAGCCCTGCATATAACATCTAGAAGTACAATAAACCCAATTAGAAAAAAAAAGAAGTTGATATTATTTCATTTGTAAATATAACGATGTGCCCAGTAAAGCAGAACTTTATCACATATGAACATACGCTTTTTTTTTTTTTTTTTTTTTTGCGGTACACCGGCCTCTCACTGCTGTGGCCTCTCCCGTTGCGGAGCACAGGCTCCGGACGCGCAGGCTCAACAGCCATGGCTCACGGGCCCAGCCGCTCCGCGGCATGTGGGATCTTCCCGGACCGGGGCACGAACCCGTGTCCCCTGCATCGGCAGGCGGACTCTCAACCACTGCACCACCAGGGAAGCCCTGAACATACGCTTTTAATCACTGGTAAGAAAACAGAATTTCTGAAGTCCCAGCCCTTCCTATTCCTAGAGTCAGAAACACCACCTTGGAGCAGATTGCTGCTCTGAGAAGAGGCAGCTGAGTGGCTTCTCTAAGTTATTTAGGTTAAGGCAAGTGCCCATTCATTCTGGAAGAATTACCTACCAGATGCCTTTGTCTGGGCAAGGAGATCTGCAGATAGAGGTAGCATCAGTCAGTGCGTACCCTTTCCTGGTGGATATCTGCATCTGCTCATTTTCCCCGGGGCCTTGGAGCCTTCTGATAGGAATGGGGGTAGCACCAGGGCCCTGCCTGCTGTGGTTTAAAGTTATTGGACAGGCCCGTGGACTGAGGTAGCAGCTGGCAGGGAAGGACAACGGGGCTCCCTAGAAGAAATGGACCGCTAGGAGGAGCATTACTCAACTCAGATCTTGCTCCTCGATAGGGAGGCCTGAGGCTGGCCGACTCCCTTTGGACCCGCCTCCTCCACGGAGGAAGAAACTTGTGCGAAATGACTGCATATGCAGTTTGTTACGGACCGAATTGTGCCCCTCAACGAAAATACATATGTTGAAGCTCGAGCCCCCTCCGTGACTGTCTCTGGAGACAGGATCATTAGGAAGTAGGTAAGGTTAAATGAGATTATAAACGTAGAGTCCTAATCTGATAGGACTGCAGCCTTATAAGAGCACGGAGATCTCTCTCTGTGTGTCCGTCTGTCTGTCTCTCTCTCTCCATCACGTGAGGACGCAGAGAGAAGGTAGCCATCTACAAGGCAGGAAGAGAGCTCTCACTAGGAACCAACCCTGCTGGACCTTGATCTGGGATTTCCAGCTTGGAGAACTGGGAGAAGATAAATTTCTGTTGTTTAAACCACCCAGTCTAAGGTATTCTGTTTGGCAGCCCAAGCTGACTAGTACATAGGCATTGTCATTCTTATTTAGTAGATTAGAAAACTGAACTCAGAAAGGTTAAGTAACTTGCTCAAGATCATACAGTCAGTAAGTTGCAGAGCTAAAACTCCACTCCACATTGTTTTCATTTTGCCAGGCTGAGATTCTGATGGAAAACCCCAGTCACTGTGGTGACCCACACTGTTACAGGAAACGGGTGGCAGGGGGTAAGCTAATTAGTCAGACAATAGTGAGAAATGGATAAGCCACTATAATAGCCTTAGGTGGCCTGGAAGATGGGAAAAGCAAGGTCGACCAGAAACCCTTGTAGGATGGATGGATGGATGGATGAAGGAATGAATCCCTGCAGGTTGAAGTTAGCAAGGCTTCCTGGAAGAGGTGACAATGAGAAAGATGGCCTTCTGGCCTCAACACCTCACGCCTTCCCCCCCATAGCGAACACTTGCCTCTCACTCTCAGATCCATGAGGGGTCAGTCTTTCCCCGGACACACACCACTGGGAAACCTGCGCTCTGCAGATTTAACCCCGTCTGCTTGTCCCCATAGTGTCTTGTATGAAAATGACAACAAATAAATATGTGCTGGTTGACTGCTGGCCCTCTCTTCTCCTTTCCTGGGTTTGCACCTTTCCTGCAGTATATGTAGAGGCTTCGTAAATTAAATAGCAATTTTTGTTTTTCTTTTCCCTACATCAGTGCTCGAGGCCGCCGTGCTGCCTTGACACTGAGGGAATGAATCCTTATATACGCTACTACTAAAACGGAAGACGTGACATAAGCAGGAGCTACACTGTGTGCCCGACAGGAGAGCTGAACGGGGGGGTGGAGAAAGGAGGAGACCACCCTCTCTCCACCCTCTTCTGCCCTCGGGAGACCAAGAGAGGGCCCCCAGGAGAGGGTGCAATGCAGTGTGACTTGGAAGCGATCTGGGAGGAGAGACTGGCCGCTCCACCCCGGGGCACCAGGGGTAGAGGAGAGGCAGCCCAGGAGTCAGGACCTAGGTGGTGGCTGCAGGGCCCGCCAGGGGAGCCCAACCAGAGGGTGAAAGCCAAGCCACCCCTGTGCGCCACTCGCTGTCACTCAAGGCGCCACACTGTGCAAGCAGGAAGCCTCCTTAACTGTCCATCTCATGTTACTGGGGGTGCAGGGCCTTCCAGCTCAGGTGCCTGTACTCCGCCTGTGGATTCTCCACCACCGGGAAGACGCACACCCACCCGGGACCCGCGCTGGCGGAGCCCCACCCTCACTGCTGTCTGTGGACACCCCTTTCACTCGATGTTAACAGCTAACCCACAGAGCTTACCGTGTAAACATATACATATATTTATATATATTTATACTTACTTACTTATTTAACCTTCACAACAGCTCTCTATTATAGTATCTCCAATGTACGGATCAGCTTCTCTGGCACAGAGAGGTTAAGTAAACTACCCAAAGACACACAGAGCTGAAGCCGAAGGAGCACCGGGCAGTGAGGACCCCCATGCGCCCACCCACTACATGTGATCCAGGCTACTCTGTATGGGACTCCAGGTCTGTGATCTAGCTCCAGAGCGCAATTTAACTCCTCCAGGACCACAGCCCTGCCTCCTTTACCTTGATACATCCATAGCCCCGGACACCTTGCAGGTAAAAAGAGTTGAGTCAATGCCAAATACATTGAATTACTAGAAATTATTCATGAAAGCTTTATGTTTGAACACGGTTTTGTCCTAGAGCACCCTGAAGGATACACTTCTCAAAGAAGCCCAGACACGTACCATGCATGGAGCTTTTTAGGTCACAGCGCTCTTTTCCATGGGCCAACACCGGTCTTTCACTCTCCAGACAGCACGGAAGAAGAGAATAACTTACCTTTAATCATGCTTTACACTTTGCACAGAGTTTTTTAAAAATGTGTCACCTCAGTTAATTCTGTAGTTAAAGGAAGCATTATCACACTTACTGTACAGGTTAAGAAACTGAGGCATTAAAGAGGTTAAATGATATATCCAAGATGATATAGCTACTCAGCAGCAAAGCCAGGACTTAAATGCCAGTATCTGGTTCCTACTTTCTGGTCTGGCATTCTTTCCTTGGATGGTGAGTGTATTTCTTATTCTCAGATGCCATAAGGTTAATTCCACAAATACTTTTTCTCAAACTGCACACCTGTTAGAAAGGATTGCGGGGGAGGAGGTGCATTTCACACAGAGCCTGGCTAGTTAAGCTCTCCATTGCCCTGGCCATGGACCAGCAGCGTTAGCATCACCTGGGAGCTTAGAAATGCAGAGACCTGGGCCCATCCAGGACATACTGAATCTGAATCTGCAGTTTAACAAGATCTGCAGGGGATCTGTATGCACACGAAGGTTTAATAACCACCACCGTGGAAGACGTGCTCACAAGGGCAGTCACCAACAGACATAAAGAAGTGGACTATTCTCGGGTGGATGCTGTGAGAGTTAAATGGGTATCTAATACATCCGACTACATTCAGATACTGACTTGGAAAGCATCACCTGCTTCTCATGCACGAGAAGCATGTAAAGGAATCAGCACGTGACTTGGACTGCAAGCAGTACACATCTGAATGCAAACATAACTGCTGTGCACCTGGCAGTCTCTCCCACCTGGGAAACCTGGGGGGAGGGGATGCCCACCGAAAGAGATGCACGCATGGATGTTCTGCCCATACGTAGGGTTTTGACTGGCACCAATCTCTTACTACGTGTTTTCTGATGCCGCACTGGGGTGCTGGGGACTTAATGTTCTGAACACACAGACCCAATTCTGTTTGGCAATAAACCAGAAAGTGACTCTTCCATTACACATCATGCTACCTGAGTTGGTTTTGTGGAAGTCTGTCACCTTGTCGGTGGACAGGTGGCAAGCTGAATTGGACACAGCCTCCTCCTCCCACCCCAGCTCTCCCACCAGCTGTCATGCCAGAGGAAGTCTGAGTCAAACACTATTTTTTTTTTTTTTTTTTTTTTTTTTTTGTGGTACGCGGGCCTCTCACTGTTGTGGCCTCTCCGTTGTGGAGCACAGGCTCCGGATGCGCAGGCTCAGCGGCCATGCTTCACGGGCCCAGCCGCTCCGCGGCATGTGGGATCTTCCCAGACCGGGGCACGAACCCGTGTCCCCTGCATCGGCAGGCGGACTCTCAACCACTGCACCACCAGGGAAGCCCTTTTTCCTTTTTTAAAATAAGTCTTGGGATGTAATGTACAGCGTGGTGAGTATAGTTAACAATACTGTATTGTATATTTGCAAGTTGCTAAGAGAATAGATTTTTTTTTGGCTGTGTGGCATTTGGGATCTTAGTTCCCTGACCAGGAATTGAACCTGTACCCCCTGTAGTGGAAGCATGGAGTTCTAACCACTGGACCGCCAGGGAACTCCCCTGAAGAGTTTTTCCATGGATACAGACTTTCAGTTTTGCAACATGAAAAAGTTCTGGAAATCTGTTGCACAACAATGTGTATATCCTTAACACTATTGAACTGTACACTTAAAAATGGCAAAGATGGGGCTTCCCTGGTGGCGCAGTGGTTGAGAGTCCGCCTGCCGATGCAGGGGACGTGGGTTCGTGCCCCGGTCCGGGAAGATCCCACATGCCACGGAGCGGCTGGGCCCGTGAGCCATGGCTGCTGAGCCTGCGCGTCCGGAGCCTGTGCTCCGCAACGGGAGAGGCCACAACAGTGAGAGGCCCACGTACCGCAAAAAAAAAAAAAAAGAAAAAGGCAAAGATGGTAAATTTTGTTATGTGGTTTTTACCAATTTTTTTTTTTAATTTTTAATGAAAATCTGTACGTATAATTGCCTTTTGTAAACCCGTCCCTGGCTCACTTTCTCTCTGGCCTTTGCACAGTCTGTCTGCTCTGCTTGGGACCTTCTTCCAAACACCTCTCGTCCTCTACTCACTCCACTCCAGGCAAATCCTCCCCCCGGTACTCATGACTTCTTTGACCTCTCTGCTTTGTGCCCCAAACTTAGCCCACTGGGGCACTCACACCAAGCAGTGGCTGCCAGTTATCCCTGTCTGGCTACCCTAAGAAACCGTAATGCCCTCACACACAGGTACCTGCAGCCTTCATCCCTGTGTCTCAGGGTGAGCATGTACCCAGCTCATTTGTCAAGGCATTTATCAGAACCCAGAGCCCTGCCTAAGAGGACTTCCGTTGAATTAAGTTTTCTCCATCTTACTCTACCTGAAATCTGACTTTTCTTTCTCTCTTTTTATAATCTTCTTGCCTCAGTAAACATCCCACTCTGGCCTGGTCCTGCCTTGACTAACCTCAGGCTTTCCAATTTCATTTTCCTTATACAGCTCTCCACAGCTGCTGGACTCCAAGGCTTTTCATCACTGTAGAGCTTTCCTCAGACAGTGCGCAGGATGATCCACTGAACTGGAATAGTCTCATCTTAACCCAGACCAAGTATGAAGCAGAAGCCGGCTGGGAATATTTACACGCAGTTTGAGGGATGGTCCTTAAGCCCACTGCTCTGAGCCCTTAAAGAGCAGAATCATAATGTTCTCTACCTCCCTGTTGTTGTTGTTTTTTTGCAGTACATGGGCCTCTCACTGTTGTGGCCTCTCCCGTTACCGAGCACAGGCTCCGGATGCGCAGGCTCAGCGGCCATGGCTCACGGGCCCAGCCGCTCCGCGGCATGTGGGATCCTCCCGGACCGGGGCACGAACCCGTGTCCCCTGCATCGGCAGGCGGACTCCCAACCACTGCGCCACCAGGGAAGCCCCACCTCCCTGTTTTAAAATGCAGCTTTTATTATTATTGGCGAGGCCGACAGATTAGGAGATGAATGCCACTGAAAAGACAGTTTCCTCCTCGCAGTATCCAAGAGGAGGGGCAACGCAGCATCTACAGGGTCTCCACAAGGAAGGGCCAGGGTGGGTCAGGAGGCAGAGGGAGCGAGGCAGAAGCGTGGATAAGAAGCTTTGTTATAGTTTGGTGGGGAAGCAATAGGTTCTTTAGCATGAGCCGGCTGAGCGCGGCAGGACTGGCGAGCTTGAATGCTGTCGGTGGGCTCCAGGGCACAGGGGCTGCCCCTCGTTGTCTGGTACCTGACCCTGGGGTGATTAGGGCAGGCGATCGTGGCCTGATGCCTGAGAGCCCAAATAAGGAGGTGACTGGAGGCTGGGCTCTGGATGGAGTGGTTGGCATGCGACAGGTGCGATGACAGGGGACTCACCTGCTGTCTCTAAGAACCGGCTTACCCAGGGAGGGGCAGTCTTCCCCCAGCCAGCTAGTCTTCAAGATGTCAAAGCATCATAACATACAGAAAATTAAAAAGATCCAACAGCAGGACCAGAATATGGGATATGGAATACGGCTGCAGGGAGGCCAAAGAAGGAAAAAAAATAAGGACGCTGCTGCTAATAACGTTGCTGGTAACCCAGCACAGAGCATTCCCTGACTTTCATAAAGTTGGTAAGAAAAATTCTTCCAGCTATGGATTACAAATAGCCACTCGCTTTCTGAGAAGCCAGCTACTAAAACATTTACTTTAGATTTCTTTTTATGTGAAGTGATAAATATACATTTTTTCCCCCATGGAGAATATTTATGAAAACTTTTCTGGGAAATGTCTTTTCACTAAACGTAGGGTCTCTGGAGACAGTTCAGGAAAGCAGCCCACCAAATGCGCTGTCAATTGTGACCATATTTTTATATTGTAACTCACTTCCTTTAATGATATATATATTCAACTAATGGTGTGAAAGAGATGGAAACTGGCAGCTCTAATGGTGTGTGATGTATGTGCTCCTTAAGCATTAAATGTCAGGGTATGCCTGAGACAAGGAGCTTTGCTGGCCTTCATCTGGGCCACCGGCTTCAGCATGTCACTCAGCAGAGGTGACTTTGGTGGTGATGTGGCATCTGAATGCCATTTTCTTAGTGCACATTAAAGATGACCGCACAGCCAGACTGTGACAGTTGGGAACTTCTGAGCCTTTTAGGCACCACTTCTTTTCTCCAAGCCTCACCCCCACTCCCCTCAAGCCCCTCCTTCCTTGCTCCCTTACTGTCTTCCTGGATGAGGCTCCAGCCCTCAGCACTTACTGGAAGCGATTGTCAATTCAAATGGCTCTACTGCAGGTCATCCTGCCGGTGGAGGGGTGTGCCCGCATGTCTCTGCGTTTTGGACACTGGGATGTTTAAAAGGAACCTAAGACAGGGCTTAAACAGTAGGGCACCAGGTGTGCCCCCATCTGGGAGGTAGAGGGGGGACCACCACACACTGGACCCCTTCATCACTACCCGACATCTCCTCTCCAAACGGTCCCAACTCAACACACCCAGCCAACAGGGGACGATGTGACTCTAGAGCAATGAGTGCTTGTCACCCCAGTGGTGCCTCTCTGTTCCCTTCTTCCCTCATCATATCCCTTGATGACCAACTCTTCATGCTCTCAATGCCTTTTCCGTGCAGAGATGAGGAGAGGATGTGCTAGCAGTCATTCGCACTTCAACCTAATAGTCCTCACTCCATGCATTTTCAGCCTCTTTTCAGACTGTGGAGTACGATATTTAGGGTCCTCTGAAAGAAAGTTCAGACGTGATCCAGCAGGGAGAGGAGGAATGATCAAGCAGGGTGGGAAATCGGTCCTTCCTAGAGCCCACGATGTCCCGTCTAGTTGGCAGCCCGTAGGCCCCCTGCCCACACGGAAAGCATCAATGCTTCCTCCCTGTTTGGTTGAGCACAGGGAAGGGGCCCAACCTTCCGAGCTTGACAGAATTCCCAGATGGGGTACATCTGTCACAGTCACTTTCTGTGACATGCTGCGTCAGCCCCTAACAGAGACACGGGGTGTGCATGAGCCTGGAGGCCCACAAGTACCATCTTGGGCATCACTGCTGTTGTCTTAGTTCCTGCCAGCTCAGCTCCCTCCCTTCCTCTTTCTAGTGACTGAGATCAGCAAGTCTTCCTTTCCCACCTCATCAATGCCTGACTATTGTTTGGCTTCTAGACAACAGGACTATAAAAAAAAAAATAAGACAAAAATTATACAGATACTTTATATAAAATGCAAAATAAAAATTAGAAGGAGCTAAAGGGATTGCTCAAGAGAAGTCTGACTGCCCAAGAATCAAGCAAAAGATTTTCATCCATGACCTTGACCCTACATCTGCACTGGTCCTTAAGGAGAGAAGAAATCCTGGCCTTTAAATCAAGTATGGATACATGTAGAGAGCTATGGGTAACTTAAAGGATATTTTTTGAAAGCTTCAATACATGGAGAGATATACAGTGCATCTGTATCTGCAAAGTAAATATTGCAAAAACATTAAGTCTCCCAAGATGAGTTTCAAGCTTTCATTCAATCTCAATCACATTCTCAAAAAAAAAAAAAAAAAAGGTTTTCTTCAAACTTAGTACACATTAATTCATCTAAGAGAAAAACCAGATACACATGAACAGAGGAAAACAACAAAACTGACTAATTTAAATGGAGTAAATTGTCTGGAATTAGACCATATTATTAAAAAACAATTTTATATGTAATAAAAAGATGTCATAAATCAATGAAAGAAAAGGCAGAAATACTTAATAGTGTTGGTTTTGCTAATTAGTATCAGGGGAAGGATGACTGCAGACCCAAGTAATATAATAAATAAATTTTAAACAAATTAAGAAGTTAAATGTAAAACTCCAACCAGGAAAACATAAACATAGACACATATAGTTGATAAATTAGTACCTCTGGGTAGTGTGGAAAAGGGACAACTTTCTATGTGTAAATGTGATAGAAGAAATCAGAAAGAACATTCAACAGCTTTGATAGAAAAAATTTAAAATACCTACTCCCCAAGGAAAATTAGTAACCCAAAGAAAAAGAATAGGCTGGGCAAATATAGTTAGAAGTGATTATTTTTAGCATATAAAAGTGCATGTGACTTGCAATAAATACATTATGACCCCAGCAGATAAACTAGGCAGACAGTAAGATAATAAAATATGCAAACATGAAAGGCGACTTTGCCAATTATAAAAATAATGCAAATGAAAAAAAACTTTAAGGTATACATTTTACATATTAAGTTAACAAATAAAAGTCTAATGGTAATTTACATTGCTAGTAATGGTGTATTGAAAATACAGTCACTTATACTGCATATAGCATTTTAAAATGATACAGTTCTTTTGGAAAGCTACTTGGCAACATATTTCAGGGACCAAATGAAAGATTATATTGTTTGACTTGATAATCCTACCTTTATACAAAATATGGGAAAAGCTGCATACATGAAGATGTTTATCACAATACTGTTTTAGTAGAAAAAAAAAACAAAGTCCAGTAATAAAAGAATAACTAGGGGCTTCCCTGGTGGCGCAGTGGTTGAGAGTCCTCCTGCCGATGCAGGGGACACGGGTTCGTGCCCCGGTCCGGGAAGATCTCACATGCCGCAGAGCGGCTGGGCCCATAAGCCATGGCCGCTGAGGCTGCGCGTGCGGAGCCTGTGCTCCACAACGGGAGAGGCCGCGGCAGTGAGAGGCCCACGTACAGCAAAAAAAAAAAAAAAAAAAAAGAAAGAAAGAAAGCTCTTAAAAGCTACTTAAGGATGCTTTTCCTTGTCTATCATTTTCTTGCCAGAAGGTAGACACTAAGAATAGCTCAAAGAAGAGCTAAGAAATGCAGCCTCCATCTTGGGCAGCCCTATACCTAAACAAAAAGTGGGTCTCTGTCACCTTAGAAGAGACAGTGGTAACTAAGGGCTGCCTGGCAGTCTCTGCCATCGATAGGTACTAGTATAATTCCCATTTTGAAGATAAGAACACCAAAGCTTAAAGAGGCTAATTGCTACTTGAGATAAAGCGGTAAAACCAGAATTCTAAATCAGGCTGTCTAACTCAAAGTCTCATGTTCTTAACTAGGATCAACCAGCTTTTATGTAGGCTTTTACCACACAGTTTGGGGGTGCCCCTCCACCCTGCATATACAAAGATTCTGGAGAAGGAAACAGCTGTGAGCTTCCGACCCCATGACTTTGGGAATCATAATATTTCTTAGCAAAATTTTCAGACTAAGTTTGAGAAAATAGAGGGGGGAAAAGGAAACAACGGTCCATGAACAGTGAATGGGTAAACAAAATGAACTATATCCATACAATGGAACACCATTTGACTGCGAAAGGGACTGAAGTGCTGATGCATTCTACAGCATGGTGAATGGTGAAACACTATGCTAAATCAAAGAAACCAGTCTCAAAGGACCACACAGTGTAAGATTCCATTGACGTGAAATGCCCAAAATAGGAAAATCCATAGAGACAGAAAGTAGATTAGTGGTTGCCAGGGGCTGGAGAAAAGGGGGATGAGAAGTGATTGCTCATGGGTACAGGGTTTCTTCTGGGGGTGATGGAAATATTATAAAATGGATTGTGATGATGGGTGCACAACTCTGAGAATATACTAAAACACACTGACTTACACACTTCGAGTGGGTGAATTGTATGGTATGTGAGGTACATCTCAATATAATTGTTGCCAAAATGAAAAGCCTAAGGTGACACTGCAACAGGAAAGTTAACGCAAGAAGGTACTTTGACGGACACGTGAGCATTTCATATGCTTACAGAAATAGTTCCTGCTACCTGCCAATCATCGGTGGGAAAGAGTGCCATGGGAAAGCCACACCCACATTAGGAATCACAAGCTGTAGTTAGTTGCTGTGGTAAAGATTAACAAAAGGAAAAGAAAAGAATGTAGGAAAAAGTGAGCTACCACAGTCAAGGAATGCAGGGTGAGGAAACTTTCCTTTCGAAGTGTTAAAATGTTCTTATCTTTGTTATAGACGGATTAACCATCCTTGACATGTTTCATGTTTCAATATAGCGCCAAATGATCTGCACTTGAACTGAAAATCATGCGAGCAGGGAGAGCTTTCTCTAGCTGTGTTGCCTTGTTCTGGCCACACAGATGGTGCCACGCCCCATCCTCCACTCAGCGCCTGCCCTCACCTAAGGCCAGGATTACTCAGGATTCCACTAATTATACAATCAGAGACCTCAAAGATCCAACCAATCCATTTCTCTTATTATACAAGTTAAGCAACCAAATAATCCTAGGGTTCAGTGACTTTTCCAGAGTGATGCATCCAGTGGGGGCAGATCTCCTGGCCACCCACCCCAACCCCGGGCCAGTATATTTTACCGTATTTAACAGAGACAAAAATATTATTGTGAAACAGGGACCAAAATGTATGTGTGACTTTTCACTCCGGCATCTAAGAGGGAAGAATTCTTGCAAGCCTGGTCAGCTCTTGGGCTGTCGTGCATTATGAAGGTCCTGGATAGGGCAAAAGGGAAAAAGAAGAGAACAATTATGCTTACAACTGTCAGGAGATGGTTTTAAGGCACAGGAAAATGAGAGTAGAAGAGAAAGAGTTTTAGGGGGCAAAGGCTGTTAAAAGGAGCATTGATGAAGGGTAAAGGCACGGCTACCAAAGCAGGAGTGAGAGTGACGTGACTCCCGGAGGGAGACGCCAAAGAGGCCGCAGCCGCAGGAGGCCGGAATCCTGGCTGCTGTCGGCCTTCCCCAAGGGCCTCATGGACCCTGTCTTATCTCGCGTCGCCAACCCAATCACTCCACTGCCAGAATGAGCTGAAGCCTGAAAATTGCTTAGCAGGACCAGGCATAGCACAGGACTCTTCTCTTGTGGTTTCACTTGCCAATGACCACTGCCTTGATAATTCCGTGTGGCTGACAGGGTCTTGGTGCTCCAGTCGGGTGTCAGACCTGAGCCTCTGAGGTAGGAGAGCCGAGTTCTGGACATTGGACCACCAGAGACTTCCCGGCCTCACGTAATACTAATTGGTGAGAGTTCTCCCAGATGTCTCCGTCTCAACGCTAAGACCCAGCTCCATCCAACAGCCAGCAAGCTCCACTGCTGGACGCCCCATGTCAAACAACTAGCAAGACAGGAACACAACCCCACCCATTAGCAGAGAGGCTGCCTAAAATCATAGTAAGTTCACAGACACCCCAGAACACACCACAGGAGGCGGCCCTGCCCATCAGAAAGACAAGATCCAGCCCCACCCACCAGAACACAAGCACCAGTCCCCTCCACCAGGAAGCCTACACAAGCTACTGAACCAACCTCACCCACTGGGAGCAGACACCAAAAACAACAGGAACTACGAACCTGCAGCCTGCGAAATGAAGACCCCAAACACAGTAACTTAAGCAAAATGAGAAGACAGAGAAATATGCAGCAAATGAAGGAGCAAGGTAAAAATCCACCAGGCCAAACAAATGAAGAGGAAATAGGCAGTCTACCTGAAAAAGAATTCAGAGTAATGATAGTAAAGTTGACCCAAAATCTTGGAAATAGAATGGAGAAACATTTAACAAAGAACTAGAAGAACTAAAGAGCAAACAAACAATGATGAACACAATAAATGAAATTAAAAATTCTCTAGAAGGAATCAATAGCAGAATAACTGAGGCAGAAGAAGGCATAAGTGACCTGGAAGATAAAATAGTGGAAATAACTACTTCAGAGCAGAATAAAGAAAAAAGAATGAAAAAAAACTGAGGACAGTCTCAGAGACCTCTGGGACAACACTAAACGTACCAACATTCGAATTATAGGGGTCCCAGAAGAAGAAGACAAAAAAGAAAGGGTCTGAGAAAATATTTCAAGAGATTAGGTGAAAACTTCCCTAACATGGAAAAGGAAATAGTCAATCAAGTCCAGGAAGCACAGAGAATCCCATACAGGATAAATCCAAGGAGAAACACACCAAGACACATATTAATGAAAATATCAGAAACTAAATACAGACAAAAAATATTAAAGGCAGCAAGGGAAAAGCAACAAATAACATACAACAGAATCCTCATAAGGTTAACAGCTGATCTTTCAGCAGAAACTCTGCAAGCCAGAAGGGAGTGGCAGGACATATTTAAACTGATGAAAGGGAAAAACCTACAACCAAGATTACTCTACCCAGCAAGGATCTCATTCAGATTCGACAGAGAAATTAAAATCTTTACAGACAAGCAAAAGCTAAGAGAATTCAGCACCACCAAACCAGCTTTACAACAAATGCTAAAGGAACTTCTCTAGGCAGGAAAAACAAGAGAAGGAAAAGACCTACAATAACAAACCCAAAATAATTAAGAAAATGGGAATAGGAACATACATATCGATAATTACCTAAAATGTAAATGGATTAAATGCTCCAACCAAAAGACATAGACTGGCTGAATGGATACAAAAACAAGACACATATGTATACTGTCTACAAGAGACCCACTTCAGAACTAGGGACACATACTGACTGAAAGTGAGGGGATGGAAAAAGATATTCCATGCAAATGGAAATCAAAAGAAAGCTGGAGTAGCAATTCTCATATCAGACAAAATTGACATTAAAATAAAGACTATTATAAGAGACAAAGAAAGACATTACATAATGGTCAAGGGATCAATCCAAGAAGAAGATATAACAATTGTAAATATTTATGCACCCAACATAAGAGCACCTTAATACATAAGGCAAATGTTAATAGCCATAAAAGGGGAGATCAACAGTAACACAATAATAGTAGGGGGCTTAACACCTCACTTTCACCAATGGACAGATCATCCAAAATGAAAATAAATAAGGAAACACAAGCTTTGAATGATACATTAAACAAGATGGACTCAATTGATATTTATAGGACATTCCATCCATACAAAACAGAATACACTTTCTTCTCAAGTGCTCATGGAACATTCTCCAGGATAGATCATATCTTGGATCACAAATCAAGCCTTGGTAAATTTAAAAAAATTGAAATCGTATCAAGTATCTTTTCTGACCACAACGCTATGAGACTAGATATCAGTTAAAGGAAAAAAATCTGTAATAAATACAAACACACGGTGGCTAAACAATATGCTACTAAATAACCAAGAGATCACTGAAGAAATCAATGAGGAAATAAAAAAATACCTAGAAACAAAAGACAATGAAAACACGATGACCCAAAACCTGTGAGATGCAGCAAAAGCACTTCTAAGTGGGAAGTTTATAGCAATACAATCCTACCTCAAGAAACAAGAAAAATCTCAAATAAACAACCTAACCTTACATCTAAAGCAATTAGAGAAAGAAGAACAAAAAACCCCCAAAGTTAGCAGAAGGAAAGAAATCATAAAGATCAGATCAGAAAAAAATGAAGAAGAGGGGCTTCCCTGGTGGCATGGTGGTTAAGAATCCGCCTGCCATTGCAGGGGACACACGTTTGAGCTGTAGTCTGGGAAGATCCCACATGTCATGGAGCAGCTAAGCCCGTGCACGACAACTACTGAGCCTGCTCTCTAGAGCCCACGAGCCACAATGACTGAGTCAGTGTGCCACAACTACTGAAACCCATGCACCTAGAGCCCGTGCTCTACAACAAGAGAAGCCACCACAATGAGAAGTCTGTGCACCACAACATAGAGTAGCCCCCGCTTGCACAACTAGAGAAAGCCCACATGCATCAATGAAGACCCAACGCAGCCGAAAATAAATAAATAAAATATATTTGTTTAAAAATAAGAAAGAAATGAAACAGGAATTAAGGAAACAATAGTAAAGATCAATAAAACTAAAAGCTGGTTCTTTGAGAAGATAAACAAAATTGATAAACCATTAGTCAGACTCATCAAGAAAAAAAGGGAGAAGACTTAAATCAACAGAATTAGAAGTGAAAAAGGAGAAGTAACAACTGACACTGCCAAAATACCAATGATCATGAGAGATTACTATATGAAACTGTATGCCAATAAAATGGACAACCAGGAAGAAATGGACAAATTCTTAGAAAAGCACAACCTTCCGAGACTGAACCAGGAATAAACAGAAAATATAAACAGACCAATCACAAGCACTGAAATGGAAACTGTGATTAAAAATATTCCAACAAACAAAAGCCCAGGACCAGATGGCTTCACAGGCGAATTCTATCAAACAGTTAGAGAAGAGCTAACACCCATCCTTCTCAAACTCTTCCAAAATATAGCAGAGGGAGGAACACTCCCAAACTCATTGTACGAGGCCGCCATCACCCTGTTACCAAAACCAAAGATGTCACAAAAAAAGAAAATACAGGTCAATATCACTGATGAACATAGATGCAAAAATCCTCAACAAAATACTAGCAAACAGAATCCAACAGTGCATTAAAAGGATCATACACCATGATCAAGTGGGGTTTATCTCAGGAATGCAAGGATTCTTCAATATATACAAATCAATCAATGTGATACACCATATAAACAAACTGAAGGAGAAAAACCATATGATCATCTCAATAGATGTAGAATAAGCTTTCGACAGAATTCAACACACATTTATGATAAAAACTATCCAAAAGTAAGCATAGAGGGAACCTAACTCAACATAATAAAGGCCATATATGACAAACCCACAGTCAACATCAATCACAATGGTGAAAAACTGAAACCAGTTCCTCTAAGATCAAGAACAAGACAAGGTTGTCCACTCTCCCCATTACTATTCAACATAGTTTGGGAAGTTTTAGCCACAGCAATCAGAGAAGAAAAATAAATAAAAGGAATCCAAATCAGAAAATAAGAAGTAAAACTGTCACTGTTTGAAGATGACATGGTACTATACATAGAGAATCCTAAACATGCTACCAGAAAACTACTAGAACTAATCAATGAATTTGGTAGAGTAGCAGGATACAAAATTAATGCACAGAAATCTCTTGCATTCCTATACACTAATGATGAAAAATCCGAAAGAAAAATTAAGGAAACACTCCCATTTACTATTGCAACAAAAAGAATAAAATACCTAGGAATAAACCTACCTAAGGAGACAAAAGACCTGTACTTAGAAAACTATAAGACACTGATGAAAGAAATTAAAGATGATACAAACAGATGGAGAGATATACCATGTTCTTGGACTGAATCCACATTGTGAAAAGGACTATACTACCCAAAGCAAACAGATTCAGTGCAATCCCTATCAAACGACCAATGGCATTTTTCACAGAACTAGAACAAAAAATTTCACAATTTGTATGGACACACAAAAGACCCCGAATAGCCAAAGCAATCTTGAGAAAGAAAAACAGAGCTGGAGGAATCAGGCTCCCAGACTTCAGACTATACTACAAAGCTACAGTAATGAAGACACTATGGTACTGGCACAAAAACAGAAATATAGATCAATGGAACAGGATAGAAAGCCCAGAGAAAACCCATACACATATGGTCACCTTATCTTTGATAAAGGAGGCAAGAATACACAATGGAGAAAAGACAGCCTCTTCAATAAGTGGTGCTGGGAAAACTGGACAGCTATATGCAAAAGAATGAAATTAGAACACTCCCTAACACAATACACAAAAATAAACTCAAAATGGATTAAAGACCTAAATGTAAGGCCAGACACTATAAAACTCTTAGAGGAAAACATAGACAGAACACTCTATGAAATAAATCACAGCAAGATCCTTTTTGACCCACCTCCTAGAGAAATGGAATAAAAACAAAAATAAACAAATGGGACCTAATGAAACTCAGAAGCTTTTGCACAGGAAGGAAACCATAAACAAGATGAAAAGACAACCCTCAGAATGGGATAAAATATTTGCAAATGAAGCAACTGACAAAGGATTAATTTCCAAAATATACAAGCAGCTCATGCAGCTCAATATCAAAAAAAAAAAAAAAAAAAACCCAATCCAAAAATGGGCAGAAGACCTAAATAGACATTTCTCCAAAGAAAATATACTGATTGCCAACAAACACATGAAAGGATGCTCAACATCACTAATCATTAGAGAAATGCAAATCAAAACCACAATAAAGTATCACCTCACACCGGTCAGAATGGCCCTCATCAAAAAATCTACAAACAATAAATGCTGGAGAGGGTGTGGAGAAAAGGGAACCCTCTTGCACTGTTGGTGGGAATGTAAATTGATACAGCCACTATGGAGAACAGTATGGAGGTTTCTAAAATACCTAAAAATAGAACTACCATATGACCCAGCAATCCCACCACTGGGCATATTCCCTGAGGAAACCATAATTCAAAAAGAGACATGTGGGCTTCCCTGGTGGTGCAGTGGATAAGAATCTGCCTGCCAATGCAGGGGACACGGGTTTGATCACTGGTCCAGGAAGATCCCACATACTGTGGTGCAGTTAAGCCCATGCACCACAACTACTGAAGCCCATGCACCTAGAGCCCATGTTTCTCAACAAGAGAAGCCACTGCAATGAGAAGCCCCCACATCGCAACGAAGAGTAGCCCCCACTTGCTGCAACTAGCAAAAGCCCGCATGCAGCAATGAAAACCTAACACAGCCAAAAATAAATAAATAAAGTAAAAACAATTTTTTAATTAAAAAAAAAAGAGACGCACCACAATGTTCAATGCAGCACTATTTACAATAGTCAGGACATGGAAGCAACCTAACGGTCCATCGACAGATGAATGGATAAAGAAGATGTGGCACATATATACAATAGAATATTACTCAGCCATAAAAAGAAACGAAATTGAGTTATTTGTAGTGAGGTGGATGGACCTAGAGACTGTCATACAGAGTGAAGTAAGTCAGAATTAGAAAAACAAATGCTGTATGCTAACACATATATATGGAATCTAAAAAAAGAAAATGGTTCTGAAGAACCTAGGGGAAGGACAGGAATAAAGACACAGACGTAGAGAATGGACTTGAGGACACAGGGAGGGGGAAGGGTAAGCTGGGACGAAGTGAGAGAGTAGCATTGACACATATACACTACCAAATGTAAAATAGATAGCTAGTGGGAAGCAGCTGCATAGCACAGGGAGATCAGCTCGGTGCTTTGTGACCACCTAGAGGGTTGGGATAAGGAGGGTGGGAGGGAAATGCAAGAGGGAGAGGATATGGGGATATATGTATACATATAGCTGATTCACTTTGTTATACAGCAGCAACTTACACAACAATGTAAAGCAATTATGTTCCAATAAAGATGTTAAAAAAAAAGTAGCAGTGATGGGAGAAAAATCTATTCTAATAGAGGCTGGCTGTGTATTAAGAACACACTACGTTCTTTTCCATTTCCGTAAGAAATTGAGTAAACAGGCAAAGTATTTTTATAACCTTTTTGCCACCATATTGCTTCCTCGGACATAACATCCGGTCCAAACTGAGCTTTGAGGTGTCACACAATTTATTCAGGTTATAGTGATTATAAGATGAATCCATCAAAGTCACCTACACAGTAATTCAGAAAAAGAGTGCTCTCGGACCTTTCTTTAACATATATACATTTTTACTCTTAATTAGTGCAGTATATGACTTGACAACTCGAGAGTAAATATTTTGAGAGCAGAGGGTGGTTCTTTCTCCCTTTTGTACTCCCAAAGTACCTCACACTACCTTCTCATAGGCATGAGAATTTTCAATATTTATTAACAATAACTGTCTGAACTTTCTGGTCATTCTCAGATGTGAAAAAGAAAGCAGGCAAGCAATACCTTGGGCCCTGTGGCAGAGCTGATAGCTATCCCCCCAGGATCTATTCTCCCATTATTACATAGTAACAGGATTTTAGTTAAGGACCTGACTGCCTCTCTAAAGACTACATCTCCCAGCCTCCTTTGCTAATAGGTAAAGCCTCATGACTAAACGGTGACCAATAGAATGTGAGCAGCAGTGATGTGTGCAAATTCAGGATGACGCCCTTAAAGAGAAAAGGCCAGCCTTCCCTTCCCCTTGACCACTCCCCATCCGCAGGATTAAAGGCATGGTGGAAGAAGCTAGAGCAGCCATCTTGACCATGAGGCGGAAGCTGTGTGTTGAGGATGGCAGAGCAACAAGACAGAAGGAACCTGGGTCCTTCTTATGGTGGAGTTCTACACTGCCAAACTAAACTGATAAGTGAGAGAGAAATAAACTTCTACTTTGTTTAAGCCACTGAGATTTTTAGCCTCTCTGTTACAGAGATCAAAACAATTATGTTTTCAGGAGAATTGTCCATACTTAAAATATGAAAGCGGCTTAGCCATTTCCTTCCCAAGAGTTGAATTTTCCACACCGATTGCATGACCTTACTGGATGCTACAGGTTTTGACTGAACCCCCAAATTAGCACTTGGATATGTTCTATTCAGTTCTCGGAATATGAGGAATTTCCCCTTATCTTTAAATTTTGTTTTAAAGAAACTATCAGGAATTCCCTAGCGGTCTAGTGATTAGGACTCAGCGCTTTCACTGCTGGAGCCTGGGTTCAATCCCTGGCTGGGTAACTAAGATCCCACAAGCCAAGTGGTGCGGAGAAAGAAAGAAAGAAAGAAGGAAAGAAAGAGGGAGAGAGAGAGAGAGAGAGAAAAAAAGAAAGAAAGAAACAAACAACCTTGTTCTATTACACATCAAGTGGGCTGATACAGACCTTAAAAAATACTTCCTAGGGTTTGAGACTTTTTTTTTTCTGAGACCGTAAAAGCATATAATGCATACAATTCTAAAACCACCAAAGAGATTTAGTTTTCAGAGAGAGAGAGATGGTTTAAAGAACTTGAGTAATCAGGAAAGTAGACCTGCCTATTTTGCAAGTGTTGCTGAAGAGGCAACAAAGATGAGTGGAAAGACTTCCTGTCCTGCTGCAGCAAACGTCCATGTGACCTTGGGGGAGCTACTGCTACTCTCTGATCTCAGCAAACCAGGTGTGGCCTGAATGTTCACTAATTCCTCTCCAGCTATAAAATGTCGATTTTAGTAAAATGAGAGCAACTTAGTTTCCCAAACTTCAGTTAGACCAAGATAAGCCTGTCTCCAGCTTTAATACTCCAAGCTGAACTGACTTGGTTCTAACTGGCCTTTGCAAGATCTGTCTTTGGAGTTCTGTGTGAAATTTTCCTGTTTCAGGAATGTAAAAATCAGTTGTAAAAAGCAGAAATTCAGTTGAGTTTCACGAAGAAAAAGTGAGTCTGCTTTAAGGATACCCGTGAAGCTGCAACACCATGAGGACCTGAGGCAGCTCTGGGGCCTAGCCATGTCATCCACTGCCCACGGCATCCCGCTGGATTTGCTTCTCTGCTCTATTTCATTGTTCTGTTCTCTTACAACTTTGGCTTGCATCAATCTTCTTGTGACCTGCCCTGTTTCTCCCTATATCACAGCCTATCAGCTTCTGCTCCCACTGTTTACTGCCTTGTTACTCAGTCTCTGCATGAATGGTCAAAGGCCCAGGTTATCTTTCTACATCTGGCCATGCCATTGATCAGTGACAAGTCTGCAGACTGGCTGCCATTGTGTCCCACTGCCATCTCTGATCCAATCGCAGTAACCGGGGAGATCTCACACTCCAACCCATGGCTTTCCTACAGCAGAGTCTATAGACAGAGTAAGCACCTTGATGGGCATGCCTAGTGTTCTATAATGGGATTGTCACTGTGTATACCCTATTTTGAGTTTTAATTAAGTTTCAAGGCAGTAGAAAGAGCTTTGGCTTTAGAGTCGGGGCTCTAGAGGGATATGGACCCTCTCAGCCTCTGCTTCTTCATCTGTTGGGTGGGGATCATCATTCCTGCCTATATTATTCAGATATCTCCAGAGAAACAGAATCAACAGGAGATAGACAGATAGATACATAGATAGATAGATAGATAGATAGATATGGAGAGAGATTTATTTTAAGGAATTGGCTCACATGATGGTGAAGGCTAGCAAGCCTAAAATTTGTAAGGCAGGCCAGCAAGCTGGAAATTTGAGTAAGAATTGATGTTGCAGGCTTGAGTCTGAATTATGCAGGGTAGCAAAGAGAAACTCAAAAAAGTTTCTATGTTGCAACCTTGAGGAGAATTCCTTCTTCTTCAGGAAACATCGGTCTTTGTTCTTAAGGCCTTCAACTGATTGGATGAGGCCCATCCAGATTACGGAGAGTAATCTGCTCTACTTAATGTCAACTGATTGTACATGTTAGTGATATTCAGAAAATAAAAAACTTTACAGTAATATCTACACTAGCATGTAACCAGACAGCTACTTACCATGGTCCAGCCAAACTGACACATAAAATATAAAATTAACCACCACACTGCCCTTACTGCCTCACAAGCTGCTTAGGGAGGCATCATTCTTACATATTTTGTTTATTGCTACGTAGTGCCAGGCACACATTCGACACAAAAATATACTTTGTGAGTGTACAATGTGGTAACACTTGAAGCTCGCAACAGTTGTCCATGCGAGGCTCTGAGCACTGTGATTTGGGAGAATGGATTTTTGAGCTCTCTGCTGTCTCACTCAGTTACACCTTAACCTCACCATTAAATTAATACGGTAGCCCAGCAATTCTACTTCTAGAAGTTATTTCCACAAATATACTCACACAGACGCAAACTGACTTAAGGACAGGTATTCATCACAGCATGGTTTGTAAAAGCGAAGAGTGGAAACAACCTAAATGCCCATCAATACAGAGTTTGGCTAAATGAACTTAACGGAATTTTAAAAATGAGGAAGCTCCTTACGTACTGATGTGGAAAGGTCTACAAGACAGATAAACCATTAGCGAGAAAAGCAAGGAGCATAATGAGGGATAGAACGTTACCAATTGTATAAATGAGAGAAAAGAAGGAATACTTAAGAGATGTCCTTATTTGTGCATAATACATACCTGTAAAGGTATATAAGTTAATCACACTGGAGAGGGGAACTGGGTGGCTGGGAGATGGATGTGGGAATGAGACCTTTTATTGTATATCTGTTTCTACCTTTGCAATTTTTAATCACGTGAGTACATTGCTGATACAAAATTAAATTTAAAAAATAAAGAAAATGAGTTCAACTAGTACTTGATATAAAAATAAACAGGAAAACAAATGGGTTTTCTTTAAGTTTTCTCTTAACTTACTTCTACCTGCTTTTGAATTTCATGTCATCTCTTCTGGGGTCCGAGAATAACTATCTCACAGAATGAGATATACTGAGAAGACCAATGCAGGCTCAGTTTCCAGAAGACGAAGTCTTAAATTTTAGATTTGGGGATTGATGTTTGGCTTGTAACAGATTTTCCTCTGAAGGAAGAAAAGAAAGACAGAGAGCAAAGGGTTAGCTCGGAAGAATTCCAGGAAATTGATCTGAGTAAGAAGCAGCAGGAAAAGGTTTTCGAGGAGATGGCCAAAACACATCAGCCCAAACATAACAAGAACTCAAAAAAAAAAAAAATCCAGTATTATTTAGTTGAAAGACAGAATTCCAATGCTTTTTTTTCTTTCTTTTCTCTCTCTCTTTTTTTTTTTTTTTGCATGCAGCCCATCAGAACTAAAACAAGTAGTGAACCAGAAGAAGACTTCAGACAAGGTTATAAAAGGTATATCCTTAGAAAGCCAAGCTTGCAAATCCAGCCAACTCTCAGTTGGCCAGAGGTTGGCAGTTCAATCTGTGAATGCTGACTAATTCTTCATCTCTTTCACAGCCCTGCTGTCTGCTTTTTAACACTTCACTGACTCCCTCAAGCCTGGGATGAAGCAGAAAAAGAAAAATCATAATATTTCACCCAGTAATTTGGATTATCAGGGCTTTTTTTCCCTCCTTTTGTCTGTAAACTGTTATTCCTCTAGATCACAATCTCCATTCACCAAATGTTGTGGTCTGTTTCTTTCTGTATCAGTCAGGTTATACTAGGTTACACGGCAGTAGCTGACAACCCCAGATATCTTAAAAAGCTTAAAACAAATCGCTTATTTCTCAATCATGCAAAGTATACTGCCAGTTCTGGCACCTTCCAGGTAGCTGTCCTTGGTGTTGCAGCCTGTATCACCTCCTACTTGCATGACCACCGTAGGAGAGGAAGCGAGAACGTGGAGAATCACTCATCAGTTCTTAAGCACTTCCACCCAGAAGTGGCCTACACCTCTTCCATTCACATCTCATGGACAAAAAGATCACATGAGATGTCCACCCTCAGAGGCTGGGGAAGTCCAACCCTCCTGCCTGAAGGAGGGGAAGCAGGAATATTGGGACGCGGCGCTCGTGGCTTCCACACCTGCTTTGCTCCCAAATATAAGAAGCTTTGTTATTGTTTGGTTTTCACTTTGATTTTTGAAACCCCAGCTGTGTCTGGAGTTGTATCCAGACGCTTAGGGCTAAGAGCACTTGAATGAATTATCTTGTGAAACACTAGTCTGGCCACCCTTGTCCCACTTATTCTCTGACATAAATTACTTTTTGAAAGCTACCCTCCAGACACTATCCTCCAGACACAAAGGTGACCCTCGGGGCTCCATCAACAGTGTACATTCAATAGGTTTCCACTGTAATGAGCCATTCTCATTTCTTTTCATGACTCTTCCTTGTAAATAATGCCAAGTACCTATAAAGCTATAGAGTCTTTTGTGGTTTTGGAACCAAGTTTCAAAATGTCTAAACTGATAAGATCATTAGAAAACATTTCCATTTCAACCACTGCACGTGTTAACAGATCAGAAACTTGAGGTCCAGGAATGAAGTGCCTTACTCAAAAGCACAAAGCTAATTCATGGGTGTTAAGTTGTAACTGTGTAGTTATTTGTTACACAGCAATAGAAAACTAATACAGAGTTGTAGTCTCCCAAGAGTATTTCTGTTTTAACTAGGTAAAAATTAAGACCTAAAGCACTAAAAGCAATAAAAAGACCTTGACATCCCACAGTCACTATCACATGTAATTCAAAATAAAACGTTTAGTTTTTGAAATTACACATACCTTACATGTATGGGATAATTAAAATAAGTTCCTTACAGATTTTCTGATTTCAAAAGTCTGGATCATTCTATCAAAATAAAATTTTTTTTCCTTTCTTTTTTGGTACGAAGATAATCTGTTGATTTTTAAGATAACCCAGGATTGACATTTAAGAATACTTAAATTTAAAAGTAAACATCTTGGTACATGTATACAATGGAATATTACTCAGCCATAAAAAAGAACAAAATAATGCCATTTGCAGCAACATGGATGGATCCAGAGATTGTCATACTGAGTGAAGTAAGTCAGACAGCGAAAGACAATTATCACATGATATCGCACATATGCAGAATCTAAAAAAAGGGAACAAACGAACTTATCTATAAAACAGAAGTAGAGTTACAGATGTAGAAAACAAACTTACAGTTACCAAGCGGTAAGGGGGGTGGGGGTGGGAGGGACAAACTGGGAGATCGGGATGGACATATACACACGACTGCACATAAAATAGATAACTAATAAGGACCTACTGTATAGCACAGGGAACTCTACTTAATACTCTGCAATGACTTACATGGGAAAAGGATCTAAAAAAGAGTGGATATATGTATATGTATAACTGAATCACTTTGCTGTACACCTGAAACTAACACAACATTGTAAATCAACAAAATACTCTGATAACAATTAAAAAAAATGATAAATAAATAAAATAAAAAGCCTACCATTATGGAATTTCAGAAATTGGGATAGGAATGGGGGTGCAGGGGTGGTTGGGAGAGTGACCCTTCCCTGGGGTCCAGAAACCACGTCAGCTTCAGTTATCCTCCCAGTCAGCAGCCCAACACCCTGGGTGACCAGGTTTCACGGCAGCAGGACTGCAGTAGGTGGCCCCTTATATTCCCCTTTGGGTTTTCTTACTCCTACATCACTTTGGACTGATGTGCCTACTGCCATCCTCTCTGGCTATGTCAGGAAGCTAAAAGGATTGATCAGATGTCACTAGGACCAGAGGTGAAGTCACACTGGGGTTACCTCTGAGTGGGAGAAAGCCGGAAGGCCAGAGGACTGCTCAGGGCCCAGGGCCACCAGGCTCAGCTGCGGCCTCCCAGCCAGCGCCCCACTACAGACAGACCGCAAGCTCCTGAGGCAAGCTCCCCCTTCAGGGCGACCACTGGCACACCCCTCACAGACACTGTTTACAGAGGGGTGACTGGGGACGAAGCAGGGGGAGAGGAACTGAGGGAGTAGGTGTCACACCTGGATGAAGAGCAAACTTCAGGTCACCACGAGACAGAAATCCAGTTCTACACACCCTGAGCATCTGCGGAAGCCAACAGGGCCTCCCTCAAAGCAGTCCCGTGGAGGGTAAGAGCAGTGGCCTTGATAGGCTGCCTCCAAATCCCATGGCATCACTGGCTACCTGTGACCCTGGGCAAGTTACCTAACTTCTCTAAGCGTCTGTTGCCTCATTTGTAAAATGGGGGTGAAAAGAGTAGCTCCATCATTAGGTGATTTTGAGAATTAAATGACTTAGAACATATAAAGTGCTTGGTCTGATGTCTGGCAGAAAGAAAATACTCAAACCTCTGTTACCAAGGCGCTCTCTTTCTAACCTTTGGTAAACTTGCTCTCACCATGGAGGAAAAGAACCCCCATCCCCCAACCTCCCTTCCACCCCTGACCTCACTCCCAGCAAGAGCCGTGCTCTTTACCCACTTCCCTTGCTTACAGGATGAAGGCAGGCACCGTAGTTGAAGTTTACGCTGTGTTTGGAGGAAGCAGCCTTTAGCGTTGCTTCAGTCCTGTTTTTCAACTTCAGCCACGGGCTCCCACTTCAGCTTGCCACGAGTTGCCTCCAGGGCAGCAGGCAACTGATGTGGGCAATTGATTTTTTTTTTTCCTTAATTTGGGGTTGGAGGCAATGGCTTCTTTCAAGCAACGAAAGCATAGCTCTAACTGTTCTCAGTGGGAAGGAGGTCTGGACTCAGTGTGAGGAGAGGCTGTCTCTCCCCATTCCAAGTTTCCCAGGCAGTGAATCTGCTTGGAGGTAAACATGGTCGGCCGGTTCCGCAGAAATGTGCAAGCCCTGTGTGCTAACGCCCATCTGGAGAGAGGAAAACACAGATCCTGCCCTGCCCGAGGCAGTTAGCAAAACCCAGGCCAGCACTGTGAGCTACAACAAAGGCAGTGAGTTGAAAAGGAAGAAACAGAGACAAAAAGAATGTGATTTAAGCTATATGGTCTTTATTTAAAGAGGTGTCCATCTAGCTGCTTTGAAACCAGTATGGAGGAGGGTGATGGAAACAGAACCCCAGCCAACTTTCTTTTTCTTTTTTTTTAAATTGGGGTAGAGTTGCTTTACACTGCTGTGTCAGTTTCTACTGTACAGCAAAGTGAATCAGCTAGACGTATACAGAGATCCCCTCTTTTTTGGATTTCCTTCCCACTTAGGTCACCACAGAGCATTGAGTAGAGTTCCCTGTGCTCTGCAGTAGGTTCTCATTAGTTACCTATTCCCAACCAACTTTTGAAGCCGATTCACAAAGCTGCATCACACTGGAGAGAATATACTCAGAAGGTCTCTAAATTCACAGTTCAAAAATTACACTCCCGAACTTCCCTGGTGGTCCAGTGGTTAAGAATCTGCCTGATATGGGGATGTATGTATATGTATCACTGATTCACTTTGTTATACAGCAGAAACTAACACACCACTGTAAAGCAATTATACTCCAATAAAGATGTTAAAAAAAAAATAAAGAATCTGCCTGCCAGTGCAGGGGACATGGGTTCGATCCCTAGTCCAGGAAGATCCCATATGCCACGGGGCAACTAAGCCCGCGCGCCACGACTACTGAGCCCACACTCTAGAGCCCGCAAGGCGCAACTACTGAGCCCATGCACCACAACTACTGAAGCCCACACGCCTAGAGTCCGTGTGCCGCAATGAGAAGCCTGTGCGCCGCAATGAAGAGTAGCCCCCGCTCACCACAACTAGAGAAAGCCCGCACGCAGCAACGAAGACCCATCGCAGCCAAAAAAAAAAAAAAAAAATTACATTCCCTTGGTCAACTTTCTAGCTTATTTTTTGGAGGTGCCATCTCCTCTGAGCCCTTCTGCTCTGGATAAGATGAAAATAGAAATAGGGATTCCAGGGTACTTTTGATTCCCACAGGGCTGGTCTAAATGGCCCTAACGAACTCCAAAACCTCAGAGTACAGTTGTCTGTCACTCAGAGTCACAGATGGAAAACTTAGACTGCAAAAACCTCCATGGATGAAACCAAACAGCAGATACATTATCTGAGCAACATTAAGTCAGGGAATTTTTTTCTTATTTCTTTTTCAGTGTAGAATCATCCTGTCATCTAAACCTCATGGCTATAACCTGGAGAGCCATTTAGCCGGAAATGTGCTGGTTCCATTTGTCCACGAAGTGGGAGTAATAGGCTCTTTCCCAAAGGGAGCAACAGCAAGAATGGAAATGTAATTTATTTTTTATTGCTGAGTTGGGCTTTTTCAAATAAACAATTTTTTCAAAGATATGCAGACATATCTTTAATAGATTTTTCTGACATTTTATTTGTTGAAAAATTTCCATGCCCTTGCATAATTTCAATTATTCAATGGAAAACAGTTTGGGGAATTGCTTCCAGTCACTTATTCAGCCCTTTGAATAAGCCATATTTATTACTTGAATTGATTATGTTGTCCATTTGGAGATTAGCTCAGATGAACGGGGATTAGGAGAGAACACATTTCAGATCGTTTTTCCTCCTGCAATCACACAGGGGCCCTTTGCTTCTCCAGAGCAGCTCAGAGTCTGGCCTTGCAGGCCCCTGGGGTCCTTGTGGAGAGGGCCAGGAGAGGGAGGGCGTCATCGGGGGCACCGTGTCACTGAACACACAACAGCTGCAGGCAGCAGAGCTTTGTTGAGTCACAAAACACAAGAAACCTGGAGATGGGTGATCACTGGCCCTGGTTCAGGGAATCGACAAAGCCCCAGGCCGACGTCTCAGGATGTTTTTGGGTTGTTTTTTTTTTTGGCCTCTCCTGTTGCGGAGCACAGGCTCGGATGCGCAGGCTCAGCGGCCATGGCTCACGGGCCCAGCTGCTCCGCGGCATGTGGGATCTTCCCGGACCAGGGCACGAACCCGTGTCCCCTGCATCGACAGGCGGACTCTCAACCACTGTGCCACCAGGGAAGCCCCCAGGATGTTTTTTAACCACAGACGGCTGCTGCAAATCAAGTCGTCACATCCATGAAGAAGAGTCCAAGGGGAAGGACCGTTTCTGCAGAGTCTGGCTCTTTTAATTAGAAAATCACAACCTTTTCCAGAAGCATCCAGCTGGCGTCCACGTACCTCCACTACCACCCTTGGTCCAAGCTACCGTCTTATCACCCCCATGACGTTCTAGTTTCTCTCCCACCTTCTTCCTCTTGCCCCCTTCTGTCTTTTCTATAACCAGAGGGAGCACATTCAAGTGAAAATCAGATCACACCACAGCTCTGCCCTGAACTCCAGTAGCTTCCCCACACACTCCAGAGTAAAATCCAAACTCCTCAGAGGGGCTGAGAAGCCCACATGATCTGGCCATCTCCTTCCCTCTCTGACCTCCCCCCACTGCACAATCTTTGCCCACTGCTCCAGCCACACTGGCTCCTACTATTTTAATAAGGCCAGGCTTCCCCACCTCGGGGCCTTTGCACCTGCTGTTCCCTCTGCCTGGCATGCTGCTCCCTCTATAACTATACAGTTGGCTCCCCAACCTTCTGCAACCTTTGCTCATGTTTCAACTTTGCGGAGAGAACTTCCCTGACCACACTATTCATAATTCCAACTTCCCTTCCCCCATTCCCTTCCATGTTTTATTTTCCTGTTTTTGCATAGCATTATCTAACATATATACCTATTTATTTATCTTTTTTCATCTGTCTCCCCCAGTGACTAGAACAGAGCCTGGCACATGGAAGCATGAAAGAATGAATGGGACAGAGCTGGTTTGCAAGGCCTCTACTAGCAAGTATTTATGTGGTACTCTGGCCTCTAGAGCAACAGCAAAAGCCTATCAGGAGGAAGGGGTCTAGGAATGACTTTTTTTTTTTTTTTGGCCACGCCACGCCGCTCATGGGATCTTAGTTCCTAGTCCCCTGACCAGGGATTGAACCCAGGCCCTTGGCAGTGAAAGCACGAAGTCCTAACCACTGGACCTCCAGGGAATTCCCTAGGAATGACTTCTGAGTGGTCGATAAATAGTGAGCACCATATATATATACCAGCCCTTCTCCATTAAGACAAATTCCCAATCTACAACTACGTGTGAATGACTGTAGCAAAACTGATCAAATTAATTCTGGTTCTTCTTACTAAGTGAGGATTCCAAAGGTTAGTTAGTGTATTTAGGGGAAAAGAGAAAAAAAAATAAAAACAGGTCATAGGTCTTGATAGACCTAGTATGTGTCATTCATTCTTTAAATCCTCAAAACAGCCCTGGAGGAAAGCAGAGTTAGGAGACATCGGGTAATGTGTTCACAGACCCTCACAGGGGTGTAACGCTGGGGGTTTTAGCCTCCAGCAAAGGTGCTGGACACCCCATGGTGGAGACGCGCGCTGTCCAGCTGTAGTCGTCAGCCGCAGGTGGCTACGGAGCACTTGAAATGTGGCTGGTCCAACTTGCGATGCGGTGTCAGGGCAAATACAGTACATGCCAGATTTTGATGACTCAACAGGAAAAAAAATGTAAACTACCTCACTAATACCTTTTCAGACTGATTACATGAAACTATTTTGGATATACTGGGTTGAACAAAATGTGTGATTAATTACACCTGTTTGTTTTTACTTTTTTAATGTGGCTACCAGAAAACTTTAAAACACATTTGTGGCTCACGTTATATTTCTGTTGGACAGAATGGACAATTCATCACACTATACTGTCATTATTTGTTTTATCTCTGTCTCACCCACCAGACCAGGAGCTCAAGGAGAACGGAAAGAGTGCCTTCCAATGCCCAGACAGAGGCTTTATGGTAAATATTCCACAAATGCCTGTTGAATGAATGAAGCTATGACAAAAAAGAAAAAAGAAAAAAACTACAGCTATTTAATGATTCTGAAATAATTACACAATCACTTGGAATTATATGCTGTGAATTGCTATTGAATTGACCATTAATCTGTTGGGTGTGGAGATGAATTTCAATACATATGGTTGGTTTGTATGTCCATATATTCTCACAGACATAGATAAAATGAATATTCCAAAAATACACCGAACCTTATGCATGTGAACCTGAGCTGGCACATTTACCTTGTGGGTGAGTTAGGCAGGCTACTAACTTATAAAATGTTATAAGTGACTTTTGCCCTTTCTCAGAATTTGACTGTGTAGTCAGCTCCTCCATCTACTTCCTTGCTACGCAGTGGCTGATCCAAGGGAGCATCACCTGGGAGCCTGTTAGAAATGCAACTTCCGGTTGCACCCCGAAGTTACCAAATCAGAACAAGAACTCTAGAGTTCTTGAGAGGCCTGAGCGATGTGTTTTTGCTTCTCAACTCTAAGGAAGAGGGCCACCTGGGAACTTGGCTATCATCCCTTTCCATTTTTCACACCTCTTTTTGCTACAAAAGGTTGAACATTCACTCTGTGGAAGATGCTATCCTAGGCCCGGAGATCCAAGGATGAACTAGGCACACGGCTCTTGGTTCTGTGGTTTGTGTCTCCCGTTACTGAGCCCGTTACTCTTTGTGGGACAGCTGGATACACCAGGTACTAGAGCTCCAGTGAGCGCTACAGGAGGGCAGACTGGAGTGAGAGGGCAGAAACAGTAGAATGGCCCCTTGTCTGCAGTGAACCTGGAGACAGTTGCTTCACGATCTTGCATCTGAGCGTGTCCAGAGGAAAGGAAGCAGCCAACACTCTTCTTCTTTCCAAGAAAAAAACTTCCCCAGAATATGCCCGTTTCCATAGAGACCCAAGAACCTGCAAAGCCTCCATCAGCTTTCTGGTCCCCAGGCTCCGGTGCAAGCGACCTAATTCCCCTTTGCCTGGGTCTCTGGGATAGCGTGAGTTTTCTTACTCTGGGGAAATGCAGGGTATTTTAGTCACAGCTGCATGTTCCTGGAGGGCAGGATCAACTCAAACTCCATCTCAGCAGCAGCCCTCAGACACTCTGTGGATGGTGAACTGCGCCGCAGTCTCAATGAACTCTCACCCAAACAATCAGGAAATTCAACTCCCAGATTTCTTTTCCGCTATTTCTACAATTACAGTTGCATCCACTTCATCAGTCAAATTTCTTGAGCACCTTTGTTGTTTACTATAAAGAATACAGAGATTGTCCTTCTTAACAAGAGAAATTGATGTCTAAACAAACAGCCGCTTAAAACTTTCCTATGGCTCCCGTTGGCTCAGACATGGAAATTATTCCACAAACTCTTGGCCTGCCAGGCTCTGTGTCCTGGGCGGGCCCCTGGCTCACATCCCCTAGCTCTTGCCTGCTCTCGGCACTCCAGCCTTGCTGGAATGTTCTTCCCACCTCCCACCTCCTCTGCCCCTCTTTTGACCTAGTAAACTCCTTTCATCCTTCAGATCACAGCTCAGGAAAAAAAAAAAAAAATGGGGACTTCCCTGGCGGTCCAGTGGTTAAGACTCCGCACTTCCAATGCAGGGGTTGTGGGTTCAATCCCTGGTCAGGGAACTCAGATCCCACAGGCCAAGCGGCCAAAAACAAAAAACAAAAAAAAAAAACCACCGCAGCTCAGAGATCACTTCTTCAGGGAACCTTCCAGGTGCCCAGCGGCCTGCATTATCTGGGTCCCTGCCCTGTGCCCATGGAGTCTTTCTCCTTCCTTACACTCTCTTCCCTCATCCCTTAGGGTGTGCACCTCTTTCCTGACTGATTCAGACTTTATTCTATAGACTACGGGAATCTGAAAGTTTTCAAGCAAAGTAGAGATAAGATTAAAGCTAGGGGAAAATAAATTCAGCAGCTGTGGGTAGAGCATATTAAACAAAGGAAGATATTGCACGCACAGGGAAGAGACTGGAATGGTTATCTGTTAAATGCCAGGCCTGGGGGTGTTCTTAAAGTATTATCTTATTGGTTCTTCATCATATATCTATGAGGGAGGCTTTGCTGTCCCCATTCTTTAGTTGAAGAGACTGAGACCAAGAGAGGTTTAATAACTTGCCCAAGGCCACATAGCTGGAAGGCCCAGGCCTGCCTGGCTCCTCTAAGCACCTGCCTTCCAGGGAAGCTACTGTGAAAGTTCCTTTATGAGAAGGTAGTAGAAAGGAAAGAACTGACCTGACAGAGATTATACGGGAAAATCAACAGAATTTATTTATTTATTTTGTGGTACGCAGGCCTCTCACTGCCGTGGCCTCTCCCGTTGCGGAGCACAGGCTCCGGACGCGCAGGCTCAGCGGCCATGGCTCACGGGCCCAGCTGCTCCGCGGCATGTGGGATCTTCCCGGACCGGGGCACGAACCCGTGTCCCCTGCATCGGCAGGCGGACTCCCAACCACTGCGCCACCAGGGAAGCCCCAACAGAATTTATTGATGATTATGTGTGGGGACTGGAGTATGAGAGAGGAATTCATCCAAGATGACTGAAGTTCTCTGCGGGTCGCTAACTTCTGGAAGCATTTCTGACACGCCTCCCTTGTTCCCTTGGCACTCTGTGTGTCCCCCTACTCCTGCAGCGGAACACTCTTCGTAGAGTGTTACAGTTCCCAGTCTGTTTGCCTGTCTACACCATCAAGGCCATGTCTGTGCGGGCCACTGCTGGACCCCTGCAGGGAAGCAGACAGCCTGAAAGTGCTCGGTGAAGACTTGCTGCATGAATACAACGTGATAAATGAACAAAGGACTGGGCTATCCGGAGAGTGAGGTTGCCAACAACGCATTCACAGAGGGAAGTGCCTGGAGCAAAACGCCAAGGATCAGCCAGCCAGGGCAGGCAGGGCAGCTGTCTGGGGCTCACCTGGTGTGTTTGCCTGAGAGGACCTTTGTGACTTAATCCCACTAAAGAACAGGACTTTACAGGGGAGAGTTAGGTGGCTGGATGGGGCAGGGCTGCAGCATCCAGCCTTAGAGGCGACAGAGCTCAGTACCTCCAAGGCTACATACACAGCAAGAATATGCCCCAGCTGCAAACCTCAGGGTGCCTCTTGGTGATTTGTTCTTTGGTTGATTTGGCATTTGAAGAACAATCTATGCCACAACTTGTGAAACTTTAACAGCATGAAGGATTGGTTTCCCTTGAGAGTTTGCAAGGGTGCTCTTTGGAAAGAGAATCCACAGGTTGGCTCTTAAAATGGCATCTACCTCAAACTTTCTCTGTTCCCCATGTAGGGAAGGATCAGAGAGTCCCTTGGACCTGTGATCACCACTCCGTTCCCTCTGGAAGTTGCAAAATCTCTTCCTCACACTCCAGGGGAGTCTCAATATCTCCCCGACATCTTTCTGTGTCAACTGTAGACAACGTCTCCATTACCTCCTGAACAAACCATGGGTGGCAGTCACCTCCTTCTAATCTGCTTCCAGTATATTCCCCCTCCTCACCTCCCTCTCCACGCTATTAGTAGGTAAGTTTTTCTAAACACTGGTCAGGACTCAGAGCAGAAAGCACAGTGCCTTAAGCTGGCATTCAAGACCCTCCATGCTGTGCCGGTCACCACCCTCCCTGGACTTACCTTCTCCTGATCCCTCTCTTCACGTTCACCGGCCACAGTCAAGCCAATTCCTAGTTCCTCCCAAAACCTGTCCTCTGCTTTCCAGCCATATTGTCACTCCCAGCCCATAATGTCTTCTCTCCAAGGACCCTGTCAAAATCCTGCTGGCCTTCCAGAATTTGCTCAAATGCCACTTCCTCCCTGAAGCTGATCCCAACTGTCTCAGTGAAAACTAACCCTTTCCTTTGAATAGATTCCCATGGGACCTCCTTTTCATCACTTATGAAATTTTTCAGAAGATTGTCTGATATTGGAGCTAGTTCCATGAAAGTTAGTGAGAGTAGCCCCATTGCATGATGGTCTCATTTTTGTGTCATAAAGTTCGTTGGTAAATAGCAATCTGCTCACACTCTGCACATCAGTGTGTTGTTCTGGTGTTCTTTGCAACCTAAGTTTCTGTAGTTAGTGGCCCTAATTAAAACTATTAGCATATCAAAGGAATTTTTTAGAAAAACAACAATAATTACCTTTAAAATTTTCACAATTTGTTAACATTGTCAAGCTCAATAAACACTGTTTTTTTCTGCTTACAAGTCTTTCAGGAAAAGCTTTGAAATCCCAAGTGAGTGGAAATAGAATGGATGACCATTTTTCAACTTTTTTCCTTTTCTTCTTTCTCCTTTCTCTAGTAAGAAAGAGAGTCCATAAAGGTTTTAAGGGCAGCCAACTCAAAAACTCATCAATTGTTTCCTCCCTCTTGAATAATTCTCAGCTTGCAAGAATATGCTAGAATCTCCATATTTAACAATAATCTCCATATTTCTCTTAACCTAGTCCCCTCCTCCAGAAGTGGCACCAGCAAAACTTCTCAGAAAGAATTGTTCATATACATTCTATCTCTACTTTTTCATTGCCTAGTCTCTATTTTTAATTAAATTTATATTTATATGGTGTTATAAATATAAATTCATTGTGGGAAGTTAGAAAATACAGATAAGCTCTGAGAAAATTAAAGGTATCCATGTGGCGGATGGACCTAGAGATGATCACACTAAGTCACTTAGTAAGAGAAATACAAATACTGTATGATATCACTTATATGTGGAATCTAAAATATGACACAAATGAACTTGTCTATCAAACAGAAACAGACTCACAGAAATAAAGAACAGGCCTGTGGTTGCCAAGGGGGAGGAGGAGTGGGGGAGGGATAGACTGGGAGGTTGGGATGAGCAGATGCAAACTATTATATAGAGGATGGATAAACAACAAGGTCCTACTGTAGAGCACAGGGAACTATATTCAATGTCCTGTGATAACCCATAACGGAAAAGAATATGAAAAAGAATGTGTGTATATATATATATGTATGTATGTATATGTATAACTGAATAATTTCACTACACTCAATTTTTTAAAAAAGGATGAGAAAAAGTATCCATGTGGGGAAACTGCTAAGCACATGGTAAACTGCATTTCCCAGCACCCCTTGCAGTTCAGGGGAACACTTACATTCCATTGGTGAGTGAGACACATCATTTCTTCTCACTAATGTAAATGGTAGTAATATGTTCTACTTATTGGCATGGGCCACAAAACCCCCATGTATACTCCTCTATGCTCTTTCCTCTTCCTGTAATATATAAAAGCTATGACCAAGTGGAATTTACCCCAGGGATGCAAGGTTGGTTTAACACTGGAAAACCAATTAATGTAATACATTATATATAGATAAAAACAAAACTTTCATGATCATCTCAAAGACACAGAAAAAACAGTTGACAAAATCCAACACTCTTTCAGGATAAAAACAGACAACAAGCTAAGAACAGAAGGGAATTTCCTCAACCTGATAAAGGGCACCTATGAAGATCCCAGAGCTAACTTCCTACTTGCTGGTGAAAGACTGAAAGTTTTCCTGCTGAGATCAGGAACAAGACAAGGATGTCCATTCTTGCCCACTTCTATTCAACCTTGTACTGATGTTCTAGCCAGGGCAATTAGTCCATTTGAGACGCTATTTTTAAAAAGACCACAGAAAGGGTGACTTAAACAACAAATATTTATTTTTTCACAGTTCAGAAGGTTGGGAAGTCCAAGATTACGGAGCCAACAGACTGTCTGGTGAGCACAGCTTCCTGGTTCATAGACCAGTCTTTTCACTGTGTCCTCACACAGCAAAAAGGTCAAGGGATCTCTCTACAGCCTGTTCTATAAGGGCACTAATTCCATTCAGGAGGGCTCTGCCCTCATAACTTGATCACCTATGAAAGGCCACACCTCCTAATACTATCACATTGGGGATTAGGACTTAAATATATGAATTTTAGGGAGACACAAATATTTAGTTTGTAAATAGCAATTAGTGAAGAAAAAGAAATAAAAGGAAACCAGATTGTAAAGAAGAAGTAAAATTATCTCTATTCACAGATGACATGACCTTGTACATAGAAAATTCTAATGAATCCAACAAAAGCCTAGTAAAACTAATAAATGAGTTTGGCAAAGTTATAGGATACAAGATAAGTTACACAAAAATCAATTGTATTTTATACACTTGCAATAAATTATCCAAAAATAAATTTATGAAAACAATTCAATTCACAATAGCATTAAGAAGAATAAAATACTTACAAATAAATTAACAAAGAAGTACAAAGTTTATATGCTGAAAGCTACAAAACATTATCAAAAGAAATTAAAGAAGAGCTAAACAAATGGATAAATATGCCATGTTTATGGATCAGAAGACAATATTAAGATGGTAATAATCCCCAAACTGATCTGCAGATTCAAAGCAATATCTATTCAGAATCCTAGCTGACTTCTTTGTAGAAAGTGACAAGCCAATTCTAAATCCATATTGAATTGCAAGGGACCCAGAATAGCCAATACAATCCAGAAAAAGGAGGACAAGTGGGAGGAGTCACACTTTCCAGTTTGATAATTACCACAAAGCAATGTTAATCAAAAAGTGGTACTGACGTATCAATGGGCATTTAAATCAATGGAATAGAATTCAGAGTCCAGAAGTAAATCCACACATCAATGGTCAATTAATTTTCCACAAGAGTGTCAACATCATTCAAGGGAGAAAGAATAGTCTTTTCAACAAATGGCTGTGAGACAACTGATTAGCCACATTCAAAAGGATTAAACTAAAACTTTACCTCACACCATATTCAAAGCAAACAAAAAGTGAATCGAAGACCAAAATGTAAGAAGTAAAACTATAAAACTCTTAGAAGAAAACATAGAGGTAAACCTTCATGACTTGAGATTTGGCATAGGATTCTTAGATGTGACACCAAAAGCACAAGCAAAAAGAGAAAAAATAGACAAATTGGACTTCCTCAAAATTAAAACCTTTTTGGGACTTCCCTCGTGGTCCAGTGGTAAAGGATCCGCCTTCCAACGCAGGGGATGCGGGTTTGATCCCTGATCAGGGACCCCACATGCCGTGGGGCAACTAAGCCCGTGCACCACAACTACCGAGCCCACGCGTCACAACTACTGAGACTGCGCGCCTCAACGAGAGAGCCCATGTGCCACAAACTGCAGAGCCCACGTGCTCTGAAGCTCCCGCACCACAGCTAGAGAGAGAAAACAGGCCTACCAGAACTAGAAAGAAAGCTGCGCGCTGCAATGAAGAGCCTGCACACCACAACAAAGATCCCACATGCCGCACCGAAGACCTGACACAGCCAAAGAAATAAATTAAATAAATTAAATTAAAACCTTTTGTGCTTCAAAGGACACCATCAAGAAAATAAAAAAGACGATCCACAGAATGGGAGAAAATATTTTCAAATCATATATCTGATAAGGGACTTGTATCTGGAATATATAAAGAACATTTACTTATAAAGAATTCAATAGTATCAAGACAAAAACTCAGTTTACAAATAGGCAAAGGCTCTGAATAAGCGTTTTCCCAAGGCAGATATGCAAATGGCCAGTAAGAACTTGCAAAGATACGGGGCATCAGTAGTCATCAGGGAAATGCAAATCAAAACACCAATAAGATACCTATTCACACCCACTAGGATGACTATAATCAAATGTCATATAACAAAAAGTGTTGGTTAGGAAGTGGAGAAAATGGGACCTTCATACAAAGCTGGTGGGAATTTAAAATGGTGCGGCCACTTTGGTAAACAATCTGGTAATTCCTCAAATAATCAAATATAGAGTTACAGTATAACCCACCAACTGTACTCCTAGGTATATACCCAAGAGAAATTAAAACATACGTCCATATGAAAACTTATACATGAATGTTTATAGCAACATTAAAATAGGCAAAGTCAGAAACAACCCAAACATCCATCGAATGATGAATTAACAAAATGTGGTTTAGCCATACAATGGAATATTATTTAGCCATAAAAGGGAATGAAGTGCTGATGAATTCCACAACATGAACAAACCTCAAAAACATTATGCTGGGCTTCCCTGGTGGCGCAGTGGTTGAGAGTCAGCCTGCCGATGCAGGGGACACGGGTTTGTGCCCCGGTCCGGGAAGATCCCACATGCCTCGGAGCGGCTAGGCCCGTGAGCCATGGCCGCTGAGCCTGCGCGTCCGGAGCCTGTGCTCCACAGCGAGAGAGGCCACAACAGCGAGAGGCCCGCGTACCACACACACACACAAAAATTATGCTAAGGGAAAGAAGGCAGTCACAAAAGACCACAAATGCCATTATTTCATTCATATGAAATGTCCAGGATAGCGAAATCTACAGAGTCAGAAAGCAGATCAGTGGTTGCTTATGGTTGGGAGCTTGGCAATGGGGGGATAGAAGGGTGATAGCCAAAGAGTATGGGGTTACTTTCTGAGGAGATGAAAATGCTTAAAACTTACTATGGTGATGGTTGTACATATCTGTGAACACACTAAAAAAGGTTGAATCGTACATTTTAAATAACCGTATTGTATATGAATTATATTTAATAAAGCTGCTTAAAAATATTTGAGCCATGGCTATTGGGGTCTACTTGTTACAACAGTTCAGCCTATCCTAACGAACACAACCCATAATCTCACAATCCATTTATATGCTTATTTTGATATATATCCTCCATACTTTGTTTTGCATAAATATAATTTTTTTAAAAACAACATTCTTTTTTTTTAATGTTGACAATTGCATATAACAATGAATACCAATTTTTTTCTTTTTTCGGTACGCAGGCCTCTCACTGCTGTGGCCTCTGCCGTCGTGGAGCACAGGCTCCGGACGTGCAGGCTCAGTGGCCATGGCTCACGGGCCCAGCCGCTCCATGGTATGTGGGATCTTCCCCAACCGGGGCATGAACCCACGTCCCCTGCATCGGCAGGTGGACTCTCAACCACTGAGCCACCAGGGAAGCCCTCTTATAGTTTTAAATCTTGAGTTGACCAACAGTTGAGGTTCCTTTGTCTTTCAATTTTAATTTTACCATAGCATATCAATTTTTAACTTTTTTCTTTTTTTCTTTTTGTTGTTGTCATGTTTTACGATCAGAAAGATTTCCTTAACTTTAATACCAATCTCTCTAGCATATTTTTAAATTAATTTTTATTGGAGTATAGTTGATCTACAATGTTGTGTAGTTTCTGCTGTTAGTTTCTGTTGTGTTAGCAAAGTCAATCAGTTATACATATACATATGTCCACTCTTTTTTAGATTCTTTTCCCACATAGGTCATTACAGAGTATTGAGAAGAGTTCCCTGTGCTATGTACAGTAGGTTCTTGTTAGTTATCTACTTTATATATTGTAGTATGTTTATGTAAATTTCCAACCTTCTATCTTTTTCCTCTAAATGTTCCTTTTTATAGTACCCCATTCTTTTTCATGAACATAAAATCTTCTCTTATGCCTCTGAAGATATTAATTACAGGGTTCTTTTTTCGTGTTGGTCTGACCTCCACCTTGTCTGCTTTCTCTGGTTTCTTTTCTCCTTCCCTCTTGCCCCCCAGTTTGTTCACTTTCTTCTCTGTCTTTCATCGTAGAGGGTTACTTTAAATATATGTTTTTCACTGGCTTTTTGTGCTTGTTTAAAAGTGAGGCACTCATGACTGGAAACTATTTGTGTGTGGGTGCAGTGTGCTAACTGGTGAGCACACTGTACAGTCAGAGAGTGGGGACCAGACTCCTTTGTTGTGGCTCCTCAAATGTCAGTGTCAGGAGTTCTTTTATCTCACCCTAGACGGTGTCTCCAGGCAGAAGTCTAGTGCAGGCTAGACACCTCCTAGCCTGCACTCTTAGGTATGGCTGCCCGCATTCTGGCTGCTGGCAAAGGCAAGGGGGCTAGAGGTAACCCCGCTCGGGATGTAGAATGTCCCTTGATCCCCTTTTTATCCCCTTGCCTTACTTCTATCCTTAGCTGTGTGGCCATCTGCAAGCCCAGAGCTGCTCCATTTCAGTCTCTTCCCAGGGCACCTCTGTCTGTTCAACCCACTCCAATCAGTTCTCCATCCTGATCTCTGCCCTGAAGCTTCTCTTGTCCAGGTCCTCGATGGCCTCCGTCTTGCTAAATTCAAAAGCTGTTTTTCTGTCCTCATCTTACTCATCCTCTCAGAAGAATTCAACACCGTTTAGTATTCAGTCTTCCTAGGAATCCCTTGTTTATTCCGTGACAAGAGGTCTCTCCACTCCCTTCCCTTCGACAGAATTCCCTTCTCTGATTCACTTCCCACAATCTTTTACAAATGTAACACAGACATGCCACTCCCCTGCCTAAGCACAGTGAAGCACCTCATCACACTTCAAGTGCATCCAGTTTCCTTAACATGACCCCAAAGTCTCCATGTCCTCTCTCTCCACCTTCCCCTTCAGCTCATCTCTGACCACCCTCTGTGCACTGACTCTGCCCCAGCCAACCTGGCCCTCTTCCTGTGCCTGAAACACACCCAAATTGGTCCCCTGAGGGAGTCTTGCACTTCAGTTCTTCTCCATTAAACACCCTGCTGTCAGATCTTCCCAAAGCCGGCCCCTTCTCCTTATCCAGCCTTCAACTCAAACATCACCTGTTCACCCAACCCAATGATGTGTTCCCACCACCATGACCTCTGCTACACTTACTGCATCAGTCAGTTCTATTGTCACCATGACATTTAAAACTGTGTGATATGCAATGAGGAGAGGGATGGCGGGAGGGACAAATTAGGAGCATGGGATTAACAGATACAATCTACTATACACAAAAAAGGGTTTGCTGTAGAGCACAGGGAATTAATTATACCCAATAGCTTATAATAACTTTTAATGGAATATAATCTGCAAAAAAGTTGAATCATTATGCTATACACCTGAAACTAACACAATACTGTAAACCAACTACACTTCAATAAAATAAAATTATGTGATATTATCTTGGTTACTTCTTATACACTTTCTGTCTGAATCCCCTACAAGAATGGAAGCTCCACGTGGACAGAAGTATTGTCTGTTTTGCCCACAAGTGCCATCAAGCGGCACCCGGCACACGGTGGATCCTTGGTAAGTGTTCACTGCGTGAACACATGAAGTGGTTACACATGTGGTGAGCTCTCTGTGGGAAATCACTGTAATGCAGCACAAGAAGGATCCATTTGCAGCTCAGTCTGCCACCTACATGGAACGCTTCCCAACAGAACAGATTTAAAATGCTCCTTGACCACCATGGTCCCCAAAACTACTTATCACCACACAGAGCACAGAACTTCTACCCAGAAAGGCAGAGGACACACCTCACAGAGCCACTTCTCATCAGCAGAAAAGCAGGCACCTAGCAAGCAATAAAAATCTCCCACAGAAATTAGTTAAGAAAAATTCAATGCCTTGAGACAGAACTTTGGACAAGTACACAAGTAAATACTAAGAATTTAGCACAAATCACTGCAGTATGTGGATAAGCAGAAAAACATCCAAAATAGTCTAAAAGAGACTGCTCTCTTGTTCCCACTGCTTATGGGCTCTAGCTACTTCCTTGGTGTGAAAGAACTAAAAGTTGGCATCAGAATTTTCTGTAAATCTTTTAGTTTACACTTATATAAATGTGCATGGTAAACTGTATATGGGTCTCCAAAACAATGGTGAGGAATTAGTCACGCTCAACCAATTCTGACTTAAAGAATATTTCTTGATATTTCATACATGTAGCATACAAACGTGTGGACACTCCTGTACTTTCTTTAAAGTGTGAACACTTTTTGACCCTAAAATTCTACTTTAAGGAAGTTAACCAAAGGAACTAATTAAGAATGTGAGTTAATTTGGGGCTATAAGGACAGTCATTACAATATCATTTATAATAGCAACCTAAATGTCCAACAGTACGAGAATGGTTAGAGCCATCTAAAAAATTATTCTGTGGAGAAATATTTATTGGCCTCGAATGATTTCTCTAGGTTGAAAAAAGCAGGTTACAAAATAATATGATCCCATTGTATTTATACGATACATATATATACACATATATATACATCTACTATACATGGAGAGAGAGAGGAAGAATATAAATACCAAAATGAAATTTTAAAAGCAGTTTCTCTAGATGATAATAATAATATGGGAGATTTTTTTAATATTTGTTTCGGGTTTTTTTATCCTAATCTAAATTTTCTGTTTTTCGTATAACGAATAGCTGCTACCATTGCAATATGAAAGAAAAAAGCCATAGAATTTTAATCAAAACTTTGTCGGTGATCAAAATGGGCACAATCAAGTAGGAAATACGCTTTACAGTGGTTCTTAATCAGTTTATCCCACCTGAAAGAGCCACCCATAATGCACACATGGACGACAACACAAGCCTTTAAGCCTAAAATAAACTGATAGAGCCCAGCAGACACCTCCGATTTGGATCTCTCTAGACACAGCTGGAGGACCACTTCTTCCTTCCTAAATCTGTCTAATCCTTTAACCTCCATGAAGCTACTACCCCAAGCTTCTCCCTTTAGCCCTCTCATCAGCGTTTTTATTCCTCTTCTTTGGCTCCTTGTCTTAGCCTGGGCTGTCATAACAAAATACCCCAGACTGGGTGGCTTAAACAGCAGAAGTTTATTTCTTACAGTTCTGGAGATGGGATGTCCAAGAAAGATACAGGCTGATTCAGCGCCTGGTGAGAGCGCTCTTCCTGGCTTGCAGACGGCACCTTCTCTGCGCGTCTTCCATGGCCTTTTCTTGGTGCGTGCGCGCGGGGGCCGGGGGGAGAGCTCTGGCTCTTCGTACAAGGCCACTTAATGCCATCGTGAGGAGCCCACCCTCGTGGCCTCATCCAACAACAGTTGATTCCCAAAGGCCCCTTCTTTAAACACCAGCACAGTGAGGGTTAGGCTTTCAACACACGGATTTGGGGGGCGGGGGAACACAAACATTCAGTCCATAGCACTCCTCTTCTCATTAAATATGAATGTTTTCCAGGCTCTGTCCTGATGTCCTACACATTCTCCATCATTCACATGCATCGGTGGTTTCCACCCGTCTTTTTTTTAAATCTCAAATATGACCCAAACTCCAACCCCAGACCCAAATCTTCCCTGAGTCCCACAAACGGCTCAAACTCAAATGTCCTGAAGTTTATACCCTTCTCCAATCTCACTTTAGGATAAAGAAAAACGAAACACATATGAAAAGGGGGAAATTGCTCAATCCAGGATCTTAAGACCCAGACCTTAGCATGAGGGGTGTGACTGGCCTCGTGTGGAACTAGCAGTGGTCCCAGGTGCTGATGTGTCAGGGCCATGAAATCCCCGGCCCTTGGCCTCTCTGAGCTGGCAGACATCTCACTAAGTGGACTGCCAAAACATCCAAACTGTGGGACACCTCTAGAAACAAAGGGAGCACCTCATGTCACAAATGGCATATCACCTGTCTTCTTGAGGTTTCACGAGCCAATCAAAGTAAAAGCAACCTTGGAACGAGTTAACATCGTGCTTCTCACCAGACGTGGCCTAATTCACATTAGCCCTGGAGATTTCTAGAACATACGCCAAATTTCCTTTTTCCTTTTTATACTTGTTTTATAATTACTGAATAAATGCTTTTATTTAAAAATTGAAAAAACAAAAAAAACCCTGCTCCATTTCAGTCTCTTCCCAGGGCACCTTTGTCTGTTCACTCCTCTTAGCAGCCCATGCTCTAGCCATTTCTCTCCCAGGTTAGGGCTCAGCTTCTAGGTTTCTCCATCACTCAAATCGGAACGGTCTTTGCAACAGGCAGATCTAGTGCATTTCGCCCACTGAAAATCCTGGGATGGCTTCCCCTTATCCCCGGCATAGGATCCTCTAGGACCTGGCTCCTGCCTGCTGCCCACACCTCCACGCTTCGGTCTCGCTCACTCTTGCTGAACTTGCTGTTTCTGAGCAAGCCACGTTCTGTCACCTCCACTCCCTTGCACGCGCGTTTACTCACACCTTGCTTCCTGTTCCCAACCTCCCAGCTCCTCTCCTACCTGAGAACTTCCCTGGGAACCCTCCCCCGCGTAACCCGCCGAGATTTTCGAGCTCCCTTCTACTTGCTCCTGGTTGTACCTCAGAGAGCCTCAGGGTAGCCAGACCCTGCCGTATTTTGTACTAAATGCCGACCTCTCTCGCCACTGTATTGCGAGCGCCCAGAAAACAGTCATGGGGTCTTTTCACCTTTCTTCTCACATGCGATTTTGGGCTTAGACATAAATGATCAAGAAATATTTTTGAATGAGTTGATGAATAAAATAATGAGCAAACCAAAGAATGACTAAATGGCACCAATGACCTCTAAGATTAAAATATCCTTCAGAAGTGCTGAGGAATCCTTGTGGCCTTGGATATGCAACATTGGAATTGGGGGAATAAAAAGACTACAGGAGTTATTTGTGTTACACGGGTGTCAGGAGAGTCAGGGTAATCTGATGTCGAAAAGATGTGAGATGTTGGCCTGAAGAGCTTTGCAAGATTCTCTACAATTTGATTTGGTGATTTTTCTACAGCCGTTGAGAAGGAGACACTGCAGCTCAGACCCACTGTTTTTTAGAAAATAAACTTCAAAAGATAGCCAAGGGAAAACAAATCCCACTGAAAGCAACATTCTGTTAATCAGAGACTCTGAGGTGTGACCTGCCCAGGCAAGCTCTTCTGCCATTTTATATTTCCTCTTTAATCTATCCCTGGATGCTACAGTTTTCAACTCGCAGAGATTTAAGAGACACTTTGATTAACAGACTTGATCACTTCTGCTCATGTTTATTTAACCAAGGTGTTCTCCTCTGCGTTTCACATTTCACACCCCCATAGCACCATTCCCCACCCCCATAGCACCATTCCCCTTTTATTACAGAAACTGAAGAATGTGATGGCCTGCCAGACAGCAGAGTAATTTATGAAAAATATATTTTTTAAAGGAGAGTGTATTAAAGCTTGAAAAGAACTCTGAGCCTGTTGCTATTTTAATTTTAAATAGTCTATGCAAATAATTAAATGTCAGCTCATACTGACGCCATCAAATTTAGGAGAGTATATGGTATACAACCCCAGAGTCCTAGGAAATATTAAATCAGATTTACCAGGGCACTGCTTCATATCTTGTTTTTGACATGAAACAACAGTATGAATGGGGTGAAAAAGGAACCAACTTCCAAAAACCTCTACCTGCTATAAATGTTTCCATACGCACCACTATTCTTTAAAAAGAGATGAAAAGAAACAGAGATGAATTCCAAATATATTTAAGCACTAAATCTCTCTTTGGTCTTTTATTTTTCTCAAGTCTCTCCTTCCTCACACTAGCCAATTTCAGATATTGACTTCCAGGAGAGGACGGATGAGAAAAGCCTGTATTCAGTGATAATAAGGTAATGAATGCTGCTCACCCTACTTTAGGACAGTTTAATTTGGATATTTACCTGAACTTTGCTCATGACTTTGCACACCTGGGTCTCAATCAGTCACACTAATGTGCACTGTGTACTGTGTACTATGTAGTGTGTCTCTGGTGCAGCTATTCTAGATCAGCAGGAAAGGAAAATCCCTTCAAAATGACATTGAAGGACTTCCCTGGTGGCACAGTGGTTAAGAATCTGCCTGCCAATGCAGGGGACATGGCTTCGAGCACTGGTCCGGGAAGATCCCACACGCCACGGAGCAACTAAGCCCGTGCACCACAACTACTGAGCCTGCGCTCTAGAGCCCGCGAGCCACAACTACTGAACCCGGATGCCACAACTACTGAAGTCTGCCTGCCTAGAGCCCATGCTCCACGACAAGAGAAGCCACTGCATTGAGAAGCCCGTGCACCGCAACGAAGAGTAGCCCCCACTCGCGGCAACTAGAGAAAGCCCGCACACAGCAACGAAGACCCAACACAGCCATAAATAAATAAATAAATAAATTTTAAAATTCTCACTAAATAAAGTGACATTGAAAAAACACAATGGTCAGTGAATATTTATTGTGTGAAGAATTGTGCTACATCATAGATGCTCCATGATGAATATGACACTATTACACTTTTGAGAAAAGGGGATAACAGCAGAAAATGTGCCTTCTCCTTTTAAATTCTTAATTAGTGATTAAGATAAATTCCTATTTCCAGAGTACCTAATAACTGGTCATCAGGAGATGGACTAGAATCAAGCTGAATGTCAGAAGGAAACCAGTTTTTTTTTTTAAATTAATTAATTTATTTATTTTTGGCTGGGTTGGGTCTTCGTTTCTGTGTGAGGGCTTTCTCTAGTTGCAGCAAGAGGCGGTCACTCTTCATCGCGGTGTGCGGGCCTCTCACTATCGCGACCTCTCTTGTTGCGGAGCACAGGCTCCAGATGCGCAGGCTCAGTAGTTGTGGCTCACGGGCCTAGTTGCTCCACGCATGTGGGATCTTCCCAGACCAGGGCTCGAACCCATGTCCCCTGCATTGGCAGGCAGATTCTCAACCACTGCGCCACCAGGGAAGCCCAGGAAACCAGTTTTGCATCCAGAATTGGTTGGCTATTAACAACCAATCCTGTGATGACAAAAGCTTAGCACTGACATCCACTGCCCGTGGCAGACATCACTAATCAATTAACGGCACTTGGCCATCCCTTCCACAGATATGTACTGGGTGTTTCCTACGTGTCAGGACTCTAACTGGCACAGCAGACACTGCAGTGAACAAGGTAAACACAGTCCCTGCCCTCCTGGAGCTGACATTCTACTGGGAGAAGAAGGCAATACGCAAGAAAGGGTATTTCAGATAATGAGAGGTGAGAGGAAGACAATTAAGCAAGGAAAGGAGATGGAGTGTCTGAGAAGAGGGAGGAGGAAAGGTACTTTAGCTGGGGTGGTCAAGTCCTCTTGGTAGAGGTCACGTTTGGGGAGAAACTTGACCAGTGACAGAGGCCCAGCCTGACTGACTCCTCAACAGAGGTCTCCTGGCAGCCATTACCAGCCAACTGCCGATTGGCTGTGCTATGGATGAACCCTGTACAAGGCACGCTGTGGAATGCAGAAAAGTCCAAGGTAAAAACCATTCAGTGGAGCTGGGGGAACACATTTAATTACCTCCAACAGCACAAGATTCTGAAATACAGAGTGGAAGGAAGACTTAGAAAACTTGGATTCTCGTCTTCCTTTCAACCTTTTCGATTCTCAGTTTCTTCATGAGTAAAATAAGAGGGTTGAACCCAATGGTCTATAAAATTCCTTTTAGACCCTATGGTCAATAATTCTAACTAAAAAGCAAAGTAGGGTTTTAGGCAATTAGAGAGATTAGCTAGATTAAGGAAAGAAGTCTTTTGTAAATGGGGTCATTTGAACAGTCAGAGGGAAAAAAAAAAATGTAGTCACAGCTTCTTGGAGTCTTCTTGGTCATCTCAGGAAGAGCCACAATCAGCCCCTGGTTTTGCAAACAGCTTCAACTGCCACAATGCAAAGCAGTGTTCACCTTAATCTCTAGATGAAAACTAACTGGTGTGGTCTTCTCAGCCATACACATATTCAAAATCACCATCATCCCAGTCATCTAGTCATCTCGAACACAAAGGGCTACACAAAGGCAAATCACCTTGTTGTGGAATAAAGAGGAAAGAGTTACTAGAGATTCATCTAGAAGAATCCACCTTTTACTGCTGCCTGCCAACAGGAGAGCCAGAGCTTTCAGAAGTGACACACAAGAGAATTATAGGTTTGCATGGTAATGATGGGTCTGGATCAAGACTCGTATATTTGTTTCTAAAATTCCTGATCTTCCTTCACAATAGCATTAAAAATAGATCCCAAGTGCATGACAATGTCCCCCTTTTTACAGGCAGGAGTTCAAGTTTGGGTCATACAAATATTTGTATGTTACAGTGATATTGTGTTTTTAGATGATAAATGATTGAAATTCACTTTGCGGGTACAAAGCGCTTCATAAATACTTAATCTCCAGAGAGACTTCAACTTAGAGTGTCTGGCTCCACTTGGACTTCTTGTCCAAGTCACACAGGATCCCTCTCTATTTGTACACAGTTTGTGTCCCCAGCTGCTGATGGATGCTGACTTGGATCTGGCCACCCTGGCAGACTGAGACATCCAGAACAAGCCAGGAATGGTCTTTTGAGTGACTTACGATCCACAAATAGCCCCACCAACTCACTGTTTCTCTACTGTTCCATGCTCTGGAGCAAAGATGAAACTGTCTCTGTGACCCATCCTGGACCACAGGGATGGATGGTTTCATGGGAGGATATTCTCTCCAGAGAAGAGCTCATGCTACCACTCCAGCACTTTGGACGCATGAACTGTTCATCAGCCAAGTGACAGCTCCCACACACCCCAGCCAGGAGCTAAACAGAATGACCAAGGGCTCGTGTTCCCTGGGAACATACCAGAAAGGGCAGTGCAGATACCATCTCCTCCATTGTCCCCCCTAAAGCAACAGTTCTGAAGACACTCACTCAACACAGCTTTGGTCTACACTCCAGAGAGCCTTTAGGGCCAGATTGGAGTGTTCCCAGCCAGAGATTCATGGTTAGTGATAAAGCACAGCAGTGACATTATCTTCTTCCTAGTCCTCAATCTTCTAATTTGTAAAATGAAGGTTTGCATCTGTCTTTTAAGGCTTTCACATTGTGGAAAATAATTGGTGGATAAGCCTAAGTTCAAATCCCATCTCCGGCACTTACTGTTTGTGTGACCTGGTTTTCATTTACTTGTCTGTGTAATAAAATAATATTTGCTTCACAAGGTAATGGTAAGAAACAAATTAATTAAGCATATGAGTGCACTTGTTAAACCACAGTGAGCTGTTTCACATGATATATACAGTGAGAGTCCTCTTCCATCACCATCCAGCACAGTTCCCTCCCCATGGAGATGCTCACTCAACACTGGACTGATTACTTATTGGATTTAAGCTGACAATAAACTTGTACCTGTGGTGTAGCCCAAACTCTGCTTGAAAGAAGAGTTTATCTGGAGCATCTCTGTTGAAGATGGAGACCCCAGGCTAACCACACCTCCTCACTGGTGAAATCTGGTTATAGCATCCAGGCATGCAGTATGAAGGATCTGGGTAAAGAGAAAAGGAAATCAGGCACCTAGGAGTGAGTGTTAAGTGTACATTATCTGTTTCACTATCTTAGTGGCTTTAAGACAATTGCCATATTATATCTTGTGATTTTATGGGTCAGGAATTCAGGCCAAGTTTAGTTGGGGGATGTTTCAGTTCCACATGGCATCAACTGAGATCAGGCTGTGATATTTAGACAGTGTGATATTTAGGCTGAACTGGAGGATCCAAGACACCTTCACTCATAGTTGGGGGGCCTTGGCGTGAATGGCTGAAAGGCTGGGCTCAGCTGGACTGTCAACTGGAGTAGCTACATGTAACTATGCCAACATGGTGGTCTCAAGGTAGTCAGACTTCTGACAAAGTAGGCTGGGGCTTTGAGGTAGTGTTCCAAGAGACCAAGGTGGGAACTTCAAGGCTTCTTCTAACCAAGCCCTGGAAGTTATACAGCGTCACTTCAGCCACACTCTACTGCTCTAGTGGTTCTGTTGGACCACTAAGGCTGCTCCACATTGAAGGGGATGAATAGCAAAGAATCTGCAGCCATCTTTAATCTACTCAATACCTGAACTTCAGTTCTGCTTTCTAGAATGAGCTGTGGGTACCACCCTTTCCATCCTCTCATCCTTCCCAATGTCCTGCCAATGTCTTCCTCATGTAATAAGGAAGCCAAGACTGAGATACCACCAGGGCAACAGAAAAACCTCAACAGGTAACCCCCAAGTGGAGTTGCCAGATAAAATACAGGATGTACAGTTAAATTTGAATTTCAAATAATTAAAATAATACTAATAACTTTTAGTATGCATTTTTGGAGACATACTAAACAAAAAAAAAGATTGATCATTTGAAATTCAAATTTAGCTGGGTATTTTTCTTTGTTAATTCAGGCAACCCTACCTCCAGGTGACCTACATGGGCCATGTAGAATTAGGAAGAAAAAACTTAATTTAAGCCATAGAGACTTGGGGATTGTTTGTTACAGCCAAATAGCCTAAATTGACTTAATTTCTCATTTTGGATGAAAAATATTTTGATTAGGCTTAAGTGCAGCTCTAATATTTGAAAGGAAGTCGGCAGCTCCTCTACATAACAAAAGAGAAAATTGAAAGCTCTGGGGTATCATTTGAGAAGGAGAGATGGAGAGAAAACTGATAAAACACAGCCTCAGCTGTCATGGAATCTCCTGTCTACTTGAAAAATAAAATAAGAGAAAGTGATGGTAGTGAGTAGTCCTGAGGGCACAGAAGTCACTGTGGGTTTGGAGGAGGCATGGAAGGACTTCGTGGGAAAGGTAGGCTTGCCTGACCTGGGGATGGCCCAGGATTTAGACACCGAGGAGCTGGGAGCAGGAATGTCCTGTGGGAAACAGCACGGCCACTTTTGTCTGTGCTGTTACTTTCCAGCTTCTTCAGCACCTGTGGGCCTAGGCTTCCGGGCAGAGATGGAGATAAAGCACCAGGTGGCCAATGGGCCCTAGTTCACAGGACTGCTCGGATGCTGACAGATCGATTGCATGCCACCACAGAGGTGTCTGCGACTACCCTGGGCCTCTGGACCCAGAGATGAAGTAAAACCACCTTGTTGGGGAGTTGATGTTTCAACACACAAATCCAAACATTTTCGCTAACTTTTGTCTGAAACGTCAGTGTCATAGGAAATCTCCTTGATAGTAAGGGCCTGGCTCTCTTCATCTTCATGTGGCCCTACCCTACACAGCCCCACCCTTAGTGCATGGTGGGTGAAATAAGTATAAGAACACAATCAATGGGACAAGGCCCTAAATATATTGTGAAACCCCTTTAGCTGCTACAGCTACTCCTTTTGGCCACCAGGGGGCGGCATGGTGTCTTGAACTACAAACTGGTAGGGTTTCCGAACCAGGATGGATGTGATTCTCAAAAAACAGTTGGTACCAGGATGCCAGCTTCTGCCAACAGTTTCCTGGGCCCACAGCAAAGAGAGACAGAGAGAGGTAGTCATTTTTTTCCCTATAAAACTATTTATCCAATTTAAAGGAATACCCTTTGTTCTGAGATTGTCTTTCCCAGTACATGTTTTATCATGAAAACCTCCTTTCTTTTATGAAATGATGGCAACTATATGTGGCAGAGGGTTATTTTTTATTGTTAACATTCTTATTTAATCCAATAAATAATGGCAACTTGCTGGTGTTCACAAATGATTTTAGAAAATTACTTTTTGGGTTTCTGAAATCAAAAGTCAGAGATCCATTCGTGTAGAATCACACAGGGCCCAGGACAAAAACCGGGGTAGAAATAAAGCTCACCTTTGGGTCCCCAGCCTTCTTTCCCACCACCCATTGCTGCTTCCTTCCTGCCCAGCAGGCCCTGGTCAGCGGGTCAGCTCAGGGCCCTCTGCTCTCTCCCTGCCCAGCCTCCACCTCCTAGTTGAAACCCATTTTCAGGAAAGAATCTGCCATCAGCAGCTTAGTGAACATTTGAATCACTCCTTTTCTCGCCCAGAAAAACTGGCCTTCTGATCTCTGATTCCAGAATGCAGATGAATGCAGCCAGTTCAAGGATTTCAGGCATCAGCAGAGGAAGATGTGAGGTGAAAGCCAGTCAGTAAGGTGCTGAAATCAGGCCACCCAAGGGGCTTGACGATCCCAATCTGCTTTATCAGGGAGGCCAGAGGGGCCACCCCCAGAGCAAGCGGACCAGGTTCTCAGACAGAAGGTCCCAAATGCTCCTTCTTCCCTCACCTTTCTGGAAAGTCACAGGTCAAACCCGTTAAGTGCCTACGATATTCTGTTCCTGATAACAGAGAGCCTCCCATCCACAGGATCAGCACAGCCAGGGCAAGAGGTGACTCCCCAAATCATAAAGGCCTGCTTCGGTCTCACGCCAAGAGGTACTGGCCACAGTGCACGTGGGATACAGTACTGCACTAGTTTTAGCAGTGATTGCATCCAACAGATCCGTGGGTCTGCACTGAGACCCGCCACGGGCACCACAGGGACACAAAGGAATATGAAACACAGGGAGGCTGCCTGCAAAGATGCTCCAAAACAATTGCCAGAATTGAAAAGAGATGACAACTGGTTTGGGAGACTTGGAAAAGCTTCATGATCTGGGCCTGGAATAAAGGGTAGGGTTTTGACAGGAAACAAGAAAGGAAGGACCTATTCATCAAAGATACAGCCTGATCCAAGGGCTCGAGCAGAAAGTACGGGGTTGTGTGTGGGGCACAGGGCCCAGTTCCGTTTGGCCAAAATATCAGGCAAGTAGCAGGAAAACAGGGAAATGATAAGGAAAGGCAGGAAGGCTCGGCAGGCAGGCAGAGGTGGGCCTGAACCCCAGGGGCCACAACAGACCCCTCGGCAGTGTCGGTTGACCCTCTAAGCTCAGCTCCTTGACTATCAAATGTGGATAATGGGCCTTACTTTTCAGAGATTTAAATAAGAGAATGGGTGTGCAATTGGTATTACATTTTAGTTTACAAACCCAAGCAGTAAAAAAAAAAAAAAAGTTTTAAAGTAAGTTTTACTTTTTTCTTATTCAATTTCTGTTCCAAGCCTCATCCTCCCTGATGTGGGAAATGTCATGTTATGTAGTTCAGGACTCTGGCTGCAAATGTTCTGGGCCAAGTCGGGCCCACCCAGCCCTCAGTGCTGGCATGTACAGGGGCCTCTCTCACTCCACCTGCCCCTCACGTGTGGCCCACACTGACTGCTCGTCCACCATCCTCACTCCTGGCAGGATGAGTTTGCTGGGGCTGCCGAAACAGAGAACCCCAACCTGGGTGGCTTTAAAAAATGGAAATTCATCCTCTCCCGGTGCTGGAAGCTGGAAATCTGAAATCGAGGTGTCCTCAGAGCTATGCTCCTTCCAAAGTCTCTAGGAAAGAATCTTTCCCTGCTTCTTCTCGCTTCTGGTGGTCGCTGGCAATTCTTGGTGTTCCCTGGCTTGCGGCTGCATCCCTCCGTGTCTGCCTCCATCTTCGTGTGGCTGTCTTCTCTGTGTGCAGCTCTTGTCCAAATGTTCCCCTACTTCTAAGGACAGTAAACTATTGGATTAGGGCCCACCCTCATCCAGTATGACCTCGTTCTAACTTGAGGATATCAGCAAGACCTCACTGCCAAATCAGGTCACATCCTGAGGTTCCAGGTGGACCTGAATTTGGAAGAGACACTATGCAATTCAGTGCACTCTCTGAGAGGTGCCCTCCAGCCCACGGATTTCCCCTGCTGGTTCTATGCCTCTCGAAGGCACCTGGGTCTTTCCGGCCCTCTGCTGTGGGGTGAGGGGACAGCCTTCTCTGCTCTGAGACCCTCCCACCCTTCCTGTGTTCCCCCCAGGGGTTCAGGTCCTCACCCCGAGGTCCCATAAGCCCAGCCCTTCCCTGGGAACTTGGCTGAAGGTGGATGAGAGCAACGCGGCCTCCCTGGGCTCAGACCCACCAGCACCCCGTCTCTTTTCACCCCCAGTACTGCCTTCTCTCTCCCCAACCTGGGACCATTGTGTCTATTTACTACCTGTGCTCCCAAGTCTATCGGGCAGGGCCTAAACTTTTTTTTTTTTTTTTTTTTTTTTTAACATTTAAGGATGCTTTCATATTTTGTAGTGACATCAATTTTTCAATAGAAAATATTTGGCCAAGCGTGACACAGACAACATACATTTGAGCTTGGGTGAGTTTCTAGAGGTGATTTAAATGGTATGTGATAAAGTTATTTTTACCCTAGCTCATTGGTTCCTTTTTTTTTTTTTTTTTTTTTAGGCCTAAACTCCTGAAACTCAAAAGCCAAGAAAAGAACTCTCTTCTGCAGAGCTTTGGACTTCCTGACATGCATCTCACTGGCTAAACGGGGCCAAGGGGGTCTGCTAAGAAAACACCAGCAGTAAAGTGACTCATAATTTGAAAATACTATCCCACTGCCCCACTCAGCCGCCCAGCTCACTGAACGCGTGTGAAGGTCTAGTGTTGTCCCCGGGGTGTACATTTCTGTCACCCAGGATGACCGGCCATCTGGGTTTGCTTTGCTCTCAGTGCTAAAAGCAGGAAAGTACCAGGCAAACCAGAACACGATCGTCGCCCTGCAGTAAACGTCATGACCTTCCCCAGTCCAGGGATGCTAAACAACCCTGCGGGTGGGGATTACAGCTCAGGTCCTAGAATCCAAAGTGTTGAACAAACAAGAAGTCCCTCCAACAAAGGCTTTTCTTTTTTTAAACAGGGCTACTGGTTATAATGTCAGAGAAACGCCAGCAGCGAGGTGTTTGGTAACTGGTAGGATACCACAGAGGCACCACGGAGGGAGGACTCGGATAGCCAGGTCCTCTTGGGGCGGCTCACCCCACAGCCCTCCCCTCACACGTGGCCTTCTCTATGACTCTGGTCCACACTCGGCAAGCCGCTGCTCCAGCACAAAAAGAACACTCGACTACTGTTCTATGTTCTCGGAAATAAAAATATTGTAGGCTCGCCTACCCCACTCCCCCGGGACTCATTCTTCCCGGCTTGCTGCGTTTTGACTGCAGCCGGGCAGGCGTCTGATGCTGCAGCTCGTCTGAGGGGCGGAAAAGCAACGTGGAGTTCCACAGCCTGAAACCTAATTTCTGGTAGGAAGGTACCATCTGGTGGATATTGCGGAAACTGCTCACGTCCTGTGCTTGAAACGGAGCACCTGAGAGCAGCTCGCCCGACAGAATGCCCATGGAAATAGTACTCCGAGATGGAGCGAAAGCTCAGCATCCAGATACGGGCTCTTCCCCTTAAATATTGGACTCCACATACAGCTATTCTCAGAACCAATCAGAAGCATCTAACAGAGTCTGTTTCCTGGCCTCCTTTGTCCCATTTACAAGGACAGCCGTCCCCTTACCGGCGGTTTGGCTCTCTGCGGTTTCGGTTACCCACGGTCAACCACGGTCTGAAAATATTAATTAGCGAATTCCAGAAAAAAACAGTTCATACACATTTTAAGTAGCGCGCCATTCTGAGCCGCATGAAGAAATCTCGCGCGGTTTTAAATCCCGCGCGGTTTTAAATCCCTCCCGGATGTGACTCAGCGCTTTGTTGGGCGCAGCTGCCTATTGGTCACTTAGGAGCCGACCGGTGTCAGATCAACAGCTGGGAAGGCTCCGGGCTTGTGTTCAAGTCACCCTTATTTTACTGAATAATGACCCCAATGCACAAGAGCGCTGGTGCTGGCAATTCGGATGCCAACCAAAGAAAGTGCTCCCTTTAAGTGAAGAGGGGAAAGCTCTGGATGTAATGGTTGCTAAGATCTACAGTAAGAACAAATCTATCCGTGAAATTGTGAAGAAGGAAAAAGGAGTCCCTGCTAATTTTGCTGGCACACCTCAAACTGCAGAAGTTACGACCACAGCACGTGGTAAGTGGTTAGTTAAGACGGAAAAGGCATTCAATTTGTACAATAAGATACCTTGAGAGAGACCCATTCACATGACTTCTATTACAGTATATTGTTATTTATTTTATTTATTTATTTGGCTGCATTGGGTCTTCATTGCTGCACACGGGCTTTCTCTAGTTGCAGCAACCGGGAGCTACCCTTCGTTGAGGTGTGCGGGCTTCTCATTGCAGTGGCTTCACTTGTTGCGGAGCATGGGCTCTAGGCGCGTGGGCTTCAGTAGTTGCGGCACATAGGCTCAGTAGTTGTGGCTCGCGGGCTCTAGAGCTCAGGCTCAGTAGTTGTGGCTCACAGGCTTAGTTGTTCCGCGGCATGTGGGATCTTCCCGGACCAGGGCTTGAACCCGTGTCCCCTGCATTGGCAGGTGGATTCTTAACCACTGAACCACCAGGGAAGTCCTATTTCAGTATTTTGTTATGATTGTTCTATTTTATTATTATTGTTCATCTTTTACTGTGTCTAATTTATAAACTAAACTTTATCACAGGTATGTATGTATAGGAAAAACGTAGTACCTGTAGGATCTGGTACTATTCATGGTTTCAGGCATCCACTGGGGATCTTAGAATGTATCCCCTGTGGATAAGGGGGGGACGACTGTAAATCAAATAGCTATTCAGTGTCTATTCTGTTCCTCTGAAGTATAATTCTGCTTCTCTTTATCGTGGACATTCATCTCTGAGAGTTGTATCTTGAGAAATCTAGTCATCTCTCATTCGAAAGCCTTTTGCTTGTCGAGTCCAACTCTCCATGGACAGATTCACACATGTGGTTAATCCTTCTGTGGAGGGGTCCTCTCCACAGCTCACCATGGCCCCTTCCTCTGAGACTCTGCGCCCCTAATGAAGATGGGGGTCCCAGCATGCTTGTCTACCAGTCCCCGGCCGCAGTTGGTTGAGCTGGGATGGCCATCTCACTCAAGCTGGGCAGGCAGATTCTTGCCTTCCTGGCATTTGGGATTTGGAATCGGTATTCAGAAGCCATGAACTGTTGCAGCTAGATCTGCAGTGAGGGGGTACTGAGGGGCGACTGCTGCCACCACATGCACAGGAAAGCAACCAAGGCTGGCCGGCCACGAGCAGACCCCAGACTGGAGAACAGACAGCTGCAGAGACCCTCCTGGCTGTGCTCTGGAGCATTCCATGTCCCGGGTTGCACACTGGCCCTCAGACTTCATGAGCCTCACTGTGTCTACCAGGGAATTCCCCTTTTTCTACTGGAGCAGGCTCTGTGGTTACTTATAATTAAGACAGACACACACACACAAACACACACAGAGACACACACAGACACACACAACACACACTCTCTCTCTCTCTCTCTGAAGATCTGCCAGTAGATCCTGAAGCCCGAGCTGCCAGACCTCTGAGGTCACCTGGGGGAGTCAGAGGAGTTCACAGAAATAAAAAATCACTTCTAATAGAAAAAATTCTGAGGGACTCCATGCTCTATATAACACCTATAATCCACAATGAGATAAACCATCCTGCTCGGGCCTGTCTGAAGGTTCTAGCAAGGGAGGTGGCTACACCTCTGCCCGCCCGAAGAGCAGGTTTTCTCCGATCATCGTCCAGGGTGCAAACTGTTTCGGGGAGGAAGTGCCTGGTGACGGAGGAAGGAGACACCCACTCCCCATCACAGCAGTCACGCCGCAGTGGGTGGCAGACGAGGCAGCCAGAGGCTTCCCTGATGGCCCCTGGGTTCCCTGGGAAGCGACTGCAGTTTGGTGGGCCGGCTGCGGGAGGGGAAAGAGGCAGGATGAAGAACTGAGCTGCGATGCGGCCAGAGACCAGCCTCCGCCGTCCCCACGGGGAACTCTGCAGTGTAGACGGCCTGTCGGGGTTGCCCACATTGGGCGAAGACGTCCCAGCCTTTATACCGTCGTATCCGTCAGTCACTGGGTGTGGGTCGCCTAGCAAAGGCAAGCCCCGGGGCAGGGGGGCCCTCTACTGCGGTAGGCTGTCCGCTACAGGCCTCCCAGCAAGGGGGCAGCGAGTCCTTCCCTGAGGGCACCCCAATCCCTGACAACTAGCTGGGCTCCTAACGCGGTGTTTATTCCCTTGTTAAGGTGTCACTCCCGCTAGGAGACAGCATCTTTCCCGTTCTATTCTTTCTTACCCTCACGCAATGACAAACTGGCACGGGCGTTTACCCAAAGTACATTAAACCATCCCCCAAGACCAGGACCTGTACGTCAGAAACATGGGGGAGACCACCGACATTTGTTCCATGTTTGCTTTTGCCCCCTTCGCCTCTTCTCTTTACTATTTCTCCCCTGTTTTGGTTTTCTTCCTTCTCTCCATTCCCGCCTTCTACAGGTCAGAGTTGTGTTTTCTAAGAGGATAAGCAGCAGGCTGATTTGTACTAGGGGGTGCGTGATGGCTAACTGATCATTCCTGTCCGATGCAATCTTCTCTGTTCCTGCTGTGGTCCAGATGTTCATTTCACCTGTATCTAGACAATCTTTTCCTTGGTCTCCCTTCTCCATTTCTTCCCTGGTCCACCTCGACCACTGAAGCCACACGAATCAACTTTAAGTATCACTTTTGTCCCGTCGCTCCCTTGCTCAGTGTCTCTTCAGTACCCTACATGCTCAGTCCAAGGGGCACTGGACCAGAAGTCAGAGGCCTGAGGGGCTGTGTAGCTCAGAAATGAAGAGCACACGCTCTGGAGCCCAACTGCCTAGGGTGAATCTCAGTTCCAACGCTTTCTGGCTCCATGGCTTTGGGCAAGCTACTTGGACTCTTCTGCCTCTGTTTTTCCATCTGTGAAATGGAGGTGAAAGCACCATAACCAGCTGTGAGTACTCGATTAGATAATACACCGAAAGCATTTAGAATAGAGGCTGGTACACAGTAAGTGCTCTATAATGTCAGCTATTAGTAGCACTGATAGTACTATTATTACCACTCTCATTCATACTACAGTATTATTAGTACTATTATTTATGGTATTATCCTACTAGTAGTAGTACTTTAAATCACTGAGTACCAAATAACGGAGTGACCTTGACCTTGAACAAACCACTTTATCCTACTGAAGAGGGGCTTCGGTTTCCCCACCCTTAAACTGAGGGGATTGCCAAGTGTCCCTTCCAGCCCCGGAATTTTGTTTCTCTCCTCCTCTTCATGTCATTCAAGACCTACCCTGTCCACGCACATTACCATGTTATTGTATGGTGGCTGCAGTTTTCGCTTCACCCTTACAGAAGCCTTCGTTCCTCCTCCTGCCCAGCCTAGAATTGTCCCTGCGCCCCTCCATGTGCTCTCAGACTTACTAGATAGAGGACAGTTTGGTCTCTGTGATCTCTGTGTCTGCCTGTAGCATCTGGAGCAGCTCCTTCTTCATAGGCGTTCAGGAAGTGTTCATTGGCCAGACTGATGCCGAGCGCCCAATGACTTTGGCCACTTTCCAGCTACGTGTCTTCCCTGCCTCTCCCCCTCTGGAATCGCTCCCCCAGCAGAGGGCCTGGAAACGCTCTGATTTTTTTCAGTTGCCAATTTAATTTGCCACCATCCGTCACAAGGCAAGTTCCCAGAGGCCTGGAGCACATTTTGCTGGGGCTCCGCGTGCGGACGCATTCACCTCCAGGCAGAGGGAGTTCACAAACGAAAAACGACCAGGACCACAGTGGGAGGGAGGTGGAAGCCGCTAGAGACACACTGTTACAGCCTCTGGTTTCTGAGCTCTCCCCACTCTGTGGGCACTGATAGAATTTTAGGAGCTGTTCTCTAAACATTCAGAAAAACTAGTGTCCTTGAGTACAGACATCTTCCAGAAGGATGGCCTCCTAGATACATCGTTTATTCTTTCATAGGTTAACGCCCGCGGCACCCACCACGAGTAGTTTAAGGTTAGGCACCGGTAACAGAAGGAATTGACAAGAAGTTGTAAGATCCACACGTGTGGATGAGGGAGGTGGGAAATGCCATTTTTTTCCAGAAGCATCAATGATAAAATCTGTACTATCAGATAAGGAAGCCACCACAATGTGAATGAGTGGAGCAGCCTTGGACCAGTATCCTCTGCCGAGAAGGTCAAAAATATACTTACATATATTTCAGTCTGTGTATATTTGGGCCTGTTGACTGGCCATACTGGCTAGTTTGGGGGTTTTTTTGTTGCTGTTACTGTTGTTGTTGTTTCTTTGCTGCATCACTCGGCAGGTGGGATATTAGTTCCCTGACCGGGGATCAAACCTGTACCCCCTGCAGTGGAAGCGTGGGGTCTTAACCACTGAACCACCAGGGAAGTCCCCACTTGCTAGGGTTTTTAAAAATATGTATCCCTTTTAAGACCTAGCCAGATTTCTGGCAACTTCAACCCTCCAGAACACAACCAGGATCCTGGGGTCGGGTAAAAATATCACAGCATCGCTGCCTCACTGTACCACCAACTGGTGGTAGAGGAGGAGTACAGAAGCACTCTGGCCTGAGGGACCTGTATGTACACTCACAGCATCACATTCAGTGTGAAGCCCACTCAGTCTTCTGAGAGCCCCTTTTATGCTGCAGATACAATTCTGAAAATGAATACAAACCAGAAGGTCACCTGAATTCAAAGTCTGGCATTTCCCAGGTTCATCTTGCCAACCTCTGCAGCCAATGCTAATCTCAGTTGGTAGTGCCGGGTAACTCCATCCCTGATGAATCTGATCAAAGGTCTTGTGCCCAGTGTCTCTTGTTAACACATCATGGTGTGGTCCCGAACCTAGGGTTTGCTGCCATCTCTGCCACAACACGATAGAGGGGCTACAGACGGACTCTTGGGAGAGTGATCGCTGCCATCTAGCCTTGGGCAGTTGGGAGAGGCCTCCTCTATATGCTGTGCTGATATCCAACCTCCCAAACCCTAAGCGGGACGTTTTATCAACTTCACACGTTCAGAGTAAATCGAACAAAAAATCTCTGAAGGAGCCATGTTATGCTGAGGACAAGCCACTGGAGCTGGGGCTGTGCCATCCTCACCCAGGAGTGTCCCACCCGTCCTCTCTTCCCCTCTGTCCAAGAAGAGGACTGACCCATCAGTTTTCCAGGGTTAACCTGCCCCCTCTCACTTTCCATCCCACCAGCTCTTACCTCTTCTGGGAACTTGAATCAGAAACCACTAATCGACTCTCTCACCATGCCTCCTTCGCCCAGCCCCTGGGCGTGCTCCCCACTTCCTGGGATAAACAAGCCCACCCAACCTGTCCTCTTTCCCCTCCTTCCACCACTCTGCTACACGGAACCCTTTTTCACTCCTTTAGGTGCACATTTCTTGAAAAAAGCTGTCAAGAATCATTAGGTCTGTCTCAGGACCCTCTCCTACACCCCAGCACCTTGCAACCTGCTGCAATTCCCATTTCTCTTCTGAAGCTGATCCCTCAAAAGCCACCAGTGATCTTCCAGTTGGGAAATGTCATGACCTTTTCTTCAGCCTTCGTCTTGGTCAACTCTACAGCTTTTGGCATTCCTGCCAGCGATTTCCTTAATGTCCTCTGTTCTCCTGATTCCCAAGACACTGCACTCTCCGCGATTCTCATGCTAATGTCGTGACCACCACTCCTTCCTCCTTTGACTCCTCTTCCTCCTTGAGCCCCCTGCATGGCATTCTCCAAAGCCCTGTCCTTGCCTTGTTTCTCTCCTTTAACTTTCCTTTTTCACGATTTCACCATTCACCTCTTTGTCCATAACTCTTGATCTTCATCTTCAGTTCTGAAGGGTGCTACTGACCTAGAGATCTGTTTCCACCTGCCTCGTGGACGTTTCTGTTGTTCCCTTCCATACACCCCTCACAATCAACAGGTACCGAAGTGAACTCATCACTTTCCAGCCTAAACCTGCTCTATTCCTGTTTCTGCTGTCGGCATCAACATCCGTCCTCACCCCCGCCCCAGGCTCAGCACTGTCTTCCCTCCACCTCTGCCCGGGTCTCATGATGCACTGAACTCTGTCGACAGCCGCTCTTCACCAGCTTTCTCATACTCACTCTCTTGACCCTGTTCCCACACTGCATGCTAACTCAGGCCTGCCCTTTCTCTCTTCTGGAGAATTAAGTGGTAGGCTAACTTCTTGAGATTAATTTGTGTGTTTTCATGTTGTCATTTCCCTCCTCCATTCCATGAAGACAGCTGAACACTTGGTGCATCCTTGCCTCTCATAAAATCCTTTCTGGCTTTTATTGGAGAAAGCACACTTAATGCCTTTGAGGGCAACGAGGGGACAAAGGAGATGCTTTTAAGGAAAGAGGAGGAGAGACAGGGAAAGACAAAATAAAAGAAGTGGGATACTGTGCAACAATATAAAGGTAATATTAAGCACCAAAAATGAACATTGATATACACCAACCGTGTGGAGGAGTCTCATATATACAATGTTGAGTGAAAGCTGAAGGATTCTATTTATAGTAAATTCTAGAACAGGTGCACTAATTGACAGGGACCGCACTCAATGGAGTGGCTGCCTTGGGGTAGGGGGGAGGACTGAGTGGAAGGGGGCAAAAGGGAGCTTTCATGAGTGAGAGGAATGGTCTGGATCTTGGTTGGGCTGTGGTTATATGGCTATTCCATTTATCCAAACACATCAGACTCTACACATGAAGTCTACAAATGCCACTGATTGCAAAGTTTAATAAGAGGTCAGAGGGCTTCCCAGGTGGTGCAGTGGTTAAGAATCCGCCTGCCAATGCAGGGGACACGGGTTCGAGCCCTGGACCGGGAAGATCCTGCATGCTGCGGAGCAAGTGAGCCCGTGCGCCACGACTACTGAGCCCACGCACCACAACTACTGAAGCCCACGCACCTAAAACCGATGCTCCGCAACAAGAGAAGCCCCCGCAATGAGAAGCCCGCGCACCCTAACAAAGAGTAGCCCCCGCTCGCCGCAACCAGAGAAAGCCCGCGCGCAGCCACGAAGACCCGGTGCAGCCAAACATAACTAAATACGATTTGAAAAGAGGTCAGAGATTGGGAACGGGTGATGGGAGGAGTTCCCTGAGTATTTCTGATGGTAGCACCCTGCAGAGGAAACACCACTCGGAGGAGAGGGCTGTGTGGTCTTCAGGGGCCCTGGGCTCAGGAGAGCTCCCCATACCCTACGCCACAGGAGGCCACTCAGCTTTACAGATGTCAGTGCAGCCACGATGCAGTGGAGGGTAGGGGTCCTCCCCAAGCCTCTCAGGTACCTCATGAAGGTTTGAGATTTAGAGCGTCCTTGCGAAGGCAGGAGTGCCAAACAACGACAGACGCTGAATTTCCTATCAGCCCAGCAGAATGAAACTGAAAACTCAACCTGAAAGAAAGAAATGGGCGTTTCGTGTACACTAGACTTGATGGAGACTAGACTAGACACTAGGCTAGACCGAGAGTCATACCTGCTACAAAGGGAAAGACCTCTGATGTTTCTCTCAATCAGTGCTTCCCATCCACTCTGATAAATTAATCTTCCTAAATCACAGTTGGAGGTCATGTCTTTTTCTGGCTAAAGTCTTCAATGACTCCATATTCCTTAGAGAAAACAAAAGTCTATATCCGTTGGCCTGAAACTCAAGGGCCTCGTCAATCTGTCTGCCTTCCCAAACTCATTAGCCACTACTACTCCTCAGTCAGGAGAGAGTGAGAGGGGATGCTATGTAAGAAGAGACTATAACACGGGTCAGAGGAGCTAAGTTATCCTGTTGCTAGGACGTCACACTCTTCAAGACCATAGTTGATCCACACACCATTTGGCCAATATTCAGAGAAAGTGAACACATGTTAATACTTACCTAACCCAAATATAATCACAAGTGTAAATCTCGCAAACATTGGGATCTGTTCCAGTCACATTTTTCATAATAGCCACACACAGTAAACGTTTATGCACATGTGAGTTTGAGGAATGCGTGAGACAAGCCCAGGCTTTGGGATGAATCCCTGCTCTGCTCTGAGGGGAGCTGTGTATCCAACAATCCAACACGTGCACACACACCCATTCCAAGCAGCCGATTTTTCTCAGTAAGATACACTCTTCCACTTGCTCTCACTAAGCCAGACACTGAAATCCACTCAATTTAGCATGGACATATGTTGTAATTCTGACCATGGAGACGTAAGGAGAACTCTTCTGGGAGGCGTGTAGGAAATTGCCCGTTTTCTTAAAAAAGATCATCCAGGAAGAGAAATCTGTTCTGCGGCTGGACGTGATTATGTCTGGACAGGAGACCTGAAAAAGCAACCATTCACTGTCAACCATGGGAAGAGACAGCCCAAACACAGAGCCTCCCGTGCTGAGACTGGTACGGCAGAAAGGGAAAACAGGGTCCCTGATGAGGTCAGTGGATTATCAGATTAATCAATCCTGGAGCGACGTACCTATAGACTGCTTCAATACAAGATTACATTCTTATTTAGTTAATCCATTTGAGTTGGATTTTTCTGTTACATGTATCCAAATGGATTCTACCTTGGTCAAGTCTTTCACCCATGCTCAGCTTCATTTTTCTCCTCTGTAAATGGAGCTAGTGATGCTCAATTCATGGGATTAAGTGTGAAGTATCGAAAACACTGCCTAGCACAGAGTAGGTGTTCAATAGATAGTAGTTTTGTTTTTTTTTTAAATTTGGCCATGCTGCACAGCTTGCAGGATCTTAGTTCCCCAACCAGGGATTGAACCTGTGCCCTCAGCAGTGAAAGCACAGAGTCCTAACCACTGGACTGCCAGGGAATTATAGTAGTTATATTATTGGTAGTAATATGTATAACCGGTAGTTATATTTTTAACTAGTTGTCAACATTGTTTTCCAGGTAGCAAAAAATATACTCCTTTAAACACTTGCTTTTTTCAACTATTTTTTAAATATTTATTGAACAGAATTGAATCTTTCTGTGGAAAAATTATCAAAACCAAGGCTTAGGATCATGACTGGGAATCTTCATTACCTTTCACATACACGGTGCATTCAGGCCTTGCTGACGTGTGTAGATTCTTCCTGTCAAATATCAGAAGATGAGCTCAAGACAGGTCAGAGCATCTCCGGCAACACATGTGGTCCTGAAAATGAAACCCACTCCTGGAGTGATACTGGGGACGGCAGGACTGGGGACTCAGTGTAGAGAGAGAGACAGCCAGGAATAACAGCATCCTGGAGATGTTTGGTTCAGCATCGGGAAACTCCATCAGGAGCCGCAGAAGACAGTGGTCTGTAAAGCACCGGTTGTCAGCCTGGCTGGTACAAAGACGGGATAAAGATACCTGGAGACAGGGAGCGGGTTACCACCTCACACAGTTTTCTTCTTGAGAACGTGGCTTCTCTCTCTCCTTCGCATGGAGAAAGGGACGTGTTCAATTTGTCCCCAGACTCTCACCCAGGCTGGGGGACTGGCTCTAAGAGAATGTTTCCCGATGTTTGGAGATCTCTGCATTGTATCCTCCGGTTGGATGTGTGCTTTGGTGACGTGGAATGTGCATGAGGTGGGGTCTGCAGCTGGTCGGGGCTGCCACAGCAGGGGTGAGCTTCAGAGCACCGAGAGCATGACACCTCCAGGCAGAAGACGCCGCAGACTCCCCAGGAGGCTCACCGACTCGGCAGAGCCCGGCCTGGCCTGCCGGTCCCCCATCTGGCCATAATGAATCTGTAGGATTAGAAACCTGATCGGAGAACAGCAAACTCTCCGACCTCCCACCCCTCGGGAAGCAGGTGCAGGGGAAGGGGACAAGGGGAGAGCGCTCGGGACCTGGACATCTTAGCGTCAAGTTGCTGGGGCAGCCCTGGCCAATCTGAGCTGTGGTAAAGGACAGGGGTTTTGAAATGACTTGAGACTGCAATTTTAATAACACAACCAGACCACAAAACAGCGGATCCTGAGGAACGTAACAGCACACATTGGGACTGACTCTCCCCTGGTTCCTTCACACGCGTTCTGTGGAGAAAAATAAAACCGTTCCAGTGTTCATCACTGAAGTGATCGGGCTTAATCAAACCATTTAGTACATCCAGAGGAATGCGAGGACAGGAACACAGGTAAGTCCCTTGTCACTAGCTCAGAATCTAATATACTGACATTCATTAGGGAGCAAACACTGGAACAGAGAGCTTTCAGGACCACGTGTCAGGCAAACATGACCTAAGGGGCACAACCATGAGGAAGGAGCACGGATTATGCAGCGTGTGGCCTTTTACCAAACCCTTCCTGGTGACTCAAAAGGCTTTCTCTACTACTTCCTATTTCTGCTGGTTTTATGAATCACTGCATACGTAAGTTTCAAGGAAAAGCATTATTTTAGGCATAAGATGGTCAGTGACACCGATCCCCCAGCAGCCCCTGAGAGCCAGAGACTTTTACTTCTCCACCATCCTCTACAGAAAGCTCAAGGCCCGCCTGGAAGGCAGTTCGGTGAATTGAGACTGTTTTGCTGCTGCTGTGTTGAGATCTATTAACATCGTCAGTGGTTTTCCTGAGCTGTTTTTAATTAATGGTTTATTTCAACCAAAGTGGTGGATGAACAAAAGTAAATACGCAAACGTTTGAAAACAAATTGGGTTGGAGTGAGGAATTGTGCATTTACTTCTGCACATTTTCAGCTACCAATGACATGCTGTATTTCCTTAGAGTGCAATCTGACAGTTTATCACCTCTTTGAGTTCCTGTGCATCTATTTTATCTCTAGTGATACTACTAACGGGGGGCTTATTTGCACTTACCGCACATTATGACAAATACATCTATCCACTGACATTTAGGTGACTGCAGACAGATGGAGCTATAAAAAGCTTCAATTGCACCACGCCTCATTGCCTGGGTTAACTTGCACTTTAATGAAGCAGAGGTAGAACTGTGAGGAAGAGGATACCACAATCTGTTAGGTTTCAAACTTGGAGAAAGTCTCAAATAGCTAAGATGTGAAGCTTCTTTGTGGAAAGTGTTTATTGAACATCTACTGTATGCACAATGCTGGTCAAGACACTGAAAAAAAACATCAGATGGGATTTTAAGCACAGACGCCACCCTCCAGGAAGAGATTACTTTGTGGAAGAAAAATGATCTCCACACAAAACCATTAAAAGTGAAAAAACAGGATACATGGATATATGCAACGTATGTATTATGTAAATACATTACACATAGATTTAATGCTAAACTGAGAATGTCAAAGTGGACATCTGTCCTAGCCCAATCAGCCTAAGGCTTCCAGAAGCAAACCAATAGTCTGACAAAGTCAATAGTCTGACAATATCCATTGCTATGAAAGTACCTGCACACGTACTGCACTTGGAGGAAATGTGGAAACTACCAATTTGGGTGGAAGGGTGAAATTTAAATAAATCAACATTGTGATAGGCTCAGAGCAAGGCAGGGCACTGTGTAAAGGGCTGAGCATCAGGTTTGGACGACACATTGGACCTAGGGTTCTGTATCCTCGGAAACAAAAGCTGGTATGTCCAGTGCTGTGTTCCCAAACTCTTATTTGAATCTCTGTCCCTCATTTGCAAGCTAAGGCAACTTGTGTATCAAAGCGAATTACATAAAAGGGAGATATTTCATCTTACTGATACAATTTCAAATAGCAAAATTTCTGATCGTCTATGATATTTAGAAAACAAAGTTTCTCAGTGAGTAAGAAAGCAGCAGTCACTCGAAGACACACTACAGCTGCAGCATGTCCATGGGAGAAATACTGTTTCCTGTTAACTCTGCAGCTGGCTTTATCTGTGCCTCATGAAGGGCAATGCAGATTTATATTTTCTCAGTCTGAGCTAGTTTTTGCTTTCTCGCCCCCATTACAACCTGAAACACACACTGTGCTGCATTTCGTTAGTAATGTTCAGGGCTGTCTCCAAGTTAAGCTATAACTGCAAAGTGCCCTGTATCCCCACCAAGGTCCTAGCACAGTGCCTCCTACGTGATGGAGGCTCAAAAATATTCTTTGGACTGAATGTGATTATCAAGAAATAGCAATATTTCAAGTTCACCAAGCCCAAGCAAAACGAAGATTAGGTCGAGGCACGCGGTAGGTCAGGGAGCTCTTCAACAACCCAGAGACCTCCCCACTTGCAAAACTGAAGGGAGGCCATTCTTCCTCAGCTGGAAGAAACAATCATTTAACGGGATTTCTATACGAATCCATTCAGCAAAGTTGAACCTACAAAAGGAACTCTCGAAGGAAATAGGCGGCTATGACTCGGATTAGCCTGTGAAAATCCTGCTCATGGGAGTTATATACTTTGAAACTGGCATCTTTCAGACCTTGCTCGTTTTATGAATGGGAACAGTAATCAGCCTTTTCTTCTGTCTTATCCTACCCAAGGATAAGAGGGGAGGGGGAGGGGGAGACATTCTTAAAGGTGACTCTTTAAGAGTTAGCTTTAGGCTTGTGGTATTTGAGTCCACTTGGCAGGTTTTATGAGGCAGCTCTAGGACAATGTAACAGCACATAGAGGAAATAAAAATGCTTGCTTCTTTGATAAAGTGTAACTTCAGTTCATTTCTTTGCTACTTAGGCTAAAATGGCCCAAGGCCACTTACTTAAGGAACTTTAATCACTTCCTTCTGCTACTGTTGCTCATTTTGAGAATATAAAGGGCCCAAGCAGGAAAGCTGCTTGGGAATGGGAAATGATCTAGCCAAGAATGTAGGTGACGCAGAGTACACAAGCCCTAGTCTCAGAACACCGTAACTTCTCGGTTCTTGTTATAATTTTATGACTTCGGTCAGTTAAAAAAAAAAGTTGAGATTTTCTGTGGGAAATAACCAATTTAAATTATAGAACAGAAGAGGGTATATATATCCTGAATAAATACACTCTGGAATATAAAACTGAAATCACAACTCTCTCCGAAGCCAAAGCTCAGGTATCTCAGGATCAGGACACCTATGGTTAATTCTATGCTAAAATACAAAGAGCAACTGGCCAAACCAATCCATGCTGTCACCTAAGGTTCAGTTTGATATGTAAAACACACCACTCAAGGAGCTTCTGATCACATGTTGCAAAATGGACGTAGTTCTGAACTTTTTTCTGGGTAAGAAACCTTCGTTTACCCTTTATATGTTAACCTTAGACAAATGTGGAACTTAAGTTGATGGGTGTCGCAAATCTGCATGAATTAAAGACAATTATCAAATCATGTCTTTGTAACTTGAGATGAAACTGATCTTAGATTTCTTTGTTGACTTTGCAATTAACTTGGCATCTTTCCAATGATCTACATCACTAAAGAGAAACTGTACAAAGCCTACCCTTAAAGTCTCAGAAAAGAACACCATTTCTGTTTTGCTATAATGCTCCTGCATCTTGAACAGTATTTAGCATATAGAATGTTAAACTGATACTGCAGAATAAATCACACTGTGCATTACTGAAACAGCCTAAGGAACATTTCATTTTTACTGAAGTCAAAGGTATGTTGCTGAAGATGGCATCCTTTAAATGGGAAAGTGAAACGTGTTCCTCTAACCCAGCTCCAAAGTGTTGATAGCAAATCTAATTGAAATATATTCATTTATGAATGGAGAAAAGAGAGACATCTAGTGGATGGATTGAGAGACTAAACTCAAAAGCCACCCCACTCCTTCCATCTCTTGTTAAATGTCTGAAAAAGTCAAGAATACTAAAGTGCTAACGATTGAACAGTCTTCTACTTGGGGTTTAAGAAGCCGTGTTTTTCTCCTTGCGGGGGGTGGGGGGGAAGAGTACTTAAAACCATTTAATTCATCCTTCCAGTGCCCTAAGGAATAATGTCCAGAGTTGCAACTTCCATTTTATAAAGGTGAAGAAAGAGAAATAGGAAAAGACAGTACTGCTCAGATCAAATAAACGTACTTCTTTTGAGATGTATCAGTGGCAGGTGAATTCAGACATACAACTCAAATGTAATCCAAACGTGAGCTCATTAGCAGACCCTTGATCCTGAAGTTATTAAAATATACATACATATTAAGGGTTGAACCACTTTTTCAATGGCCCATCTTGCAAGGGATGAAGTTAAAGACAGCTATAAATGGATGTGTAAATAGAATTTTAATTTGGGCCAAATATGTGACCTATTTTTAAAACAGACATCACCCTGCCTGCATCGTAAGTATTCTTTTTAATTACTGAATCAAAACAGTGGCAGGATCAAAAATACTATTTCCTCAAGTCCTTTTTGATCCAGATCATTTTTCAAGAAATATTTGAGCACTTCCCACATGCCAAGAATTGTATTTCATAACATGATCACAAACTTCACTTTTACTTGTAGCCTAAAAACGCTTTCCCAGTTTTTAAAACCAGTTGAGGTACTTTCTAATTCGCAAAAATCCAGTTACACCACTAACAAATTTAAATTTCAGCATCAGTGAGAGCGGAAATATGGTACATAAATTTAGCACGAATTTAGAGACACATGGCCAAAATGTGTAAGAGCTCAAATATGCCACTTGGCCTAGATCAGGACAGTTTAAGGTTCCAATGGTTGTTCTGTATCGAAGTGTCCTTTACTTCCTTTCTTTTTAAACATCATTGCCTCATAACGTCCAATTCGGCCTCGAATAGACTTGCTGAGTGTTAGGCTCCTGCTATTCATTCAGCCCTTCAGCCTGGTAACTACGGGCATCATGTGTAACTTGGTAGACATATATTTAGGTCATTTGATACCTCCCTCTCGTCAGCAGCATCTAGCACAATAATGCTGGTATAAACTCTCCCAACAGGACGGGTCTGAGAGGCTAAGCAATGCTGCCAAATAAATTTTGAAAAAAAAATTAATAAACCATATGCTGTTCAGTATAAACAAAACATAAAAACAATCATCACCAATGAGCCCTATTCAGCCACTAAGTACTTAAGTGGCCTCACATAGTGTGTTCCCTCATCTGTAAAATGTGAGTTGAACAAGACCAAACTCTGAAAATTCCATAGTGTTACTGATGTCCATCGTGTGCGTGTGTGATCTCAACCTTAAAGGCATCGATTTTCAAGTCTCTCAGTGTCTGAGGGTGGCAAACATCTTCCCATCTTACACCCCACTCTTCAAACCTGTCCACATTCACAACATGCTGACCCTCCCCAGCTACTAACTGTCACACAGGCCGTTGCTTCCATAACCAAAACATCTTCCCCACCTATTCTCCATCTACCAAAATCTTGTTCTTCTTTCAAGGTCTCAGGAAAGACCAGTAGTAATACAGTAGAAACTGCCCTGTGAAGTACTTCCATCATCTCATGAATGTACATGACATCCCAGCTGAGCATTATGGCACAAAAACACAAGTCTCAGATTTTCTTATTGCCCAGCCCTCTAAACAGTGGATTCTTAAGCATTTGCTTGGGAAAGATACCATGTACGTCCAATAAGAGAAAGAATGTATGGTTCTAATTCCAGTATCAACTTTCTAATAAACCTCCAAGAGATTAACAATCTACCACAACACTGACTCTTATTCATTGAAAATGGAGGCAATTTTGAAGTCATCACCTCTAAATTAACTGGTTTAAAATGGGATTTGGACAAAAGAATCAAAATTGATCAATAAAAAACCAGAGCTAGGAATCAGTAGTGTTTCTACTGTTGACACTGAATGTTACAAAACATTTCAGGGCATTTCAATTAGCCTTGTACAATGCTATGATTTAGAGACATTGGCCATTTATTTACACCATGGAGATTTCAAAATGATCAAAGACCTAGTTAAGGAATTATTGAAGACCTACTTCAGAAAATGTATGATCACTTAAATAATTCCCCACTGTTTTATGTAAAATTTAACTGTTTTGTTTTTAAGGCAAAAATTCAGCCTTAGTTTTCTGATATAGATAATTTTAAAGGAAAAAAGTTGTATACTCAAGTAATTCAAAGTTTTAATTTCAAAGTGAAAAATGGATTTTATTCACTCATCTATCGAACACATTTACCTAACCACTACAATGTGCCAGGAAATATGTAAGGCACTAAAAATACCAAATGAGTAAGACGGACCCTACTGTGCAATTACTTTGACTATTATTGGGTAACATTTATCAAAAATCATTTCAGGCGCACACAAAATAATAATTTTAAACCGTAGCCACACTTTATAACTTTCACCTTTACCTAGCTGAGTTACTTTTTCCTAAAAACCAGTACTACCACCACCACCATCTTTATGAAAAGAAATTCTAAGCTAGGATGATGTCTCTTAAAACTCTGGGCAAAATATTCCTCATTCCTCTGAGAGCATCCTTACTAATGCATTAGCGTCTAAGCTCAGGACATAATGTTTTATTCATGTTCATGCAGTGCTTGAACCATAGTATGTAGTCAAGAAACGCCTCTGGGATTAGAAGCCCCAGACTTGATGCACTATATAGGTAATATAAATGAGTTGTAGTGTTTGAATAAAACTGAAACTATTTTGACTCAGCATTTTAGTTTTAATGTAATATATAGAAGTCACCAAAAGTGAAGGAACACTGGAAAACAGTAAAGAATAATTATTTGCTAAATCAAAATAACAGAAAAATACCTTTCTTCTTCCTAATTTTTAATTTCCTTATTTTCTTCTTTCAGGTTTTTTTCCCCCAAGTTGCCGTTTTTTCTAAATCATTCATTTCCATTTTTTCTTTTTTTTTCTGTTCCTGTGACCACTGGAGCAATGTTAATGCAATTCTGAATTCCAGTAGGTGTTATTTCATTTCAACTCCAGGTCCCAAATGCATCAGTTAAACTGGGTTACAGCATGGAGAATACCAAAGACAACCACAGATTTTAACTTGTTTTTGTTAAGATTTTATCAGGACCAAGCAGGTTATAAAGAAAGTTTCAGTATGCTGAAAAACAAATTATGTGGAAGAGGGATGAACATGTTACAGTATTAAGGAGTTATTAACAATGAGTAACAGAAATCCTTTTCCACTGAAGTCTAAAAACTTTCCATACTCACAAGCAGAATCTAGACATTCTTGCTTAAGGTCAATTTAGGTGTGGTATGGACCTAATTACAAAAATAAAGTACTTATTTTCAGAACTTGCTGTGAAAGTTCTTTATAACTTCTCACCAACAACTCTGTCCTTGGTCAACTATACAGACTAAGTGGTATTACACGGAAATATGTTCTAAAACACAGGATTCCAATATGAATGGGAGAATGTTTCACCCCTAGAGTTTGCACATATTTTGGTTTGTGAGTATGTTAGCTAATATATTTAGTGCCCATTTAACCTAAGTTGGGATTCTGGGTGCTAACAATTAAAAGATGAGACTGCATAGGGCTATCCAAGGTACTCAAGTCTATTGATGATGAATTATAAAACAACAGGGAATACAGGGTCACAGGCGTCAGAGCTGGGCTGGCAAGAAAATCAGAAATACACTGGACTTTATTACTGACAGATCAGTCCAGCATTTAAAGAAACAATAGCACTCTCTACAATGATACAAATAAGCTTTTTACATGACAAATAATTTCCTCAATATTGTTACAAGTACTCTGGTACCACCTTTAGGGTTATCTGAAAGAATAAAGTTTCTATTTATATAGATATATTCTCTAGGACTTCTCTAGAAATTAAGAATAAAGAACATAATAGCCTATTATCCCTATAGTTCATTTTATTATTTCTGAAGATACTTCTAGAAACTGCAGGAACAATTTATTTCCATCTGTTAAAGTTGGTTTGGGGCTTCCCTGGTGGCGCAGTGGTTGAGAGTCTGCCTGCCGATGCAGGGGACACGGGTTCGTGCCCCGGTCTGGGAAGATCCCACATGCCGCGGAGCGGCTGGGCCCATGAGCCATGGCCACTGGGCCTGCGCATCCGGAGCCTGTGTTCCGCAACGGGAAGAGGCCACAACAGTGAGAGGCCCGCATACCACAAAAAAAAAAAAAAAGTTGGTTTGGTATTGAGGGACCCGAATGAAGAGGGTGATAACTTGCAGTCTACACCATTTACTAATGTTTAAGGGTGAAGCTGTACTTCCTAAAGAGTAGGCATCAAGTTAGATAGCCATCATCTCTTTTACTTCTGTCCATTAATATTTCCCAATTGATCAAAGCCCTGCCTATCAGAAAGGAGACCTTCGATAACATCTTTACTACCACAAATGAATTAATTGAAAAGGCTAGGTTATATTCTCACAACTCATTAAAACTGCACTGTTAAATCCAGGTAACACTACTATGTTTATATTATAAATTGAATTCAGGTCCAGAAAGTTCAAACAATATGTCCATGATTATACAAATATATTTTTCATGTTTTAACAAAAAAAGTTGGAGGAATTGTATTATCAATTTGTAGAACCAGAATAAAATTTCAACCTCTGGCCTCAGTCTAGTGTTCTTCCAATGTAGCACGCTCATGCAGTCTGACATCAAATCAGTGTTACAGATTTTAATTCACTTGGCCAACCTCTACACATATATAACTAAAGGCGCTATATAGAGAAGAAATGATATATAATGACAGGAGAGATGTAAAGAAATAAATAGCACTGTTTCTATCACATTATACATCCGGAAACATACAGGAAAGTTTAGAGTCTTCCTGTTTCCCCAAATAAGTTTAAGCTTAAAGCAAAATTTCTGACCTTCACATTTTCATATCAAATAGTTAAGAACATCTTTATTAAAGTACGCATGAGACTGTAATCTACAGCTTTGTAAACATGTCTTTCAAGCTTGCTTATTTACTATTCAACCATCCTAGATGGAAAAGACATTTATGACAATACTAATAATACTTTGTTGGGCCCGGAGGATGAATTCTTCAATGCTTATCAATTTAGTTCTGTATCAAAAGATCTTTGAGGGCTTCCCTGGTGGCACAGTGGTTGAGAGTCCGCCTGCCCATGCAGGGGACACGGGTTCGTGCCCCGGTCCAGGAAGATCCCACATACCGCAGAGCGGCTGGGCCCGTGAGCCATGGCCGCTGAGCCTGCACGTTCACAGCCTGTGCTCCACAACGGGAGAGGCCACAACAGTGAGAGGCCCGCGTACCGCAAAAAAAAAAAAAAAAAAAGATCTTTGAAAAAGCAAAGTGCAAAACAGCATACATAGTAAGCTCCTATTTGTGTTAAATAAGGGAGCTATAGTCATTTCTATATGCACAGAAAATTACAAGGACACGTAAGACATTCTAACAGTGTAATGATGAGAAAATGAGACAGGCTAGTGTAGGAAAGAAATCTTTCACTATGTACTCTTTGGTACTGTTCGAACAGATTTTTTTACAACATTCATGAAATACTTTTTCAAGTAAAAGAAGACCTGTGGCCCTGATACTATCACCAGTACAAGACACACAGTATGTTCCTGACTCCCCCACTCAAAGGGTTAAGAGTCACATAAATGATTAATATAATTTTAGATGTCCAGATTCACTCTAAATAACTAAAGTTTATTCCCAAATTCTATCTTTATATTAAAAACAAACACAATTAAATTGTTCTTCAACTTTTGGACAGAGGTATATATATTAACCCTGTGTTATTTTCACGGATAATGAAGTTCAAGTGCTCACTGGTATTACTGCTTAAGTTCTAAAAGCCTATAAAACATCTCCCATTTTAGTCTTCTATAAATAACGTAAAATTTCAAGTTCATAAGAAATTTTCTACCATATACATTATAGAGATTTCAATGAATCCTACTATCTCAACAGAAATAAAGTATGTAAATATATAAACACAAAGTAGAATGACACTGCTTCTAAAAAAAAAACAGAAAAGGTAATTCAGTTTTAATTTATTTTCATCACTTGTTCTTCATGATCCAGGTATTTTAAAATGCAATGAAAATTAACTTTCCATGATATGTCAGGGACTGGCACTAAAAAAACTTTCAGACTGCAAATGAGTTATACAAATGAAAATATCAAATGGAGATCCAGTTATCAAAATGAAAGCACTCAACATATTAAAAGTTCACAATTATTTGTTTAGAGCACATAAAAAAGTCAGCTTGCTAACCAACTGTTGTGATTTTTAAAGAACTACTGCAGAGGTTTGAAGAAAATAGATTTATTAGTTAACTTATAAAGAGATTAAAGAGCTTGAAACAAGTATTAAAAAGAAATTTGTGCCTTTATTAGAATGGTGTTAGGCTTTAAATATACCAATTTGGGTAATCAAATTATTCATTTTTTAATAAGAAATGACACTGCAGAACTGCAATACTGGTCCAACAGTCTTGTCTTTACTTTTCCTTTAAAGTGAGAAACAGAATGCGAGTAATCAGAAAGCACTAGCAGGCATCAGTTAATCCAAGATACTAGCTTCTTAGTTCCAAAAGCACTTGCAAAGAAAACCATTGGGGGCATAGGGTACGGAAGCACTTCCTAATAACTGGAATCCCATGAGTGTGTGTGTATGCCAAGTCTCACAGGCTATTTTTTGCATTTATCCTTTACTTGGTCACTTTTTTTCCCTCAAATACTAGTTTTTCTTTGACTTTTTTTCCTCAAAGTATAAAAAGTATGAAATATAAACAAGCTCTTGCATTGCACACTTCAGAGTGTACAATTCAAGCATTATAGAGCTATCTACATACCGATAAATCCCATCAAATCTTGGATAATTCAATAATATACAAAATAGCAGGGCACAGAAGGAACTAAAACCCACTTCTTTTTGTTGCACGTAAGATTCAAATATTCAATCTAAAGAAAAACACTTAATCATTTTTGGCTCTCCTCTACATTCGCATGTTGATATACTTATTAAAATATTCCTGTATAATTATGTTTGGTCTTATTATTTCAAGTCAGGTTTACAACCTTAAAACCAGCCATCCAGACAAAACAGGTAATCAGAAAGATTATTTCTTCCCCACCTCCCTAACCCCAATAACTATGAAGCCAATTTTACGACATGACTCCAAACACTGGATTGTGACGACAAATGCTAGGTCCAATTTCTTCATAATCCTTTTTGGTGTGGCATACTTGGTAGAACTCAGGCTGCAAATAAAAGCATATATTTTTGTAAAGGTCAAAAATTTACCACTTTTCCACATGCTTTAAAACAGATTTGTTAAATCTAAAATGTTTATTATCAGTCCATTCATGGTACTTGAACAAAGCTTAGAAATTCTATCAACCATGACTCAAAATCAGCTTTAAGTCTATAACCAAAACTGAAAAGGAGCATTTAACTCGAGTCCCTCCATCCCCCTCCTCAACACCTGTTTCTCCTGGGATCTTGAAATTCTGAGGAATGGAAGGTTGAATCTCAAATGCTCAGACCATTCTGTTGAGGCTTTCTCACATTGTACAGTGAATCAAGAAAAGCAGCAGCATTAATCTAAATTACAGATAAACTACTACTAGTCATGCTACAAAAACTTCTGGATTAACCTGTTTTCCTCACTCGTGGTCTGGTATGGACAGACTGTTCCATGCTCTGTCATCCTATTTCTCAAAGGGCAAAGTGTGTTTTTTTTCTTTTTTATATCTTTATTGGAGTGTAATTGCTTTACAATGGTGTGTTACTTTCTGCTGTATAACAAAGTGAATCAGCTATACATATACATATATCCCCATATCTCCTCCCTCTTGAGCCTCCTTCCCACCCTCCCTTTCCCACCCCTCTAGGTGGTCACAAAGCACCGAGCTGATCTCCCTGTGCTATGCAGCAGCTTCCCACTAGCCATCCATTTTACATTTGGTAGTGTATATATGTCCATGCCACTCTCTCATTTCACCTCACCTTCCCCTTCCCCCTCTGTGTCCTCAAGTCTGTTCTCTACTTTTGCATCTTTATTCTTGCTTTGCCACTAGGTTCATCAGTACCATTTTTTTTAGATTCCATATATGTGCGTTAGCATCTGGTATTTGTTTTTCTCTTTTCTGACTTATTTCGCTCTGTATGACAGACTCTAGGTCCATCCACCTCATTACAAATAACTCAGTTTTGTTCCCTTTTATGGCTGAGTAATATTCCATGGTATATATGTGCCACATCTTCTTTATCCATTCATCTGTCAGTGGACATTTAGGTTGCTTCCATGTCCTGGCTATTGTAAATAGTGCTGCAATGAACACAGTGGTACATGTGTCCTTTTGAATTACGGTTCTCTCAGGGTATATGCCCAGTAGTGGGATTGCTGGGTCACATGGTAGCTCTATTTTTAGTTTTTTAAGGAACCTCCATACTGTTCTCCATAGTGGCTGTATCACTTTACATTCCCACCAGCAGTGCAGGAGGGTTCTCAAAGGGCAAAGTTACACACTCAACTAGGTTATACAGCACAACTGAAGACAATTCAAATTAAGGAAGAAAATAACTTTCACCTCTTATTTTTAAATGGTTTTCAATCCAAGGTTGTATAGTTTTCAATAATTCAGATAAAAGTTCTTACATTTTATTTAATACTACATGATAAAGCACCATTATTTAGTAGGCTAACAATGTTAAAATATCTTTTAAAGGGGTTTTTAGATGTTTTAGTTTGGGGAGAGGGATCTTAGTAATTCCCTTTATTCAGTTTAGAACATAATACTTCCTGTGTGATGAAACATAACTCTTAATGCTTTTAAATATTTGCACAGAAAAAACAATGACCTTCTGATATCTGTATTACCACAGGGTTAAAAGATTTTTCCCTACAGATAAATTTTAAAACTTTTAAAGCCTCACTCTAAAAAAAAAACAAAAAAAAAAACCAAAAAAATCAAAAAATAAATCCAAATGAATTCTACTTTTTAAAATACTGTGTACATTTCTATTCAATAACTTCCCTGTACAATATTATATAAAAATTTAAGAAATTCCTCTTGTTCTTTTAAATTATATAGGTACTGATAAATTCTTTTATCTTAAAAAAAAAATCAAATTTTGGGCTTCCCTGGTGGCGCAGTGGTTGAGAATCTGCCTGCCAATGCAGGGGACACGGGTTCGTGCCCCAGTCCAGGAAGATCCCACATGCCGCGGAGCAACTAGGCCCGTGAGCCACAACTACTGAGCCTGCGCGTCTGGAGCTTGTGCTCCGCAACAAGAGAGGCTGTGATAGTGAGAGGCCCGCGCACCACGATGAAGGGTGGTCCCCGCCTGCCACAACTAGGGGAAGCCCTCGCACAGAAACGAAGACCCGACACAGCAAAAATAAATAAATTAATTAATGAACTCCTACCCCCCAACATCTTCTTTAAAAAAAAAAAAAAAATCAAATTTTAAAGTAAGCTTCATCTCACTTACTGTGGAAGCCAGCATGGATCCTCCAAACCAAACCGCATATCGCTGCATATGGTGTGTAATGACTTGTACATCAATAGGTTTTGGCTATAAAAGACATAGTAGGACCAGTTCAATGGTAAATTCATACAACAATTTCTGTATCATTTAACCTTAGATGTACATACTCAAAAATAAGTAAATAAAACTTTAAAAGATGCAGGGGAGGGGTACACACGGCAAAACAGAATACAACAAAAACAAGCTAATTTTATTATTTTTTAAAAAAAACAACCACACTGAAATGAGGGAAAGGAACTAACCCAGGTAACCTGTGAACACAATATTATGGCTATGTCCTCAGGCTTAAGATAAAAACTAAGCAAACACTGAACTCCAGTTAGTGGGTCTATTTCTCACAGTGGTATGGATTAATAATTCTGAAACTGCTATATATGTATTCCAGGATTGAGCACAAACAAATGTATTATAGAAAATAGAAGCCAGGTTTCTTACTGTCAGGGAAGAACAGTACAAATATGGGAAGGTAGAAGGCTATAATGAACCTTATGGTGTTCTGGAACTTGCATTATCAGTATGAATCCATAGTTTTTAATTTATATAGAGCCAACTAGATATAGATGGATACTCACACACATCCTACCTATGACTGCCAAAAAGGCCTAGAAGCAGTGACCCCTCAGTAGCAATGAATATACCTAGTGTCCAAATTTTGGTTTCTTTTTTTTTTTAATTGAAGTACAGTTGATTTACAATATTGTGTTAGTTTCAGGTGTACAGCAAAGTGATTCATATATATATTTTTTTCAGATTATTTTCCATTAGAGGTTATTATAAGATATTGAATATAGTTCCCCATGCTATACAGTAAATCCTTTTTGCTTATCTATTTTATGTATAGCATAAAACTTTGTTTCTTAATAGCATTCTCCACTAAAAGGAACAAGGGTGCGTTGAAACAAAATGTCTGATTACAAGACTGGAGAAGAGAAAATACAAGATGAACCTGCAGTATCTTGCTGTTCCAGAAAGTAAGGAAGTACCTGAAGAATACTGGGGCCACAACAAAAGGAACAAAAACCACCTTTGAATGATTCCTACTGGCCAAATCTGAGAAAATTTGAGCATCAAAATTAATAAAGTATAATGATATGTTGATATTGTATCACAATGGTATTAATAATACAGCCTATAGAATAACTGAGAAATCACGAGTTCATAGATATTACTTAATGAATGAATGAACGAGGTGGAAGGAAATACTCTTCCTTACAGTAAAATGAGACTATAAAACATAGAAGAAATGACAGAATTTGCAAAATACTATTTGGCTGCTACCACAGTAATAACTATTTTAGGAAAGAAAAATGGATATTAAAACCAGTGGGTGAGAGTTTGATGAAAATCAGGATAGTTACATAGTCTGAAAGTATCTCCCCATAAGATTCTTATTAAATATAAAGGAAAAAATAACTTTATAATAGAGGAACCTGACAGACACTTAACCAGGTGATCAAAGTTAGCATATGGGACAAATCATATCATGTGTCTAGTGATACAATGCACTAAAAAGAATACAACATCACTTCTGCGGTATTACTGCCAAAAATGCAAAATCTGAACCTAATCATAACAAAACATCAGACAACCCCAAACTGAGAAAGATTCTGCAAAATAAGTTGCCTGTACTCTTCAAAAATAAAGGTTATAAAAGATAAAAAACACAAGTACTCTTTCCAGATTAAAGGGAAATGACACCTAATTCAAACATGTGATCCTGGATTGAATCCTAGACCAGGAAAAAAAATTAATGTATTTTTTTTCCTTTTGCTATAAAGAACAATAATGGGAGAAATTTGAATCAGGTCTATAACTAGATAAAATATTGTGTATCAAGGTTAATTTTGTTGATAACTGTAATGGTCTATTTTTAGGAAATATACACTAGAATATTTAGGGTTAATGGGCCATCATATCTGCAACTCATTCTCAAATAGTTCAGTAAAAGGTATATGTGTGTATTTGCATATAGACATATATTTATAAAAACAGAATAATAACACTAGTATAAAATGCTAAACTTTGGGGAATCTAGGAGAACAATGTATAGGAATCTTCTACTAGATTTTGCCAAGTTTTTTAAAGTATGAAATTATGTCAAAATAAAAAATTTTTAAACTTACATGTCATAAAAAGATCTGGCTTTTTTTGTTTAAAAAAAAGCTGTTTGGCTGCCATTTAAAATTGGATTGACAAGAAATAAAGCCAGATTTAAATACAAATACATAAAGATGTTATGAAGATCTATAAAAATGACTGAGGAAAATAAAAGAGAAGGAGGCAGAGTACTCGTATGCAGGTTTTTCCTGTATAATTAGATGTCAGCATAGTGCTGACATCACTGAGGGAGAAAGATCTCTCATTTCTTACTTAGAAATACACAAGCTTAAAAATATTTTAAACATTTTTACTTTACTGAAATATTGTTTTCAAAAACAGCATTTCGTCATTTCATGTATCTGTAATGAGTCATTACAAACTGAACAACTACTTTTTACTGTACTCCAAGGGGTAAGTTTAAGATAATCAAAATTTAGGGGCTGAAAACAGTCAGCTGTCATGCAGTTTCTCAACAAGCAGCAATACAAGAGTGTTGTAGTTTACTTTTAAGTAATTTTGAGTGACTGCGGTAGTCTCAGATGGAGCCCTCATTCTTGGTAGTTTTCCAAGTTGAATAAAATGTGTTTTACTTAGCAACATATCCTCTGAATCAATGTTTTGCTTCAATATCCCACATTTAACGAAAATGAAACAAAATTTACTGAAAATTTGTCTTATAAATACATAAAGCAGTCATCTGAGAATTTAAGGCTAATTCTGACCTTTTTGCCAGCAAGCCCAAAATTACAGGACATGTGGTAGAAAGGTTGTTTTGCTGAACCACAAATTTGATTTCACACTATGAGGCTGCTATGGGAGAGGCTAGAGGCTAGAGGCTAGAGTCTGTGAAAGCAGGCTTGACCACACAATAGCCTCTCTCTCTCAACTCTGCTTTGCTGTCCTGCTGTAAAAGGTATTTAAAATTCTGTGGACACATAAAGAATATTATCGCTGGAATATGCAAGGAAACTACTATATATAAATTATCTGTTTGAGACAGATATCAAAAAAATCTCTCTCATGGCTATAACCAAGAATATTTTCCAGAAATGTAGGTAATATCCTAGAGGAATGGAATGACTGAGAATATCATGAATATGAATCTATAAAATTAACCACTTTCCATTAGAATACGTCAGGTTCCTCTTACCTTTCTAAATAAAAGAAAGTTGGCAGACATTTTGCATTCCCAATATAATAATCAAGGCACCCTCAACCTTCCCACCAATAACTGAGAAAACCAACCTTCAATCTACCACCACTCAATTCCTCACTTAATTTCAGCCTGGCATCTACAGTTCTTTTCAGATCTCTTTGCAAGCGACGTCCGAAGTCCCTGAACATGGTTGAACCTCCAGAGAGGACGATATTCTGTATTAGTGGACAAAATAAATAAATAAATCAACTTTTATGTAAGAGAAAGAAGAAAAAGTTTAAAGATACAAGAAACAGTATTAAAATCCTACTATACCCCTTTGAAGAGAGGCGTTTTTAAATTTACATTCACCAACAGAGAAAACAAAGAAGTTTTTTTAAAAGTATGACCTAGAATAAGAATTTTGCTGTAAATACTGACCTTGTAGAGAGGACGTCTGACATCAATAGGACAATTCTGAATTACTTCATCTACAACTTCTGAGATAGGCTGAGTAAAGTCTGGATTAGCAAACTGAAAAGTAAATTGGACATATGACAGATTAGACCACTCCTGACTTAAATATCACAATAAAAAATTAAGAAAGTTTTCAGTTCAAAAATGACTTCTAAAAACCATAAATTCTGGTCTCTGATTCAAATTAAAGACACTGAAATCAGAGATTTCAGAAGAAATCAAATTAAAATAATGATCATATATACCATTTCATAACCACCAGAATAGCAAAAATGTAAAGCCAAACATATACTATGAGCTGGCAAAAATCTGTGCAACACTTTACAATGCTGATGAGAATATACATTGATATAAACACTCTCGAGAACAATTTGGCAACATCTAATAAAATTTAAAATGTACCACTACTAACTCCACTTCTTATAACAAACCCCAAAGAAACTCCCACACATGTGCTATTACATAAAGGCATAAAATTATAGCAGCTTTGCTTCTAAGAGTAAAAACAACCCGGAAGTCCACCAGCAGGGTATGAAATAAATAAAATGCTGTGCCGTCAATCCTCATTATTCATGGATTTGGTTATCTGCAAATTTGCCTACTCGCTAAAGTTATTTGTAACCCTGAAATCAGTATCTGCGGTGCTTTCACATGGACATGCGCATGTGCAGAGCTGCAAAAATTGGAGCTGACTGACATTCACATTCACAGCTCAGGTGGAACAAGGCAACGCTCTGCCTTCTTGTTTCAGCCTTTATACTACAAATAAGTATCCTATTCATGATCTCTTAGTGCCACAGTTTTCCCATTTTTGACGGTGATTTTGCTGTTTAAAATGACCCCCAAGGATAGCGTGAAGTACTGTCTGCTGCTCCTAAAGCACAAGAAGGCTGTGATGTGCCTTATGGAGAAAATACAGTGTTAGATAAGTTTCATTTAGGCACGAATTACATAGTGCTGTTGACCCTGAGCTCAATGTTAATAAATCAATAATATCTATTTTAAAATGTGTCTTTAAACAGAAACACACATAAAACAAGGTTACGTGTTTCAGTGACAAAAATGTTGTAGCCTGAGCCTCACAGGAACCTAACTCTGTGTTCACTAATTCAGTGTTTACAGCAACTTTATATAACATCTACTGTAAATAACAAGAATGAACTGTATTATTCACAGGATGATATACTCATAGTCAAAATAAACAATTTCCAAATAGTGACACTCATTTTTTTAAACTTGAATGATTCCATATATGCAAATTTTTTAAAATATATATTTTTATGGATACATGTACATTTAAAAACATAGACTGGAAACACACTAAATTCATGACTGTGATTACCTCAGGAGGAAGAAAGGATGAAAAGGAAGTAGAGAAAGGAAAGGGTCTGAGGAAGGTATTCTTTCTGTAGTTAATTTCATTAAAAAATATATGAAAAATGTTAAAATATTAGTTATGTGTTTATTCGGGGTGGTTAAGAACATGTGCGTTATACAATACACTTTTCAGAATATTTTTTTTAACAGACTGGTTAGATGGGTGGGCTTGAGATGGAAAGCTGTTTGACAATTTAAACTATTACAGAAATGGAATGAGGTTAAAGATAATAAATAATTTTCAATTTAATTTTTATATATAACAAAGAGGTCTGATACAAGGAGAAACAATATTAGGGAAAGCTTCCTTTTTACCCATCATTTATTTTTATATGCATGCCTATAGCCCTCCTAAATCAGGCCGTATATTTCCTGAGAGGAACCACAAAAAAGAAAAACATAAAGAAGTTTTCAAATGCTGGATCTCAGAATTAAACTTGTATTCTGAAACAAAGATCTCATTTTACCAAAATTTTTCAAAAATATGTGTAAGTTGCCATGTCATTAAAATTGGAAAGGAAATGCTAGAAGGGATTTTTTCTAGATTAAAATAAAAAGTCAGAATCTAGCTCTAATTTGTCAAAAATAAATAGGTGTACTTTATTAAAATGAATACAATTTAAAATACTGTCTAGAAAATGAGCTGCCAACAACCCCTCTTGGCCTCTCATTTTTAGAATTAGGTTGTCCTAATGGGAGAGACAACATTCCTTTGTTCATTAAACTGATTCCATAACTTGACTGATAATTATCAGGCATGTGTCAATTTTTTTACAATTTTTTAAATTAGTTTTAAGTTATTTAGAGGGTGGGCATGCAATGGAGAGATTTAATGTTACATGAGTAATGAAGCATAATGACAGAAAATATTTTAATTTACATAAAGTAAAATACCACTAACAAAGGTTCTACTGACCTCTACTACCACAGTAAGAGAAAAGAAACTGGCAGTCAAAATCTAATTTTCTGAAACATGCTGATGAGTGTTAAGAAACCCTAACAGGGATATACAGTGGGTATAAAAATGTGGCTCATATTGAGTCTCAAGAACCCAACCTACAGATTAGGGAATGTTTTATCTGTCAGAGGTGGTCTGTATTGTATTCTGTGGGAAAATGGGAGAATATAGCTCAACTTGGCTGCCGCCTTCCTATGCCATTTATAGACAAGCTCAGGTTACAGGCAGGGAATGGCTTAGCTGATGGTTAACTGGAATGAGCAGCAGAACTGGAATCCTGAAAATGTTATCTTATCAACTTGTTGATATAAAACTTCCAAATTCTCTGCGTGGTTCTTTGTTAGACATTTCTTCAGTATTTACCTAAAACAATAATGTATACACACACACATGCACATGAGATTAACCTTCCTGTAATTATTTTTCTACCTTTAAGACAGTTTGTCTGCTATACCATAAGCAAGCAAAAGGCAGGGATAGGGTCATTCATTCCTGTGCTACGTACCTGTATGCCCTTCTCACAGTAATTTTTAATCAGGAATATACAAAAGAAAATACTTATAAACCTTTAAGTATTCACATACCCTGGGATCTACCCACAGAAATTCTGATTTAGAAGGAAATGGAGTCTGATTTGAAAATATCTTTTGAAAAAGCTCACGGACTACTGTGCTGCAGAACCCCAGGTGAGAAAGAGTAGAATAATATACAGTAAAGAAGCAAGCAATGAATATTTCTTAAATAAATTTAGGAAAAAAGAATAAATTAACAAAGTGTTGGAGATTTATTAAATACTTTAATACTAATAAGCTCAACCTAGGGTCCCTATTAATATCCTTAGGACTTTTCTTTCACTTTCAGCAAAAGGATTAGTCTTGCCTAACTGTTCCTTGATCAGGTCTTAGTATTACTGCAAGTAGCTATCAAGGAAGAAATATCTTTTTTCTCTTCTGAAAAATTTATAGGGAATGTACTCAACTAAAGCACAGCAGCCCAAAGAGGTTTGTCAAAAATATTTTAATTTCCTTTTTAAAAAAAAAATGAAGTGCTAAACCCATTCCTTCTAAAAACAGTTCTTTCTACTATTTATGATAAATTTAGCAGTTCAATAATAAATATCCCCTTATTCTTTCACACATTTTATCTTCAGTGTTCAATCAAGCTCAAATGCCCACACTTTCATCTAACCAAAACAAACAAACAAACAAAAAAAGAACCTGAGCAAATCCTTCAAATGACAGAAATATCTAAAATTACAGAAGAATCTTAAAATTAACTTGGGAAGTGACACAGTTCATACGACACAAAAAGCAGGTCTATTCTTGGAAAACGTGGTGAACTGAACACACACATATCTAATCTTGCTCTTTCTCTCTTAAAAGCACCAATACAGAGAATTTTTTAAGGCATAATCCCCAAAGTATGGAGAGAACAGAACAGGAAGAAACAGCAACAAAATTTGGTAAAACAGAATCTGAAAAGCAGATGGATAAGACCATGCACTCCCCCTAAAACACTTAATAAGTCATCAGTAGGAAAAGCCATGAATCAAGCTGTATCACAAATCCCCCAAAGAACTAGCTGTACCTGTCGGCGCTGAAATTAAGTTAGAAGGAGGGCAGGGAGGAAGACTGGCAGAAAGTCTCTCTGAGGAGCAGTTAAAGCCCCAGATCCCCTCCAAAGAAGTCTATCAAATGCCTCATCATCATCCAAGGAGAAAACTGGTCAACCTATACTCTAAAGGGAATAAAGCAGAGTGCCAGGACTCTTTACACACAACTGAAAGCAGCAGGATTTTCAGTGAAGATATTCATGCAGCCTACTGCTAACACAGAAATACCAACCCTCTTCCTCAGCTTGGCTGCCAACCTTGACTCTCTAAGCAGGAGTCTTCTCTGGGAACTGGATTACCTGAAATGATCTGAAGAAACACACACAGGGCTATCCTCCAAAGAAAAAGCCATAGTCAACAAGTCCTACTCACAAAGCTGAGATTTCCAACAGGCTGAGCATCCCCCTTCTAAATGAGTGATCCCCTAGAGTCTCTAGCATGTAAAATATAGGAAACAAAACAAAGAGAAAGGCAACTTGGAAGAAAGCAGAGAGAAGAAAACTTAAAAAAAAAAAAAAACCTCTGACTAGTATCCTCAGAGAGCCAAAAGATATGCAACCATGAAACAAGTACACGGTAGCATAAAAAAGGAGTATCAGAAGCAGAGGTAGGGGGGCTCCCCTGGTGGCGCAGTGGTTGGGAGTCTGCCTGCCGATTCAGGGGACATGGGTTCGTGCCCCGGTCCGGGAAGATCCCACATGCCGCGGAGCGGCTGGGCCCGTGAGCCATGGCCGCTGAGCCTGCGCGTCCGGAGCCTGTGCTCCGCGGCAGTGAGAGGCCCGCGTGCCGCAAAAAAAAAAAAAAAAAAAAAAAACCTGAAGGAAAATAATTTCCCATCTAGAATTCTACACCCAAACTACCAAACAAGTGTGAAGATAAAATGAATACATTTTCAGACATGCAAGGTCTTAAAGTTTTCATTTCCCATGTACCCTTTTTATCAGGAACTCTATTGGCAGACGATCTCCACCAAAATAAAGAAGTGGACAGTAAGAAAGGGAAAGACACAGGACGGAGGAAAGAGAGATCTAACTCTAACACAAGAGAGAGGCAAAGGGAATCCCCAGAATGATGGTGAACTCTCTATCAGGTGCAGAAGGAAACAAGTTCAGATTGGGACATATCAGATGCTCTGGAAAATTAAACTGATGAAAAACCCCTATGCATCTGAGTATGCTGAGAAGAGAGATTCAAAGTGAATTAATGACAATTATTTTAAAACTAAGTGGACAACTTATTAATGACTCTGTGGGAAGACAAAATACTAGACAGGAAAATATTTCATGGTAAACTACACGGCTCACATCTAAATAAAATTTGTGTTCACCAACATAGAAGCACTGGATTTTTACCTAACTGAAATTACAATCTAACTATTGGGACAAAAGATTATGAAAAGGTACTGTCTGTGGTGGAGACAAAGGGAGGAAAGAAAAGGCAATCCCCCTCTTCCATAGCTAGAAGTTGATAGAAAAATGTCTAAAACTGAAAAAACTTGAAGTTGCAATATAACCAAAGCTATTTGCAGCTATGGATGCAATCACCAAAAGAATCAACTAATAAGAGTATACCTCTAGAAAAAAATTGGGGAAATATACACAGGGCACTCCTGCTTTTTGCTAGAATTTAAACAACTAGGACTTTTAAACAATGTGCATATACATAACTAATTTTTTTTAACTTTAAAAAAGAGAAAAGAAAACAGATTTCTCATAGAAGAAATTTCAAAGAGAAAAAAGCTATGGAGACAAAAAGATGTTTCAAAGTTTTAAAAAACAATGAAGAAAACTTCATATATCAAACAATAAAGATAACTTAAATTAATAAAAAAAATTATATATGAAACCTTAAACAGCAAGATATATTTTCATCCAGACAACTATCACTTTTCTAAGCAATATGACACAACCAAAACACATTTTATTTACATATCTAATGTTTCAAGGTTTTTAAGACAGTCAAGATGTTAGCTAAAGATATCTGTAAAGAGTATTTCACTCAAATGCTGCTTCTTTTGAAATCCAGGGTAAACGCTTCTTATTTTGAAATCCAGGGCATCTCCTATCTTCCATGCTATTATCTATCTTGTGGATCCTATTCATCTAAGACTCTAGTTCAGAATCTTCCATAATACTCTAATTCCTGTCCTCAACTTAGGGTTTTAACATCTCTCTCCAACATTTCAACTTCAAAACAACTATGTTCCTTAACTCAAGTGACCTTAAGTCCACTTCTACTTCAGCCACTCACATACACATGGCCCCACTGGAAAATCTGCCCTGATTTCCAGCTACATGTGGTTCTCTCTCTCCATCCTCTGGAATCCCCAATACAATGACAGAGGGAAAGTACAAGGAAACTTAAATGCTCAAGGATGAAAAAAGGAGATAAGGAAACAATAAAATAATCCAACCCTGTTTGGAAGACAGAACAGGGGCTTTACATCCTAAGTGTTTCCAGAGCACCCTGTAGCACCTTCAAAATTCCCAGAAATTGAAGGTATAAGAAACTACATAAGGAAAGAAATTATTATAGAGAACCAACAAGGACCTACTATATAGCACAGGGAACTACTCAACATTTTGTAATAACCTACAAGGGAAAAGAATCTGAAAAAAGCATACATATATACATATATATATAAATAACTGAATCACTGCGCTGTACACTTGAAACTAACAGATATTGTAAATCAACTATACTTCAATTAAAAAAAATACTAGGTGGAAAATAAAGAAATTGTTAAAATTCTCTACATGGAATAGTGACACCCCCAGGTTCCTTTCCAGACCTGGTATAACCAGGTAGTTAACTACAATGTCCATGAATAAATGAAAGAAAGAATATACGAACAAACAAAATAACACAAATGAAGAAGTGAGGCAAAAATTTAGGAAAAACTAAATTTTAAGAGAAAAAAATCACATTACATTACTGCCTCAAAAACAAACAACATTCGCGGGTATAATATTTTAAATACTGTCATACTACTGATTTAACATAACAGCCAATAACATAACATAATAGGCTAAGAGAAAAGAGGTTCTAGAAACAAAATCAACTAAAAGGAGGTTAGTAGATAAACTACTTACATTGATTTATCAAGAAACAGCAGTATAAGCACTGTATTTTGAAATCTGGAAGTAATTACCAAGAGTAATGGCTAAGTAAGAGCTAGTGGCTGCTCTGCACATCACTGTCAGTGTTATCTGACTTCCAAAACCATGCGCACATATCCTTTTTAAGTTAAAGAACTGCAAAGAAAATGTGCTGTCTAAAATCTGAGAACTCCTGCATACGTGTCTGACAACAGTGCCCTCTCCTTCTGGTGCTCACTCCTTTGCTCCCCATTTCCAACTATATGCCAATTCATCATGACCTCCAATCCTTGCCGGTATCCCTCACTATCTCTTAGTAATCCAGCCTTCCGGATTCCCTCTCTTCTCTGGGCTGCACCACTTTAACCTCTGCCTTGGCAAAGCCCTTTGCTCCTTTCCCAAAACTGCCTGGTCGGGTGGGGTGGGGCGGGGATGACACCATGCTATGACTACAAGCTCTGAGCATCTAATTTCAGTGGTGCCCCACGACTAGAAATACAGTCACCTTCTCAATTCTCCTCAAGAGTGATTCCAAGTCACTATTCTCTCCCAGCTCTCAACCTTCTGTCTGATTCCTTCTCCAACACAAGAGCTTGATTCCAGTTCATGAAAAATAATTAAAGCTACGAACTATGATGATAAACTTCTTCAGCTATCTGCCTGCTCCTCTAACCCTTTCCAGCTCCACATTTTCCTGCACCCATACTTAACCCCTTACCTGTCCCTGGAGTAACCCCTCTTAAAAATAAAACTAACCTCAGCCTTCTTACAACTGACTTCTTACCAGTTCCCTGTAGCCACTAAGCTTTTCTTTTATTGCTGCCTCTCACGATGCCCAAAACTGACAATTCCCAGAGCTTTACCTCTCACTGATGCGACACACTGCCTCTATCACACCATTCCATTGAAACTGCTCCCCTGCGATCACCACTAATCTGGATGCTAAAAACCCATGGGTATTTCTCAAATTTCCTCTACCACCTCACTGTAGCAACTGGCACTATTTAACCTCCTCCCTCCCTGAAACATTCACTTCTCTCAATGTCAGCACCACAATCCCTTGGCTTGTCTCCTTCCTTTCTGTACTTTTCAGTATCCTCTGCAGGCTCCTCTTACTCTGCCTGTCTATAAAGTGTTAGTGTGCACTAAGGCCCCATCCTTCCCACTCCACATTCTCTGCCTGGCCAGTCTCCTCCTTTGCACCATATATGGTGATGACTTGACATCTAATCTCACTCCAGGACACATGCCCCGTTCAAAACCCTTAGAACCCAAGTGTTCATTTTCAAACTTTTTTAAAGATGCATAGTAAACTCACCTCTTTCTACCTTTCTATCTTCTTCCGTTTTCCTAACTTCAGTGATGGCAAAACATTGAGTTGCTCAAGTTACAAACCTGGGAATCATCACAGATTCTTCATATTCTTACTCCCCTCACATCTAAGCAATCAGTAAATCACGTCGATTCTGTTCTTTCTCTCACCTCCTTTCTCATTCTCATTGACCTACTGACTTTTTTTCATCTGGGAAACTGCAATAAACTCACCTGTTTCCAACACAATTCATTCTGTTCCTATCTATCCAACCCAGTGCAACCAGAGTGACCTTTCCCATACCATACATAAATCTGTGTCATTTCCATGCTGAACTTTTCTGCACAAGCACAGAATCCAGTAAACTCCTTTGCATAGCATTTTAGTCTCTCATTAACACCTATCTGGATCCATCTCCTACCACTCTCTTCCTTTATACTTTATTATCTAGCTCTCTTACACCCCAGACCTCTACCCAGCTTTTATATATATATATATATATATATATATATATATATATATATATAGTTCTCTGCCAGAAATGTACTCCCCTAACATACCTGCCTGAGAAATACCCATTCATCCTTTCTCAGTTCAACTGTCATCTCCTCTAAGAAGTTTCCCTGATTCTCCCAAGCAGACTTAGATGCTTTCTTCCCATGCCCTCACCAGATACATGATTCATTAAGCAACTATACCATTTTTTAGATATGCATCTCTCATTCTTTCAGCTTGATTAGAGCAAGATAAATAATTTTTCATCTTAAATACACAATGCTTAAACCGAGATAATGAAAACTGTATTCACTTACCACTTGCTGAGTAAACAATATTAAACAAACTATTCTTACTGCTGAATAAGCAGAATAGGCATTTAATGTTACTAATTCTAATACAAAAAGTTCTTATACTAACTTACTAGAAGAATTGTTCATTATTAAAAGCACATATTTCATTAATTTAATATAGCCTGTATGTTGCTAACACTTCATAAAGAGAGAAGACTATTTTGCTAATAGTTAAATATTTTGTTATGATAGTCAATTGAGGGTTCTTTGTATAATGGTTATTTTATATGGGAGGAGGAGGAGAGAGTTCTAGAACATCTCCTAAAATATTTTATTTAAATGAGCATGAATTTAAGAGCTCCTCACCCTCCATGACCCCAAGTAAGCCACAAATATTAGACAAAAGTTTCATTTTTCTAAATGTATGAAATATAGTAACTGTTTACCCAGTTTTAACACAAAGACAATTTTTTTCTTGAAAAATATGACTCACTATAGTATTTTAGTATGCAAAAGAAAGTTCCCAAGATTAACTCCTCTGATATAACTGACTGATATTTTCTGCTGAATATTTCAAAACAATTCCATCTAAAAAAAACTTACCTCTGGATGAAAAAATATTTCAGGTCCCAAGAATCTCTCATATCCAACATCAATGGAAAATTCTTTCTTTGAGATAGCATTGATTCCAGTATACTGTTTAATCCACTTTGATCCATCTGTATCATACTTGTTAAATTCTTTTACTAAATCTGGGCAGACATAACTATAGCGCTCCTAGAAAAAGAAATGAGTAATTTTTTCCTCTTGCTTTAGGAAAAGCAAAACAGAATGGCATATTTTCAGTAAACTAAAATCAAATGAAAAAACATCTTCAGAAAATAAAATTAGCAAATTTAGCTGAAGAAAATTTTATGTTAGGATGTTATCATATGTGTAGTAAAAATAAACAGCTCATCTCCTATACATAACTGAAGGTTTCACAAATGAAGAGAATAAGACTTAAACTAAAGAGTCAATTTCTAATATTTCAGTGCTATTTCATGAAAACACTCATTAATGTCATCCAAAATTTTATGCTGTTTCAATAATTAAAGGAGTTCATATTTTAGAAAAAAGAAAACATAAAATACACAAAGAACTGGAGAATAAATAGTTGACATAACCACACAAATTAATATAGTAAGAGGTACAAGTTATTGGGTATAAAATACGCTTCAAGGATATATTGTACAACATGGGGAATATAGTCAATATTTTAAATGAAGTACAACCTTTAAAAATTGTGAATCACTGTATTGTACACCTATAACTTATAATATAATATTATACAGCAACTAAACTTCAGTTTAAAAAAATTTTTTTTTTTTTTTTTTTTTTTACATATATAGATCTTTAATACCTATCTGGAATAAAAGATTATGGGCTAAGTCAGCAAAAGAAAAAAAACTGAAAATATAAACTATTCTTTTTTACTATATTACCTGCAAGGCTGAATGACTGCATATTTGGATATACATCCTCAGTAAAAGTTTTCATCAAAAATGCAGTGCAAACATGTTATAACTTTCTATCTGCAATTTGTGGACTCCTGATTGCCAGTCTATTTCTTTTTTTTTTTTTTTTTGAAGAAAAACACACATTTCACATATTTGTATAAATCAAGGATTCTATCCAAGATAGGTACAAATATTATTACTGATAATCAACACACATAATGGGAAAGAATACTGGAAAACAGAAGATAATTTGAGTATGTCATTAGGTCTTCTTTCTCCAAATCTTGGAAGTAGGAATTACATGGAAATGATGATCCTTAAAAGACATTAAGACTGAGCACTAGTATGCTCTAGAACAAATCCTTGGTGTTTTTGTTAGTTTTTAAACTCCAGAGATTTCCCAAAGATGTTGAAACAGTAGTGTTCATATTAATTTTTTACATATTTAATTTTGATGCCACCTACCTGAGGTGACTTCTTGCCACCATTTACAAATTCCTTTACTACCTAGGAAGTAGTAAATTCATTTTCATTCCTATCCTTTGATAAGCAAGGAAAACACTATAATCATGCAAAGACCGTCAAATATATGGAGTTATTTTTACCTGGGAAGTTTTGCTTTGACATATTCAAAACATATGTGAGACCCAATGAAATTCTTTGGGTATGTTGACAAATGATAAATTTAAAAAGCAATGTTAAATATTTTGGTATTTTGCATGAAGCCCTGGTGTAGCATACAAATTATTAAAATACCTTACACAGCCTTCACATTTTTCTTCTATGGGCCATATCACTTGAGCCAACCATTGCCTCTATTCTACAGCCAAATGAATCAATGACATCAAAAATTTTGTTGTAACAGAAAACTGCTAGAATTAAAAATAAAGAAGTCAGCGAGAATTGAGATGTGAGGACTGTGAAGTGAACTAATTACAGGCATACCCCGTTTTACTGTGCTTCACCAATAATGTGTTTTTTACAAACTGAACTTCTCTGGCATCTCTGCATTATCAGATGATGGTTAGCATCTTTTAGCAACAAGTATTTTTTAATTAATGTATGTACATTTTTTATAGACATAATGCTATTGCCACTTAATAGACTACAATATAGTGTAAATATAACTTTTAAATGCACTGGGAAACCAAAAACTTTGTGTGACTCGCTTTATTGTGATATTCGCTTTGTTGCAGTGGTCTGGAACAGAACCCACAGTACCTCCAAGGCATGCTACATTTATTTTTACTAAAGAGAATAATCACAAAAATGTATGTTGAAGTCAGTTGGTATAAATGTTCTTATATGTTAGTCCTCTCAAATGTGAAATGTGGTGAGAGCAAGCAAAGGGCTGATAATCTCCCAAAATTTCCTACAAGAAATGCAGAGAAAAATACATGTAATTAATAAGAGTAGTGGTTTGTAACTGGTTAAGGAAAGTTTTTTTAAACTACTTGTTCTTCACTTAAGAATTTTTCATGTTCATATTATAACGTGATTTTGATTTTTAACTAAATTATACTCTTAACTTTTTTTTTTTACCTTTACTGCCTTAGCAGTTTCCAAGGATTGCTCTGGAGGAATTCCTACTTCTCGGTCTCTCAGCAATTGCTGAATAAAATATGTTATATCTCGTCCTGCGATTGGAATGTGCTTAATACAGCTGCCAATCACATACCCTTCAGCCTAGATGAAAAAAAAAGTGTCAAATTTACTTTCAACGTTTTCAAAAATCAGTATCACCTATATTAATCATTAAAGACCAATTTCTCAGATTACTGTATTTGTATCCTTAAGTATTGCTTTATCCCAGGAGAATTCTTCTAGTCTTTATTCCTCAACTGTATTCCTCACAGTTAACTTAGTATAGAACTTATAATACTGTACAGATATTATGAATAAGAATGAACAAAACTTATGAACAAAGCTTAGATTTATTCTCCTACTGATAAGAGTTTACAACCAAGACTGAAATGACTCAACAACAAAGAAATAGTGAGTATCAGAAGTATTAAAGGTTTTAGATAACAGACTTCAAATAGGATATTAGTTTTAAATCTTCTATAATTTCAGCAAAAAATTTAGATTGCATTGTAAGAAATGTGATCATTAACCTACAAGCTGGCTATCATTTTCCTAATGAAGTAGGTACCAACTTCACAAGCCTGAGGCAGTCCATGTACCATCATAATTCCAAATAATTTAATTCTGCAGAATGAATTCATAAACTTACTAATACAACTCAGAAGTACAGAAATAATGTAGCAAAATTAAATTTCATTAACATCACAACATTCTTGTTTATGAAATGGTAAAATATTATTTGTAGTTAGACTGTAATAAATTAGAGATGTTTACTATGAGCCCTAGAGCAAAAACCACCAAAAAATAAATGACAATAACAAAGAAATATATAGCATAGCTAATAAGTCAATAAAAAAAGATAAACTGAAATTACAAAAAACAGTCCTTTAATTCAAAAGAAGGCAGGAAAATCACAGGAATACCCAATTCTTAATATTCTTACTAAAACTCTTTCTTTTCCAAGTTGGTTACTTCTTTTTGCAAATTACCTACTCCAATATTAATTATCAAGATAATAATATTACTGCTTAATTGCGTAGATGTTAAGAAAAGACTGTGGTCAGGAAGAACAAGTTCAGATCCCAGCCCCATGACCTATGATTTGGTGATCTTAAGCAACTCAGTTATTTGCATTTTATAAATGAGTAAACTGAAGTCCTCAAAGGATAATATAATCTACAGCATAGATCTTGAGGCTTAAATGAGAATTTTAAATGAACATTTTAAGAATCTTTATGTATCTCTAAGCAACATACATATATGCATTATTTAATCCTCAAAACAGATTTATGACATAGGTCACTATTATTGTCCCATTTTGGGAAAAAAAGGGAAAAGAATATGTAGCACTAAGAAAGAAAAATATACCAACTAAATTATAAAAAGCCATCAAAATGTTGGACACATCCTAATTTCCAAGATATTAAAATATCCCCCAATGGCAATAAACTAAAATGTAGAATATCCATACAATGAAATATTATTTGGCAATAATAAGAAATGAAGTACTATACATGCTACAACATGGATAAATCTTGAAACACTGGGCTATGTGAAAGAGGACAGTCACAAAAGAGTGACTCTAGGACTTCCCCGATGGCGCAGTGGTTAGGAATCCACCTGCCAATGCAGGGGACACGGGTTTGAGCCCTGGTCTGGGAAGATCCCACATGCTGCGGAGCAACTAAGCCAGGGTGCCACAACTACTGAGCCTGCGCTCTAGAGCCCGTGAGCCACAACTACTGAAGCCTGTGCGCCTAGAGCTCGTGCTCCACAACAAGAGAAGCCACGTCAATGGGAAGCCCATACACAAAAACAAAGAGTAGCCCCCACTCGCTGCAACTAGAGAAAGCCGGAGCACAGCAACGAGGACCCAACACAGACAAAAATAAAAACAAACAAACAAACAAAAACAAAAACCTGGTGACAAATGTTTTAAAAAAAAAGAAAAAAAGAATGACTCCATTTATATGAAATATCCAGAACAGGCGAATCTACAGAGACAGAAAGTAGACTAGTGGTTGCCAGGGGCTAAAGTTACGGGGGGGACAATGAATGCTAAAAGACACAGGGTTTCTTTTTAGAGTGATAAAAATGTTTTAGAATTGACTCTGGTAATGGATGCACTTTATGAATATACAATAAAACACTGAATGGTACACTCTAAATGAGTGAATTGTATGGTGTGTGAATTATATCGCAAGGAAGTTTTTATTTTTTTAAAGAAGGACAATTATTACTATAAGGACATCAGAAGAATAAATTATGACATCTAATCCAAAAGTAGTCACTCGGAGGATGTAATCTTCAACTGAGGTTGCCTGATGCATTAAAATGAGGAATAAGAATAATGAAAAAATAAAAGTTCTAAATAATTTCATTCTTTACATGCTATTCAATATAACATAAAAATTACTTTAAAAGATAAACCTTTCTACATATATGCACGCAATAATAATCAGAATGAATTCAAGTAGCCATTTTGAATCTATTAGACACAATAAAAAATCTAATTTGTCATTAAAACTTGGAAGCAGAAAGGCTTTGGCAGAAAAATGCTATCTCTCACAAATAATCCAATCTGATGCATATTTCTTAACATGCTTGATTAAATCCAAACCATGAAGCACAATCACAACTTGAGCTTTTTAATTCAAAAACGTAATTCCCCAGAAGTCATTAATGGTCATGTACTTTCGACTAACTGCTATTTAGTAGATAACCTATGACCAGTATGAAATCTGTTAATTAAGGATAAGAAAAACTATCAACTGGCTAACACACAAACAGACGCATCCAAACTGGAAAACTGAGTTCCACATTTAAGACAAGAAAGGCATATTTCCATTCCACATACTCTAATTCATCATTTCCTAATTATGAATTAGAAACTATTTCTAATAATTTTCTAATTATTTTTAACTGTAGTACAAACCTATAGCAAAAAACAAAAATCTGGAATTTGTTTACAAGGTTCTAATAATAATTTGAGCAAAACAGCTATAGCTGAACAATGGTCAAATTACATCAAATTTTTAAGTGTAATATTTAAAGTTTTTAAAAGGTGGCAATAATTCATATAATTTAACTTTTCCAGGTGTTATCTGATATCCTGTTCAGTAATTTTAAACTATCCTTACCACAGGGATGACATGAGTGACACCGTCTCCACTGTCTATTACTGTACCGGTCAACGTCCGTTCTCCTACTTGTCTGGAGGTCCACGATGCAGCTAAGGCAAGAACAGCCTTGAACAAAAAGAAATATGATAAGCAAAAAAATAAAAACAAAGAGTTATTAGAAAAATTTTTTTACTGGAGTACTTTATGCAATTTTAAATGTAGTATCTTTGGAAAGAGAATACACAAAATTTATTTATATTATACAGTAAAATTGTTCACAACCTACATATTATTAAGACAACTTACAGGCTTACATTAGTCTTTAGGGGCATGTTTACAAATTTTCGATATTTTAGTGGGGGCCGTTTTCCTCCTATACCCCCCAAAAATGTGGAAGACTAACATGAGATAGTACAGTACAGGACTTAAAACTATGTTTATATGGCCTAGCCTGTAACATACCACAAAGTAAGGTAGAGAAGCACACAACCACCAATCATCAGAGTACATAGATGGCTATACTAAGTATCACTCATAAGATTAGCTCCGAATTTTCTAAGTGCAACATGCATTTAGGAATATGTAACAAGCTATTTAACCAGAAAAGGCCATTGCACACTTCCAAATACTATGATTTAATGAGGAAAGCAAAGTTGATGAAATAATGTATTTCTACAAAAAATCTTGGCATAGGCAATAAAATATAATTTTTTCTATTAAAAGAGTTTGCAAATTAAGAAATTAATGAAGCTAGTTCATTTTTTTTAAAGTACCTAAATTTCATACAAATCCAAGCCTCGAACAAGATAAATAATTAATTAATTAAAAACAGAACTAAGCTGGCTTTATTTTACCTACTTGCAATATAATAGCTGAAAGGGACCTAGAAAGGTAACTAGGCCATCCTCCTATTTTAACACAGGATCACACCATAATAACTGGGGGCTAACAAAACTACACAGTAATTTACATACTTTTTAAGCATCTGTGATATGCCAGGTATCACATTTGCTACCGCGTTAAAAAACAAGTAAGAAGTAAGCTCTGATCCTGAGGGATGGGAGAGAAGCTGTTCCATACAGATATATACACAAATTAAATGCAATAAAATATTATGGGGATTTGTGATATACAGGATACAGAGGGGCACAAAGGAGGCAGTGGTCAAATATATGTAGTGGTAAGTCATTCAAAACAGACTACAAAAAAAGGACACAGTGAATGTTACAAGGGTAAATGAATGTGTACAGAAAATTCTTGACATAGAGTAAATTCTCAATAACTATCAGTTCCCTTATTTCTGTTCTATAAAAGGTCTTGATTTATCCAAAAACCATTAACTTACTTCCTTTAACATTTCCCTTTTACTAACTAAATAGCTCCATTCCTCTAATACAATTTCTAAATTATCAGTTCAGTAGAGAACTATGATACGCTTTGAGGTTAAGACAAATATACATATATTTTAAGAGTGAATTAAACCAGATTAAAATTTAAGAGTCAAGCTTATTTTGACTTCTAAACTTGCTTACCTGTACAGCAATGTACAAGCCTGGAACATTGAAGGACTCAAACATTATTTCAGCAGTATATTCCCTGTTTTCTGGAGTATTCAGTGGAGGCTCAGTCTATTAAATTGAATAAGATTTTAAGTATGCAATATCAAATTATTTTGATAAATTCATAGATAATTTTTACGTGAGAAATAATGTATTTTAAACACTGTATTTAAAAGTCATTAAACTCAGAGGTACAAAAATAAAGACACACAGACCAAAAAAAAACAGTAGAGAACTCAAACAGATATGTATGTTTATATAACTGCTAGAGTATAAAACGGCAATGTTTACACAGTTTAAGACGCTTCTTCAGTTTAAGTTATGTGACTGCATACATCACGTCACTTAGAAACCTGCAGGTTAAGTCTGGGCCAGAACACATCCCAATGAGGCAAGAAAGGACCTAAGGAGCAGCCCTCAAAATCCTGGACTTCATGTTTCACTTATGCCTCAGGAATACCTAAATCATTTTATATTACCAAAGCTTGAAACTACATAAGACATCATTCTTATTAATCTGATTTGACTATCCAGTCCTTTTTGTTATCTCAAATATTTTCACTTGAAGGGCAAAAGTTTAAACTTAAGAAATACAGAAGAATTATCTTTTTGACCTTGAGGTAAGGAATGATTGCTTAAATTTAATGAACATAAATTGCAAAAGGAAAGAGATAAAACTTAAATTCATTTTAAATAAAATCATTTTTTTAAACTTTAAAAGACACTATAAAATTTTTTTTAGAAAATTAACGAGGAATAGACTTTTTCCGTATGTAAAACCTTTTACTTATAAACTACTTGATGTGTTTAAACTTAGGAGGGCTTTGGACTATGTTCAAGAGTTTGAAGATAATTCAGTAAGAGTTATATATAAAATTAAGCAAACTAAAAACCAAGCCAGTTAAATTATAAACTCCAAGAAAAGCAGAAATTCTATACAAAATACAATAAAATATAATCAGAAGACCTCACAAGGAAGATATACAAATAGCTAATAAGCACATGAAAAAGTACTCAACAACATCAGTCATCAGAAAAATGCAAATTAAAACCAAAATGAGAAAGTTTACCCACCCAACCAGAATGGCTAAAATTAAAAAAACGGACACATCAAATGCTGGATCTGGATACGTAACCAGATCACTAACACATAGTTGGTGGGTGTGCAAAAAGGTACAATCCCTTGGAAAAAGTTCTGAAAGTTTCCTATAAAATCAATCATGCATCTATCCTGTGACACAGCAATTCCATATCTAGATATTTACACAAGAAAAATTAAAACATGTCCACAAAAAGACTTGTTTAAGAATGTTCACAGTACCCAAAAAATATTCACAGTAGTCAAAAACTTGGAAGAGCTCAGGTGATTATCAACAGGAAAATGGACAGGAAGGCATACAATGAAATACGACCCAGCAACAAAAAGCAACAAATTACTTGTATGTGCAACAACATGGATGAATCTTAAGATTATGATGAGTGAAGTCTTATCAAAGAGCACATCTTGTACAATTCCATTTACATGAAACTCAAATATAAGCGAAACATGTATGTACCGGAAAAAATCTGAACAAGGGTTGCCTCCAGGGCATGGGGGCAGGGATTAACTAGAAAAGGGCATGAGATAACTTTCCAGGTTAACAGTAATGCTCTGTTATCTTGATAAGGGTTTAGGTTACACAGATGTATGCATCTGTCAAACCCAGTGGATGGGCAAACTACATCATGCATCCTGCAGGCCAAATCTAGTCCACCACTTCTTTCTGTAAACAGAATCTTACTGGAACACAGCCATAGCCACTCATTTAAGTATTGCCTATGGCTGCTTCCTATTACAACAGCAGAGCTAATTAAGCAGCTGCAAAAGAGACCACATGGTCCACAAAGCCAAAAATATTTGCTAACTAGCTTTAGAGAAAGTCTGCCAATGCCCAGTCAAACCCATAAAACGGTAGGGTTAAGATGTGTGATTTTATAGAATGTAAGTTTTATATAAAAGAAAAAATGTAAACAATAATAAACTCTAGTTGATGATAATGTATGTTAAAGTACTTAGGGGTGAAATGACTCCATCTGCAACTCATTTTAAAGTGATTAAAAAAAAAAGATGGAGTGATTGAAGGATAACCCAATAGACAGATGTCCTAAAACAATTATAGTAAAAGTAATTGCTGAGTCTAGGTTGTGGGTATATTGGGCATTCACTGCAAGGTTCTTTTCAACTTTATGTTTATGGTCCAACCATAAACAATATTCACAATCACAATAAAATATAAAATATTAAAAATATTAAAATATTAATTTAACCCAAAATTAAACTATGTCACAGAAAGAGGGAGAAGGTAAGGATTTTGTGTTAAGGAGGGGATAAAAGGAAAAGAACGAAATACTCATCTTACCTAGCAGGAAGTTAATAGACTGCCTACTCTTAAAAAAAAACAAAAATATGGGCTTCCCTGGTGGCACAGTGGTTAAGAATCCGCCTGCCAATGCAGGGGACATGGCTTCGAGCCCTGGTCCGGGATGATCCGCCATGCCGCGGAGCAACTAAGCCCATGCGCCACAACTACTGAGCTTGAGCTCTAGAGACAGCAAGCCACAACTACTGAGCCCACGTGCCACAACTACTGAAGCCCGCGCACCTAGAGCCCGTGCTCCACAACAAGAGACGCCACGACAATGAGAAGCCCGCGCACCGCAACGAAGACCCAACGCAGCAAAAAAATTAACATAAAGAAACAAACAAAAATACAAGAAATACAAGATATAACTATCAAGAAAAACTCTTAAAAAACTTAAAGTGTTTGCGCGGGGGAAATCAAGTGTTCAAGGGTAGGGAGAGGTGAGGAAGGAAAATTTTAATTTAAATTTGATATTATAGCACTTGATTTTTTAACATTATGAACATGCGTTACTTTGGTAAAAAAAAAAAAAAGAAAGAAAAACGTTTAAAAATTAAATTATATTGTAGTTTCTTACCAAGAATTACAAATGAAATAATAATCAGACCAGTTATTTTTTTTTTTTTTTTTTTTTTTTTTTTTTGCGGTACGCGGGCCTCTCACTGTTGTGGCCTCTCCCGTTGCAGAGCACAGGCTCCGGATGCACAGGCTCAGCAGCCATGGCTCACGGGCCCAGCCGCTCCACGGCATGCGGGATCCTCCCGGACCGGGGCACGAACCCGCGTCCCCTGCATCGGCAGGCAGACTCTCAACCACTGCGCCACCAGGGAAGCCCAGACCAGTTATTTTTTTAAAAAAGAAAGTGCCATGTTTCCAACTTTTTCCCCTGAAACTTACTGTTGAAGATACTAAAGATGATACAGCTTTATAACAAAGTCATTAGATACATGACAATTTAATAAACAAGAACATATGTCCTATGAGTACAGATGCGATGAAAACATTCTCATTAAATTTCTTCAAAAATTTCCTCACAGGGCTTCCCTGGTGGCACAGTGGTTGAGAGTCCACCTGCCGATGCAGGGGACACGGGTTCGTGCCCTGGTCCGGGAGGATCCCACATGCCGCAGAGCGGCTGAGCCCATGCACCATGGCCACTGAGCCTGCGCGTCCGGAGCCTGTGCTCCGCAATGGGAGAGGCCACAGCAGTGAGAGGCCTGTGTACCGAAAAAAAAAGAAAAAAAAAAAAAAAAAAAATTTCCTCACAGAAATTACAATTTGTACTTACCAAAAGAAAATAATGGTCTTCAGGTTCCGCCCTTAAATATTTAAAGATCACTTGCTCCATAAACCTTTCCATCAAGTCCCAATCTTCAACTATACCATGGCGGATTGGCCACTATTAAAACAAAAAGTAAAACAAGAATTAAATCTTTACTAATATCAGAAAAAATCAAAAATAAAACAGATCATTAGTGAGTATTAGATGAGGAAAGCATTTCTTAGGTGTGCTAATGACACGCAGATCATTGGAAGATGCACACTTAACTATTTAGAGATAAAAGAAATTATTTCTACAACGTATTTTCAGATGTCTCAATTAAAAAACACAATGCACATATGTCAAAATGTTAAAAACTGTTCAATCTAGATGGAAGGTCATTGTACCGGTCTTTCTAGACTGCTAAAAGTTTTGTAATAATGGAAACGTAACCTATTAAAATTTAGCCTGTGAAAATGACAGGTTATGACAATTTGCTTAATCTTTATTAGCTCTTTCACAAGCATTTGTTGTGTGCCTAATATATAAAACACCGTTGATAAGTACAGAGCAAGAATAACCATAAATCAATCAAGCAAAATTTTATAAGACAAGTCATATGTATTTGTTATAGAACCATGGTTCCAAAACGGAGCCCCAGGGTACTACAGCAAATTCTCAAAGACACCGCAAATATTTTACATTTTCCAGGGAAATTTGGTGATACTCAGAATCAGTTTGGCACTGCATACCTACTCCTTTAAAGTAGTTCAGTTTCAACATCAGATCATACTAGATTCCCTTCAAGTAATATCACTTCTTTGAAAAGCTGGGTTGCCAGGAGTTGCTATGATGAAAACTAAATACCTCCCCCCAAAAACCCATGTACAATAAGAAATGAGGACGGTGATGTGAAATCTGATTCCAGGTGTAAGAAACTGTGAAGTGCCCGACAGGCACATGCATCCTACTAGTAATTGTGATTATTTAACAATTAAAAATATGTCTTATTTTTTTCAAGTGGCTACTAAGTTGCTACTTAACAAACAGAACTGTTAGTAATTTCTTTCTAAGTGACACTGTAAAAAATTTTACTGAGAAACTAAGGGCACTGAGAAAGTTTGTGAATCTCTGCAATAAAATAGTTTCACAACAGATGTAACTAAAGATTAGTATTCTGAATATATGAAGACTTCCTTAAGCAAAGTAAAAACGTAGGCATAAAAGTTCAAAAAATATACAAAAGAAAAATAAACAAAAAAATACAGTTCCATGCACATAGTACAAATACACCCCCAGTACTTAAGACTGAATGCATTAGTGAAATAAATATCCTACAGTCATCTACTCAATCATTAAACCTTTTATCTATTAATTCCTAATATCCACATTTCACCATAGCCTTCTAGATACTAAGTCATTATACTTAAAAAATAACTTTTACTCCCCACTTTGCTTTAGGGAAGGAAAAAATGTACTACATCATTCATTTTATAACATTACTGGAACTGATATATTTTAATGTTCTAAGTGTCGTTTATTCATTTTTCCTCATTTATTATTGTGCACCTACTATAACCATTGGCACAAATGCTAAGGACATGAACATCCTGCCATAAGGAGCTGTCCAGTGAAAGAAACAGATACAAACATAATACTGCAAGTTTTTAAGGAAATAAAGTACCTAGGACAAGATGATCAACTTGGCTTCAGAGGGAAAATGGGAACGCTCCTATTCCTCTATGACTGAGGAGGTCGTATCTAAGCTGGGTCTTAAAGGAGCAACCTTGTTAATTTTGTTTTCAGGGGGTGGGGTAAATAGAGAATAGAAACAAATATATACAAACACCGCAATAATATACAAACACAACAGTTATCAATGAAAAACACGTGTGCCTTTAGGGAAAGGGGTGTAGACAGGTAGATCAGTTCTACATGAAGGGGACCAGGTTCTCAAAAACTATTACTTGCCTTGTACTTGGGTTTTATTCTATAAGAAACAGAATATCAGTAGAAATTTTCAAGCAGGGTATAAACAAGAATAGCTTCGATTTTTAATAAGATTATTATAGCAGCATTGGGAAAGCTGAAATGAATCTTAAAAGAACCAAGGAAGAAAGACTAAGAGCCCCAGTTGTGGTGTAAATAACGCTAGGCCAGATTCAAGATTTCTGTCACTACGAGGAAAAACTCAAAGATATCATCACTAGGTTTCTAGCTCTAGAGTCAGGATGGAAAGGATCTATTAATTAAGACACAAAAGTTGTGTTTTGTCTTATCTTGGAATAAGCAAGGGTAGAGTATATGTAATAAATTTTGTTTTGAGTATATTAAACTCAAGAGCCAGGTAGTAGGTAGGTGACAGTAGGTACTTGGAAATGGGGTCAAGGAATTGGAAGTAGAGATGTAGGCTGTGGTTGTTGACGAAGGTGTGGATTAGACCACCTAGAGAAAGTCTCTAATAAAGAAATAAAAGAGAATCAAGGACAGTACCTGGGAAATACTGACATTTGAGTAGTAGGCAAAGGATAAAGAACCAGTGACACAGTAGGGGAAAAAAATAAACAAGTAACAAATAAAAAGAATAGTTCACGTTAGGAAGAGAACCAGCAGAGTAATCTTGTGAAAGAAAGACAAATCAAGAAGGATGAAAATTGTTACATATAATTGGATTTAACAAAGAGCTTATCAAATAATGAGACTAAATAAGAAGTTTGGTTTTAAAAGAGGAAAATAAAACAATAGCTAAAATGCTGAGGAAAGAAAGTAGGATTGAAAGAATTTTGTCGTTTGGGTGTGTTTGTTGCATTTGGAAGACATGAAAATGTATTTAAAAGAACAGAATCAACGCAGAGGAACTCTGGCCTCTCAGCTCACCGACTTCATCACATTTAAAGGTGTCTTTTCCATTTTGGCCACAGTTTAGATTACCACTATCATCTCTAAATCCCTGAAATGCAAGTACACCCCTCTCTGATCACAACTTCTTATCCTTCTAGCATACTCCAGCACCTCACTGTATCTCTCTAGATCACAATTAGACTTGCAGTCCACTGGCTGTTGTAATTCCTCCCTCGCCAAAAACCATCCCCCTCACAACACACACAAACACACACACAGTTTAGATTTTAGGCCCCATCACTTTGACTATTCATACTTCCTTTTGTCATTGCATCTACCAAAACCCAACCCAACAGTCCTACCCTAAACTTGCCTAGGCCCAGAATGCTGATCACACAAATCACACAGAACTGGTTGAAAAAACTAAGAATTCATAATTGCTATTCCCAAATGGACCTAAATTTACCTGGCAAGCCTTTGTTTCCCTACTCTGTTATCCACAGTGATGATTTTAAATATCCTCCCTATCACTCAGATTTCACTTTCTCCCCCCAATTTCCTGGGCAGCAGAGATAACATCACCATGTATTTCACAAGGAAAGCAGAAGCCAACAGTCAGGAATCCAACTTTTCTTCACCAAATCTATAAAACTGATTCCATCCTTACCTCTTTTTTCTTTTTCATTTTTTATAATGTAAGAGATCTTCCATATATCAATTAGATCATCTGGATTCCATCCCTTTAACTTTGTCAAGAGCCCTGTATTATACACCATCTTTCCTGTTACTTTAATCTCTTTTTCTAATGACTCTTTCACACTAGCATTTAAGCATCTCTTCCATTTTAAGCCCACAACTTGTCTCTTCATCTCTCCTTCCCAATCAAAGCTAAACCTCACTGAATATTACTGTCATTTTTTCCTTGTCATTCATAATCCAGTCGACTTTAATCCAGCCTCACTGCTCTTCTAAAACTATTCTTATTAAGATTATAAATGACATCCTTGTAGCTAAAGACAGCAAATAACCTATGGGCTCTAGCTTACTTGGTCGCAGCACCCCACACTCTTATCTCTCCTTCCTGTTTACCCAGTCTCTCTAACTGCGCCTTCTCAGTCTCCTTTGTAGGCTTTCCTCCTCCATCCAAATCTAAATGATGCATTGATCAGACTCTGTCCTAGGCCTAGCCCTAGGGAATCTTACCCCTTCCAAAGGTAACTAATACCTTCTAAATATTTATCTCCAGTTCTGTCTTGTTTCTAAGCTCCAAGAGCCGAATATTTGTATAACTACAAGCCACTTATAATTATTTCTTCAATGGCTTCCTTTCCACCAATTATAATAGACGAAGTCAGGAAAGCCATTTTTCTTATTTAACGTCAGCACCTAGTAAAGTTGTTTATACCTGGTAGTTGTTTGTTAATGAATAAATTACTAAAATGGAAGCAAAGAAGGACCAAGGAAGAAATGTTCAAATTAGGTAAAGTCAATTTGAATAGTGTTTCCCTTTTGGTGCAGGTGGGGTAGTGACTGTGGAAGCAGACACAAGGAAAGCATCTGGGTTACTAGACTTGTTCTATGTCCTGAACTTTTATGATTACAGTCACAAAAATTTTTAAACTGTGTAACTAAGCCTTACCTATTTTACTGTATATAAATTATACCTCAATAATAAGGGAGAAGGAGGAAGAATGGTAGGGAACAAACAAGAAAGGGAAAAAGATAAAAAGGAGGAAAGAGAATGGCACTTCCAGATGACATAGGCTTCAAAAGGGCAGAAAGTGTGGGTGTGAATAAAGACAGGAGGGAAATATCTCTAGGTGTGGTGATGTGGAGGCAAGAGAAAGCCAATCACATTAATGATTCTGAGATGGAAAAAGTAAATACTGCTCACCTGAAGGGGCTAAAATCTTCCTCTTGGGGAAAAAAAAACACTACAGTCAAAGCAAGGCTGGGAGGAGCCAGAGAGAAGAAGAAATTTCTATTGTGAAGAGGTTGAGGGTATTAGGCTTGTAATTGACTGAAATTCCAAGTGGCACAATTATAGAACAAACTAATTTTTTGAAACAGAATGTTATTTATATTTATACAAATCATAAAAATATACCTTTGTTGCATATGTAGGTTTTTCTATTGCTTCATCACCAATGAAGAAGTCTAGGTCATCAACACCTTTCATCACCCTCCTTTGAGCTTGATCACCCACTTTTGCTGACTCCTTAATAGCAATACCTTTAAAATAGAAGTTATTTATACATGTCAAAAATTGTATTTTTTCAAGTGAGACAAATTTTTCATTTGTATTTCTTCCGTAATAAAGTGTTACTAAATAGAACGTGATCTAGTATATTTAAAGTGTCAAAGCAAAAAGGTCATTAAAAAAAAAAAAGACAAAATTCATCTAACACAATGAAAACTCAACTTCCACCCAGAGACAAGGCCTCAAGTGTAAAAAGCCCAAAAAAACAAAAGTACTGCTGTGGGAACGTTTCAGTTATATTTTTTAAAACTATGTGAGATCTATTTTGATGTAAGTAAAATTATAATTTCACCAAGTCAACCTATGCTTGATGGACAATCAGAAAGAAAAAACTGAAAAACAGTTATAAAAGTAGGAAAATTGCACGGGGAAATTTTTTTAAAGCTTTCTTCAAATTTCTATCCTATTTGCATTATTATGAACTAGTAATTCAGGTATAACACGGGCATAAAGACCTGTTAAACTTAAATCACATATACAAAAGGAAATTTCAAATCATTTGGGTAAAACCCACAACAATCTCCTTATATAATTTCAGAAATCCAGCATACAGTTCTAGACCTAAAACTTGTAAATTTCTTAATTAAGTTATAAATTTCTGAATCCTTCAAGTTAAAAAAAGTTCTTCATTCAAAATATCTGCCTGGGGACTTCACTGGCGGTCCAGTGGTTAAGAGTCTGTGCTTCCACTGAAGGGGATCTGGGTTCCATCCCTGATCAGGGAACTAAGATCCTGCATGATGCACGGCACGGCCAAAAATTTAAAAAAAAAAAAAAAAGGCTTCCCTGGTGGTGCAGTGGTTGAGAGTCCGTCTGCCGATGCAGGGGACACGGGTTCGTGCTCCGGTCCGGGAAGATCCCACGTGCCGCAGAGCGGCTGGGCCTGTGAGCCATGGCTGCTGAGCCTGCGCGTCTGGAGCCTGTGCTCTGCAATGGGAGAGGCCACAGCAGTGAGAGGCCCGCGTACCACCAAAAAAAAAAAAAAAAAAAAAACTGCATGCACATAAGCTGATGTGGCACCCAACTGTTACACTTTTATTTAATAACAATTTATATCCTTAATAAGGTGGGTAGAAAATACTGAAGGAAATTCTAAATCCAGTCTACTTCTAAATATTAGAAAGCTTCTCTAGCAATTTATTTACAATGTACACAGACATCAGATGGCTCACTATAAACTTCCTAAAAAACAAATATTATGAAAATAACTTTGAACCATATCCACAGGTTTTCCAGATCAAATATCCGTGCTCATCAGTGGCAGTGATTATTTTGGCTCATTATAAAACTACACCTGCAGCATTAAAACTGGCTGGGTGAAAAAAAACCCAAAATCAAAAACCTTCTTTCATACACAAATGGATTTTTAACATGCCACAGCTTCTCATAAGACAATGAAAACTAAAACTGCAAATTTTGGCAGAAAGGTGAAATAGAGAAAGGATACAATGGTGATGAGAACCCAAGGTTCAAAAGTTCAAAATTATATGGGCTTCCAACAAAGACTGAACACAGCCACTTAAGAACATAAGCAAGACCAAATTTTACAAGGATGAGAGTTAACATATCAGTAATCTCCCGAAATAAACATTTAATCACAACATAATGCTTTATAAAAATTATAAATTAAGAGATTACAAAATCAGCATTTTATGGGTTGCATTGTGTACCCCCAGAAAGATATGTTTACGTCCTAACTTCTAGTACCTCAGAATGTGACCTTATTTGGAAATAGGGTCTTTCAAGTTAAAGTGAGGTTAGCAGGATGGGCTATAATCCAATGACTTGTGTTTTTATAAAAATAGGAAATTTGGACATATCCACGCATGGAAGAAAAACAATGTGAAGACACACAGGGCAGCCATGTGACTGGAGTGATGCATATACAAGCCAAGGAACATCAAGGACTGTCCGCAAACACCAGAAGCTTTAAGAGGCAAGGAAGATTTCTCCCCTAAAGCTATCAGCAAGATCTTGGCCCTGCTGACACCTTGATTTCAGACTTCTCCAGGACTGTAAGTTTCTGTTGTCTTAACTCACCTGGTTTTTGGTACTTTGTCTCAGCAGCCTTGGGAAACTAATACAACCAATACACAATGGTATAATACTAAACTCAAATATAACTAATGTCAAGTACTAGTCCACAAAAGTACTTCTATTTTAGTCAGCAATAGAGGCAATATTTGTTGTCAAAGTCTTAAACAACAAACTATCAATATGTTTATATATAAATGCGGGACAAAAGTAGAAAAACAAAACAAAACAAAAAAGCAAATCTGTCCCTCAGTGTAGATAACAAATATGCATGAATAAAACATAAAGAAAAAGACAACAGTACTACAAATTAAGACCACTATATTCCTATGAATGAGCATCAGTGTCCCCTAAAATCTATTCCAGGCATTAAAGAATTAGACTTAGCTAACAGCCTAAATTCTTAGATAGCAAGAGTTAGATTATTAGATAATAATCCCTAGAGAAGTATACCAAAAGTATATCAGAAGTGCAAAAGTCAAATAGGTTTGTTTCTAGAGAGTGAAAAAAAATATGTACTAGCTTAGCTCTCCCTTTAAAGACAATTTTGACACACACTTCACACATTTTTAATTTTGTTCTTACTATATATAAACAACAAAACAATCAACCTGTTCAAGTCTGATGAGTACCCAATTGAGACTAAAGATCTGCAGTTTTGGGCAAGCATAGTAATTTCTATCTCATTCTCAACTTCACAGATTTTGAATCCTAAGCTGCTTTCACTATTCTCTGAATGCTTATTTTTCCATTTCCTTCTTATTTTCATAAATTAATAAGAATACACAAAAACATTCAAATAGTCTAATACTAGTGATACTAGAACTGTCTAGGAGTTAGCACCACCAAGGAATGGCTCAAAAGGTTTATCATCTGATATGCTAAAGTCCTAACTTGGCATAGGTCACGTGGTTCAGAAATGTTACTACATTATGTTCAAAAGGTGAATTGTCTAAAAGTCAGAAGCCTAAAACAGGTTCATCTAGGAACACGTACATAGCCCAGGCTAAAGTGGACAGTCAGCTAAAGTGAAGTTAACAGAAATAAGATAAAACAAAAACAATGTAAGTATGGCTATAAGATGTCAGAAAACAGCTGAAGTCGGCATCTCTAAAGATGAGATGCCATCCTATTTTGAAACATGAGCTCTTGTCAGGGATGTCAACAAGCACGAGCCCTGCAAACAATCACATCCACAAACCAAAGGACAACCTTTGTAGGCGTGTGATGAGGGATATGCATTACTTAATAGTAACACACACACACATTATTAACAGCAATACCCTCAAAGCAGAAAACTGTTTAATTATCAGCTCATTCATTTTTGTCTTTAAAAAGATATCTGGCAGATCTGGTAAATGAAGAGCTAAACAGAGATCTGAAATGAATGGTCAGAGGTACAGAAATGAGGCCATGCTTAGAACTTGGCAAACCATGTTTTTAAAGGACTAAATCTTACAGAGTGTCAAAAATGATTATTTATTTTACTTTATTAAAAGATATTAAATCCGCTTTTTTGTGACTTAAAAGAAATACTTACAGGAAGGGATGATAAACTGTGGTTCCGTATTTCCAGCATATCCTAGTTTTGTATACCTGAAAAACAAAAAGAATTTCATAAGGATTTCACAAATATCTCAGCAATTATGAATTTAATTCTTAGATTTCCATTTGTTATGAAGTGAGATTCCACTCTGGGTAAACAGTATACAAAATTCCATCATTTCAGTTCATTTAAACATCTCTGCTTTCAAAATTATATCAAAATTATAGATACCCATAGCTTTTAACCAGGAACTGTACTTCTAGAAATTGATCCTACAGGGATATTCATACATGTACAAAATAACATGTAACAGGGCCTTTTGCGACAATCTTGCTTATAATAGCAAAAGACTGGAAATAAACAGCCATCAAACTAGTTAAATATGCTTCGTTTATACTATAGAAAATTATGAAGTTATTAGAAAAGAGATTGAAGAAGCTCCTTATGTACAGATATGGAACAATCTCCAAAACGTATTGTTAACTGAACAAAAGCAAGGTACAGAACAATGGTTCGACTATGTGATATTTGTATAAAAGGAAAGGGTAGGGGTAAAACATGTAAAACACAAGCTGCTCATCTCCTCACACGGCCCTGCAATAAACCTTTCTCTGCTCCAAACTCCGATGTTTCGGTTTGTTTGGCCTCATTGTTCAGTAGCATCTTCAGAAAAACTCTTCCTTCAGACAGCTAGTAGACACTTTGATAACTTTTCCTCCCCTTAAGCTTGAAACATGGGATTAAACAGCTTGGATTTTTCTTAAATCTGCCATTTGGATAATTGGATTACTTAGTATAGGAGTCAGACATGGGACAAACGTTCACATTTGGAAGTTACTTACTCAAACTGACTACAGATCCATGCAATTGCTATCAAAATCCCAACAATGTTTTTTGGGAGAAAGAGAAAATCTATCCTAAAATTCATATGGAATCTCAAGGGACTATGAATAGCCAAAACAATCTCGAACAAAGTTGGAGGTCTCACACTTCCTGATTTAAAAACTTAGTACAAAGTTACAGTAACGAAAGCTGTGTGGCACTGGCATAGAGACAGACAGACTAATGGAACAGGACAGAACCCAGAAATAAATCCTCCCATATATGGTCAAATAATTTTTGACAAGGGTGCCATAACCATTCAAACAGGGAAAGGATAGTCTTTTCGAGAAAGGGTGCTGGGAAAACTGGAAATCCATTAATTAATGAACATGGCCTTTTATCTTATACCACATACAAAATTTAACTCAAAATGGACCAAGACCTACATATAAGATCTAAAACTATAAAACTCTTTGAGGAAAATATAGGGGACAAAGCTTTATGACATTAAATTTGGCAAGGATTTCTTGGACATGACACAAGGAGGCAACAACAACCATAAAAAATAACTTGAACATCATCAAAATTAATAACTTTTGGGTACCAAAGGACACTATCAATAGTGTGCAAAGGCAACCCACAAAATGGAAGAAAACAGTTACAAATCATATATCTGATAAGGAGTTAATATCCAGAATATATAAAGAACTCCTACAACACAACAACAAAATAAACAACCCAGTTTTTAAAACAGGCAAAGGACTTGAATAGACATTTCTACAAAGGAGATATACAAAAGGCCAACAAGCACATGAAAAGATGCTCAACATTATTAATAATTAAGAAAATTCAAATCAAAACCAAAATGAGATACCACTTCACATCCATTAGGATGGCTATTACCAAAACATCAAAAACAAAAACAAACAAACAAAAATATCAGTGAGGATATGGAGAAACTGGAACCCTTGCACACTGCTGATAGGAATGTAAAATGGTGCAGCTGCTACAAAAAACAATATGGCAATTCCTCAAAAAATTAATCACAGAATTACCACAAAATCGAGCAATGCCGTTTCTGGGTATATACCAAAAAAAAAAAAAAAAAAAAAAGAAAGCAGGGGCGTCAATAGATTTTTGTATACCAATGTCCACAGCAACATTATGCATAATAGACAAAAGGTGGAAGCAACGCAAGGGTCCAATGGCAGATGAATGGATAAACAAATGTGGTCTATACATACAACGGAATATTAGTTAGCCTTCAAAAGGAAGAAAATTCTGACACATGCTACATACAATATGAATGAACCTTGAGGACATCATCCTAAGTGAAATAAGCCAATCACAAATGGTCAAACACTATATGATTCCACTTAAATGAGGTACCTAAAATAGTCAAATTCACAGAGACAGAAGCAGGATGATGGCTGCCAGGGATGGAGGTGGGGTATGGTTGTTACTGTTTTATGGGTACAGAGTTTCAGTTTGGGAACATGAAAAAGTTCTGAAGAAGAATGGTGGTGATAGTTGTGAATGCACTTAATGCCACTAAACTGTACACTTAAAAATGGCTAAAACTGTCAATTTTATGTTGTGTATATTTTACAACAATTTTCTTAAAAAGCTATGTAAACTTGACAGCTACTGGGGAAAATAATTAAATTCTGTACATATCGTACATGTTAAAACAAAATAAATCTAAATGGATGAAATATTAAAACAGGGCAGGGAAATAAACCATAAACTTTAAAAGGTAATGCAGGATAACTTCTTTATAACCCTGGAATAGGGGAGTCTTAGTAACTATAATTCAAAATCCAGACATTAAAAAAAGACTGATACTCCAATTATGTGAAAATTTAAAACTTCTTCACAAAAACATACCAAAAGTAGCCAAAAGAAAAATGACCAGAAGAGAAAAAGTATCTGCACTCAGAGACAAAGAGTTAATCACCTTAATATATAAAGGATATCTAGAAGGTGATGTCAACAAGGGAGGTAAATAAGGAGAGAAGAAAGGAAGAGTGAAAGGTAAAAGACAATAACCATTCAAAGAAAAAGAAATATAAATGGCTATAAATGAAAAGATGCTCAACTCTGTGGGGTAAAAAAAGAAAAAAAAAGGCAAATTAAAAGTACACTGAGGTAAATTTCATACATTCCTAGCTGGAATGACAGAAAATACTCAAAATCATTTGTAAATAAAACAGCCACTTTGGAAACCACTTAAACATTCACTTACCATATGACCCAGCAATTCTACTTCTAGGTATATACCAAAGAAAATATGTCCCCACAAAGAAGTGTAAACATTTGTTCACAAAAGCATTATTCATAATGGCCCAAAACTGGAAGCACAGTGTATATTCATCAAGAAAACAGATAAGCAAGGCTTGATATATTCATACAAACCAAAATTATTCCATCTATGAAGAATCAGGAAAATGTAACCCATTCTCCAAGGAAAAGACACTCAACAGAAGATGAAATGACACAATGTTGGAATTATCAGATAAAGACTTGAAAGCTGCTGTGACTGTCACAATGAAATAGTAATGACTAGTAGTAAACATCACAGAAACTCTAAAACTATTAAAAAGAACAAATGGAAATTACAGAACTGAAAAATGCAATGTCAGGTATAAAAAATTCTCTGGATGAGCTAAACAGCAGAACAGAGGAAATAATCAGTGAACTTGAAGGCAGATCAGTAAAAATCATTCAGTCTTACAAGAGAGGGGAAAAAATTAAAAAGAGAGACACAAAGTGAAAAGAATAGATCCTCAGAGACTTGGGGAACAATATCTGAAAGGTGACATAGGTTCCAGAAGGAAGGGAGAGAGAGAGAGAGATGCAGAATAAATCCAAAGAAAACCATACCTAGGCACATCATAATCAAACTACTGAAAATCAAAGATAAAGAAAAATCTTGAAAGCAGCCGGAGAAAAATGGCTCATTAACAGGAAACAAAAATTCAAATTACTAGCACCTTCTTATGAGAAACTATGGAGGCCAAAAGACAGTGGAATAACATTTTTTAAGTCTGAAGGAGGTGCAAATATAGTCAGCCCAGAAATCTTTTAAGAGCAAAAATATCCTTCAAAAATGAAAGTGCAATAAAGACATTTTTGAAATAAAAGAAAACTCATTCTCCAAGGTAGATCACATCTTGGGTCACAAATCAAGCCTCGGGAAATTTAAGAAAACTGAAATCCTATCAAGCATCTTTTCTGGCCACAATGCTATGAGACAAAATCAATTACAGGAAAAAAACTGTAAAAAACACAAATACATGGAGGCTAAACAGTGCACTACTAAATAACCAAGAGATCACTGAAAAACTCAAAGAAGAAATAAAAAACTACATAGAAACAAGTAACAATGAAAACACGACGACCCAAAACATATGGGATGCAGCAAAAGCAGTTCTAAGAGGGAAGTTTATAGCAATTCAATCTCACCTCAAGAAACAAGAAAAATTTCAAATAAACAATCTAACCATACACTTAAAACAACTAGAGAAAAAAGAACAAAGAAAACCCAAAGTCAGTAGAAGGAAAGAAATCATAAAGATCAGAGCAGAAATAAATGAAGTAGAAATGAAGAAAGCAAAGATCAGTAAAACTAAAAGCTGGTTCTTTGAGAATATAAACAAAATTGATATACCCTCAACCAGACTCATCAAGAAAAAAAGGGAGAGGATGCAAATCAATAAAATTAGAAATGAAAAAGGAGAAATCACAACTGACACTGCAGAAATACAAAGGATTATATACATGGAATCTAAAAATAAAGAAAGAAAGAAATGGTACTGATGAACCTAGTTGCAGGGCAGGAATAAAGAGGTAGACATAGAGAATGGACTCGATGACATGGGGTGGGAGGGTGAAGTGAGAGTAGCATCGACTTATATACACTACCAAACGTGTAACGGTTGGCTGGCGGGAAAGCAGCAGCACAGCAGAGAGAGATGGGCTTAGTGCTTTGCAATGACCTAGAGGGGTGAGATAGGAAGGATGGGAAGGAGACTCAAGAGGGAGGAGATATGGGGACATGTGTATGCATATGGCTGATTCGCTTTGTTGTGCAACAGAAACTAAGACGGTATTGTGAAGCAATTATACTCCAATAAAGATCTATTAAAAAAAGGAAAAAAGAAAAGAAAACTCATTGCCATCAAACCTGAGCTAAATAAAGTTCTTCAGGCTGAGGGGAAACGGTACCAGAGGGAAACTGTGGTATTAATGAAGAACATCAGAAATGGGAAACAGCTAAGTAAATGAGACTTTTTTCTGCTTAATTTTTTAACATACTTTTGACTATTTAAAGCAAAAATCAAATTATCTTGTGGGGTTATAACATATGCAGATGTAATACCTATGATAACTATAGCATACAAGGACAGTAGGGTAGAGGGAGTGTCAAGAGAGTTAACAGTTCTACAGAGATGCATGGTTTCTACTCTGCATAAAGTTTTAAATTATTAACTCTAAGTAAAAAAGTAAATAAAATGGTATATCAAAATTCAACTATACCAATTTTTACATTAAATGTAATACGCTACCCCCTAATTAAAAGGGAGGGAAGGAAGGAAGAGAGAGAGAGAGAGAGAGAGAAGAAAGAGAAAGGACGAAAAAGAAAGGAAGAAAGCCCCGACTATATACTGTCTGCATGATATGCACTTTAGAGATGGAGAATGAAGAAAGATGGATGGAAGGCAAATAGTAAACTAAGTTTGAAGTGGCTGTATTGATATCAGATGAAACTTCTTTAAGAAAAAGAGATAACACCGGAGATAAAGAGAAATTTTATAATAAAAGGATAAACTCATAACAATCTTAAATGTACATGTGCCTATTAACAGTTTAACGTCAAGCATGGTTTAATAGTACAAAAATCAAGGCTCTACTTTTTAGAACACCTCAATGAATTTCACTGGTTGGAAGACTACCCTATTTCCCTTCCCAGACTCATCTAAGTACCCACAATTCACTTTCATAATCCTCAACCCCTGCAATATACTCTGTTATGTGTGAAGTAGAAAGAATCACTTTTATAAAGCCTTGATAATTATATTTAGGAACAAAAAATATAAATCCTAGCTCTTACAAAATATAAATGCTCCATCCTTCTTTTCATTGTTGCTTTTATTTTATCCTAATCCTTTTTTTCCTCAAAGGCCCTTTTCAAATCTTCCATTTTCATCAGTCCTTTGGAAACACATCTGATTTTCATAGTATGATTCCCAGGCAAAATTAGTACAGTCCTAATACCTTCCAACTTGCTGTTCCTTAATAAATGGTGTGTGTGTATGTGTTTTCCTGCCTATGTACACATGTGTCTATTTTTAATATTAATTACACTATACTTTATTACTTTGAAATATCTCAAGAATACTTTCAAATCTAGTCCTAAAGAGGGAAAATACATTTTGTGAATACCTTGATACTTTCATATCAAATATTTTTTGTCAATTGTAAACAAAAATTTACATATATATGTAGAGAAAAAATAAAACTACACAAGAATAATTCTATTATATAATGCTAGCATATACATACACTTTGTCTTCTGGAAGTCTACACAAGAAATACTAAATTCTGATTATCTACAGATAGCAGGATGGGAGAATTTTGTTTTTCAAATTAACACTTGTCTTAAATGGTCTAATCATGCACTAAATTATTTTTTAAAAGAATTTTTGAATAGGTAACATTAGCCCATGATAAAAATTTTAACAAATAAAACAAGCAGCAGTACTAAAGTAAGTTTCCCTACCACATAAAAAGTACTAAAGTTTCCCTACCAGGCCTATCTCCTAGCCACCCCACTGCTAACCCAAGAGGCAATCACTTATGTATTCCAGAGATAATTCATGCATAGAGAGGCATGTATGTTACTTTAATTTAAAACATGTCATTGGGTTATCCAGGTAGTGAAATCATGAATCTATGTCACTTCTTTATGCTTTCCTTTACTTAAATAAGAAAGTGTCATTTTCTAAGTGGTCTTTAAAAAGAGACCATAAAATGAAAAAGACAAAGCTATCCTAAGTTTATGAAATTCATAAGGGTAGTATAATACTTTGAAAAACTAAACCAAATTTTTTCTTGTGGCCCAGGGAAGCAAGTTAAATATACAGAAAATCTCCCTGGACTGTGGTAGCAATGAGAAAAGATCTACAATGCTGGCTTTGGTCAGCAAAGTTGGAAATTGCTTTGAGAAAGGAATACAGTAAAGGAGAGAATTCAAAAGCACTTTTGAAGTTATCTAAGTGATTAGAAGAACAGCAATGGAAATGTAATAAAGTTAGGAGAGAGGGAAAGTTCGGATTGATAGAAATGAACAGAAAACAAAAAGAATTTTATACAAGAAGTGGTTACTTTATTGTGGTCCTAACTGCCTCTGGGCAGAGGGGAAAGTAGATTTGAGGAGAGCCATGTATAATGTTCTTTCATTCTTAAAAAACAAAAAGAAATGAATCATTACCAGGTAATGATTCTGATAAATAGGGGTATATGTTATATTATTCAGTATACCTTTCTAAAAGGAAGAAATTTATTTATGGAAAGAATATTTTTAAGTAGTAAAACCAGTTAAAAGCAGTAGCATCCCTCATGTTGGATATTATTTTTAATTCTGCAAATTCATGTTTACTTATTGAAAGCATGTAGTTGATTTGACAGAGTACTTTTTTATTTACTACAACGGTTCACTTTTCTTTTTGCTTTGAAAAAACTTATCAAGCAAAAAACTACTTGAAGATCCCAATAAATTACGGATATTGAACCACTAAATGAGAACAGAATCTTTAAAATATATATATATATATACATTTCAAAAATGAACTGGAATAAAAAGCTAGGACAAAAATCATTCCAGAAAAGAACAAATATGTACCAAAGCTATTACGCTAAATATGGTGTGTGACTCTATAGGCTACATAAGGGAGAAACAGCAGTAGAGTTTTAACTTTCAATGTTTCAACAATTTTAAACCATACAACAAAATGAATGTAAGACCCTAGAACTTTAGGGTGGATAGAACCTTAATAATTTAGTACAACCCATTTTCCAAAATGTCTTGGTATTGAGAACCACTAATTTAAAGTTGAAAGAATTTTATCTCAATATGAATGACCAGCTTCCACCCTAACATATTATAAAAACAAAGTAAAGCACACATAGAGATTTTTACATAACAAGCATAGAATTTTCAAATTTTAAGTGAAAACGGAGGTCTACAAATGAATCCCAATGCCAACTTTCATGATACCTCAATTCTCAGCTTAGCTCTATAGTTTTCTTCCTACTTGTAGTGTGAGGAACTTTTAGCACAAGGATGTAACGGCTAATTCACAGGGAATGTTAGCTATAAAGATAACTGGCAATTTTTAAAAAAGCATTTCCATTTCCAGTTCCCTACAATGTTCTTCTCATTACATGAAAGTCACTATTTAACACAAAAAGACTGACAAGACGGTTGAGTGGAAGAACCTGGATACCTAAATGTCAACAGAAATATTCTCCCAGTTCTTCCAGATCTAAAACTTAAAATCTAATAATTCCTTTTCACTCTTAGGAAGGAAAGAACATGGACCACAGAATCAGAAAATCATGAGTGAAATGTTTGTTCCACCATTTACTGTCTTGTGATTATAGACTTTATTCCTAAGGAATAAAACCAAATTTGCAAGGCAGTCATGACAATTAAGATAACAGTGGATGGCACTCACTAAGTATTCAGTAAACATTTCCTTCCCCAGATCATTTTCCTTTATCCAGAGTCCTCCTTTTTTACCCTCTATCCACTCCCATAATTATTTTTTCAAAGACTCTTGGTGATGTTTTCCCAACCTCTTTGCTACTAACCAGTGCAAGCGTCCACCACTAAACATGTAGACTACAGCAGTCAATACTTGTCCCACGACAGAAGCCAGTCACAAATGGCCACAAGTTGGATAACTCCATTTATATGAAATAGCCAAATAGGCAAATCCACAAGGATAGAAAGTAAATTAGTGGTTGTCAAGGGTTGAGGGTGACGAGAATGGAGAGTTTCTGCAAATGGGTATGGAGTTTCTTTTTGGGGTGATAAAAATGTTCTAAAATTGACTGTGGAGATGGTTGCACAACCTGGTGATATACTATAAATCACTCAATTATACACTTTAAAAGGGTAAATTTTATGGTATGTGAATTATATTTCAATAGAGCTGTTAAAAATAAAATACTAGACTCAGACTAATACTGCATAAACTTAACTTTTATCAGTCTTCTGCTTAATGATCTACACAATCAACTGCCCATCAAATCATTCCAAACAACTGTGTCCCATTTAAGCTCCTTCTGAAATAAGGCAGGATAATAAATAAATAAAATACTTGCTGTCCCAAAGCTCCCAAGAGGAATACCTCAATTCCCGGTAGGGCAATCTCCTCCTAACTGATCCCTCCCTCAAATATTTTGAAACTCCTTCCTGACTTCCCTTCATCAATAAAATATTTGCTGGGCATTATTAAATACTATGCATGAGGCCATAACTTGGAGCCTGAACAAAAGACATCCTGCCATCATAAAGCTTTCAACTTAGCTTACACATCTTACCCTGACAAAGTCTTCCTACCCTTCCATCTATCATATCCTATTTACACTTTTCCAAGGATTTGATCAAATTCATAAACCAACCTCCAAATACTACAGCCCTTATTAATCTCCCCAAACAACTAAATACTAAAATGCCATCCTTACTAATGAGAACCTACTCTTTTAGCACAGGGAGCTCTACTCAATGCTCTGTGGTGACCTAAATGGGATGGAAATCCAAAAAAGAGAGGATATATGTATAGCCGATTCATTTTGCTGTACAGTAGAAACTAACACAACATTGTAAAGCAACTATACACCAATAAAAATTCATTTTAAAAGAATGTTGGGGGCTTCCCTGGTGGTGCAGTGGTTGAGAGTCCGCCTGCCAATGCAGGGGACGCGGGTTCGTGCCCCGGTCCGGGAAGATCCCACATGCCGCAGAGCGGCTGGGCCCGTGAGCCATGGCCACTGAGCCTGCGCGTCCGGAGCCTGTGCTCCGCAACGGGAGAGGCCACAACAGTGAGAGGCCCGCGTACCACAAAAAAAAGAAAAAAAAAAATGTTGGCAATGCCTACATAACCAGAAAAAAAAAAAAAACTATTTCAGTCCTGGTTTGTGCAGCAGGTCACATTGCTGGTATTTATAATCACCTTCTTTCAACACCCTTGGCCTAACCCAACACTCAGCTCTTCATGGTTCTTTGCCTGAGGAGATGACTCAACATTCATTCTTGAATGCTTTGACCATTAGATGTTCTGCCTCAATTAGGTTATTATAACTATCCATTGACTTTTCTCCCCAGCTTTATTGACAAATAAAATTGTAAGATATTTTAATAAATAAAATAAAATGCCATCCTTAATTATTTCACATACATTAGTTTCATCTCTGTAACTTAACTGTAAGCTTCAAGTATAAAACCATGCCATAGCTTTCTGTACATACCAAAGTGTTCAGCATAGAGCTGAAAACACTGTAATAGTGAAATAAGTAATTAATTACTTTCAACATCCTTAATAACTAGAGCCACAATTATTTACTGTATGCCAATTATTTTGCTATGCACTTTACATTATCCCTAATATTTATCATTACCCTGGATGTTCTATCTCTTTTAACATATTGGGAAACTGCAACTCAGAGAAGAAACCACTTCAGAGAAATAGCAAAGCTAGATTTGAACTTAAGTATCTATCAGCCTCCAGTCAATGCTGGTTTGTACTGTCTCCCTAAAGCATGAGCGATTACATACACAATAAAACCAGAGAAAGAACTAACGGTATAGTTTATCATGCTACCTATGTGATCTCTCAAGTAATTTACACTCTGTGTCACAGTTTCATCTGTAAAAGAGAATAATAGTAACTATCTCATAGGGTTAGGTATCAAATGAATTAATATATGTAATGCAATCAAATGAACAGTGTATGGCACATAGTATGCACTATATGACTGTTGGCTATTATTTTTTTATCATCATAAATCACCATAACGAAGTCATCAAATATACTTCCTACTCTCATAAACCTGGTTTATAACAGATTGTGGCTTCATACTACCTACAACATGAACAAAGTTAGTACAGAATTCAAGGCCTTCCAGGCTTCCATAATCCAGCTCCAACATCTTTCTACTTTAATTCAACCCAAGAAGCACTTACTGAGCACCTTCCATATATCAGACTCTTTCACTATTTCCCTGTATCATATCAAACATTTCACTACTTCTCTGTACCATCTCAAACATTACTACTTCCTTGTACTATATCAAACCTAACATACCCAAATTCTACTTTTACACTTCCCACCTCACTATTTCCTCCCACTGTTCTCTCACCTGGTACACTAGTCTTATTTCTGCCTACCAATATTTTACTTATCCTTAAAGGCCTACTTCAATTATTATCTCTATCAGGAAAAATGTTTTTCATGTTCCCTAGAAAATGCAAATTTTCCTTCACCTATGATTCCAAAAAATTTCATTTTATACCTACCAGAGCATTTACCATACTGTCATAATCATCTGTGTACATGTGAGATTCCTAAAGGCAAGCAGCATTTCCTATTCATCTTTATGCTCCCCACAACGAAAGTCCTGCAAAAGTATTTATTCATTTGCATAGATGATGCTTACTATTCACTGAAGACCAATTTCTCCAATTATAAACAAATGAAATGCATAAGCTATTTTCCTCCAAGTTTTATACATATGTGTGTGTGTGTATGTATACACACACACACACACACACACATATACATATATACATACACATCCCATTATCTCTTGGGGACAAAAAAAGTGTAGCTCAAATTCTTTAAATTATAATCATGGTTTACAATTTCAAAAAAAAAAATTACAGAAATAGCCTGTCATTATCAAATAGGTCCTGTTCTCCAAAATACTCCATAATGCCAAACTGCTAGAATATTATACCTCTGTTCTAATGAAAAATCCCATACTATTCACACCATCATCCATTATTCTTAAAAAAAAAACTGCTCTTTCAACACGTTTAGGCTGAATTTTTTGGAAAAAGTTTTAATTCAAATTGCTAGTCAGTAATGGATCATGCAGTTATCAAAATGAAATAATAAGGAATTTAAGGCAACATAAAGAAAAATGGGCAACTGACTTCTCCATACCCATCTTTTCCCCTACAGTGAACACTCATTTTTTCTGCCAGAATTCAATCACCATTCCTATCCTGAGGGACCCACAGGAGGCAAAACCTCACATCACTTAATAGAAGGAGGGAACTGACGCTGACCCATCCCACTCCTGTCAGCTTCTATATATCACATGATCTATGTCTAGCCAATCTGAGCCTCGGTCAGAACTTTCAATCTTGACTGAATAAGCAAAAGATGAAGAAATGGTTTAGACTTCGTATTGCTAGTGTCTAGTTGCAGCATTCTGCAGACTTCCTGCAGCATGACTGGTAGCAGACTCTTGATACCTGACCTTCCTTTTTCTCTGCTTTTCTGGACCTGGTTCTTCAGCCTTCTCATCAATTTTGTGATCTACACCATATCCCTTCAATTATCCCTTTTTTTGCTTATGTTAGCTAAAGTTATTTTGTTGTTTGCAGCTAATTTCTCACTGATATAACCACAAGTTACATCTCTCATTTCTACTTCTCAAGAGTTTGCTCTTAATTTTAAATCCTGTTTCATTTTATTAAAAAAATCAAAGTTTCGTTTCTAAAATAACTTTCCTGACAGTAAGGCAACTTAAACAAGCAAGGCATATCCCTTTGAAAGGCATTATGGAAGCAATAAAATTCTCAGCTAGTCTTTTACACAAATAACAAATTCACCAAGAAAAGGTAGGAAAAAAAGCCCCCCCGAAGTCTCTTTTGCTGTTACCTCTACCTTTTTTGACCATTATGAAACAAAGTTTTAAAAGAAATACCTTCAAACAGGAAACATACAAGCTCTTACGTGTGCTTTTTCAATAAAATGCATCCAAATTCATCATATACTCCAGAAATAACAATTTTGTTCATTCTCGTTTAGAAAGAAAAAAATCTACTTTCTAATAACCATGTGTTTCCTTTAATCTATATATTCATTATTTGCAGAGTCAAATGTCAAATGTGTACTAAGTCCTCTGAGTCTAACATAAAAATTATTTTTTATAGTCCTATATTCTTAAGTTATTATTATTCTTAGGTTCAACTGTTTCATCTCTACGTTTTATGCAATCATTAGTGAGGAATGACTTTTTTAATGCATCGATTATTTATTTTCAAATTGCAGCTTAACGAAGATGTACACCTTCATTTTAAAGTTATATGTAATTAAACATCATTTCCTTAATTGAGCTGTCCTGAATTAACCAGCAGTTGTCAGTTTTACCATGCTAGACACAATATATGTCTTTATAATATTCAAAGGACTAAATAAATAATTCTATGTCATTTAACTTACATGTGTTTCAGGTTAATAAAATCAAAGAATTGGTCACAAAGACCTCCCTATCATATTTGTTAAAAATTAACAGTTCTAAAAGTAGAAATTTATTTTTCTAAATATGTAGCTTAAAATATGAACACTCTTCAAAAACTGGATTTAACAATTTAACCACCCTTATTGAATAATATTCCAAGTTGGGGTAGTACAGTAGTGGGCCCTGGAGTCAGACTGCCTCAAGGCTCAATTTCTATATCTACTACTTAACTATTTACATAAGCAAGTTACTTAAGCTCACCATACCTCACTTTCCTCATCTTTAAAATGGTAATTATACAACGTACATACCCACTTCGCAGGGTTTCTGAAGCTGTTAAACTCTTAAAAGGCCTTGAAATGGCTGATTTGTATACATCCATGTAATAAGTCTTTAAATAACTGAAATCCAAAACCTAAAATAAATGTATCTAAGATTTAAATGCCTAAAACAATAAAAAAAAAGCACATTTCTGTGAAAAGATCATCAATTTTATGAAAATGGTTTCAAACGTTATGTTGGGGAACATAAAATCACAGGTTTTCATCTGCGCCTCATACTGCTCATTTTTATTACAACAGAAACACTAAAGAATTCTGATGCATGTGTTGCACCACATCTCAAACAAGACTACTTAAACTACAAAAAACATACATGTTACTTTGACTATTAAGAAGAAATTTCAATTTCTATAACTCATAAACATGAACTCCTAAGAAAACTTAAAAGAATTCAAGAATGCTGTCAACTGACACCTAAAAAACACTCCTGAAAGACATTTCTCAACCCTGGATCTCTGTTTAATTTGTAAATAAAGAGTGGATTAAATTATTTCTCAAATTCTTTTACAGCTCCATTAATTCTGTGTGAGTAATTAGGCACTTCTCTAAAGTGTAAGTGTCACAAATACACATTAAAAGCTATTTTTAATAGCCTCAAAGTAACCGAATTTTTTAAATGCTTATAAGCAGAAGAAAAGCACACTGTATTTTAATTATACTAAACTCTAAAACTTCAAGCAAACACTTGGGTTTTATCATAGACCAATAATAAAAACAGAGTTTATATTTTTACAGTTTCCAACCCAACCCTAAACTGTAAGGTATTTTGCATCCTAGTTCCCCTTTTTAAGACTTCTACCCTCCTTGTAGCAACCCCTCATTCACACTAAACCCTGCAACTGAAAAAAGTATTAAAGACATCCTTCGCATGAGTATGGCATTTTCACAAAGGGCAAGAAGCCTTCAAGGAGCATGTTTACAGATGGAATGCTCAGCACCAGGACAGATGAAGAAAATGGTCTCTGAGGCATGGGTCAGGGGTAGGGAGGAGAGGAGGAGAAGGAGGGAAAGAACATAGCGACACACACAAGTTCAAGGCTGTTCCCTTCCTGGTTGCAAGGAGGATGCAAGAATGACTGGTGTTTAAATGAACAGTTTGGAAAGGTTTTGAAAAAATTTTTGAAAGGAAATTATTAAAATTCCACAAAGTAGTCCTTTGGAAAAATTAAGATACTATTTGTCTTTCTGCTCTGTTATTAATCAGTTATGCAGGTACCTTTTATACATTTTATGATATAAAGGCCCACATAAAGATATAAAACAAGCAACACAAAAAACAGTATTAATCAGTATCCTATTTTGAAGAACCGAATTTAAAATATTTATCCAATAACATCACCTTATCTTGCACACCATTACTCAATAATTCATGAACCTAGAAGTGCTTGGTAAGCTGTCAAGCCTGTTACTGTAGTGTTATTATTTTGCTCTTACCTCTTTATGCTGTGGCTATCACAGATCCATAGTGTCATAAAAGAGGCTGCAAGTTCCAAAAGAATTGCAGGTGAGCATTGAAACACTTTTATTACAGGGGAATTTCGTTTCAGAAAACATACTGCCTAAAGGTACATTTTACCCATCCCAGACTTCTGCTCCTAGTCGGAGTGTTTAGCTGTCCCCACGTGCTGGAGGGGGGAGCATTCTGCCCAAAGAGGAACACGGGGAGGAAAATTCAGCCCTACCTTGAGCTAAACTCCCCCAAGGACTTGCCTCCTAAAAAGTGGGATGAAATCACTCACCACTTCAAGCCACAGTGCTCGCTCATTCTTCTCTTTGTGATGCTCAAGAAGCCAGATCACATAACCAAGATTTTTTAAGGAAGATTAATATTCAGCCTTTTTGTTCTCTCTTTAAATTGACATTTTATTAGCTTCAATTTTAAAATGGTAATGATTATTGTCAAATCCCCACCTTCACTTCTGAAGCTCCTGTATTTTTAACTTCCCCTAGAACATTTCCAATTATGGATCATTAATCCAAATTCCAATCTTACTCAGCTTCTTAAAACCAACTCCTTATTGTCCCACTCAAACTCAGAATCGGAAATCTTCATTGATTGCTATTTACGATACACTAGAAACAACTGCCAAGTCCTAGCTATACTTCTATCTCTCAAATCAGCAAAAACATTTTGACTGAGCAAAGAACTGCGGTAGACAAAGCCCACAGGAAATAAGGAAATAAGCATAAGACAATGTGTTCCTTTCCTTAAGGACTTCTCAATTCAATAAAAATGGGAGCTAACTGATAACAGTAATAATTACATTGTACTGAGCTCTTACTATGTACCAAGCACTGTGCTGAACCATCTTCATGCATTACCTCAAAAAAACAAAAAACAAAAACCCCGTAAGATAGATACTATGATCTCCAAATTACAAAATTAAGACCTGTAGAGTTTGCAGTGTACAAGGTCACACCGCTAGTAAATGGTAGAGGTTGAACTCAAAAACAGCTCTGACTACAAAGCCCTTGCTAACCTTAAATAAACCATACAAAACAATATAACTGCCAGAAGAAAGATACAAACAAAAGAAGCGATCTTTCCCAAATGTATCTCTTCTGCTCCGTTCCCACTGCCAACACCCTATTTCAGAATTCCTGCATAACAGGTGCTGAGAGGACTGCTTAAAAATCATCTAAGAAGGACCTCCCTGGTGGCACAGTGGTTAAGAATCTGCCTGGCACAGCTTCCCTGGTGGCGCAGTGGTTGGGAGTACGCCTGCCAATGCGGGGGACGCGGGTTCGAGCCCTGGTCCTGGGGGATCCCACATGCTGCAGGGTAGCTGGGCCAGTGCGCCACAGCTGCTGAGCCTGCACTCTGGAGCCAGGGAGCCACAACTGCTGAGCCTGCGTGCCACGGCTGCTGAGGCCAGCACGCCTGGAGCCGGTGCTCCACAAGGGGAGAGGCCCTTGCACCGCGGCGAGGAGCGGCCCCCGGCTCCCCGCAGCTAGGGAGGGCCCACGCGCAGCAACGAAGACCCAAAGCAGCCAAAAATAATACGTAAATAAAATAAATTAAAAATGTTTTAAAAAAGGAATCCGCCTGACAATGCAGAGGACACGGGTTCAAGCTCTGGTCCGGGAGGATCCCACATGCCGCGGAGCAACTAAGCCTGTGCACCACAACTACTGAGCCTGAGCCCTAGAGCCCGCGAGCCACAACTACTGAAGCCCGCGCGCCTAGAGCCCGTGCTCCGCAAAGAGAAGCCCCCGCAATGAGAAGCCCGCGCACTGCAACGAAGAGCAGCCCCCGCTCGCCGCAACTAGAGAAAGACCATGCGCAGCAACAAAGACCCAACGCAACCAAAAATAAATAATTTTTTTTAAAAAAAGAATAAAGAGTTAACCTCACTAATACAAATAAAGCAACGTGCACAGGTCTGAAAAGAAGTGCCCATGGTGTAACAGAAAGAACACAGGGCTTAAATACAAAAAAAACACAAAAAACAAAAAAAAAACCCTTAAATACAAATAGCAACTCTCACAACCCACCTACATGACATTAAAAGAATAATTTAAATTCCCTGATCCTGGGGCGTCCCTGGTGGCGCAGTGGTTGAGAGTCCGCCTGCCAATGCAGCGGACACGGGTTCGTGCCTTGGTCCGGGAAGATCCCACATGCCGCGGAGCGGCTGGGCCCGTGAGCCATGGCCGCTGAGCCTGCGCGTCCGGAGCCTGTGCTCCGCAACGGGAGAGGCCACAACAGTGAGAAAAAAAAATCTCCGATCCTATTTTCTCACTTGTAATATGAGGTAAAAATAGCTGTCACAAGATTAAATAAGTTAAATAAAAAGCCTGACCAGCAGGTCCTCCACTAGTGGATCTTTCCCTTCTGTGCTTAAAAGTAAAATTTCCGAACTTTTTTACAATAAGGCTGAAAAGTTCATTAGATTCAATATACACCCAATCCAAAGTCAATATTCCAACACAAAATTGGCAGGCAGGAAGAGATTGGCAGGAAAGGAAAGGAGAAAGATATCTTAGGCAAGACTAAGAAAGAATCTAACTTCTCAACAGGAGCAAGTGTGCTATACTTACTGCAAACAGCATGCAAAAAAATACAAGACCCATGACGGAATAAGAGTTTTACTGAATGCTTTTTGGTAACAAATAGATACTGTGAATGTTTCTGCCCTTGCAGACAACTGGAGAAATAGTATTATTACATATTATGTACAAAATTCATGTAAGAAACATGAACTTCCCACTTATATTCTCTCCCACCCACTCAGCTCTTCCCCACTGCTCTCAAACAAGATCATCCTACCTGTACCAACAGCTAGAATGTGACGACAGGATGAATAATATAAGCTCCTCATCCGCCGACTCCAACAAAATATTTATCCTTACATTTTAAGATTGCTAAGAAGTTTAACTCAGAGAAATTCCTTAACTCATTCTAGATCTGAACATATCCAAGAGCTCTACAATAAGGCTATAATAACTCTGCTATTAAAATCAATGAAAATAATTTACCAGTGTAGTATTTATTAGGGAAAAAAAAGGAAAGACGTAAAAGGGAAGAGAAATTTCACAATGCAAAGCTTTGTAAACAAGCTACAACATAATAAAAGTACGTAAGGAGTTCCTTTATATGGCTTGAATGTTGAAGAATTCTGAGGGAAAACATGCAAAAGATAATTTAGGATAATCTTAGCTTTACAAGTATTACAACGTTTTAAAAAATGCTTTAAAAAAAAGTTTTCCTCACCGCTGGTAGCCCGTTTGAGTCTGTACTTTAGTTCTTAAGCAACCAACTCTATCAATAAGAATCTCTGTCCAAAAATTTTACTCTACATTACTATTCCAATACAGATTGCCCACCAAAAAAGTATGTAGACATGCTATCAATATGAAAGAAGTATTTTTTTCTAAATTCTTTTCAAAGGAGTTATCTCTTTTATGATCTGGGCCAGTGATTCTTTATCTTATGTTGAAATACAAGACTTTTGCTGGAGGATCTCTAATTTTAAATTTAGGGATTAAGCTTCATGTATCGAAACTCTTACAGCTTTTCTTACCTAAGACCACCAAATTTCACAGATGGCCACTTTTTTCAGTCACCGTTTGCCTAACTTACATAATGAAATGGAATGAGTAACTTGATTCCAGTTATAACTTTTCACTTATATTAAGTGGGTAACTGTGATTGATGAATGCATTCTCTAAAGCACAAAGGAACACACAAATTGTAGGTGCACAATCTGCATCTCGGAACGTACAGTATTCTGGAACATGAAACTCCCTACTAAGGCCTTATTTAGAGATGCTTATCACAGGCCCAATTTCAATGAGCTATCCTTTAAGTGCTAATAAAGTTGAAGGTGTAACTTTCCAGGATTGCATAATGGGCAACAGGAAAGACCAAAATGCCTCTGAAAACCAAAATAAACGGATCTCTAAAGGTGGAATTTCAGAGACCGACAGATGGTAAAAGGAAGTGAGAAGTATCCTAATCAGTTCCATTTAAATCATGAGTGTCCAGCTAACAACCTCTCCCGGTGAGATAAAACTAATGTAATAATGTAAGAGTAACTGCTATATTAAAACAAAAATATCCTAAGCATAGACTGAACCCCTGTCCCCCACGCCTCCTGCTCACTCTGTGTCTTAAATTCAAGGCTGCCCTATCAGAAAGAGGTCACTTAAGGATAGTTAACCTCAATGAAATACCCAGCACATTAATTCAAAAATAACCAAAACTATTGCGAAAGGGAAAAAATGAAGTGAGAAAGAGTTAACACCCTACTTAAGATGTTACCATGTTATTTATTAGGGCAACAATTATCTACACTAATTTTACTGACAAGGCAATGATTACTAAAGCATAGAATATTAATTATGTAGCAATATTTTTCACTTTAACAAAACATACTTGAAAATCTTTGTTAGTCAGGCTGCCAAATCTAATTTTAAAACTCACCCTACACATAAAACTACTCACCAGCTGGACTAAGAAGGGAGGAGGAAAAAAAAAAATACTGGTTCAGGGAAATGAAATTGGATTAAGAAAAAAAAACTTTAATTAGCTGTCCATCGAAAAACTACATGGAAGTTTCAAGGCTAAACGAGGCTGGTGTTTCCTATATTACTATTATTTTAACATATTAATAAATCGGTTGTTTCCCTAGGCACGGCTGGGATTTTGGAAACTGCCACACTTGCATAAAGGTATGAGCATGAAGACTACAGAGAAATGTTAACAGCAAATAGCGAGAAGCAGAACATCCTTTAAGTAACAATAGTTTGCTGAATAGTAAAAAAAAAAAGGGGGGGGGGAAGGCTGGCAGTCCACTTCTCACAACAACCCCCCAAACAAAAAATATGGAGTATTTGGGAAATGAGAGAAGTAATAATATATCAGCAAGGTATACACACGGACAAAAGAAAACACTTCCGATACTGCAACGTAAAGCAGTCACTCTACATTAAAATACAGGCAGTATTTTCTACGTAAGTATAAAGTGTGCTGTAACTCTCTAAAATGCCTATTAACACAAAAGGAACGACCACTTTCACGCCATCCTGTATTTGAGTAAACTACAGTACACATTTATGATAAACAACTCCTTGCAAAGCAAGCACATCCCTTGACAACTCTATCACCTTCCTCGCGCCTGAAGATACCGTCACAGAATGAACGTTTACAACTTAAATTAACCCTCCTGGGGGCTTCCATTCCTCCCTCTCCGTGGAACACAAATACATTTTTTAGGTTCCCATAAACTGACACCCAGCACCAGTAACTCAGCCTATGTGAAAACTGTTTAATTCTGAAAATTCTAATAAGATGTGTTCAGGTTGGAAACGAAAAACTACCTTATAAGGGTATAAAAGACTGAAAGCAGGAAGCGGCTTTGACAAAACTAAGGAAGTTGCAGCGCGCTTGCTCACTGGGGGACTTTTTCGAGGCAAGAGAAGTAACACATGACATCTTTCTCTCAAATTAAACTGTGACTTGGTTGACCGGTAAGAACGTCGTGGGAGATGGAAAAGACCGGGGGTAGAAAAGCAAGAGGAGGCGGGTGGTCAAATGAAAGCCCCGCTCTAGGTTCCCAGTTTCCGAGTCCGACTCTTCCCTTTCCCCACCCACACCCCGGGCAGAGCGTTGTCACAGCTATCTTGCAAAACCTACCAGGAGCGCTTCTCTTTCCTCGATCCTCTGCCAGGCCAGTCCCCGCGCTCGGTGCCCCGCGGTGCCCAAACCCACGGGCAGGAGGCGGCACGGAGGGAAAGGAGGGCCGGGCGCGCCGGGCTCCGCGACCACCCCAACGCGACCGCGGGCCCCGGGGAGGCGACCGTCCCCGAAGCTCCGCGGGCGGCGCTGCCTACCGCGGTGGGGGAAGGGCTGGGAGGGGTCGGGACGAGGAGGCCGCTCCCCGGGGGCTTCTCGGCCCCGCGCACCCGCCCGGCTCCCAGAGGGTGAAGCGCGAGGGACGAGGGAGGGAGGCCCTGGCTCCGGGCCCCACCCCTCGCCAGCCGGCGGAGCCGGGGTGGACACCGCCGGCAGCGGCAACTCGCCGCACCGTTCATCTCCCGGCCTCCTGCCGGCCCCGCCATTTTCCTCCCTCCGCCTCAGTTTCCCCACCCCCGCCCATCAGCCCCCTTACCCCGTGCCACAGTCCACCACACAGGCCGGCAACCGTCCCGCCATCTTCCTCCTTGCCTGCTGCTGCCGCTGCCGCCGTCTGCTCCGTGCCGGTTGGGGCCAGGGATGGGCGGCGAGAGGTAGAGGCTATCTGACCATCCACGGCCAGGCCGCCCTCTCCGTCCGCGGGGGAGCCGGGAAGCCAAAGCAGTAGCGAGAGAGCAGCAGGCTCGGTCAGCGGCTACCACTTCCGCAACCCGGGCGGGCAGGCAGTCCCCGCCCTGCCCCGCCGCGGCCTCCTCCCCCTCTCTCTCCCCTCCTCCTCGCTCCTGCCCCCACCCTACAACTTCTTCCCCTCGCGCCGCCTTTCCCCGGAAAGCCAAGATGGCTGCCGGTGCCGACGCCCCGGCCAGGCCAGGCCCAGGCCGCGAGCGCTCCCCGTTCCGGCTCCGGGCGGGCGGGGCGAGAGAGCATGCGCAGTGAGGTGCGCCTCCGGCCGCCGCTCCGGTCCCGACGGTGAGGAAGTCCACTTCGGGTGTTCGTCCAGGTAGGGGCGGGGAAGTCGGCCTGAGCCTCCAAGTCTCCTTCTGAAGCTGGAAGGGGCTGGTAGTTTCAGTTACTTCTGTGCTTGGTTGAGGGAGGGATGGGACCGCCTATCGCAGCCGCGAGTATCTTCTCCGGTGCCCCGGGGAAAACGGCCTAATGGAAAACGTTGTCAGCGGCACACATCCTTTTTTTCTAACTTGAGTGGCTGCTTTTCCGCGTGGAAAAGAGCGATATCAGACCGAGGGTGAGCAGTTGGTGGAGGGTTGAACAAAGGCTTGCGCCGTGGCTCCTCTGCCTTTGTGCGTTCTTTTTTTTTTTTTCCAGTTACACTTGTGCGTTGTTACAGCCTCGCGTGTTACAAGCGTTACAACACGGTTTAGATTGCAGGCCCTCCGGCGGGCAGGCCTGTGCCCACGAGGAAGGCAGACCTCCCGAGAATATGGTCTACGTAACATACTCTACACAAATACACCTTTTTTTTTTGCGGTACGCGGGCCTCTCACTGTTGTGGCCTCTCCCGTTGCGGAGCACAGGCTCCGGACGCGCAGACTCAGCAGCCATGGCTCACGGGCCCAGCCGCTCCGCGGCATGTGGGATCTTCCTGGACCGGGGCACGAACCCGTGTCCTCTGCATCGGCAGGCGGACTCTAAACCACTGCGCCACCAGGGAAGCCCCACAAATACACCTCTGACCACTTCGGACGATGACAAAGATTTCCCTCTGGAGTAGTTTAAGGTTCTACTGTTCTACTTTTGCAGGATGAAGCCAAAGATTAAGGACCAAAGATTTTAATTAAAAAAAAAAAAAAAGCTAAAAACTGGAAAGCCTGAACAGTGGTTTTCAGACTTCTCAGTGTGCATGAGAATTACGTGGAAGGCTTGTTAAAGCACAGAATGCTGGGCCGTGAATCCTCTTGATGATTTGGTGTGGAGGGGGCCCTGGTAATGTGCATTTCTACCGAGTTCCCAGGTGATGGTCTGGGACCCGCCCGCCCCCCAACCTGGGAAAACTATAAAGTGAATAGCTTTTTTCTCCACCAGGCTTACCTTCTGATAAACCTTGTGGATGTGCTTATATGTGACTGAAATAGAAGTATTTTTCCTCAGAAAGGATGTCTAATTACTCCAGAAGATTTAGACCAGCCTGGGGGATGGGGTATAGGTTTTTCATTCATTTGGCAGATGAGGATTGCTCACCCACTCGATTATGACAGGGACTCTGCTGACCCTAAATATTCCGTAGGCATAAAATAGAGAAGGTCTCTGTGCTGTAGAGTTTACAGTTTAGTGGGGAAACATACAAATTGTGTTAAGAGCAACAGAAGTCAGAAAGCAGGGGGCTCCGAGAAATGGAGAGGAGTGGGAGACTGGGAGGGAGGTAGCAGGTAGGGGAGGCTTCTCTGACAAAGTGGCATTTAAAAGCTGAGGGCTGGAGGATAGTAGGAAATAGAGAAGAGGGTGAGGAAGAAGGGGGGCCCTCCAGGAAGTGGGAACAGCAGGAGTCAAGGCCCTGAGGTGAGAAAGAGCTTGGCTTCTTCCACAAATTGAAAGAAGACGCACGTGATCAAAGTGAAGTGAGCCAGGGAAGACAGAATGGGAGATGAAACCTGAGAGAGAAGGAAGAATCAAATGGTGCAAGGATTTGTGGACTTCTCTAAGTGTCTTAACATTTAGCCGGAAAGCTATTTGGAAGCCATCAAAGAGACTTAAGCAAGGAAATGTTCTGGCTGCTTTGTAGGGAATGGATCCCACAGAGTAAAGAGTGAAGTGAATGGTCATATATCCTACATGATGCTGGCATTCAGGGATAGAAACGTGTGAGGAGTAGCATCCAGATGGGATTGGATACGTGCAAAGGAGACTTACTAAGGGGCGTCATACTCATTGCCATCAAATGGTGCCCAGCACATCCCCAGCTACTCATAGAAAATAAACAGATAATCCTCCGGGGAGGCTTTCTTCAGAGATTGTCTTCCAAGAAGGCAGACAGAAGTGATTCTTCGTTCACATGCGTTGTTTTGTTTTTCCCTACATGTAGAAGATGCTATATGGGGATTCATTGCTGCCTTTTCCACCATGAGGTATTTAAGGTCACTTAGGAGACCAGATGCCTAAAGATTGGCTCTGACAGAGGAGGGAGATGTGGCTGGGTTGCAGTACACCAAATGGTTGTTTCCAGCACCACAGGTGGTACGTCAGGATGAAAGGGGTCTTACCTAAGGGGTCCCGAGGACAGAGGTTAGGAACTTGAACTCAGGGAGGTTCTCACACTCAGGGAAACCCATAGTGGTAGATCCTCAAAATGGCTGTCCAAATGCTGGCCTTGGGTGGGTTGTCATGGGAAGTAGTTACATCAGTGTCCAGAGACTAGAATGCTCCCACAGCCCGGGCAGGCAACATTGTAAGTGAAGAGGGCTATGCGGAGGGTATGGCAACGCAGAGAGCCCACAGAAGACAGTAGAAAACGGTTGCTATGTGGGAACGTAGGCCTGGTGTTGCCAAAGCCTCCCTTTTTCAAGAAAAGTCAGAGATCTGTATTTTTATCTAATTCTTTGAAGGCTGTATCTGACCTGTAGTCTGTCACTTTTCAACGTTTGAGTTGAGAGGCTGTTTAATGTTTACTTGTGTATTACATTCAAATATGAAGTTCATGTCAGTGCTAGGTGCTGTATCTCATTTCGTAGGCATGAGGAACCCTGCCACAGTTTCTTTCGCATAGTCAGGACTGTCCTTCGTCTATAAGGCTGTGACCGTTAGAAGCGTTTGGAAGCTTGCAACACTTATGAGAAGTGTCATTTGTGGAGGTTCCTCATAACGTCTACCCAAAACACTTTGCTTGCTCAAGACCCCTTCTACTTCCTGCTTCCTACGTGCCACAGTGTCAGCGTCTGTACTTTGGAGGCACATCTGGCCAAAGCATTTCTGACCACCCTGTTTGCATATGCACCCCCTGCTTCCTGCCCACCCTTCTCCAAATACAGAGAAACAGAGGATGTCCGAACTAGAAGCCCTCTTGGAGGTGATCTTGTATGATGTGGAAAGGAAAGCCGTGGTGGGTGGGTGGGGTTTGTTTGACTGCCCTAAATCCATTACTCCCTGGTGGCACCCTAATGTTCCTTGTAGTTCAGGTCAACCAGGTGCTTTGCTCTTGTTAGTTTCCAAGCCCAGTTCCCAGCCTTTCAATCATTTGTGTGTCTTACAATATCCTTCCAATAAATCCCCTTTTGCCTAAGTTAGCAGCAATCAGTTCCCATTACTTGCATCAAATTTAAGAACCCTAAGTGATACAGAAGCCCAGAAAGTTTAAGTGATTTTCCCAGTATCTTAGGCAAACTAGGGAATGGAGTCCAGACCAAAACCCAGTTCTGACCCCTTTTCAGGGCTCTTTAGTTATAATGCCACAAGCATTATTTAATTTTGACAGATATACTGGTTAACAGTTACCATGAGATTTCCTAGGTCATTCCTGTGTCTTAAGGCCAATTTAGCACATGTCTCTGAATCTTAAAATGTCCAAGAAGTTCACATGTCACTCAATCTCCATTATTTTAAAGTGGGAAACATTATTATTTTTTTAAACATTATTATTTTTTTAAACATTATTATTTCAGCTTAGGTACTTGCTGCACGGGTGACTATTTGCAAGTTGTCAGACCAGTCAAATCTACAGAGAGCACTGATTAAAGCAGATAGATAAATGGTCAAGATGTCCATGCAGCCTAGTGGTCAGAGGGGATGATGGCTGTGAACTGTGGCTTCTCCTTTCTCAAGTTGTGTGATCTTAGATGACTTCATATGTTGAGAGAACACTGAACTTGGAATGAAGAAACTTGAGTTGAGTATGAGCTTTTTAAATTAATCTGTTTCTTCATCTATAAAAATGGCAGGAATACCTAACCCACAGGGTTGTTGTAAAGCTTAAATTCTTAAAAAAGCATATTACAAATTATAAAATGATTTTATGAACAGATCAGGAGGAATATGGTTGAATTATAAAGTAATGACTCTTTTACTTATTACTTATACAGACCTAAACATCCAAAAGTTGGTCCTCCTTTTCACAGACTTTATCTTGGGGCCTGTGTGCTTACTCTTTTAACGCTATCATCATGCAAAATATTTTTGGAAGTTTTCCTTCAAACTTGCCTTCAGAGCCTGTTGCACATTCCTTTAAATATCTTCATTGGTAACAAATCTTGGCCCTTTGTGGGTAGGTTTGATTTTTAGAATGGGCCCAAAATTATTTTTCAGAGCCACGTCTAATGCGTAAAATGGCCAGTCAACTAGGGCTATGGTGGGTTGGTTTTTTACATTAATTTATTTGTTTATTTGTTTTTGTTTTTGGCTGCACTGGGTCTTCATTGCTGCGCACTGGCTTTCTCTAGTTGCGGCGAGCGGGGGCTACTCTTCGTTGCGGTGCGCGGGCTTCTCATTGCGGTGGCTTCTCTTGTGGAGCACGGGCTCCAGGTGCATGGGCTTCAGTAGTTGTGGCTCGCGGGCTCTAGAGCGCAGTCTCTGTAGTTGTGGCACACAGGCTCAGTTGCTCTGCGGCATGTGGGAACTTCCCAGACCAGGGGCTGAACCCGTGTCCCCTGCCTTGGCAGGTGGATTCTTAACCACTGTGCCACCAGGGAAGCCCAGGGCTATGGTTTTTGATCAGAAGTTTTATGTGACTATAAAGTATTAAAACGGGGTTTTGAAATGACTTCCTGACCATGTTTCTAAGTAGTTCTAGAAGGATTTTATTGAATGGTCACATCCCTGGGATAAAAATATTATACTCATGGGGACTTCCCTGGTGGACCAGTGGTTAAGACTCTGCACTTCCACTGCAGGGGGCACGGGTTGGATCCCTGGTCAGGGAACTAGGACCCCACATGCCTTGCTGCGTGGCCAAAACAAAAACAAACAAAAAAAAAATTAGACTCACTCTATGTTTAATTTCAATTGAATGTATATTTCATATAATGATGATATCTGTACAGTGTTTGAAATGAGGTGAGGGTCTGTGGGATATCACCCTAGTCCCCACCCCACCACCTGCAAATGATGAATAGTTTATTTAAAATATAACTCTCAATGTGAAAGAAAATAAAAGTTAGACTCCTCCCACACACATACCATATTACATATAAGAACAAAGTCCAGTTGGACTACAAGTCCTCTGTGTAGAATGAAACGCAAACGCCTCGTCGGCCTGCCAAGCCTGCCAGGACCTGCCTCCCTCTCCAGCATGTCTCTCAACCTGAGGCACTGGCCACATCAGCCTTCCCGCCCTTCACACATCCCAAGGCCATTGCCACCTGCCTCGTCTCCCTGGACTTCTCCCCAGAGCAGTAGTTAGTTATTCCTGAACCAGTTTGAATCCCATCTCCTCAGAGAAGCTTTCCCTGACCACTCAGTCTGAAGTAGCCCGTCTCATTCTACCAAGTCACCATGTCTTAATTCTCTGGTGAAATGCCTCGCTTTTTTCTTGGTTCATTGCATTATTGTCCGTCTTTCCTCACTGGAAGGCATCCCCACTAGAATTTGAAGAAGACCTGGCCCATAATAAGTGGTCAACAAATAGTTGACTGAATGAGTCGAATAATAAAAACAAAACTATAAGTATAACACACAATAAATGCTGGAGAGGGTGTGGAGAAAAGGGAACCCTCCTACACTGTTGGTGGGAATGTAAGTTGGTGCAGCCACTATGGAAAACAGTATGGCGGTTCCTTAAAAAACTAAAAATAGAACTACCATACGACCCAGCAATCCCACTACTAGGCATATACCCTGAGAAAACCATAATTCAAAAAGAGTCATGTACCACAATGTTCACTGCAGCTCTATTTACAATAGCCAGGACTTGGAAGCAACCTAAGTGTCCATCGACAGATGAATGGATAAAGAAGATGTGGCACATATATACAGTGGAATATTACTCAGCCATAAAAAGAAACAAAATTGAGTTATTTGTAATGAGGTGGATGGACCTAGAGTCTGTCATACAGAGTGAAGTAAGTCAGAAAGAGAAAAACAAATACCGTATGCTAACACATATATGTGGACTCTAAAACAAAAAATGGCCATGAAGAACCTAGGGGCAAGATGGGAATAAGATGCAGACCTACTAGAGAATGGACTTGAGGACACGGGGAGGGGGAAGGGTTAGCTGGGACAAAGTGAGAGAGTGGTAGTGTATATATGGACGTATAAACACTACCACATGTAAAATAGATAGCTAGTAGGAAGCAGCCGGAGATCAGCTCAGTGCTTTGTGACCAGACAGAAGGGTGGGATAGGGAGGGTGGGAGGGAGGGAGACACAAGAGGGAAGAGATATGGGGATATATGTATATGTGTAACTGATTCACTTTGTTATAAAGCAGGAACTAACACACCGTTGTAAAGCAATTAAACTCCAATAAAAATGTTAAAAAAGGGCTTCCCTGGTGGCGCAGTGGTTGAGAGTCCGCCTGCCGATGCAGGGGACGCGGGTTTGTGCCCCGGTCCGGGAGGATCCCACATGCCGCGGAGCGGCTGGGCCCGTGAGCCGTGGCCGCTGAGCCTGCGCGTCCGGATCCTGTGCTCCGCAACGGGAGAGGCCCGCATACCGCAAAAAAAAAAAAAAAAAAAAAAAAAAATGTTAAAAAAAAAACCCAACACAGCCAAAATAAATAAATAAATTTATTTTAAAAAAACTATAAGTATATTAGAAAATTAGAAAAAAATTCAGGAAAATATTTGTAGTAGCTCAAGGTGGGAGAGGCTTAAGTAAAAGTAGAAACCCATCGCCATTCATGGAAAGATTTGGTTACATAAACAAATTTCCAATGGCTAGAGATTTTTTAAGAATTTAGAAATTAGAAGAAAATGGTTACATCACATACGACAGAGATTAACATCTCTCATAGTTAAAATGATAAGAAAAAGGCAAATAGTCCAACAGAAACATTGGCAAAGTGTATTAACACAAACTCCCTACAGAAGAAATTTAAGTGGGCAATTAACATAGGAAAAGAGGCTTTTCATTCCTGGTAGTAAGGGAACCACAAATTAAACAATGACAGATATCATTTTTCACCCATGATTCACAACATTTAAAAGGAGAAAAAAATATCCAGTGCTGAGAAGTGTATAGGAAAATGGATATGCAACTGAACACTGTTCCTGAGAATGAATTGTCACAGCCTCCTACAAAGTTAACCATCAGCATCTATTAAAACTTAAAATTTGTTTAGTCCTAGGAATTAGTCCTAGGAATCCCATTTGGTGAATCCTAAAAAAATAAAAGTACTGATGTTGGAGGGAGAGAAGATTATGATCATGAAGAATTATTTTAAAATGTGAAGATTTAGAAACATAGCCTTCAGTTCAAGTGCCTCTGCGACCAGGTTAAATCTGAGGTTTCTTTTAACTCAGAAGTAAGAGGAGCCTGGATATTGAGGGCCTTCACGGTCTCTTCCGCATGTCCGTGTTAACCTGCAGGAATATGGAGCAGAGACTGATATTTGTATCTTCTCCTTAATAACAGTACCTGGATTTTACTCTGGTGCCTGTGTGCCCAGCCAAAAGACAACATTTCTCCACCTCATGTGAAGCTAGGTGTGGCTGTATGACAAAGTTATGGCCAATGAGATCTAAGTGGAAGTATTTGAGTGGGAATTCTGGGAAATATTTTTAAAGAAGGGCTGACTCAGGAGAGGCTGACCATTTTGTTTTTGCCCTCCACTTTTTTTACTGCCTGAAACACAGATCAAGTGACTAGAGCTCCTCAGCCATTAGGGATGATTAACTGACCTCGAGACTAGAATCCACGTCCCAAGGAAGGTGGAGGAGAAAAACAGGGGGAGCTCAGGTCCCTTGTGACTCCGAAGTACCATGTACGCTGTGGACCACACACTTCCAGACTTATTTTACATGTGAGAAAAAGAAACCCTTAGGGTTTAAGCCACGGTAATTTGGCATTTTCAGTTATATGCAGCTGAAGTTAATTCTGATTGATAATACCATGACATAATGTTAAATGCAAAAAGCAACTTGCTAAGTAATATCAGGAGGATATAAACTCAAATGCTTATAGATGTTAGGCCAGTAATATCAAAAGGTGGATTAGGGGCTTCCCTGGTGGTGCAGTGGTTGAGAGTCCACCTGCCGATGCAGGGGACACGGGTTCGTGCCCCGGTCCGGGAGGATCCCACATGCCGCGGAGCGGCTGGGCCCGTGAGCCATGGCCGCTGAGCCTGTGGGTCCGGAGCCTGTGCTCCGCAACAGGAGAGGCCACAATGGTGAGAGGCCCACGTAGCGCAAAAAAAAAAAAAAAAAAAAAGGTGGATTAGTGGAGGTATGAATAATAGGGAATGGAAAGGACCATGTTAAATTGGAAGGCCTGTGCAACATCAATAATATTATTACTGTGTAGGTATGTGATCCAGGTCATTCATGTTAAATTTCCTTAACGTTTTGCCAACAAAATGTTTTCCCCGACTGTGGGCCATCAATTTATGTGACCTTTGATTTGTAGTGTGATCTAATATTTGGAAAACTATGGAAAAAAAGGAATAGTAAGGGAGGTAGGAAGGAAGGGTGGGCCCTATATACATATATGTTTCTATGTGGTATAAACATAGAAACTACATGGAAGGTTGCCTACGAAGCAATGGAGACCTAAGAGAGATGAGAACTGAAGAAAGGAGATTAATTTTTTCATTATAACTTTTGTTATAACTCTGTATTTTCTGTCTCATTACAATGAATATACATTAATTTTGTAATTAAAAATAAAACCTAATAAGGGAGGAGGAAAATTGCTGAGAAGTTACCCAGACTGGAAATCCAATGCAAATATCACAACATAGTCATAGAAAACTTTTAGGATGATTCAGTCTGAGCAAATTCAGTGTGTCTTAGGAGCAGGTCATTAAGTATTAACACCTAAAATTAGAAAATGCAAATTTGAGAGAAAACACAAACACATTTTAGGTAGGAGTGACTTTTGTTAGGTGTCAATGAACAGGAAGTCATGTAAACATATGCGTCAGTTGGAGGAAAAAATAGAGAAAAAAAAGTGTTTCAGGTAATGGAACCATGATTTTTTTTTAAGTAAAAGATAAAAAGAAATGCATTCTGAGTTCTTTGAAGTTACAGTGTGACCCAGTGTGTAATTACATTTAGTTTAACATATCATGTTGGTTTTTATTAAAACTGGTTCTGGTTTTAGAGCAGCCCAGATTTTTTTTTTTTTTTTTTTTTTTTTTTTTTTGCGGTACTCAGGCCTCTCACTGCTGTGGCCTCTCCCGTTGCGGAGCACAGGCTCCGGACGCGCAGGCTCAGCAGCCATGGCTCACGGGCCCAGCCGCTCCGCGGCATGTGGGATCTTCCCGGACCGGGGCACGAACCCGTGTCCCCTGCATCGGCAGGCGGACTCTCAACCACAGCGCCACCAGGGAAGCCCCAGATTTTTAAATAGTCGTTCCTTTTTCCTACTTCTGTCTCAGGCATTGCCATCCCTTTAAACCACATATCTGACGAATGTTTAGGCTTTTCCTCTCCATCTAAAACTGTGCATTTGCTTCCAATTTGATAAGAAGAAACTGAATTATGGATACATTTTTTTTCCTGACACACCTATTTTCATCCTTTGGTAAATCTGACAACCTGTGACGGTTCTCACATTTCTGGAACTCATCTCCCAATTACAGAAGAAGCTAATAATGATAATATGATAAATAATATTGAGTAGGCCAACCCAATAAATTATTTGGCTGTTTGGGGTTTATCCAAAATGAAGTTTATCAAACTTTCTCCTCCTGCTTTTCCACCCTACCCCCTACCCCCAGCCCCTGACACTTACTATATGCCATAACAGCATTTATGGTTGGGGAATTATGATCCTTAAATAGCAGTCAATTGCTCTAAAGTGTCAGTGTTTTTTCCACAGAATAATAATTCTGCAGAAGGGACTTAGTATTAACTCCCCAGTTTAGCAAATGAGGAAACTGGGGTACAGAGAATTAAGTGACTTATTTAAGATCTCACAACAAACTAGTAAATTACTTCTACTTAAGTATATCTCTAGAGATTCATAGAAGAGAAGAGCTTTATTGAAAATTCACACAATTCTTGTGTAATACAACAAATTCAGTGATGCTCTAAAATTAGACCTAATGTCTTATAGTCAAGACACTTATGGTAGTATATGAGAGAAAGCAAACTCAAATCAGCTTAAGAATAAAAAGGAATTTTTTTTTTTAGAGCGAGTGGAGCTCAAATAAGTATAAATCCCAAGGGGTAAACCGTCTACAGTCCTTTACAGCTGGATGCAAAGGCTCAAAATATCATCAGAACTTGCCTCTCTGTCTCTTTTGGCTTTGCTTCTCACTGTGTTGGCTTCATTCTTGGGCAACTTTACTCACTCCACGGCAAAAATGGCTGATGTTCTAATACTTTATCAATCCCAGTGCAGAGAGTACATCTTCCCCTGGGGTCCCGACAAAGGAACGGGCACGAACTCTCATTGGCTGCCTTGGATTAGGTGTCTTCCCTGAGCCCTGCACTGTGACTCCAGTTGGGCAAGCCTGGGTCACAGGCCCCCCTCCCCTGAGCAGTCCCCCCGAAAAGAACCACACGGACAGAAAGTGGAGGAGTCACAAAGGGCAAGATAAGTGTATAGTACCCAAAGAGAGGTGATGAATCTAAGCAAAAACAAACCAAGTCCATTAAAAATTCCATTTCCATTTCCATTAAATTATAAACGGATACAACTAAGTGTTAATTTCTTGCTTAGTGGTTGGGGGTTTATGATACGTTCATTGAAACAGAAATACTACCAACACTAAAAGCAGAAAAAATAGAAACACACTGAAAAGTATTTTTCACTTTGCAAAAAAAAAAAAAAAAAAGATGCATTGCATGTGTGTGTGTATCTTGCCAGCCCATAAATGAACACAAAGGCAAATGAAAAATAAAAACATTGGCCATCTGCCAAACAATACATTAATCTAAATGTTTAATGATTCCCTCAATCCTGCACTGGGAAAGCAATTATATTTTTGCAGTGGCATTTATTTTGGTTTCCATTTCATCTCAAATGCTGAAGAACTTCTGCTGGCTTCACCTAATAGTATTCTGTTGGAAGATATATAATTATTTAGCTCATAAAGAATAATGGTCTGTACACAGCCCGTTTCTACCATAGTGTGACTAGGACTCTGTTCATTCATTTATCCATCCATTCATTTATTTATATTATGTGCCAGTTATGAATCAGGAACAAGGCTGGACACTAAGATTAAAGAGGCGAGTAACTTGCAGCCCCACCCCCTTGAAGAAGTCCAAGTACAGGAAGGGAAACAGACAAGTGAAAATTAAAGTACACTATGAGGGCTGGGCTTCCCTGGTGGCGCAGTGGTTAAGAATCCACCTACCAACGCAGGGGACACAGGTTCAAGCCCTGGACGGGGAAGATCCCACGTGCCGTGGAGCAACTAAGCCCGTGCGCCACGACTACTGAGCCTGCGCTCTAGAGCCCACGCGCCACAACTACTGAGCCCACGCGCCACAACTACTGAGCCCACGCGCCACAACTACTGAAGCCCACGCACCTAGAGCCCATGCTTTGCAACAAGAGAAGCCACCGCAATGAGAAGCAAGTGCACACTGCAACGAAGAGTAGCCCCCGCTCGCCGCAACTAGAGAAAGACCACGCACAGCAGCGAAGACCCAACGCAGCCAAAAATAAATAAATGTTTATTTAAAAAATAAATAAATAAAGTACACCATGAGCAGTGATTTGCACAGGGCTTTTAAAAGCAGAGGAGGACCCTTAGCTCACTCAGCTGAGAGATCAGGGAAAGCTTTAAAGAAGAAGGCTTAGGGAATGCTTTCCAGGGTAGAAAAGGAGTGAAAAGCAATTCTGGAGAGAACAGCATGTGCAGTGACAGAGGTTTAGGAGAACCCTGCGAGTTTCAGAAGTGGATTACAGCTGTGGCCGTGGTATGGGGTGTGTACCGGGGAAGAGTCAAAGTGAATGACTTTGTGTGCTAGATTTGGACTTCATCTTGCAGTTCCAAAACCCTGGTCCCCCGACTAGAACCAGGCTGACAGTAAAGAGCCATCTGAAAAACTTGTTAAAAATACAGATTGCCCAGGCTGCACTTCCGGAAATTTTGGTTCAAGAGGAATCTGTTGGAAAAAAAAGTTCCCTAACGTGTTAAGGGGGCACATCCAAGTCTGAGAGCCACTGTGTGTGGACAGTGGGGATCTATCAGAAGGTACTGGGAAAGAGAACAGCATGTTTTAGAAAGGTAGCTCTCTGCCAGTGGAAAGTTGCCGTAGAGCAGATCAAAACAGGAGATGGAGAGACCCGATGGGAGACCGTTGTGAACGAACGAATTAAGAAATGGCAGGTACCTGCACTGGAGCACAACGTAATGGGCAGCACTAGACGGTCTGTTTGATGTGGGAAGTGAAGTGGGGGGAGGGGCGGGGGAGGGGGAGAGGCATTAAGTTTGTAAAGGGCGCCCTTGAGAACTGGGAGCGAGAGGTAGGCGGGAGGCGTGGCTGCGTGTACAGCAACGTGATGTTAGCTCAAGGTGGAGGCCAGGCTGGAGCTTGCCATGGGCAGGAGGCCAAGGCTTGGGACTGGGCTCTCCAAGATCCAGAGCCTCAGCTTTGCAAACCTTGAAGTTGAAAAGCTGTGGATGACTCCTCGCGTAAGGGCACCTCCCTGCTTTGTGCCACCCGTGGTCCCGGGCAAGAGTCACCTCTCACAGCTTCTGTAGCAGCCTCTTAGACTTTCTCTCTAGCTTATAAACTTCCTGAAGCTAGGAATTATGTGTATCTACATGTTCTCAGAGCCTAGCCTTGTGCCTGCACACATTTGATGCCTCCATTTCTGGGTGAATGAATTTTATTAATTATCTAGATTACAGCTACAACAGATTCGTTATATAGGCTTTGGGCCTCACATGTGTGTGTGTGATCATATAAACTAGTATTTCTAAAATTGTACATGCTTCCTTTATTGTTTTCCAAAGTGCACATTTTTTGATGAATAAGTATGCAAAATACACTGCTTTCTTCCAAATATTAATTATTGCAAGGTGCCTGTGTAATCAGTGAACCAGGCATCTCCTCTGGATATTAATTTAGATTCCACCAAAAAGAGCTTGGTTAATAAAAAAAGTATTTTTTAAACTTTCAATCTAATTAATTAAAGACAAGGAACAATTTTCATTTCAGTTATCCAAATAAGCATTTGTGGATCCAGAGAGGTTATTTTTAAGTAGAGTAGTGTGATCACTTTAAAGTATCTGTTTATCTTTTCTCATATGGTGCCATAAATAAGAAAAGCTTTACTCAAACCCAAGAAAGGTAAATAATACAAGGACAGAAAATGTAAGACTTAACTTGTTGGTTACATTACTCTTTGTGTTTAAGCTTTCATTCTGTTCATTGATTAGATGATTCCTTTTTTGTTTATTCCCCATTATCTTTGCCTTCCTCACTGCAGATAAGTGCCTCCTGAGTGCCTAACAGGAACATCCTACTTATAGAGTTTGAAATCATCAGAAAACTCAAATAGTTACAACTTTTCTTTATAATTTGCTCTCCTGAGAAAACAATGGCAAGTAGTCAAGCTAACGTCAATGATTTCAAAGTGCAGTTTCCAAGCAGATGTAGGAATTAACTTCAGATAACCAGAAAATATACAATGGCAAAGATATTGACAAAAAGAAAAGTCCCTTTGGAATTCTAATGTCTACCTTTCAGACTGGTTACTTGGAATGGATTCCTACTTACAGACAATGAATTGCCACTCTCTAAGCCTATTTGACCCCTTGTTACTACCCTGTGTGTGCTGATGTTCTATCCCCGTAATACGGCCTAATTATCATGAAAATCTATGACTGTGTTTCCTCTGATCTCTAGGAGACTGTTTTATACGTCTCTACTAATAGTTTATGATGTACTGTGCTAGTCCCCTCTGTTGACTCAACTCCTGTTTATGACCCTGTATTCTGTATGCAATATCAGTCATACCTCACTAGCCTTGCCCAATCTCTGGTTTTGGCTTCTCTGACCTGCTTTGACCATTTGCTACCCAGAGCGCAACATAACATACTTCACTAGGGGCTTAATGTGCTGGTCATTCGCCTACTTGCTCTCAAATCCATTCATTCCTTGCCATTCTCTTATTCTGTCCGTTTGGAAGGAAGCTGATTCCCGCCAACTCCATTTCCTAGACTCACTTGACCATGCCAAAAAGGAATTAGGACAACGAAAGATAAAAAGATAAATTAGGAACACTTGCAGAAGAAGAAGAGAAGCCACGGTATTTTCCTCCTTTTCTGATTCAGAGGGCTTCTCCCACAGTGACTGCCTCTCTGTGATTCTCATTCTAGGTCCATCTGGGGACGGTGGCTCTAGGCCTCTGTTGATCCAGCCAGTCTGTCGGTCTCGCCAACCCTAGGGATGGATGGGTAAAGGCTTCCTGCTATTGCTTTTCATTGAGGTTCCCTTCCTTCCCCAGTTTGGCTTTTGGGCCCGTCCAACACCTTTGTAACCAGTTCCTCGTCTTAAGTTCCCTCAACCGAACTACCTCACTTGGGCTCTGGTTTCTGACTGGTCTCCAGAGACAATACTTGGGGAATTGTTAGGCAAAGAACCAAATGATCGTCATCATCACAGAAGAACTCAGGTAGTTATTTCGAGGCTCACATCCCAAAATCCACAGCAGAGATATAAAATAGCTAATGAACATGCTGTTGGAAATATATAAATGGAAACAAGGTCATTTAATTTTTTTAAAAGGAACCTTCATTTAGTTCTTACCTTCGTTAATAATCTCCCATCAATAAAGAAACCATGGGGAATGGAACAGAGTGAACAAAGAACCATGCCCACGCTGGGTCCAAAATAATTCCAAGCAGATTTGCCTGCACAAAAGAAAGCAAGATGTAATCAGCACCCAGTATAGGTAACAAAATATATTTAGCACTGTTAATGTTAAATGGCAGTGGAGACTTCTGCTGCTCTCCCCCCAGAAGCTCTCTCTCATTAATTTAATCTTTCCATGACACAAAAGCAGTCACACTTGTGTGGAAGAAAGAGTCCAGGACAGTTGTCAGTGGCCCAAATGGCCTTGGAGTGACCCATCCTTCAAGGTAGGTTTCAAAATCAGAGTTTTGTGCTGTGGGAAAGGTTGAAGCTGTGGTTTCATGACCTTGGGTAGGATTCAGTTCATTGTGTCTCGCTTCTAAGTAAATTCTTTTCTGGTTTTGTTGAAATGGAGCAGAACTAGAAGCTACAAGGGGGGGTGGGGAGGGCTAGTTTTATTCTTCAAACAGTGATGGGCTGTATGTTAGCTTCCTGGCACCGCTGTAACAAAGGACCACAAACTAGGGGGCTTAAACAACAGAAGTGTATTGTCTCACAGTTCTGGTGACCAGAAGTCTGAGATCAAGGTGTTGGCAGGGTTGCTTCCTTCTGAGGGCTCTGAGGGAAGGATCCATTCCAGCCCTCTCTCCTAGGTTCCGGTGACTTGCTGGCAATCTTCAGTGTTCTTGGGCTGGCAGAAGCATCATCCGATCTCTGTTTTTGTTTTTACAGTCAAATCTCTACCATTTGGTGGCATTTAAGGTCACACATATGTAAAGAAAGTTAAACATTTCTTGTACATTTACTTTTGTGGCCTGAAATGTATACCTGCTACTCGGTGGAAACCGGAGATCTGGGTTCAGATCAGGAGTCTCTGCAAGCTCTGTGTGCCACTGGACAGTTACTCAGTGTTTGTGAACCTTGGGTTACTCATCATTAAAATGGGGATGTTGGGCTTCCCTGGTGGCGCAGTGGTTGAGAGTCCGCCTGCCGATGCAGGGGACACGGGTTCGTGCCCCAGTCTGGAAGGATCCCACATGCCGCAGAGCGGCTGGGCCCGTGAGCCATGGCCGCTGAGCCTGCGCGTCCAGAGCCTGTGCTCCACAACGGGAGAGGCCACAACAGTGAGAGGCCCGTGTACCGCAAAAAAAAAAAAAAAAAAAAAATGGGGATGTTAACATTAGGTTGAACATATGAAACTGACATTTTTGTAAGTCAAAAATCATTGAGTATTGACAATTTCATATGATTCAACTTAATACCTACTTCACAGACATAAGGAAAAAATTAAATAGAATAATATTCTAGCCCTGTCCCTGGTGTTCAGTAAATGCCTAATAAGCACATGATTTATTAAAAGATATGTAAATAAAACCCTGTGGCCTAATGGTCATAGTATAATCTGAGCTTATAATATCTACCCCTTGCCATACAGAACATGAAATGCCTATCAGGAGTTCTCTTTTCTCCCTACATCCCTCCTTCCTTCTTTCTTTCCTCCTCCTCCTTTCTTCTTAAAGTTTAATTCTTATTCTCTTTCTTCGTCTTCAATTTTATTGCTTAGTGTTTTAAATAGCTAGTGTGTTTTCGTGGTTCAAAAACCAAAAGGCATAAAAAGAAAACATCTGTAACACCACTGTCCTCCGTCTGTCCCGAACACTATTTTTTATGTATCTTCCTGATGTTAAGCACATTTAAACATGTGTTCTTCTGTGTGAGTTCTAAAAATAGCTTTAAAATATCTGTATTTCTGTGAATACAAATATATATACGTATATATATACATATATATATACGTATATATATTTGTAGTCCAAGACTATCAGTTTGTGAACAAGAAGCTGAGGCCCACAGAAATCCAGCATGCCCAAGGTCACTCTCACAATCAGTAGCAAGGCTTGGACATGAATTATACTTAGCCAGCACTCTACAAGGCCTCACATTACAAATATCAACTTTAAATGTAAATAACCTATTTTGTTAGGCAAATAAGACCTTATTTATTTATTTGGTTTATGGGCAGTGGAAGCCAGGTCAGAGTACCTCATTATTCATGGCTTTGTATCTGTGAATTCTCCTACCTGCTAAACATTTACCTACAACCCCGAAATCAGTATCCACGGCACTTTCATCGTCATTCCCAGAGATGAGCAGAGGGCCCAACAATTTGAGTTGCTGATTATACACATTCCCAGGTGAGGGCAAGCAAGGTGTCACTTGGCCTTCTTGTTTCAGGTCTCATATTATAAACAAGTGTCCTCTTTGTGGTCTATCTAATGCTATGTTTTTCACATTTTTGTGTTTTTTGGGGGGATGTTGGTATTTAAAATGGCCCCCAAGGATAGTGCTGCAGTGCTGTCTCCCACTCCTAAGCATAAGACGGCTATGATGTGCCTTATGGAGAAAATACAGTGTTAGATAAGCCCCTTTCAGGCACGAATTATAGTGTTGTTGACCGTGAGTTCAGTGTTAATCAACAATATACACTGAATCGTGTCTTTAAACAGAAACACACATGAAACAAGATATGGGTTCAGTTGTCAAAAATGTTGTGACCAGAGGCTCACAGGAACCTCACCCTGTATTCCCCATAGGAACAGTGATTCAGTATTTGCTAATTCAGTGTTCACAGCAACTTTATAGAATTTAACTAGTGCAAATAATGAGAATCAACTGTATTTTAGAGTACAACATATAAAGTCAAGTTTTCTTATCTTTTTAGTTCCTAGTGTCAGTTTGGTTTAAGTGCTTTTTAAATATGATAGCTGTGCTATCATAGCCCACATTCTTGAGTTAAAAAAAATTAAAGCTTTTATTGGCTGCAAAAATGGCTCCTAAGTGCAATTTTGGAAGGGATGGATTTAAAGCCATTGTTGGTTTGAGCGGTTCAAATATCTTGCTAATTTCATAGCATTTGAACCACTTATGATATAGCAGTAGCTACCAAGTTTGCAGTTCCTTTAGGAGTGTTTCTATTTCTTATTAGCATTAAAGAAGAAATTTACAGTAATCTTCACTTGGGAATTATGAGTGCATGTCATTGTATCAACAACATGGCATTCAACCTTATTTTGCCATTAATAGAAAATGCAGTTTTTATGTGAATTATAATAAAAACCAAGTATTGCTTAGCAAGTTTTTACTCGTTAACCCAAGCACTGCTACGATTTATGTTCCAGTATATAACATATATGTTATATGTTGTGTTATAGAGGAATGAGTATAATTCCTTGTAATTTGTTAAAATGTAGATATTTCCAAGAGGGACAACTTACTAAACTTTATTGATTTCTTTTTGTTGCTTTATATCATTTTGGACCATTGTACTTTATAGACAAAGACAATTTTGGCCAATCATGCTTCAGTATAAATGAGATTACCAGATGTTTTCCTGACTACAGATTCTTCCAGAAGGCTTTGGTGGAGAGAAATGGGTCGGTGGGAGTGGAAAAAAAGAGTTCAGCAAGAGATAGTGAGCTAATCTGTGTAAATGGCCTGTCATGGGTTGAATTGTGTCCTTTTCAAAAAGATATGTTGGCATCCTAACCCCCCAGTACCTCAGAATGTGACTGTATTTGGAGATAAGGTCTTTACAAAGGTAATTAAACTAAAATGAGACCATCAGGATGGGCACTAATCCAATATGACTGGTGTTCTTATTAAAAGGGGAAATCTGGGGACTCCGCTGGTGGCCCAGTGGCTAAAACTCTGCACTCCCAATGCAGGGGGCCCAGGTTCAATCCCTAGTCAGGGAACTAGATCCCACATGCCGCAACTAAAGATCCCGCATGCTGCAACTAAAAGATCCCGCATGCCACAACTAAAGACCCCGCATGCCGCAGCTCAAGATCCCACATGCCACAACTAAAAGATCCCACATGTCACAACTAAAGATCCTGCAACTAAAGATCCCGCACGTGGCAATGAACATCCCGCAGGCCGCAACGAAGATCCTGCGTGCTGCAACTAAGACTTGGTGCAGCCAAATAAATTTTTTTTTTTCTGTGCGCTATGCAGGCCTCTCACTGTTGTGGCCTCTCCCATTGCGGAGCACAGGCTCCGGACACGCAGGCCCAGAGGCCATGGCTCACGGACCCAGCTGCTCCGCGGCATGTGGGATCTTCCCGGACCGGGGCACAAACCCGTGTCCCCTGCATCGGCAGGCGGACTCTCAACCACTGCGCCACCAGGGAAGCCCAAATAAATATTTTTTAAAAAATAAAAATAAAAGGGGAAATCTGGATCCAGAGACCAGGCACACACACACACGCACAGAGAAGGAAGATTTTCTTTTCTCGCCACTTCCCTAGAATTGTGCCTGGGAGGTGCCTCAGGCCCAGCAGCCCCATTCTCCCCAGTCATTCCTTCCTTGCTGGCAGGGGATGGGAACTCTGGGATCTCACTGCTTTTACCTCAGCTTGTGGGGCTCATGTCCCTCTCTGCTCTCTGGCAGGATGTATACCTCACAGACCACTTTCTCTGAAACCCCTAAGTGTACTCACCACCAGCTTCCTCCCTGGCTCCCCTGGATCCAGACCCTCGCTAGTCTCAAGAAACAGAAAAGTCAGACTCTGACACACTGTACACAAAGTCTCGAATCCTTTCAAGGCATTGGCATTGATATTTCAAAAGCTTAATCTTTTGCTTTCAATAGACTCTTAAACTCTTCCCTACTTATGATTTTGAAGTCTATTTTGAAATGCAAAAATATCAGGAATCAGCTGTCTGTTTCCTTTCATTCCTTTCTGAAGGCAATAAAGGCAAAATAATTAGTAGCCTGAAGGTTGAGGGTGCAGGGAGGGGTAGAGATAACAGGAAAGAACAGATAGGAAAGAGGGGAACATCAGTTAACGTTCAAAATACTGTCCTACCACGTGTATTAGTTGTTCTTTTCTTACCACAGCTTCTCAGGTAGTTCTCAAACTCGAGGATGAAGCAATTATACTCCATTAAAGATGTTAAAAAAAAAAAAAACAACTTGAGCATGTCCAAGAACTATCCAGTAGAGTTGCATAGACCCCATTCTCTTCAAAGAAGACTACTTTGGACCAATGGAAGCAGTTAAGCCATTATATTACTTTTCACTTGTGGGCACATCCAGGTTGAAATAAGAATTGCAGTCTTATAAATAGAAGGAAATTTTTTAGGTAAATAAGACTGAAATTGGGGGCTTTCCTGGTGGCGCAGTGGTTGGGAGTCCGCCTGCCGATGCAGGGGACACGGGTTCGTGCCCCGGTCCGGGAAGATCCCACCTGCCGCGGAGCGGCTGGGCCCGTGAGCCATGGCCGCTGAGCCTGTGCGTCCGGAGCCTGTGCTCCGCAACGGGAGAGGCCACAGCAGTGAGAGGCCCGCGTACCGCAAAACAAAACAAACAAACAAATATAAAAAAGACTGAAATTTATTTTTCAACCAAGAGTTGAAGAGCATCGTGGCACTGACTGAACAGCAAAGCCTCTTGAGACTGCAGCTCTGTGGCCCTATGGCTTTGCCTGTGAAGCAGTTCTTTTAGACTCAGCTGGGGTGCTGGGCCCTTCTTGAGGCAAGACTCACATAAGACAGAAATCCTTCAACGTGACGTGACAGATCAGAGGGGAGTCAGGCAGACTGTTCTGCTGGGCTGCATCTAAATTGCAAAGGAGAAGAGAGGGGAAATGGTGTAATTAGAGGCATTTTAAGCTCCCTCGTAGGAGGAACAGCAAAATATTCTATATTTGAAATCGTAGTGGGAACTTGAAGTTCTAAGGTAGTGGGGACAGGGATGGGGAACAAGGAGAAAGGAAGAATTAAAGGAAGAAGGTGCAGTGTGCTCTCAGACTCAGAGAGAAAGTGTTTGATCAGACACTTCGAAGAATCTGAAGGCACGTTTCTAGGAGAAAGGAGCAGTCAAATCCCATTTCTCTGAAGTACAACGGGAGGTGTAAGGCTAGAGAAGAAGGAACACGAGGTTGAGGGGCAGGGGTCGAGGGTGGGTAGGAAGGACTACAATGAAAGGTTGGCTCTTGACAAGGCATCAAAGAAAAATTGATTGTTTTTAGTAAAATTAGTTCACTGTACAAAGTCTCTAGGCGTGCCATGAATGTTTAACTTATTGTAGATTATACTGCTTTATCACACTATATTTTTTTTTTCTAAAAATGCTTTAAAAATTGCTAACCGATCTTCTTGGCCACAGTTCAGAGTACAGTTGTGGAGCCTTATGTAGACTTAGAGAGTTTCCCCTCCTGAAGGCTAATATTGATCTCTGCCTGATCCTGCCAAGCTGGGGAAATAAGCATGAGTTGTTTCTTCAACGAAGAGCAACTCTCAAAACTGCTCTGGTTCTTAGAGGAGAGGCAAAAACACCAACGTTAGGACTTTCCTGGTGGCACAGTGGTTGAGAGTCTGCCTGCCAATGCAGGGGACGTGGGTTCGTGCCCCGGTCCGGGAAGATCCCACATGTCGTGGAGCGGCTGGGCCTGTGAGCCATGGCCGCTGAGCCTGCGTGTCTGGAGCCTGTGCTCCGCGGCGGGAGAGACCACAACAGTGAGAGGCCTGCGTACCGCAAAAAAAAAAAAAACAAAAAAAACACCAATGTTGCAAGTTTCTCCTGTAAAAGCTTTCTTGGACAAGTAATCCCTCACAGTTGTATAGCACTTTATGCTTTTAAAGCACTTTCAGATGCATTGTCTCATTTGAATTTTAGTGAATTGTATCATAAAGGACATTTTCTATATCATGTGTTTTTACATACTGCTTTTTCCACCATCAAAACCAATAAAAGGGCTTCCCTGGTGGCGCAGTGGTTGAGGGTCCGCCTGCCGATGCGGGGGACATGGGTTCGTGCCCCGGTCCGGGAGGATCCCACATGCCGCGGAGCGGCTGGGCCCGTGAGCCATGGCCGCTGAGGCTGCGCGTCTGGAGCCTGTGCTCCGCGGCGGGAGAGGCCACAGCAGTGAGAGGCCCGCGTACCACACACACACACACAAAAACATTTGATATGGTTAATTAGATTCTTATACCCTAAATACTCTCAACCTTTCACTGTTTTCATTTAGTTTTTGTTTTTGTTTTCTCTTTCCTTCTAACTAGAGAGCATTTTATGCTGTGGTCAGTTCTCTCGATGGTCCAAATTTCTAGTCTTTCACTTAGCAGAGTAACACGAGGCCTCTAAGACCTAGAAACTAAAGTCCGGGTTGGGGTGGATCTCTGGGGCTCTGTGTCATAGCCAGCTGTCCAGGTCATTCACTGGTAGTGTGAGAGTCACTGGGTCCTGTTCATGCTGTTGAAGGACATCAGAGGCTATCGACCAAAGTTTTAGAGCCAGACTAGACCAGGCTTTGAACTCTGGATTTACCACTTAGTAGCTGTGTGGCATCCTCTTTCAAGTGGTGATATCCACTTCATGTCATTTGTAAAGCTTCTAAGTACAGTAGAGTTCCTGCCATACAGTAGGCATTGAATGAATGTTCATTCTACTCCTTACTGCAGAGAAGGAAGACTGTTGAAAAGTGGAGTCACCCACAGTTTACGTGACAAGGGCTGGGGTTTGATCTTCTTGACAGAAGTAGAGTTGGGAAGGCCACCCTCAATCCCCAGGGTAACTTTGTGCGTTGCTAAACTCTGACCAGTCCACCAAGCCTGCTGAAACCAGGGCATCTGCTGACACCCCAGTGGATGCCATAGTCCCCATCAGGCAGGTCATGAGGTATCTACACACCATAATCCCAAAATGGCCCCAATGCATACCGTATTCCCAAAGAAGACTAGGCCAGCCAACCCCATAATTACACAACAGCAGATGCAGATATCACCAGCCAACCAGGATCTCTCAAGACATTTTGCTTTCCTAATATGGGGCAGAAACAGTTGGAGTGTTTTTGCTTTAAAAGATCTACTTCCTTTCTCTTTTCCTAAACCTCATCTCTGAGGAGCTCCTAGACCTGTTCCTCTGTCTGGGTCAAGTTTCCTGCTTTACCGCTCAGCACGCAGTCTTAGGTCTCCAACAGTTTTTTTTGTTTTGTTTTGTTTCGTTTTTCCTTTAACAGCATATACGAAGAACTAGTGTCTTAGCCTCTGGGGAAAAGTCTTGGTCTTTATCCCCCTGTGGAAGAAAGCAAACAGAAGCTCCCCACGAACTTAACTTGATAGTTGCTGATTCTTTGCCTCAAGGAGAGAACCAAGCTGGGAGAACTGGACTGAAAGGTCAGAAGAATTTGCTTCCACAAGACAAATGATCTCTCTGTGACAGACAGTGGCTCAGGTTCAACAAGCATGCATAGAGTACATACATTGGCCAAACACTGCACTGGATGCCAGGATATAAAGGTGAGTAGAAAACGGTCCTTATCCTAGCCTTCAAAGCCTACTTGAAGAATAAATGAAACCTGTGGTACAACCTGTCATGATTGTGACTGATGCTAAAAAAGGCTCAAAATGAAAAGTGCTCTGAGTCATAGAGGGGAAGTCATCAGCTCTAATGGGAGGAAAGGGAGCCAAGAGAAGGCTTCACACAAGGGGTTATACTGATGCTAATTAGAATCTCCATGTTGTTTCTAGCCAGCAGTTATTTTGTGAAAATGAAATAAATTATGGAGTTTATTGACACTTCTGGTCCATACTAATTCCTTTTTTTTCTTAACAATCTTTTCAACTTATTCATAAATTTCTATTTCACAAATGTATATGCATATATGCATATGTGCGTGCATGTCTATGTGTATATATGTACGTACATGAATATATTATAAATACTGTGCTTTCTTTTGTGACTCTTGGTCCTGCCTGTCTCACAAATTTCAAGCATTAAAATATGCTTGGGGCCTCCCTGGTGGCGCAGTGGTTGAGAGTCCGCCTGCCGATGCAGGGGATACGGGTTCGTGCCCCGGTCTGGGAGGATCCCATATGCCGCGGAGCGGCTGGGCCCGTGAGCCATGGCTGCTGAGCCTGCGCATCCGGAGCCTGTGCTCCGCAACGGGAGAGGCCACAGCAGTGAGAGGCCCGCATACCGCAAAAAAAAAAAAAAAAAAAAAAAAATATGCTTGAAGCTATGCTTCTTCTACATAGATGATTTCTTCTAAATAAGCTGAAACTGGGTTCAGTATGCATTCCATACATACCTCTTGTGACATTAATCCCCCAAATACCTTCCTTTTTTCCTTTTGAAGGCTTCCATCTTTATTTTGTGCTCCATATTTTCTTCACCATGCCTGTCATGTAGTTTGCCAGCATCCTGCAGCCTGTAACCCAGCAACGTGCCCCAGGATCCCTTACAAGAAATACCTGGAGAGGCCCAGTATTGTGTGGTCTTGTTATGTAGCCCTGGACTTTCAAAGCTCCATGCAGGCCTCCAACTTCCCAACAGGTTTGTACTTTGGAGCTTGTTGCCGTCTTGATTGTGAGGAGACGCTCTATGCCCCGCACTCCTCTGTTGATTGCCCTTAAGAGTATTTTCTGTTAATAGAATATTTGCTGGAGTTTTCCGTTTCAACCTGTCTACAGCTGCCTGTCCTTGAGCCGTCGCTGAGTCACACTGGTCCGAGGAGAAGGGATTGTTCCCGCTCCCGTTTTCCTTGGAAGAGAGCTTGAAGTAATGTAACCTGGTAAAGGTTCCTTAACTGAACCCAAAACTCTACTTACTGTGCAGTTCCTGTAAGCGTCCTCCCTAGCTGCTGCTACTTCATCATTTTATGTCCATTCTTGGGTAGTAGGGTGGCCTTGGTTGAAGCTTACCTCACATCCCTCTATTATATAGGACACAAAAGCACTTTACAAACTATAATGCATTATACACACATGGAGTCTTATTGTAATTATGTTAGAAACAGCCACTCATTAAAGAGTAGTCTGTCTGCATAGATCACACCCATCTGTCCGTCCTTTAGCACCATTTACGTGAACTGCTTGGGGACTAAGTTGCCTTACTGTTCCTTGCAGTCAAGAGGCTACCCGTGTGACAGCACAAGAGTCCAAAAGAGACTTCAACGTTTCAGGAATATCCCTGTATTTTAAAATATATATATAATGAACATTGATTAATTCTGGATACCTGTATATTTTTTAATATCATCTACGGTTTTTTCTGCATTTGTAAATTTAAAAAATTAAAAATCCTTCCTGAGCAGAACTCTATATCTGCTAAAACATACATAATTAATGTATAAGAACAGGAACCCAGTTCTGCTGAATCGACTGGCTCCTAAAGGTAACTTCTAAATCTTCCACATTTACCTTTTTTCTTTAAAAAATGTTCATTTTCCAGTTTTTCTTAGCATCCCCTCCCCTATTTATGCTGAGAATACCCACTGTGCTTGTCAGAGCATATTTGTAATAGTAGGCAACTGGAAACAATAGGAAGCAGATGCAGACACTGAGAATTTAAGTCTAATGACTGATGGTATGTTGATGAAAACATGTTAAATTTTTTTTTAATTAATTAATTTATTTATTTATTTTTGCTGTGTTGGGTCTTCGTTTCTGTGCGAGGGCTTTCTCTAGCTGCGGCGAGCGGGGGCCACTCTTCATTGCGGTGCGCGGGCCTCTCACTGTCGCGGCCTCTCTTGTTGCGGAGCACAGGCTCCAGATGCGCAGGCTCAGCAGTTGTGGCTCACAGGCCTAGTTGCTCCTTGGCATGTGGGGTCTTCCCAGACCAGGGCTCGAACCCATGTCCCCTGCATTGGCAGGCAGATTCTCAACCACTGTGCCACCAGGGAAGCCCCCATGCTAAATTTTTAAAGTGCCATTTTGAATTGTACATTATACAATGACTAAAATGAGTTAAACATTGTATATATATTGTGCAGGTATTGGGGGGGATAAAATTGGGAAGGAATATGAAGAACCAAAAATTACCATACAGTAGGGAAATTATGGGTGACTTTTAAAAATTGCTTGTAAAAATTTAAAGTCTATTAGCTATAAAGAAAAATGAATGTCCTTCCATTTATGTCTTCATGCCATTGAGCTTTGTACTTCCTTTTGTGACTCTTGCTTCTGCTTTTCTGGCATGTGTTCAAGTGTTTAAGTGTTATTTATACTCCTTCTGTTATAGTACATTCTAGCTATAAATGGTGATTTTTTTCCACAGAAGCTGAAAATGGGTCAGTATGCAGATCTCCGTCCCTTCCTCCTTAATTTTTATTTCTGTGAAGTGTGAGCTCTACTGTTAAGCACCTTAAGAATCAGCCTTGCCTCACATTCCCTGTTACTCTTCTTCCAACAGCCCTGGGAGTGTAGCGAGGAGACCCTGCTAGGAAACATCCTCTTGAACTTTAGCGCTTCATTTCTTTGCATGGATGGCCCAGTCTTGGTGCAAAATTAAAAATCACCTTGCTGATTCTCTCTTTGGTGTATCCCGTCATTCCTCTTAAGCCACCAAAGCTATTATTTTTTACCCTTTTATGGTATACTGTGTGCCTTGTGAGTCATGCTCCTGGAACATTTTGCTTGCTTTGCAGTATGAGTTACCCCAAAATCTGAGAATTTCGAAATGCAAGTGTTCCCCAATTCCCAGCAGGTTTTTGGGGTTTTTTTTAAAATTTATTTATTTTTGGCTGTGTTGGGTCTTCGTTGCTGCGCGGGCTTTCTCTAGTTGCAGTGAGCAGGGGCTACTCTTCATTGTGGTGCACAGGCGTCTCACTGCGGTGGCTTCTCTTGTTGCAGAGTACGGGCTCTAGGTGCGTGGGCTTCAGTAGTTGTGGCACATGGGCTCAGTAGTTGTGGCTTGCAGGCTCTAGAGCAGAGGCTCAGTAGTTGTGGCGCACGGGCTTAGTTGCTCTGCGGCATGTGGGATCTTCCCAGACCAGGGATCGAACCCGTGTCCCCTGCACTGGCAGGTGGATTCTTAACCACTGCGCCACCAGGAAAGCCCCCCCAGCAGTTTTTTTGCTTTAAAAATGTCATCACTGATATATAATACATGGATATATAATATATATGAATATATGTAAATATGTTTATAGTATATGTATATGGATGCCAAAGTATGCATCAAAAATATAAAATCATGTATTAGAATAGTAAACACTGAATTGAGGAGAGATGTTTTGTTGTAATGATAAACACTGGCAAAGAGAAATAGAGTCAGTCCTTAGTATACAGGCCCTTAATGGATTGGCAATGCTTTTTTTTTAAGGGGAGCAAATATGTTATAATGTTAAGATTTGATAAAGCCAAGGGGTGGATGTATATGTGTTCCTATACTAGTCTCTATTATTGTCTCTGTGCACAAACTATTTCACAATTTTTTTAATGTTGTTTGAACTTCTTTTTTTTTTAATTCTTTTTTTTTTTTTTTTTTTGGCCACTCGGCTTGTGGGATCTTAGTTCCCCAACCAGGGGATTGAACCTGGGTGCGTGTCAGTGAAGTCACCAAGTCTTAACCACTGGACCACCAGGGAAGTTACTGAACTTCTTATTCCATTGTGCTGGTACCATTGAAATCTTACAGAAGACAGCAGTGAGGGCATTTTGGAAGTGGAACGGGAGGGGACCCTATACAAAGTGGGGAGTTGAGAGATACAGGTCATAGTTAATGGAACAGGAAGCAAAAGGACATATAGTAAGAAAACTACAAAGAGGAACTAAAGTGCATTAGCTAAAATTACAATAGAGGACTTAAAAATAGTGAGACATTCATACTGAGAGGAGGGAGGATCTAAGTGAACTAAGCACTCATGTATCAGAATGGGAAGGAAGTCTACAGATAAAGTCTGTCTGATAAACAAAGAAGTGGCAATATGACTGTATTATTTGAGGGATAGGGAAGTAACCACCCAAAAGAATTAAAGAACTGTAGCTGTTGAAAAGTTAAACTTGGTTGCTTCCCAAGTGTGGGTCTAGTAGAGTTTGGGTGGAAGGCAAAGGGTGGGGTAGGGCTGGGATGTCGCAGCGGGGCATTCTTACCTTTTGCAATAAGTTCTTCAGCACCACTGAATTTTTTTTTTTTTATAAATGTGCACACATACTGCTTTGATTTAAAAAAAAAAAAAAGTTTTAAAGATTAACACAATAGGGACTTCCCTGGTGGTCCAGTGGCTAAGACTCCACCCTCCCAATGCAAGGGGCCTGGGTTTGATCCCTGGTCAGGGAACTACATCCCACATGCCGCAAACTAAGAGTTTGCATGCCGCAACTAAAAAGATCCCACATGCTGCAATGAAGATTTGCATGCCACAACTAAGACCCAACACAGCCAAATAAATAAATAAATAAATATTGGGGGGGAAAAGATTAACACAATAGTAAGACCATCAGACCCAAGAAAATATCCCCCTCTTCAATAACTTGATCAAGTTACTATTCACATCTTAAGCTATGTTGTCTGCTTGCAAATAAATTGTTTTCCTCCTCAATTTTCAATTGTTATCCTAGAATTATCCTTTGTTTTTCTTTCTCTGTTTCTTTTCCTTCTTTTAATTTTTACCCTCTGCAAACATTTTAGAAATAATTTCTCTATGCAGAAATTTGAAAGCTACTTATCCATTTATGGAAAGTTTGTTTCTGATGGACTATTCAGTGAAACAAGGAAAACAATTCAACTGGCTTAAAACATGCCTTTGGTAAGGATATAAAAATAGAAGGTAGAGCCATGGGGCTGGAGGGATAGAGAATAGAGTAGCTGCTAATGGGCTTTTTGGGGGGTGATGAAAGCATTTTAGACTTAGAGAGTGGTGATAGTTGCACATCTTTGAGAATTTACTAAAATGACTGAACTGGGGACGTCCCTGTTGGCGCAGTGGTTAAAAATCCGCCTGCCACTGCAGGAGACATGGGTTCGAGCCCTGGTCTGAGAATCCCACATGCTGCGGAGCAACTAAAGCCTGTGCATCACAGCTACTGAAGCCCATGCACCTAGAGCCCATGAGCCACAACTACTGAAGCCTGCGCGCCTAGCACCTGTGCTCCGCAACAAGAGAAGCCACTACAATGAGAAGCCTTCACACTGCAAAGAAGAGTAGCCCCTGCTCACCGCAACTAGAGGAAAGCCCACGCGCAGCAACGAAGACCCAACGCAGCCAAAAATAAATAAATAAATAAATAAATTTAAAATGACTGAATCGTACACTTTAAAGTAGTGAATTTTATGTATGTGAAATGTATCTCAGTTTTTTTTTAAGTCCGTGAAAAATACTACAAGCGAATAAATTAAAATGATAATCATTATATTATACTTGGGGAGTATTTTTTTCTATCCCATACTTCCCTAAAGTTTTGGTAATGTGATACTACTTACATAATTTCAGAAATATTTTAAAGTAACATCATTTTCCTCAGTGTGTGGTACTATCTTCATGTGTCTAATTTTTCCTCCTAATGTCATAACATTTTTAATTTTCTCCTGTACTCAAAAGTGCATAATTATTCACGTGTTGATCAGTTTTATTTATAGTTTGGGGTTTGATGTTACTCTCATTCTTGTTTGGCTTTCTCTTTTCATCATTTTGATGCTGCCAGATTGGTACTTGTGGTTTGTTCTTTCTTCAGTTTTCTTCACTCACTAGAACACTTTACTGCTTTCCTTGAGAGCTTTCCCTGAAACACCTATGAATGCCTTAACCAAATTGTGACTTCGTGAAAAAGGGGCTGGATTTTTCTGCCTTGAATCATTCCTCAGTCTAATCAAAGCTGGCAGGAAATCTGGAGGAGGGGGATAAGGAGCACAGGGAGAGTAAGAGGAGGAAAAACTGGTAGTTACTGAGCTCTTTTATGTTCCAGGCTGTCCATGCATTTTCTCAATACTCCCTCTAGCCTGAGAGTATTACCCTCTTCATTTCAATGTGGTGTCCAGGGCTCAGATAGGTTAAGCAACTTGCTCCAGGTCACACAGCTGGTAAATAGTAACGGCAAGTATCAGACCCAGCTCTGATAAAACCAGTGCTGTCTCCTCTACACTGTCATTTTTAGTTAGGTCAGTTCTATTGAGACACGTTGCCAAGATGGCCTCCGAAAGTTTATATCAACTTATAACAATAATTAGTGGATTTTCATGTCTATTGGTTATTTACATATTTGCCATTAGTAGATTCTCTTATGTGTATTAGCTATTTATATAATTTCTTCTCTGAATTTCCTGCTTATTCCTTTTTCCTGTTCTCCTACTGTGTTATATGTTGTTTATGATTCTTACTGACTTGCAGCACCCTCTCTATATCATGGCTAATGTTTTTTTTGTTTCTGTTATGATGATTTCTTAGATTGCCATTCATTTCCTTTGTTTATTGTACTTTTACATGTAAAACAATTATACTTGTTCACACTTTAATCTGTTTTCTTTATGGTTGCGGGATTACTGTTACTCTAAGAAATTATTTTACCACCCTGAGGTTATAAAAACATTTCTGTGAATTTTGTTCTTAGTAGTTTTAGCATTTTCTTTTTTATTAAAAAATATTCAAGTCTTTGATCTACCTGAAATTGAGCTTAGTATGTAGTATGAGAGGGAATTAACATTATTCTTTCTTTTAACAATAACCAGTTTATCTTTCTCTTAAACAATAACCAGTTGTCCCAAACCAACTCATTTTACTTTATATACTGATTTTGTATGCAACCTTTGTGGAATACTAAATACACACACACACACACACACACACACACACACACATGTATATATACTAAATTGAGATACACACATATACAAGAATCCGTCTCTACAGATGGCCAACAGGCACGTGAAAAGATGCTCAGCATCACTAATTACTAGAAAAATGCAAATTAAAACTGCAATGAGGTATCACCTCACACCAGTTAGAATGGCCATTATCAAAAAGTCTACACATAATAAAACCTGAAGAGGGTGTGGAAAAAAGGGAACCTTCCTACACTGTTGGTGGGAATGTAAACTGGTGCAGCCACTATGGAGAACAGTATGGAGGTTCCTTTAAAAAACTAAAAATATATCTACCATACCACCCAGCAGTCCCACTCTTGGGCAGATATCCACAAAGACAAAAACTCTAATTCAAAAGTTATATGCACCCCAATGTTCGTAGCAGCACTATTTACAATAGCCAAGACATGGAAACAACCTAAATGTCCATCAACAGATGAATGGATAAAGAAGATGTGGTACATATATACAGTGGAATATTACTCAGCCATAAGAAAGAATGAAATAATGCCATTTTCAGCAACATGGATAGACCAGGGATTATCATACTAAGTGAAGTAAGTCAGACAGAGAAAGACAAATATCATATGATATCACTTATATATGGAATCTAAAGATATGATACAGGGACTTCCCTGGTGGTCCAGTGGTTAAGAATCCGCCTTCCCATGCAGGGGAAGCTGGTTTGATCTCTGGTCGGAGAACCAAGATCCCACATGCTGCAGGGCAACTAAACCCACGTGCCACAACTACTGAGCCGGCGTGCTCTGGAGCCCGTGTGCCACAACTAGAGAGCCCACGTGCCTCAACTACTGAGCTCGCGCACTCTGGAGCCCATACACCACAATACTGAGCCTACACGCCACAACTAGAGAGAAGCCCATACACCACAACAAAAGATCCTGCATACCACAACAAAGATCCCGTGTGCTGCAACTAAGGCCTAATGCAGCCAAATAAATAAATATTAAAAAATAAAAATATGATACATATGAACTTCTTTACAGAACAGAAATAGACTCAGACATAGCAACAAACTTATGGTTACCAAAGGGGAAAGGCGTGGGGAAGGAGGGATAAATGAGGAGTTTGGGATTAATAGATACACACTAATATACATAAAATAGATTAAAAATAAGGACCTACTCTATAGCACAGGGAACTCAATATCTTGTAATAACCTATCGTGGAAAATAATCTGAAATAAATATAGATATATAGATATGAATCACTTTGCTGTATACCTGAAACTAATACAACATTGTAAATCAATTTAAAAAAAAGAATCTAAATTTTCTAGTCTGTTCCATTGTTTTTTTTGCCTATTCTTAAACGAGTACTACGCTGTTAATTTTGATATTTGATAGGACAAATCTCATCTTCTTGCAGTATCTATTAAATAAACAAACAAATCTCACAAATAAATAAATAAATTTTCTACCCAAAGATGCTAAAGGACTTGCTCCAAATTCATGTATAATTTAGAGATAGAATCCAGAGAATAATCTCACTATCTTGACTTTGGGTCATGTATTCATTTTCTTTAACAGACTTTTATTGAGTGCCTACTATGTGCCAGAAGCTGTTGTAGCTTCTGAGAATCCAGCAGTGAAGGAAACAAAAAAATTTATGCCCTCGTGGGGGTAATACATATTATTTTTATAGATAATATATATATAGATGATATTATAGGTAATACAAATAGGTATGTTCTCTATATACTTCTGCTAAATTTCCTAATTTTTGAGAAATAAATCTTAGTTATTCCTTCAGCATAATTGAAAGAGCTGGAATCTTGCACTTTCTATTTCACAGCTTCTTTTCCTTGCATATAAATGTTTTAAATTCTACAGTTTCATTTCTCTCTCTCTCTTTTTTTTTTCTTTTTTTTTGCGGCACGCGGGCCTCTCGCTGTTGTGGCCTCTCCCGTTGCAGAGCACAGGCTCCGGATGCGCAGGCTCAGCGGCCATGGCTCACGGGCTCAGCGGCCATGGCTCACGGGCTCAGCGGCCATGGCTCACGGGCCCAGCCGCTCAGCGGCATGTGGGATCTTCCCGGACCGGGGCACGAACCCATGTCCCCTGCATCAGCAGGCAGACTCTCAACCACTGCGCCACCAGGGAAGCCCCATTTCTCTTTTTTTAATGCAAAGTAGTTTCTCTTCTATATCCAAGTTTGGTTTCTAAAAACCTATTTGTAGAGAATTCATTGTTGAGGAGCTTAAGACTTTGTGAGGAAAATTAAGGTCACAGTTAAACTAGAAAAATACATATTTTCCTTAAACAGTGCTGTAATTAAAATAAAATAATACATCTAGCACATATTATGCATCTGAAATTAGTCATTAATTTTCCTTCACCATGCCTTGCTCAGGGGGAATTTTTCAGAACTTCTCTTCAATGAAGTTTCCAAAGTTTCAGAAGATGAAACTTCTGATTATATTATTTATATTATATTTATATATATATTTATATATATATTATATTAGAGCATGATGAGTCTTTTTTCCTCCGTAAGTTCTGATCATTACATTTCAAATTTTATGACTTGGAATAATTGAATCCCAATATCTAGTATCAACATGACCCCAAAGAAAGTGACTTGACAGGAGTTAAATGTAATTATATGTTTGGGCTCTGAAGTTTTACAAATCTGGATTCAGAACCAGCTTTGCCACAGAATCACTGTCATGACCTTGGGCAGGTGAGGTCACCTCTCTAAATTAGGATCTCCACCTATAAATTGGTAAGAATAATAATAGCGCTTCATAGATTGTTGAGAACATTAAATAAGCAAGAACATGTAAAGTTAACAGCTTAGTGCTTGTTACATGATATATGTTAAATACGTGTTAGCCAGTACTATTGTTACTGAGATGTTTGTCAATATCCTTTCAGTACAAAGAACAGTGGTTCATTTGGGTGGTGGAAGTATGGGCACTGTGAGGATATTTGTGGAAATAAAGACTTTAAGGGCTTCCCTGGTGGCACAGTGGTTGAGAGTCCGCCTGCCAATGCAGGGGACACAGGTTCGTGCCCCGGTCTGGGAAGATCCCGCATGCCGCGGAGCGGCGGAGCCCGTGAGCCATGGCCACTGAGCCTGCGCATCCAGAGACTGTGCTCCGCAACGGGAGAGGCCACAACAGTGAGAGGCCCGCGTACCGCAAAAAAAAAAAAAAAAGACTTTAAGAATCTTCCTGTAATTCAGGAAAAATGATGCAGTCAGTCCTCGTGGACACTGGCAGTCATTCAGGAACTAGAGGCATCCAGTGAAGAGTTGCCAATCTGAGTCACCTTGTTGCCTTGGCAAGTTCAGGGATCCCAGAATTGCAGTGACTCAGCATCCCTCCATCTGCCCTGCCACTATTCCTATTTCTACCCACCAATTTCTCAACTCTCCTATGAATACCTTGTGATTTTAGTTTGTCTTTTCTGATAACTTAAAGCTTCAACTTATTCACAGTTTGTCGGTTCAATGTCAAATTTCTAGGAGATAGTGGTGTCTGCTTGACCGAAAATATCCCTGTTTGGACAGAGGTTCTATGCCAAACCTCCTCATAGGCCATAAACCCATAAAATTGGTTGCTTTGGGATTACATGCTCCTTCCTGGTTCCAGCCAGCTGAGGTAGGAGAACTGAGAGCTAAGGGATTAGGGAAGGGTGGGAGAGGTCACATAGTGTGGAACATGACTGTTCTCTCAGTAAGAGCCACAGGTTTTGTGGTTTCTCCAAATGGGGCCATGTGATGACTGGCTTGCCCATAACCTATACCTTGGATAACTTACATCTAATCTATTCAACATAGCAAAAAAAGAAATGTATCACTTCTTCCCCCCATTCATAGTTACTTTATTATTTTGATTGGTTTCAAACTTGGCACAAAATGGGGAAATTATTGGCTCAGAGGCTACAGGAAAAATGAAAATGTAGATGGCCAAACCCAGTCTTTCTTCCCATATTACTTTGCTTCTTGTTTTAAAATTATACCCTGTTTCTTTGCTCTCTGATCCCCATAAACTGTGACTCTAACCTTGACTGATCTAATGCTCTCTCAGTGACCTGCTTCCAGTTTACAAAACACTTGGCCCATATATATGGTTTATTTTTAGCTCCCCTAGGCTTCCTCTGAACTCCTTTTACTTCCTTAAAGTCTTAATGTTTTTTTTTTTTTTGTGGTATGCGGGCCTCTCACTGCTGTGGCCTCTCCTGTTGCGGAGCACAGGCTCCGGACGCGCAGGCTCAGCAGCCATGGCTCACGGGCCCAGCCGCTCCGCGGCATATGGGATCCTCCCAGACCGGGGCACGAACCCGTATCCCCTGCATCGGCAGGCGGACTCTCAACCACTGCGCCACCAGGGAGGCCCAAGTCTTAATGTTTTAATTCCTTTACTCTCAGGACTCACGTTACTTCCTTTTCCTAAAATAGTTCGGTACCTGCCATGATGCTTCTCATTTACTTTGTGCTTTACCTCCATGTTTTCCCTGGAAGTCTTTCCTCTCACTTTTTCCTTGCCTCTTTGTCATTGAGCTCATGAAGCTGCTAGAGTAAGTAATCTTGGTACTGTTTCCCCAACAAAGGTTTGTTTTGGCAATCGTCCACTTTTTCTTTTCTTTTCTTTTCTTTTTTTTTGGCCACACTGCATGGTAGGTGGGATCTTAGTTCCCCAACCAGGAATCACACCTGCACCCCCTGCATTGGAAGCGTGGAGCCTTAATCACTGGACCACCAGGGAAGTCCCCATTCTTATTTATTTTTTTTAAATAAATTTATTTTTTCATTTATTTATTTTTGGCTGTGTTGGGTCTTTGTTGCTGCGTGCGGGCTTTCTCTAGTTGCAGCGAGCAGGGGCTACTCTTCGTTGCGGTGCTCGGGCTTCTCATTGCAGTGGCTTCTCTTGTTGCAGAGCACGGGCTCTAAGCACGCAGGCTTCAGTAGTTGTGGCACACGGGCTCAGTAGTTGTGGCTTGCACGCTCTAGAGCTCAGGCTCAGTAGTTGTGGCACACGGACTTAGTTGCTCTGCAGCATGTGGGATCTTCTCGGACCAGGGATCAAACCCATGTCCCCTGCAGGGGCAGGCAGATTCTTAACCATGTGCCACCAGGGAGGTCCCATTATTCATTTCTTTTTATCTTCACCATTTCCTGAAATTGAAATTGATGAAAGTGAAATTCATCTTCTTGTTTTTTTTCTATTGCCCCCTTTATCTCATTCTTCTCTTACAGAATCAGTTAATTCTTCTGCATTCAAATGACAAATAATACCAAATACTGCCTGTGTTAATTTGCTAGGGCTACTATAACAAAGTACCATGACTGAGTGGCTTAAACAGCAGAAATTATTTTTCTCACAATTCTGGAGGTTGGAAGTTTGAGATCAGGATATTAGCAGGACAGGTTTCTTCTGAGACCTCTCTTTGGCTTGTAGATGGCCATCTTCTCTCTGTTTCCTCACATGGTCTTCCCTCTCTGTGTGTTTGTCCTAATTTGCTCTTCTTATGGGGACACCAGTTGTATTAGATTAGGGCTCGTAAGTAGTGAGAGAGGGACAGGAATCTGTGATTCCCAGGCACTTTCAGGTTTGGAATTCACTAGCCCTGATGATCCTGATCAACTTGAATGTTTACTAGTTGTCCCTAAAGCTGCTTAACAACAGACTTGGGGCTTTGAGGTAGGCCACTGAATGAACCAAAGAGCTGCCACTTTTATCTTTTTCCTGCATTGAGCTGTGATGTGATAAAGTTATTCTGTTTTCGTTAAAAACAGTTTAAAAGACTATTGCTTTGAAAACAGTTGAGTGGTAGTGGAAGAAAGAGGGTCAGCCTTTGAAGACATACAGGTCAGGATTCGAACCCCAGTATCACCACTTATCTCACGCAACCTTGGGTGAGTTGCTTCATCTCTCGGAGTCTTGCTTTCTTTATCAGTATATGGTGGAAAGGACACCAAGCTAGGAGGTGACTGCACATTCTTTGAGGTCATTGTTGTATTCCTGGTCCTTGGCATTTAGTTGCTCACAGAACATTTGCTGAATGAGCTAATAATTTATATGTAAACTATCTAGCATAGCACCTGCTTAATAAGAGGGAGTTAGTGTTACTATTACTGCAAGCTTTTTCTCCTTTCTTTTTTGTTTTTTCATCATGCTCAAATACCACATGTGCTTGCACTTCAAATTTCAGAAAAAGATCATTTGAAGAGGTGTAGGGATTTGGGCAGGATACAGTTGAGAGATAGCCAAAGGGGACTTTATTTTGACCTGTAACTTTTATAATTTTACAAGGAAAGTATATTCATGTATATTTGTTCTATTAGAGAAAAAATAGAAAAATTTAAAAAGTAAATAAAAATCTTCCTTTACTTCACCCATGAATGGTCTACCAGCCAGCTTAGGAGTTTTTCTTTGATTTTTCATTTATAATTCTGCACACACACACACACACATCAGACACAACTTTCCATCTAATATATTTTCCTTTCCTTTAAACAAGCTGCCTTGAACTGCCTTTTCTGATGGAGAAATATGTAGATCTCTTCTTAGTCAGCAGCTGCCTCACCCTCTGTCATCTAAACCCCTTAGTTTATCATGTTCAGAACAATTCCACTTAATTTACTTAAGGCTTTTATCTTATCTCGTGAAGGACTCTGGTTACCACATCTCTTTTTCTCCGTGGTGAACACACAGAGTGTGGTGCTGTGCACAGCCTGGGCAGAGAGTGGCCTCTTAACCCTTGGATCCCAAGTGACAGCCATCTGTCCAACATTCTCAGCCTGGCTGGCAGGACCCTCCTGCTTGGGCCTCACTTGCCTTAGTGTTCTTTTCCAGCCACGTGTAGGTAGACTTCTCAGCATCTCTAGTGTATGGTAAACTCCTTGGGTGTGGAGCTGAAGCCTTCAAACTGTTTATGTCCCTTCAGCCCAATGGTGCCTTTCTCATGAAGGAAATGTTCCTGTTGGATGACTGAAACTGGAGTTTTGATCTTATATTTAAAAAAAAAAAATTGGTTGTCACTACTTTTTATCTATAATAAATAGAAGTTGTGGCCAAGAAGCAACTACCCATTTTTGTAACAAGTAATTTCCAATTGTCTACTGTTTTTCAAGGTTTCAGCTTCCCTTAGTCACGTACTTATCCTGAGCTCTACACTGAATGTCCTGTGTTTTTCCCCATCTATTAATTGGCTAAAGACATGTTTAACTTCTGCTCCTGCAGAATATGCTGATTTTTAGAATTTATTTTCAGTGACAACCACGTCACTGGATGAGAATATTTTACTGGAGAAATTTCAGCATCTCATCTTCTCACCCAGAGTGTTGGTTTGTTTGTTTGTTGGTGGTATTGCTTAGTAAAGACCACTGGCTTTGGGAAGCCCTGGGTTTGAATCCTGGATCTGCCATTTAGTAGTATGTGGCTCTGGACTACTTATTTCACTTTTCTAAGGCTTATTTTATTTTTTTATAGTATTAAAAGAAAAAACTGGCCGTATGTAATGATTGTGAGGATTAAATGAGAGAATGATGTTACGAACATAGCTCAGTGGCCAGTCCACAGATAATGCTTAATCAACAGTATCTATGATTATGATCAAGGTGGATATTATAAACTTTATTCATTCATTTATCTATCCATTCATCCGATTATTATATCAAAGCCACTTCCCTAGTCACTATGGGAAAACAAAAATGATTGAGACATTCATTCTTCCTACTTTTACTAAATGTGTGTGTGTGTGTGTGTGTGTGCACTTTTACTATCTCTATATATTTAACTATGCAAACCGTGGTGATATAAGTTATAAGCACTGGCAGTATCCATGGGGTTTTTTTATGTTCATCACTTAACCAACAAGCCTTTATTAAATATCCTTAATACTTGATACTCTGAGGAACTCAGGAGTACTATACACTCAGTAGTCCTTACAAGAAGTTTCTATGGAGATACAGCTACATATATAACAAAGAAGGACTGTATATAATTGAGAAATTGCAGACTACAGAACAGTGGTTCTCAGCCTGCTCTCAGCCGGCACGCATCCCAGCAACTGTGATTCACAGGGACACACCCTCAGTTAACCATGGTTGTGCCAGCACCTGCTCTTCCCCCATTACTCAGCAGATTGCAAGAGTAAGTATAGTGTAAAAACAGGGATAGCTTCTGAGCTCAGTAGTTTTGTTTTGTTTTGTTTTAAGTTGATTATTAGCGAATTTCAGCGCTTTCACTATCAGATAAAAATGATTTGGCTGAGATTGAGAAACAGTCAGAAAAGGGTCATAAAGTAAAATGCCTGCAGGGAGTGAGGTGAGCTGAATCTGAAAACCTACAGGAAGCCAACATGGAAAAAAACCTCAGTGAGCGGGATCCATTTGCCTTTTAAATGGGTCTGCCCACATCGCCCGAGGGAATCAAAGGACCCGTATTGCCAGCAACTCTGGTTTCTCAAACAACCCAGACGTCTGGGATTTTATGTGAAATCTCTGGATTTTAATGTTGATTCAAACAATTTTAAAACAGTATGAGACATCAAACACATCTGCTTTATCTCAAACCTACAGACCAAACTTTTAAGTTTTATACCCTAGTCAATAAAAATATGTTGAACATGCAATTCAGAATATAATTTATAAATTATATACGTGTACTCAAAATGTATGAATTGAATGTTAATAATGCCTTCTTTCTTTTAGGAAAAAAGTATATCTAAACGGATGTTCTCACATTTGCCTTCTTCACCCTAGAGCACCACCTTGGTGTGCTGTCTGGACCCCGGGTGCTGGAGGAGTTAAAGGTCATGGGTAAGTGAAAAGACCTTCTCTCTTGCTCTCTCACCCCTGACACCCAAGATCCCAGTTCCCTTCCTCAAAGCAGCCACTATAAATAGTTGGGGGGGGGGTTTCTCCTGTATTTTTCATTGTATATTAATTTATTCAAAGGAAATGTATTAATAGCTACTATGGACCAGGCCCTGTTTTGAGTACTTGGGGTCTTCCCTCACGGGACTGTACCTGCTGTTAGGGGAGAGAGCTAATAAACAACTAAACATTCAATACACAACTAAATGTCAAATGGTGATCAGTGCTATGAAGACAATTAAGTCAGGGTGAGGTGAGAGACAAGGACAGGTAGGTGATGAAGCGGGAGAGAGAGTACAGAGACAGGGACTAGGAAAGGTCCCTCTGAGGAGCTGACATCTGAGCAGAGATCTGGGTGAGAGGCCAGCCTAGTATCTGTGAAAAGCACTCTAGGCAGAGGGACCATGAGTTGTAGTAAGAATGAGCTAGAACAGGACGAGCATGAGGTCAGAACCGGGTCACAGGAGGTTGTGGAGACCTGGTGAGGAATCCGGTTTTATTTGACCTGATGAAGAAAACTTTAAAGGTTTTGAACGGGGCGGGGAGGGTGAGAGGGATGATGTCATTTAATTTTTCTTTTAACCGGATGCCTTGGGCTGCTGTGTGGTGACTAGACCGAAGCAACGAGAAGGCTGCTGACCTAGTGTAGGCAAGAGGTGATGGCTTTCCTAGGATTAGAGCAACAGAGGGGTGAGATACGGATGGAATCAGGATTTTTTTTTTTTTTTTTTTTTTTGCCCCTCTGCCCACGGGATCTCAGTTCCCCAACGAGGGATTGAACCCCGTACCCGCTGCAGTGTGGAGTCCTAACCGCTGGACCACCAGGGAATTCCCAGAATTGGGATTTATTTTGAAGGTAAACTCAACAGAGCTTTCTGATGAATTATTCTGTGCAGATACAAGCCTATATTTATATTTGCCACTCCCTCCATTTTTAAAATGCAGATAATAGCTTAGTATACAAACTATTCTGCATTTTGCTTTTTGTCACTTGATGTTAGACAGAGATTATTGCGTATCAGTCTGGATTAAAGACACTGATCACTTTCTTCTCTGCCTTTTTTCTTTCGGTTGCGACTTGTACTTAACATGCACATCATTTTAAAGACAAATATTTCTCTGTGGCCTTTTGTGAAACAGAGCAGGTCCCCGTCCCCTCACCTATCATTTACTCCTTCCCAGAGGCACCAATTTCACCTCTTTCACCTGATTATTTTGGTATTTGCCTCCATTTTGCTGGGTAACATTTTTGCACTGCTACTTCCTGACTCTCCAGTTTTAGATAAGATCTCTTGATTTTCCATTCGGGAAGAGGAATGGAAGGGTAGGACTCAGCTCTCTTTCATCCGTCCTGCCCCACTACCTGTCCTCACGTTTTGTACTCTTTTTTCTCATAATTTGGTCAAACTGTAATTTTCATTAGTTCAATATTCAGTGTTAACTGGCTGATTTACGATTAATTAAACACTAATGACCACTAAATCTGCTGTAAATTATGGTTAGTTTTATTTGCTAACAACATTGTTATCCTCAGAGTTAATAATGGCCTATTTTTTTCCTTTGCTTAGTTATCTTTATATTTGTCATGAATTCAACACCAAAATCTTTAACAGTTGTCTAAATCTTCTCTCAACATGTTCAGACGCATCAGATACGTTTTACAAATTTCATCTTCTTAAAGAATTTTCTCCTGGAAACTTCTGCTAAGCTCTGTGGTAGATTGCTAACGGAAATGTCCAACAATTCCCTTTCTTATAGCCATGCTCCTTTGCTCTGCAACTTTAAGTACACTTTCCACTTTAATTCTGAACTTGACCATGTGATTTGCTTTGGCCAATGAAATGTTAACAAGCACGGCACAGTAGTTGGAAAAGTCCTTGTGCTTTGGGCTCTTGGAGTCCTGCTGCCATGTGAAGAGTAAGGTTTACCTGCTGGATAAGGAGAGAAATATAGCCCAGTCACCACAGTGGCTCCAACCACCACCACCACTTGTCAGACATGTGAGTGTGGCCATCTGGAACCAATCAACCCCAGCTAACCTGCCAACAGACCACAGATGCGTGAATGACCCTAGCTAGGATCAGCCAGAAGAAATGCCAGGAATGTGTGAGCTTAATGGTTTGTTTTAAGCCACTGCATTGTGGATTGATTTGTTATGCAGCACTAGGTAGCTGATACAAGCTGCAATGTGGGTTGGTTTGCTGTGGGGTATAAATACTATCCTGGGACTCTCTTGACCACTGTCCTTGGACTGTCTTTTGCTTTTTTCCTATATTGGATCTCCTGTTTCCAGTAAGCCACATCTTCCTCTTGCTTGGTTTCATCCAGTGACTTCCCAAGAAAGGGTATATGATAAGTAAATTGTTTAAGATCTTGCATGTCTAAAAATGTATTTTTAAAGAAATTTTCATATGTAAATCATAGTTTGGTTGGGTGTAGACTCTAAGTTGTTAATTTTCCTTCAGAATTTTGAAAGGCTTTCTCCATTGCTTTGTAGCTTCCAGTGCTCCTGTTCAGAAATTAAAATTCTATGTCAGATGTTGATAAGACCACCACTCAATATCTGAAATAAAAGAACAAAGCTGAATTTAGTGCTTGCTGTAGTAAAGGAGAGCTATGCTGCTCAGGCACAGTCTCTCCAAGCAAAGCAGACGGTTAAGCTTGTCTGGGGCTTTGGGGAAGCACAGAGTTCAGGGACTGGTGGACTTTCACAGGCTTCAGTGGGTTGCCATCTGCAGAATCACAGTTCCTTGGGTGTTTTTATTGGAGTGAGTCCATCCCTAATGGGCCAGTGGTCAGAAGTGAGCAACTCATGCTGATTGGTTGGTTTGCAAAAGCATGTTCATCTGGGGATGTTGCCTTCGATTGATTAAGTGAGTTTAAAACCATTTAAATGGCCATTTGTTAACATGACCATAGAACAATCGCCTTTACCACATTTGGGAGAACATTTTTATTCTCACTAATTAACTGAGTCTATGCGTATGATCTGGATTTTTTTTTTTTCCTCTTTACAGTCTTGCAGGATCTTCTCCTTGCCCTAAATGTTTGAAATTTCACAATGTTGTACCAGTGTGAATCTGTTTTCACTTGGTAAATCTTTTGGTCTGGAAATTCAGATTATTAAGTATCTCCTCCTCTCCATCTTCTCTATCTTTTCCTCTTTTTTAATGCTAATTTTCCATGATCAGTTTCCGAATTTTTTTATCTCCTATTTTCCGTCTTCTTTTCTTTTTGCTGATAAAATTCCTCCACTTTATATTTTAACCTTTCTATCAAAGATTTTTATTTCTGCTGTTGTATTTAATTTCCAAGACCTTCTTTATGTTTTTGGAACATTCCATTTATTTACTTGTTTATTCATTTATTTGGGGGTAGAATTCTGTTCTTATTTCATAGTTACAGTCACTTCTCTCTGTGATGTTTTTGACATTTATTTTATCTTTATTTCTTCAACATTACTTTTTTCTCTTTATTTCATTTTCTATCTTCCAGGTGAGCTTTCTGCAGATACCTCATACATTGTCTTTGTATTTGATTTTGACACACTTAACAGTGTGATACTAAAATACTGACTGGAAGCTCTGATGATGCGAGAGATGGGCTGGTCTGATGTGAATTTTCCTATATGGGCATCAGACTGGGCCGTTTAATGGGGAGATTTCTGATGTCAGTATTTTTCTAATGTCATGTCTTTCTTCATGGACTAGCCATATATCCCAGAGAAGACTCTTTCAGTCTCCTGCCAGGAGGGTGAAGGTCTAGCTTTCAGTGTCCTGGACTCAGAACTGAGAAAGATGGATTTGGCATGTTATGTCTCCAAAGCAAATACACATACATTCATTTATTCCCCTGTTGTTAGTACAGCTCCCTCACCTGCAACTGCACTGGTATTCTTCCATGCAGACCATCTATTTTACTTCATTATGAAAATAAACCAGCATTCTTTGCCAGTTAAGGAAAGGTCAGTTTCTGGGATGCTGCTTGGATCTGGGGAGGAGTCTAAGGATCCAATTCCTTCTAAAACAGACTTCCTAACAATGCTCCTTATTAAATCTATACCCCTTTTATTTTCACTTCCACGAAGACCTGCTGCCATTAGTTTCTAAGTCTTAGATTTTCTGTAAATCAGATTAATTCCTAGTTTTCTCTACTGCTTGACTGAATTCAACTTTCTCAGCTGTGCTTATTCTATCACTATGTATTCATCTGCTTTCCAGCTTCCAAAATGATCCCTTCTCCAGCTCTCTCCATATTTTGGGTTTAAGCCTTAAAACATCCCTTCACTGGTTGTGTTAGTGGGGTCTCAGGAAGGTGAGAAGGTATAAGTACGTGTTAAATCTCCTCTCTTCACACAGAACCTGCTTTTTATTTTCTGTTTATGTGAAGTGTGTTACTGGCTTCATAATTGAATCGAGCTTATCATTTATGTGAGATCCATCTAAAGCTGGTTTATGAAAGATGGCTTCACTTACAATAAGCTTAAAGCAATGCTCTCCTCCTTAACACTACAGACAAGAAAAAATAATGTGGCACTCACCCAGTGAAGGGGAACACATAATTATAAATCAAGATTAATATGCCTGGGAACATTCTTTACATTCATTTGTATGCCCTTGCTAAAATGCAGACTGTATAACAACCTTAATAAGAAAATTCCTAAGCCTGTGCAGACTTGTGGGAGAGGTGTGGTCATGCATAATCTCACACGAAAATCTGCCCAGGCAGTGCATACTACAGAATTCATAATTTCCATTTTCATTCTGCACAGTAGCTCAAAGCCGGAAACATACGTGTTCATGAATCTTTGCCGTGTTAATCACTTTTTCCTGTTGCACCACAAGTTTAATACAGGCTTCTCGACAACCTGTCACTGGAGTAATCTGTTTACTAATCTTATGATAAATCACACACAAGGTAAGTTAAGATTGCTCTATTAATTGCAGTCAGTTTTTCCAGAGTTCTGCTCTTCGGCAGCCTTTTGGGGATGACTGGCTTCCTTCCCTAAAACCAAGCCAGACAACAGCACACTGAAACACTGGAAAACAAAAATAAACAGAATGTACATGTAGGCAGTTGTTCAGTTATTCCATCTCCCCCTGAAATAACTCCTTATTCTCTCCTGAAACCATTATCCACTCTCTCTTCCTTAAGACAATCTTCTCTTGATTCTGCTACCTCTCGTAGGTTGCCTTGGACCTTCCAGTGGTCTTTTCACACTTCCATCCTCTTTCATCCCTAAGCAGTGTTTACTGAGATCATTCACACCCTATTTATTGAAAGATAAATTCCAAAACAACTCAAACATAATGAGCCTCAGTAGGAAATCTTGATTTCCCACCTCAAACCCAAACCTTCACTCCTTTAACCATATGCTAGTTGGTAATAATAAAAGCTTATATAGAAGAGTTATTTAGCTATGGTGCTAAGTACTCTACATATATTAACTCTTTTCACTGTCACAATAACCCTATGAAATACAATCGATTATTATACCCATTTTTATAAAGAAGAAAACTGAGGCCAGAGAATTTGTGTAATTTGCTCAAGGAAAAATCCCTGGTCAGTGGCCATCCATATATGTGAACCGTACTCCCATTCATCCAGTTACCCAAGCCAGAAACCTAGGAATCAGCATTAATTTCTCTCTTTCCTTTTTTCTCTACATTCTTACCATCTTAGGCCAGGCTACTGTCATTTCTCACCTGAACCAGTGTACCAGCCTTCCAACTATTTCCATTCATGTTCCTTATAGACTATTTTTCATATAGCCGGCACCTGAATATGATAAATCCATAAACATAATGAGAGATCTTTAACAAACTTCTTTCAAAAACTGACTTCATGTCATCAAAATAGTATGGATAAAGATGTATCTTTATTGTGTGGACAACACAACTAACGAACAAAGTCTGATGGACATTTGTGGGATACTGCCCACACACAAGATAAGAGAATACACATTCTTTTCAACAACGCTTGGAACATTTACAAAACCTGACTATGTCCTAGGCCATAAGATGAGTTTCAGTAAATACCAAGTAAGGATTATCAAATAGACTACCATCTTTTTTTTTTTTTTTTGCGGTACGCGGGCCTCTTACTGCTGTGGCCTCTCCCGTTGCGGAGCACAGGCTTCAGACACGCAGGCTCAGCGGCCATAGCTCACGGGCCCAGCCGCTCCATGGCATGTGGGATCTTCCCAGACCGGGGCACGAACCCGTGTCTCCTGCATTGGCAGGCGGACTCTCAACCACTGCGCCACCAGGGAAGCCCTAGACCAGTCTTTGATCACAATGTAATAAACTTCAAATTAGTAACAAAAAGATAATCATCTTCTCTGCACTGATTTCCCCTGTGCTCTAGGGAACTACAATTCCCAGGCTCCCTTGGGCTCTGACAATGGGAGACACTAGCAGCACTGACCTTAGATTAGGAGACAGAAAGGGGAAAGGCAGGATGTTTCCTGCTTCCTATGGATTGCCTCTCTTGGCTCCCAGCTTCTGTTGGGCAGTCCCCACTTTGGCTCTAACTCACTTCAGATGGGTCCAGCTTTAAGCTTGGGTAAAGCCACCTCCTTCTGTTGTCCTTGCAGACCTGGAAGTGGTAATGACTTTCTGCTGTTGATAATCTCTGGATTGCCTCGGTGTCCCCGGTTGGCTTCTCAATCCATGGCCACCACGAAATCAATTCTCTGTATTAAATTCCTCTCCAGTCAAATCTATATATCTATATCTATATCCATCCATCTATCTATCATGACCAATATAACCCCATATATTTAGAAATCACATCTAAATGATTCATGAGTTAATATTTAGAAATGAGCAATTACACAGGGACTTCCCTGGTGGCTCAGTGATTAAGAATATGCCTGCCAATGCAGGGGACACGGGTTCGATCCCTGGCCTGGGAAGATCCCACATGCCGCGGAGCAAGTAAGCCCGTGCGCCACAACTACTGAAACCCGTGCGCCCTAGAGCCTGCGTGCCACAACTACTGAGCCCACGCACCACAACTACTGAAGCCCGTGTGCTCTAGGGCCCACGTGCTGCAACTACTGAAGCCTGCCCACCTAGAGCCCGTGCTCCCGCAACAAGAGAAGCCACCAAAATGAGAAGCCCATGCACCACAACAAAGAGTAGCCCCCCCCTGCCGCTTGCCACAACTAGAGAAAGCCTGCGTGCAGCAACGAAGACCCAACGCAGCCAAAAATAATAAATAAAAATTTTTTTTTAAAGTGAGCAATTAAACTACATACCAACATTTTGGGATGTCGGTAAAGTATTACTTACAGGAAAATTTATATCTCAAAAAGCAAGGTCTGATGTTGACCCTTCCCCAAGTTTGGCTGACTTGTTTGTGCTATATCCACCACTCTATTTGTTTTAACACTTTTCCTTTCTTTTACCAATTCTGTATAATTCTTTGACATTGAAGCATCCATAGCTCTGTTAAAAACTTCCACTGATACTGTCCTATTGGCCTTGGAAACAATACTTTCATCATCCATGCCTGCCCCAGGCATTAACTTTATGCTGGTTTCTGTATCCTAAAATTTGTATCTCTTGCCTTGCCTTCTCTTCTGAACACCATTCCCATGTTTACAATTGTGTATTGGACACACTACACATTTTTCAGAACACCAAATTTGACATGGCTAAACCTAAATTCATCATCCTGCTGCCCAGCCTCTAGAATCTGCTGTTCTTAATCCTCTGTGACCCTGTCACCTTCCCAAGTACCCATTCTTGAAAGCTCAGACACCTACAAGGCAGAGACCACATCTCTTTCATAGTAATGGCTTTTGTTCCAAGCACAGAGCCTGACATGTAACGAGTATGCAGTCAATACATATTGAATCATCAAAAGACTCCACCCTCTCTCTAATTCCATATCCCTATTTTTGTGTGTGTGTGTGTGTGGTACGCGGGCCTCTCACTGTTGTGGCCTCTCCCGTTGCGGAGCACAGGCTCCGGACGCGCAGGCCCAGCAGCCATGGCTCACGGGCCTAGCTACTCCGCGGCATGTGGGATCTTCCCGGACCGAGGCACGAACCCATGTCCCCTGCATCAGCAGGCGGACTCTCAACCACTGCGCCACCAGGGAAGCCCCATATCCCTATTTTTTATAGCTCTGTAATGCCCTCTCAAAGCCATACTCTGCTTTCTATTTTCATGTGACTAGTCTTGACTGCTCACCTAGAGAAAGGCACCAGGATAGGCTGAAACTGTGAGAGTTAAATTATAGCTAATCTCATAATAGTGTTCAACAAACACCACCTTAAAACCAAAATGCTTCTTAGCTAGAAAAGCAGGACCTGACTGCAGGGTTCTTAATGAGGTTAACATAATTGAGAAAGAATGTGTTGACCCGATGGGGAGTTGGTATGCGGAAAAGACTGCAAAGGCTAATATACCAGCAGAGCCTAGTCAAGCTCTGGTCAGGATATCTCTCTGTCCCAGGACGCAGCTTCCTCTGGGGATGCACAAAGCCCAATTGTTTCAACTTTTTGTTGTTGTTGGGTTTAACTTCTCTAGAACCAAACCTAACCAACCCCTATATTTCTGGCAGTCCCACAGCTATTCCTTCAATTAGCCAGGCTCAGAATATAAAACTTATCTCTGACTCCCCTCTAGTCCTCACATCTATTAATACTGCATTGATGCTTTTTCATTCTTCCTCTTTTTCTTTGTCTTATTTTACTCCTCCCTCCGCTCTGCCACCCATAATTTATAAGGCACTCATTAAAACATACCCAGACTAGTCCTTCAATGAGATCTCTTTGCCTGTTTCCACCCCTCCCGAGGGTCCTGCCCACGGCACCAGAGTCCTCATCGTCTTGATGCCTTTTACTGCATAATGACTTACGACTGAGGAACAAAGATTCCCAGCATCCCTTCCTTCCTGGTTTTTCAAATAGGCACTGCCTTCCTCAGCAAACCCAGTGGTTCCCCTCTGGGCAGCATCACTGTGGGTTTCGGGCAGGTGGCTTTCTCCACCCTCTCCTGAACAGACTGTGCTCACACTGGCCCCCCTGCCTTTACACTCAGGGTGCCCAGTCACAGCCACACTTCAAAGTCCCATTTCCTCCTAAAAACCCCTGCTGATATCCCTGGTGACGCTGAATCCTTCCTGAAGCTCTGGCCTTCTTTAGGTCCAAGGACATTTAGGTGAGATGGATTTTCCATGAAGCTAATGAGGCTTACACTTGAAGGCCCCCTTCCTTTAACAGCCCCCTCCAAGACTGTATACCTAATTTTTATTTATACTTTAGTATTTTTTCCTGAAAGAAGATCTTCCAAGTTGTAAAAGCCTGAGGTCCTACATAATCTGGATCTGTCCCTGAATTTAGGGTTAATTCTATTCTTTCCTTGAAGTATTTTCTAATTGGTTAGTATACGACAAACTTGTTTTCCCAGCTTGGTATGAGCTTCTTGCTACATAATGTTGTATAGTGTATAATGTGGTAGTTAAAAGGGTCAAAAGGGTCATCAGTGGAGTCCCCCAGACCTATATCCAAAATTACCTCTGCCATTTCCTAGCTCTGCAGCATGTTTTATTTCTCAACTTGATTGCGCCTCAGTTTCTTTATCTGTTAAGTGGGAATGGTTATAGTGAGGGCTGCATTATAACTTTCTGAGGCCCAAGGCACTTTTGCCCTCATGGGATGCTTACTCCATAAAAATAAATCATAAATTATATTTTACAGCCATGTGAGTATAAAGACTAATACCCAGGGAAGATTATATTCCTTTATTTTCCCTTCTGATTCTAAAAGAAACTAAAACATTTTCATGGACCTCTAAAAGTACTGTGGACCCTAGGCATAGTACCTAGTGAGCATAATGGATAAGTTGGTCCTGACTGCAGTCTCCACACAGTAGAAGTCTGGTAAATAATAAATGAGACGATGCATGTAAAGCATTTAATAAAGTGCCTGACACACATTAGGTGCTCAATAGATGCTAGCCATTATTATTTTTGTTATTGTTACATTCCTCTTTTGTATCCTTCACAATGAATAAAAGAAAATAAAAGTTTACTAAATTAATTTACTAGAGCATATCTTACACTAAGCTATTTGTAGTGTTAAAAGATAAACTGAGACATACTAAAAATTTAAAAAGTTTATCTGAGCAAAAATCCACCGGAATCGGGCAGCACCAAACCGGAAGTGGTTAAGAAGCACTTCACACACAGGAGCTAAGGGAAAGACTTTTATAGAGAAAAGGCGGAAAGAAAGTAAGGAAACAATTTGATTGGCTATAGCTTTAAGCAGTTGCCTTGTTTGGGAAAGCCTAGTTGGCTATTTGTGATAGGTTGTCCTTAGGTTTTTGACTTATTCACCTGCATGCATTTCAGGCTTAGGTTTTGGTTTGCTTACATAGGCTACTAAGGTATTAAAGCCACATCAGTCTAATGGCCTTCGTGTTTAATTAATTTGACCGTAGCAATAGACGTTGGGAAACAGAAATATCACTTTATTATGTATCGTACTATACAATATCAATTAAAGCAGGGTATTATGTGTTTGCTTAAGTTTCCAGATTTGATGCACACCCTGTATTTACAAGAAGTGACTGCCTGCCAAGAAGGTGCTCAGGTACCTTCAACTTGAATTTCCCAGCAGAGACTCTTAAATACTAAATTCTCAGACTCCACCCAGGAGATTCTAGCTCTGTGGCTCTGGAGTGGGATCTGAAATTATGGCAGTTTTGAAGAGCAGATAGCTTTGTCGGAAATCGTCATCATAGGCAGAGCAGCAGAGGACAGTGGTGGCTGACAGGGTGGCATGTGAGGCTATAGCTAACCTCTTCCCAAACTCTATAACACCCACCTCCCAATAAAATGAAAATAGTGTGCCTGCTATGAAAATTCAGGTTCAAGTCACGTCCCCTAGGCACTCTCTGCCTGACCAGATTGCATCTTTAAGCCTCCTTAGTAAAGTAAGTCTGGAGTCACCAGCAGAAGAGATATAATCTTGATGACAAATTGAAATTATAGTGGATTAACCACAGTTCAGGCAAACAAAAATGGAGTCAGGAGGCCATTGAGGATCTGGTCTCAGGCACATCTCTGCACCGATGAGAACTTGAACTTTCTTTGAAATGTACCAGACCCAAAGACACGACCAGCTGTATTCAGAACAACACTTGCCAGCTGCAACCTTATGGTCTCAAGGTCTCCCCTTGTAATTACACAACCCTTTCAGACCCCAACCAACCCTTCCTTAACAAGCACCCTTACTTCTTGCAGCTCCAATTATAATTCTTTTTTTTTTTTTTTTTTTTTTTTTTTTGCAGTACGCGGGCCTCTCACTGCTGTGGCCACTCCCGCTGCAGAGCACAGGCTCCGGACGCGCAGGCCCAGCGGCCATGGCTCACGGGCCCAGCCGCTCCGCGGCATGTGGGATCCTCCCAGACCGGGGCACGAACCCGTATCCCCTGCATCGGCAGGCGGACTCCCAACCACTGCGCCACCAGGGAAGCCCCAATTATAATTCTTGATAAACAATTCATGTAACTAGCAGTAACCTTCAGTTTTTACCTTTATAAGCCTCCCGCATTTTGTAGTCTGGCAGAACACAATTCAAGTGCTTCTTGAATCTGTGTCTCCCAGGTTGCAGTCCTAACGAACCCCAAATTAGCACCTTTTTATTTCAATCGGGTCTCCACTTCGGAAATTTTGGTTAACAAACCCCTACTGTAGCTTTTAAGGAACTTCCAGTTTAGATGTACACACAACACTAGGATGGCACATTTTCAGGACCGATTAAGTCCTGCAAGCATTGAGCATTCATTCAAAGGAGGAAGTAACCACTGCAGGCTGAGTTGTTGGAAGAGGGCTCACACTGAAGAGTGACTTGAGCTGAATCATGGAAGAAGGTAGACCTAGAATGTGTCATGGTCGGGAAGAAAGAACACTGGACTGGGGATCAGGTGGTCTAGGAATAAACCTGGCTTTGCCATTCACTAGGTGGGTGTCTTTGACAATAAAGATATAGAAAAATACAAACCTGTCAACATCTCCTCGAAACAAAAGAAATCTGATATAAGAATATTAATATTTGCAAAAATATCATTTAATTCAAAAAGCATGATTGAGAACAAAGAAGGATACACATGATGGTAAAGGGAATCGTCCACCAGGAAGATAGAATCCTCATGAACTTGCATGTACCCCCTCCCCCCCAAAAAACACAGCCTTGAAATATGTTCATCTCCAAACTGGAAGAATTAAACACATATCTATCAGATAATGATAGGTCACGTATTTAAAACATTAATCATAACGAATCATGGATTTGAACAAAAAGAAGGAGAAACTGAAGCACAGAGCTGTGAAATAACTTGCCCAGGATCATATAGCTAGTAAGTGACAGAGCCTAGACTCAAACCCAGGAAGTCTTCTACTGCCAGCCTGCAGCTAAAGTGGCATTATGAAAATGTGTTTACATAAAAATATTCAAAATAAGTCAATTAAGCATTCAATATTCAACTCAACAAGTTAGAAAATAAAGAACAAATCCCCCAAAGAACAAACAAATAAAGTTTATCAACACCAAAAGCTGGTTCTTTGAAAAGCCTTATAAAATAGATTTCTTAAAATATTGACAAAGAAACCCACAGAGAATGAAAATATAAGAGAGAGACAGATGTGAGCAAAGAAGGGGACATAATTAGAGAAATAGCAGAGATTTTTTAAAATTGTAAATGAATAGTATAAGGAACTTTTTGCCAATAAATTGGAAGCCAAAAGAAAGTGTGGGGCTTCCCTGGTGGCGCAGTGGCTGAGAGTCTGCCTGCTAATGCAGCGGACACGGGTTCAAGCCCTGGTCTGGGAGGATCCCACATGCCGCGGAGCAACTAGGCCCGTGAGCCACAACTACTGAGCCTGCGCGTCTGGAGCCTGTGCTCCGCAACAAGAGAGGCCGCGATAGTGAGAGGCCCGCGCACCGCGATCAAGAGTGGCCCCCGCTTGCCGCAGCTAGAGAAAGCCCTCGCACAGAAACGAAGACCCAACACAGCCATAATTAATTAATTAATTAATAAACTCCTACCCCAACATCTTAAAAAAATTAAGAGAACTAGCGTTTACTGAGTACCCACCAGGAGCTAATTTTTTTTTTTTTTTTTTGCAGTACGCGGGCCTCTCACTGTTGTGGCCTCTCCCGTTGCGGAGCACAGGCTCCGGACGCGCAGGCTCAGCGGCCATGGCTCACGGGCCCAGCCGCTCCGCGGCATGTGGGATCTTCCCAGACCGGGGCACGAACCCGTGTCCCCTGCATCGGCAGGCGGACTCTCAACCACTGCGCCACCATGGAAACCCAGGAGCTAATTATTAAAAAAAATAAAAATTTTTAAAAAAGTGTATTTTTCTAGAAAACAAAAATTAACAAAATTTCCCCCCAAAATGAATGAAACAATACCCAACAAAGAAATGGAAAGTAGTCAGGGCTCTCCCAGTACTCCTCTCTCCACTTACAAAAAGAGAAGGTGCAGACACGTTTACGGTGTATTTTAACAGCCCTTTAAAGAAATGATCATCCAAAGTGTTTAGCGATTTACAAGGAGAAAGAGGAAGAGAAAGAAAGCCATGAACTTTATTTTATGAAGATATAATTACCTTGACACCAAGATGGGGCAAGGACAATACAAGAAAAGGAAATTAAAGATGAAATTTTTCTAAGTAAAATATTACCAAAGAGGCCTTTAGTCTGAGTCACAGTGGATTCTATTTGCCATGTGGAAGTAGAAAGAAGGCAGAGGGAGTCTTACCTCAGTGAAACTGCTGTGTTCTCCTCACTGACCAGTTTCCCAGATTATGAAGAGTGGGGCATCCCCTAACATGCAAAGACAATTTTTTTAAATTGGATTCTTCTGTGACCTGAAGAAATGTGTTCTTATTTCCCAGTGCCATTACCACTGATACTTTGCTATTCTTCTTGATCTTAGGTAGGGTGGAACATGCCCAAGTTACTGTTCACATTATAACCTCACCAGGATACCGTACAGCCAATACTAGATTACCTGAAGCTGCAAGAATTTTGCTGGAACCAATGACTCCAAGCTCCTTCTACAGCAAATTGGACAACAGGACTGCTTTTGGTTTGAGCTGCTTTTGTTCCTCCTCTTTGGTCACATGCCTTATTATTTCTATTTTTATAGTCAACGCTTGGCTAAGTAGCAAGTTCACAAAAGGTTCTTGCAGGCTGTCATTTGTCAAAATCTGTTTTCGTTTTAATTAATTAGTTAATTTAGTCTTCTTTATGCTGTGGATAAAAAGGCTCCCTGTATCAGAGATGGTACTTAATATGTTTTAGCTTTTCCTGCTTTTCAACAATAATCCAGTTGATAAGAGTTTTAAGAGCCATTTTATTTTATAGAATATATATAATTATATAATTTGCTATTTGCATATGGAAGACAGTATTGAATAGTCATTAGGAATAAGGGCTTTGGAGTCAGAAAAGGTGGGATTCAAGTCTTGGTTCTTATAGAAAATGGTCTGGTTTTTTTTTTGTTTTTCGCCACCCTATGCGCCATACAGGATCTTAGTTCCCCAACCAGGGTTCAAACCCGTGCCCCCCTGCATTGGGAGCACGGAGCCCTAACCACTGGACCGCCAGGGAAGTCCCCCCCAGTTGTTAATAGAGGTTCCCTCTGGCATGGGGCAGGCACTCCACTTTTACTTTACCACCCCCCTGGATTATTTTAATGAGCATGTATAACTTTTGTAACTTGAAAAGAAGAGAAGGGAAGGAAAGGAATAGGAAGAGAGCTAATTTCTGTGACCTGAGGCAAACCATTCTGCCTCTCTGTACCGCAGGTTACTCATGCATTCCATGGAGAATAGTGAAGGGTTATGATGAGGAATACAGGAGATAATGCATATAAAGCATTTTGCACTTCACTTGGCACAAATTCAACATGCAGTAACTGTTAGCTCTTACCCCTAGGCAAAGTGCTTAACTCAATATCTGGCATGTAGTAAGTGCTCCAAAAATGGTAAGTAGTCGAACAAACAAGCAAAAAATGGCAGGTATTCTTCCTTTTTTCTTCCAGTTTTACTGAGATATGATTGACATACAGTAATGTATAAGTTTAAGGTGTGCAGCATAATGATTTGACTTACATACATCATGAAATGATGACCATGGTAAATTTAGTGAGCACCCATCATCTCCTATAGATACAAAATTAAAGAATAGAAAAACATTTTTTCCTTGTGATGAGAACTCTTAGGGTTAATTCTCTTAACTTTCATATACATAACATACAGCAGTGTTAGTTGTGATTACCTCCCTAGTACTGATTTATCTTCTAACTGGAAGTTTGTACCTTTTGACTGCCTTCATCCAGTTCCCCTTTCCAGCCCCGCCCCCCACCTCTGGTAACCACAATCTGATTTCTTTTTCTATGAGTTTGTTTGTTTGTTTTTGAAGTAAAATTGACCTACAACACTATGTTAGTGCACAGCGTAGGGATTCAGTATTTCTTAAATTTCAAACTGGTCACCACAATAAGTGTAATTACCATCTGTCACATACAAAGATATTACATAATTACTGGCTATATTCCCTACACTGTGCATTTCATATCCACTCACTTATTTTGTAACTGGAGGTTTGTACCTCAATCTCCCTCACCTATTTCTCTCCTCTTCCCACCCCGACTCCAAATGGTAGGTATTCTTACTAACTGTATTTTTTTTTTTTTTTTTTTTTTTTTTGCGGTACGCGGGCCTCTCACTGTTGTGGCCTCTCCCGTTGCGGAGCACAGGCTCCGGACGCACAGGCTCAGCGGCCATGGCTCACGGGCCCAGCCACTCCGCGGCATGTGGGATCCTCCCGGACCGGGGCACGAACCCGTGTCCCCTGCATCGGCAGGCGGACTCTCAACTACTGCACCACCAGGGAAGCCCCACTAACTGTATTTTTAAATTTTATTTTGCTCATTCTTTTTTATAGCTAGAAGGTTTTTCCTTGTATTTTTCTTTGAGCTATTTTCAGTTGGTTCTTTGTTTTAAAGAAAAGATAGGGGCTTCCCTGGTGGCGCAGTGGTTGAGAGTCCGCCTGCCAATGCAGGGGACACGGGTTTGTGCCCCGGTCCGGGAAGATCCCACATGCCACGGAGCGGCTGGGCCCGTGAGCCATGGCCGCTGAGCCTGCACTTCCAGAGCCTGTGCTCCGCAACGGGAGAGGCCACAACAGTGAGAGGCCCGCGTACCGCAAAAAAAAAAAAAAGAAAGAAAGAAAGAAAGAAAAGATAGGCCCAAATTGAAGGACAGTCTTCGAAGTAACTGGCCTAGACTCTTCAAAAGTGTTAATGTCATGAAAATAAAGGAAGATTGAGAAGCTATTAATGCTAGTTATTTCTGATATTGATCATTGAATATTCATTAATATCTGAAATTATATTAAAATAATTAGTTACTAAATAAATGTAGATAATGTAGAAACACTGTGATCCATCGCTAATAGGATGTAAATTGATATGACTTCCCTGAAGGATACTTTAGCCCCACCTTTCAAAAACAGAAATGCACACACCCCTTGACCCAGAAATTCCACTTCTAAGAAATTATCCTGCAGAGATGCTTCTATTGGAGTAAAATGAAATGATACAAATAAAATGGTATATTAATTGTATGAGCAAAGTTTAGAAACTCACTGGACCATCAGTAATGGGATGCTTAAATAAATTATGATATACTCATACAGTAGAGTAAAATGGACTTAATAGACTGCTTTAAATATACTTTTCTGGAAGGAATTCCAAGAGAAGGGAAGTTAAGAGAATAAGGCAAAGTATAGAACATTGGGCAGAATGTGTCCCCATTTGTGTGGGGGGAAAATGTATGTATGTATGCAAGTATATACATTGATTTTATATGCAACTATTTGTATTTTATATGTACATGTACATATATTTGTATACTTACATATGTCTATATACATACTTTTTAATACAGTCATATATGTATGTATTTGTAAATGCATAGAATTAGGAAAACTATGAGCTCCAGAGAGGAGACTGAGTTACCAGGAGACAGAGGGTGGGTGACTTATTTACCTTGGTATATACCATTTTGTGTTTTTTGTGTTTGGGGCAGTATACAGGTATTACCTATGAAAAAAAACCCCAAAACTAAAGAATATGGAGACAATGCAGAATGTTGGAGAGCCAATCTGAAATCAGTTGGAAGGAGTGAACATTTGTCAACAGCGTGAGTGCAAGCAGATGGAAAGAGAACTGTACTGAACAATTCTCCAAATATAGAAACAGTCTACTGGAGAAAGTCAGACAAACATGGTGTGTCCAAAAATCTGTTTCCAGTTTAAAGCTTATCTTTTTATGGAGTGAGGATTTTCACATGACCCATTTCTTCTTTTTTTTTTGCAAAACTAAGGTAAAGGGGTTGATTTTATTGTATATGAATTAAACTTCAATTAAAAATATAATGAATTTTTAAGAAGTTAATGATGAGGACACATTCATACCATGGAATACTGCTCAGCAATAGAAAGTAAGGAATTACTGATACACACACAAGTTGGATGAATCATCAAGGCATTGTGCTAATTGAAAACAACTTGTCTCAAGAGGTTCCATGCTGTAAGATTCCATTTATATGGCTTTCTCAGAGACAAAACTGTAAAAAGGAAGACATATCAGTGGTTTTCAGCGACTAGGAGTGAGTGACTGTAAAGGGATGGTAGGAGAGAGTCTTTTTTAGAGGGTGGATGACAGGATTGTTCTGTATATTGCTCATGGAGGGTAGTTGCGTGAATCTATACATGTGGTAACATTCATGGCACCTTACCTCAAAAGAAAATATCAAAATAACTATATGATAATTTATAAAATAAAAATGTTTTAGGTTAAAACACACACACACACACACACACACCCCAAAATGTGGGGATTCTTGCAAGAGCATAGCTCCAAGGTAGAGTTCATAATTTTAGCATTTACATTTTGATTCTGTACCAAGAGTCAACAAGGTTTTGCTGGTGGTTTGAAATTGTAGTCACATTGTCCTTTTCAACATGGTAACCTTAACCCTCTCCATGATTCTCTCAGAAAAAGTGAGGAAGTAATTCCAGAATCTCATCATTACCAGAACACAGTGGCTACACACAGTACTTTCCCTCCCATGTGAATGTGCCAGCCTAGTAGACATTGGTGGATGGTCACGACATACCCAGTAACACCGTTTTACAGTTCATCGTTACAACACACCCCAGGTGCTGGCATGAAGATAACAGAAGTGAAGAACCACGGATTCTAGGGCAGTGTCAGATCTAGAAAAGCAATGGCAGCACCAGTTCCTTTTCCCACAGTGGCTTAGCAGCTTCATGACTCTCCAAGGTAGAGAGGAAGATCAAGTCAAACGGGCCTTCTTGAAGACAAGGCATGAAATACCAGAGGTCACCTTTGTTCCTGGTGGTGACACTAAACAAGTATTTGCTGATAGAAGCTATTACACGTTCTCCCCACTTCCTACCTAAGCAGTCAAAAGTTAGCTCTTTTCTTGGAGACGTAGATAGAGCAAAAATCCTACCTAGCATTCTTTTTCTTTTTTTAATCCTATGTATTTATTTTTTAATGGAAGCATAGTTAATTTACAATATTGTGTTAGTTTCAGGTGTACAGCAAAGTGATTCAGTTACATATGTATGATTTTTTTCAGATTATTTTCCATTATACGTTATTACAAGATACTGGATATACTTCCTGTGTTACACAGTAAATGCTTATCTATTTTATACATAGTAATGTGTATCTGTTAATCCCATACTCCTAATTTATCCCTCCCCCCTTCCTCTCCCCTTTGGTAACCATAAATTTGTTTTCTATGCCTGTGACTCTGTTTCTGTTTTGTATATAGATTCATCTGTATTATTATTTAGATTCCATGCAGAAGTGATATCATATGATATTTGTCTTTCTCTGTCTGACTTACTTCACTTAGTATGATACTCTCTAGGTCCATCCATGTTTCTGCAAATGTCATTATTTCATTCTTTTTTTTTTAAGATTCCTTTCCTTTTATTTTTTTAATTTGTAATATTTATTTATTTGTTTATTTATTTGTTTGTTTATTTATTTATTTTGGCTGCGCTGGGTCTTAGTTGCGGCATGCGGGATCTTTAGTTGCAGCATGTGGGCTCTTAGTTGCAGCATGCGGGCTCTTAGTTGCAGCATGCGGGATCTAGTTCCCTGAACAGGAATCAAACCCAGGCCTCCTGCATTGGGAGCATGGAATCTTAACCACTGGACCACCAGGGAAGTCTCTGTTTCATTCCTGTTTATGGCTGAGTAATATTCCATTGCATATATGTACCACATCCAGCGGCCATGGCTCACGGGCCCAGCCGCTCTGCGGCATGTGGGATCTTCCTGGACCGGGGCACGAACCCACGTCCCCTGCATTGGCAGGTGGACTCTCAACCACTGCACCACCAGGAAGCCCTACCACATCTTCTTTATCCATTCATCTGTTGATGGACACTTAGGTTGCTTCCATGTCTTGGCTATTGTAAATAGTACTGCAATGACTATTGGCATGCATTTATCTTTTTGAATTAGAGTTTCCTCCGGTTATCTGCCCAGGAGTGGGACTGCTGGATCATATGGTAACTCTATGTTTAGTTTTTAAAGGAATCTCTATAGTGGCTGCATCAACTTACATTCCCACCAACAGTGTAAGAGGGTTCCCCTTTCTCCACACCCTCTCCAGCATATATTATTTGTAGTATTTGTATATTATCCCTTTCATAACCTACTTATTTTACACATTTGTCCTAGACTTCATCCCAAATAACCCTAGAAAAAGCCACTTGTTATGGAGCAAAATGGGCCGGTGGTTCGAATTATCCCTCCACTGAGGAAGAAACTATCCTGAGAAGGCTGCATAAAGTACTTCCTGGTTGAAAGGGCTCTGGTGTGAGCGTCTTGAATTTGAATCCCAACTCTGAAATGTATCAGTTGTGCAACCTTAAGTAAGTAACTAAACTTCTCTGGCCTCAGTTTTCTTAATTATAGGTGCTAAAGGGACTTACTGAACTGGGCATAAGATTAAATGACATAATGCCTATAATGCGTCTAGTACGAGGATTAATGAGACTTCATGCGTATTCAGGACGTGTGAACCATTTTCACACGGGAGGTCATTAATGTGACCAGGAGGGGTGGGAGGTTCCAGGAAGGTGTTTAAATCCCTTTTGCCACCCAATTCCTCTGCTGTGTTTAGGGTGACCTACCACATTCCCAGTACAACTTGGCCTGCTTCCCTGCTAGGCTGGTTCCCATCCCCTTATGTCCTTTGCTGAGCTGCCAGTCAGTCTGGGAAACTAATCATCACAGAGATGTTAGTGACTTTATTTGACTTCTCCACTTAGAGAGTGGTGGCTTAAGAAGTGTACTTTAGGCTCAGAGCAGCTGGGGCCAACCAGCAGCCTTCAGGTAATACCTCTTTTCATACAGGTCAGCCCCGCAGCCTGGGCTGTGAGTTGGACACCCACCTTACACTACCGGCTGGTTGGGTAGGTGGGTGAAGCCACCCTTCTCATGCTCCAGGGTCCTTGTGCACATGGATGACACGCATCTTTCTACTTCCCTTCCTTTCCTTTCCTTTCCCTCCCAGATCAGAGTGCAAGTAGGGCTCATTAAAGCTTTATAGGGATAGTGCCAATAAAGAACTTCAGGAACTGGGCTTGGTCTGGAGAAGACTTATTAGTTAAGGTCAACTGTATGCTCTGGGAGTCTTTAGGTGGCCGCTGCTTCCACTGGTGTTTAATATTTATTGCTTCCTCCTAATCTTTGAGCTGCTATCTTGCCAGATTTAGGAAGACTGGGGACACAGTCCTCTAAATGTTTGTTTTCTACCACATAATATATTTACTCTTTGGCTTGAAATTTTGAGTTTTGTGTTTCTTATATAAATTAGGAATAAAAAAATAAATAAAAATCACTACTGCTTTCCGGCCAAACATAGATTATTGTGCAACAGTATACTATGTATAAGAATATCATAGGAAATTGGAAGGGTTATTCCTAGATGAATTTGACACAACACAATGATAACACAGTATTAATAATGGAACCATGAAGGAAAAAAGAATCCATAAGTCTCCAGAACCAGTGAACATGATGGTACACAGCAAGGGGGAATTAAGGCTGCAGATGGGATAAAGGTTGCCAAGGGGTAAGAAGTGGATTTATGCAGACATATGTTGCCACATCCCTTTCCTATTCAATTGTTCTCTAAAAAAACATATTTCTCTCCTTCACCTGCACATGTACTTTCTATTCTCAGTCCTTTCAAATATGCCGTATTCTCTCCCAACCTCAGGGCCTTTGCTCATTCTCTCATCTACTGGTTAAGTTCTGTTGTTCCTGAGATCACAATTTCAGGTTGATTCTTTCAGGAAGTCTTCCCTCATTTCCTCCACTATAAGATTACCATAGCAGTACTTCCCTGGTGGCACACTGGTTAAGAATCCTCCTGCCAACGCAGGGGTCACGGGTTCGAGCCCTGGTCCGGGAAGATCCCACATGCCGCGGAGAATGAAGCCCATGCACCACAGCTACTGAGCCAGCGTGCCACAACTACTGAAGCCCACATGCCTAGAGCCTGTGCTCCGCATCAAGAGAAGGCACTGCAATGAGAAGCCCGCGCACTGCAATGAAGAGTAGCCCCAGCTCGCCACAACTAGGGAAAGCCTGCGCGCAGCAATGAAGACCCAAGGCAGCCCAAAAAAAAAAAAGATTACCATAGCAACCTGTGTGTCTTCATCTTGGTATTTCTCACACTGAATTGTAGGCTGTTTACCTGCTAGGATCACCTCCCTCCTCCAAGACTGAGAGCTCTATTAGGTAGGGGATATTTCAGATTTTTTCATTATTGTGTCATCGGCACCTAGCACTACCTGGCACAGAGTCGGAACAACACATATTTATTGAAAAAAGATCTCTCCATCCTATGGCAAAAGCAATAAATATGTAAACTTGGCTGACTATTGACTCTTTTCCAAATGCCTGAAATCTGAGAGCTCAAAGCAGTTTTTATATCTGAATGCCACATAGCAAAGAAGGGGTTCTCTTTGAAGTTAATGGGCCCAGAGAGAGTCTGTTATCAATAGACCTACCTCCTACCTGCTGCTGGAGGAATTTGCCACAATTCTGAAGAGTATCCAAGAAGATACGGTTCCCGGAAAAATCAAACCAGTGATCTTTCCAGAGCCCCTCCTTTTAGGAACCCAGTACAATCCGTCTATTCATCTTTCTGGTAATGATTTTTTTTTTCCTCCTCAAAGCACTCAATTCATTTTCCATCGCTGGCATGTAATCCAGAAATAATAGAGGTCAGCCTAGTATAACTCATATCCGAAAAGGGAAAGTGCCGACACCCTGAAAGAAAAGCTCTCAATTAAGTATTCCCAAAAATAAATCGGGGGATATGAAAAGGCCTATTCAGTAGATGATGCCTCTTTTTGTTGTTTATTATAAACATGGTTCCCCAATAGAAAGAGTTACATTTGAAAACACTGCTCTGGGAGTCTTTGTGATTATATCCCAGGACTCAAATCTGAACATTTCTTCTTATTCTATTTTCTAATAAAGCTTTTACTCAGAGGTGCTAAAATTTGAACCCTTTTTTTTTTTTTTTTTTTTTGCGGCACACGGTCCTCTCACTGCTGTGGCCTCTCCCGTTGCGGAGCACAGGCTCCGGACACACAGGCTCAGCGGCCATAGCTCACGGGCCCAGCCGCTCAGCGGCATGTGGGATCCTCCCGGACCGGGGCACGAACCCATGTCCCCTGCATCGGCAGGCGGACTCTCAACCACTGCGCCACCAGGGAAGCCCTGAACCCATTTTTAAAAACCCTAAACTCCCACTGTGTGGTGTGTGCAGTCAAAGCCAATGACCAGAGCCCCGGTGAACATGTAACGTGAGCGAGAAATAAACCTTTTTTTGTTGTTTTAGCCACTGGGATTGGGGGGTTCTTTGTTTCTATAAAAGGAGTGATAATTTTCTGTCAACCCTTTGAGTTCAAACCTTGTTGAGAAGTGGACACAAGAATCAGACAGTTGGAGAACAAAATACTCAAAGGGCCAGTTTGGAGAATGGAGCATAGATATTAACCAAAATCGGGTACCCTAACGGCTTTCCCTCTAGATTGACCCTCCCCATCCCAAACTTCAAGGCTCCCCATTCCAAGGCCAGATCCTGACATAGAAAGCTTACCTCACGGAGAAACAGAATGAGAGATTCTTGAGGAGAGGTAGGGCAGAGAAGTAACAATGAAGCACAGGGGCTAAGCTGAGCATGCCCAGTGCCTGCTTCCCCTGACCAGTCAGGAAGGCACCCGTCCAGGGCAAGAGTTCCCATCCTTCCCCTTCCTGAGGCGGAAAAACCCACAGTTGAAACAATGGAATGTTGATCCAGTTAATAAGCACAAGGGCAAAAGCTAAAGAAACTCACAGGGCCTTCTTTCACCTAGTTTTGAAAATGACCAGTATTGTAGACACTAAATTCATGCATTGTGGGTGCTGTCCTGGGAGATAGTGTGCAAGGTCATCATCTATCTTCAGGGAAAGCAGGACCCTGCACTGTTTCTGGGATTGTGGGAAGCTGGGTCCAAAAAGCCCTATCTGGATGATAATAGGTTGATTTGAGCTCTAAGACCACCTCTGAAGGAGAAAAAGTACCAAAGGACAGCCTGGATAGAGAAATGTGAAATAAAAAGAGACAGTCCTGTTACTTTGGCTTAGTATAAAGAAAGGGCTCTGGGCCTGATTAGAAGCATATCAGCCTCAGGCATTGTAGAAGCTTTACCCCATTTGCCTTCCTCAACTGCTGCTTCCCTCATGTACCAAATGAACGGTGTTTAGAGCTACGTATTTAAATCTGGGATTTCATTGTGGGTTTGGTTATAGAAGAAGTATGGAATTTAGCTTTAAGTTCATGGCAAGGAAGTGAATTGCTGAGGAGACGGGACACCAGTTTTAAGCAGGGGGAGAAGCATGATGTCATGACACCTTGGAAAAAACAACCAGCTCATCCTGTGATTGTCATGTGGGATTTATCAGTTGAGTAACAAACACGTGTTTGACTTCCAAACCAACAAAATGCCTTTGGCCTCTACCAAGTTGTAAAACACACACACATAGACACACACACCCTTAGAGAAAGCCAGGATAATTGAGATTAATGATAGATGATTGATAGATAGATAGATAGATAGATAATAGGGAGGAAGGAAGGAAGAAGGAATGTTTCTTTTAACAGTTTATAAACTATATAACAAATTGAGTCATTTTTGGTCAAATGCCTTTTTTATGTGTAACAGCTAAGAAACCACGAGGTCATCATGTGAAAAGGAAGAGTCTGGCATTACATCTTAAATAGTCATTATCTTCCTTGCATGAATATAGGGGAAAAGGTTTTCATATTAGTTTATTTTTGTCAAGCAATCTGCCTCAGCTGATCCTAAGACATCACTTGGATGAACTACACAGAAGCTAAGGAACTGCCAGGGTAGGCCTACATCATGACTCTTGCTAGTGCAGCTCACTGTTTCTTTTGCATAAAGCTTTTCTACTATTTGTTCATTTCCTTCACAATTTTTTGTTTACTGTGTAGGAGCCTGAATGAAATTCCTGGAAAAGTATACTTAGGACCTACTTTCAGATGGCTGTTCCTTTTTTTTCCTCTGAGGTTCCCCAAACTCAAAACATTAATGTCTCTCATTGCATTGCTTATGTTTCTCATAGGTTTTCTTAAATGTTAGTAGCTGATTATGAATGAATGTTATTTCTTCCCTGGAGACTATAAGTAGTTTAGTTTAGATGAATTAAATGATAATCCTTATTCTGATTGGTTAGATTTCAGTGTAGGTATAGTTTATAAATTTTATTAAATGGATGTTTCAGAGAGCTATGGTTAGCTTCTATGAAATTTTTAGCCAGAGAAGCACATACATGCTTGAAAGCCTTCTTCATTAATGAACACCTTTTATCAGTAGTTTTAATTTCAGGTTAGAATTTGTGATTTATTTGGTTTCTGTTTGTTGGCAACCATTCTGTTTATCGTATAAATTTTGCTGTGACATACCAGCATGGCTCTAATATGTGAATGAGACAGAACCCCACCAGTGAGATGTGTTTTCTGATGGCTTTAAATCTGAATTATGATTTGCTGTCTTGGATTATTTCTAAACTCCAGTCATTCTTCCAAGGTGGATAAGAGCAGCAATGGGCCCTAAGACCCCAGGGGAAAAGATGCGAGTCCACTTTCTGTAGTAAAAGATATTGTACTAATTTCTGCCCACTGTAGCTTTTTGATTACAAGAAAAAATACAGATAGCTGCTCACTATAGGCCATTTGCTCTATCTGTTCATCCTAGAATATTTAAACATCCCAATATTCCTGGCACCGAGGGGGTTACTGGGACGTGGGACTTTCAGCGTTAAAACTGGTAAAGTTCTGGGTAAACCAGGACAAGTTGATCACCCTAGGTAGTTCCAAATTCAGAAAGATCACAGTCCCTGATTTGGAGAATTCAGAGGTCTGACTACCATAATGGAAATACAGTGGATATGGAAATACAGTTCACTGGCTCCAGGTTTGCCTTAAAAGGACACAGGGAGACTGTATCTGTTCATGGCCCATGAACAGCCTTTCTTAACGGCTACCACACTTCTAAGGCTTCCTTCTTGGTGTAGACTCTGGCCCTACAGACCATGTGGGTTGTCTTTACCTCCTTAAGTCTTTAATGGGTTTGCTGAAGATAAAAAATAACATCCTCAGCTATTGACTATTTAAGTAAGTGCTTTCTTCTTTTTTATTTTTTAACAGGTTTATTGAAACATAATTCACATAATTCACATACCATACAATTCACTCATTTAAAGAGCACAAATCAGTGGTTTTTAATGTATTCAGAGAATTTTACAACCATCTCCACAATCTAAGATCAGAAAATTTTCATCATTCCCAAAGGAAAGATTATACCTATTGGCAGTCACTTCAGATCCCTCTCTCCCTCCAGCCCTTGACAATGACTAATCTATTTTCTATCTCTATCAATTTGCCTATTCTGGACCTTTCACATAAAGGGACTCATACAATATGTGCTCTTTTGAGCCTGACTTCTTTCAATTGGCATAGGTCTTCAATGGTCATTCATATATTAGTATTTCATTCCTATTTATAGCTGAATAATACTCAATTACATGCATACACCACATATTTTTACCCATTCATTCGTTGGTGAATATTTTGGTTGTATCCACTTTGGGGCTATTATGAATAATGGTGTTAATGCACATTCATGTAAAAATTTTTGTGTGGACTTATGTTTTCAATTCTTTTGAGTACACAGTAGTGAGAAGAATTTCTGGGTCATATCATAACTCTATATTTAAACTTTTGAGGAACTCTCAGACTAATTTCCAAAGTGGTTGCCCCACTTTAAATTCCTACCAGCAGCGTATGAGGGTTCTAATTTCTCCATATCTTCACCAAGAGGATGTTATTTTCTCTATTTTTTATTTTAGGAATCCTAGTGAGTGTAAAGTGGTACCTATTATGGTTTTCTTTTTTTAATAATTTTTTTTTTTTTTTGGCTGCATTGGGTCTTTTTTGCTGTGTGCAGGCTTTCTCTAGTTGTGGCGAGCGGGGGCTACTCGTTGCAGTGTGCGGGCTTCTCATTGCGGTGGCTTCTCTTGTTGCGGAGCACGGGCTCTAGGCACACAGGCTTCAGTAGTTGTGGCACGTGGGCTCAGGAGTTGTGGCTTGCGGGCTTGAGAGCGCAGGCTCAGTAGTTGTGGCGCACAGGCTTAGTTGCTCCGCGGCATGTGGGATCTTCCCGGACCAGGGCTCGAACCCGTGTCCCCTGCATTGGCAGGTGGACTCTTAACCACTGCACCACCAGGGAAGTCCCCCTATTATGGTTTTGATTTGCGTCTCCCTGATGACTAATGATTTGGAGAATCCTTTCACATGCTTATTGGTCATTTTTCTATCTTCTTTGGAAACATGTCAATTCAAGCTGTCTTCTATTTAGCTAAATCAAATCAAACAAAAACGAAACAAAACAAAAATATAGTACACATAAGGCGAACTAAGTTTTCAGCTGCAGAGTAGATAGACTTTTCGGTCTCCTGAGCATGCACTTTTCTGTCACTTCTCAGAAAAACTGATCTTCTGACAGCAGCATAGTTGCCACGGGACGTACCTCTGGCCCAGGTGCTCTACGGTGAGGTGATAAACATGCAAAATCCTTCACCCAGCAACTCCACTCAACTTTTGTGATGGGTTAGATTTAGAGTTCCTGGAGAACTGGTAGGATGCCAGTCAAGCTGGTCCTTAACCCCTCACTCATTTGTCAGTCCAAGCACGCAATTGTTCTTCCAACGGCAAGTCAGCAGGAAACAGTTGGTGAGTTCAGCGATGGGATGGACATTAGAAGACAGGAGAGACTTACTATCCATCATTGCGACGTTACCGGTTGCATTTGGTGTTGGCAGGAATACGGACAACTGTGTTACCTGAGAGAAGCAATACTTTGACATTCTTGACCATCAGTTCCTGTGATTTCGTTGTTCAGCTCAGTTAGAAAGCATTACAGAATATTAAGCAGAAAAGTCTGGATGTGTAGTAAGAAAGTTTAAAAGTCCTAGAATATTGAGTGGTGGATGAGCCCTATTGGGGAAAACTTTAGGGTGCCTTGAGGTGGCATAAAAGTACTGGGGCACATTTCAAAGGAAAGAGAGGATGCAGGGAATTGTGTCCACTGTTGATTCTGTCACACACCCAGACTGCAGAGCAATAGAGGTCTTGTCAGATGATCCTTACCATTCCTGTCTAGCTCAGAAAAAGGTAGATTAGAAAGAACTGCTTTTAGAGGGCGAGAAATTGTGGAATTGATTCATCAGTAGTAGACAAAGGCTTCATTTGGGGCCCATCAATCCAGTAATCCTTCAGATTGTAGCAGTCTGAAGGTTAGCAGATAACAGTCTTCTAAGAATTTCCCCTGGAGCCAGAAAAAGACAGCCTGAGCCTTGAGGCAGCTAATCAACCTCTTGGAAGAGATGGCTGGCTTTTCAATTCATCAGTATTTGTTTTCTTGCTCTTACATACAGAATTCAAGAGTGTAACCTGAATATGTAAAACTTTTTAACTGTAACAACAAAGGTAACACTTGGTTGAAAGGTTAAAAGATTCCAAATGTCTCTTGTCTTCCGAGGAATTCTTATCTACTTTGCTTTCCATTTCTCTGTTGATTTTTTGGAAACCCTTAAAGAAATGTCACCTGCATACTCAACAGTAGGATATTATTTTTATCCCATAGGGTGAATTCATGACAAATAGAACACCAGGACCTAAAAGATGGGGTCTCATCCCTTCTCTTTTTGAATGTCAGTTCACAGTGTTTCTCCTTCTTTGCTGCCCCAAACAAAATTTTATCTCTTCTGTTTTCTCTTTTTTCCAGTTTAGGCAATGTTTGCTCTGTTAGCTACAATTCTATGATTTGAGGAAGATATAAAGTTGTGGGCAATAAAAATATCTTAGTTATATGATACTGTAATCTTCTGCAATAATTCTTTTCGCATTATTACATAATACTTTAGATTAATGATCTATAATAAAATTTTTAAATGAAGAGGACTTTTATTCCAAAAATCTATCAATTGTATTAATTTAAAATTAATGGATGCTCATTAAATTATTTTTTTAAATTTACTGAGCACCTAATGTGTGCCAGGTATTTTTCTAACTGTTGGAGATAAAACAGTAAAAACAAAGGCCAACAATCTGAATAGGACCATATCGATTAAAGAAATTGAATCAATAATTAATAACTTTCAAATCAAAAAGCACCAGGCCCAAATGGGCTCACTGCAAATTCTACCAAATATTTAAGGAAAAAATCATACAGTTCTCTACAATCTTTTTCAGAAAATTGAGGCAGAGGAAACACTTTCAAACTCACTCTATGAGGCCAGCATTACCCTAATACCAAAACCAGACAAAGACATTACAAGAAAACTACTGTTAAATGGAATATGTATATATGGAATGGAATATTTATAAATGGAATATTTCCTGCCGTATCAATAAACAAATGATGTCACAGTCATCAATGATTGCAGCCCTCCAACGTGAGCCGGTGAGCCCTGAGGAAACTCAGGGCTGAAAAGAATACCTGCCATCTAGCAGCCATCAGACTGCAGCCACCCACTGCAGTGAGCCCTGAGGAAACTCAGGATGTGAAAATCCAGGCCCCAGATAGCTGAGGTGCATAGCAAAGGAATGATTTCAGTGAGCCCAGACTCTTGCATCTTCCCATACATAGAAAAACTCTAACTTCCTTAACTTGAGATATCTGGTTTTCTTTATTTAACAATAATCTTTTGATGTTCCCTGTTACCTGCTCTCTGTTGCAGAACTCCTACATATCCTGGCTCCTCCCCCCGCCTCTTCAGGAGCAGTTTCTCAGAGTTATCTGAAACACTGTCTCCCGGGCTGCAGTCCTCATTTTTCCCCAAGTAAAACTTAACTTGCAACTCTCACGTTGTGCATTTTTTTAAGTCAACACTACAGACCAATATCTCTCATGATCATAAAAGCAAAAATCTACAAAAATATTTGAAAATCCAATCCAACAAGGTATAAAAAAAAATAATGCAACACAATCAAGTGGGCTTCATTCTAGGTAAGCAAGGCTGATTCAACATTCAAAAATCAATTAATGAAATGCTGAAGAAGGTGTGGAGAAAAGGGAACCCTCCTACACTGTTGGTGGGAATGTAAATTAGTGCAGCCTTTATGAAAAACAGGACGCAAATTCCTTAAAAAAAATAGAAATAGCATATGATCCAGCAGTTCCACTTCTGGGCATATATCTGGAGGATGAAAACACTAATATGAAAAGATACATGCACCCCAATGTTCATACATGGAAGCAACCAAAGTGACCATCAGCAGACGACTGGCTTAAGATGTGGTGCCACAACTAAGAGTCCGCATGCTGCAACTAATAGTCTGCATGCCACAGCTAAGAGTCCACATGCTGCAACGAAGATCCTGCCTGCCGCAACTAAGACCCAGCACAGCCAAAATAAATAAATAAATGAATATTAAAAAAAAAAAAACTCTCAACAATTCAGGAATAGAGGGGAAGTTCCTCAACTTGATAAAGAACATGGGCAAAAACCCTACAACTGGGACTTCCCAATGTTCTTCCCAGAAGAACATTGTTCCATTGTTCCATTTATTTAGTCCTTCCTTGATTTTATTCATCAGAGTTTTTCAGTTTTCTTCATTTAGCTCTTGGCCATATTTTGTTGGATTTATATCTAAGTACTTCATTTTGAGTGGTGCTAATGTAAATAATAATGTATTTTTTTTTTTTTTTTTTTTTTTTTTTTTTTTTTTTTTGCGGTAGGCGGGCCTCTCACCGTTGTGGCCTCTCCCCCTGCGGAGCACAGGCTCCGGAGCACAGGCTCAGTGGCCATGGCTCACGGGCCCAGCCGCTCCGCGGCATGCGGGATCCTCCCAGACCGGGGCACGAACCCGTGTCCCCTGCATCGGCAGGCGGACTCTCAACCACTGCGCCACCAGGGAAGCCCAATAATGTATTTTTAATTTTAAATTCTTGTTCATTGCTGGTATATAGGAAAGTGATTGACATTGTATATCATATATTAACCTTGTGTCCTGTGACCTTGCTATAGTTGCTTATTAGTTCCGGAAGGTTTTTTGTTGATTCTTTCAGATTTTCTACGTAGATGATAATGTAATTTGTGAACAAGGACAGTTTTATTTCTCTCTTCCATTCTTATGCTTTTTCTTTTGTTTTCTTGTCTTATTGCATTAGTTAGGACTTTCAGTATCATGTTGAAAGCATTGATGAGCAGGGACACCTTGTCTCATTTATGATCTTAGAGAGAAAGTGTCTAGTTTCTCACTATTAAGTATGATGTTAGTTGTAGGTTGCTTTTTTTAAAAATATTTATTTATTTATTTGGCCACATTGGGTCTTAGTTGTGGTGTGTGGGCTCCAGAGCATGCAGGCTCAGTAGTTGCAGCACGTGGGCTCTCTAGTTGTGGTGTGCGGGCTCTAGAGCATGCGGGCTTAGTTGCCCCATGGCATGTAGGATCTTAGTTCCCCGACCAGGGATCGAACCCGCATCCCCTGCATTGGAAGGCAGATTCTTAACCACTGAAAATTTATGTCTACACAAAAACCTGCACTCAGATATTTATAGCAGCTTCATTCATAATTGCCAAAACTTGGAACAACCAAGATGATCCTTCAGTGAAGGTTAATGAATAAATAACTGTGATACATCCAGACAATAGAATATAATTCAATGCTGAAAAGAAATGACAATGAAGTCATGGAAAGACATGGAGGAACCTTAAATATATATTACTAAGTGAAAGAAGCCAATCTGAAAAGGTTACATACTATATGATTCCAATGATATGACATTCTGGAAAAGGGAAAACTATGGTGACAGTAAAAAGATTTCTCATTGCCAGGGCTACAAGGGATGAATAGGCAGGGCATAGAGGAATTTAGGGCAGTGAAACTACTCGGTATGATTTCATAGTGGTGGATACCTGTCATTATCAATTTGCTCAAATACATAGAATGTACACCAAGAGTGAACCCTGAGGTAAACTATGGACTCTGGGTGATATGTACCACAGATGGGGGATGTTGATAATGAGCGATGCTACACGTGTGTGGAGGCTCAATTTTGCTATGAACATAAAACGGCTCTAAAAAGTAAAGTCTATTAAAAACAAATTCCAAAGCCTTGCCTTTGTGAAGCCAACTGTCAGGGATTCAGTTGAGCTGGGAGAGAAAGCAAGCTGTCCTAGTAGCTGTTTAACACAAGCTGAAAATCAGAGTTAAACCTTTAATCACTTCTTGTGATGGAATAAGCAAGCGTCTAACACTGGAGCAAGTGCAGACTCCTTCCTGTTTTATTTCTCCCACGAAATGGTATGCCAGTGGGGGTCAGGTGGATCAGTGCAGATGTGGAGGTCTCCTGCAGACTTATGGGAAAGTGGGGAGGATGGTGAAGTGAGGGAGGGGGTGCTGGGGTTAAGAGTGGAAAAGTAGCTGGTACCGAGTCAGAGCGAAGAAAGAGTATTCAGGGTTTTCACCTCTTCCCCATAAGGAGCTCACAGCAGAGGTGCCTACAGATCTCTGCCCAAGGCCTTAGATAAAGAAGTCTAGGAATGAAGACCCCAGGGCTAGGAGTGAAAGAGCATGACTTCCCCGGGGGGCTCTGCGTCCTTGAGACTGTGTGGGGAAGGGTAGCTTCCCCCCACTCCCTCCCCCGAACCCCGTGAGGCCTCCTGGCTTAAAGCATTTGTAATTACCTATGGTCAGGCCTGAAAAGTCACACATAGGTTTTTAATCAGGAGCTGGACTCCTCACTGACATTGTAGACCATAAATAGGATAAACAAGTAAAATATAGGGCTGCATTAGATAGTGATACGTGCTGACCGAAAAATTAAATAAATAAAGCAGGGAGGCAGATAGGGAGTAAATGAGAATTTGCAGGTAAGTGTGTGATAGCAATTTTATTTACTTTTTTAAATTCATTTTTATTGCAGTGTAGTTGATTTACCATGTTGTGTTAGTTTCTGCTGTACAGCAAAGTGAATTAATTATACGTATACATATATCTACTCTTTTTTAGATTCTCTTCCCATATTGGTCATTACAGAGTATTGAGTAGAGTTCCCTGTGCTCTAGAGCAGGTTCTTATTCGTTATCTATTTCATATATAGTAGTGTGTGTATGTCAATCCCAGTCTCCCAATCTGTCCCTACCCCCCCCATATAGCAATTTTAGACAAAGGAAGATAGACGAGGCCTCCCTGAAAAGATGGCATTTGGTGAACGACTTTCGGAATTGAACCTTGCAGATACCTGGGAGAAGAGTGGGTCTTGCAGAGGGACCAGGAAGTACAGATTGCCTGAGGTGGCAGCTTATGTGTTGTGTTGGAGGATGCCCACTTGTCTGCAGGGAGAGGAGTAGGAGATGGGGTCATGGTACCTAGAGCTAATGAGGGGTCCAGTCCTGCAGGGCCTGGTAGCCTCTGTAAGGATTTGGATTGTTTTCTCTGAGCGGAACGAGAAGCCACTGGGGATTTTGAACAGAGGAATGACATGATTTGACCCTCTCGAGGATAGATTCAGGAGGAGAGGAGGGGACATTAAGGGCAGAAGTCGGGAAACCCATTAGGAGGCTACTATCATAATTTAGGAAGGAGATGGTGTTCCCTTGGACCAGGATGGTGAACTGGAAAAAAGGAGAAATGGTTGGAGTTTGTATTTATTTTTAACACAATGCTCCACTTTATCAATTCTAAACACACCCTTTTTCCTTCATACTTTGACATATCTGAAATCAGAATGCAGCTTCTATTGGGGTGGCATATTATGACTGCTTTCAGCCACGTGGCGGTCATGATGTCATTGTTAGCTAAAAACCCTCCCATGATACCACCTGGTAATTGCCAAAATGAATGCACAGGTACGGGTATGTTGTGACAAATTCTGATTTTAAGTAAGGAAATTTTGAAGTTTAATATATTTGCTCAGAAACACATCATAAACGTGGCTTCTCTGCATAACAATACCTTTGTGATCCTCATCCATTTGCACCTGGATATTAATTGTGTCCACATTTCTCCAGGCTTCCAGTCTGTGGCCTCCAATAAGCATAGCTGGCTGGTGCCAGAGTTAACTTCCTAAAAATCAAAGTTAACCATGTTGCTCGGTGCATATAAGTTTCTGGTGCTGTGGTGGCTACAGAATCCATTCCAAACTCTTCAGCTTCACACAAGACCCTCATAATCTGCTTCCCACCTAATTTTTCCAGCCTTATATCTCACACTCCCTAACTGGTACTTCCTACTTAAGCTATGCTAAACACTCAGTTTTCAGTGTGGTCAGAACATTGTCCCAGCTGCACACCTTTACTCCTGTTTCCTCTGCCTTTCTTCTAACAGCTGCTCATCCTACAAACTCATATGTCACCTCCTTTTCAAAACCTTTTTGACCCTCCAAGCAAGCTTAATTATTCATCTTCTCACAAAACATGCTGCATTAAAATGCAGGTCATCTGTTTACTCATTTATCTCCTTCAGGAAGCTATGAGTTGAGGACCTCATTCATTTTTACCACACAAAATCCCCTGAACATAGTAATATACTTGGCATGGAACAGGTATGCAATATTTGTTTGAGTCTATTTTTATTATGTTGGATTTGATGAACCAAGGTTCCCTTTTCTGCAAAATGTAAATAGTACTAGAACCTACCGCATAAAGGTGTTTTAGGAGTTTTGAAGTTTACGTAAAATAATACATACACTGAGTACAAAGAGCAGTGCTTGGTACGTAAGTCCTCAATAAATGCTTGCTCTTTTAAAATTTTGTACTGCAGGGACTTCCCTGGCAGTCCAGTGGTTAAGTCTCCATGCTTCCACTGCAGGGGACACGGGTTCCATCCCTGGTGGGGGAACTAAAGTACTGCATGCCGCACGGTGTGGCCAAAAAGAAAAAATTGTATTGCAATGTGAATAATGTTACTATTACACTTTAAATTATCATATTGTATTTTTAATCTCACCTGAAAATTGTAATATCTATTTTTAAGTCTTAGAATGGGATCTGTTGCATCACAGAAACTTCTGGTGTGTTCAACAAGAAAAGAAAGCAGTGAAACGAGGAGGTAACCCCATTCTATTTCTCTCTTGGTGACCAAGTGCTGGGATCTACGATTATTTAAAGATTCTAAATATAGAGCGCTGATGACCCAAAAGCTCTTCTTAAATTTCATTTTTTCTAATAGCTTCTGAAAAAATACTCCCAGGAGTATCAAGTCTTAGTGTCAAGTTAGATAGTTTATGCAATTTACTGTAGTGTATTACATCTTATCACGTTGACTTTATCTCACAGGAGTCTATTCATATCCATTCTGCTTTGGTCATGCAAAATGCATTATCCAATTACTTATTTAGTCTCTTTGCTAATTTAATTCATTTGGTTAAATCACTAGAACTGACATTGTTGGGTCTCTGTTAATTCTGACTAAAATGCATGACCCTGATCAGTACTTTCATGTGTACTTCCTTCTATGACTTAGGAATTTTCCTGTTGCTGAATTGACAGTGATGAATTTTAATACAAGATTATGAAATTCCCCTAAGGCTTTTAAACAAAACTCCTCAATAAATTCATCTTGGCTGGTGCTCTATTGTTCTTGGTGCTTACAGAGGCTTCCCCTTCACTCTTTTTTTAAAAAAATATTTATTTATTTTTATTATTTATTTTGGCCGCGCCGGGTCTTAGTCGTGGCACACGGGCTCTCAGTTGTGGCATGCATGCTGGGATCTAGTTCACCGACCAGGGATCAAACCCAGGCCCCCTGCATTGGGAGCACGCAGTCTTACCCATTGGACCACCAAGAAAGTCCCTCCCCACTTTGCTGTTTTTCTTGTTTGGGATCCTGAGAAACTGCAGAGTTTATTGGGTGTGTGAGAGTCTATAACATGTATACTTTTCAAATTAGCGTGATCAACATGAGATGTAAAGTATACGTGGGGAACCTGTGTCTAATCTCCCCCTTCCTCTTTCTCCTTCTTACTGATGGCTTTGATTCATGCTTCATGAGAAATAGAAGTGAATAGGCAGTCTCTCATCTTCCTTCCACTGTGTCTCTGCAGCCTCTTGAATCAGGACCCACTGTCTTTCATCTGCTACTGTAGGAAGAAACAGCCCCACTCCTAGCTAAGGCCAGCCTTCCCCTTGTGCTGTGGACCTCATGCCCTTTTACCTTCTCAAAGACTTTACTCCTACAAATAGACCCCCCTTTCCAGCATTTTCAATTTCCCTCTCTCTAGGGGGCTGTTTCCATCAGCCAGCAAACGTGCTCTTGACCTCCCATTCCTGTCTTCTAGCTGCTGCCCCATTTTCCTGCTCTCTCCCAGCAAAACTTCTCAAATAAATGGCTTTCCCACTACCTCACGTCTTTTCTTTCCTCAATCCAGTTCAATCAGACCTTTGTCCTCCCCACGACATGGGAAACTTCTCCTAAAAGATTCATCAGTGACCTCCATGTTACCAAATACCGTGGTCACTTCTGGCCTTCATCTTTCATAACAGCTCAGTGGTATTCCTCCCAAGTGACCACGCTCTGCTTGAAGCTATTTTCTTGGCTTCTGTGATAGCCCACTCCCCTGATTTTCTTCTCATATCACAGCCTAGTAACTATAGACTTGTAACTCTGAAGTGTATATATCCAGATCTAACCTTCCCCCGCATCCCAACTTGTGTATCTCAATACAATTTGACATCGCCACTTGGAGGTCTAATGAGCATCTCATACCTGTTTACTATGATCACATTTCCATGTAAATAAATATATGTTTAGAATCCTTCTGCTGTTCGCTCCGCCCGTACTCTCTTCCCTCATCCTTTCCCTTTATTTCCTCCCCGTCTCCTAAACCAGCCCTTAGTAGTCTAGATCCCTTGGTGATTCCATAGCACCCAGTAGTTTTCCTTTGTAGTAATTAGCACACTTATACTCAGTTAGTGAAATGTCTGATTATCTGTTTAATGTCAACCTTGCCCCTTTAGCCTTTAAGATTTCTGAGGCCAGAGATTTTCTGTGTTGTTCACTGTCTCCTTAGGGCTCAACTCAGTGTCTTGCATATATTAGGACCACAATAAATATACTTATTTCTTATCTTTGTACATCTAGGTTGTTTCCTATTTTTCACCATTACAAGCAATTCTACAATAAACTTTCATGTAGCTAAATCTTTGACACATCTTTACTCATGTGCTTAGAAAAATCCCCAGAAATAGAATCACTGGTTTTACAATGAGATGCACATTTTCAAGGCTTTTTTAAGTGTGATATTCTGCAAAATGACCATCGTTAACTTCTACCCTCCCTGTACAAGCAAGCCACTCATCCATCAAAAAGTGACATCTTTAAAGAACAAATTTGTGTTGACAAGGGAGGGGGTGGTGGGGGAGGGATGAGGTGGGAAGTTGGGGTTAGCAGATGCAAACTATTACATATAGAATGGATAAACAACAAGGTCCTACTGTATAGCACAGGGAGCTATAGTCAATATCCTGTGATAAACCATAATGGAATAGAATATAAAAAAGTGTGTATATGTATAACTGAATCACTTTGCTGTATAGCAGAAATTAACACAACATTGTAGATCAACTGTACTTCAAAAAAAATAATTTTTTTTAAAAAGTGATGTCTCCTTTCCTTATCCTTGAATGACTTGCTTTGACCTTCAGAATGTGGTGAGAGTAGGATTACCAGATAAAATACAAGATGCCCAGTAAAATCAGAATGTCAAATAAACAGAAAAATGGGACATACTTATGCAAAAAAATATTTGTGATTTATCTGACATTCAAATTTAACTGGGCAACCTATACTTTTATTGACCTGTAGCTGATTTACAATATTATATTAGTTTCAGGTGTGTAGCATAGTGGTTCAGTATTTTTGCAGATTATACTCAATTATAAGGTATTACAAAATAATGGCTATAATTCCCTGTGCTATACAATATATTCTTGTTGCTTATCTATTTTATACATAGTAGTTTATATATGCTAATCCCATATCCCTAATGTGTCCCTCTCCTTCTCCCTCTCCCCTTTGGTAACCACAAGTTTGTTTTCTGTATTTATGAGTCTGTTTCTGTTTTGCCCATGCATTAATTTGTATTATTTTTTAGATTCCACATATATAAGTGATATCCTATAGTATTAGTCTTTCTCTGTCTAATTTATTCCACATTGCTGCAAATGGCAGAATTTCATTCTTTTTATGGCTGAGTAATATTCATATATATATATATGTGTGTGTGTATATATATATATATATATATATATGATGTGGTATATATACCACATCTTCTAAATCCATTTTTCTGTTGATGGACACTTGGATTGCATCCATACCTTAGCTATTATAAATAGTGTTGCTCTGAACATTGGGGTGCATGTATATGTTTGAATTAGCATTTTCTTTTTTTCCAGATATATACTCAAGAGTAGAATTGCTGGATTCTGTGACAGTTCTATTTTTAGTTTTTTGAGGAACCTCCATACTGTGTTCTACCGTGGCGGCACCAATTTACGTTCCCACCAACAGTGCACAAGGGTTCCCGTCTCTCCACATCCTCGCCAATATGTTATTTGTAGACTTTTTGATGATAGCCATTCCGACAGGTATGAGGGGATATCCATTATGACTTGCATTTCTCTAATAATTAGCGATGTTGAACATCTTTTCATGGGGCATTCTGAATTTTTTTTTTTTTTTCTGTACGCAGGCCTCTCACTGTTGTGGTCTCTCCCATTGCGGAGCACAGGCTCCGGACGCGCAGGCTCAGCGGCCATGGCTCACGGGCCCATCCGCTCCATGGCACGTGGGATCCTCCCGGACCGGGGCACGAACCCGCGCCCCCTGCATCGGCAGGCGGACTCCCAACCACTGTGCCACCAGCAAGCCCGCATTCTGAATTTTTATTTGCTAAATCTGTCAACACTAGGTATGATGACACTATTCCAGTTCCAGGACTAGCCTTTAAGAGACGTAGCAGTTTCTACTTTTGCTCTCTGGAAACCAGCTAGCATGCTGTAAAGAACTTTGGGCTAGACTCCCGAATGAAGAGAGGTCCACTAGAGAAGCCAGGGGGATGAGAAGTCACTTGGGATGTTTCAGCCCTAGCTGGGCTCCCAGGCCCGGAAGTAGAGGCTTTCACAACTTATGTCCAGGGAGATTTCAGAATCGCTGTAGACCTGTTCTCTTTCGATGTTGAATGGGGACACCTATTGTGGCTTTCCTGTCCCTTTCTCACCCTTGTATGCCTGGTAGGGATGGAAGAGTTGGGGGAAATTGGGACAGAAGACAGTTCACAGCTCTCTAGGTCCAGAGGAGCTGCAGCCACATCTGGACATGATGCAGATCATGAAATACTGAACGTTGAGGCTGATGCTTTCAGGGGAGGAAACGTTGAGGTACCTTGGGAGGAGGTCTGTTTTGTTTTGCCTGAGAAGAGAATATAAATAATTTGTGGCCAAAGGGAAGACCGTGATGGATTAAATATCACCACAGATTCTTTGCCACTCCTCAGATCAAGAGGTGGAGTTTGTTTCCCCTCCCACAGGGACTCTGGGCTGACCTTGAGACTTGCTTGAATAAACAGAATGTGATGGATAGGAAGCTGTGTGACTTTCAGGAAATAGTGTTCTGGAAATTCAGCTCTTTGAAAAAAAAAATCACAAGCCCTGATTTATAGCATCTAACAATTTCTGTGCTATAAATACACCCAACATGACTGATTTCAAGCTACCAATGTGATATCACCGAGCATGGAGTAGGAAAGAGATACGCATAAATGGTCCTCATAAACTTGTACAAATGGGTTCCCGCATCCTGTCACTTCCAGACTTGCTCCTTGAGAGATCTGTCAGCTTCCTTTTTTGCTTTCTTGGAATCCACCTGACACGAAGGATGCTTGGGCTAGGCTCCTGAATGATGAGAGGCCAAATGGAAAGAAAAGTAATGTGGAGAAGAAAGGAAGCCTTGGGCATTCCATCCCTGGCTGGGCTCCCAGCATGCATGAGTGCCCCAGCCAATGTTCCATGACACATAAGACCACATAGCCAACTCACAGAACTGGGAGACATAATACATTGCTGTCGACTTAAGCCACTACATTTTGGAATGTTTTAATTAGTCAGTAATAGGTAACTGAACACATATACTGCCAAGTTGTCATAAAAAAAGTTTCAAATTTTACTCCTGATAACAATGTAAGAAAGTGCCTTGTTCTTTGCACATCAGCCTGCACTTTGCATTATCATTGCCAGGCTGATAAGTTAAAAAAAAAAAAGTATGTTGCAGTTTAATTTGTATTCTTTGAAAATGAGTTTGAACACTTTTTCAGATGTTTATTGGCCATAAATTGACTCTGCTCTCTGCCCATTTTTCTACTGATTTGTAAGGGCTCTTTATATTTTAATAATAGTAACAGGAAATGGGCAATATTGTGCAATGTATGTGGCTACCTAGTTTGCATGTGTGCTCTTTGCAGTAAAAAGCTTAAACTATTTATATGAAAAAATGATGCCTAAGGCAATTTTCTGCAAGTTTCTTATAACATGATTATATTCCATTTTCATCTTGTTTGTTTCTAGTATTCCTTAAAGTGTTCTAATATTTTCACTGGCTTTTCTTATTAGTGATATTCTTCAGATGAAACCTTCAGCTGAAACCCAGTACAAAATACTTCTCTCCATTCCCCTCCTCATTCCAGTTTGAACAACACTGGCTTAGGCCACTGCAGTAGGTTAATTCTTCAGCCATCCTTGCCTTAAACCCTATTGAAAGTCTTCGGATAAACAGCAGTTAGAGTTCATACAAATTTCAATTTCACAAATTTGAAACAGTGTGACTTTAAAATGTTATCAGTTTGCACAAATTTTGAATAATGTGAATCCTTCCAAAATTAAAAAGTATTTCAAACTGTATTGGATTCTGGAACAAAAAAAGAGGATCATTAATGGGAAAATTAACAAAAACTGAGTAAAATCTTGAGTTCAGTGAATAGTACCCAAGTTAGTTTCTTACTTTTGACAAATGTACCTTAGTAATGTTAGGTATTAATGATAGGGGAAACTGCGTGAGGGGTGTATGGAAACTCTCTATAGTATCTTTGCAAAACTTTTCTATAAATCTAAATTATTTACAAAGGAAAAGTTTATTTTTGAAAAAAAGCACTAAAAACTTACTCTAAGAAATACTTTGTAATTTACAGGCTTATGTATTCTGAAACTGCTATTTCTTACATTATATTGATTCCTCTGGGGTAATAATCTGTTTAGAATTATGCAAGTTTTTAATTATGTGAGCTTTTTAAGATCTTATCTCATATGAATTATATATTTACATCCCGTTTTGAAAACTGAAATAGGAAAAACTAAAGATTTAAGCCTGAATCATAAGCTAAAAGAAATTCCTCCTCCCAATAAAAACCAAGAACAAAACTAAAACACTCTGTATTCCAGTTTCTGACAGCAGAATTGTGGCAGTGAAGCCTTATCACTCTATGTGATCTTTGGACAAGTATGTGATTAAAGGCTCGGCTTTAAGTGTGGAATCTGGAAACTAGGTCACCAGGGAAGGCTTTGTCTGTCTCTGTAAGGCAGAAATGTAAGCATGGGAATCCGAACCTTGCAGGCACACTAATAAATTTTTATTAGAAATTTGGCTTTTGCCCATGCAGTTGGTAGGATTTCCCACCTTCTCCCTCCCACATTTTTGAGTTCTCTTCCATCACAGCAAGTGTCTTGGGAGTGGGGTGTTTTAGTTAGTCATCATTTCACATTCCTCTGTAGGTTTCTTTGCAGATAAAAATTATCTTTTTATAGCCTTCACAGGTGTAAAAGAAATTCCAATAATTTAAATTCTAGATGTTTCCTACTGTTTTCCTCTATATTTAGAATAGATACCTTAAAATTCTATGATACACCCCCCTGTGCCTCATTTCTTTTTTTTAAAAATTAATTTATTTAATTTATTTATTTTTGGCTGCATTGGGTCTTCGTTGCAGCGTGCGGGCTTTAGTTGTGGCGAGCGGGGGCTACTCTCTTCGTTGCAAGTGGGGTGCACGGGCTTCTCATTGCGGTGGCTTCTGTTGTTGCGAAGCACAGGCTCTAGGCGCACGGGCTTCAGTAGTTGTAGCACACGGGCTCAGTAGCTGTGGCTCATGGGCTCTAGAGCGCAGGCTCAGTAGTTGTGGCACACGGGCTTAGTTGCTCTGCGGCATGGGGGATCTTCCCGGACCAGGGCTCAAACCCATGTCCCCTGCATTGGCAGGCGGATTCTTGACCACTGCACCACCAGGGAAACCCTGCCTCGTTTCTTATAATAGACTCTCTCTGATATTAAGTGGCCTTTGGATAAACAGTGCAGTTATATTTCACACTAATTTGAATTAGCAAATTTGAAACAGTGAGCAATGAAAAATATTATTAAAGTCTTACTTTATGCACACACATTGAAATAATGTGAATTCCCCTCACTAAAAACTATTGATTTTGCATTAAACAGTAAGTTGGATATAAGAAATGCATTACATTGGCCTAAGTTTATGTGCACTGAGATTGTTGTTTCTCACATTACATTTATTCTTAAGGGAAAAATCTATGTGGATGTCTTATGCGTGTTTTGAGTTACGTGAGGTTTTCAGGAGCCATTCCCAGAGCAGCTCTCCAGGGACTTAGATGATGCAACTCCCCTGCTGTGAATCTGTTTTATTATTGTTGCTGATGTGATTGTAATGATAAAAGTTATTGATTGCTTAATCCTGTACTAGGTACTGTGTTGAGTACTGGTGTACTCAACAACGTGTATTACTCCATTATCTATGAGGCAGAAATCATTATATCATCTCCATTTTGTAAATGAAAAACTTCATGTTTGGCACATTTAAGTAACGTGTTCAAAGGAATACCTTTGGATTCCCAAGGGCTGGAATAAAGATTTCTTTCTCTGTCTGTGCCAAGGTCTTTGCTAACCAATTCAGTATAAAATATTTCACACTCCCCTCCGTTATTTCAGCCCTGTAGAAAGGTAGGTAAGTTTTGTTTCTGTGATCATGGTCTTCCAACTTTAAGTTTTGATATGCTTCTTAGTTCCCAGAGCAGTTGTCTGCGTTTAGGAAGGCAGGCCCACTCCATTGAGGTAGTGGACAAATAGAGTAAACCACTTGACCTCTTAATTATTCAAGACTGAAGAAGCTGTTTAAACTTCTTTGTTTGTTCATTTCTTTTTGCTTATTTCCTTTCATGTTTGAATTTTCCAAATTAGTTGAAATTTTTCAAAATCTTTTTCTAAGAGGTGTTACTTACCACTTCTTTAAACAACAGTGTCTCTAAACATGATTTTCCCTTTTCCTAGAAGTAGTTGATGTCATTGATTGTAAAATGACAATGAATAGCTTTTTTCTCCTTTTACAATTAAAAACAAACAAACTACTCATCTTGAACAGAGGCTCCAGGTCATCTGAGGCATTCCATGGTCTGTGATGTAATTTCCTTCCCTAAATCTTTCAATTCAAGGAGTCAGTGTAACCCCATAGCAGGGAAGAAACTAAATCTTTTAAATGTTTTGTAATCTGTGGGTATGGTGAAACACCTGGAATGCAGGAAGGTGAGTTGAGCTGGAAATAGGACTTTCACACTCCATGCAGTTTTATACTTTTTATTTAGAAAAGTGTTATCACTTTTATAAATTTCTGTTAACCAAAGAACCAAAGTCATGCTTCCATTACTACAATAATCTTCGCAGAACCTTCATTATTAATTCATTTTCTGTCACTCAGCTGAAACTGAGCTTCATGATGGCAGGAAGCTTGTCGTAGAAGACTGTGTGACACGTGGTAGGAATTAAGTTCATTTTCAATGAATGAATTATGGTTTAATAACTGACATCTCGGGAATTCCCTGGCAGTCCAGTGTTTGGGGCTTGTGCTTTCACTGCCGAGGGCTTGGGTTCCCTCCTTGGTCGGGGAGCTAGGATCCTGCAAGACGCATGGTGTGGCCAAAAGACTCAACATAGTAAAGATGCTAATGCTCCCACAACTGAGATCTAATTAAAGAAGTTGCAGATGAAGTTGAGGAAAGCTGTAAAGAACAGCAAAATAGAAGGAGCGCTAGAAGAGTTAGGAGAGCTGGGTTCTACTTTCAGTTTTGCTGTCAGTTGATGAAGGGTATAACTTTGCGCAAGTCCCTAAACCACTCTGAAAGTCTTTCTCCCTCTAATTAAACCTTTTCTATAGTTATTCATGCTTCACTTTACTTTCTAAATATTAGATCTGATTCAAGGTTCTTACAGATTTAGTTGTTGGAATACTAAGGTATAATGCACTTAAATAGTCTATATTTGATGTCATAGATTATATATTAGCATACTTAACTAACATATTAAGGATTGTGACATACTACAGACTTAGTATCTATTGAATTTAAAACTTAGTGTTGTATCAAATGTCACTTGTTAAATTAAATCAATATCTTTAAAAAATTTTCCATAGGGCCTTCAATATTTATGATTGTATCTACATATTTATTTATTTTATTTTTTAACATCTTTATTGGAGTATAGTTGCTTTACAATGTTGTGTTAGTTTCTGCTGTATAACAAAGTGAATCAGCTATATGTATACATATATCCCCATATCCTCTCCCTCTTGTATCTCCCTCCCACCTTCCACCTTCCCTATCCCACCCCTCTAGGTGGACACAAAGCACCGAGCTGATCTCCTTGTGCTATGTGGCTGCTTCCTACTAGCTGTCTATTTTACATTTGGTAGTATATACAACTCCATGCCACTCTCTCACTTTGTCCCAGCTTACCCTTCCCCCTTCCCATGTCCTCAAGTCCGTTCTCCATGTCTGCATCTTTATTCCTGTCCTGTTCCAAGGTTCTTCAGGACCTTTTTTTTTTTTTTTTTTTTTAGATTCCAGATATATGTGTTAGCATACGGTATTGGTTTTTCTCTTTCTGGCTTACTTCACTCTGTATAACAGTCTCTAGGTCCATCCACCTCATTACAAATAACTCAATTTCATTTCTTTTTCTGGCTGAGTAATATTCCTTTGTATATATGTGCCACATCTTCTTTATCCATTCATCTGTCGATAGACACTTAGATTGCTTCCATGTCCTGGCTATTGTAAATAGAGCTGCAATGAACATTATGGTACCCGACTCTTTCTGAATTATGTTTTTCTCAGGGTATATGCCCAGTAGTGGGATTGCTGGGTCGTATGGTAGTTCTATTTTTATTTTTTTAAGGAACCTCCATACTGTTCTCCATAGTGGCTGTATCAATTTACATTCCCACCAACCCTTTTCTCCACACCCTCTGCAGCATTTATTATTTGTAGATTTTTTGATGATGGCCATTCTGACTGGTGTGAGGTGATACCTCGTTGTAGTTTTGATTTGCATTTCTCTAATGATTAGAGATGTTGAGCATTCTTTCATGTGTTTGTTGGCAATCTTTATATCTTCTTTGGAGAAATGTCTATTTAAGTCTTCTGCCCATTTTTGGATTGGGTTGTTTGTTTTTTTGATATTGAGCTGCATGAGCTGCTTGTAAATTTTGGAGATTAATCCTTTGTCAGTTGCTTCATTTGCAAATATTTTCTCCCATTCTGAGGGTTGCCCTTTGGTCTTGTTTATGGTTTCCTTTGCTGTGCAAAAGCTTTTAAGTTTCATTAGGTCCCATCTTTGGTTTATTTTTGTTTTTATTTCCATTTGTCTAGGAGGTGGGTCAAAAAGGATCTTGCTGTGATTCATGTCATAGAGTGTTCTGCCTATGTTTTCCTCTAAGAGTTTGATAGTGTCTGGCCTTACATTTAGGTCTTTAATCTATTTTGAGTTTATTTTTGTGTATGGTGTTAGGGAGTGTTCTAATTTCATTCTTTTACGTGTAGCTGTCCAGTTTCCCAGCACCACTTATTGAAGAGGCTGTCTTTTCTCTGCTGTATATTCTCACCTCATTTATCAAAGATAAGGTGACCATATGTGCATGGGTTTATCCTGTTCTGTTGATCTATATTTCTGTTTTTGTGCCAGTACCATACTGTCTTGATTACTGTAGCTTTGTAGTATAGTCTGAAGTCAGGGAGTCTGAGTCCTCCAGCTCCATTTTTCTTTCTCAAGATTGCTTTGGCTATTCGGGGTCTTTTGTGTTTCCATACAAATTGTGAAATTTTTTGTTCTAGTTCTGTGAAAAATGCCATTGGTAGTTTGATAGGGATTGCATTGAATCTGTAGATTGCTTTGGGTAGTAGAGTCATTTTCACAATGTTGATTCTTCCAATCAAAGAACATGGTATATCTCTCCACCTGTTTGTATCATCTTTAATTTCTTTCGTCAGTGTCTTATAGTGTTCTGCATACAGGTCTTTTGTCTCCTTACCTAGGTTTATTCCTAGGTATTTTATTCTTTTTGTTGCAGTGGTAAATGGGAGTGTTTCCTTAATTTCACTTTCAGATTTTTCATCATTAGTGTATAGGAATGCAAGAGATTTCTGTGCATTAATTTTGTATCCTGCTACTTTACCAAATTCATTGATTAGCTCTAGTCATGTCATCTGCAAACAGTGACAGTTTTACTTCTTTTCCGATTTGGATTCCATTTTTTTCTTTTTCTTCTCTGATTGCTGTGGCTACATATTTACTTTAAATGGTTTCACATTGTTCCTTAACTAATCTAAGGGCTGATCCTTTCAGGAGAGGTTTATTGTTGTTGGAAGGCTATGTCCAGTAGGAGAAGATTTACTAGATTAACCCTATAAACCAAAGAAGCTAAGTGTGTGATCCAGACTGCCTATCTAGAATTGGAATTACATTCATCAAGCAGCCAGGGAGACAATGTCCCTACTGGAATTCAACATTTTCTTATCTTCATGATCACCTGAAAATGCCAAAGGCAAAGGACAAGTTGGATCCTTCTGCTCGAGAGACACAAATGTGTTTATTCATCTCTAAACTTAGAAGATGAAGTAACTTGGGCTCTTGATATCTGTAATTCCAGCTGCCCTTATCCAACAAGTGCATTCCTAACAAAGGCAAAACACCTAAAGGCAAAGAGAAAGCAGTCTTTGATAGTTCTTCTATTTTTCATTTATTACCTATTTTGAGGGAGATGCTGTCTTCCAGATCAGTGTTTTCCAAGCTTATTTGTAAGTTTACAAACTATAAAATGTAAGAAATATACTTTCAATTTCAACGTAGTACACCTACATACACACGTGCAGGCATGCACACACACACATACAACTGAAACTATGTTTCCTCAAAATAATGTCTATCCTAACCACAGTTGAGCCATCTGATATTTTTCTATAGTATTTCATTTTTTAAAAAGTAGTTGTTTCATTTTTTAAAAAGCACTGTGTTACTGCCATGACCTTCTAGATCGGAAAAAAAAATCTAAATGCTTTTAGGAGATTCAAAAATAAATTATGTAAATAAATAAATAAATAATGGCCCTTGACCAACAGAGAGGCGTACAGTCCCACAAATAATCAACAGAAAGCCAAGCATAATAAATGCTGTCCTGGGTGCTGGGACCAATGGATAGCCTCATGCAGAAGAATAAAGTTGGACCACTGCTTACACCATATTTAAAAATTATTTCAAAATGGATCAAAGACCTAACTATAAGAGGTAAAATTATTAAACTCAGAAGAAAACATAGAAGTAATCTTTATGACCTTGGATTGGGCAGTGGTTTCTCAGGAAAAACTAAAAACACAAGAAACAAGAAAAAAAAAGAGACAAATTAGACTTCAAATTTGTTAAACTAACAACTTTTGTGCTTCAAAGGATACCATAAAGAAAATAAAAAGACAACCCACAGAACAGGAGTAAAATATGTATCAGATAAAGGACATATATCTAGAATATATAAAGAACTTTACAGCTCAATAATAAAATAACAACAACTTAAAAATCGGCAAAGAATCTGAATAACCGCTTTTCTAAAAAAAAAGATATACATATGGTCAATATGGACATGAAGGGATTCTCAACCTCAGAAAAATACAAATCAAAGCCACAATGAAATACCACTTCACTCCCACCAGGGTGGCTCTAATAAAAAAAAAAAAAAGACAGATGATAACAAGTGTTGGTGAGGATGTGGAAAAATTGGAACTCTGATACACTGCTGGAGAGAATGTAGAATGGTGCCACTTTTTGGAAAAACAGTCTGGACATTCTTCAAAAGGTTAAACATATTTACCGTTTAACCCAACAATTCCGCTCCTAGGTTAGGGAAATGAAAACGTGTGTCCATGTAAAAACTTGTATGTAAATGTTCAATAGCAGCATTATTCATATCATCCAAAAGGTGGAAACAACCCCCATCAACTGATGTGATGGACGGATAAATAAATGTGATATATCAACACAATGGAACATTATTTGGTAATAAAAATAAATGAAATACTGGGCTTCCCTGATGGCGCAGTGGTTGAACGTCTGCCTGCCGATGCAGGGGACACGGGTTCGTGCCCCGGTCCGGGAAGATCCCACATGCCGCAGAGCGGCTTGGCCCGTGAGTCATGGCCGCTGAGCCTGCGCATCCGGAGCCTGTGCTCCGCAACGGGAGAGGCCCCAACAGTGAGAGGCCCGCATACTGAAAAAAAAAAAAAAAAAAAATGAAATACTGATTTGTGCTGTAACATGGATGATAATGCTAGGTGAAAGAAGCCAGGCACAAAAATTTACATATTGTATGATTCCATTCATAGGAAATGTACTGAATAGGCAAATTCATAGAGAAAGTAGATTCCTAGTGGTTACCAAGAGCTGCAGGCTTAGGACGAAATGGAGAGTAAATGCTAGTTTGTTTCTTTTAGAGTGGATTGTCATCACATTCTTTTTTTTTTTTTTTTTTTTGTTTGCGGTACGCGGGCCTCTCACTGTTGTGGCCTCTCCCATTGCGGAGCACAGGCTCTGGATGCGCAGGCTCAGCGGCCATGGCTCACGGGCCCAGCCGTTCCACGGCATGTGGGATCCTCCCAGACTGGGGCACGAACCTGTGTCCCCTGCATCGGCAGGCAGACTCTCAACCACTGTGCCACCAGGGAAGCCCTAGAGTGGATTGTCATCACATTCTTGATAGTGTCCTTTTAAGGATAAAAGTTTTAAATTCTGATGAAGTACAAGTTACCTATATTTTCCTGGGTTGCTTGTGCTTTAGGACCAGTGACTAAACGAAGGTCCTGAAGATTTAAGCCTATGTTTTCTTATGAGTTTAGTAGTTTCGCTTTTCATTTTTAGGTCTTCAACACACTTTGCATTAAATTTTGTATATGATGTTATATAGGCATCCAGCTTAATTCTTTTATATATGGATATCAAGTTGTCCCATCACCATTTGTGTTAAAGACTGATTTTCCTTCATTGAATTGTCTGGGAACCTTTGTCAAAAATCAATTGACCATGGACATATGACTGTAAAATGTGAGGGTTTGTTTCTGTACTCTCAATTCTATTTCATTGATTAATATGTCTGTCTTTATGCCAGTACCATACTGTCTTGATTATTGTATCTTTGTAGTAAAGTTTGATATTGGGAAGTATTAGTACTCCAATTTTGTTATTGTTTTCAAGATTATTTTGGCTATTCTGTATCACTTGAATTTCCATATGAATTTTGGGATTAGCTTATCAATTTCTGCAAAAAAAAAGTGGTGGGAGTTTTGATAAAGATTGTGTGAAATCTGTACATGAATTTATTACTTTCCCTTTACTTAGGTCTTCCTTAATTTCTTCCAACAATGTTTTATAGCATTTGGTGTGTAAGTTGTGCACTTCCCTTGTTAAATTTATTCTTAAAAACTTTATTCTTTCTGATACTATTTAAATTGAATTGTTTTCTTAATTTCATTTTTAGACTTCATTTTTGGTGTATTGAAACACAACTAATTTTTATATATTGATTCTGTGTTCTGTAACCTTGCTGAACTTGTTTATTAGCTCTAATAGCTTTTCTGTGGATTCCTTAGGAATTTCTATAGATAAGATCATCTGCAAACAGAGATAATTTTACTTCTTTCTTTCCATTCTGAATGCTTTTTATTTCATTTTCTTGCCTAATTGTCCTGGCTAGAATCTCTAGTACAAGGTTGAATAGAAGTGGCAAGAGAGGACATCCTTATCTAGTTCCTGACCTATGGGGTATGCTTTCAGTTTTTCACCACTAGCTTTCATAGTAGCCATGTTTTTTCAAAATGCCCTTTTCCAAGTTGAGGATATCCCCTCTATTTTCAAGTGTCTGTTGAGTGTTTTCATCATGAAAGGGTGTTGGATTTTGTCAAATACCTTTTCCACATTGATTGAGATGGTCATATGGTTTTTGTCCTTTACTCTATTTATGAAGTGTATTACATTGATTGATATTCTTATATTGAACGAACCTTGCATTGCTGGGATAAATTGCACCCAATCATGGTGTGTAATCCTTTTTATATGTTGCTGGATTCAGTTTGCTAGTAATTTGTTAAGGATTTTTGTGTTTATATTCTTAAGGCATATTGGTCTGCAGCATTATTTTTTCTTCTGATTTCTTTGTCTGGTCTTGGTATCAGGTAATGCTAACTCCATAGACTGAATTGGTCAGTGGCTCTTTCTATTCTTTCTTTGGAAAAGTTAGTGAGGAATTGGAATTAATTCTTCCTGAAATGTTTGGTAGAATCCACCAGTGAAGTTGTCTGGGTCTGGGCTTTCCTCTGTTGGTAGACTTTTGATTACTCACTGAAATTTTTACTTGTTATAGGTCTATTTCAATTCTCTATTTGTTCTTGAATAAGTATCAGTAGTTTGTGTCTTTCTAGGAATTTGTCTATTTCATCTAGGTTTTCTACTTTATTGGCACACAATTATTCACATTATTTCATCTATTTCTGTAATGTCAGTGATAATGTCCTCTCTTTTATTCTGGATTCTAGTAATTTGAGTCTTCTATCTTTCTTTCTTGGTCTATCTAGATAAAGGTTTATCCATTTTCTTGAGTTTTTCAACTAACCAACTTTTTCTTTTTTTTTTTTTTTTTTTTTTTTTTTTTTTTTTGTGGTATGCGGGCCTCTCACTGTTGTGGCCTCTCCCGTTGCGGAGCACAGGCTCCGGATGCGCAGGCTCAGCAGCCATGGCTCACGGGCCCAGCCGCTCCGCGGCATATGGGATCCTCCCAGACCGGGGCACGAACCCGCATCCCCTGCATCGGCAGGCGGACTCTCAACCACTGCGCCACCAGGGAGGCCCCAACTTTTTCTTTATGTTGACTTTTTCTGCTGCCTTTATAGTCTCTATTTCATTTTTTCCTACAGTAATTGTTTTTATTTCCTAACTTCTGTTTGCTTTGGATTTAGTTTGATATACCGTCTACCTGGCCTTCGTTTCTTAAGGTGGAAGGTTGAGTTTTATTTGAGATCTTTCTTGTTTTTTAACGTAAACATCTACAACTATAAATTTCCCTCTGAGCATTGCTTTTACTACATCCCATGCATTTTGGTATGTTGTGTTTTTATTGTTATTCTTCTCAAAGTATTTTCTAATTTCCCTTGTGAGTTGTTCTTTGACTAATTGGCCATTTGAGTGTGCTTTTTAGTATTCATATATTTGTGAATTTTCAAAATTTCCTTATGTTATTTATTTCTAATTTCACTCCATTGTGTTGGAAAATATGCTTTGTATAGTTTCAATCCTTTTAAATTTATGGGCACATCTAATGGCTTATATATGTTTCATGTGCACTTAGAATAGTATGTATTCTGTTGTTGTTGTGTGAGGTGTTCTATAAATGTGTGTTGGTTTATAGTGTTGTTCAAGTCTTCTATTTCTTTCTTTCTTACATCATAATATCCAAATCTTTATTGTTTACATTCAAAACTGCTAAGAGTTTGGAAGACTATTAGAATCTAGATAAACATGTCAAATACATTTTTTCTTTCTTTCTTTCATGTTTATTTATTTATTTATTTATTTATTGTGTGTGTGTGCTGTGTCGGGTCTTAGTTGCAGCACGCAGGGTCTTCATCATGGCATGTGGGATCTTTCATTGCGGCATGGGCTGCTTGTTGCCACATGGGCTGTTTGATGTAGGGTGCAGGCTTCTCTCTAGTTGTGGCATGTGGGTTTTCTCTCTATTTGTGGCTGGCGGGGTCCAGAGCATATGGGCTCTGTAGTTTGCAACACGCATGCTCTCTCGTTGAGGTGCACAAGCTCAGTAATTGTGGAGCACAGGCTTAGTTGCCCCATGGCATGTTCCCCAACTAGGGATTGAACCTGTGCCCCCTGCATTGGAAGGCGGATTCTTCACCACTGGACCACCAGGGAAGTCCCTCAAATACATTTTCAAAAACATTTTTCACATTTTTCTTCATTTAATTGGAAGTCTTCTATTTCTTTTTCAATCTGTTATTTTATCCATTATGGATAGTGGAGTACTGAAGTATCCAACCATTATTTTTATTTATTTTTATTTTGTTTTATTTATTTATTTTTATTTATTTTTTTGGCCACATGGCACAGCTTGTGGAATCTTAGTTCCCCAACCAGGGATTGAACCTGGGCCCCAGGCAATGAAAGCACCGAAGTCATAACAACTGGGCCATCAGGGAATTCCCCAACCATTATTTTTAATTGTGTATTTCTCCTTTCAGTTCTGTCATTTTTGCTTCATATATGTTGGGGCTGTGTTTCTAGGTGCACATTTAGTCTTCTTGGGAAACATGAGACTGGTCAAATAATGACAGTTCTCTGAGAGTAAGCTTTAGAAGGAGCTCCAACCCGCCAATTGTTTCTTGGATGCTGGTTTTCACCTCAGATACAGGCTCTTAATTTTCGACATTACTTCAGAGGTGAGAGTAGAGAATGGGACTACAACAAGTTAAAACCCCACAAACTAATGTTCTTACCAAAATTCAACGATTTTTCTTGTGTGAATGCTGGATTTCTACAAGACTTTGGTTAATTTCCAGAGTTCTGAACAAGTTGATTCTGACAACTTTTCCAGTGTTTTTCATTATTTTTATGGAGGAGAAAATTTTCAGAAATCAATGCTTCACCATTTTTATTAATGGCATTTCATATTGTTTCTTTATTGTTTGTGTAACAGATTCTTAATGTTCTTTAATGTTGTGGTACTACTAAAAAATTGTTGTTGTTGTTGCTGTTTTTTAATTAATTAATTTATTTATTTTAGTTTTGGCTGTGTTGGGTCTTCGCTTCTGCGCGAGGGCTTTCTCTATTTGCGGCGAGCGGGGGCCCCTCTTCATTGCGGTGCGCGGGCCTCTCACCGTCGCAGCCTCTCTTGTTGCGGAGCACAGGCTCCAAATGCGCAGGCTCAGTAGTTGTGGCTCACGGGCCTAGTTGCTCCGCGGCATGTGGGATCCTCCCAGACCAGGGCTCGAACCCGTGTCCCCTGCATTGGCAGGCAGATTCTCAACCACTGCGCCACCAGGGAAGCCCTAAAAAAATTTTTTGAAGTTACTAAGGTTGTGCCTTTGGAACATAATTTAATTTCTTATGGAAATACTTTTCATAAACTATTTTCCCAGTAGATTTTCTGCAAAGTTTCTTCAGAATATAATAGAAAACCCAGAGAATACATTAGAAAATGCTTTGCTGTCGAATTTTTGGTATTACTGCTACTTGTGTTAATCTAATTTGAGCATCTTACATAAAATTGCAGCTCTCTCTAGAACACTCTATTTCCCCTGCTTTATATTTTTCCACAGCACATATCACCATTTAACAATATATTTCACTTGTTTATTGTCTGTCTTCCCCCACTCCTATGCAAGTACCATGTAAGGATTTTCATCTGTTTTTGTTTGTTTATTTTCCACTGCTTTAGTTTCAAGACTTAGAACTTTGACTATTTCATAATAGGTACTCAGTAAATGAATAAATGAGCTAATTATACCCTTATTTGGGGTGCACGCTGAAGACTTTTTATAGCTCAAGTGCTAACTATCCCTCAGACCCACAAACATTTCCTGAAGACTTGTCTGCTAGGTCCTGATATACAAAGATAAAATTCTTAACCTCCACATGATCAGCAAAGGATTGCAATACAAAATTAGTAAGGCCATAACATAGGTCTTTACAGAAACAGAAGTAGCTGGAGGAAGGGAAGAGAAGGAGGAAGTAGATAGTGTCTGAGGTCTTTATGGAGAAGGAAGGACTGAGATTTCCCAAGTTTGGGCTGAGAGTACAGGGCTGGGATAGCAGAAGACCTAAAATAATTAGCATTCATGTTTAGTGACATTAGGTCACTGGGAGGGTAGCTGTTTGGATGAGGTAACAAATGAGGTTAGGGAATTCCCTGGCAGTCCAGTGGTTAGGACTCAGTGCTTTCCCTGCTGGGGGCCCTGGGTTCAATCCTTGGTCGGGGAACTAAGATCCCACAAGCCACTTGGTGTGGCCAAAAAGAAGAAAGAAAGAAATGAGGTTATAGGGTAAACAAAGGTAAAATGTTGAAAGGATTTGTCTGCCATTTTAAAGAGTTTGACCTTTATATCAAGAGCCACGAACACACCCCTTCTTTTTTAATCCCAGGAGAGTGATGTTTGCATTTTTTTATGAGATGGTCAGTCAGGTGTGGCCATAAGAGGAGAGAGAAGAGAGGCTCAGAAAAAAAAACCAACAGAGTTTATTTTACTCACCAGTCCTAGGCACAGGAGACACAGCAGACCATGCAGGGCCACATGGAAAAGCCACCAAGATGGTCAGGAGGCAGAAGTCAGGAGTGAGGGGAAGGTTTAGGCCATGACCTTTATTGGGTTTTCCATGGGAAAGGCAAGCTAGGGCAGCATAAACACTTAGGAGTGGCTAATTTGAATAATTTTGATGGTCTCTAAGCTATAGGAATTGTCCCTAGTTGTCTGGCACCTGGCCCTGGGATGGTGAAGGCAGAGGAATATTACCCCCCTGGGGTACACAAACCAGATAGAGGAGGTATGGCTCTGGATTGGTTAGTTTTTGTATCAAAGATGTGGTCCCAGCTGGGCCCTTTGCTATCTCTAAGAGTTGACTAGCCCAGGGAAAGGCAGGCTCTTCCCAGCCAGAAAGGTTTTTCAAGATGTCAAAACATCACAATATACAGGAAATAAGAAATATTTACAGTACAGTTTGGTTTGGGTTATGTGGAGAATGAGCTGCTCCAGATATATCTCTGGGGGTTGGTTGATGATTATTTCTACACTTTCACTTGAAATCTTTTAAATGATTGTTTTCTAACCTCAAAAGGAGCTTTGTGCTCCCAAGTTCTTGAAGATCATTATAAGTAGCAGTTATATGCATATAAAGTATAAGATATGTAAAATGTCAGCTGACCTGTTCTGGTTTTGTGGAAAGAGGCAACCACAAATCAATGCTACTGTTCAAAATTACTTTGTAAGTTTTATGTTTCAAAATGAAACCTATATTTATTGTGCCTTCAGGTAAGAGTTATATTAAGGAAGGAGCAAAATTTTGGTTGGGAAGAACTATCATTCTCATGCAGAAATATTGGGTATCTGTATCTTTTCCTGTGGTTCAAAATGTGTTGAAGATCTTCAAAAAGGGTAGGTAACTAAGTGGGTGTTGGTAGCACCTGCTACACCCAAGAATTATGGTGTCTGTTCTCATGAACGTCACTGTCATCAGGATCAGGTGACTGGATGTCTGTTGGTCTGGTCACCATCCCCAACATAGCATTTTATGGGCTCAGGAATTATTCCTGATCTATATTGCTATTCCTTCTGATGTTGCTCCAGCCTTTTCAGCTCTGTTCTTTCTTTCCTTTTGTTTAATTTTATCTTTTCTTTTCTTTTTCTTTTCTTTTTTGGCTGCACCATGCTGCATGTGGGATCTTAGTTCCCTGACCAGGGATAGAACCCACGCATCCTGCATCGGAAGTATGGAGTCTTAACCACTGGACCGCCGGGGAAGTCCCTATCTTTTATTTTTTTATTGAAGTATAGTTGATTTACAATGTTGTGTTAATTTCTGCTGTACAGCAAAGTGATTCAGTTATACATATACATACTTTTTAAAATATTCTTTTCCATTATGGTTTATCTCAGGATATTGAATATAGCTCCCTATGCTATACAGTAGGACCTTGTTGTTTATCCATCCTATATATAATAGCTTATATCTGCTAACCCCAACTTCCCAGTCCATCCCTCCCCCAACCCCCCCCCCACACTGTTGGCAACCACAAGTCTGTTCTCTATGTCTGTGAGTCTGTTTCTGTTTCATAGATAGGTTCATTTGTGTCATATTTTAGATTCCACATATAAGTGATATCATATGGTATTCGTCTTTCTCTTTCTGACTTACTTCACTTAGTATGATCATCTCTGGGTCCATCCATGTTGCTGCAAATGGCATTATTTCGTTCTTTTTTTATGACTGAGTAGTATTCCATTGTATATATGTACCACATCTTCTTTATCCATTCATCTGTTGATGGACATTTAGGTTGTTTTCATGTCTTGGCTATTGTGAATAGTGCTGCTATGAATATAGAAGTGTATGTATCTTTTTGAATTATAGTTTTGTCCGGATATATGCCCAGGACTGTGATTCCTGGTTATATGGTAATTCTGTTTTTTTGAGGAACCTCCATACTGTTCTCCATAGTAGCTGTACCAATTTACATTCCCACCAACAGTGCAAGAGGGTTCCCTTTTCTCCACAACCTCTCCAGCATTTGTTATTTGTAAACATTTTAATGATGACCGTTCTGACCAGTGTGAGGCTGTATCTCATTGTTGTTTTGATTTGCATTTCTCTAATAATTAGCGATGTTGAGCATCTTTTCATGTGCCTATTGGCCATCTGTATGTCTTCTTTGGAGAAGTGTCTATTTAGGTCTTCTGCCCATTTTTCGATTGGGTTGTTTGTTTTTTGTTGTTGTTGTCCAGCACTGTTCTTTCTGTACTCAAATCCCAGGAACAAGAATACTGGCTTCAGAATTAGCCACTTATTAGCAATAAAAATAATAATAAAATCTCAGCTAACAGTTACCAAGTTTTCACCTATGCAAACCTCCTTAATAGGCCTTATCTCATGCAGCCCTCATAACTCATGAAGTAGGTGCTATTATAACCCTCACATTTTAGGAAACTGAAGCATAGACCTTGAACTTTGGTGAAATTTTTACCTTTCATTTTTTTCTTTTGTAAAATGGAGATTATATCTATTGTCCACTTACTTCCCATAAGTGAAGAAATGTGTGTAAAATTCTCAGCACATGCTTTATGAAACATAATTGCATTGGGTAGATAGCCTTTTGATGTAACCTTGATGTGCATGATGGAATTACTTTTCAGATGGATAAAAGCAGTTTCCTTTCTAGGTTCCCAAGAATTTCTTTATCTTCTCATTGCTTTCTTAATTCATCATCCACCCCAATTGCTTCCTGAAGTGCTTCCCTGCCATATTTTTACTTTCTTCTCACTGAAAGGAAAAATGTTGTCAAGAAGAGCTCAGAGGACCTCTCCAGAATGAAATTACACCTAAAAACACAAGTTATTTGACTGAGGAAACAAAGGAAACCCATTGCTACCAGGACCTCTGAATCCCTAAATCCCATTCTTTTCTTTCCAGTGGAGTCACACAGATGACATTTACACATGAGAACTCTAGAATGTTTTTAAAAAGTGGTGGCTAGAAGTGGATAAGAATCAGAGGAGAGTAGACAAGAACTTCAGTGACACTGAACCCCAATGAAAGGCAGAAGCCCAGAGGACAGCTCCCTAGGGTAAGAGTGGCTCTGGGTTTTAGTCTCCAGTACCACAATGGCAGATGTGGGTGGGGGGGACTCCATGGTTGACTCAAAGGCATGTTAACCAAGCCCCCTTCAATGAAAACATGAGTGGCTGTCCACATGGGTCCCTGCCCACATTTGTGTATTACAAACCAGGCATCCTGAATGATTCACTTTCCTGAAGTTTACCAAGAAGGAAACTCCTCTTTCCCAGGTTTGCTCTTGACAGATCCTCCTGAAGGACTTTGATTATGGGAGTGTAATCGATAGATTTGGATAGTTGTCATTTTTCTCACTAATAAAGAGTCAGGAAGACCAGAGGTGAATTAAACTAGAAATATTATTAATAAATAAACAATATTAATAGCTATACAAAGGAAGAAAGAAAAAAAGAAAGGAAAAAGGAAGGAAGATAACGAAAGAGGGAGGAAGGAAGGAAGAGAAAAAGAAAGAACAAGAAAAAAATCTCTAGACTCAGATACGACTCTCTCAGGGTCCTCGTCTGAGAACCAGGTATTTTTTAGGCCAGGAAACAGAAGCACAGGTAGAAGATCCTTGAGTGAATTTCAAGATCAGTCTCTTATGGTAATTCATTACCACAGAATCTCAGTATGTTGGAGTAGAAGAGGACCACGGTCCAGTTATTTCACTGAAGAAGGGAAAGGACAAGTCCCAAGATGTGCAGTAACTTTCTCAAGATCACTTGTCCAATTTGAAAGAAGCTAGGCTTGGGACTTCCCTGGTGGTCCAGTGGTTAAGACTCCAGGCTCCCAGTGCAGGGGGCCCAGGTTCAATCCCTGCTCAAGGAACTAGATCCCGCATGCTACAACTAAGAGCCCGCATACTGCAACTCAAGATCCTGTGTGCCTCCCGGCACAGCCAAATAAATAAATCAATAAATATTAAAAAATAAAATAGGGCTTCCCTGGTGGCGCAGTGGTTGAGAGTCCGCCTGCCGATGCAGGGGACACGGGTTTGTGCCCCGGTCCGGGAAGATCCCACATGCCGCGGAGCGGCTGGGCCCGTGAGCCATGGCCGCTGGCTGACCTGCATGTCCGGAGCCTGTGCTCTGCAACGGGAGAGGCCACAACAGGGAGAGGCCCGCGTACCACAAAAAAATAATAATAAAATAAAATAAAAGAAGCTAGGCTTAGAAGTGTTCAAATCTTAAATGTCAGGACAATTTTGGACTTTTGGTGGTTAAATATTGTTATAAAACAGGAGAAAATATAGAGAATAGAATGTCAAAGAAGCAGGAAGTAGAGGGATGCTAAAAACACAAAGTGTACATTTGCCATGATGACAAATTGTCTCTTGGACAGGCATGGGTTTTGCAGTGTTGTAAAACAGGGATCAGGATGGGAATAGCATGTGTGGATGTTAGGCCAGAATCACTGCGTGAGTGCCATGGGGATTCGTTAATTTAAAAAAATTGTAATATAAAATACTCAGTATTCATTTAGTGCCCTCTGCAGTTCCCTTCAGAATCAACTTAATATCGAATGGTTTCTATCTGGTGTACCCTTCCTCATCGTCATTTCCTCAATAAGCCACTTCTTCCCTACATTTCTCTACCACCACCAGAAACCTGCCATCCTCATTTTCTATTCTGGGAGAAAGCCTATTCTGCAAGAATAGGCTTACCAATAAGATTACCATGCCTCCTTCCCTCCAATTTTATAAATATTTGTAACATATGTATACACACACACACACAATATGTGTATATATGTGTGTTTATACACAATTTATGACAAAAATATGTGTATGCATTGAAAAAACTTTAGGAAATACAGAAATAAAAACAACATTTTAAAATCACATTTATGTATAGATGTGGATGGACCTAGAGACTGTCATACAGAGTGAAGTAAGTGATAAGGAGAAAAACAAATATGGTATATTAATGCGTATATGTGGAATCTGAAAAAATTGGTATAGACGATCTTATCTACAAGGCAGAAATAGAGACACAGACATAGAGAACAAACGTATGGATACCAAAGGAGAAAGAGAGGGGTGGGATGAATTGGCAGATTGGGATTGACATATATACACTATTGATACTATGTATAAAATAGATAATAATGAGAACCTACTGTACAGCACGGGGAACTCTACTCAGTGCTCTGTGGTGACCTAAATGGGAAGGAAATCCAAAAAAGAGGGGATATATGTATACTTATAGCTGATTCACTTTGCTGTACAGTAGAAACTAACACAATATTGTAAAGCAACTATACTCCAATAAAAAAAATTTTTAATGTAAAAAAAACCAATGATTTACCACTTTGTACCCACTTTGGTGGCTGTAATAAAAGTCAGATAATAATAAGTATTGATGAGTCAGTGAATAATTGGAACCTTCACACACTGCAAAGGGTACGTAAAATGGTGCAGCTGCTTTGGAAAAATTCAGTATTTCCTTAAAATGTTAAATGTAGATTTACCATATGACCCACAAATTCTACTCCTAAATATATACCCAAGAGAAAACTTGTACAAGAATGATCTTAATATTATTCATGATAGTCCCAAATGGAAGTAACAGAAATGTCCATCAACTGATAAATGAATAAACAAATGTGGTATGTCCATACAATGAAATATTACTTGGCCATAAAAAGAACAAAGTTCTTATACATGCTACAGAATGGACGAACCTTGAAAGCATTATGCTAAATGAATGAATCCAAGCACAAAAGGCTACATGTTGTATGGTTCTATTTATATAAAATATCTAGAGTAGTCAGAACCACAGAGAAAAAAGTAGAATAGTGGTTGTCAGGGACTGCAGTTTGGGAGGATAAATAGTGACTGCTAATGACAATGGGGCCTTGCAGAGGTGGGGAGTGTTGATGACAATATTCTGGAATTATATAACATTAACTGACGTAAAACTTTGTGAATATACTAAGAGCTACTGATTACACACTTACAAAGGGTGTACTGATCATACACTTACAAAGGGTGAACTGTAGGTTTCTGACATATATCTCAATAAAACTATTATAAATTAAAAAACAATAATATCACATTTAGTCCCACTACCTAGATATAAATACTGGTTATATTTTGCTGTATTGCTTTTCAGTTTTGGGGGGATTTTTTTGGATCTATACACACACAAAGATACACATTAAAAAAAATAATTAGAACCAAGCTATATACTTTATATTATCACTTGCTGTTTTCACTTAGCAGTGTACTATTACCACTATCCTATGTCATTTTTTTTTCATTCAATTTAATCTTTATTTTATATTGGGGTATAGTTGATTTACAATGTTGTGTCAGTTTCAGGTGTACAGCAAAGTGATTCAGTTATACATATATCCCTCCTTTTTCAGATTCTTTTCCCACATAGCTTACTACAGAATATTGAGTAGAGTTCCCTGTGCTATGCAGTAGGTCCTTGTTGATTATCTGTTTTATATATAGTCGTGTGTATCTATTAATCCCAAACTCCTAATTTATCCCTCCCCCCCACCGTTCCCCTTTGGTAATCATGAGTTTGTTTTCTAAGTTTGTGAGTCTGTTTCTGTTTTGTGAATAAGTTCATTTGTATCATATTTTTAGATTCCACATATAAGTGATATCATATGGTATTTGTCTGAGTTACTTCACTTAGTATGATAATCTCTAGGTAATTTTCTATAATATTATTTTAATTGTCTAAAATATTCCATTGTCTAAAGTACCACAATTTATTTAAATCATTCATTAGCATGGATATTTTTGTGGCCTACAATATTTTGCTAATATAAAAAAATACCACACAATATCATTGGAGCTAAATCTTTGCACACTATTTACTCAGTATAAATTACTTGAAATAGGTCAAGGTAATCACATAATTAAACATGAATAGGTAGTACATAATTAAGGGTTTTGATAAATGCCATCAAATTGTATTCCAGAAGGGTTGTGGAATTTTATATTCCCATTAGCAATATAAAAAAGAAATGAAAATTGTTTATGTGTATTTGTATATATTTTGTGTTTGTGTGTATATAATGTGTGTGTATATGTGTATGTGTTTCTTCTAGTAAGGTGGAATATTACTTATCTTAGGTAACTATATTGAAATAACTAGCTGCTATAATAAATAAAACCTAAAATTGTAATGGCTTAACATAATAAAAATTTATTTTTTGTTGATATAGCTGTTCAATGAAGGGTTCCTGGTTGAGGATGGCTTTCCTCCATGGGGTGATTTAGGGATTTGGACTCTTCCATCTTGTGGCTGGGAATTTTCTTGTGCTTCACCATTGTTATACCCATCTGGTGGGGACATAGGGAAAAGAGAAAGCATGATGGAGGTATAACTTCACAGTCCATTGAACTCAGTCACATGGTCTACAAGGGAATCTGCACAATGTAGTCAAGGATTGCTGCCACAGTGGCCAAAAAGGATAGCCTTTTTCGGTAGAACAGTAGAGCAGGCTCATAAAATATAAGAAATGCTGACTACATCAACAGAAGAGACCAATTGCAGTCATTAATAATGGCATTCCCAGGTACACACTGGAGCTGAAATCTTTAATTTTAATTAGGGCAATTTAAGTTCTCTGAAGGCTTTCCACCTGCATATTTGCAAATATATGACAGCTTTTTTTAATGCCAATTTTATACTTAAGAAGGCCTTCCCACTCAATACCATACTGTCAAATTTTCAATATAGTACATTTATGTGATAATGAAAAGATGTTAACTGCCTAGTTAAAATAATTAATCGTGCACACAGAAGACTTTTCATCTGACAACATTCAGTTTATTGATCTGCTGTACTGCTTAGAATAATCCTCAGGTAGGTGAATTTGCAGGTCCACTGAACAACCATGAAGGCTGTCCTTAGATTTCATAGATGTGTTTCCTTTTGTCTTCTTCAAGAAGACAACCCATTCCTTCACAATGATATATTTAGGTCATCTTGCAGTAAAATGAATGGCTTTATATTTTTCTTCCTTTCACATTAAGTGAAAGTGAAGCAGTCTGCCCAGAGGATCATTAAATAATCCCAAAAATGTCCTTGTAGGAGATCCAGTGAGATTTTCATAGAACTTGCAATACCATACCTTCTTTCCCTAGGTATTATCTTCACCATATTCTGTTCACATAGTAAGACTTGTAGGAGTACAATTTCAAGAGACAAACATTGATTCTTTCCCTAACAATTCTCTTGCTTTCCTGATGATGCCATTTTGTCTCCCCGAATTAAACTGCAGTAGACAGAGAAAAGACAGCTTAGCCTTCCTTCAAACCTTTAAGTGTGTCAGAGGGAAGGAGCTACATAAGTTCAAAGCATGATTCTGAGTTATTTTACAGCAAGTAGTAATATATACGCGTTAAAGAGCATGCTCTTCCATTGAGTGCTTTGTTCACCATTTTTACATTTATTGTTTTTTGAGCAAAAACAGTATTTTATAGAAGGTGTGAAACAGACAGTGAAATACGCATTTGTACTTGCTTCATTGAAAGCAAAAGGAGCTCTGATAAGAAAATATTCAATAGGGTTACTACTCAAACATTAAACAAGAGATAAAGACAAGAGTTGAGCCCATTTGGAAAACGTGGAGCTGGCATTAAAATATTATTAATGGAGCAAGAATCAAATCATTGCTTTCAGATCTTCAACAAATATGCTGAGCAGCCATGGACCAACAAACTCAGTAAATATTAGTAGGTAGTGGTCAGAATAAGGGAGATAAAGAAAGATAGATGGAAATGAGGTGAGATAGAATACACCGAACTATTTTAATGCATTTTAAGATAAATACATAGATTAAAAAATAAAAAAGCCCTACCCCAGAGTATGTGCCAAGATGTTAAAAAAAAAACCTCTTTGCAACTTCTTGCCCTGGTTGCCAGCCTCTGATTCTTTCCCCTTCAAAAAATGTTTTATTTCTGGCACTTTAAATAAAAGAAGCTCATGATACACATAAATGACCCCTTCACATGTATTCCAGAAAATACCCACCTCTACTCAAATCCTTGTCTGTTGTTAATTCAGTGTTATGCTCTGATAGGTATCAGACAAAATCCTTTTACAAAGATTGTGTTTTGGCTGCTTACAGGATTCCTGAAAGCACAAACTTCTATCTGGACTTATCTTAAATGTTACTTGAGATGGGATAACCTTTTAGATTTTAAATGCTTAAAATCTTTCAATGATTATTAGTAAGTAATCACACACAGGAGAGATGTGTAACAAGAGTACATTAACACTATAAAATCCTTTGGCTTTTTATCGAACTTTGATTTCTTTTTTCTTTTTTTTTTTTTGGCTGCGTTGGGTCTTCACTGCTGCACGCAGGCTTTCTCTAGTTGTGGTGAGCAGGGGCTACTCTTCATTGCTGTGTGCAGGCTGCTCATTGCAATGGCTTCTCTTGTTGCAGAGCACAGGCTCTAGGGGCGCGGGCTTCAGTAGTTGCCACACGTGGGCTCAGTAGTTGTGGCACTCAGGGTCTAAAGCACACGGGCTTCAGTAGTTGTGGCTCAGGGGCCCTAGAGCACAGGCTCAGTAGTTGTGGTGCACAGGCTTAGTTGCACCACGGCATGTGGGATCTTCCCGGACCAGGGATTGAACCTGTGTCCCCTGCATTGGCAGGAGGATTCTTAACCACTGTGCCACCAGAGAAGTCCAAACGCTTTGATTTCTTAAATTAGTTTTATGATTTGTTTAGAATCATGTTTCATGCTTTGTGATTTTGAAAGATGCCCTGAAGCTCCTTGGCTTGGCATTTGTGGTGTTCCCTCATTGATTCAACCTTTCCTATCTTTTCAGTCCTTCCTTGTTCTCCTACAAACTACAATTTTGCATCCCTCTCTTTGGTTTAATTGCCTGGACCAGAGCTGGAAGATACCACCCCCAAAACTATCTGTTATTTTTGTCTTCAAGGCACGCGTTGAGTCTCATATCCTCAGCCTGACTGCAGGATTTCATCATGATCTTTTGCTGACTTTTAATTTCCTTCCTCCCTTCAAGAAATATTTACTGAATGCCTACCATGGGACAGACACTGTTCTCAACCTTGGAGATACAGCAGTGAACAAAACAAATCCCTGTTCTCAGGGAGCCTACATTTGAGCATGGGGGTACAGATAGTAAACAAATAAACATATAATATGTCAGGTGGTTATAAAGGCCAATGAAGGAAAATAAAGCAGGGAAATGGGGACCAAGCATGATGTCCTAGTGGGGAGAGGGTGCTGTTTTTACATAGGTGGTCAGAGCAGGCCTTCTTACAAGGAGATATTAGAGCAGTATTAAGGGAGTAGAGGAGACATGTAGGAATTCTGAGATCAAGTGTTCTGAGGAAGCCATGTCAAGGGCCTGTACTATCTATCTATTGCTGCAAAACAAGTTATCCCAAAATTTAGCAGCTTAAAATAACAATAGATATTGATTATCTCATAGTTTCTGTGGGCCAAATTTGGAAGTGACTTAACTGGGTGGCTCTGGCTTAGAATCTCTTAAGAGGTTGCAGTCAAGATGTTAAACAGGCCTATAGTCTCTGAAGGCTTGACAGGGGCTGGAGGACTCAGTTCCAAAGTGGTTTACCCCCTTGATGCTGGTCGTTGGCAGGAGGCCTCAGTATCTACCCACATGGACCTCCCCATGGGCTGCTTGAGTGTCCTCATGACACAGTGGCTGGCTGGCTGCTCCCAGAGCAGAGAATCCAAAATGGGGCAAGGTAGAAACCACATGTCTTACAGACACAGCTCAGAAGTTACACATCATCATCTCTGCAAAATCCGACTGTTTCACAGGTCACCCCCATCCAGCATAGAAGGGAACTATGTAAGGACATGAATACCATCAGATGGAGATCATTGGGGATCATCCTGGAGGCTGGCTGCCACAAGGCTCTGATGAGAGGGGTCGGCAAGTTCAAGGAGCGTAAATAAGCACAGTGTGACTACAGTGGAATTATGAGCAGGTGCAAAGGAAGAGCCAGCGTCCAAGGGGGAACAGGAGATCAAGTCATGTTGGACTTCATAGGCCACAGTAGGGACTTCCAGTTGTTTGCTCAGTGAGAGGGAAAGCCATTGGAAGGTAGCAGGATAATTTCCTGAATTACTAAATTCTGTTTGTTCTTCCAGCATTTTCTCTTCCCCCTCATTTTCATCAGGTTTTGCCATTCTCTGCCTCAGAGCTCATGACTGGGCTGAAAGCAGAAATAGCCTAAGGCCAAGGGATCCTGTGGGGTTAGAAGAAACCTAACTCCTAGGGCTGAGGAGCTCTGAAGGGCTTCTGCTAGGTTTCCTTGAGGAGAAAGGGAGAGGCATTTCTTTGAGATGTCCTAAAGCGCGGAGAAAATGTTCCCTGAGGCACTGAAACCTATTTGAAACCCTGAGCTGTGGATACCCTGGCCTTGCTCCCTTGCAGTGGCACTGGGAGAGCACAGGAATGGTTTTGTGAGTACTTGGGTAGGAAGGATTGAAGCAGAAGAGGCACAGGACATGAGTGTGGTTTGTGAGATGGGTGAAGCAACAGTAACTAGTATTTCGCTATGTCAGCCCCAGGACCTTTGCACAACTCTCCTTGGAAGATAAGTCCCGAAGGTCGTTGAAGTTGCATTCTTACCAGGCTGGTAGACGAGAGGTTCATAGTGATAAGTAAGTTTGTTTAAAGAAATGTGGTATTTCTTAGACACCTCATTTTGCGCCCTGATATTCATTCACAACACAAAGTCAATGTGTTTTACTTAATTCCATCACTGTTAAGGTTTGCTGGTTAGGGCTGAGATGAAGTTCTTGACTTACTTTTAAAAATATCACCTTGGCACAGACATTTTGAATGCAGCCGGATTTCCATAATAGTAGCTTGTCCACATGGTCATAATGAGTGGCCAGTCTGCCACTCTTAGGTTGTAGCAGCTGAGTCTCTCAAGCTTGAGCTTTTGCTGCAAGTATTACAGACATCTCCGTGAAGATGACAACCGGAAACAGCCTGAAACAAAATGCAGGCTTCTGACTCACATAAAGCCATCTTTGCCAAGACATCTTGTCTGATGGCCACATCCACTCTAGAAGGGCATCCTTGGATCCGTGGACTGGAGCCTTGGTTTCTGTGCCCTGCTGAAGTTACACCTTCACTGTCTCTATCTGGCCAGTGATAGTACAGGCTCACTGTACCCTGGCAAAGGCAGCTGAGAAGGTTGTGGCTGCGGTTCTGAGCCATTGCCTGTCCCTGGAGATATTTCCCATGGCTGTACTGGTGGACATTACTGAGGTTGAGCTGGCTGGACTCATTAGTGCTGATGACTGACTTGCATTTGGGAAGAGGAGCTTGACAGCTGTTAAGCCTGGCAGGAACTTTCAGAGATGTTGTTAGAAGGGTGACAGAAACAAGCCTTGCTTGTCTTATTTGGCCTAAGAACCAACGTGTCCTTTGTTTTAGGTTGTGTTCCCAGAGAAACAGACATCCATTGGTAATCTGAGACATGCATGTAGGACGTTTATGGTGGGGGAGAGGAGAGTGCTCTTAGTATTAATACCTATGGTGGAGTGAAGAAGCAAAAGGAAAAGACGAATTGTTGTCCAGTCCCAACAAAGGACTCAACTGATAGCTTGTGGAGCTCTGGACCTGTAAATTGTCCTGGTGGAGGCAAGGGTGCCTTCACTCTCATCCCCCTCCCACTGCATCTTTAGATGAGGGCTGCTTCCAGGGCAGTGACCTTGGGTGAGGCAGTTCTCCAGTGATTCAGCTGAGGGATGTCAGCTTTCAATACTCCTGTAACTAGAGAAGTGAAGGCTGTATTCCTGAAAAGATGGTGCCGGGGGAGGGGAGAGATACATCTTGCAGCACACGACCACATCCCACAATCTGTTTCATGTTGGAAGGAACAAACATGTCTCAGATAAGAGACGTTTGTCATAAGTTGACAAAATTATGCAACACAGGCAACAAAGGAGACCTCTGGGCAGTTGCATGTAGTGACCCCATCCAGGCAGAACGGTCCTTCAGCATTCAGCAGTAACTGTGTTGCCCAGGGAGCTCGTGGCCACCTCGGAAGCAGGCACACTGCCCCTGCTGTTTCTTGCCACTCCTGCATGATTGCAATTTAGCTTTTCTTTCTGAATGTCTCCCTCGGCTTGGCCTCCTTTTCTACTGTTCTCTCTTTCCACTTCTTCCAACTGCTCTTTCTTTTGCATTCATATCTTCCTAAGAGAGGATCTATTTGGGTTCATTAGTCACCCCCCAGTATAGATTGTCCTAGTTGAATTGATTTTGAGGCAGGACCTCCTCAACCTACATAAACTGGTTGCCTTTGATCAGCGAACCAATTTTTGTTTCGTTTCAGCTGTGGTCACATGACACAAGAACAAGATATATTGACACAAGTCAAGATATGTTCAGGGAACCACCTAGAAGTCCCTCTGCTCGGAAGGAACCAGGATCCTGGCAGGTATTCAGAATGTTTGAACTCTTGTTACACAATGGCTTCCAACTTCTCTTCAATTTAATATCTACACATGCCTTTTTAAAAATGGTTAGCAGGGCTTCCCTGGTGGCGCAGTGGTTGGGAGTCCGCCTGCCGATGCAGGGGACACGGGTTCTTGCCCCGGTCCGGGAAGATCCCACATGCCGCGGAGCGGCTGGGCCCGTGAGCCATGGTCGCTGAGCCTGCGCGTCCGGAGCCTGTGCTCCACAACGGGAGAGGCCACAACAGTGAGAGGCCCGCGTACCACACACACAAAAAAATGGTTAGCAGAAGTAGCAAAGGCTTAAAGATTTAGAATGGTATAGAGGACTTCCCTGGTGGCGCAGTGGTTAAGAATCCGCCTGCCAAATAGGGACACGGATGTAGAGAACAAATGTATGGACACACCAAGCAGGGAAATTGGCGGGGGGGGCGGGGGGGCGGTGATGGTGGGATGAACTGGGAGATTGGGATTGACATGTACACACTGATGTGTATAAAACAGATAACTAATAAGAACCTGCTGTATAAAAAATTAAATTAAATTAAAAAAAATCCACCCGCCAATGCAGGGAACACAGGTTCAATCCCTGGTCCGGCAGATCCCACATGCCACGGAGCAACTAAGCCCGTGCACCACAACTACTGAGCCTGCACTCTAGAGCCCGCGAGCCACAACTACTGAGCCCATGAGCTACAACTAATGAGCCCACGTGCCACAACTGCTGAAGCCCGAGCACCTAGAGCCTGTGCTCTGCAACGAGAGAAGCCATCGCAATGAGAAGCCCGCGCACTGCAACGAAGAGTAGCCCCCGCTTGCAGCAATTAGAGAAAGCCCGCACACAGCAACGAAGACCCAATGCAGCCAAAATTAAATAAATAATATAAATAAATTTAACAACAACAACAAAATAATTAGAATAGTATAGAAATGATCTGTTCCTTAAGAAAAACAATAGGACTCTGCCTTTACCTCAGCACTCTTCATTCCGTGCTTGTAATCTTTTAGCTGTTTCTTTTGTTTGTTACAGTTCATACTACTGTTTCTTCATTTATCAATTTTAGACATTATCACATTTTTATTATGGTATATGTTGATTGAGTTATCTTAGCCTTTCTTTTGTTTGGGGAATTGTATTAAATTCAACTGCCCTTAAAGAATTTCGAACATTAAATTACTATAAGCCATTTATGCTTTAATACGAAAGAGCCCTTCAGGTTTTTCCACGTTTGATGGCTGGCTGAGAGCGCTTTGGAGAAAGTTTGGTGTTTACACAGAAAAATAAACCTAGCAGAGAGACACATAGTGAAGAGAGAGATGAGGGGTGATTTCTACTCTTTTAATTGATGGCTTTCATGTTTGCCTCCAAATCTCTAAATAATCTGTCACAGTGTTTGACATAGTCACAATATCATAACTAGCTGTAATATGGGATAGGAAATACAATCTTTTAGCTGGGCACTTTGTCACTGTGAATAAAGTCTTGGTTCTATTGGAATGGAAAAAGGAGAGAGGTGACCAGTGGTCACTTCCATGTCCATGTGATTTAAATATTTTTCCTATTTTTAAAAATGATGGCATCTGATTCTCTAAAGGAAAAAAATGGTGGAGAATATTAAAAGGATTGGAAATGAAAATTTCTTTTTGAATAAAATAGCTCTAGATTTCCTTAAAAATTTTTTTTTCATGTATGTAGAATAGTAGTAATTCTCTCACAGAGAGCTATAAGGTTCCAAAGTTGTTTCAGAGAACATCGTAGAAGTTGATGGTCCTAATAGTTCTGTGTGGTAGATGGGACAGAAATTGTAATCTTTATCATATAGATGATGAAACCGAGGCACAGAAAGAATGTGTCTTCCCCAGGGTCCCATGACTATGAGTTCTAATTCATTCTTTAGTTTTCCTACTTCAGGATTATGTGGGAGCATTGCAGAAAGGAGAATCTTCCATGAAGGCCCTTGGTAGTTTTGGGATGGAGAGGGAAAGTCATTCATGCAAACATCGTACAAATGTCAAAGCCATTTGCCTTTTCCTCAAGCATTACTTCTTCAGAATCACTGCATATTTGTCAAATGAGGCTGAACTTCCAGCCTTAATTGAGGTAGTGTCGCAATAAATCTTGGCATCAAGTCTTATTGTACAGGTACTGTGTGGATTTGGGATCCTCCATAAGGCTCAGTAACAACTTGGTAGTTATAGAGATTTGGCCATATAGTTAGTAATGTAAATGTTAGTGGCCTGGCCTCTATGTTTTTATATATAGAGAGGGATCAGTAGGAATCTGATTATTAAGGGTTGCAGATTGTTCAATAATAGACCTAGTAAATACGAAAATAAGTAATGCAGAGTTTGGGAAATGGAAAATCCTAGGTACCTTTTACACATTCAGATGTCATGCAATTCTTGTTTTCCTTTAGTTATTCATTGAGTTTTTAAGTGACAGATCTAAATGGAAGGAAAAAATTCAGTCACAGTATTATGCCTAAGGGGAAAATGTAGTTACTAAAGCATGTTAATTTTTAACTGAAAAGTAGTTGACTGTTTTCCTGGAAGGATTTTGCCACTATAACTATTTAAAAGTAAACTTTTAAAACCACGTAATCAAGCAGCCAGCTGATTTTGTGCTGTACTAGGTATTGAAAGCTCTTTACAGACCACTAAAATTATTGACAGTATTTCAAATATAAGACGTCTGTAAATTCACATCATACATACAACTGTACACCAGTAATCTAAGGAAATAAAACTTTCTCCTTCAAATTCCAAATACCTGAGTTCCTATCCATAATATAATTTATATAGGTTTTCTCAATATTTAATATCAGTAAAGATACACCAAATGCATAGTACAGAGGTGTTTTCAGTGATCTTTTATTATTACATAGCTTTCAGATAAAGGAAAACTTAAACTTTTAAAAATAACTTTCTTTTGGGAATTCCCTGGTGGTCCAGTGGTTAGGACTCCACGCTTTCACTGCTGAGGGCCCGGGTTCAATCCCTGGTCAGGGAACTAAGATCCCACAAGCCGGGCAGCACAGCCAAATATATATATATATATATATATATTGTTTGAAAAAAATAAGATACCTTTCTTTTTATGGACAATTTCAAACATATATGAAGATAGAATAATACAGTGAACCCCACGTAGCTGTCATGCAGCTCCAATAATTATATATTCATGGCTTATCCTATTTCATCAATACCCTTATCCTCTCCTCACCCCAGTTATTTTGAAGTAAATCCCAGACAGCATACCTTTCATCTATAAATCTTTTGGTATATATGTCTAAAAATAAGGCATCTTCTTTTAAAAACATAATTGCTGTGGTAGACTGTGGATGGTCCCACATGTTTTTTTCCTTGTTTAAAAGGCTTTTAATATAAAGCAGATAATTTTTTGCAACATTTCCCAAACTTTTCATTATCAGATTGGCTGAGGCTTCTCAGTGATTATAATTTCACAACAATATCTCCATTTTCACCTTCTTTAAATGAATTGGCCTAATCGATGTGCCATTAAAATAGAGCTTCACTCTCAACATATTTTTAATTTTGTATTCAAACAGTATGAAGAAAACAGGATCAGGAAATTGAGCCATAAAAGTGAATGGATTACTGATACATGTTACATCATGGATGCAACTAAGTGAAAGAAGTCAGGCACGAAAGGCTACATATTTTATGGTTCCATTTATACGAAATGTCCAGCAGTGGCAGATCCATACACACAGAAAATATTATACATTAGTGGTTGCCAGGGGTTTGGAAGCGAGGGAAATAGGGAATGACTCCTTAGCTGAGCAGCAAGTTAACCTTTCATAGATGTGCTAAAGAAGAAGAGTTGGGTTTTATTTTATTTACTTTTCCCTGGACTGTGTTGAATGACCATCATCTACCAGTTCAGGTCCCACATTTTTTAACCACTCCGTCCACTGAGAGGTGGAATCTAAGTCCCTGCACCTTGAATCTCAGCCATAGTGATTAACTTGACCAGTAGAATGTGGCAGAAGTGTCAGTCTGGCATTTCCAAGGTTAGGCCTTAAGAAGCTTTGAAGCTTCTGTCTGGATCTCTTGGGACCTGAGCTGCTAGGTAAAGTCTGACAACTTTGAAACCTCCCCAATGAACGCGCAGGTGCGCTGGTCAAAAGTCTCAAGAATCCAACCTTTCGTTCTTCCTCTTCAAGCACCAGACATAGGAATACAATCACTTTGGACCCTCTAGATTTGCCCATCTGCCAACTGAATACCAGTGAGTGACCTCAGATGGTGCCACATAGAGCAGACAACTCACACAGCTGAGCCCTGCTCAGATTCCTGACCCACAAAGTTGAAAGATTTAATAGAATGGTTGCTCTTTTGAGCCACTAAGTTTGATGCAATAGATAAAATGGAATAACCACCAAACCATTATCACTCCTGAAATAACTAGCAATAATTTCCTGAAATATCAAATATCCAGCATTCAAATAATAAATCATTTTTATTGTCTCATAATTTTTTAAACTTTTGTTTTAACTAGGATCTAAATAAGGTTTATACAGGGCAAGTGATTTTTATGTCTCTAAATCTCATTCAATCTATTGATTTCCTTCCTTTTTTTTTTTTTTTTTTTTGCGGTACGCGGGCCTCTCACTGTTGTGGCCTCTCCCGTTGCGGAGCACAGGCTCCGGACGCGCAGGCTCAGCGGCCATGGCTCACGAGCCCAGCCGCTCCGCGGCATGTGGGATCCTCCCGGACCGGGGCACGAACCCGTGTCCCCTGCACGGGCAGGCGGTCTCTCAACCACTGCGCCACCAGGGAAGCCCTCCTTCCTTCCTTTTTTATCCCCCTTTCAAATTATTTGTTTAAGAAACTGGATTTTTGTCATCACTTTCCCAAAATCTGGACTTTAGTATTGTTTGATATGTTCTCCCATCACTTATGTTTTCTGTAAATTGGTAGTTGGAGCTAGAGGTCTGATCAGTTTCAGCTTTGATTTGTGGCAAGGCTGTTTCATGGGTGGCATTGTATACTTTTATCAGGAGGCACATCATATCTGGTTGTCTCTTGTTTTAACATTGGCAATCACTGCCTAGACCCATTAATTAACCCATTTTGGGTTGCAAAATGGATACTGTATCAGTTAGCTATCGATATTACTATATGAGAAATGATCAAACAATCTCAGTAGCACATGATAATAAGTATTTATTTAGCTTATTTACCACCACTTTCACCTCATCTTGTTCACCACAGCGAGTCATATGCCCCAAGTCCAAAGTCAAGAGGTAGTAGTCCTGCCTCCAGTGGGTAGTGAGGAGCCAGGCTGCAGCCAAAATTCTATGTATGACGTTTCAGGCCTGACCATAGGCCACTACAAGGCTTTGCCTGGCAGACCTCAGGGGGAGAAGCTGCCCTCCTCACGCCAGACTTCGTACAAAGTACACGACAATCTCTGGAGGTACAGTTGAGGATCCAGGCCCGCCTCACCGCACCAGTCATGTTCTTACACATGGTGACATTCCTGGCCCAGGTGCCTCCATTCAGAGTTCTTTTTATTGGGGACCTCAGCGAGGCTCTTCTCAGGTGTATCCTCCAAGACCCCCTAATTGGAGCCTTGGCTGAGGCATTTGTCTCCACTTTGACTTAGGACTTTTGCCCTCTGAGCCCTTCTTTCTCTCTTTCCTTCCAGTCCCTGGATCCACAAAAAAAGACCAGAAGTTCAGGGATTCTCAGAAGTGAGATGATTCTCCCTCTCTGCAAGGCATTCAACTGACCCTAGTCCACTGTCATTCCACGGGGAAAACTGGAACACTGGGGAGATGGCTCCTTTCTTTTTTGCCTCTTACCTACATTTCTGCAGTACAGTTAAGTCCCCTACATACGAATCTTCAAGATGTGAACTTTCAAAGAACAAACGTGCATTCCCATGTCTAATCACGTAAGTTAGTTCATGTTTCTGGCATACACTGTCATGTGCGTGCATCCTCTACAAGTGGTTGTGCTTTTGTGTACTTTACTGTACAGTACTGTATAGAGTACAACACTGTATAGAGTACAGCAGTACAGTATCTTTATTTCAAGCCCAGGATGTCCAGAAGCAATCGTAAAAGCAGCAGTGATATAGCTGGTACTGTACTGTACTTTTCATGGTACTGTACTATAAGATTAAAAATGTTTTCTTTATTTTTTGTGTTTGTTTTTTTATGTATTAATTGTGTGAAAAGTATTATAAACCTATTACCCTACAGTACTATATAGCCGATTGTCTTTGTTGGGAACCTAAGCTAACTTTGTCAGACTTAATGAACAAATTGGACTTACGAACGTGCTCTCAGAATGGAGCTCATTCGTATGTAGGGGACTTACTGTAAATGAAACAGGCTTAATTGTTGTCTTCAGTTTGGCTGTTGTCCGAATCTATCAACTTGACACCTGGTGGCTCAACAGGAGGGCATTGCAAAGTTACATAGAAAAGGGTGTGGATTTTAGAAGGAATAATTGGGTCAGTAATACAATCTATCAGGGTGATATTCCGTTATTATTCTTCCTTTATTAATTAGCCAGAATATTCCTGTAAAAAGAAATGTACCAGTTGTTCAATAAGTTAGTTGACACTTGACTTTTTTTTAATTAATTTTTTTTACTGGAGTACAGTGGATTTACAATATTGTGTCAGTTTCTGCTGTATAGCAAAGTGAGTCAGTTATACCTAAACATATATTCGCTCTTTTTTAGATTCTGTTCCCATATAGGTCATTACAAAGTACTGAGTAGAGTTCCCTGTGCTATACAGTAGGTCCTTATTAGTTACCTCTTTTATCGATACATATAGTAGCATGTGTATGACAGTCCCAGTCTCCCAATTTATCCCACGCCCCTCCCCATCTCCCCCTTGGTAACCATAAGTTTGCTTCCACATCTGACACTTGGCATTTTTATAAGGTAACAAATGAACTTTATCAGATTTTTTAAAACTAAGTTATGGATTTCAAACACATTTGCTAAATCAAAATTTATTGCAGTTACTGTTCTGATTTTGCTGAAATTATCCCATCTTTTGCTAGTAGGAACTTGGTGAAGTTGCTCTTGACTCTTTTTGATATGACCAAGTAATCTTTAATAGCTTCCTTTCTTCTGGTGGGACGGGATGCTCCAGAGCTGAAATGAGGCATTCAACACTTAATTTCATGATGGATAGACAGTTCCAGTGATGGAAGGTCAACTTAATTTTTAATATATCTGGAGTTTGTTTTTAGTTGAAAGATTAAATAATTTTCTTACCAGGATGAGTTCTGTAAAAAACATGCTTTATGAGGATATGGAGAAGGGGAAGGGTAAGCTGTGACAAAGTGAGACAGTGGGGCTTCCCTGGTGGCGCAGTGGTTGAGAGTCCGCCTGCCGATGCAGGGGACACGGGTTCGTGCCCTGGTCCGGGAGGATCCCACGTGCCGCGGAGCGGCTGGGCCCGTGAGCCATGGCCGCTGGGCCTGCGCGTCCGGAGCCTGTGCTCCGCAACGGGAGAGGCCACAGCGGTGAGAGACCTGCGTACCGCAAAAAAAAAAAAAAAAAAAAAAAAAAAGTGAGACAGTGGCGTGGACATAATATACACTACCAAACGTAAAAGAGATAGCTAGTGGGAAGCAGCCGCGTAGCACAGGGAGATCAGCTCGGTGCTTTGTGACCACCTAGAGGGGTGGGATAGGGAGGGTGGGAGGGAGAGAGACGCAATAGGGAAGAGATATGGGGATATACGTATATGTATAACTGATTCACTTTGTTATAAAGCAGAAACTAACACACCATTGTAAAGCAATTATACTCCAATAAAGATGTAAAAAAAATATGCTTTAAAGATTCAAATTATTTAATATGGTGGTGAGATTTTTTTCCCTGTATTTTAGAAAAGGAAGCCAAGCAGTATTTGGTGAGGGCTGCCTTCAGGAGAATGAGGGAGGAAGAGCACCTCATGTCTTACATACCTTCATCAGCCCTTCAGTCTTGAAACAGGGATCTAGGATGGGACATCTTGTTATTAATGCTAAGACCCGGAATTCATCTTTTTTTTTTTTTTTTTTTTTGGCGGTACGCGGGCCTCTCACTGTTGTGGCCTCTCCCGTTGCGGAGCACAGGCTCCGGACGCAAAGGCTCAGCGGCCATGGCTCACGGGCCCAGCTGATCCGCGGCATGTGGGATCTTCCCGGACTGGGGCACGAACCCGTGTCCCCTGCATCGGCAGGCGGACTCTCAACCACTGCGCCACCAGGGAAGCCCTGGTATTCATTTTTGACTTTATCCAAACCATTTAGAGAGCAGTTACATTTCTCCTGTGGTAAATGTATTTAATTCATACGCTATGCAATTCAGCAAGTACTAATTGAGCTCTAGCATTGTGTAAAAGCAACCAGCTGGGCTCTGTGTGAAATTTAGAAGACATACAGGAGAAAAATAAAATATATTCCCTGATTATACAATCAAACTGGAGAAAGAAGATAAATGCAGGAAGAATTAGATTGTGATCCAGGATAATATGTAATTATGTATTCAAACAAGTGGTACTGGGCTTCCCTGGTGGCACAGTGGTTGAGAATCCACCTGCCAATGCAGGGGACACGGGTTCGAGCCCTGATCTGGGAAGATCCCACATGCCGCGGAGCAACTAGGCCTGTGAGCCACAACTACTGAGCCTGCGCGTCTGGAGCCTGTGTTCCGCAAAAAGAGGCCGCAACAGTGAGAGGTCCGCGCACCGTGATGCAGAGTGGCCCCCGCTCGCTACAACTAGAGAAAGCCCTCGCACAGAAACGAAGACCCAACACAGCCATAAATAAATAAATAAATAAATAAACTTTTAAAAAACCAACAAAAAAACCCAAGTGGTACTAATACTTATTGTTATAGGATTTCAGAGGAAAGCGAGACTAACTAGCTTAGCATGGTCTGAGATGTTCTTTGATCCAAATCCTAAAGAATGAACGTTACTTCCATGGGCTGAAGGAAGCAGAGGGTGGAGGAACACATAAGCAGTTATAAAGGTGAGAGTAAAAATGACAGAGGACAGTGGGGAGGCTAGCCACCTCGCAGTGGGGGGCTCAGGGTGGGAAGGCAGGCAGGTACCTTTGGAACACGTGGGCCAGAATAAGTCCCGTGGCAAGTCTGAGTGGTAGGCTGAAGACATTAGGTTTCAGAAAAGCATCTGTGCCCTTCATCTCAGATGCCAAGGTCTTTGCTGTTAACCAGTAGCTAGCGTGTTTATTTCTGGAAAAAATCCAGGTGTATAATTAAAGTTAGAAAGGAACTATCAGAGTTTGAAGTGGTAAAGGAAAGACATGCAGAATAGGGACAAGTGCATGGCAAGGAAAATGGGAGAGTAAACTCAAGGAGAGTCTCTTCATTTATTCAACAGGTATTTACTGAATATATACACGTGCAAGTCACGTGCTAGGCACAGAGGCTAGAGAAGAACATTTTTTTATTAAGAATTTGTTAATGGTCTGAATAATAGAAGAAGAATCACCACCTTGATGTTGATGACTTGATAATTTAATCCTGAAGAGTAGAATTTCGGGGTATGTAATAGTCTAGTAGAGAAGGTATTTTTCGTCACAGTGGCCTTTCCTATCAGTAGGTGGGCACCTACTCTACTACCAGTGTGTAATGCCAAACCTGAAAAGTGAATGGATCTTTTCTAAACTGTTACTCTCTTCTTCTACCTTCTCACATTCCTGGCTTTTAAGAGCTCCAAGGATTGTAAATCAACTATACTCCAATAAAATTTTAAAAAAAAAGAGCTCCCAGGAGGACAAGGGAACAGTTAACAGCAAGAATTCTGAGGACAGTGGTTCCAACAACATTAAGTGTAGGCTAGCTCCTCTGGAGCAGGGAGCTTTGTTTAGAAAAGTGGTCAGAGAGCATTACTTATGCATTCATTCCATCAATAAATATTGATCTAGCTCCTTCTGTGCTTTAGACCCTCATCTAGAGGCTGGGGATACAGTGGTGAACAAGACACAGAAAGTTCCTGCACTCTTGGAGCTGATATTCTGATGGAAGACAAACAAATGCATAAATATATACTGTATTTTCAGTTCATGGTAAGTGCTATGAAAAAAAGTATATAATAAGGTAGAAGAATGAAAAGTGATGGTGGGGTGGGGTGGGGGGAATAATTTTAGATTGCGTGGATTGGGGAAAATCTCTGAGGAGACGACTTGGAGCACTTCAGGAATAGTGTTCCAGGGGAAAGAAATGGCAAATACAAAGGCCTGAAGGCAGGAAAGGCTAGGGATGATGGAAGAACAGCAGAAAGGTAGGGTGGCTGGAACCTTGTGAGCCAGGTGGTAAATGGTAGGAGAGGTAGGAAGGGGCCAGAGTATTTAGGGCCTCGTAGGCCCCATTAAGAACTTTAAATTATTCAGTGTGATGGGAACTGTGGGATGGTTTTGAAAATGGAAACGATATGATTTGATTTATATTTTGAGAAGTTCATTCAAAAGGCATTTTGAAGAATAGACTGTCTGGGGTAAGAGTGGAAGCAGCTCCATAAGATGGCAATTTTGGTGGTCAAGGTGAGAGGTGATGGTGGTTAGGATGAGGGTGTGAGAAGTGGCTGGACTCAAGATGTATTTTGAATGTGGAGCTGGCAGAACTTGCGGATGTCCTTGCAGATATAAAAAAGGGGTGGGGCTTCCCTGGTGGCGCAGTGGTTGAGAGTCCACCTGCCGATGCAGGGAACACGGGTTCATGCCCCGGTCCGGGAAGATCCCACATGCCGCGGAGCGGCTGGGCCCGTGAGCCGTGGCCACTGAGCCTGCGCGTCCGGAGCCTGTGCTCCACAGCGGGAGAGGCCACAACAGTGAGAGACCCGCGTACCGCAAAAAAAAAAAAAAAAAAAAAGAGGTGAACAAGGTGAGCACTGCTCCAGGCCCCAGGGGCAATGGTAGGTCCATTTCCTGAGATGGTGAGAGGCTGGGAGAGGAGGAGGTTTGGTACTACTCATTAAATATTTGTTGAATGATCCAAGAAACCAAACAATCAAGGATGTTCCAAACTTGGGGCAATGGGGATGATAAGTTGTTTACTTCTTCACTGTTAGCAGATGATAAGAGTATATAATAGTCTGGAATCACTCTAGATCATGATGGAGTTTCTAGAGTTTCAGGTGTTGGGGGTGTAGAAACCTTTGGAGAAATACAGGGTATTTAGGAGTGCCATGGCAGAAAAAAATTAAACTAGTAGTCTAAAAGAATTAGCACTGGACTGGAGTCAGAATATTTCCAGTGCTTGAAGTGAGGGATGGAAAAAAAGGAGAATTAGGCCCTGACATTTACCTTGACCATGTTCTTCCATTGATCTACCATGTTAGAGGTTCAAGGGGAATGGAAAAATAAATTTTTTCCTGACAGTGTAGGAATAAGCATTTGGACATTGTCCCTTCAGCTGGAATAGGGAGCTAGAGAATCTCTCCATCCAAGTTTTACAGGCTTTCATCCAACTGTAGCTTTGGCATACGTTGCCTAATCAGAAAAGCATGACACTTCCTTTTAACTGGCTTAATTCCATCTCACAGTTGAACCTTGCTGTTTCCACTGTAGCCAGATGGCAAAGGTGTAACTTCCAGGAAAGTATCTTTCACTCTTCTTTGATGTATGCATTCAAGCAACTGCCAAGCCTAAGTTAATATTCATCACAGTATTTTTTATATATATGTAAATTGTAAATTCTTTATTTTGAAAAATGTATAGAAAAATTGCTAAAAAGAATACAGTGAACACACTCGTCCGCCAGTGTCTAGTTTTAGCACTCTACCATATTTGCTTTGTTACCATCTGTTTATATCTGTATATACATATAAGTGCACATACACATATATTAGTATTACTATTATTTGTGTTGTTGAACCATTTAAGTTGCAGATATCTTAACCCTTTACCCTTTCCTGATGTATCTCCTATGAACAAGGACATTCTCTTACATAAACACAGAACAATGACCAAATTTGGTAAATTTAACTTTGATACCATAATACCGTCTAATGTACAACCCATATTCAAATTGCACCAGTTGTCCCAGTAATAGTCTTTTTTTTTAACTTTTTTTTAATAATTCCCAGGCTTTTTCATTTATTCATTAATTTGCAGTACGCGGGCCTATCACTGTTGTGGCCTCTCCCATTGCGGAGCACAGGCTCCGGACGCGCAGGCTCAGCGGCCATAGCTCACGGGCCCAGCCGCTCCGCGGCATGTGGGATCTTCCCGGACCGGGGCACGAACCCGCGTCCCCTGCATCGGCAGGCGGACTCTCAACCACTGCGCCACCAGGGAAGCCCCCCAGTAATAGTCTTTATAGCGTTTTTCCCGTCTGATCCACTGCATTGTGCTTAGTTGTCATCTTATGACACATTTGATACCCCTCTCTCTTCCTATCTCTACATTTGAAGCTTTTATGAGTCTTTCCTTCCTTTGTTTAAGTCACTAAGAACCAATTATTTAGCACCTGTTAAAGGGTTAGCATTACATTAGGCCAAGGAGGACAAAAAGAAGTAGAGATGAAATTTCACGTTGTGTCATCTCTTGGGAAGACAATATTTCCATTCATAAAATGATCAGGCTATAGCTTCAAAGCTATACATAGTAAAGTGTGAAATACAGTTATCTAAATGCTCGAGGAATTTAGAGAAGAAAGAAAGGAAGGAAGGAAAGAAGGTAGAGAAGAAAAGAAAGAAAGAAAAGGAAAGAAAGAAAAGAAAGAAAGGAAGGAAGAGAAAGAAAGGAAAGAAAGAAGGAGGGAGGGAGGGAGGAAGTAAGTTAGGAAGGAAGGAAGTTAGGAAGGAAAGAAAGAAAGAAAAAGAAAGGGAAAAGAAGAGCACCGTAGGGTCTGGGCTAGCCCCAACTCTCTGTGTTGGGCTCCACCACATTTCTCTACTGGATACCTAGTAGAAGTACAAACTGGTCACCAAAAGTTTTTAAGACTCTATGTGGAATTCTACATTGGCCCTTAGATTGAGAATCATTGCACTAGAATCTGAAAACATCACAGTGAGCAAAACCATCTGTGCATCCTTGTGCCTTCTTCTGATGTTGGCTGGACCTATTTCTCTTTGCAGGTTTGACATGTCTATATCAACCCCAAACAAACTGTTCAGTAAATCTGTAACATGTTTCCATTCATAAAACTAAAGTATCTCAACCTCAGCACTATTGACTTTTTGGGCTGTGGCTATTTGGGGCACTATTGACACTCTTTGTTATGGAGCTGTCCTGTGTATTAAAGGTGTTTAGCAGCCTCCCCTGCCTCTACCGGCTAGAGATCAGTAGCGCCTTTCCTATTGTAACAACCAAAAAATGTCTCCAGATGTTGCCAAATGTTCTTTGCAGGGGATAAAATCAGCCCATTGAGAACAACCACATTAGACAGAGCTCCTCAAGAAGAGGGGCCACTGGGGCTTCCCTGGTGGCGCAGTGGTTGAGAGTCCGCCTGCCGATGCAGGGGACGCGGGTTCGTGCCCCGGTCCGGGAGGATCCCACATGCCGCGGAGCGGCTGGGCCCGTGAGCCATGGCTGCTGAGCCTGCGCGTCCGGAGCCTGTGCTCCGCAACGGGAGAGGCCACAGCAGTGAGAGGCCCGCGTACAGCAAAAAAAAAAAAAAAAGAATAGGGGCCACTGCTGACTTATTTACTATTGTGTGGCAAGCACCACATCTGGCCCAAAGTACAATAAGTATGTGATAAAGAGCAAGCTAAATGAATCAAAGCACTAGATTTCTGCTAATTTGTTTAATTATCCCTACCATTACATGTTTGTACTGAATTGTCTCCACTACAGTTTTTCCCAGGAGCTGCATGAGTGAGTGTTGGGTTGACTCCATGTAATCTTTATGATGAAACTACATTTCAGTCAAAGTTCAAAGCCCTAGTTGACCAATGACAAGACACAGACAGATAAATCCAGCGTGATATGCAGTTAGTTTCAGAAGATTTATTCTTTCATTTACTTGAGGAAAAAAGATCATTGACAGTTTAAGTCTGGCAGGGAAGGTGGTGGCATGAAGGCAGCTGACACATCCCACCAACAGCAGGAAAGCCTGTGTGAAATAGCAGAGGAGCTGCTTTTGGTGCCCGTGGGGCAGCGATCGACTTGGTCTTCGAGGAAAATTGAAGGGTAATCATGCTGAACTATCAGAAACTTATCTTAGCTGCCACAAATGTACATTGTGCAAAACAGTCTTTTAACTTGTCTTTGTCAGACAAGAGAGTCATGAAAAACTGTGTACATGTAAAATCACCACATTCAACATACTGTCTTAATCTGGTTAGGGGCATTGGTAGAGGGGGAAGTTGGGTGGGAGGGATACAGGGAAATTCTCTGTACTTTCTGCTTAATTATGTTGTGAACCTAAAACTGCTCTAAAAAAGTAAAAATTAACCTTTGCTAAGATGTTAATGCTAAGTTTAGTGGACTCTAACCACATTTTTCAGATTTTCCTTGTTCATGTGTCCGTCTCATACTTCATGACCTCCAAAGGCTTAAAACAGCTGCTCCAAGGAGACATTAATAGGCGAACTCCTAGCAGGAGGAGAAGCTGAAGTTAAGGTCATTCTAAGATGAGGATTTTCTGAGAGTTTTGGCTGCCTGGTCTTCTCACCACCCACAAATTTCTAATTTTGAAATTACCTATTTTGGGATTTCCCTTGGGGTCCAGTGGTTAAGATTCCATGCTTCCACTGCAGGGGGCACACGTTCGATCCCTGGTCAGGGAACTGAGATCCCACATGTCGCATGGTGCAGCCAAAAGAATTTTTAAAAAGAGAAAGAAATTACTTATTTTATATCTTAATTCTTAAATGAACTGCAGTTCAAAACCCTGGAGAGCACAATACCGAGGACCTGGGAAGGTGAAGCAAGACTCTGGGTATTTTATTTTATTTATCTATTAATATTTTATTTATTTATTTGTTTGTTTGTTTGTTTGGCTGCACCAGGTCATAGTTGCAGTATGCAGAATCTTTAGTTGCAGCATGCGGGGTCTTTAGTTACGGCACGCGAACTCAGTTGCGGCATGTGGGATCTAGTTCCCTCCTGCATTGGGAGAGTGGAGTCTTAGCCACTGGACCACCAGGGAACTTGGGTATTTTAAATTTCACAAGGTTTAGCTTTTAAAATCTAGCCTAACAATATCCATATATGCAAATAGCTCACTGCTTCAAAAGATTTCGACCTAGAGTTTTAAATGTATCTTTTAAAAGGCACATTAAGGATATTTTCAACAGGATGTACACTCCCTACCTCCTGCAAGGCAGTTTTTTGGTTGCTATACCAAAAGGTTAGTTGGTTCTTGACTCACCCCATTTTCCAGCTGAGACAATTAGTTGGTTCTTGACTCACCCCATTTTCCAGCTGAGACAATTCTCCGCTCCACTTTGTCACGTATTAATCCTATTCTGTCTCCCCTTCCCCCAACCTGGAATAGCTGACCACTAGTTTTATCTTTGATGTTCTCTAGTGGCCCTTAAAGATAACACACAAAGTAGGATTTGATAACACTCTTCCATATTTCTTGTTTGGTTCCTACATTTCTACATGCTCAGCAAGTTTTATTGATTCAACAAATATATGTATGTTCAAGGTAATCTTTTAGGCACTAAAGACACAGTCTCCACTGTCAAGAGGATATTTAGTGCTCTTCATGTCAATACCACATCCAATTGATCCGGAAGTTCTATTTCTAAAACCTATCTCAAACCTGCCCATGTCTCTACATTTTCCTGACTCCTTATCAAATCCAAGACACTGTCATCTCCCTCAGGACGTCCAAAAATAACCTTTTAATTTCTCCGTTTCCTCTGTATCCACCCTCCTATTCATTCTTCATATTGGCAGCCAGAGTAATTTTTTAAAATATATCACCCAGAATTTTGTCACTCCCTTGCTTAAAACTGATCAGTGGCTTCCCATTGCACTAAGAAGGAAATTCAAACTTTTCCCACGAGCCTCAGGACTCTGTGTGTTGGCTGGTGCTTACCTCTTCACTGCCATCTTACACCTCTTCTTGCACACCAAGGCCTCAGCCACACCTGGTCTTCCTTCTTAAACCACCTATTGTTTCCTCCATTGGGTTGCTCTCCCCACGGCTGTTCACATTACTGGTTCAATCTCAGTGTTCCGAACAAAAGTCACCTCCTTAGAGAGGCCTTCCTTAAGAGATCCATTGGAAACTGGTCTCTCCAGTTACTATCTGGAGAGATAGTATTAATATACTACTAATTACTATCACATTTCCCTCTTTATTTCCTTCAGAGCACTTAATCACAATCTGTATTTACTTATTTTTGTTTTTGTTTGCTTATTTATTGTCTACCTCCTGCCTCTAGAAAATAAGCTCCAAAGTATAAGGGCTTTATTTATTTTGTTTATTGCTATATCTCCCGTGCCTTGAAGTTAAGGTCATTCTAAGACAGGCCAGTGTCTTGAATAGAGGATGGGGCATAGCAGGCACTTAAGAAATATCTGTGGAGTCAATGAATATATTCCCCACATTGTCTAGCAATGGTCCTATACGAGAGCATCAATAAATAATTTTTGATCAATTGCCATTTGAGGGCCTATGATATGAAGTGATGCCTTTTCAGACTTATAATATGATTTGAGTTATCATTCTAGAATATTCTGTTCCTCAGAATTACTAAGAATTATAGTTTTACGAGCCTCTGGTGTAAAATATTTAGTATGGTAAATAATATATATACATACATTTGTACAAACCTGTATTGCACACTTTCTAAAGGACGTCCTGTGCATAAAAAGGCACTTTTAAATATTTTAAAATTATTACATTATGAATAAACTTTGCTTATTAACATGTCTTTTGTGAGCTCCAGAAGAAACACGAGGCCCTTGAAGTCTTGCCTGAAGCAAAGGTCCCAGAGTCATCTTAGGGTTTCTCAGGGAAATCCTAACTCTGGCCACAGAAGCAAGGCCCCTTCCATAGCATCGCTTTCCAGGAAGCACTCTCTAGCTTGGTCTGGAATAAGGTAAAGAGGTGAGATGTTTGTTCTTGTAGCCACTGAGCACTCTTGGGAATAAGCCAGGCAAATTAAAGTGGTGAGCAGGCTAACAGAGGGTTGCTCGCTATTAAGGAAAAGGCTCAGTTACTTTAGGTCACCACGCATAAAAATCTCCTTTTTTTCTTAGGGTTCTGAGCATCAGTAGGCCGACTCTTTTCATGAATGAGTTAATTTCACCAAAGGAGAAATTACCTGGCTCCAAAACATATAATCCTGCCTCTGCCTGACAAAGGGCTCGCAAAAGTGAAGTAGGGGCCGGACAAATAGAGCTTCCATGACATGAACCACTAAGCGTGGACAACTCACGTTAAGCACGTTATTCTTGGCACCTACTGCTATAAACTTGAATTTGCCCAGGCTTTCAAGTGGGTCCAAGTTCATGGTAGCAGCTCTACTTCTAGTTTCGCCAGCTTGTACTCCCCCTACCCATGCACACACATAATGCTGGGTCTCATGCCCTGAAAGATCTCCTATGCCCCCTCCAAAGATTTCTGGAGTCTCTAGAGGCTTCATACCTGTGCTCACATACAAGCCTTCTCTCTCTCTTTTAATCAATTTTTTTTAATTAAGGCAAAATTCGCATGACGTAAAATGAACCATTTTATTTTTTTTTTTATTTTTTTTTTTATTTTTTTTTTTATTTATTTTTTTTTTTTTTATTTTTTTTTCATTCAGAAAACCAACGTTGACTGTGGCTCTTTTATTTTTTTTATTTTTTTTATTTTTTTATTTTTTTTGCTTTATCACAAATTTAATCAGTTATATGTATACATATGTTCCCATATCCCCTCCCTTTTGCGTCTCCCTCCCACCCTCCCTATCCCACCCCTGCAGGCGGTCACAAAGCACCGAGCTGATCTCCCTGTGCTATGCGGCTGCTTCCCACTAGCTATCTACCTTACGTTTGGTAGTGTATATATGTCCATGCCGCTCTTTCACTTTGTCACAGCTTACCCTTCCCCCTCCCCATATCCTCAAGTCCATTCTCTAGTAGGTCTGTGTCTTTATTCCTGTCTTACCCCTATGTTCTTCATGACCTTTTTTTTTCTTAAATTCCATATATATGTGTCAGCATACAGTATTTGTCTTTCTCTTTCTGACTTACTTCACTCTGTATGACAGACTCTAGGTCCATCCACCTCATTACAAATAGTTCAATTTCATTTCTTTTTATGGCTGAGTAATATTCCATTGTATGTATGTGCCACATCTTCTTTACCCATTCATCCGATGATGGACACTTAGGTTGTTTCCATCTCCGGGCTATTGTAAATAGGGCTGCTATGAACATTTTGGTACATGTCTCTTTTTGAATTATGGTTTTCTCAGGGTATATGCCCAGTAGTGGGATTGCAGGGTCATATGGTAGTTCTATTTGTAGTTTTTTAAGGAACCTCCATACCGTTCTCCATAGTGGCTGTACCAATTCACATTCCCACCAGCAGTGCAAGAGTGTTCCCTTTTTTCCACACCCTCTCCAGCATTTATTGTTTCTAGATTTTTTGATGATGGCCATTCTGACTGGTGTGAGATGATATCTCATTGTAGTTTTGATTTGCATTTCTCTAATTAGTAAAGATGTTGAGCATCCTTTCATGTGTTTGTTGACAGTCTGTATATCTTCTGTGGAGAAATGTCTATTTAGGTCTTCTGCCCATTTTTGGATTGGGTTGTTTGTTTTTTTGTTATTGAGCTGCATGAGCTGCTTATAAATTTTGGAGATTAATCCTTTGTCAGTTGCTTCATTTGCAAATATTTTCTCCCATTCTGAGGGTTGTCTTTTGGTCTTGTTTATGGTTTCCTTTGCTGTGCAAAAGCTTTTAAGTTTCATTAGGTCCCATGTGTTTATTTTTGTCTTTATTTCCATTTCTCTAGGAGGTGGGTCAAAAAGGATCTTGCTGTGATTTATGTCATAGAGTGTTCTGCCTATGTTGTCCTCTAAGAGTTTGATAGTGTCTGGCCTTACATTTAGGTCTTTAATCCATTTTGAGCTTATTTTTGTGTATGGTGTTAGGGAGTGATCGAATCTCATACTTTTACATGTCCCTGTCCAGTTTTCCCAACACCACTTATTGAAGAGACTGTCCTTTCTCCACTGTACATTCCTGCCTCCTTTATCAAAGATAAGGTGACCATATGTCCGTGGGTTTATCTCTGGGCTTTCTATCCTGTTCCATTGATCTATCTTTCTGTTTCTGTGCCAGTACCATACTGTCTTGATTACTGCAGCTTTGTAGTATAGTCTGAAGTCAGGGAGCCTGATTCCTCCAGCTCCATTTTTCGTTCTCAAGATTGCTTTGGCTATTCGGGGTCTTTTGTGTTTCCATACAAATTGTGAAATTTTTTGTTCTAGTTCTGTGAAAAATGCCAGTGGTATTTTGATAGGGATTGCATTGAATCTGTAGATTGCTTTGGGTAGTAGAGTCATTTTCACAATGTTGATTCTTCCAATCCAAGAACATGGTACATCTCTCCATCTATTTGTATCATCTTTAATTTCTTTCATCAGTGTCTTATAATTTTCTGCATACAGGTCTTTTGTCTCCTTAGGTAGGTTTATTCCTAGATATTTTATTCTTTTTGTTGCAATGGTAAATGGGAGTGTTTCCTTGATTTCACTTTCAGATTTTTCATCATTAGTATATAGGAATGCCAGAGATTTCTGTGCATTAATTTTGTATCCTGCAACTTTACCAAATTCATTGATTAGCTCTAGTAGTTTTCTGGTAGCATCTTTAGGATTCTCTATGTATAGTATCATGTCATCTGCAAACAGTGACAGCTTTACTTCTTCTTTTCCAATTTGGATTCCTTTTATTTGCTTTTCTTCTCTGATTGCTGTGGCTAAAACTTCCAAAACTATGTTGAATAAGAGTGGTGAGAGTGGGCAACCTTGTCTTGTTCCTGATCTTAGTGGAAATGGTTTCAGTTTTTCACCATTGAGGACGATGCTGGCTGTGGGTTTGTCATATATGGCCTTTATTATGTTGAGGAAAGTTCCCTCTATGCCTACTTTCTGCAGGGTTTTTATCATGAATGGGTGTTGAATTTTGTCGAAAGCTTTCTCTGCATCTATTGAGATGATCATATGGTTTTTCTCCTTCAATTTGTTAATATGGTGTATCACGTTGATTGATTTGCGTATATTGAAGAATCCTTGCATTCCTGGGATAAACCCCACTTGATCATGGTGTATGATCCTTTTAATGTGCTGTTGGATTCTGTTTGCTAGTATTTTGTTGAGGATTTTTGCATCTATGTTCATCAGTGATATTGGCCTGTAGTTTTCTTTCTTTGTGACATCCTTGTCTGGTTTTGGTATCAAGGTGATGGTGGCCTCGTAGAATGAGTTTGGGAGTGTTCCTCCCTCTGCTATATTTTGGAAGAGTTTGAGAAGGATAGGCGTTAGCTCTTCTCTAAATGCTTGATAGAATTCGCCTGTGAAGCCTAAAATGAACCATTTTAATGTGAACGATTCCGTGGCACCATGTTGTGCAACCACCACGCCCATCTAGTTCCCAGACATTTTCTTCATCCCAAAAGGAAGCCCTCTACCCATTGGTCAGTTGCTCCCAGTTCTCTCCTCCCTGAGCCCCTGAAACCACCGGTTTCTGTTCTGTCTCTAGGGATTTACCTATTCTGCATATTTCATATAAATGAAATCATACAATATGTGACCTTTTGTCTGACTTCTTTGACTTAGCATAATGTTTTCGAGGTACATCTATGTTGTAGCGTGAATCAGCCACTTAATTCCTTCAATCAGCTGAGTATTGTTCTCTTATATATATAAATATATATACCACAATTTGTTTATGCATTCATTTGTTGATGGACACTTGAGATGTGCTATAGTCTGAATGTTTGTGTCCACCCAAAATTCATATGTTGAAATCCTAAAGCCCAATGTGATGGTATTCGTAGGTGGGGCCTTTGGGAAGTTCTTTAAATCATGAGAGTGGAACCATCATGAATGGGATTAGTGGCTAATAAAAGGGGCTCCAGTGAGATCCCTTGGTCCTTCCACCATGTGAGAACACAGTGAGAGAAGGTGCCAGCTCTGAACCAGAAAAAGGGCTCTTGCTAAAACACGGCCATGCTGGTGCCTGATCTTGTACTTCCCAGCCCCCAGGACTGAGAAATAAATGTCTGTTGTTTATAAGCTGCCCAGCCTGTGATATTTTGTTATAGCTGCCCGAATGTACTAAGACAGTTTGCCTCCATTGTCCATTGTGAATAGTGTTGCTAGGAATATGCATCTGCATGTATATTAGCCTTCTCTTGGTGGGGCACCACAGAGGGCTTCCACCTCTCAGCATTATTGTTGTCCCGCAGTGAGGCTGAGATGCTAGAAAAGAGACTAATACCATGTTTTACTTAGAATTGCTCCTCCTTTCTGAGGGCCAAGACTTTCTTTCAGGGCCACAGGATTGCTCTCTGATTCTTTCTTTCTTAAGATCAGTCATTTTCCTGAAAAACCTCAGTCTTTTTGTACCACCAGCTTTCAGTTTGCCAACGGTTCCCAGATAATTCTGAATGACTCTAAGACTCAAGCTAGTGCTCCTGTCACCTAAAGATAAAAAGAGTCAGTTCAATAAATTACCTTCAGTAAATTCACAGATGGCTACATCCTGATTGGAGATAACTTGACTACAGCAAATACATATGTATTTATTCATTTAGGTGTGCTTATTGGTTGTGGTGGTTTTAAATACGTCCACAAATTTGACACTTCCCCCTACAAAAGGCGGAGCCTCATCCCTCGGCCCTACCCCGTGTGTGTGGGGTAGATTCAGTGACTTGCTTCAAACGAGTCGAGTATAGTGAAGATGGTGGTGTGTCATTGTGGCTTCTTCCTTGCTTGATCTGGGGAAAGCCAGCCATCGGCCATGTCACGAGGACACCCAAGCAGTCTGTGGAGAGGCCCACCTGGGGAAACATTGAGACCAGAAGCTAGCAAGAAAAACTGAGACCAACAACTAGCAGGGAAGCGAGGCCTCCTGACAGCAGCCATGTGAGTGCGCCATCTTGGAAGCAGATTCCCCAGCCCCAGTCAAGCCTTCAGATGATGGCAGCCCAGCCAACATCTTGACTGCAACTTCACGAAGAGACCTTGAGTCAGAACCACAGAGCTAAACCACTCCCAAATCCCTGAGCCACAGAAACTGCGAAATAATTTTTAAGATGTTAAGTTTTAGAGTAATTGGTTACACAGCAATGCAGAGTTAGGATATTTGTTTATTGAATGACTGCAGGATACACACATAAAATGACATTATGCTTTCTCACCTTTTCCCCTACAAAGTTGATTTTTCTCTTGGTTCTTTGCTGCCCCAGGATGAAATAGTAGGCATGTTGCTTCGCTCTTCTGGATACGTTTAGATGTTTAAAAGTTCATTTTAGTCTAATAATCATATAACTCCTAACTCTCATTCAATTTAAGCTTCACCCTTCTGCCAGCCCAGGGCTATTTCAGGCCTGAAAGCCTGCAGTTGGGAGGGAAGCTTGGCTGGTTTCTTTATTCCCTATCTTATTTTACTTCCTTTCTGCCACTCACCAGGCTGTGTCTGATACCTCTGTGGATAGGGGATACGGCAGAGGAAGGATGCCAGGGAAGGGACAGGAAAGGCCTTACCTGACTGGTTTGGCTGGAATATGACACCTCTGCCTTCTGGGAATGGTACAGTGGCGTATGCTAAGTTTGCCTGTACCAACCCTCAAGAGCTCATTGTTCAATTATCAGGAATTTCGTGTGGTAGTTAAATCCAGACATCATTAAAAATTAAATCATATATAAACTTACAATTAAATAAATGTTTTAAAATACTCATTATCTTCTAACTACTTAACTACATTTTACTGGTTTCTACATTCTTGTCTTGAGTTTACTTATGTCTACTGTATATGCACGGTGGAAGCACTTTACAGTGGCGTCTTGTTGTGCATCTTTTCCATGTTTAGTGATGTCACGTTGTTACCCCGAAGCTGGCTGTGGCAGGAGCCAAGGAATCTTACCGTGGAAGTCAGAAATGCTACAAACCTGGACTCTTTTCCTGGAGATCTGGTTGTTAAACCTTTACTAGAACACCACCGGCATGGTGTATTCCAAATGCAGATCTTCATTCTCATGGAATGCTTCTGCTGGGACATATGTTTCCTGTAGTTTCCTTGGCAAGGGCCTGTCTCATCTCTTAGACCAGTTACAATTTTCCCCTGGTTCTCTGTTAGAGATATCTCATCCCTCGAGCAGCCCTTGTTGGTAGAGTCACTCTTAAGAAACCCAGTATGGCTCCTTCCTATGTGGTCCACTTCTAGCCTGTGAGAAATTCATCTTCATTTTTCTTCCTGGAAATATAGGCCATTCCCATCAGAATTCTTTTTCCTTATCATGCAGACAGAGCAGCAAGGCTCCAGTAAGCCCCAGTTGCATCTTCTCGCCCCCAGACTCAGGCACCAGCCCTTGTGTTCCTTAAACTCAAGAGAACATGTGCTAAGACCTTTGAATACTCTCTAGAAGTGCCTACTTCCTCCCTTGCTGGTCCTGAGGTGGGGAGAGGCACACATCCCAAATCCCTAGGGGGATGCTGATGGGAATATTCAGATAATGTGACAACGCTCTTCAAACAAATGCATAGTTTCCCATCTTTAGACTCTTCTCATGGATTCTTAGTCTACATATACAGCCTGGATATGAGTGGTGTGCTGACAGTAAAACTGGGTTAGGACACTCCCTTTACAGTCTAATCCCTTACCTTAGAACATGACTGTCTTCGCTACTTATTGTTTATTCTGTTTTGGGGCCTCTGCTCAAAGCAGAAGATAACACAAAGAGTCACATCTAACAACCTGTTACATATATCATAGCCTCAATTTGCTTTTTGCAAATTTTCTCATTTGGGAGTTGAGGCAACCTGGGCTGTTCATGGGCCACATGGGCTGTAGAAGTGTTCCAGGGACTGTGAGACTCAGGCTGGGTTGTTCATTTACTGCCTCGCAGCAGATGGGAACGCAGGTGTTGGTGCAAATGATAAGAGAGGAAAGAGCTAAGGTTGTACTGGGCGCGTGGTATCAGGTATCAAGTATCAGAAGCAGCGCACAAGACCAAGATGGGAGATGAGAGAACAAGGGAGAAGCTGAGGAGGTCAAGAGCACGTTGGGAAGTGGATGTGGCTGTCAATGAGCTCCCCGTTACCATGCTGTAACCTGCGGGCACGGGCCACTCACCTGGCAGGAGGCTGATGGGCTGGCTGAAAGCACAGGGTGGGCACGGGCGGCGCCACTTTTAAATTCCTCAGCATCAATTAAATGGGGCTCTTATTTTCTTATCTCGTTCCTCACCAATTATGCCTTCACCGGTAAGATATAAAAGGAAGTAACACTCCAGTGAGACCATCTTCAAAAAGAGCATCGATTTGGCGTCCAGCATGGTACATAGTGCTAAAAGGATACTAGCCAAGTACATTTAGATTCAGTACTTTCTAGCTTAGCTAATGCCTGCTTTAATTAGATAATCAGTTTTGTCCATAACATGGTTTTCTTGAGGGCCATATCTTACATAGTGTGCCAACAATACTACCACACTGGTAGCCATCAAGTGGACACTTAATTTCTGCCTTACTAAAAGTGTTTCTCTCTTATTTAAAAGCTCTTAGATTCTCCTCACCTACAAATTATAAGTCCAAACTCCCTGAACTAGTTCCCACAACACGCTGCAACCTCCCCAGAATTCACCTGATCTGTCTTAATTCCCATTCCTTCCTTCCATATATGCTGTGTTCTGTCAAGTGTTTTAGCAGTTGCCTCTGGACACACCTTTCTTTCTTGCTCATGTCAGAGACCAGAATGTGCCCCCCCGCAAAATTGTCACTTTGGCATAAGGATTATTTTGAACTGGAGGCAAATGAGATCAACAGATGCAGAAAGAAGCCTTCCTGACTAAAAGCAGAAACTTCTGAAAAATTAAGGACTGCCGTACTTAAATACCCTCTCCTTGGGAAGTTTTACGGACACGAAGAAGACAGAAAGCCAAGGTGGACCTGCACAAACCAACCTTATTCCATTAGCTGCCGCTATGTATTTACCTTCTCATGGGTTGCTGCACCTGAAAGTCTGAAACTCTTTTCCTTTGTCACATCTCTAGAAATTATTGTTTTGTTAAGATGCTACATTAGCCCAAGCTCTAACCGCCCATTTGAGTTACTTTTCCTTGAGATTTCTCCCAAACGATATGCTCTGTAATAAACTGTCATTCCCTTGTTAATCTGTCTTTTGTCAGTCTAATTTTACAGGACCCCAGCTGGAGAACCTAGGAGGATGAAAGGAAAAAAGAATTTTTCCTCCCCTACACTCATACTCTTTTACTCTCTTAGAAAAAAAACATTCCTCTACCCTGCCCCCATCAAAATTCTACCCATCATTAAAATGAAGCTCAGATCCACCTGTTTTCTAAAGCCTTCTTTATATTTACCTAAAGAGATCATGCCTGCGGAACTCTGGCCCATACCCTCAAGGGCATGGCAATGAGTGGCCAGCAATCAAGCACTGTCCTGGGATGCCTATTCTATATGTGTTTGGAACTTTTTTTTTTTTTTTTTTTTTTTGTGGTACGCGGGCCTCTCACTGCTGTGGCCTCTCCCGTTGCGGAGCACAGGCTCCGGATGCGCAGGCTCAGCGGCCATGGCTCACGGGCCCAGCCACTCCGCGGCATGTGGGATCTTCCCGGACCGGGGCACGAACCCGTGTCCCCTGCATCGGCAGGCGGACTCTCAACCACTGCGCCACCAGGGAAGCCCTGTTTGGAACTTTTATTCAGATCTCTTGCTATTTTGCTACTCCAACCTGCCTGTAAACCCTTTAAAGTCTAGGACTTGAGTGTACACAATAAACCCTTAGGACCTTAGATATCCCAGAATCTCCCAAGGTTATGATCTCCATTACAGCATGTTATTTACCCCGTAAAATGCAGTAATTCAAATTCAAAAGCAGTCTCTTGTGTACAATTAAAAAAAAATTGTGAACCTCTATCCATTAGACCATGTGTTAGATACAAATCAAATCAATTATTTATTGAGCTTGTGTACCCAGCATTCTGGTACGTACTAAAGAGAATATGATGATAACATACAAGCTACAAGAGTAGACTGTTGGCCAGAACTTGATCAATAACTGCCAGCTTCCTAACTTTTTGCCCTGTTTCCAACTTAGGACCAACCAGAGAAAGGCAAATACTCAGCCCTAACCAACCACATAGGATGCCTCGCTTCTGGTTAGTCTTTCTCGTTTCCCCATGCCGACAATCAAGGCATCCTGAAGCAGTTCCCCTTTTCCACTGTAAAGCTTTTACACTTCCCTGCCTGTCTTTGAGTCTCTGCCAAATACAAGTGATGGGAGCTGACTGCCTTCCTGTCACAAGCTCTGAATAAATATCTTTTGCTTGTTTTCGTTTGAGTGTTATTTATTTCCACACTTGGAATTCACAGAACTATTATAAGTGGTTTCAACTATTAACTGGGGGCTCCAAAGGCTCATGACATAGCCATTTGTAATTTTACTGAGGCTTGAATTTAAAATGTCATCTTTGATACTGGTGTACAGGAGTTAGTTAACTAGTGACTGTCCTGTACACTCACATACAACTTTGCTTTCATATTCATACTGTAACATAGGTACTTACTGAAGAAATTATATTCTCTATATTTCGGGGGATTTTTTTTTTAAGACTTAACTGATGAATCTTAAGGGTCTACTATTGAGAGATTTCAAAAGGACTTGAAGAGTGATCGACTTTGAAGAGTAAAAAGGAAATTAATAAAAATGAAAGATCAATCTTTTTAAGCCTGTGAGACTACGAAAATAGTACTACCAACAGAAATGAAGCTATGAGGAAGAAAATTGGCTTCAAAAGGTCAAGAGATGGCAGGATGTTGAAGCTCATTCAACAAATATTGACTGCAGTTCTGTGTTAGGCACTATTCTAGCTGCTGAGGAGATAGTGGAGGACCATATAGGCAAAAATCCTTGCTCTTGTATAAGTTATATTTGAAAATGTAGACAGCTGGGATTTGGTAGGAAGGGAAATGTAAAGATACCTGCTTTTAAGACTTAATCACACAGAGATGAGTTAAACTTATATCAGAAAGCAGCTTTCTAAGACTTTGAAGTTCCTGAGGACTTGGCCTTGGACAAGACATACGGGAACAAAAGAAAGAAATGCCTGAGGTCAGGATACCACAGCACAGAAACCACACCAGGGCCTGTTGACTCAGAGTAGTCCAGTGGAATTTTCCTCAGAGTGTGCTGGGAAAAAAATTTTAAGGGAAGATTAACCTAGGATTAGAGGCACCATCCGTTAGCAGATGCTCTGGTAATAAGTGGCAATAATCGTAATTTATATACATTTACAAAGTACTTACATTTGCATTATTTATTTAAGAAACAGATAAGAGTATCAGCATATTTACAGATGGAGAACTGAGGTAGAGAGAATAATAGTCCTCAAGATTCCACAATAAACTGTGGTCAGATTAAGAATTAGAACCTAATTTTCCTGACTCTTAGATCCTGGGAGGTATTCATAATGCTACTATTTTTTTCAGTCTGTGTATCATAAATGTAGCTTAAAAATTCTTAAGCATATTATGAGCCTGACACCCTAAAGAAAGAAGGATAAAGCAGGTACTGAAATAATTTGATTAATGTCTGCAAACAAATTTCCCCTAAGTAGTAATTTTAGGTAAATGGTTAAGGTTTTTCTATTCTGCATGACACGTTTCTGAATAATTTATTAAAAGAGCTTGATGCTGATAGTTTATTAGAAATTGACTAGATTAACACAAAAAAGTCCATTGGTATTGTTTTATTAGTCAACTGAAAAAATTCAATGCATTCAATTTCAATAAAACGAGAGATTAAAAAGGTAAGAAATGCACTACATTTGACTATAGAAGTAAGAAAATTGCATTTCTTCACACCATCTCATAAAGATGTTACAAATATGCTGGTGGTAGACAACTCCATACAGAACCTCGTAGTATTGTTTTTGTTTTCTAAATGCAAACCAGCACACTGGCAAGCCATTTTTCTTATGGGATACTGAAAAGATGATTAAGAAAAAATCTGTACAATGTAATAATTATTAACATTTGTGTTCTACCTGCCGTGAATTATCTAAGCCCTTCACATTTGTACGCTCATATAATCCTGGCATATGTACAAACTAACAGATGAGGCAGGTACTATTAATATGCCCAATTTTCAGATGAGGAAACTGAGGGTCAGGGAGGTGAAGTAGCTTGCCCTAGGGAAACAGCTTCTAATTCCCAGAGCTGGGATCTACTTTACATACAAAAAGTTTCCAGAAAGCAAAAGTTCTCCCAAGCCATTTTGCTTTTCCGGCCTCTTCTCGAGAAAGGAATATCGGGAGTTGCCTGACCGAACTTTGTAAGAAATGGAGTTGCTATCTCTTCTTTTAGTGCGGGGCCATCTGGAGGCTCGGCCACCTCCCTTGACCTTCACTCCAACCCAGCCACCCACGCCCGCTTCCCTCTCCTTCCACCGCGCCCCACTTCCCTTCTTCCCACCTCCGCTCCTCCCTGCAGCCCCAGCCGCATATTCGCGCTCTGTGCCCAGCGCCGCCAAACCACCCTAGAGGCGGACCCTCCCGCGGCCGCCTTTGCGCCTCCGTGACGTAACCCGCGCGCCACCGCCCTCAGGCCGTGGGGCGGGCCGCAGGCCAGGCTGGCTGGCCGGGGCCGGGGGCGGGGCCGGGGGGGCGGGGCCGGGATCCAGCTCCAGGGATCCAGCTCCAGGGATCCAGCTCCAGGGCTCCGCGGCCATCGCTGCCTGCGCGGTTCCTCACTCTCCCCTGCTCCCCGCCCTCCCGGGCCGAGTGGAGCCGGGTGGCGTCGGCAGCCTAGCCCCGAGGGGCACCGGGGCTTCAGGGGCTGGGCCTCCAGCGCAGCGCAATGTCAGGCGCCGCGACAGCCCTGTGAGTCCGAGGCCGCGGCCGTGGCCCTGGGCGGCGGCGGGTCCGGGCCGGGTCCGCTCATGGTGCCGCCACGACACCATCGCTGGGCAGGAAGGCCAGGTAGGTAGGCACGGAAGGCCCGCGAAATCACCCGGAGCCGAAACCGGGATCGAGCGTCCACCAACAGCCCCACCTCCAGCCTTTGGTAGCAGCCGACGTGCTTTGACCGAAACGGCAACGGTGTCTGGGGAGGCAGCCTGGGCGCCGCTGCTTCAGGGCTTTTTACTCGCCTTCCCTGGGGAGGCGTCACCGGCTTAACTTTTCTTTTTTTTTTTTTTTCCTCCGAAAAAGGAAGATTCCCTTTAACAGCTGTTTCCCCACCCACCTCGTGAATGACTGTTTAGATCTAAAATAAGTGACAGGGGTGGGTGGGGAAGCCTGGAGGATCCTTTCCCTTTACCACGTGAGGTGCTTGGAAACGTGCCGTCTAGACTCACAACAAATCCCTTCCTCTCACATCTCACCCAACTCCGCTCGAGATCGGGGACGGAAAAGACACGTAGAAACAGGCGCGTGCCTAGACGCTGTCCCGGGAGTGGGTACCTCCGGAGAGAGGCACGGGAGGCGAATGCAGTTCTGTATTTATGAAACTCGGAGAAGCTGTTTTTCAGTAGCTAACTATTCTTAAATATGCCGTTTGTTGAATACTGCTTTTTTTTTTTTCCTGTACCATGTTCTTTTCTGAGTATAATTTGAAATGCACAACGGATAACATGAAAGTCTAGAGGAAAGTGTCAGTTATATTTTACACACTTTGATATTCTTTCATTTGCTTTCATTTGGAAGGTGAACAGTGAAAAAGAGCTTAGGAATCTTATGTTGAGTGGTTGATGTTTTCATAAGCATTGTTTCGTGGTGGTTTTTAGGTGCGCTGAGTTCTTCACCTCCGTTTAGACTCAGATCTGACCAGTTTTCAGGCGCTGCTCTTGAAGACCTCAGAAAGGCCTTTAAAATAAGGTAAATTACACATCTTTTTTTTTTTTACCTGTATGACTTTCAACCTGAACATTAGCTTAAAAAATGTAAGATATTTCTGTTATACTAATTTTCTCATTTTTATATGGTTATTTTAAAAATATCTCCTCTAATGTGATCTGTATTTTCACGAAACAGATTGCAAATGGTGTGTGTATTTATCATGAACCGAATGAATTCCCAGAGCAGTGGTTTCACTCAGCGCAGGCGAATGGCTCTTGGGATTGTTATTCTCCTACTTGTTGATGTGATATGGGTCGCATCCTCAGAACTTACTTCGGTATGTAATTCTTGTCTAGGAATGATGTTGCGTTATAGAAATATTGTTATAGTATCTCTCGTCATTACTATCTCTCATCTTAAAGCAGTATTTTGAAGATTGATGAATTATTTATCTTTTCTTTGATAATGAATTAGTATCAATTCAAGTTGAAACTGAAAGGATACTCTTTTTGTTGCTTCATACAGTTTTCTTATATCTTTTAGGGAGGTTATTTAGAAAATGAGATACATGCATATTTTCTTAACATTTGTGGGTGTTTTTTTGTTTTTTTCCTAAATTAATTTCCTTCTTTAGAAATACTATCTTCTAGTGGAACAGCCATCTAGGATGCGAATCCATTTGCCACCATTTAGTAGAAAGTGAGAATGCTTTAGGACAGATGAGTGAAAGTGATCTGAGTTTTCATGTACAGGGCACTATCGTACACATACATGCATGCATGGACATTTATATGTTTGCCGATTCAAACATTATTATGAAGTATATATATACAGTGATTGCCTTTAGTTAAATTTTATGTTGTTTTTATTGATGACCTGTCGGTAGTAATGTGGTATTTTTGAGTTCACAAGCTAGTTTTTCTTTCAACTTGTACAGGTACTTTATTCTGTTTGGCTAATGATCTCTGTAAAAACCTATTTTCAGAAGTTACTGCATTTCAACTTACATGTTGCTATCTTAAGGCAAAAGGAAGACTAGCATTTATAAAATGAGCTTAAATGTCACAAGAAGCAGTATGATACTGCTGGTCATCTCACATGGTAGCTAAGTAAATAGTTGACATTGACATTGTATCCGATGAATGAATAAATGTTTAGCCTTTTTGGACTTAGGCTCTGGAATACAATAGGCCATTTATTTTTCACTTTTCTACAGCCTTTTTAGTTTTTAGATTAACATTCTGTAGTTTAACTACAAAGAAACCTCTTTAATGTTGACAGGGAAATAAGCCTATCTTTAAAATTTTATTTTAGTTTAAATAACTAGTTTTGTTTTTATTTATCACGTAATAAAATTTAGGACAAAAGAACACCTGGTTAAATTATAATTTAACAATCCATATCTAAGCAAAGTAAAAAAAAAAAAACCCAACAACAAACTTGTCCCTATTTTTGAAAAAAGTAAAACCTGTTAATAAGAGGATATTTTATAATTTGGTTATCCAGGAGCATATGTAATGTGTCTAATTCCTCAGCCAAATATGCTCTTCAAACTTAAGATATACTGTGTATTTCAAAATTGAAAATCAGTCTTTTTATTGTGGAAATTTTCTGACATATACAAAGTAGAGAGAATGGTGTAATGGATCTTCACGTACCCATCACTTACCTTTAACAGTTATCAAATTTTGCCAATCTTTTTTTAAAAATAGATTTATTTATTCTATTTATTTATTTTTGGCTGTGTTGGGTTTTTGTTGCTGCACGTGGGCTTTTCTCTAGTTGCTGCGAGCGGGGGCTACTCTTCGTTGTGGTGCACGGGCTTCTCATTGCGGTGGCTTCTCTCGTTGCGGAGCACGGGCTCTAGGTGCGCAGGCTTCAGTAGTTGTGGCTCGCGGGCTCAGTAGTTGTGGCTCGTGGGCTCTAGAGCACAGGCTCAGTAGTTGTGGTGCATGGGCTTAGTTGCTCCACGGCATGTGGGATCTTCCCAGACCAGGGCTCAAACTCGTGTCCCCTGCCTTGGCAGGCGGATTCTTAACCACTGTGCCACCAGGGAAGCCCCAAATTTTGCCAATCTTATCAACCCCTTCCCAAACATTTTTTCTTCCAGTGTTTAAAGCGAATTCTAGCTACCTGTCATTTCACCTATAAATTCTTTCATATTCATTTCAAAAGGACTTCTAATTTTTTAAATATAATTACCATGCCATTAATATATCTCACAAAATCAATTATAATTCATTAAAATCATCTGATATTCAAATTTCCCTGGTTGTCGAGGACGTCTTTTTAGGTTAGGATCTAGTCAAAGATCACACATTACATTTGTTGGAACTTTTAAGTCACTTTTAGTCCTTAACCGTATTCCCTCCCTTTCTTTTTTTTTTTTTTTTTTTTTGATTTGTTGGAGAAATTGGATCATTCTTCCTGTAGAATATATCACACTGTCGTAGTCCATTTGGGCTGCTCCCGTAACAGACTACCGTAGACTGGGTGGTTCCAACAACATTTCTTACAGTTCTGGAGACTGAAAAACCCAAGATCAAGGTGCCAGCAGTTTTGCTGTCTGTTGTGAACCGCTCCCTGGCTCTTAGATGGCAGTCTTCTCACTGTGTCCTCACAAAGCAGAAGGGTCAGGAGAGCTCTGGGGAGTCTCTTTTCTATGGAACTAATCTCATTCATGACTTACCCTAGTGACCTAGTCACATCCCACAGGCTCCTGCTTCCTCATGCCATCACACTGGGGGTTAAGATTGTCACCTAAGTGGATACAGACGTTCAGTCCACAGCACACACGTCCTGGATTTGGCTAGTTACTTCCTTGAGACGTCATTTAGCTTGCTCCTTTGTCTCTCTTATTTCCTGTAAAATGGTAGATGTGAAGTCTTGATTTGATTTAGGTTCAGTTTTTAGGAAAAAGTGCCTTGGTGGTATTGGGTACTTCCTTTGACATCACAACATGAGGCCCATAACGTCTGCAAGTCTTACTTTGGATGATGCCAATGTGAGCACTGTAAGTTCCTCATCAATCTTTAGGTAGTGGTTGAATGTCCATATGATTATTGCCCAGATAGAGTATTTCACTAGGGTTGTAAAATGGTGATTTTTCTAAGGGTCATTCCTCCTGCGTTTATTAGCTAGAATTCTTTAAGGAGGACTTTTCCACAACTACTCTTTGGTTATCCTGATACACGGGTCATATAGGAAAGGTTGGATAAATCTTGATTCTTTCCCTTTATTCATTTTTTCCCCTTTATTCATTTTAAACTAATGTTGCCTAGCAACTTCTGGAAGTAACCATTGAGGATTTTTTGCATATCATTATACATTTATGGATTTTTGTATATTTGATGTGTTTTAAGCAATTGTGGTTATTATCCCTTTTGATGCTTAAACTGCCCTATCTGTGGCCAGTGGGAGCCCCTTTAAATTCTCTCCAGTGTCCTTTCAATATTACCCCATTAATCTTTAACATCCTGTTTGCCTTCTGGCACAAGATGCCCCAGACTCATCTCATACATTCCTGCCCCATACTTGAATTTGACCCTTTCTTCAAGGGCCTGTGTTTTTTTTGTGTGCAAGATGGTACAGATCATCATCTGCATTTTAGAGGTGCTCATTCCTTCTGGGTTATCTTTTTTTTGTTATTTAATTTTACTTATTTTTTTATACAGCAGGTTCTTATTAGTTATCAGTTTCATACACATCGGTGTATACATGTCAATCCCAATCTCCCAATTCTTCACACCACCACCACCTCCCCACCGCCACTTTCCCACTTGGTGTCCATACGTTTGTTCTCTACATCTGTGTCTCTATTTCTGCCCTGCAAACCGGTTCATCTGTACCATTTGTCTAGGTTCCACATACATGTGTTAGCATAGGGTATTTGTTTTTCTCTTTCCGACTTACTTCACTCTGTATGACATTCTATAGATCCATCCACCTCTCTACCAATGACCCAATTCCGTTTCTTTTTTTGGCTGAGTAATATTCCATCATATATATGTGCCACATCTTCTTTATCCATTCATATGTCGATGGACACTTAGGTTATTTCCATGTCCTGGCTATTGTAAATACAGCTGCAGTGAACATTGTAGTACATGACTCTTATTGAATTATGGTTTTCTCTAGGTATATGCCCAGTAGTGGGATTGCTGGGCTGTATGGTAGTTCTATTTTTATTTTTTTAAGGAATCTCCATATTGTTCTCCATAGTGGCTATATCAATTTACATTCCCACCAACAATGCAAGAGGGTTCCCTTTTCTCCATACCCTCTCCAGCATTTATTGTTTGTAGATTTTTTGATGATGGCCATTCTGACTGGTGTGAGGTGATACCTCATTGTAGTTTTTTTTTTTTTTTTAAAGATGTTGGCAGTAGGAGTTTATTAATTAATTTATTTTTGCTGTGTTGGGTCTTCGTTTCTGTGCGAGGGCTTTCTCTAGCTGTGGCAAGCAGGGGCCACTCTTCATCACAGCGCACAGGCCTCTCACTATTGCGGCGTCTCTTGGTGCGGAACACAGGCTCCAGACGCGCAGGCTCAGTAGTTATGGCTCACGGGCCTAGTTGCTCCGTGGCATGTGGGATCTTCCCAGACCAGGGCTCGAACCCGTGTCCCCTGCATTAGCAGGCAGATTCTCAACTGCTGTGCCACCAGGGAAGCCCCCTCATTGTAGTTTTGATTTGCATTGCTCTAATGATTAGTAATGTTGAGCATTCTTTCATGTGTTTGTTGGCAGTCTGTATATCTTCTTTGGAGAAATGTCTATTTAGGTCTTCTGCTAATTTTTGGATTGGGTTGTTTGTTTTTTCATATTGAGCTGCATGAGCTGCTTGTAAATTTTGGAGATTAATCCTTTGTCAGTTGCTTCATTTGCAAATATTTTATCCCATTCTGAGGGTTGTCTTTTCATCTTGTTTATGGTTCCCTTTGCTGTGCAAAAGCTTTTAAGTTTCATTAGGTCCCATTTCTTTATTTTTGTTTTTATTTCCATTACTCTAGGAGGTGGGTCAAAAAGGATCTTGCTGTGATTTATGTCATAGAGTGTCCTGCCTATGTTTTCCTCTAAGAGTTTTTTAGTGTCTGGCCTTACATGTATGTCTTTAATCCATTTTGAGTTTATTTTTGTGTATAGTGTTAGGGAGTGTTCTAATTTCATTCTTTTACATGTAGCTGTCCAGTTTTCCCAGCACCACTTATTGAAGAGGCTGTCTTTTCTTCATTGTATATTCTTGCCTCCTTTATCAAAAATAAGGTGACCATATGTGCGTGGGTTTACCTCTGGGCTTTCTATCCTGTTCCATTGATCTATATTTCTGTTTTTGTGCCAGTACCATACTGTCTCGATTACTGTAGCTTTGTAGTATAGTCTGAAGTCAGGGAGTCTGAGTCCTCCAGCTCCATTTTTCTTTCTCAAGATTGCTTTGGCTATTCGGGATCTTTTGTGTTTCCATACAAATTGTGAAATTTTTTGTTCTACTTCTGTGAAAAATGCCATTGGCAGTTTGATAGGGGTTGCATTGAATCTGTAGATTGCTTTGGGTAGTAGAGTCATTTTTAAAATGTTGATTCTTCCAATCAAAGAACATGGTATATCTCTCCATCTGTTTGTATCATCTTTAATTTCTTTCGTCAGTGTCTTATAGTGTTCTGCATACAGGTCTTTTGTCTCCTTAGGTAGGTTTATTCCTAGGTATTTTATTCTTTTTGTTGCAGTGGTAAATGGGAGTGTTTCCTTAATTTCTCTTTCAGGTTTTTCACCATTAGTGTATAGGAATGCAAGAGATTTCTGTGCATTAATTTTGTATCCTGCTACTTTACCAAATTCATTGATTAGCTCTAGTAGTTTTTTGTTAGAGTCTTTAGTATTCTCTATGTACAGTATCATGTCATCTGCAAAGAGTGACAGCTTTACATCTTTTCCAATTTGGATTCCTCTTATTTCTTTTTCTTCTCTGATTGCTGTCCGGATTCTGTTTGCTAGTATTTTTTTGAGGATTTTTGCATCTATATTCATCAGTGATATTGGTCTGTAATTTTCTTTTTTTGTAGTATTTTTGTTTTCTTAGTATCTGGTTTTGGTATCAGGGTGATGGTGGCCTCGTAGAATGAGTTTGGGAGTGTTCCTTCCTCTGCAGTTTTTTGGAAGAGTTTGAGAAGGTTGGGTGTTAGCTCTTCTCTAAATGTTTGATAGAATTCACCTGTGAAGCCATCTGGTCTTGGGGTTTTGTTTGTTAGAAGATTTTTAATCACAGTTTCAATTTTGTTACTTGTGATTGGTCTGTTCATATTTTCTATTTCGTCCTGGTTCAGTCTTGGAAGGTTATACCTTTCTAAGAATTTGTCCATTTCTTCCAGGTTGTCCATTTTATTGGCATAGAGTTGCTTGTAGTAGTCTCTTATGATGCTTTGTCTTTCTGCAGTGTCCATTGTAACTTCTCCTCTTTCATTTCTAATTTTATTGATTTGAGTCATCTCCCTCTTTTTCTTGATGAGTCTGGCTAAAGGTCTATCAATTTTGTTTATCTTCTCAAAGAACCAGCTTTTAGTTTTATTGATCTTTGCTATTGTTTTCTTTGTTTCTATTTTATTTATTTCTGCTCTGATCTTTATTATTTCTTGCCTTCTACTAACTGGGTTTTGTTTGTTCTTCTTTCTCTAGTTCTTCTAGGTGTAAGTTTAGATTGTTTATTTGAGGTTTTTTTGTTTCCTGAGGTAGGCTTGTATAGCTCTAAACTTCCCTCTTACAACTGCTTTTGCTGCATCACATAGGTTTTGGATCATTGTGTTTTCGTTGTAATTTGTCTCTAGGTATTTTTTGATTTCCTCTTTGATTTCATCAGTGATCTCTTGGTTATTTAGTAACATATTGTTTAGCCTACATGTGTTTGTGGTTTTTACGTTTTTTTCCCTGTTATTAATTTCTATTCTCATAGCGTTGTGGTCGGAAAAGATGCTTGATACGATTTGTTTTCCTAAATTTACCAAGACTTGGGCTTCCCTGGTGACGCAGTGGTTGAGAGTCCGCCGGCCGATGCAGGGGACACGGTTTTGTGCCACGGTCCGGGAAGATCCCACATGCCGCGGAGCGGCTAGGTCCGTGAGCCATGACCGCTGAGCCTGCGCGTCCAGGGCCGCTGAAGCCGTGTGTCCGGAGCCTGTGCTCCGCAACGGGAGAGGCCACAGCAGTGAGAGGCCCGTGTACCGCAAAAAAAAAAAAAAAAAAGAAAGTACCAAGGCTTGATTTGTGACCCAAGACATGATCTGTCCTGGAGAATGTTCTGTGTGCACTTGAGAAGAAAGTGTAATCTGCTGTTTTTGAATGGAATGTCCTATAAATATCAATTAAATCTATCTGGTCTGTTGTGTCATTTAAAGCTCGTGTTTTCTTATTATTTTTCTGTCTGGATGATCTGTCCATTGTTGTAAGTGAGGTGTTAAAGTCCTCGACTATTATTATGTTACTGTCAATTTCCTCTTTTTTTTTTTCTTTTTTTGCGGTACATGGGCCTCTCACTGTTGTGGCCTCTCCCGTTGCGGAGCACAGGCTCCAGACGCGCAGGCTCAGCGACCATGGCTCCCGTCCCAGCTGCTCCGCGGCATGTGGGATCTTCCCGGACCAGGGCACGAACCCGTGTCCCCTGCATCAGCAGGTGGACTCTCAACCATTGCACTACCAGGGAAGCCTAATTTCCTCTTTTATAGCTGTTAGCAGTTGCCTTATGTATTGAGTTGCTCCTTTGTTGAGTGCATATGTATCTATAATTATTACGTCTTTTTCTTGGATCAATCCCTTGATCATTATGTACTTCCTTCCTTGTCTCTTGTAATATTCTTTATTTTAAAGTCTATTTTATCTGATATGAGTATTGCTACTCCAGCTTTCTTTTGATTTCCATTTGCATGGAATATCTTTTTCCATCCCCTCACTTTCAGTCTCTATGTGTCCCTAGGTCTGAAGTGGGTCTCTTGTAGACAGCATATATATGGGTCTTGTTTTTTTTTTTTTTTTTTTTTTTTTTTTTTTTTTGTGGTACGCGGGCCTCTCACTGCCGTGGCCCCTCCCGTTGTGGAGCACAGGCTCCGGACGCGCAGGCTCAGCAGCCATGGCTCACGGGCCCAGCCGCTCCGCGGCATATGGGATCCTCCCAGACCGGGGCACGAACCCGTATCCCCTGCATCGGCAGGCGGACTCTCAACCACTGCGCCACCAGGGAGGCCCTGGGTCTTGTTTTTGTATCCATTCAGCAAGCCTGTGTCTTTTGGTTGGAGCATTTAATCCGTTCACATTTAAGGTAATTATCGATATGTATGTTGCTATCACCATTTTCTTAATTGTTTTGCGTTTGTTTTTGTAGGTCCTTTTCTTCTTGTGTGTTTCCCACTTAGAGAAGTTCCTTTAGCATTTGTTGTAGAGCTGGTTTCGTGGTGCTGAATTCTGTTAGCTTTTGCTTGTCTGTAAAGCTTTTGATTTTTCCATCAAATCTGAATGAGATCCTTACTGGGTGGAGTAATCTTGGTTGTAGGTTCTTCCCTTTCATCAGTTTAAGTGTGTCATGCCACTCCCTTCTGGCTTGTAGCATTTCTGCTGAGAAATCAGCTGTTAACCTTATGGGAGTTCCCTTGTATGTTATTTGTCGTTTTTCCCTTGCTGCTTTCAATAATTGTCTTCTTTGTCTTTAATTTTTGCCAATTTGATTACTATGTGTCTTGGTGTGTTTTTCTTTGGGTTTATCCTGCCTGGGACTCTCTGTGCTTCCTGGACTTGGGTGGCTGTTTCCTTTCCCATGTTAGGGAAGTTTTCGACTATAATCTCTTCAAATATTTTCTCTGGTCTTTTCTCTCTCTCTTCTCCTTCTGGGACCCCTATAATGTGAATGTTGTTGTGTTTAATGTTGTCCCAGAGGTCTCTTAAGGTTGTCTTCATTTCTTTTCATTTTTTCTTCTTTATTCTGTTCCATGGCAGTGAATTCCACCGTTCTGTCTTTCCAGGTCACTTATCCGTTCTTCTGCCTCAGTTATTCTGCTATTGATTCCTTCTAGTGCAGTTTTCATTTCAGTTATTGTATTGTTCATCTCTGTTTGTTCTTTAATTCTCTTAGGTCTTTGTTAAACATTTCTTGCATCTTCCCAATCTTTGCCTCCATTCTTTTTCCGAGGTCCTGGATCATCTTCACTGTCATTATTCTGAATTCTTTTTCTGGAAGGTTGCCTATCTCCACGTAATTTAGTTGTTTTTGTGGGGTTTTATCTTGCCCCTTCATCTGGTACAAAGTTCTCTGCCTTTCCATTTAGTCTATCTTTCTGTGAATATAGTTTTCCTTCCACAGGCTGTAGAATTGTAGTTCTTCTTCCTTCTGCTGTCTGCCCCCTCTGGGTTATCATTTTTTTCTAGGCCTTTTCAATGCATATAACTAGGTCTTTTGGGGGTTTTTTTTGGAAACAAAAATTATGACTTCATTCTGATATTTTCAATTTAAATGAGGATTACAAGGATCTACTGTATAGCACAGGGAACTATATTCAATATCTTGTAATAACTTATAATGGAAAAGAATCTGAAAAAAGAATATATATATATATGTATATATATATATATATATATATATATATATATATATATATATATATATATATAAAACTGAATCACTTGGCTATACACCTGAAACTAACACAACACTGTAAATCAACTATAGTTCAATTTTAAAAAATCAAACAAAAAAACAATGATTACAGGTTGTTGTATAACTTCCTAATAACATTAAACTTCATGCAGTTTTCTTCATACCCCATACTGTTTCATTGCTTCTCTTTATGCTGTTTCCTCTGTTTGGGCCTTCAGATACAGATCAAGAATGGCTTCTTTTGGGAAACTTCTGTAACGTTCAAAATGGTCCGTCTTTCTTTGGTACTCTCATGGTACCCTGTATCCCCCTATCATGGTATTAGCACATAACACTGTGTATTCTTCATATCTATATCTGTGTCTATATATCTGTATCTGTATCTATAGATCTCCTCTCAGGAAATCCTATCTTGTTTTTCCTTAGCTGCTAGTATAGATACTGTTGCATAGTAGGTTTTCAGTGACTATTGAACAAAAGTTGTTTTGCAAGTTGTTGCTGCTTTGTTTTGGAAATATTATCCTTTGTATGCAAGGCAAATACAATATTCAGAAATGAATTCAAAATATTTTTATAATCCCTTTTGATCTTTCCCTTCCAAATGAACTTCTAGAGTTAAAAATCATGTAATAACTGTATTTTATTGGAAATGAGTAATAAGGTTTGTCTCACAGTTTCTGTAACTTTTTCCTCCACAGTATGTTTTTACTCAGTACAACAAACCGTTCTTCAGCACCTTTGCAAAAACATCTATGTTTGTTCTGTACCTTTTGGGCTTTATAATTTGGAAGCCATGGAGACAACAGTGTACAAGAGGATTTCGAGGAAAGCATGCTGCTTTTGTAAGTTTAAAATTTTAACTGTTTGTTGGAGCGGGGGTACATTTTTTCAAACTGTTAGTTTCTTGAAAAACAGTCAGATTTTAACTTGTTCTTTAAATGAGTGAAGATAGCATGATATAAGAAAAACTTGCTTTTGTCCATACTTTTAAATTTACTCTTCTAATCAGCTTGGCATCAGAATGTTTTGTGAGAAGTCAAAGGTACATAATCACTTTCTTTCCCTTACCTCATGACATGCTCTGAGTTGTTAAGACTTACTTAACTAGTCCAAATCAACTAATGTGGAGAAGATGATGGAAGGTAAAGGATAAGAAGAATATCTAGAGTCTGTGGTCATTTGCAGATCAAATAAATATCATCTAATTAGCTATAAAGTTGATTGTAGAAGCAAACTAATTCAAAGTTTATATGTTAAAATGAAAATAACATATTTCAGGGCATATTTCAGATGTTTGGCTAATCAAATTATATTCCATCACTAATGTCACATAAAATGCTTGTTTATAAGTGTTGAAAGAAATGGCAGTTTATGTAGTGATGTATCTTCCGTGTAGTAGAAACTGAATTTTTGATAATGAAGCATATAAAAGTCTCTTTTTTTTTTTTCTTTTTTACACATTTATTTATTTATTTATTTTTGGCTGCGTTGGGTCTTTGTTGCTGCACACGGGCTTTCTCTAGTTTCGGTGAGCGGGGGCTACTCTTTGTTGCAGTGCGCGGGCTTCTCGTTGTGGTGGCTTCTCTTGTTCTTCTTGAGGAGCATGGGCTCTAGGCACATGGGCTTCAGTAGTTGTGGTTCACAGGCTCTAGAACGCAGGCTCAGTAGTTGTGGCGCATGGGCTTAGTTGCTCTACAGCATGTGGGATCTTCCCAGATCAGGGCTCTAACCTGTGTTCCCTGCATTGGCAGGTGGATTCCTAACCACTGCGCCACCACCAGGGAAGCCCATAAAACTCTCCTTTACATTAATCCTTTTCCTTTTTTTTTTCCTTTTTAATTCTCTATCCTTTTCTCTCTTTTTAAAATTGTGGTAAAATACACATAACATCAAATTTACCATTTTAACCATTTTTTTCTTTTCCCCAATTTTTTAAAAATAAATTTATTTATTTTTATTTTTGGCTGCGTTGAGTCTTTGTTGCTGCACGTGGGCTTTCTCTAGTTGCAGCGAACGGGGTCTACTCTTCATTGCAGTGCACGGGCTTCTCATTGTGGTGGCTCCTCTTGTTGCAGAGCACAGGCTCTAGGTACGTGGGCTTCAGTAGTTGTGGCATACAGGCTCAGTAGTTGTGGCTCACGGGCTCTAGAGCACACGCTCAGTACTTGTGGCGCACAGGCTTAGTTGCTCCACGGCATGTGGGATCTTCCCAGACCAGGGCTCGAACCCATGTCTCCTGCATTGGCAGGCGGATTCTTAACCACTACGCCACCAGGGAAGTCCCTTCACTTTCTCTTTTGTTGTAATTAAATAGGAATGTCTTTGTACACATCTGTAGTTATTTACTTAGGATAAATTCCTAAAAGTATAATTGCTGGATAAAACAGTAATGTCATTATATAGCTTTTGATTCCTTTTGCTAAATTATCATCTACAATAATTGCACCTGATTTATGTCTGTTAGCAGTGCATGAGACTGAACTGTTAGCAAAACCCTAATGCTTTGCCAATATGATAGGTAGACAGTGGTATCTTGTTTAATCTGTGTGTTTTTGGTTACTTTTTCATATATTTTTTGCACAGTAGAATTCTTTTGTGAGTTGTCCTTATCTTGTCCATTTTTCTACAATAACTCTTTCTTACTGATTTATAAAGGTTTTTTAAGGGCATGGGCTTCTGGTGTTTGAATCTTGTTCTGTCACTTGCTGATTGTGTGATCTTTAGCAAGTTATTTAACCTCTTCAAACTTTAAGCAGGGATAAATGATAGGGTAGTTGTGGGTGTGAATAAAAGCATGCTTTTACAGCACTAGCACAGTGGTTCTCAAAGTGGTCCAGTGTCTGAATCCATTTAGGGGATTCTTGAGGTTAACACTGTTATCATGATAATGCTAAGATGTTATTTGCCTTCTTCACTAACCCATCCATCCTCTCCCTGGTGATCTGAAATGTTATTATAATATTGTGAAAAGGGCTTAAGTTCAGAGTTAGACTAAGCTGGGCTTTAATCCTAGTTCTGTTACTTAGATGAAATTTCTTATCCTCAATTTCCTCATCAATAAAATAAAGATGATAATACTTACCTTACATGGTCGAGTACTTGGCATTAGCTGCTATTATTATTAATAATGATTATAGGGCTTCCCTGGTGGCACAGTGGTTGAGAGTCCACCTGCCGATGCAGGGGACGTGGGTTCGAGCCCTGGTCTGGGAAGATCCCACATGCCGTGGAGCAACTAGGCCCGTGAGCCACAACTACTGAGCCTGCGCGTCTGGAGCCTGTGCTCCGCAACAAGAGAGGCTGCGACAGTGAGGGGCCCGCGCATCGCGATGAAGAGTGGCCCCCGCTTGCCACAGCTAGAGAAAGCCCTCGCACAGAAACGAAGACCCAACACAGCCAAAAATAAATTAATTAATTAATTAATTAAGAAAAAACAGTAAGAAATGTTCAGGTACAATTGGTGTCTTTTTAAAAAAAAATGATTATACCCTTATAGGTCTGCTCTGGATTTTTGGTTCTGTACCTTTGAGCTGTGACTCACACTAGTTCTACTTTATTTCATGAGTTTAATTGAATTTTATGTTTCATTAATTTGTAGTTTGCAGATGCTGAAGGTTACTTCGCTGCTTGCACAACAGATACAACTATGAATAGTTCTTTGGTAAGTGTTTCTTTTCTCCTCAGGAAGAGAGCGGGTGGAGTTGACCATGGCGGGAAGGACTGAAATAGCATTGATAGCACCACAGCTATATTAAAATAAAAATATATCTCAATGTTGGCTGCTGTCCATGAGAGTTGTAATTTGGTACTTTCTTAGAGATACCTGAGACCTAAAAGTAAGCAATTCAGCCACCTCTGGGGAGAGAAGGGAAGAGGAAATTAGTTAAGGACTGAAAATAGTAAAGGAAGTCCTTTGTCCTTTGTTTCTTACCAACTTTGTCACTTCATGTTTGTTATTATATTATTACCACTTAGAAACAAATACATTTACTTGACACTGAGACTCTATTAGCAGATTGTTTATTCATTTCACAAATTTTTAAGAGCACTTAATGTATGTTAAACACTTGTTCTAGACTCTCAAAATACAGCTTATATTCTAGTGTGTGTTCGGGGAAGGGAGGGAGACAGATAATAAGCAAGCATATGAAGGAATTATCAGTCACTCTATTTAAGCGTTTATAATCTTGTTGGAGAGAGAGTATGTAAAAATCTATTCTTTTTACACCATTACTAAGGCATCTCTTTAAAATATATTATTCCAAATGTGGCATTCTATCTGAGAAAAATTTTAAAGTTAACTCTAAAATTTAATAACCAATTTATGAAGCACTAGCTCAGTGACCTTACTGACAATACAGTTTTTTGTTCCTCTGACTTTTAGAACTATAGTTGCTTTCAAGGTAGCTTACCGGGTGCTGTGAATGGTTTGTGAATCTTAGAGAAAATGTCATTTCTTTTCTCTGGGATCCTAAGCATCAACAAGACTAATCCCCTGGTGGTTCAATGGTTAGGACTCTGCGCTTTCACTACCGAGAGTGCGGGTTTGATCCCTAGTTGGAGGACTAAGATCCTGCAAGCCTCACTGTGCGGCCAAAAAAACCCAAAAAGCAAACAAACAAAAAACAGAAAAAAACAAACAAGACTAATATCAGTTGTCTCTATCAGTGTAGAAGACAGAGTTGAGATGGCAGCCTACTCTTCTACTATTTTTTTCTATTATCTGTAAGATGGACATGTCAAATTGTTCTAGGCCAAATGCTATGATGAAAAGTTCAATGCAACAATGAGACTCCATCTATTTCCAAATCCTGTTGTCTCTTCATTTACTGAATATTTTTCATTGGCAGAGTCTGTATCAGGAGTTAAAGATAAATTGAAACAAAAAATATTTTATGTTAATTTAAGAAACAGCCTTGTTTCTTAAATTATCAGAATTGTGCCTTAAATACAGATCATCTGAAGAACATTTACAAAAACAGTTGGGGGATTTAGAACCACTTAAAAATGTAGACTTTTAGAGCAGGTTAGACAAACCTGGCTTTAATTCTGTTCTCTGCCACTAGGTTATTTTATATCACTGAGGACAGAGACTGTGTCTCTATTCGCTCTTATATCCCTGGGACCTAGAACAGCACCTGATGTAGTAGGAGCTCAATATGTATATGTTAAAAGAATGAATGAAAAGGAATGGGAGATAATCTGTTAGCTGAGGGAGGTCTGTTTTTATGACATTTAAAAATTAAATATCATAATGTGCCAGTGCCGTGTGATTACATTTCTAAACTTTAAATTGATTCTTTCTGTCATAGTACCTGGGTGGATCATTTGAGTTTCCTATATAAGTCTTGAAAATGCATTTTGGGAAAATTATGCTGTATAAACATGGTGGTGAACAGCCCTGTTCTGGGTGGTATCTGTGTCTGTATACCATCCACTTAAATTTAGCCATTATATCAGCTATTATACTTGTTTATATTTGTTTCTGTTTTTGCTGCATTCCAGAGTGAACCTCTGTATGTTCCTGTGAAATTTCATGATCTTCCGAGTGAAAAACCTGAGAACACAAACATTGATACTGAAAAATGTAAGCAAAACTTAGAATTTCATAACTTAGAAATGGGTGGAAATTTTAGCTTCATTCAAGCCATCCCAAAACTTAGTGGTTCTGTGGGTTGCCTGGGATCACCTGGCAGTTCTTCTGTTCCATGTGGTGTTGGCTTAGCCTGTAGTTGTTCAGTTGACTGGACGTTTTTATTAATTCAATGGAAATAACTTCCAAATACCAGAAATCTCTATGATGTTATTATGTATATATAGATATATTTATTAATGAACAGAATCCTCTTCAACCAGACCATCAAAGACCTTGATAGCAAATTACAGGAGTTTTGCTGGTTCTTTGAACATGGTAAAGAATGCCAGCTTCAATGTAACGCACAGTATTCATCCACGATATTCTCTTTCAAGGAAGGGAACTACAAAAGAATGTTCTGCATGCTTGACCAGGAAAATAATTCTCATAAATTGGATATCTATGAGGAAAAATCCAAATAAACTTTTACTATAAATGCTAAAATAATAATCATACTATAATCCTGAACCAGGCAGTTGTTTGAAACTTTGTTGAATATCGGTCTCATTTTAAAACCTTCAAAATTTTTTATAGATGGAAACATTTTTCCCACCAACTCTTTTGAATGAGCAGCGCTGTCCCATGTAATAATTTAACTGTTTTTTTTGACTGTTCAAATACGATTATAGATGGATTAAATAATATGCATTTATAAGTAAATTAAAACTTGTGACATTTTTTGGATGTGAGGGGAAACGTTTAATGATTTTATACTTTACTTTTCCTTTCAAGCTCCCAAAAAGTCTCGAGTGAGGTTTAGTAATATCATGGAGATTCGACAGCTTCCATCAAGCCATGCATTGGAAGCTAAGTTATCGCGCATGTCATATCCTACCGTGAAAGAACAAGAATCCTTACTCAAAACTGTGGGGAAACTTACTGCAGCTCAAGTAGCAAAAATTAGCTTTTTTTTTTGCTTTGTGGTAAGTCTTCTTTTTATTATATGTTTGGAATTTGACTTTTAAGACAGTAGACATACCAACAATATAGTATTAAAGTTTAAGACTATTAGGTTGCCTTAGTCGTGACTTTGAACTCTGTTATCTGCTATCATAGGGAAATTAGAGTATTAAATTAATAAATACTAGGCATACGTAAAAGAATTCAATGAATACTATACACTACAACCACTCATGTATATTTAGAATTTGACATTGCCTCATGGTCAGAATAATGAATAGAGTTATTTCACACTATGATATATACAAGCACTAGTAAATGTCCAGATAAGAGTTTGCATTGATTGCATTGATTTCTTCAAATAAGTCCTTTTGAGGTTTTATTTTAAATTCATATAAATGTGGTCAAATATTTTATAAATACTCATAGTAAACATTTTTTCATTGTTTATTATAATATTGTTTATGGCTTCTTAATTATTTTAATATAGAAACAAAAATATGCTTAATGTTTCAATAAAATATTCATATAACAAATAAAATATTATTTTGGGCTAATCTGGGATTAGATAACTTGTCTGAGTTAGTAAACTGCGATTTACAATTTAAAAAATGAATGTCAGTGCTCTTTTCTATATGTATCATTGGAAGTAGACTATTCCAAGGTAGTTTAGTATGGGCCTTTAAGGTTTAAATTTATACTGAGCATTTTAAACCACTAGGTAATACAATGCTAATGTCAATATTATTAGCCTGATTATAAGATTTTTTTACTTTGCAGTTTTGCCTCTCATATTTACTGCATAGCCAATTTTTCACCATCCTCTAACTGAATAACCTCTGTTTTAGTGATACCTTGATTAATATATTCAGGAGTACAAATCAAAGAATCTTTGGGAGTTGTACTATGATAATTACATATGTAATAAAGTTGATTTAAAGGCTCATATATTTGGATTATTCTATTGTGATTTCAGTTTACTTGTTTTAAGTACGGCAAGACTAAGATTTATTAATTATATCTCCTAAGTTTTAAAGGAGACTTGAGGTGAAACACGATAAAAGGATCTATAAAGTAAAACTTTAAAAAGGAAGGGTGGATAAGAGCCAGACTAAACAGATAAGGTCTGTGTAGGGTGCAAACTGGCTGTGGAATGGGTTGATTATATCAGGAACTTACATTTAAAGAAAGAAAGAAAGCACACAATTCATCTGTAGACAAATGGGCAGAAAGGAAAACTTCCTGAGTTACACAGTTTGTCATCTATTGATAAAATAAACTTTTCCTAACTCAAAACCGAGAGAATATATTTCATAGGTTCTTATGTAGAAAGATACTGTTCTGTATAGCAGATTTACAGGTAGATATGTACAGATAACAGCCTTTTAGAAAAATTGTAGTAAAATATACCTACCATAAAACTTACTGTTTTGACTATTTTTAAGTGTACAGTTCACTGGCATTAAATACATTCACACTGTTTTGCAACCATCACCACTGTCTATCAGCAGAACTTTTTTCATCTTGCAAAACTAAAACTATACCCATTAAATGACAACTTCTCTTTCCCACCTCCCTAGCCCTTGACAGCCACCGTTTTACTTTCTGTCTCTCTGAATTTGACTGCTCTGTGCACCTCATATGAATGGAATTATACAGTATTTTTCCTTTGGTGACTGGCTTATTTCACTTAGCACAGTGTCTTCAAGGTTCATCTTTGTAGCATGTGTCAGAATAGTTTTCCTTTTTAAGGTTATGTAATATTCCACTGTATGTATATACCACATTTTGTTTATCCATTCATCCATTGATGTACACTTATGTTGCTTCCACCTTTAATAGTCTTTTTTTGAAAAATCAGCCTTAAGTAAGTTATAAGAGCAGGGAGCTGTGTTAATCTTAAGTAAAGACATTTCTGTAGAAAGTCAGAGTAATATAGTCCAGGTATATATCTTTTTAGAAACCTGACTTAATAGAGTAATAAGCTTGGATGAGCTCTAGAGCAATGCTGTTCAGCAGAAATATAATGTGCAAATGCAGGTCACATAGGTATTTTAAAATTTTCTAGTAGCCACATTAAAAAAAAAGAGAAACAAGTTACTTTTAATACCATATATATATATATATATATTTGATTAATTTATTTGGTTGTATTGGGGCTTTGTTGCTACATGCGGGCTTTCTCTGGTTGTGGTGAGCGGGGGCTACTCTTCGTTGCAGTGCGGAGCTTCTCATTGCGGTGGCTTCTCCTGTTGCAGAGCACGGGCTCTAGGCATGTGGACTTCAGTAGTTGTGGCATGCAGGCTCAGTAGTTGTGTCTCGCGGGCTCTAGAGCGCAGACTCAGTAGTTGTGGCACACAGGTTAGTTGCTCCGCGGCATGTGGGATCTTCCCAGACCAGGGCTCGAACCCATGTCCCCTGCATTGGCAGGCGGATTCTTAACCACTGCGCCACCAGGGAAGTCCCTTAATACTATATTTTTATTTAACCCACTATATGTAAAACACTTCAAGATATTATCAATATAAAAATTATTGATGAGATAGTTTACATTCTTTGTACTAAAATCTTCTAAACATTTCAATTTTTAAGCATTTCTATTTCATTTCAATTTCTTTTTCTGTTTCATTTCAATTTCAGTTTTTATTTCAATTTCTAAACATTTCAATTCAAAGTAGCCACATTTCATTTGCTTAGTAGTCACATGTGGCTAGTGGCTAATGTATTGTACATTGTAGGTCAAAAGGAGTTAATGATTACTGTATTTGCCAGTCCTTTAATTCTTTTGTCTCATTAGGACTTATGGTGTTTTAATTTTTTCTGTAAGATGTAATTTAGGTCATACAGGCTTTTATGCTAATTTTAAAATGAATTATCACTCATGAAATAATGAAATACTATATAAATTATTTGTGACAGCTTAATTATTAGTAAGTGGTTGTCCTCAACTCTGGAATAATGAAAGGAAACATTGTAAAGATAATTTTTACCGGAGGGCAATTGAGATGGTCTTCTTTTGTGATGAGGCTGCCTTGTGTTTAAAAGCCAGAGAATGGAGTTTGGGGAGAGCTGGAGAATGGGAAGATCTTTCTGGAAAGAGTTCATAGCTAATGATGAGTAGTTATACTCTTTGAATTCCTGCAATCTAAGTTGTCTGTTTTTATTTCTTTATCTCACATTAGCAGAGACCAGTAAGATTGTTTGGAAAATGAGCACAGTATTTAAGTATTAAAGTGGTAAGGAAAGTGGGTCAAGAAAGCTAATTATCACCCCACAAGCATGGCCTGTTCTTATAGAGAATCTCCAAAAGATAATTAAGGGCAGAATCTTCTGCTGCTTCTTTTTTTTTTTTTGCGGTACGCAGGCCTCTCACTGCCGTGGCCTCTCCCGTTGCGGGGCACAGGCTCCGGACGCGCAGGCTCAGCGGCCATGGCTCACGGGCCCAGCCGCTCCGCGGCATGTGGGATCCTCCCGGACCGGGACATGAACCCGTGTCCCCTGCATCGGCAGGCGGACTCTCAACCACTGCGCCACCAGGGAAGCCCTCTGCTTCTTTGTTAGCACTTCAACTGCAAGCAGATTGTGGCTTCTATTGTCATATATATTTGATATCGCCCATCTTACCAGTTGCTAACCTCATTTTCTTATTTAGATAGTCAAGTGCAATTAGGAAGTCAGAGGACTACAGATGCAATCAGAGTCTGGCTTTAGCTTTGAGTACAGTGTATACTGAATGAAGGCTTCTAGACTCTCAGCCATGTGCTGCCTTCTAGCAGTAAGATCTAGCTCTAAGATCATGTGTCTGTACTGCTGCTTTGAAATATGAATGCTAATAACTATACTCTCACTTAACTACAAGTTCTGAGAGATATCAAGAGATGTCCCGCCCTTAATAGAGACAAGTCGTTCTCCAGTAGCATATGATTATCCAGTCAGTCTGTTTAAGTAACAGGAAACAGTTAGACAAGCAGTTAATTTACTTTGACCCAGCAATCTGCTTCTTAGTATATACTACATTAGGGGCACTCATGCACATATGCCCCAGGAGACATATGCTAGAATATTCTTGGTAGCATTGTTTGAAATAGTCAAAAAAGTGTTCATCAACAGAAAAATGGATGAGTTGTGGTAAACTGTATTAGATTATCTGATAGCAGTAAAAACAAATGAACTTTGGATGCACACGCACACACACACGCACACACACACACCAGGCTTCATCAAAAGAGGTCCTATTTCTTATTCTCTAAATCAAAGTAGGCACAGGGTTGGGAATATAAGAATAACCTAGCCTAGACAAGCAAAAGGGAAAAAAGAAGAAAAAAAATCCTCATAGCTGGAAAACTTCCTTCATTATATTCAAAGTTATGAGAACTCTTTATGTTATGTCTCAAAACTGAGAATCAGAGAAACAATCACAGTTAGCCAGTAAATTCACAATTTCTTGGACATTTTAAAATTTCCAAAGTGAATGTAACCTTTTGTCTATCGATCTGGCTAGTTCCATCCATCCCCTTAGGCATCACCTTGTTCAATCGATTTCTCATGTATATTCATCTGTACGTATTTTAATGTTTGAGAATTCCCCCCAACTTAAATTTGATTTAGATAAACCTAATAGAGTACTATCAGTGCTTGGATAAAGCAAATTTCAATGTTGATTTGATATTAAATTTACCCTAATTTTTTAAAAAGCCTGAACAGTGCTAATTTTTAACCAACTGTTGTTAATTTCTTAAGGGAAGTTGGATAGCAAAGATATTAGGTCTGATATAAATGTTTGTCTTCTTTTTGGGCCTGTGACTTTTCAGTACAAAGCAGATTTTAAAACGTATGATAGCAGTATTTAGAGGGAGAAAAAAAGGAGGGGACTATAAATTATAATGATAAATATAAAAAGTCATTTATTAGGTTTCACTTTATTTTCTATTTCTTTAGTGGTTTTTGGCAAATTTGTCATATCAAGAAGCACTTTCAGACACAAAAGTTGCTATAGTTAATATTTTGTCCTCAACTTCTGGTAAGAAATTTGTCTTCAAAATCTGTATTATAACTCGAGACCTATTTCTGATATATATGTGTACATATACATATATTTTTATCTTGTTTTAAATTATTTCATTCTTTCTAATGTATATTGGTATAACTACTATTTAATCTTTAAATTTTGTGCCATAGCCTTGTGCTATTTATATTCCTTCCAATACTTTACAGTATTTTTTATACAACAATATATTAAAGTTTTATAGGCTGACTCTATATTGTAGCTGTCTTTCCTTTCACATATTCTTTCTAAAGATCTTTTTTTCAACCCTTTGGCTAAATGTAATTGCTTATTTCATAACTATAATTTGCCCTATGAAAGGTGTTTTATTTTTAAAATTGAATCTCCTTCCAAATCTGGAAGATAAAAAAAGTATTTTTGAAGCTGTAAAAATAACTTTAGTTCACTATGATGAGGTCAGAATGTTACTCTGAATGCTCAGTTTAACTCTCTTATTAGTTTTAAAATAAATAGGACTGTACTTGATCTGTATTGAAATAAACATGGTTTCATTTGGAGGCTGTTTTTATGTGTGATCTCTGAACATTTCAGCCTAGGTAACTGCAGTCTTAGTCATTTAAAAATGACAAAAATTAGTTTAAAAGTTAGGTGTCTAATTAACTTATTTAAACAATCAAGTTGGTAATAAATAATTTTGACAGTATTTAAGCTAATGTATCTTTTTTTTTATCCTTTTCTCTCCATAGGACTTTTTACCTTAATCCTTGCTGCAATGTTTCCAAGTAACAGTGGAGATAGATTTACTCTTTCTAAACTATTAGCTGTAATTTTAAGGTAAGAATATAGTGGAATAGCTAGCTTATTCTGCTTTAAAATGCAACGTTTAAAGCATTTCTGGTAATGATAGACGATAGTTTATATTATAATATACTGTATAGGCAAAGACAGATGAGGATAAAAGGTTTTAAAGGGACATTATGCTACTCAGCTCTTCATCACATCCTTGGCTAGTTTTCAAAACCTTCCTGGGGAAGGTAACTGGAGGGAGGACCCTAGAGCAGCTTTGGTTCCCATTCATGCGACTGTGGACTGCTAAGTATTGTACTGACATTCACGTTTAACTGCATGTTAATCCTCATAAGCTCCCAAGTTTCTGTTTCCTTTTCGTAAAACAAGTTCCCCTTTTTGTTTAGTTTTCAGTTTTCACTTCTCCCACTTCTAGAAATCTAAGCTGCAGTCTTCTCTGATTGTCTCAGCCTCAATCTTTCAATTATTTCTGTATAAATTATCTGGCAATTTTGTATTACTGTTTGTAATACAATACATAAGTATCATTAATGACTAATTTAAATCTTTTACTTTATTTAACTTTGTATGCCTACGAGATTATAAACCCTTGAAGGTCAGAACCTTGTTTTCTACTTCTGGGTGTCATCAAAGGCCTAGCTTAAAGCTTTGCTCACAGTCAATACTCAAAAAAGACATGTTGGTTTGATGAAGCTGTTGTTTTTGTGAGAGAAAATCAGAAATCAGAGAAGGTAGCAGAATAATTTACCAGAAAGATTAGTGTTTCTGAACTATCAGAGCTGGGTTTGAATCAGAGCTCTGCTTTTTGCCCCTGGGCACTTGCCCTAAACTCTCTGAGAGGATTTCCTAGATGACAAAATGATGATAGTATCATCTACTACTTTGCAGTCTTGTTTTAAAGTTTGGAGGGATGTATATAGAAAGTGATTATCGTAGAGACTGGCACTTGGCAATCACGTAAGTGGTGTTTCTGTCTTTTAGATATAAGGGTAACTTGACCATGGTAGTTTCCATGGGCAATCTGGTTGAACCAACTAATTTACCATTTAGACTTTATGGACACTAGGAATTTATTCTTTTTGCATGATTGGCCCATGTTTTAGCCAAACATATTTTTGTATTAGGGAAATACAGTATATTTGTCATAGGGAAGTGATGAGGTTTATCCAACTTTGTCCAAAATTCATGCCTATTTCTAACTTTTCTTTTCATTGTCTTAATAAAAGTAGAAAGATACATAGAAATAGAAAGACAGTATAAGGCTGCATGAGGACAGGAACCACATCTCTCTTGTTCATTGCTTAACCCGAAGTTTAGCTCAATAAGCAGCAGTTGAATGAAGGAATAACCTCTTGATTTCTCTACATCCTTAATTTGGTCTTATTTTTACATTAAAATAATGGGATTAATTTAATTATTTAAATATTTAAGGATAGTTTTACCATAAATTTCGGTTTTACCAGTGAGAGTTAGTGCCATTGCTAGGTTTATATGGGTTGTTTTTTTTGTTTGTTTGTTTGTTTTTTGCGGTACACGGGCCTCTCACTGTTGTGGCCTCTCCCATTGCGGAGCACAGGCTCCGGATGCACAGGCTCAGCAGCCATGGCTCACGGGCCCAGCCGCTCTGTGGCATGTGGAATCTTCCCAGACCGGGGCACGAACCCATGTCCCCTGCATTGGCAGGCGGATTCTCAACCACTGCGCCACCAGGGAAGCCCTATATGGGTTTTGATATTTGTACATTGCCAAAAAAGATTGGAAGAGGATGACAAGTTGGTTAATTTTTTCCTAATTGAAAGGCAGAAGATAGCATAGCAGGTAAGAACACTGGACTCTGGAAGTAGACTGCCTGCGTTTCAATCCCAGCTGTGTGATTTTGGTCAAGTTACTTCATTTCTTTGTGCATTATGTATAATTTTCTCATGTGTAAAATGGGAATGATAATAATAATAATACCTTCCTTATAAGGTAATATTGGGCATTTTATGTGGATTAAATGAGTTAATATAAGTACAGCACTTATACTATACTGATAATATTGTTAGATATTATTAATTAAATCATTAATTCTTTGATAGTTTTACCCAAAGCTGAGATTAATCTTTATTACTTGTAAATAATTTTGATCTTTGAGGTTAGTCTGTTGAAGGAATTTATTATTTTACTTGTCAGTAATGACTGTTATTCTCATAGCATCGGAGGTGTTGTGCTGGTAAACCTGTCAGGGTCTGAGAAATCTTCTGGAAGAGACCCAATAGGTAAGTATCTGATTCTGCATTCTTTCTGTTAGAGTATACAAGAAAAGTTCTGTGCATGTCATCATGCATGTGCATGTCCACACACATGCGTGCATACACACACAGGGTGAGCAGTAACAAGGCCTTTTTTTTTAACTTTTCCTTTGAAAATAATGTAAAAAAATTAAAAAATATTTCACAGAAGTCTCATATAGCCCTCCCCCAGATTCTCTTAACTATTTGCAATGTACATAACTACAGTACAGGTTTAAAAATCAGGAATTAACAGTGATTACAATAATTTTTATTTAGTCTGTAGATCCTTTTCAGATTTCACCATTTTTCCCACTAATGTTCTTTTCCTGGTCCAACATCATTTGTTGCATTTAGTTGTCATGTTTCCTTAGTTTTCTTTAATCTGGAACTATCCCTCAGTCTTTTTTTGTCTTTCATAACTTTAATATTTTTGGAGGATACTGTCCACTTGTTTCGTAGAATGTCCTTCAATCTGAGTTTGTCTGATATTTCCTTATGGTTAAATTTATGTTGTGCATTTTTGGCAAGAATACCATGGAAGTGATATTGTGTCCTGATAAGTACATCATATCAGAAGGCACATGATGTTGATTTGTCCCATTACTGGTGACATTAATTTTAAAGTGGTGTGTCAGGTTGCTCCAGTGTAGTTACTGATTTTTCCCTTTGTAAGTAATAATCACCTTGTAAGAGATACTGAGACTATACATACATCCTATCCATCATGCTTGTACCTACCTGCTAATTTTGTCATTCACTTCTGATTCTTGCCTGAAACAGTTACTACTACAGTAAACACTTTGTTTTTGATCCATTGTTTAGATTTAACAAAAGAAGGGTAATCGGAATCTAGCTTAACTGGTATTCCTTCTGGATACTTTCTTTATTTTTTATTTATTTATTTATTTATTTACTTGGCTGCGCCGGTTATTAGCTGCAGCATGCAGGATCTTAGTTGCGGCATGCAGAATCTTTAGTTGTGGCATGTGGGATCTTTAGTTGCAGCATGCAGGATCTAGCTTCCTGACCAGGTATTGAACCTGGGCCCCCTGCACTGGGAGCGTGGAGTCTTAACTACTGGACCACCAGTGAAGTCCCTCCTTCTGGATACTTTCTTTAGACATTTAAAGTTTATTAAATACAACAGTGCTTTCTAAACTATTCCTGGTTACTGCCCAGGGAGCTGTGTCTTGAACTGCCTTACCTCTTTCTCACCCAGAGAAGATCTGTATGTGTAACACAATATATATATATTTGTTGTGTGTGTGAGAGAGATTTTGTTGACAGGCTTTCCCTTTGCTTTTGAAAAATAGTTTAGTAGTGATAGTAATAATAAATAGATTTAATGAAACACTGGACTTTTGGATAATTGATTAAAGTATTGAATATGGTCACCTGGCAGATAGCACCTTATACAGCTGTTTTTAAAGGCTGACTTAAATGTTCTTGCGAGTGAGTTAATATATTAAAGAGAATCCATATTTATTATGCAGGTACTGTGAGCCCTACATTATGTTAGATATTTTAGAACATTAAAAAGTATGCATTATGTGTTTGCAGTTGTCAAGGAGTTTTTTATTTTAATCAATAATATATGATTAACAAAATGAAGCCCCTAGAGAATAAAATAACACTGTATTTAACTATAGTAAGTATTACATTATCTAAAATAGAAGACAAGGAGGATGGAAATTCAGTGGAGTAGAAGGAGGATGCTTGGTGGCAGTGGTGGGACTTTAACAGGGTCTTGAAAATGGTGGTAGAATGTATATTAAAAATTATACATAGCAGTGGGGAGAACAATATAAACAACAGCTTAGAGAGGGAAGGAAGCGTTGTTAAGTTGGCTGTGTCAGGTGTCATAATTGCTTACGTAGGGGACAATATGAAGTATGCATTTCAGAATTAAATACCAAAACGTTGGTAATATAACATGTATAACATTGGTTAGATCATTGAGGTGAATGTTTTTGCATTTATTTGTTTATACTTTAACCTCCTTCCTGTATTCCTGGAGGCCATGGATAAGGTGGGTTATACTTTATCTTTTCATATTTGAATACTCATTTCTTGAAATAGGAGCTGACTGTGTCAAATTTTAAATAAGTGTGTGATAAATGAGTTAATGAACAGATGCTTTAAATTATTATCTTGATTTTTACAGGTTCCATTTGGTCTCTTGTTGGAGCCATGCTGTATGCAGTCTATATTGTTATGATCAAGAGAAAAGTAGACAGAGAAGATAAATTGGATATTCCAATGTTCTTTGGTAAGACTATGTTTAACTTGTGAGGCTGTTTACTCTGAATGATTTACTTAGGGTTTCGTTTTTGTATTTTTTGGAGGGAATAGGGAAGGGTTCCTCCCCACTCCCCCATATGATTCTTTAAAACCATTAGATTTTAAAGATGATGACGTCCAGTCTCAATGTTTTTCTGTTACCTTGTTCTGCATAGTTGTGCACCTGTGAGGAAACGCTCATTCCCTCAGTGTGAGGTAAAGAAATTCCTTCTAACACCTTTTTCGAATTAATGTCTTCAGCCTGTGAATCAGATATTTTCCTCACTGATATGACAGGTTATGCTGTTATAAGCATGTGCGTGTATACCTGTCGTATTATACATTTTGCCTTTTTTGAATTGTTAGAAGTGTAATTGGGGAAACTGCCCCAAAATGATACGTATAATACTGTTTCAGTCTATGTACTTGTTTTTACTAAAGATTGTAGGTCTTTTGAAGGTTTTCCATTTGCACGTTATCTTTAAGACTCAGATTCTTTTATGACATAGATTTTCAAATTATCCAGTTATAGTTTCTGGCATCAATTCTTAATTTTGGTAAATGCCTAATATGATTTATAAATTCTCCTTTGCCTGGAATCAGCTCAGTAAAGAACTTGTGATATCTAGGATTGCAAAAGAAGAGCACATTGACAAGATATCTTCCAAAAGATATCTGAATATCAATAGATAAAGAAGCATGGTGATGAGAATTCAAAGTGCAGCTTACAGGGAACCAGGAGACATGGACTCTAGCTGTTATAACTTCATTTATCTCATACTCATCTGAAAATGAGAAGATTGGACTAGGTTAGTAGCTGATTTACGGAGGATCCTGGGAAGGTTGGAAGGAGGTGGCGTTGCACGTGTGAGTCTGGTTCTCAGACTCCTTTGCTGCTTCTGCTGGAGCAATTCTGCTTTGTTGGTTTTTTAGCATTATAATTTAATTAGTAGAAATGATTTTTCTGCTAAGAATAGTTGGTATATCTTCACCTAAAGATTAACAAAAATTAAACCTTTGAAAAGCCGCTGGACTGGGTGATCACTCAAGTTCCTTTCAAGTAGAGAATTCAATAAGTATACTTTAAATACGAAGCTAATTTTAATGATGTCTTATTTCAAAGTCATAGAAAATTCCATCTGGAATGGATTAAAATGTTAATGTTTTACAGTGTCCTTTTTTAGGATTGGCGGCTTTCAAGAAATTTGCTTATCTACTCTTTTTTTTTTTTTTTTTTTTTTTTTTTTTTTTTTTTTTTTGCGTTACGGGGGCCTCTCACTGTTGTGGCCTCTCCCATTGCGGAGCACAGGCTCCGGACGCGCAGGCTCCGGACGCGCAGGCTCAGCGGCCATGGCTCACGGGCCCAGCCGCTCCGCGGCATGTGGGATCTTCCCAGACCGGGGCACGAACCCGCGTCCCCTGCATCGGCAGGCGGACTCGCAACCACTGCGCCACCAGGGAAGCCCCTGCTTATCTACTCTTATTGGAGAGTAGTAACAGACATACAACTCGGTTGATCTTCTTCACATGTGCCATGATATGGAAAGCAATGTGAATTTGACATGGGCTTTAGAATAGATAGGGTTGGAGAAGTACTTAGTAGTTAGGGTTAGGACGTGGAGGGTTCTTTCGGCATTGGGATGTGAGCAGGGCAGAGCAGGGAACAGTGAGTAGATCCACTGTGCTGGAGTGTTCGCTTTAGGGAAGAACAGAAGTGCGTGTGGCTGCCTTCTGGAGGGTCTAGAGAACCGGTGAAGGGATTTGGATCTTTTATCTCTAGATCCAGAAGTTGTTACTAAATGCGGGTTTTCATAGGTTTCATAGTTCAGGGAACAGAAGAGAGATTTGGTTCTTGATCATGCCCAATTTTGGTGTTTTAATTAGAACAACTTTTTAATACTACACAAGCCTTCTGTATGTGCGTTGTTTTGTTCCTTTTTATCACTAGGTGTCTTAAGTTGGGTTTCCTAGAAGCAGGGTATGAGACGGGGCTTTGGTGCGGGAGATCCACTGAAGGGGTGCCCTGCAGGAAAGCCTGGCAAGGGCGTGAGAGGAGGGGAGAGAACCCCGCGGCCTCTGGTACCGTCGGGGCGTGGCCCAGCTCACCGCAGGTCCCTGGGCAGGGAGCGCAGTGGGAGCAGGTAATGTGTCTAGGCGCTCCTCAGAGCTGTCCTGGCCTAGAGCCGATAGGATTCGGCTGCACAGGGTGTGGAGTGGGGAGGGGTGGCATCTTGCTGGGAAAGGCAGACTTGGTCGCTGTCCGAGACAGTCCTTCAGAGGAGGCAGGTCCCGTGAGTCTTCAGCAGCCGGTGAGAGTAGGTGCTCCAGCCCTATTAAGATGTAACTAGGCATCCTAAATACTAGTTTATTATTTAGCAGCAAATATAAAATACATACCTACTGTAATTTAATTTTCTTTTAGGAAACCTCTATAGTTACCTCTGGATCTCATAGTGGGATTGTGGTGTTAAACTATATACAAAGTCCAATAAAAACGACTATAAAATTATAATATTTTTTCTTTACATTCACATGTTGTAGTCTTATATAAGCTTACGTTTCTATAATAATAATAACTAGCCTTTATTAACTATTTACTCCATGCCATATACTGTGCTGTATTTTATGTGTTTGTCTGATCTTCCTAGTAACCTAATTAAATATTGTTTTACACTTATAGATTGGAAAACTGAGGTTTACAAGAGATTGAGCATCTTGCCTAAAGTTTGCCTAAAGATTACAGTACTAGTGAATGGTAGAGCTGGGATTGGAACCCAGGGCAATCAGACTGCAGAGCACACACTTAACCACTAAATATTATAGCCTTCCTTTACACATAGCCCATGCTTAGTTCATACTTGAATAGCTATTGGTGTATGTGTGTAATCTCACAGACTAGCTTATGAGCTCTTGGGAAGGCGGGAAGCAAAAATTTTATCTTTTTAGGGGACCCTCCTCCATTATTCCTAGCATAGCACGGCTGCTTTAAACATAAATATGATTCGAATCAGAGAGTAAAGCGTCTAGTTCCTCTTCATAATTTAGACTGAATACACACACACATACATGCACCAGTTATTCCTTTAAGTTCTAGGACACTATATTATTATAATCTAAGGTTAGCAACCCTTCTTTCTGAATTGTTCTAAGTGGTTTGTTCTGCAGTAGTTGCTCCATACAGTGGGATAGTTGAACCTTGAAGACTCAGTGATCACCAGTTGCTTGATAAAGTTTTTTCTTGTGTTGATCTCTCCCTAAGACTTACTTAAAAACAAAAGTAACAGAAATTTCAGTTAAGGAAACCTGTTGAAGCCCTTTGTGCAAAATCTAACGTTTTCTGATTGTAGAGTTACAAGTTTGGAAAATTGAAATAAATCACAGTTACTAACTTTTCTCTCTTTTATACATGTTTAGGTTTTGTAGGTCTCTTTAATCTGCTGCTCTTATGGCCAGGTTTCTTTTTACTTCATTATACTGGATTTGAGGACTTTGAGTTTCCCAATAAAGTAGTATTAATGTGCATTATCATTAATGGCCTTATTGGAACAGTGCTCTCAGAGTTCCTGTGGTTGTGGTATGTACTGTTTATTACCCTATGATTTATTAGTTATGAGTTTATTGACTTTTGGCTAGTTTAAGCATTTCTATTTCTTCTGTCTTTTGATGGCCCCTTCTGTGCACCTTCCCACCCCACACACTTACAGCTTAATACAGTAACCCCATTAGAGCAGGAACTGTGTTTTGTTTTTTAATTTCTGTGTACCCATTGCATAGAATAGTGGCTTGCACATAGAAGGAGCTCATGAATTTTGCTGAACGAATAAATGAATATGAATGATCTGAATTTACAGAATGTTTTAGAAAGTAGCGTGTTATGCGAATTAAAGGCATCATTATCTAATGGACAGTCACACTTAGGAGATGTGTATCCCAGGTATGAATACATGAATTCTAAGTGAGAATCTGGGGACTTTGCTTATTCAGGAGACTTTGGAATGTCTGTTTGGTTGCTCATAGACTTTTTTGTTTTGTTTATTCTCAGGACTTTTCATATGAGTGAGGCAGATATATAAACCCTAAGCTCTGATTAACTTGAGATTTTAACATAGTTTGATATGTTGTAATATCAACTATGTTGATATATGATAATAATCTTAAAATAGTTTGACAGCAGTATCATATATGGAGTTTAAGACAACTTCAAATAGAGAGCTTAATACTTAGTCCTGTTTCCATCTAATATGAACTTAAAAAGAAACACAAATTGTACTTAAATTCCTAAATGTATTTTATTATATACCATTTAAGACTACTGACTAGTTTTCCCTTGCAAAAGACTGCAACAAAAATAGCCTTTTCCATCAAGTCTTCCTTAATGCTCTGCCTACATTTCTCTCCCTGCTCCAATTAAGGAAATATCTCTATTTTCTTGATATCCTCTGCACTCACTCCCTTTCGTGTAGTACTTAAAGATTTACTTTGTATTGTAGTAATTTATGTAATTAAATTCCTTTGCTGATCTAAAACTCTTTGGTATCAAAATCTGCTCATTTTGTACAAATTATTTGAGGTGCTCATTTTTTTTTAACCAAAAAGAGTTACATATTTTATTTTATATATTAATATATACCATATGTCTCATTCTTTTGTCCTATCACTTCTTTTGTTGTATCATTTCTCTTGCCTCTTTCCACTCTTGGTTCTGGGCAGATGAAACTGCTTATTGGTAGTGTTTTGATTGAACTTAGTTGAACCATAAGGAATTGTTGATCTTAAACCATTTTTGATGGCAGTTTCATAGGGTTCAACTCAGTGAACCATATGCTTTAAACAATTATGCACTCACTGTATTTTAACAGAAGTTTGTATTCCCTACTTTTCTAAGTTTAGCTTAGATTAGAAAATTTCAAAGCAAGGAGTTTTTACATATTTGAAAGAAATAATTTAAAAAAATTTTTGGATATTAGATGAGAGAAAGGTTTAATAATAAACATGGACTATACCACAAATATTAAAATATTAAAATACTCATTCTTTATCGAGAGAGTTATTTTTAATAAATATATACACTAGAGTTTCATTATGTCAGCAGATTTTAATGTAGGCTTGGGGATGAATGAATATGAGTTGTGACATATGTAATCTCTCTATTATGTGAGCTTTCCTGAGTTTGCTCCCTTGGAAAATTTTACAGTTAAAGAAATAATAAATGACATGTTTTGAAATATTTTTATTCTTTTTGTATTTAACTTTTTTTAAATTAAGAGAGTAATACATACAAATGGATTACAATGAAAAGGTAATCTCCCTTCTGCCCCAAATTTTCATTTCTTTTCCCCAGAGGCAACGAGTATTAACTTCTAAGCCTTCTGCCAAATTGTCTGTATATACAGAAGTGTGTTATCAGTCTCTTAATCCTCCCTCCTCCAATTTGTTTTATTTTTAACATGCAAACTATGGACATCATTCTATACACAAATTACTGTCTTGTAAATCTTTACATATCAGCCACTAGATTCATTTTTTTTAAAGCCTATGAAGTAATCTGTTATGCTCCAATCTATTATGTAACATAATGCATAGAACATAATGTGTTTTACCAGTTCCTTCTTGAGAGACATTTTAGTTTGTAGTCTTCTGCTTTGTAAATAATATGGCATTGAACATCCTCATATGTTTTTGCATATACATGTAAGTATTCTATAGGATAAATACTGAAAAGACTGAATCAAACGTGTAGACTTTAGATTTTGAGAGAATTGCAAAGTTATTCTCTACAGAAGGAACACAATTTATAATCCCAACTGTGTATATGAGTGTTTATTGTTGACTAAACTGGACACTCAAGGTCATATATTATGATCAAAGCTATGTTTATCCTTACCTGGGGTGGATTTTTCAGGACCTCAAAAAGGTTTATTTTTCAGATACACTTCTACACTCAAGCATTTAAGCGTACTTATGGTTACAACTCAAAAGCAGTAAGTTAGTCAGTAATGAAACAAACTTCATATCCCTTCAATTCTAGGTGTTGTTGGTAACTCAAAACAATTATAAGGAGCATATCTACGTACTTTATACCTTTCTAGATCATTAAAAATAGTTAAATCAGAAGTCATAATCTTTACGTGTATGATGATTTCTTTCTAGGAAGGCAAGATTATTGTATGTTTAACTATAAATAGACAATAAACTTCAGCATATATAATCAGGTGCTGAGTAGTATACTAAAGATTTAAAAGTGCAATTGTGAATTTTTTGGAAATTAAAGATGTGTACTTGTCACTCATTGTTTATTGGAAAAAAAATTTTTTAAGTGCACTGTTAACTCCATATATTGTACTGCTAGTATAGATGTGAGATTATCCACCTAGTCCTCTGTCTTAGCATTTCCTGGAGCATGTTGAATGAATAATAGATGAAATGGGGAATTCCCTGGTGGTCTGGTGGTTAGGACTCTGAGCTTCCACTGCAGGGGGCACAGGTTCAATCCCTGGTTGGGGAACTAAGATCCTGCGTGCCACGTGGCTTGGCCAAAAAATAAATAAGTAAATTAATTAATTTAAAAAAATAAATCAGATGTATTCAGCCATCATCTAAATTGGGAAAAGCTGGTATAAGTCAAACAGGGTTTTTAATACTTCATCTCAGACTCAGTGTGATTCTACTTTGCATTATAAATCTCTAAGAACATATACTGCATTAAAAAAACCCCAAAAAACAAGAGAATTCCCTGGTGGTCCAGTGGTTAGGACTCAGCGCTTTCACTGCGGGGGGCCCCAGTTTGATTCCTGGTCCTGGAACTAAGATCCTGCCTGCAAACCTTGCAGTGTGGCCAATAAATTAATTAATTAATTTTAAAAAATTTAATAAAAAAAAATGATATTTGATCCCTGAACCCTCTTTTCATGAATAGTGGACTAGCACTTGAGTTTTCTTTACCACATCAATAAGAACTAATTGTCCAGCCTCTGGTGAATACTTCAAGTGACACTTTATCAAGAGATAGCCTCTTTTATTGTAGGACAGCATTGTTAATCCTAACATATACTGAGCTAGAATTTACTTGCCTATGATTTCCATGGGTCTGTAGTCCTAATTATATACATTATGGTTTTATCTTGGCCTATGATTCATTTTCTTCTTGTATACCCAAATATCTATTCAACATAATGCTTTCCTTCATTTTTTTCCTTCAACTATATCAAATTATATGCAATTGGTATGTCAAAATTTGATACCAACATTGATAGTTCAAGGTGAAAATAAAATGAAGAGCTTAGGTTTTGGTTAGGACAACTGCTAGAAAAATGAAAAACAACAAGGAAATATCCCTGAAAAATACTCAAGTTCTTTTTTTCCGATATTAAGCCAAATCAAAAGAGCAGCACACATCTAAAGACTACTTTAGTTTTTAATGAGGGTGAGATTTTTTTGCTTTAATGACAGACCCACCTGTTGGCTTATCACCTTGTTAAAGTCTGTGTTATGAGGTATTGTCCTGAAATTTTAATATAGCTGTTTCCTTTGTTAGCTAAGTATCATTATCACAAAACTATAAGAACTCTTTTGACAGTTTTATTAAAAATGTTAATAAAATATAAGCTATACATCAAAAGTTGAATAACGTCTGTAAGCAGATCTAGAAAATAACAAAATCTTTTGAAATTTGTATACTTATATATTGGATTTTTAATATTTGAAGATAAACTGTAGGAATGATCTTAGTAACTTTATTTTTTATTATGTCATAGTCCATCCTGAGCTTTTATTTTTGCTCCTGATCTCTCTTGCCTATATTGTAAGAGAGATAGTTTTTGATCATTGTTTTTCTTTGGTTCTTTTACTTTTTTGATATGGAAATGTATATTTTCTTTTTTTTCTTTTTAGGGGCTGCTTTCTTACCTCATCACTGATAGGCACACTTGCACTAAGCCTTACAATACCTCTGTCCATAATAGCTGACATGTGTATGCAAAAGGTAAGGCAAACTATTTATTATATATTTTAAGTGTATTATTAAAACAGAGCTAATGAAAGGTAAGGAATGTGACTAAATTATAAAGATGACCATGAATAATACTTGATGCCTTCTCTTCCAAGCTGTTTTATTACAAAGAGATATAAAAAGTACCAAAGAAATGGGTAATGTGTTGCATTTTTTAGCCTTTCAATATTTTTCCTTAATTTCTAAATTAAGGGCAGTGTCTTTATATATAGTTCTCCAGTTTTGGAGCTGATTGTGTTCCAAATGTTCTTTGGTGAGTCAGTGGTGTGGAATAGGGGATATAGTTTAATCATATAAAGAGTAGTGTTTTGATTTCTAAGATAGACTCCAGAGGTTTCTTAACACTATGTTAATACTCCCATAGATGTGAGTGGCACAGGAATAACGTCGTCTCTCAGTGATGGCTCATTTCTGTCTGGACTCACCAGGGCAGGTGCTCCTTCCCTCGTCTGTGAAGTCCTGGTCTGAATGTGAGGGTTCTTTTGATAAATGCTGGCCATGATAACATTGCAGAAAAGAGAACTGGGGTGGAGGGTCCCTCCCAGCAGCCCAAAGGGAGAAGTTTCTTTAGTGCTTCTAGGGGTACTAGGGAGAAAAAGATGTGCCACTGGCTCACACTAAAAGATGTGTAGCCTTTTATCACTCAGTTCAATATTTGTAAGCTTTTAATGCCAATATTAAGTAACAAAATGATGTGTGTGTGTGGTTTGGTTTAATATAATTTGAAGAAGAAATACTTGAAAGCCCAAAGGCTTATAATATGTAGAAGTTAAAATCAGATATTTATTTTTCTTTAGATCTTCATGCAGTTTTTAGGATAAAGGCAAAATACTCTCAGTGATATGTATCCTCTTTATTTAAAAAAACAATTCTGTGGTATTTAATTTTGTTTTATGGTTCAATAAATTCTAATTTATCTGTCATGGTTAAGAATGGAAATCTTTGTAATTGAGAATTACTTATCTTACATATACCATGCATTTTCAAAAAATGTGAATATTATAAAATATATGTAACACTAAAGTCATATATCATTAAATCCTTTTATAGATTTAAATAATATCCAGGTCTTTCCACATCTCAGGGTCATAATCTTGAATATCAGTCAAAATTATTCTAGTGAAACTAGGGAAGTGCTGCTTATTAGAGGATTTTGGCAGATTGCTGTGTAAATGAACTTTACCATACTGATATTTTGAAAGCATCGGCTTTTTTGCAGATTTGATAAATAAAAATTGAAGGTTAATTTTACTTTTGAATTTTTTAAAAAGAACTGTAACAGCGGATTTAATTTTATTAAATGATTATGTCATTTGTTCAAATATTTTAAGATGAAGGCAAAACACAAGGGGAAAATGTATGTATATATAATAGATTAGAAAAACATACCAACAGGCATTTCTTGATTGTCTTTGCATCAAGATTAGGGAATCAGTTAAATGAGCAGGCTGGGCCTTTGGTGGGAATTGAGGGCAGGAAGATACCTTCTGGTAAAAGTAGCAGGGTATGCCCATACCTGTAATAGAAACATGGTAGGAGAAACCTACTTTCCTGGGTTTTTTTTTTATTCTAATATCCAAGCATATTTATATATAGTTTCTGAAATTTTAGCACTTATCAACTTTATTTATTGAGCTTAAAATATATATTTTTTTAACCTATTGGTATTTGGTATAATAGGAAGCATCCCTGATTGTTTTCAGGTTTATATTCAGATATATTCAGGAGTTAGACTCTTTTTGTTTACTTAGGCAATTTTCATTGTTAATAAATGTCTTCATTTTTAAAAAGTGTCTTCATAGCTTGTTGGAAATCAAATTAAAGGGTTTTTAAAATTATTATTCGGCAACATATAAATAACTGCATTGTTAAAAGTGAACTTTGCCTTTAAAAGTCATCTAGAGTTTTACTTACCTTTATAAAGTTTGCTTTTTTCAGTTCTAAAATAGGGTTTTTAGTTGAATATTCATGAAATCATTCTATCAACTATATCTGCATTTTTAACTCTCATTAGTCATAAGTTCTTTATACTTTTTCCTTTCTTGGGTCATTTATGTTCATCATGGTTTTTCTAGATTATTAAATATTCTGGCAAATATTCCAAGAATATGTTATACCAATACTTTGATAACAGTGTGAGGGCTTTTTAGTACTTACTGCTGGCTGTTCTTATCCTGACTCAGCCTGTGTGTGTGTGCCATACGAGCAGAACGTGCATGTTAAAAGTTGTCAGTGTTTTTTCTTGTGTTACGCATGATGAGTCCCTCATAAAACAACCATTATTCTCACAAAACCCCTTTACTCTGACTAATGGGTGGTATGAAATGGAATAGTATATGTTTTCCACCAGAGGGAGTCTTGCCTTTGATTCTCAGCCTCATTTTTTTAATGCTTAGAGAGGGCAAGCAGTTTTTCTTCCCTATTTTAAAGATAGGAGTTACTGTTTTTGTCGTTATTTTGAAAACAAACCACCAGTGTGTTGCAGCTGAGTCTCAATAGTTAATCAGTGCAGGCTCTTTTTAGCAATTGTTTTTGATCCTTAGTTGAATCTAGATGGTAAAGGAAAGAATGATGGTTTTTTTTTGGTAACTTTATGGCGTCTCATTTTTAATTTTCTTGACCACCCTGATAAAATGATGGATTGGAGGGTCAGGCTTGGCAATCTGAGGGCTTCTCACGGCTGAAAGTATTTCTCTTTGTAATCTTTATTGTACTTAGTCATGATTTCCTTTTGAAAATTTCTGTTTCATTTGTTACTAGATAATCAAGCTATATTTCATCAATAAAATGTTTGCAAAAGTTTTACTTGAGTTTCATCTGTTTTTAGTACTGTCTTAAGAACCATAACATAACACAACATATCATAGCAATAGCATAACCTAGTTTTTCAAAAATGGGAGTTTTTTAAAATGACTTCAGGAACTAAAGGGGAAGAAGCAACTTGAGAACAGGCAGTAATCAGTAAAGAAAAAATGGGCAATGTGATGTGTAAGGCAAATGCTTAAAATTTCATAATTCTGTTTCTGATGTACTATGCCTGTACTTATTAGTGAAAAGCATGCTTTCCTTTAGGCTATTTTCCAAGCAAGAAGTATTTTTGTTGGTAATTTAAGCAAGTGGTTAATATGTTGAAGTCCTGAATCCTTATATTTAATAATAACATACTTAAAATGTTGTCAACGATTAGTATTATTTTCTTGGTGTTTTAGTTTATTCCTGCAAGTTATTATAAGTGGAAAACTTATGTTAAAGGGAAAATTGTCTTAATGATAATTGTGGGTGTTTTGTTGTTTTTCTATCTCTTATTTTTAGGTGCAGTTTTCTTGGTTATTTTTTGCAGGCGCTATCCCTGTATTTTTTTCATTTTTTATTGTAACTCTCCTGTGCCATTATAATAATTGGGATCCTGTGATGGTGGGAATCAGAAGAATTTTTGCCTTTATATGCAGGAAACATCGAATTCAGAGGTAGGTTAAGTTCTAATACAGATTTTTTAAAAATAATGTTTACTAAGTAAATTAGGAATCATATCATGCTGGCCTAGCTTTTTAGAGATTCTGTGAAGAATTTTTAAAAGATTATAATTTTATATGTACAGTGCCAGATAAAAGAATTTGCTCAGACCCTTCATGTGATAAGATAGTTTCTTCCCAACTGCTTTTTTTTTTTTAATGTTTTGATTCACAGGTACAACCAAAGTGCTTACTGTTTTGCTAAAACAAATTTAAATGTAGAAAACATTTGTTTGTTTGAAAAAAATTCATAATAAAATATGATAACATTGCCTCCATTGTTTTTCAATTTCTTTCTTTTGAAGAGAGAGAAACCTTTTTACATTCTACTCTAAAAAGAATTTGGGACAATTTGTTGGGGAGTCTTGACCTTGTCTTAGGTCTGACCTCAAGCCTCAGCCAGTGGAGTAGATAATTTTTAAGGGTTCCTCAGGTCTAAAGCTTTCCTAACTATTGTCTTTTTTTTTTTTTTTTTTTTTTTTTTTGCGGTATGTGGGCCTCTCACTGTTGTGGCCTCTCCCGTTGCGGAGCACAGGCTCCGGACACGCAGGCTCAATGGCCATGGCTCATGGGCCAAGCCGCTCCGCGGCATGTGGGATCCTCCCAGACCGGGGCACGAACCCGTGTCCCCTGCATCGGCAGGCGGACTCTCAACCACTGCGCCACCAGGGAAGCCCTAACTATTGTCTTTTTTTTAAGGGTTTCAGAAGACAGCGAACAGTGTGAGAGTCTCATTCCTATGCACAGTGTTTCTCAGGAGGATGGAGCTAGTTAGCTGTAGTCCAGGTTTGTATGTTAGCTGACAGTAGTATTGAATAAGGTTCTTATTCTTGTATTGCTCAAATACAGAATCGATTTTCCATTTTTAGTTGTTTGAGAGGCAATACAGCTTAGAGGCTAAGGGAGTCCAATTCTGGAGTCAAACTTCCTGGGTTCCAATTCCAGCTTCTCTGTGTACTAGCTCTGTGACTTTATGCAAGGTTCTTAACCTCACTGTGCGTCAGCTTTCTTATCTATAAAATGGGGTTGCAGTAGAACCTCCCTCACAAAGTTGTTAAAAGAATTAAATACTTGGTAAGTTTAAAACACATACAATATAGTACCTTAGTCAAATTAAGTGATTCCCAAGTTTTGTTTGTTTGTTTTTTGAAAAGGAAGAAGTAAAATTGTATTCAGTTGCAGATTGCATGATTATATTTAGAAATTCTAAGGAATTAGTAAAAAAAGTTACTAGAATATTTGAGTTTAGCAAGATCACATATACAGTGTCAATATAAAAAATATCTTCCTATTATTTCTATATGTAGCAGTGAACAATAATTAAATGAAATTAGGAAAAATTCCATAAACAATGAACTTTTAAAAATACTTACAAGTACATTTAACAAACATTGTACAAGACTTGTAGATGGAAAACTAAAAAATAATTCAGAGAAAAATTAAGAGATATAAGTAAATGGAGAGATACAATAATGTGTTCATGGGTTGAATGACTCAACCCATAAAGATGTACTATTAAGAAGCCAGTTATCCCTAAACTGATCTATAGATTGAGTGCAATCCCAGTCAATATTCTAACAAGCTTTCTTGTGGAAATTGACAAGATGGTCCTAAAATAAGGCAATTAAAAATTTTTTATCTATTTATTTTTTAAAATTAAATTATACTTGAACTACAACACTGTTAGATCCAGGTGCAAAACATCGTGATTTGATACTTCTATACACTACAAAATGATCACAAGTGATTCCAAGTTTTTTTGGGGTTTTTTTTGCGGTACGCGGGCCTCTCACCGCTGTGGCCTCTCCTGTCGTGGAGCACAGGCTCCGGACGCGCAGGCCCAGCGGCCACGGCTCACGGGCCCAGCCGCTCTGCGGCATGTGGGACCTTCCCGGACCGGGGCACAAACGCGCGTCCCCTGCATCGGCAGGTGGACTCTCAACCACTGCGCCACCAGGGAAGCCCGTGATTCCAAGTTTTAACTATTACTTATATTCATGCTAATGGTCATCATTTTACTTAATGATACACTTTAGAAAAATATTTTTTTCTGAGTATAAAATTAAGAAAAAAATGTAATACTTCAGTGTATATCCAGTCTCTTCTCCATGTATGTGTGTGTGTTTACCACAACTGGCACAATATATATCCTGATTCTCTGACTATGCTTTTCACTTAATAATGTTTCAAGAACATTTCCACATTTTTTTTTAATTTTAAGAAATAGTATCTTGTATATTTCTTACATGACAGAAAGAGTACGTGATAGTTTATGTTTCTCTTAATGAGCCCTTGAAATATATCCACCGCATATCTTTGGTAGGTAGGAAAGCAATTATTTATTTAGAGCGAGAGATCACAATAAATTACTGAAACTCTGGAAATTCTGGTCCCTTTCTTCTGAGATAACTTTAGACAATTTATATTGAAATGTTTCTTGATTACACCTGGGCTTCCCCTCTTCACCTAGAACATTGAACAACTCCTGTCAACTCGTTGCACTCACATTGGCCATGAGGCTTAAGTTTATCTTCATGGTAAATTCACCTCTAACCCAAGGCTGTTTGTCTTGGTTTTATGTCTTTCTTTGATTGGTCTTTTTGTATTCTAGTTTTTCCTCTTAGGATGGTTATATATGCGCATAGTTTGAAGAGTTAGAATTCTACAATGCTTAGTGTACAATGCAGCTAATCCCCTGCCCTGTACTGCCTATCCCGCTTTCATTCTTTTCCCACCCTGAGGAGTCCCTTTAAACTCTTCATTGATCTGTTTCATATTTTCCTCTGCATCTAAGGACGGTGCTTATACTTCTATGTCTTGATTTCTCCGTTTCGGGCCTCTTCAGTTGGTTTTCCCACTGTGGCCCGTGAGGACAGGTTACGTTCAGTTTCCCCCCCCTCTGCTCCCACCACACTTGCCTGCCTTCCAGCCCTGTATCGCTCCTACCTCCTCATCATCCCAGGATATTTATCCTATGATTTTGAATAGATGTGTAATCAGTGTTTGCATTGTGATGCCTATATAAATGTTACTTTTACCTGAGCCATGTAGGATTGTGCCTGGCATTTCCCCAGTCCAGAGACCCTCTGTTACTACCCTTTTTGGAGAATAAACCTCAGATCTTCTCTTGGGATAGAGAAGAGGCACTTGACCAGCTGTGAAACGTGAGGAGCGGGCATCTGAGTGTCTAACTGCTTTTTCTATAAACTTTGTACCAATCTGCCTATTTTTAGTTGCTTCTTCACCCCTCCTTACCAGAGGCATCTGGTTGTATTTCTTCATTGCTAGCTAAGAGTTGGCTGCTCTTTTCTTGTCTCTGTTCTTCTCTATGTCCATGTGGTTTATACTTTAAAAAAAAAAATCCCTTTATTATCTTTTTACTGAGGTTTTGGGGACAGAATAGAACTAAGTATGTATATTTTGCTCTTCTAAATTGTTTTAATTTTTAAAATTAAAAAAATGCAAATAGTTATTCTTTAAAGCTTTTTAATGCTATAATTTATGCATTTTCCCTCCCTAGTATGCTGTGCATTATTCCCATACTCACACTCATACCCACCCCTCACCCAGATATTTTTGGAAGTGAGAGTTGGATAAAGAGGAGATAGTGAAAACTGAAGAAGATGGACTACAATAGAGTAGAAGAAAGTAGGGCAGGTTGGGCAGCAGTCTTTGTCTTGACAGGGGTAATGGTGGAATGTACCGTGAATAAAACTGTTATTATGTGATCTTAAAGTAGTATTGGATGTCAGCCTTTGACATTGCTGTAGAACTCACTTTCATGAGCTCTTAGAACTCGCCTCAAGTTCTGGTATCCAGTTATTAAGTATATAGGCTGTGTTTGATATATATTTCAATGGTAAGATAATTTGCTTTTAAAAATATAAACTATAAAAATTAAAGCTATGACAGTTGTAACCTAATGATGATCCTGTGTTTGTTTTTATTTTTAGCTTGATAATGGAACAATATACGGTGAAGAGACAATCTCTGGCAAGTTTTTGTAGAAAAATGTTTCAGTGCCTAGTCTGAAAAATAACAGTTTCAGTTCTTTGGAACTCTAAAACATATTTTCCTCTTGTCTGTTTTCTTCATTTTCATAATGAAGTACTTTGCTATGTAGCTGTGTACATATCACTACAGGTATAGGAAGTTTCAGTCTACAGTCCATCTAAAGGACCAACCTGCCTTACACATCTCAAGGAATTCAGCTGATGAAATAATTTGAACTAATCAAGGGATAAAATTTTAATGTTCTGGAGACTTTATTTTCACATATTATTTGTTACATGCTGGACTATATTATGAAAATGTTTTCAAGAAATCATTTTAAGTATATAGATTGGTGTTTCTTACAGGTAAAATGCTAAAATAAGCTGCCTATAATAGGTACGGATTATATTTTTGAGTTTTGTAGAATATTACAAATTAACAACACGGAAAATGTTTAATTTATGCAGCAAATATATTCACACAAATTTGGTAGGACTTTAGAAAGAATCAATATTTGAGAAAAGATCTGGTTCACTTACACTACATATACTGTATTATCCTTTCATAGCATTAGGTGCCTTCTACTTTAAATCTGTGACAAATCATGACAAATTTTTAAAGGAGAAGTATTGTAAAATGAAGAATTATGTACTTCTAAAGACTGTATTGCTGTAAATTTAATTGATAAAGCTCTGCTTATTTAGAGTTTTGAAGAAATATCCTCTCTTCAATTAAACATTTTCATAATGGAATGATGTAAATTGAAGTGATAAAGAGTATTATTAAAATAAAATGTTTATATATATGTGTGTGTATTATAGATCTATCAACTGGTTTCTGATTTTTTTCACATATAAATGTGCCAAATTATTCTAGAACTGGATGCCTCTTCTTTAAATAATTTTAGTTTTCCTAAATAAATTTTTATGGTTAAAAACCAAAGAAGGAAGGCAAGAAGAAATTCTACTTTAAAAATTACATTTGAAGATTTCCTCTACCAAGTTTAAATTAAATATAAATACTCCTGATTTTAACTTTTAAACTTAGGTCTTATATGTCCTTACTGTGCAGCAGCTCCTGGACTCTACTCACTGTAGCCCTCAGAGGATGAATATATGTCTCAGGATTCATCCAGGCTTTTGATTAATCAGAACATATTTCCTTCTCAAATTTTGTGAGATTAGTTCCTTTCTCTTCAAAATTTCTTAACACATCTGATTTTTTAAAATTCCCTTTGCAATATTTAGCTTCAGTTCGTCTTATTCACGTTCTTAAAATTGCTTCGATGTTACCGTAAGTCTAAAATGAAGTTTAGCCATCTTTCTGCTTGTCCTGAGATTTTATATTAATTTAAAAGATTGTTGATAACATTAAATTTTAAAAATAGATGTTATCCTATTTGGTGCCACCAATAAATCTTAAACTGAAAATAATCCTGATTTTGTGAGCTTGGCACAGGTTAAAGGCATGTAAAGAATGTGGACTTCGAAGAAATTTTCTCTTGAAAAGAACTAATGAAGTACATTTCAGTTACTCAAAGACTAAGTTTGGTTGACGTTTCCTATCTGTATACCCCTCTACTTTATGTTTTTGCTGTTTTGACAGTTCGCCAGTACCTTTCGGCAGTTTACAGGATGAAATAGTTGAAACAGTGTCAGTGAAATTCAAGCTTTAAATTTTTCTGTAAATATGGTAGGAAAAGAGGTTGAACTTAGAATTTTTTGGTTGTCCATGTGCTCTATGTTCACATGTCATACAGATCATGTGTTGTCACTCAGGATTCCAGAAGTAGTAAGCCTTGTTAACATACTGGACAAATCTTGAGGAGGTCTTCTTCCACTAGGCTATGCTTTTTGTCAAAGAACCTCTTCAGAAGGAAGCAAAATTACATTGGTTAGCTGAAAGTAGGGATTACTGCTGCTTTGCCAACTTACATATTGTTTTTTCTCCCAGGTTATATTTATCTAAATGATTTTGGTATTTGAATACTGTAGCCACGGCCAGTGAGCAGTTGAAGACTTCCTTTCTGCACCTTGTAGTTAAGGGTTCACCTTCTCAGAAAATTAAGTTATGTTAGATTACTTTCATTCTGTGATTACCCAGAAGTCTAAGTATCAGGGCCCTAGGGTCACAGCAACCACATTGCAGGCCTTTGGAAATGTTGGGAGAGGTTACATTCAAGTAACTGCTAATGTCCTTCATCTCTGTTGGAACAGTGTTGGCCTGTGATTATATTTTTCTGAATCTAAAGACCCAAATAGGGATTTCTAATACCTTGTTTCAGTCTTCTACTTTTCTTCCCATACATAATTTAAATTCCATTATTGTATAATGTTTCAAATTATGACCTTGACGAAAGGGAGTCTGCTGTTTTGTCAGAAACACTTTTGGTGAGATGAACATCAGAATCTCTACTAAAACAAAACTGAAAAATGAGGCAGGCTTAAAAGTGCTTAGATGAACGCTTTTTGAAGCTCAGAAAGGCCATTAGATATACGTAAGACATTCCGTTAAATAAATTTTGATTTTTAAAAAGATATATTGACTTCTGTCAGCCTGACTTAATTAATTCCTTAAATTAAACTGATTTTCCCACCGGCAGCCAACGAATAAAATTAATTGTTTCTATAGAAGTGAGCTCACAAGGTTAAATGAATGTTCTCAAAGGTATACAGTCTTATTTCAGGAAGAATGCTCATGCCAGCTTCACAATGAATCATGCAGAACCAATTTGGGGTTGCAAGGTGTGACTTCTCTGGAAGCCAAGGCTTTTCATAAGGCAGTTTGGTAAGATCTGTAGCACTAATCCTCAGTGTGCTGGTTGAAGAAACAAAATATCTCTAAAGAAAGATAAAGTAGGAAGTAATTTAAAAATATATTTCCCAGAATCATATCAGCAAATAAATGAAATGTCATTTTTATTTTAAGCAATTCTAGTTGTTATAATCCTGCCTCATTTCTCCCTACTTTCCTTTTGAAATATTCTCTATTACTAAATAATATTATAGGAAGAATTCAAAGAAGTAAGAGATGACTGCTACCTCTGACATCTGCAAATTTAACTTATATAGCTAACATAATTGTGTGCTGATTTTGTTTCTTCGATGGTGACAGGGCATATATGAGATTCTCGGTCCACAGAATTTGAAGGTAGCGTTCTATTTTATTATGTCATGTACCAAAAATTCCATTTGGCTAAATTGAGGTACCTTTTTTTACATAGACTTGCAATTTTTAGATGCCCCACATTTCCTTTTTTACACTATCAGCCTCATCCATCTGTAGAAAAATTAATAGTACAGTATTTCATAGTCTGTGCTCTATATGTACATAGGAAACTTCCCTTTAAATATTAAGAACCTTTAAAAAACGGGGGACAGAAAAGGACTTCATTACAAATTCAAAGCAAATAATGACCATTGGGAATTTATTGTTATATTAACATGAAGCTTTTTTGTTTTGCCATTAGGCATCAAGATGACATGATAATTGAAATCTTTATTTTAACTTTAACTCTTATTATAATGATTACCTTATTTTCATTCTGGTTTTTTGGTTTTCTAAAAAAAATTGTGTTTTATATATCTTAGGAACTAAGCATCATTTTAATGTCATTGCATTTAAAAAACAAGGCTTTACTATAAAATTTCCTATATGATAACTATACATACTAGAATGGCAACTAATGAAATCATTGACAAAAATTTAAGGAAAAATTACATATGAAAAGGAATTAGTATTCTCTGGTTAGGCATACTTGCCGAAATGCTGAAGTGAAATGGCAAAATATCCAATGAGAACATTTTGAATTTTTGGTAACATGAATTATTTTATTTTTCATTTGGGGGTTTGGAGTGGAGAAGCACTCAGATGAAGACAGCATTTCCTTCATGATATTTTAAAGTTGGAAAAGAAAACCTTCCAAATGGAAATTTTTAACAAGGTACTTCGTTAAATTCTTAGTTTTTAATTTAATTTTACATGTGGTTTCTTTCTTAAGAGCTACTTTTATTAACTTTAACTTAGATCCTTGTATGCTAAACATTCAGTATATCCCTACTTGGTTTTCCTATATCTGGTTTTAATTATGGCAAAGTCAGTCAGGCAAGGGTATTTGTCAGTTTCAGTGGATCTTTATAAGGCAGGCAGAAGATTTTTGTTTCAAGTCTTATTTATTTGGGACATAAGGTGAAAACAGTTCTTCAGAATCTTACTGGCAATATTTGTTTATTCAGAATAGCTCTCACTTTTTTTTTTCTTATGAAAAAATTCAATGTCAATCAGTTAGACCATGTAATATCTAAAGCAAAATTTTGTTGAAGGCCATTCCCTGTCATAATATTCAGGGATAAGGGGTAATACACTAAGTTCTTCTGACCTCTGCAGTAGCTCAGTGTAGAATTATATGTATTTTAATACGCGTGCTCCAGGTAAGGCTTCCAAGAGGCAACATGCTAAAGAGCAGTGGATCTCAAACTTGAGGGCCCACCAGCATTGCTTGGAGGGCTTGCTGGGCCCACCCCACAGTTTCTCATTCAGAAGGGCTGGGCAAGCCCTGTGAATCTGCATTCCTAACAAGTTTCCAGGTAATGCCCCTGCTGCTGGTCCTAGGACCACGCTTTGTGAATCATTACCCTCAGGAAAGAGCAGTGACTTTGACGTTGGAATTCCCCTGTTCTCCATTAGTGGATTTACTGGGGGGCAGGAAGGGGGGGGCGGGTATTTAATCCAGGTAGGCCTACATTTCCTTAGCTGTAAAATGGAGGTTAATGCTACCTACCTGGGACTGTGAGAATTGAGGTAGTAAAGTTGGAAGTGCCCGGTCCTGCGTGCCTGGGGGGCTTGATAAATGCTGATTCCCTTGTTCCATCCTCCCCATCCTATTCTCAAATGGAAAGGGAGGAACTAAACTTAGTGCCTTCTAAGTTCCTGTCAGCTCTCAAATTCTGTGATTCTAAAAGTTCTCTAGCTCAAGAGAGAACGCCAAACACTGTATGTGTGTTTGGTGCTTTACAGAGAGTGGTGTGGTGGTAACAGTGAGATTGCATAGACCATAGTTTTCGTTTCTGCTTTCATTACAGCTTAGCATCCAGACTCTGTAAAAAAGTTTTCAGTCAGATTTTAAAGCAGCATTGAAGAAATCATATCTGAATTCATGACAGTTTCTGGAGGCTGAGTGTATCAGATAAATCGGCATGCTTTTCTAAACGACTGGCCATATTAGAGTCTCCACTATGTTGCCTCCTATAATGCATGCTCAAATATGTAGTTTTCATTACCTGCTTGATTTTCAGACAGCATTAAATAAGCTGCAAAACAAACCCAAGCTAAAATTTTGAGCATATAATTTTTTTAAATTTTATTTATTTATTTACTGGCTGCGTTGGGTCTTCGTTGTTGCATGCGGGCTTTCCCTAGTTGCGGCGAGCAGGGGCTACTCTTCGTTGTGGTGCACGGGCTTCTCGTTGTGGTGGCTTCTCATTGTGGAGCATGGGCTCTAGGCACACAGGCTTCAGTAGTTGTGGCACGCGGGCTCAGTAGTTGTGGCTCGCAGGCTCTAGAGCCCAGGCTCAGTAGTTGTGGCGCACGGACTTAGTTGCTCCACAGCATGTGGGATCTTCCCAGACCGGGGCTCGAACCCGTGTCCCCTGCACTGGCAGGCGGATTCTTAACCATGTGCCATCAGGGAAGCCCGTGAGCATATAATTTTTATAGCATGAAATTATTCAGTGTTTTATTTAAAAATAGTCACTAGTGTATTCACTGTTGTGAATTTATAATCTAAAAAATTGGGGATGCTAAAAGTACTGGGCTAAAATACTATTAAATCTTTTTCGTTTAACTCCATCTTGTTAAAGAAAATAATCACAACCAGGGTCCTTTTTCTTTACCCCGCCATCTAAATCTATACAGTATGTATGCTAACGCACATATATGGAATCTAAGAAAACTGTACTGATGAACCTAGTGGCAGGGCAGGAATCAAGATGCAGACGTAGAGAACAGAGACTTGAGGACGCTGGTGGGGAGGGGGAAGGTGGGACAAAGCGAGAGAGTGGCATAGACATATATACACTACCAAATGTAAACTAGATAGCTAGTGGGAAGCAGCCGCATAGCACAGGGAGATCAGCTCGGTGCTTTGTGACCACCTAGAGGGGTGGGATAGGGACGGTGGGAGGGAGGCCAAGAGGGAGGGGATATGGGGATATATGTATACATATAGCTGATTCACTTTGTTGTACAGGATAAACTAACTCAACATTGTAAAGCAATTATACTCCAATAAAGATATTAAAAACAATAAATCTATACAGTAAATTTGGGGATGAGTACATACAACAAAAAGCATATGCAGCTAAGTGATTGGGGTTTGGCGACATATGTGGAACTTGAATAAAGCATTTGCAGCCATCCAGGATGATCTCCTTAAACTGCTGACTGCTGGGGGCCTGCAGGATGAGCACTGGAAACATGGGTGCGAGAGCTTTCCCCACACACTGGAGCCTCTGACTGCATTTTGAAATACCTGTTTTTAAAAACCTGAGCAGAAGGAGGCTAGAAAGAATGCAGACAGGACATTGAAAATGCTAATTCCCTTTGTTAGTATAACATGAAATACCTGATAGTGGCCAAAAAAAAAAAAGTCAGTGCCAGGACACGATGTAGGTACAGTTCAACTAGTATAATCTGAAGTGGTTCTTAATATTCAGGTTTGTGTTAGAGGTTAGGCAGCAATATTTTTGTGGAACCAGGTATGTATATTTATTTTGCCTTTCTTTATAGTCATACTGGTAAATTCTTGGGAAGGTTTGTTTTGCGTCCAAGATATTTTCTATACAGTTGACCCTTGAACAACACGGGGGTTAATCTGAGTATAATTCATAGTCGACCCTCCATCTCCATGGTTCCTCCATATCCGTATATTCAACCACAGACCTTTATAGTCCTGTAATATTTACTGTTGAACAATATCTGCATATTAGTGGACCTGTGCAGTTCAATCTGAACAGCTGTTCAAGGGTCAACTGTACTAAAATTTTATAGTAAACTCTTAATCCCCTTTGGCTAGTAAATTAAAGCTGAAATTATTGTGTCAACATACTGTGATTTGTATTTTAACATAAGACAAGAGTGCATCATTCTGATCAAGTTGCAACATTTTAATTTTATCTGATCGGTCTGTATTGAGTAATCAGTAGCTAAGTGCAAATACTCCCATCCCTGTAGTAGAGATCATTTTATACAAAAGTCACCTTAATTACTAGACCCAGAAGGCCAGAGGTGATGAAAGAGTACTTTAGAAAGATGAAATGTTAAATAAATAAACAAATTAAGGAAACAATCTGAGATAGATTTGCCTAAATGTAATTTAATGCAGATTTTTACCTCAGATTTTTTTTTTTTTTTTTTTTTTTGCGGCATGTGGGCCTCTCACTGTTGTGGCCTCTCCCGTTGCGGAGCACAGGCTCCGGACGCGCAGGCTCAGCGGCCATGGCCCACGGGCCCAGCCGCTCCGCGGCACACGGGATCCTCCCAGACCGGGGCACAAACCCGCGTCCCCTGCATTGGCAGGCGGACTCCCAACCACTGCGCCACCAGGGAAGCCCTGTATGATTTATTTTAATGCATTTGTGTAAAATCATATGTATATTCTGCTTATAGTATGTACTTCTATTTCAGTAAAAATACATGAAAAGTTCAGATCTGTCCTTGTGCAAACAAGTATTTGGTTGTTCTTTCTTTTCCGGCTGCACCACGCAACATGCGGGATCTTAGTTCTCTGACCAGGGGTCAGACCCGCGCCCCCTGCGATGGAAGTGCTGAGTCTTAACCGCTGGACCGCCAGGGAAGTCCCAACAACTATTTGATTTCTAAAGTTTCCTTTTATTCAAACATTTGCACTCATTCTTTCATACCTTTGTCTCCAAGATGTATCTCAGGTATTTGATAAAGCAGATCTTCCTGTAGAACAACGAGAAGAGCAGGAGCCACGCACATGATGCAGCTGGAGACGAAGACAAAGAAGGGCCCTGCTTTTCCTTTTCTTCCTGCCGTTGACTCGCATTGCAGGGCGTGACCGGGAGCTTGGCACTTGGAGCCTCCGGATGTCAACTCTTCCAAGCTAGAGAGCAGAGGTCAAGCAGGCCCAGAGCTGGCACAGGCACTAAGTAGCTGGCTTGCGTTTGGAGGCCCGATTGTGTGGAAAACACGTGATCTTTAAACAGCAGAATCACAGTACGTGAAGATGTCACAGTACAAGAAATACTCTGAAGCCAGGATTGGTATTGTCCATCTCAGGTCCACTCCAGAAAGAGGATTTGGGGGGAAATGCCTGCCCTGGACTTCTATGATCGTTCCCAGCCCTCCTCCTCTACTGCCCACCGCCATCCTTTCCCTTTTCCTCTGCTCTTCAAAACTGTGGCCGCTTTAAAGCCAAACATAAAAATAGAACATGAAAAATATTTTTTAGTGACTGAGAGGATGAGAGCTAAAGCATTCAGGATAGTGTATTCACGGAAGTGTTGAAAAAGAGGAACTAAGAGCAATAATTTCTTAATATCTTGGAAGACTCACGAAAGACTGAAAACAATCTTAAGGAGATAGTGTTCTCAAAACTTTGCTCTCATTATTTAAAACTCTTCATCTTAATTATTTTGAAAAGTCATTAAGCATTTGTCAGTTCTAACCATTAGAGATAAAATTTTAAACTGGTTCATTAATCATAGGGTCATCATTTTGCAGTTGGAAGGGTCTCTAGAGAGTTTCTAGTGACAGAATTAGGATGGCCACGTGTCCCAGTTTGTGGAGGACAGTCCCAGTTTACATCTTGTTGTCCTGGTATAATCATTAATAGTGCTCCAATAAAGAATGTAATTTATATTCAGTCAATTATATGGCCACCCTAACGTACTCTTAAGTTTCCTGACAACTAGGCTGCTGACAAATTTCACATTCTTTGATTCCCAATCTAGTGTTTTTTACTCTAGACCTGTGAGCTTGCATAAAGGAAGCCATATAAGCCAACAATCTTGGGTCTTTTGATCAGGATGTTAACTCCTACCTTGAATCAATTTTCCTCCTGGAGTAGAATGCTAGGATACTTCACAGAGGTAAGTGAAGAGCCAGATTATCCGGTTTGCTCTGTTGGCCCAAATTTTCCTTCCTGGGGCCATAAACCAGTTATTATTAAGAAACTTAACAAGCAAATTTTTATTTTTATTTTTCAGGTTTATTGAGGTATAATTGACAAAATAAGTTGTAATATGTAATATGGTTTGATACACGTATACATTATGAAAGGATTTCCACTATAAATTAACACATCCATCACCTCACATACTTACTAATTTATTTTTTGGTCAAAAAGCTTAAGATCTACTCTCAGCAAATTTCAATTATACCATAAAGTATTCTCAACTATAGTCACCATGCTATACATTAGATCCTTAGAACTTTGCTCACTTTATACCTGAAAGTTTGTGCCCTTTTACCAACCACTCCTCATCTCCCCCAACCCCCAGCCCATGGCAACTACTGTTCTACTCTCTGTTTCTAGAAGTTTGACTTTTTCCTTTTTAGATTCCACATGTAAGTAGTACCATGCAGTACGTCTTATTTCACTTAGCATAATGCCTTCCAAGTTCATCCATGTTGCAAAGGGTAGGATTTCCTTCTTCTTAAAGTCTGAATAATATTATATATTATAAATGTATATTATATATATATTATATTATATATATTATATATATCATATATATATATATATGATCTTTATCCATTTGTATGTCGACAGACATTTAGGTTTACCTTGGCTATTGTGAATAATGCTGCAATGAACATGGGAGTACAGATAGCGATTTGAGATAGTGATTTTGTTTTCTTAGGATATATACCCGGAAGTGGGATTGTTGGACTATATGGTAGTGTTGTTTTTTAATTTATTGGGGAACCTGTTTACTATTTTCCATAGTGGCTGCTATACAATTTTACATTCCTGCTAACAGTGTACAAGGGTTTACTTTTTTCCACATATTTACCAGCTTTTGTTATCTCTTGTCTTTTTTATAAAAGTCATCAGGCTGTGAGGTGATATTGTAGTTTTGATCTGTATTTCCCTGATGATTAGTGATGCTGAATTTCTTTTCATATACCAATTGGACACTTGTATGTCTTCTTTGGAAAAATGTCTATTCAGGTCCTTTGCCCATTTTTAAATTAGATTATTTTGTTTCTTTTGCTATTGAGTTGTATGAGTTCCTTATATATTTTGGATATTAACTCCTTATTGATAATGTGGTTTGCAAATATTTTCTCCCATTCTATAGGTTACCTTTACATTTTGTTGATGTTTTCCTTTGCTGTGCAAGAGCTTTTTAGTTTGATTTGGTCCCAGTTGTTTATTTTCGCTTTTGTTGCTTTTGCTTTTGGTGTCAAATCCAAAAATTTCGTTCTTTTGCATATGGATATCCAGTTTCCCCAACACCATTTATTGAAGAGACTATCCTTTCCTCATTGTGTATTCTTGGTGCCTTTGTCAAAAATTAATTGACTAGGGCTTCCCTGGTGGCGCAGTGGTTGAGAGTCCTCCTGCCAATGCAGGGGACACAAGTTCGTGCCCCGGTCCGGGAAGATCCCACATGCCGCAGAGCAGCTGGGCCCGTGAGCCATGGCCACTGAGCCTGCGCGTCCAGAGCCTGTGCTCCGCAACGGGAGAGGCCACAACAGTGAGAGGCCCGCGTACCAAAAAAAAAAAAAATTAATTGACTAGATGTGTATGGGTTTGTTTCTCTTCTGGGCACTCTATTCTGTTTCATTGATCTATGTGTCTGTTTTTATGCCAATGACATACTGTTTTGATTACTATCGCTTAGTAATATAGTTTGAAATCAAGAAATACGGTGCCTCCAGCTTTGATCTTTTTGCTCAAGATTGCTTTAGCTATTCAGGGTCTTTTTTGTGGTTCCAGATGAATTTAGCATTGATTTTTCTGTTTCTGTGAAAAATGACATTGGAATTTTGGAAGAGATTGCATTGCATCCATAGATCACTTTGGATAAGTATGGACAATTAATTTTTCCAATCCATGAATATGGACTATCTTTTCAATTATTTGTATCATCTTCAATTTCTTTCATCATTCTTTTATAGTTTTCAGCATATAGAGTATTCACCTCCTTGTTAAATTTATTCCTAAGTATTTTTACCATATTTGATGTTATTGTAAATGGGATTTTTTTCCTTAATTTCTCTATCTGATGGTTCATTGTTACTGAGCAGAAATACAACTGATTTTTGTATATTGATTTTTATGTATTAATTTTTGTACTCAGTGACTTTACTGAATGCATTTACGTTCTAACAGTTTTTTGATGGAATCTTTAGGGTTTTTTTTTAATATATATGAGATCATGTCGTCTACAAACATAGACAGTTTTACTTCTTCCTTTCTGATTTGGATGTCATTTTATTTCTTTTTCTTCCCTGATTTATCTGACTAGGACTTCTGGTACTATGTTAAATAGAAGTGCTAAGAGTAGGCATCCTTGTGTTGTTCCTGATCTTAGAAGAAAAGCCTTTAGCTTTTCATTGTTGAGTATGGAGTTAGCTGTGGGGTTGTCATGTGGGGTACATTCCTTCTATACCTAATTTGTTGAGAGTTTTTAATCATGAATGGGTGTTGGATTTTGTCACATGCTTTTTCTGCATCTGTTTAGACAATCATATAATTTTTATCCTTCATTCTGTTAATGTGGTGTATCATATTTATTGATTGGCATATGTTGTACCATCCTTGCATCTCAGAGATAAATCCCACTTGATCGTGGTGTTTGATTCTTTTAATGTGCTGTTGAATTTAGTTTGCTAATATTTTGTTGAGGATTTTTGCATCTTTGTTTATCAAAGATATAGGCCAAGGAAATTTTCTTGTAGTGGCCTTTTCTGGCTTTGGTGTCAGAGTAATGCTGGCCTCCTAAAATGAGTTTAGAAGTGTTCCCTTCTCTTCTATCTTTTGGAAGAGTTTGAGAAGGATAAGTATTATTTCTTTTTAACTCTTTGGTAAAATTCACCAGCAAAGCCTTCTGGTCCTGCACTTTTCTTTATTGGGAGGTTTTGATTACTGATTCAATCTTCTTATTAGTAATTGGTCTGTTCAGATTTTCTGTTTCTTCATGAATCAGTCTTAGTAGAAATGGATCCATTTCTTCTAGACTGTGCAGTTTGTTGGCATGTAATTGTTCATAGAAGTCTCTTATGATCCTTAGTAGTTCTGTGGTATCTGTGGTTGTAATGTCTCCTCTTGTTTCTGATTTTAATCATTTGAGTCTTCTCTCTTTTTTTTTAATCCGGTTAAGGTTTGTCAATTTTGTTTGTCTTAGTTTCATTGATCTTTTCTGTTATGTTTCTAATCTATTTATTTTGGCTCTGAACTTTGTTATTTCCTTCCTTCTACTAACTTTGGGTTTAGTTTGTTCTTTATTTAGTTTCCTTCAGGTGTAAAATTAACCTGTTTATTTAAGATCCTTCTTTTTTCTTAATGTAGGCATTTAATGCTATAAAATTCTTGTTTAGAACTGGTTTTGCATCCCCAAGTTTTGGTATGTTGTGTTTTTGTTTTTGTTTAAAGATATTTTTTGATTGCCCTTTTAATTTCTTCCTTGATCCATTCAGGAGCATGTTTCTTAATCTTCACATATTTGTGAATTTTTCAATTTTCCTCTTGTTATTGGTTTCTAGTTTTAAACCACTGTGGTCACAAAAGATGCTTGCTAAAATTTCAATGTACTTAAATTTGTTAACACTTGTTTTATGGCCTAACATATGACCGATCCTGGAGAATATTCTGTGTGTGCTTCAGAAGAGTATGTATTCTTCTGCTTTTGGATGAAATGTTCTGTATATGTCTGTTATGTTCATCTTTAACATGTAGTTTAAGTCCAGTTTGGTTACTGACTTTCTGTTTGAATGATCTCTCCATTGTCAAAAGGGGGATATTGAAGTCCCCTGCAACTACTGTGTTGATATCTATTCAATTGGATGTTGGGCACATTAATATTTATAATTGTTATATCCTTCTTGATGAATTGATCACCTCATCATTATATAATGACCGTCTTTGCCTCTTTTTACAGTTTTTCACTTAAAGTCTATTTTGTCTGATGTAAATATAGCTACCCTGCTCTCTTTTGGTTCCCATCTGCATGGAATAGCTTTTTTCCCATCCATTCACTTTCAGTCTATGTGTATCTTTAAAACTGAAGTGAGTCTCTTTTCAGCATTTATGTGGGTCTTATCATTATTATAATTTTAAAATCCATTCAGCCACTCTGTATCTTTTGACTGGAGAACTTAGTTTACTTACATTTAATTTTTGATATGTATGGAGTTACTATTGCTATTTTTTAAATTGTTTTCTGGCTTTTTTTGTAGTTCCTTTGTTCCTCTCTCGCTCTCTTCTTTCATGATTTGATGATTTTCTGTAATTGTATGCTTTGCTTCCTTTCTTCTTATCTTTTTTTGTATCTACTGTAGGTTTTCACTCTGTGGTTATCATAACAACTTCATGTGCATACAAAGGCTCTACATATGCTTACTCTCCCTCCCACATTTTATGTTTTTGATGTCACAAATTGCATCTCTTTAAATTATGTATCCATTAACAAATTATTGTAGCTGTAGTTATTTTTAATGCTTTTTTCTCTTATCCTTTATACTAGAGTTATAAGTGGTTTATACATCCTCATTGCAATATTAGAGTATTCTGAATTCACGTATATATTTACCTCTACCAGTGAGTTTTATGCTTTCATATATTTTCATGTTACTAATTAGCATCCTTTTGTTTCAGCTTGAAGAACTCCCTTAAACATTTCTTATAAGGCCACTCTAGTGGTAATGGACTCCTTCAGCTTGTGTTTGTCTGGGAAATCTTTATCTCTTCTTTAATTCTGAAGGATAAGTTGGCTAGAATATTCTTGGTTGGCAGTTTTTTTCTTTCAGCATCTTAAATATGTCATCCCACTCTCTTCTGGTCTACAAGGTTTCTGCTGAAAAATCCAATGATGGTCTTACGGAGGTTCTTCAGCTCCCTGATGCAGGCTAACTGGAAGCCTGACCTTCAGGCAGCAGCTGGGAAAGTCAGGACGTTAGCTATGCAGTCTAGCCCCTATCAGGGAGAAACCAAGAGCTGCGTGTTTTTGCTTACTCTGTGCCAAGCCAAAGGGGAAAGTTACTGGTAGTGCTTGTGCACCTATATAGAATGGCCTGTTTTTTTTGTTGTTTGTTTTGTTTTGTTTTTTGCTGTGTTGGGTCTTTATTGCTGTATGCAGGCTTTCTCTAGTTTCAGTGAGTGGGTGCTACTCTTTGTTGTGGTGCACTTCTGTGGAGGGGAAGTCAGGAGCCTCTTATCTAACCTTCTTGGTGATGTCCTCCATGTGACATTCTTAAGGGGCCTTTGGGCTGCTCACACCTTCCTCTTGTTTGAGCATCTCCACTTGAATCTTGCCACACACATTTAGTTTTAAATTGGCATTGAGGAGAAACATCTGGAGTCAAATCTAGCCACATAGACCCAAATCACCCCAAGAGCTAAGGGAATCTAAAATATACAACAGGTACTGCTTTCATAAAGATTAAGAAAAAACCTTAACAGGTAAGTAACTATACCTTCAAACCAAAAAATAGCAGGTAATCATGCTTTAGTTAAATGATCAACTACTACATCATCTCTAAGTGTCTGTACTATTCCAGAATGACCTGGACCCCAATCAAGATGACGAGTCCTTTAAAAAAATATGACTTTGGTGGGTGCATATAAAAATTGCTTTAATGAGAGAGCAGTTATCACTTCCTGCGCCAGGAAACATTTCTGGTATATACCCCAAAAGAATGCAAATAGTTAAGCCTAATACAGAATGATAAACTCCATGAGCCTATGTAGGCAAAGAGCCTTACAAGTAATTTATTTGGTGAGCAGTGTGGAGAATGTGATCGGGTGCTTTAAAAAACATCAACTATGAAACTTCTATAAATACGATGGAGAGAAAAAGAAGCCTGGCCTTGACCATCAGCATTCATCTGAGCTGCACTAAACCCAATCTGAAAAAAAAATCCCGGAAGTTCAACCAAGAATGCATTGAAGTATTTCAACCACCAAATTAAGGACATAGCCATGAGACCTTTTCTTTTGGGTGCTAATTCAGGACTATTAACCCTATTTTCTTGGACAGTGTTGAGAAACCACTCAATCTTGGATGTACTTGTGTAAACTTGAATTTTCAGCTCAGATCTTCTTTCCTGACGCTTATTTTATTTTATTTTTTCTGACGCTTATTTTAGATGGAATACTTAAGCATACCTGCATGACACTATTGCTTAATTCAAGTCCTGCTGAATACCAGTGTCCCACGAGATTAACTCAATGGGCGTTCCGAAACAAAAGAAAACATAAAACCAAAAGCTGATTCCATGGTTGAATAAACTGGGAAACATGCTTACATGTTCCTGCTTTCACTGCAGGATCACGTGAAAGATTTAATATCCTATGTAAATAATGACTTCCTAGAAAGGTTGGGGTCCAATTTGCAGTCTTCTTTAAACTTATTTGATCAAGGATCCCCCCCCCGGAAACTCTTGCTTTTTTTTTTTTTTAAATAAATTTATTTATGTATTTATTTTTGGCTGCATTGGGTCTTTGTTGCTGCATGCGGGCTTTCTCTAGTTGCGGCGAGTGGGGCTACTCTTCCTTGTGGTGCGCAGGCTTCTCATTGCGGTGACTTCTCTTGTTGCAGAACACAGGCTCTTGGCGCATGGGCTTTAGTAGTTGTGGTGCGCGGGCTCAGTAGTTGTGGCTCGCGGGCTCAGTAGTTGTGGTTCGCGGGCCCTAGAGCGCAGGTTTAGTTGTGCGGCACATGAGCTTAGTTGCTCCGCGGCATGTGGGATCCTCCCAGACCAGGGCTCGAACCCGTGTCCCCTGCATCGGCAGGCGGATTCTTAACCACTAACCACCCAACCCTTGCTTTTTTGGCTAAATGTTTATCCATGCGTGTAGAGATGTTTCTGTTCCATGGAATATGGTTTAGAAATTGCTGCTATCGAAGATAGCAAATGACTGACGAGGTCAGGAATCTTTATGCATTTTTGTGTCATTCGAGTTTTTGGTAGAAGAAATGTTTCCCCATCTGTGATAATGAAGGGGCTGAATACATGGTGTGTTTTCCTAACACAGGTGGCCAATTTGAGGTGCTTTGGCAAACAATGTGGTGTCCCTAATAAGTACAAAGTATTTTTACCTTCCGCTTAGAGTAAAACCTCATACAGCATGAAATGGATAAGCAGTTCAAAAATAATGTCTCCTATACTATTTTTTACATGATAAATTTTTTTTTTTTTTTTTTTTGCGGTACGCGGGCCTCTCACTATTGTGGCCTCTCCTGTTGCGGAGCACAGGCTCCAGTCACGCAGGCCCAGCGGCCATGGCTCACGGGCCCAGCCGCTCCGCGGCATGTGGGATCCTCCCGGACCGGGGCACAAACCCGTGTCCCCTGCATCGGCAGGCGGACTCTCAACCACTGCGCCACCAGGGAAGCCCAATATTTTTATTTTTAAACAATGAAGTGTACATCTTTCATATAAAAGATGAGATTCTAGCCTCTGTTTTTAAAAAATTATACTTGCTAATACTATCTTTACATTTTTTACAGAAGCTAATTTTCTCTAAATTTGCAGCTTCATTCCATAGTTTTTATAGACTCATAATCTCGAATATATTTCCAATATCCTTTAAAAAATAAATTCATACAAGATAATTTTAACACAATAAAACTTAACAGGTTACAGCACAACTGCCTAGCCTTCCAGCTACCACTGAATACTTTTCCAGTACAGAGAAGCCAACATGTTGGAGTAATTAATTCTCTGTATTTACCTTTATTAAAAAGAGTTTTTTGGTAGTGAGAACAAATAATCTCTCATTTGTTGCTTGAAAGCCTAAAATAGGATCACTGGTTTCTAGGCTTGCTACTTGCTGCTTAGCAACCTGCCCTACTTGCCTGCCTTCCTTCCTATTGTAAAGTACAGTGGACATGGGAGTGGGCTGACAATAGATGAAAACTCGTTGAAGGCACTCGCAAAGGGCTGCATAAGAATAATTTGGAGCACGGGCAAAAAAATGTGTGTCTCTCTTTGATGCTTGGATGTAGCCTAAAGCATTGAAAATTGCGATATGCTCCCATGTATCATCTTGGTTGTGGAGTGTGGTTGCCAGTGTAGGGCATCAACATCATGGTGCACACAGAAGCAGGGCATTTCTTTAGGATCCACTATGACAGGGAAAAGGTACTGGTTGCTTCCGAGATTCACCCACTTATATGGCAATCCTTTCTTCTCCCCATGTTCAGATGAACCAGCTCTCCTATCCAATCTCTCCTTGGTGGTACCTGTTTTTCCTTGAATTTCAAGCTAGTTGATTGCCCTGTAACCTCAGATCTCACATGAGTAGTTTTTAATGTACTGCCATCAAATCTGCATAAACTGGAGCTCTCTTCAAAGAAAATGCCACATTCTTCTAACTAACTCTTGAGCATTACAATGAGGTTTATCTGGATTTGGATTCAGTTCTTCAGAGGTCAAATGCATCAAACGTTCAGCTATTGCAGCACATTGAGCTGAGTCTCATAAATTCCCCGTTTATCACCGACCACTAGTTCTGGCCATGTCAGTCCTTTACTCTTCTTAATCAAGGAAATCTCCAAGCTACTGTTCTCTTTAATTATCCATATACTGCTTTCACGATCCATAGATGAATAGAGATTTCCTTCCAGAAACCTCTGACCCTTCAGCACAACGTTGACATTGATCAGACAAAAACTGTGTTTGAATGTCTTCCTTAATACAGTCTTCTGGAAGCGGTATTGTTACTGTCAAATCATCTTCAGTCTGTTGCCAGTAATACAGAGGTTCTTTGATTTTCTCTGACATGTATTCATCCTTACTTTCTTCAAGATCTTGACCAACTTGAACAAATGTAAAGGACTTGTAGGAGACAATCATTAGACCATTCCCGTCGGGCTCAAAAGCGACATAATGGGGCATTGACTTTCCACGGAGAATATTATGCTTAGTAATTTCATATTTTTTATTATTTTTATTATTAACAGTGACCCACTCCAAGGAAACATAGAAACCACTTCCTTCCATATCCAATTCCTCTTTCTGTGTTCAAAGAAGCAGCATAGTTATTGAATGTTCTTCAGCTTTCAGCAATGAGATAGTGTGAATTATGATAAAAGGACTGCCAAGCTCTTCATTAAACATAATCTCCCATTTTTCAGAAGCACTATTTCCACGTTCACCTGTTCCAGTGAGATACAATCTTCCAGTTCTATCTGACAAGGTAACCCAAGTAGAAGATGTGAAATGGATGGATGCGCAAAGGCGATTATCATATGCTGTCAAATCTGTAGGAAGTCGAAAACACCTCTTGTGGTTTTCCTAAGGCAGTGTCCAGCATCACTGTTTTTTGTTTTTTGTTTTATTTATTTATTTATTTATTTATTTAGCTGTGTTGGGTCTTCGTTTCTGTGCGAGGGCTTTCTCCAGTTGCGGCGAGCAGGGGCCATTCCTCATCGCAGTGTGCGGGCCTCTCATTGTCGTGGCCTCTCTTGTTGCGGAGCACGGGCTCCAGATGCGCAGGCTCAGTAGTTGTGGCTCACGGGCTTAGTTGCTCCGTGGCATGTGGGATCTTCCCAGACCAGGGCTCGAACCCGGGTCCCCTGCATTGGCAGGCAGATTCTTAACCACTGTGCCACCAGGGAAGCCCAAGCATCACTGTTAAATTCATAATTCTTCCAGCGTTATCAACGTAGTAGACACTGTCTTGATACCATGAATCACAATGTAGGTAATTATACCTCCAATAGCATGCATGTGTTCCAGTGTATACTGATCATCTCGAAGTTTTACTTCTGCCACAGACAAGGCTAGGAGCTGTCACTTTCCCACTAGGCAGAACAGAGAAAACTCCTGATTCATAGGCACAGTACACAGAAAAGTCTTGTCTCAGTGGTGAGGAATAATCATACATAGACTGAGCATTGCTCCAGACAAGCCTGCGTCAAGCTCCAGCTGGTAACAGGGCAGCGGCTCGAGGGAGAGCTTATAACCCTCGAAGTGGGGATCCAACAGAGGTCTCTTCACCCGCAGGGAGCAATTAGTGGCCACCTCCATCGCCTTCCAGGGTCCTAACGTGAGAATTAATAAAGTTCGTGTTGAAAGGTCCGCGCTTCACGTGTACCACCGTGGCTGGGAGGCGGCATGGTTCCCATCACTGTCTCCTGTACTTTTAAACTTAGACTCAAAAAAAGAAATTAGATTCAGAAAAACCTGAAGAACCATTGCAATTACTGCCAAAATGTTTCAGAGGGCATTAGGGTTATGCCTCCTCTCCTAGGACAGGAGTGGAAAAGAAGATAGATGCTCATCACCAGAGGTAGGACTCTATTTGTTACGAGGATTTGCAGGGGCAGCACTTTGTTATTGGGTTTTTGTTTTGATATTGGAATTATATTTGTTGAATTTTAATCATAAGCAGGGAAATACATCTTCCTGAATGTAAGAAAACACGTTAGCTAATTTGGGCCATAAATGTAAAAATTGCCCTTAGCATGTAATCATAGGAATACTAACTTTATGATACATTGTTTTTCTTTGATAAAGTTTTGGTTTAAAACCTGTTGGATTTAGCAAGGGATGAAGGTCAAGACCTGGTCATTTTTGCAGATAAGACACACACACACACACACACACACACACAAACATGCACACAGGTTGACCTATATTTCATTCAGCAGTAATATTTGCTATTAGAAATAATTCTACTTGCATCTTAATTTTGCTTACTCAATGAATATGTTAAGTGTTTCATAAAGTCTACCTTTAGGGCTTCCCTGGTGGCGCAGTGGTTGAGAGTCCGCCTGCCGTTGCAGGGGACACGGGTTCGTGCCCCAGTCCGGGAAGATCCCACATGCCGTGGAGCGGCTGGGCCCGTGAGCCATGGCCGCTGGGCCTGCGCGTCCAGAGCCTGTGCTCCACAACGGGAGAGGCCACAGCAGTGAGAAACCCGCGTACTGCAAAAAAAAAAAAAGTCTACCTTTCAAAACATCATAAATATACTAAACAGCAGTTCTTTAGTTGAAAGTGCTAATTTAATTAAACAAATACTTGTGTGGATTCCTACTATTTGCAAAGCTTCATTGAACACATTATGAATAAGATAATCTTTAATCTCAAGGAACTTATGATGTTTTGAGGGGACATGATAAGAAAAGTATCAAAAAAAAAAAACCAAAAAAAATAAACAGGTTATAGTCGTCGCCATTATATAGGGTTGAAAGGAGGCCCATCAAGGGATGAGGAAAGGCTTCACACAGAAAGTGGCACTTGAGATGGACTTTGAAGATTGAAGTCAGATTTTGAGAGGTAGGTTGGTAGGCAGGAGATAACAAATGGCTGCATAGAATTGGAGTAATTTGTGAATGAGGAAAAGCAAGTCATCCAGTTTGGCAGGAGTTTAGATGGAATAAGTATTAGCGAGTAATGGGAAATAGAGCTAGGAAAGCAGCCTGTAAAGTATTTGTATCAGTCAGCTTAGGCAAAGCAGTAGTAACAAAGGACTCCAGGTCACAGCAATGCAATAAGCTTATTTTTCACTTATATCAGGTTTCCATTATGGGTTGCCTGTAGCTCCTTGCATCTTTGTTCGGGCCCTGGCTGAAGAAGCAGCCCCTGTGTGGAGGGTATCAGTTCTCACTGAGGGAAAAGAGAATATTGCAGAACTCTGCAAGAGTTCTCCCAGTGCCTGCGTGAAAGAGGCATGTGTTACTTCTCACACTGATTGGCCAAAGCACCTCATATGGCCAAACCTGCCATCACTAGGGTAGGGATATATAATCCACTTACAGGAAGGGACAGGAAGTAGATATTTTGAACAATTTACCAAAAGGCTTGAAAGCCGAGAATGGGTCATTTGCAATTCATTCTTTAAATGGTTAGGAGGTGTGGCAAGTTTCTGGATAAGAGTGTACGGTTTGGTAAAAAAAAAAGATGGTTTTTATATTGCGTGTGTGTGTGTGGGTGGGTGGGTGTGTGAACACATAAGAATTCTCTGGGGTACTTCCTTGTTATAAACGTAGGCTCCAGGATTCTAGAAGGTTGGAATCAGGGGCCCAGGAATCTGCATTTTAAGCAAGCAGTCTGGGAATAGCATGTAGATGGTCCACAGACCTCCTTGTAAGAAACCCTGGATTGAGGAATGAGTGGCCACGTGCAGATAAGGTGGGGCAGAGAGTGAGGGGATGGCAGGTTGTTGGTGGGTGTGCGAGGCCGCCGTGCCCTGGGGGCACATGGTATGTGGCCAGTACAGAGGCAGACGGACACACTGAAAGAGGAGAACAGGTAGAACTCGAACTACCCGCCAGGAAACAGCCAGGAAAGAGTAGTGAAAGGAGCAAATCTCTTTAGGAGGTGAGATTTCAAGCGATCTTGCTCTTCACTGAGAAGTAGGAGGCAAGCCTATCTGATGCAAGAAGGAGTTGAGAGCTAGAGAGCAGAGGTAATAATCAGCAAGTCGCAGGAGATGCCCTGTTTTTAGAGCAGCTGTTGAAGAAAACTGTTGACTAAAACCCACCACGTAAATTTGTTTTTGCATCGGGCCAGCAGGGGGCGCTATGGTAGCACATATGCTGATAATTGGGCTCAGCTTCCTAGGCCCAGCAATGCCAGCTCTTACTGAACAGGATTCTTACTTAACCCGACCTACAGTGCAGTATTTGGGGAGCTTCATTTATTACTTTTATAGCTGTGAACCTTCATAAAAAGAACTTTTAAGGTTTCTCTTTAATTATTAAGGCAACTAGTGTTTGGGGGTTTTTTTGTTTTTTTTGAGCTGCCAATTCCTACAGTCAAAAAGAAATTAATTCTGTAGAGTTTAAGGGAATTATTACCCATTTATTGACTTCACTTGAGGCATAGAGTGGAGATTAGAAGAGGAGAAAAGACAAAGGAAAAAGAAAAGTGCATTCGTAGCATCACTCCTAGAAGGGGAATCTCTGGATCACAGGATATGGGCTTTGTACTTTTTGTTAGATGCTATCTGATTGCCTTCCAGGGACTGTGGCAATTTATTTTTTCACCAATAATGCAAGGATCTTATTACTATCTGTGAAAACCCACTGTATGAGTAAGCTTTTTAGTATTTGCCACTCTGACAGAGGAACTATGGGTAGTTTTAACTTGCATTTTTCTCCTATGGGAGGAGAGATACTTTTTCACATCTAAATCTTATTTTTACATTTTTTTAATGCACTGTGTTTTCATGTCCTTTCCCCAGTATATTACTGGCCTTCCACTTATTGATTTGTAGAAGCCCTTTATGAGGTCAGTCAAAAGATTTAGTTGACAATAGAATAAATAAATTGTGCTCTTCCATAGATGAATGATGAATGGCTTTCGAAGCATTCCCCGCCCGTATCTGCTCACTTGATTCAGTAATCACATAACTTGTTGACCCGTCTCTAAAACTACTGTGGGTTTTTTTTGTTTTTTTCAAATTTCTGGCCACGTTGTGCAGCCAGGCCCTCGGCAATGAAAGCATGGAGTACTAACCACTGGACCGCCAGAGAATTCCCTAAAACTACTGTTTTAAAGCACCTTTGGGTAGTCTGTAGAATTATTTTCCTAAAAAGTGCCCCATTTATTTCATGTTATAGTTCATTTCAATATGGAGAAAAGCCAAGAGTTAAATGATGACAAATCAGGTGAAAGTGGTGGTGAGCACATTTTTACTGGTTGAAAATTACCGGACGTCAGGTGGTGCTCTCAGATCCCAGTGCTTCAAATGGAGCCTTTTCAGGGAATGTCCTGGACGTGCTGGGCCGGTGATGACTGTCAAGATCAATAGGCTCAAGTGAGGCTAATCGTGAAAACCCGACCTTTGATAGCCCACCACCGTCAGGTAACCAGATTCCTTAGTAATTAGATGACGTCTGTTTGGTAGCAGCTTGAGATATAATTCATATACCACCCAATTCACCCATCTGAAGTACGCAATTCAGTGGTTTTTAGTGTATCCACAGAGTTGTGCAACCATCACCACAGTCAATTTCAGAATTTTTCATCCACCTCTTTGCTGCTACTTCCCACTCCCCCGACCTCCCCAGCCCTAAGCAATCACTAATCTACTTTTTATCTCTCTATTCAGGACATTTCATATACATGGAATCATATAATATGTGGTCGTTTGTGACTGGCTTCTTCCACTTAATACAATGTCTTCAAGATTCATCCACGTTCCAGGGTGTATCTGTACTTCTCTCCTTTCTATGGCCAAATGACATTCCATTGTATAGACACACTACATTGTGTTTATCCATTCAGCGGTTGATGGACATTTGGGTTATTTCCACCTTTTGGTTATTATGGATAATACTACTATGAATATTTGCGCATTAAGTTCTTGTGTGGACGTATGTTTTCATTTCTCTTGGGTATAGACTTGGAAGTAGAATTGTTGGGTCAAATGGTAACTTGAGGACTGTTTTCTAGAGTGGCTGCACCATTTTACATTTTGACCAGCAATGTACAAGTGTTCCAGTTTCTCCACATTCTCAATACCACTTGTTTTTCTTTCTTTTTATTTTCCATTATAGCCATACTGGTAGGTTGAACTGGTATCTCATTGTGTGGTTTTTTTTGTTTGCTTGTTTGTTTTGTTTTTAACGTCTATGTTTTAATTTTTTTTTAATTGTGGCAAAATATGCATAACATAAAATTTACCATTGGGACCATTTTCAGTGTACGGTTCATGGGCATAAAGTATATTCAATTGTTGTGCATTAGTGTGGCTTTGATTTGCATTTCCCTGATGACTGATGATATTGAGCATCTTTCCCTGTGCTTCTTGGCCATTTGTATATCTTCTTTAGAGAAAAGTCTGTGCAAGTTCTTTACTCATTTTTTAATTGTGTTATTTGTGTTGTTGAATTGTAACTATATAGTCTGGATAATGGATCTTTATCAGATAAGTGGTTGGCAAATATTGTCTCCCATTCGGTAGGTTTTCTTTTCACTTTTTGGCTAGTTTTCTCTGATGCAGAGAGGTTTTAAATTTTGATGAAGTTCAGTTTATCTGTTTTTTCTTTTGTGGCTTGTGTTTCTGGTATCATATCTAGGAATCCACTGCCAAATACAAGAACATGAAGATTTACCCATGTGTTCTTCTAAGAGTTCTATAGTTTGGCTCTTACATTCAGGTCTTTGTTCCATTTTCAGTTAATTTTTCTTTTATAGTGTGAGGTAAGGGCACATCCTTTTTTAAAATTCCATGTTATATGTTAAAGAAATAAGGCAATTCCTATGAAAAACAATTTGGCAATATCTGTTACAAATGCATATCCCTCCTAGTTCTACTTCTAGGACTTTATCCTACAGAAACACCCTAAAGATGTATGTACAAGGTTATTCATTGACCCTTTTTTAAAAAATGCAAAGCACTGTGAATAACCCAAATGTCTACCAATTGAGACTTGAATAAATTGTGGAACAAATGGAATACTACAAGGCCATGAAAAAGAATGAAGGAAGCTCTTTATGTGCCAATGTGGAAGGCTCTCCAAAAAATATTATTCATTGAGAGAAAACAAGGTTTAGAACAGAATATTTTTTGTGTGTGAAAAATTGGAATAAATATCTATGTGCATATTCCTAACATACATAGAAAGAAACTCGGTAAGTTTTCATAAAAATCAAGAACAGTAGATTCCTGCAGTGAAGGTGGACATTGGATGCACAGGCAAGTGAGGGAGACTTATTCCTTCCTACGTTTGATTTACTGTTATTAAAAGATGGAAATGTATTGCTAAAAGATTGGATAAATATATGTTAAAATTTAAAAAACACCTTCTGAAAAAAAGGGGATGGGGTGAGAAAGCCATATTGTCGTGAGTATTACACATAGTTTCCCCCAGTTGAAACACAAGCATTTTCTACCTGGTTTTCTCGTGACTACCAATGTACTAAATACAGTGAAACCGTTGCTGAATGAGGTTAAAGTTGCGGTCTGTGGCAGTGAAACAGAGCAGCAAACTGGTCCCCAGGATGCTGAACTAATGACCTTGACCTCATTCACACAGGAATGAGCCAACATCACACGGAAGGTTTACACATCAAGGATTCCAAAGGGAAAAGCTGTTTTAGAACTTCTGTCACTGAAAGAACGCAAACGTGTATGAATACACAGCATCATTGTTTTACAAGTAAGGACCTATGCTAAACTCTGTTCTCTAGGCAATGGGTGGTGGGTGCCCTTGAAAAACATAACCCTCCCTACCACATTCATATCTGTCCTTTAGCCTGGAGAAATCAAACAGAGATGAAAACCTCACCATTGGTGTTCCACCCAGGTTGACTGTAATGACAATTTTGGAGAGCTTTCTCTTGTCTTTAAACATTTCTAAAATTGTCTCTTGGCGTTTTTTTCTCAACTCGTTGAAAAACATTTGCGGTCGTATTCTGTTTTTGCTGAAAGAGTGTTCTCCTATTCGATGTGAAATTCTCCATTGAAAATACATTTCCCCTTTCTAACTTTGTGGTTAGTACTGCAACAGGGGCAAAACTGGTCTCAGACACACGAACTTGAGGCAGGAAACCCCAAACACACAATGGTGCCATGTGCCTTTTAACTCTTTTGATGTGTAGTAGACCAGATGACCTGTGCTCTCATGTGATTATGGGGAATTCTGAAAACTGGACTGGCATTCCAGGAACAAATGTCATACATGGCAAAAGTTGGAGGTGCACCGTGTGAAGAAGGCATATGAACCAAAAATACCACCTTCTTAAGTGGGAAACCATGAAGAATCACAGTCCTCAGAGAAGTGGTTGGGGAAGAGGGGGCATATCAGTATAATCAAAGCAAACTTGAGAAAAAGCAAAATATCTTTATTATAATAAATATAATAAAGTACCACGCAGTCCTTTTCTAACTCTAGATAAAAGATACATCTTCAAAGAGACAAACTCCAGAATAAATCTGAGTCATCAGAGAAGCTCTCAACAAATGAATGGCTTCTTTAAAATCCCTAGGATGGGGCTTCCCTGGTGGCGCAGTGGTGGAGAGTCCGCCTGCCGATGCAGGGGACACGGGTCGTGCCCCGGTCCGGGAAGATCCCACGTGCCGCAGAGCGGCTGGGCCCGTGAGCCATGGCCGCTGAGCCTGCGCGTCCGGAGTCTGTGCTCCGCAGCGGGAGAGGCCACAACAGTGAGAGGCCCGCGTACCGGAAAAAAAAAAAAAAAGACCTAGGATGAGTGAGCCCAGTTGTAACCAGCAGCTGAGAGGAAGGCTGTCTAGCTAAGCAGGAAGATCCCCACGTTTTCATGATGGAAGTACTGTATACTCTCCATCCCCACTCAGGTGGCAGTGAGGTGAAAGGAGTAGTGGGAGACTTTGAAGTCTTGGATTGCTGCTGCCCAGAGTCCCTTTTCGCCTCTAATAGTGCAGGAGCTGTGAAGGAAAGGGAGCCTCTGTGAGCCAGCTGGCAGTTGGAAGCTCCATTTTGAAAATGGGGAGTGAGCTCTGGATGGAAGTGAGGCATGTAACCCCACCGTGTTGCTCCCATCTTGTGGTTGATGTAAGACACCGTAGGCATCCTTTCTACTTCAAGTGGAAGTAGAATCAGACTTTCTACTTTATTGTTTTAAAAAGGGCCAATCATTACACTTTCACATTGGGGTCAGTTTTACCAACTGCATTTTACCCTCTGTGTTTGAAAACTTGGAGGCAATTGAAAATATTTCTTCACCCCCCATCTCCATAAATCACTAAAATGTAGCCAGTTTTTTCTTGGTGGAGTTAAGCTTTTCTTTGCATTTTTACAGAGGACTTAAAAGGAAGATGGAAGGACTCTTGTTTAACCTTCTACTCATTGCTGGCTTTCTCTTATCTTTAATGAGTAAGCCACCAGCCTCTTTTAAAAAATCTTCAGGGATATGAGCTCACCTCTGCCAAAGAGAAGTCCAATTCATTGTTGGATAGCTCTCTGGTTTAACGCGTTTCCTTGCATTTCATTGATGTTTGCTTCCTTCGTGTTGCCCCACTGAACAAGGCCGATTCCTTTTTCTCATGACGGCCCTTCAGATAGGAAAGATGGTTCTCATCTTATGAACACTCTGTGGGCTATTTGCAGTCTGGGCAAGTGGTGCCTTTCCCTGGGATTGTGGCCCCATCTGCCATACTGGTCTTCAAGCTGTCAATCTCACCTGCAATTAGTCTTGTACCTTGTTGCTAGATTTATCCAAAAGCAGCTTTACCTTTATCAATCACTCGTTGAAAATCAGCACAAGGTCCTTGTTTTATTAAAACCAATTTCAAGCCAAGGTTTTTTTCCCAACCAGCCTCACGGGTCTATTAAACCTCGTGTCTCTATTTCCCAACAAAGCCATTCTGCTCTGGTGAGGCCAACATGAGCAATGGTTCCCCAGTCTACTTTGGCCATCTATGCTTCTGACCCGAGGCTTCCTGGTGGTTCGTTATCCAGCAAGCTTCAAGTTGGCTCCTCCCAAATTGTAATTCTGTATGGACTTAAGGTTTTGCCTTTTCCGTAAAGCCTATCCTAGACAACGCTGGTTTACAACGATGTGACATGTATTTTGAATTCTTTCTCATAGGTGAACGTCTCAGGTCAGGTCCCCTAGGAAACAAACGTTGAAATGGAGATTTGTGTACAGAAAGTTTACAGGAGATATTTTAGACCTAACATCTGGGAGGAAATAAGGAAAGCAAGATTGGCTAAAGGGAAACTTTGAACTGTGATGCACTTTTAACAGAGGCTTTAGCCAAATCATGGGGCACCCTGGAGCTGGGGTGGGCCTTCAGAGTCATCCCCCACTGAGGCACGGGCCAGCCTGTTTATTCTCTCCACACCAGTCACTGAGCTGCCCCAGGAAGAAGCATAAACCAAGCAGGCAGCTTCATTCTACCGAGAACAATTTCTCGGACGGGACTCTCCTGAGTCCTGGAGAAGCAACACTCCCTGGAGCTGGGAAATGAGCACCCCAGCCCTGAGGCAGAATCTAGGTGGCAATCCATAGCATCTCGGCAATGTACAATGAATAACAACCTAGCTCACACTCACCTAGATGCACATGAGTTTAAGGTGATTGCAAAAGTACCACCTGGTAAGAACCACTGTGCTAGCTTTGGGGGCGGCTCTATGGGCCAAGGATTGGGATGGTCTTTATTACTTAACAGAGTGCCTATGGAGAGGGGACAGGCGGATATGGGTCATAATAGCTAAAGGGGGTTAAAAATGGAAATGCCATTCATATTGTATGCAGTTTGGATGTAGGTTTTGCCTTAAATATTAGGAAATCCCTACAATTTGATTGTAAGAAAAAAATGTCTGAATATAATCCAGTTGATTCCAGGCTTTGGAGAGTTGATTCGTTTAATTTTATTGGTAGTATTACTGTGTATAGTATATTTATTGGCATGCTATATACAGAAAAATAAACGGATCCTAAGGGCACATGATAAACTTTAGTGAATACACTTCTCTATCCAGTACCCAAATCAAGAAAGACAAGTTTACCATTGCCCAGAAGTCCCCATGTGCCCCCCTGCAGTCCCCATCCCCTGAGAAGGATAACCTCTATCCTGACCTAATCATGGTTAGTAAACTTGCTCTTGATGTTGTTATAAGTGAATTGCACAGTGTGTAATCTTCTGTGGCTGGCTTCTTTTGTGTGTGTGTGTGGTACGCGGGCCTCTCACTGTTGTGGCCTCTCCCGTTGCGGAGCACAGGCTCCGGACGCGCAGGCTCAGCGGCCATGGCTCACGGGCCCAGCCGCTCCGCGGCATGTGGGATCTTCCCGGACCGGGGCACGAATCTGTGTCCCCTGCATCGGCAGGTGGACTCTCAACCACTGCGCCAGCAGAGAAGCCCCTGGCTTCTTTTTCCTCTATGTTATGATTGTGAAAGTCATCCACGTTATGTGTAGTTGTATCCATTCATTCTCACTATTGTAAAGTATTCCATTATAGATATACTACAGTTCACCTGTTACCAACCAGGGTTTTTTTTTTTTTTTTTTTTTTAATCCTTTCATGTGCCTCTTGGCCATCTGTATTTTTTTGTGTTTTTTTGGCTGCATTGGGTCTTCCTTGCTGCACGCGGGCTTTCTCTAGTTGTGGCAGGCAGGGACTACTCTTCATTGCAGTGCACTTGCTTCTCATTGCGGTGGCTTCTCTTGTCATGGAGCACGGGCTCTAGGTGCATGGGCTTCAGTAGTTGCGGCACATGGGCTCAGTAGTTGTGGCTCGGGTGTTCTAGAGTGCAGGCTCAGTAGTTGTGGTGCATGGGCTTCGTTGCTCCATGGCATGTGGGATCTTCCCAGACCAGGGCTCGAACCCGTGTCCTCTGCATTGGCAGGCAGATAACCACTGCACTACCAGGGAAGCCCCCCAACCAGGGTTCTTGGACTCTTTAATTAATAGAAATTGATAAAAGAGGCCAGACAAGAAATTCAGGCAAGGCTTTGTTGCGACTGGTGCTGCAGCCCGAGGGAGCACAGACAAGTAACAGCTTCCCTTGCTCACTCCCTGAGTGTGTGGGGCGTGCAAACTAGTTCCTTATATGGGCTGAGGGTAGAGGTGTGTCCAGGGGTCGGGCTGAAGGGGTGGCTTAGGGGGTCTGCCCACCCCTTTGGTGGTGCTGTGTGCAGGGATCATGCGAAGTTCCCTGCCTTTGCTCCTGGCTCTTCAGATGCGGCAGGTGGATTTGGTCTTTTTGTATCTCATTGTTCATAATTTGCCCCAACTGGGCATGAGTGCAGTTATTTTGGTCCCTTATAGTTTCTTTGTATTATGTTGCTTGAGGAGATGTTTGTCCAGGGGCAAGCACTCCAGCAAATGGTCCCAGGTCCCAGCCTGTCTCACATCTGCTCTACAATACCTGCACATTTGGTTGTTTCCAGTTTGGGGCTATCATAAATAGTGAGGCTATGCACATTCTTGTACCTAGGTTTCAGTGAAGAAGTATACGCACGTCTGTTCGCTCTTTACCTAAGACTAGAACTGCTGAACTCTACGCACACGTATGGTTAGTTTTCGGAGATATTGCCAGTTTTCCAAAGTGGTTGTACCAATTTACAACCAACCAGCACTGTGTGACGGTTCTAATTGCTTCACACGCTTGCCACCATGTGCTTTTATCTGTCTCTTTCACTTTAGCTATTCTGTTGGGTGATCGTGGTTTTAATTTGAATTTTCCGGATGACTAGAGCATTCTTTTAATCTTTATTGGGCATTGTCCCCAGCCTCCAAAGACCGCTAAAGTCTTCTGCCCATTTTTCTATTGGGTTGTCTGGGCAAAGGATTCTTTGTGGTGTGACATCACGAATATATATATTTATTAACATGTAAAGATGCCCATGATAGAGTAAGAGGAAAACAAAAATTATAATGGTTATAATGCAGCTAGTTTACTATAACCATATTTTTATTTATAATTATATAAACTTGAAGGATAATACACTAAATTATGAACCATAGCTCTCTGGCTGGGAAGATTATAGATAATTTTAACTCTACTTTATAGCTACCCTTATTTGTTATTGTCTAAATTTGTTTTAATAACAAGCATGGATCACTTTTATAGTCTGGAAAAACAACAAAGCTGTTTTCATTGGGAAGCAAACAAACCCGAAGAGGAAACAACAGCTCGTCAGCATGTGCTGGTTTGGCTCAGCCATCAGCTTCCTTCCATCTGGGACATTGAGGGGCACTGAGAAGTGTCCTCTCTGAGCGTGCTCTGAAAGTTTGGGTTAGAAGAAGAGAGCGTGAAAATGAAGGACCGTTTTCCTCCCTGAGCAGCTATGTGCTCCCTGGACCCCGCTGAGCCCAGGAGATGATCCTGACATAAAGACTGGCTAATTACTTAAATTGCCTTTCTTTGCGGGAGTGAACCTCCCCAGCGACAGAGACTAAACTTATTTGGTCTGATTGCTGGAGCCCCTGCTGTTAGCTGGGATGAGGAAAGCACATGATTACACTGTTTAAGAGTAATGTCTTTGTTTACATTTTGCAAGGCAAACAGGGTTACTTCTAGTCTTTTCAACCCGGAGGTCTACAGAAACCAGGACGGGGAAACGGGGGACCCAGGCTCCCTCCTTCCATACGTCCCTCGCTGGTTTCGTTCTGTTGGGTCCTACTAACCCATAAACCAAAAACATAACGTCAAACCCACCTACCCGCTAACGTACAGCTTTAAAAAATTTTTGAAACAATTTCAAATTTATAAAAAAGTTGCGAGTATAGTACAAAGAACATTGTTTCCCCTGAACCACTTGAGGGTAAGTTGCCCACATGATTCTCCATCACTCCAAATATTTTGGTGACTACAAAGAAAGGCATCCTCCTCCAGGACCGCAATACAATCATTAAGATTGGGAAATTAACAGACAGAGTACCACCATCCAGATTCAGGTTTTTTCAGTTGTTCCAATAATGTCCTTTATAGCCAAAAGCTGTGGTTAGAGGCGTACGTATTGCATTTATCACTGGGTTTTTGATGATTATATTGAGAACCTGCACCTCTTTAAGACCCGAGGAGCTATTGGCCAGACCACCCTCCTCCCCCACCCGCCCCGCCCCACGAGGGGAGGGAGGCCCCAGGCAGAGCGGTGGGTGCTTGCTCCGGAGGGGTGCAGATGCAAGAAGAGGGCTGTGTCGCTGTCCCAGCAAACAAGGTCAGGCTCTGGACGGGAAGCAGGGTGGAGACAGGGATGAGGGCCAGAGAATCCCCTTGGGGCAGGGACAGCACCCAGAGAATGTCAACTTAGCCCCACATAAAACTCCCCAGGCTTCCCTGGTGGCGCAGTGGTTGAGAGTCCGCCTGCCGATGCAGGGGACGCGGGTTCGTGCCCCGGTCCGGGAAGATCCCACATGCCGCGGAGAGGCTGGGCCCGTGAGCCATGGCCGCTGAGCCTGCGCGTCCGGAGCCTGTGCTCCACAGCGGGAGAGGCTGCAACAGTGAGAGGCCCGCGTACCGCTAAAAAAAAAAAAAAAAAAAAAAAACTCCCCATCTCCACCTTTTTCTCTTCTTCACATACAGTAATCCTCCCTTATCCATGGGTGATACGTTCCAAGGTCCCCAGTGAATTCCTGAAACCCCGGAGAGGGGTGAACCCTACATATGCTATGTTTTTCCTGTACTAACGGGCAGGTAGCGTTTACGCCCTATAGACGGCTGGACAGAGGGGTGATTCTCACCCGCTAGGACATAGCAGGACTGCAAGAGATTTCATCACGCTACTCAGAACAGCTCGCAATTTGAAACTTCTGTTTCTGGAATTTTCTATGTAACTGAAACTGCAGAAAGCAAAAAAGCAGCTGAGGAGGGACCACCGTTGTCTCTCCTTCCCCTGACTGTTGCCAAATCTGGCTCCCTGTGCACTGATGCCGAATGAAAATACGGAGACAGAGATTTGGAAGATAAGAAATAGAGAGGATTTTTATTTTCTTTGCCAGGCAAAGGGAAGACACTAGGCTAACACCTCAAGAACTGTGCCCCCCCTCCTTGGAGAATCAAAGATTTTATACGTGGGGCTCGCAGTCTGGGGTATATGATAAGGATCAAAAGTAGTGAAGGTCGGGCTTCCCTGGTGGTGCAGTGGTTGAGAGTCCGCCTGCCGATGAAAAGGACACGGGTTCTTGCCCCGGTCCGCGAAGATCCCACACGCCGCGGAGCGGCTGGGCCCGTGAGCCATGGCCGCTGAGCCTGCGCGTCCGGAGCCTGTGCTCCGCAACGGGAAAGGCCACAGCAGTGTGAGGTCCGCGTACCGGAAAAAAAAAAAAAATGTAGTGAAGGTCTTGCATTTCTTTTCTTCTGCAAATTCATGGCCAAAGCTGGCATCAGGCGGCTCAGCACCCGCGTCTGGTGTCCCTGAAGTTATCGGCCTGTGACCTTCTTTCTGAAATGAAGAGTGCTACAAGGGAGTGTAGGGGGTGAAGAAATGCCAGGTGCAAAGGGTACTTTGTATGGAGTCAGAGAGTAATCAGCTTTGGGAAGGACAAGCCTAGCTACAAGTGCTTGTTAGTAGTAACAGCTAAAGAATAACCAAGGTTGCTTAACTCTTTCAGGCCTTTCAGTTTATGTTGTTTCCCCAGCCTGTTCGTTGTTTCCTTATTTTTCCTGGTTATCATGAAAAACCCCTCATTGCTATTTTTGTTGGCAACATGACCCTTTTACTTTGTTCACCCCCCTTTTAAAAAAATTTTTATTTATTTATTTATTTTTGGCTGCATTGGGTCTTCGTCACGGTGAGCAGGGGCTACTCTTCGTCGCAGTGCACGGGCTTCTCGTTGCGGTGGCTTCTCTTGTTACGGAGCACGGGCTCTAGGCGCGTGGGCTTCAGAAGTTGTGTCACATGGGCTCAGTAGTCGTGGTTTGTCGGCTCTAGAATGTGGGCTCAGTAGCTGTGGCGCACAAGCTTAGTTGCTCCGCGGCATGTGGGATCTTCCAGGACCAGGTCTTGAACCTGTATCCCCTGCATTGGCAGGTGGATTCTTAACCACTGCTTCACCAGGGAAGCCCCATCCTACGTCTTAATAAATCTATTTTGAGGAGTGAGGCAAAAATGGCAAAATGTATCATGTTTCTATCTTTATTTTCTAGAAATCCTACAGTCTTGGTGGATTTGTTGCCTCCTTCTGGCCTGTGTTTCTTTGTGAGTTGGCCACCACTGCGACTTTCTGGCAGGTGAGTCTCATGAAGGCATAGGAGATATTTTTCTCTTTAAATTCCTTCTAACTCTTCCTTCTCAGGCTCCTTGGGGATGTGTATTCTACAAGGGTCTGTCCTGTCCCGCTGGCTCTTAATTTTCTCATGATCTCATTCAGTCCCATGATTTCAGCCCTGTGCATGGTTTCCAAATCTGCATCCTTCAAACTGACATCTGTCTGAGCTCCAGGGTTGCATTTCTAATTGCCTGTCAAACTCAACCAAACTTCCTAGTGATATTTTACACCCTGAGAGCAGCTCAGCCTACTAACTTCTGATGTGAAAACTCGTGGTGCTTTTGATTCCTTTCTCTCCTTCACCCGTCCCTTCCAAGCTTTAGCAAACTGTCATTATTGCTTTCAAATGTTTTTTTTTTATCTTTCTGTGTCCATTCCCATATCACTTGTTTCTGCAGCATTTAATACACCTATATTAACTTTTCTATTTCTTTTCTAATATTTTTAACTTTTAATTAGTTTTAAGGCTTTCTTGAGGTATAGTGTACATGCAAAAAAATTCACCCAAGGTAAGTATACTGTTCAATTATTTTTGCAAATGGGGAGAGTCATGCAACCATCCAGTTCTAAGACATTTCCATCAACTCAGAAAGTTCCCTTGTGTCCCTTTACAGTTACTTCTCATCCTACCCTCAGGCTAAGGCAACCAGTGATCTGCTTTTTAGTTCTGTAGATTTGCCTTTCCTAGAAATTTCATATAAATGGAACTAGGCAATATGTTGTCTTTTGTGTCTGGCTTCCTTCATTTAGCATAATGACTTTGAGGTTTATCCATGTTGTAGTATTAGTAGATTGTTCCTTTTCAGTACTAAATAGCATTCCATTGTATAGGTATACCACATTTATTTTATCTGTATACCAGTTGGTTGACATTTGGGTTATTTCCAGTTTTTTCTTATTATGAATAATGCTACTTTGTATATTCACGTGTAAGTCTGTGTAGACATATGCCTTCATTCCTTTTCAGTAGGTACTTAGGAGTAGAATTGCTATATCATTTGTTAAGTATATGTTCAACTTTTTAAGAAACTTTCCAACTATTTTCCTAGGTGTTACACCATTTTAGAATCTTGCCAACACTTGGTATTGTCAGTTTCTTAACTGTAGGCCTTATAGTGGGTGGACAGTGAGTTGTACCTTATTGTGATTTAATTTGCATTTCCCTAATGAGTAACGATGTTGAGCCATTCATATTTTTTCTCAGGTGATATGTCTACTAAAGTTGTTTGCATATTTTTTAATTGCCTTCTAATTATCGAGCTGTAAGAATTCTTTGCTTGATCGGGATACAAATCCTTGATCAAATACATGATTTGCAAATAATCTCTGCATGTGTATGGTTTATCTTTTTTTTTCTTAATGGTATCTTTTGAAGAACAAAAGTTCTAAATTTTGTTGAAGTGCAATTTATCAATATTTTCTTTTATGGATCATGCTTTTCGTGTCAAATCTAAGAGCTCTATGCCTAACCCAAGGCCACAAAGATTTTCTCCTGTGCTTTTTTAGACATTTTATAGTTTTAGCTCTACACAGAAGCCTATGCTCCATTTAAGTTAATATCTGTGTACAGTGTGAGGTGAGGACTAAATTTTTTAATTTGCATATGCATATTCAATTGTATTAGCACTATTTGTTGAAAAAACTATCTTTTCTACAGCAGATTGTCTTGGCATCTTTGTTGAAAATAGAAACAAATTGTCCATTAATGTAGGGGTATATTTCTGTACTCTCTATTCTGTTCCATTGATTAATATATCTGTCTTTATACCAATACCACACTTTCTTGATTACTGTATTTTATAGTAAATTTTGATATGAGGTAATGTGAATCCTTAAATTTTGCTTTTCTTTTTTTTTTTTTTTTTTTGCGGTATGCGGGCCTCTCACTGTTGTGGCCTCTCCCGTTGTGGAGCACAGTCTCTGGACGCGCAGGCTCAGCAGCCATGGCTCACAGGCCCAGCTGCTCCGCAGCATGTGGGATCTTCCCAGACTGGGGCACAAACCCGTGTCCCCTGCATCCGCAGGCGGACTCTCAACCACTGCGCCACCAGGGAAGCCCAAATTTTGCTTTTCTTATTCAAACTTATATTGGCTAGTTCAGGTCTTTTGCATTTTCATATACAGTTTAGCATCAACTTGCTAGTTTCTATAAAAACAATCCTGCTGGATTTTGATAGGGATTGCATTTGAATCTACAAATCAATTTGGGCAGAACTGCCATCCTCACAATATTGAGTTTTTCAACCTGTAAACATGATATGTCTCTACATTTCTTTAAATCTTTTGAAGTTCTTAGTGTATGGCTCTTACACTTATTTTGTTAGTATTTCTCTAAGTGTTTTATTCTTTTTATGACTATTGCAACTGGAATTTTTTCTTAATTTCATTTGTAGATTGTTTGTTGCTTGTATTCTGCAATGTTAATAAAGTTATTACTTTTAGTAGGTTTATTGTACATTCCATTAGATTTTTGATATTCATATTTTGTGAATAAGGACAATTTTACTCCTTCCTTTCCCAATCTGGTTGCCTTTTTATTTATTTTTTTATTTGGTTGTGCCAGCTCCTTAGTTGCAGCTCGTGGGCTCCTTAGTTGCTGCTCTTGGGCTCCTTAGTTGCAGCATGCAGACTCCTTAGTTGTGGCATGCAAACTCTTAGTTGTGGCATGCATGTGGGATCTAGTTCCCTGGCCAGGGATCAAACCCGGGCCCCCTGCATTGGGAGCTCAGAGTCTTAACCACTGCGCCACCAGGGAAGTCCCCTGCTTGTTTTTTATTTCTTGCTTTAGCCTATTCCTAGGTAAAGGCTTCAGTAACTTTTTCAATAGAAGTGGTAAGAACAGACATCCTTGTCTTGTTCCTGATCTTAGGAAGGAAGCTTTCAGTCTTTCACCCGTAAGTATAACACAGCTGTAGGATTTTTTAGAAGCTCTTTAACAGGTTGAGGAAGTTCTAGTTTTTGTCTAGAACTTTGGGGAGAGTTTTTTTGTTTGCTTGTTTTTTAATCATGAATAGGTATTGAATTTTGTCAAATGCTATTCCTATAGCTGCTGAGATGATCATGTGATTTTTTTGTCCATTCTATTAATATGATATATAATATTAATTTATTTTTAGATGTTAAACCAACCTTACTTTCCTGAAGTAATTCCCACTTGGTCATCATGTGTAATCAAAATATATGTATTTATGTATTTAGTTTGTTTATATTATTTTCATAAATTTTGTATCAGTTTTCATGAGGGATGTTGGTCTTTAGTTTTCTCTACTTCTGATATATTTGTCTTTGATATCTGGGTGATAATCCTGGCCTCATAGAATGAGTTGCAAAGTATTTGTTCCTTATCCATTGTTATAGGTTGAATTGTGTCCCTTCCTCAAATTCATGTGTTAAAGTACAAACCACTAATACCTCAGATTGTGACCTAATTTGGAGATAGGGTCTTCACAGAGGTAATCAACTTAAAATGAGATCATTAGGATGGGCCCTAATCTAATATGACTGGTGTCCTTATAAGAAGGAGAAATTTGCACAGAGACACAGACAGAGGGAAGACAAGGTGAAGACATAGGGAGAAAACAGGCCATCTACAAGCCAAGGAGAGAGGCCTGAACATACCCTTCCCTCACAGCCTCAAAAGGAACCAGCCCTGCTGACACCTTGATCTCAGACTTCTAGTCTCCAGACTGTGAGACAATACATCTCTGTTGCTTAAGCCATTCAGTTTGGGATACTTTGTTATGGCAGCCCTAGCAAACTAATACATATATTTTCTGAAAGAGTTTGTGTAGAATTAGTATATCTTCTTCCTTAAAGATGTGAGAAAATTTACCAGTAAAGTCATATGGGCCTGGGCTTTTCTTTGTAGGAAAATTTTTAATTAATAATTCAATTTTTAATTTGTTATTGATCTTTCCATTTCATCTACATTGTGTAATTAGCTGGCCTAAAGTAGTTCATAATACTCTCATAATTCTTTCAATTTCTGTCAGATCAGTAATTATATCCCCTTTTCATTCCTGATTTTAGTAATTTATATTTTATCTCTTTTTTCTTTGTCAGTCTAGTGAAAGTTTTATCAATTTCATTCTTTTCAAAGAATCGAATTGATTTTGTTGATTTCTTTCTCTATTTTTTTTAATTGATTTCCACTCTGATCTTTATTGTTTCCTTCCATGTAATTTAGGTTTGATATGCTCTTCTTTTTCTAACTTGGATTATTGATTATAGATCTTCTAATTTTCTCATTTAAGTATTCAATGCTGTAAGTTTTCTTCTAAGCATTGCATTACCTGCACTCATACATTTTAGTATGTTTGGGTTTTTAAAAAATATTTTCTAATTAACCTTGTGATTTCTTCTTTGACTCATGTGTTACTTAGAAGTATATTTTTCAAAATTTTGAAAGTTGCCCAAATTCTTCTGTATCTGATTTCCAATTTAGTTCTATCATGGTTGAAGAATATATTTTGTATGGTTTTAATCCTTTTAAGTTTACTGAGATTTGTTTTATAATTTAACATATGATCTACCTGGAAAATATTCCATGTGGATTGAAACCATTGTGTAATCTTCTATATATGTTATCAATACTTGGGTACAGTTGGTTGGTTGCTATTTATGTCTTCTATATCATTATTAATTTTATTTCTAGTTTAACTGCTGAGAAAAGGAACTTGAAATCTCCAATTATAATTACTAAATTGTTTATTTCCATTCTGTCAGTGTTTGCTTCATGTATTCAGTACTCTGTTATTAGTTCCTTATATATTTATAATTCTTATAGATTCCTGATGTTCTGGTCCTTTTATCATTACTTGATGTCCCTCTTTAGTAATATGTTTTTGTCTTAAATTCTATTTTTTTCTGATATTAATGTAGGTATTTATAATAACTGTTTGCATGGTATATGTCTTTCTCCCATTATTTTTCTTTCCATCTATTTGTGTTTTTGAATCTAAAGTATTTTTCTTAAAGGCAGCATATAGTTGGAACTTGCTTTTTTAAACCAGACTGATAATGATTGCCTTTTGATTAAAGAGTTTAATTCATTCACACTTAATATAGTAATTGATATGGTCAGACTTACATCTGCCATTTTGCTGTTTGCTTTCTGTTTGTCTCATGTCTTTTTTGTCCCTCTGTTCCTCTTTTGCTGGCTTCTTTTGTGTTAAATATTTTTAGCATACCATTTAAATTCCTATGTTGTTTTATTAACTATTCTTTAAAATTAACTTTCTAGTGGTGCTCTAGGTTACAATATACATGTAAACTTACTACAACCTGCTTCAGTTTAATAATGACCATTCTGGTAAAATACAGCAACTTGGTTCCAATATAGCTCTAATTCTTCCTCTCTCTTTTGTTCTATTATTTTTTTTTTTCCTGCGGTACGTGGGCCTCTCACTGTTGTGGCCTCTCCCGTCGTGGAGCACAGGCTCCGGACGCGCAGGCTCAGTGGCCATGGCTCATGGGCCCAGCCTCTCCGTGGCATGTGGGATCCTCCCGGACCGGTGCACGAACCCTTGTCCCCTGCATCAGCAGGTGGACTCTCAACCACTGCGCCACCAGGGAAGCCCTGTGCTATTATTGCCATATATATTGTATCTATATACAACACAAATCCAACAGTACAGAATTATAATTATTGCTTTATGCAATCACTTTTTTTTTTTTTTTTTTTGCGGTATGCGAGCCTCTCACTGTTGTGGCCTCTCCCATTGCAGAGCACAGGCTCCGGACGCGCAGACCCAGCGGCCATGGCTCACGGGCCCAGCCGCTCCACGGCATGTGGGATCCTCCCGGACGGGGGCACGAACCCGTGTCCCCTGCATCAGCAGGCAGACTCTCAACCACTGCGCCACCAGGGAAGCCCGCAATCACTTTTTAAAAGAAATTCAGGGAGAAAGGAGAACAATACCTGTTTATACAGTCTTTTATGTTTACCCAATATTTATAATTTCCAATGCTCTTCATTTCTTTCTGTGAATTCAAGTTATCTGATATCATCTTCTTTTAGCCTGAAAGTCTTCCTTTAGTATTTCTTAGGAGGCAGTTCTGATGGCTACAAATTCCCTATTTTTATTTATCTTTGAATGACTTTATTTTGCCTTCATTTTTGATAGATAGTTTTGCTATATATATTAGTTAAGACTCTTTCTTTCATTCTACTGCCTTGCGGCCTCCATTTTTCCTGATGGAAAGTTAGCTGATGTACATGTTGTTGTTCTCCTGTACATGACAGTCGTTTTTCTCTTACTGAACTCAAGATTTTCTCATTGTCTTTGGCTTTCAGCAATTTGACTATGATGTGTGAATCTCTGTGTTTATCTTACTTAGGTTTGTTGGATTCCTTGAACCTGCCACTAAATGTTTTTCAGCACCTTTAGGAAGTTTTCAAGAATTATTACTTTAAATTTTTTTCTGCCTCTTTTTCTCTTTTCTCTCCTTCAAGACTCCTAATTCATGTGTGTTGGAATTCTTTCTGTTGTCCCAAGGGTCTCTGTGGGTCTGCTCATTTTCCTTCAATCTTTCTTCTCTGTGTTCTGAAAGGATAATTTTGATTACTCTATCTTCAAATTTATGACTTTTTTCCTTCTGTTATCTCACATCTACTCTCAAGCTCATTTTTCATTTTGTTTGTTATACTTTTCAACTCTAATTTTCATTTGGTTCCTTTTATAGTTGATATTTCTCTATTAAGATTCACTATTGTCAATTGTTGTTATAATATTTTCCTTTAATTCTTTTAACAAAGTTTCCTTTAATTCTTTATGCATAGTTATAGTAACTGCTTTGATGTCTTTGTCTGCTACTTTTAACACCTGAGCACAGTTAGAATGGATTTGTATTGACTGCTTTTATGCCTGAACATGATCATGCTTTTCTGTTACTTTGTATGTTTCATAATTTTTGTTGAAAACTGACTTTTTAGGTAATATATTGATTTTTACCCCTGAGGTTTCTGACTGTCACCCATGAGGTTCTCTTTTGTTTCCTTTACTTTTGTACCTTTCCTGTAAATGGTAGAGTCTGTTGCCTTTGTGGTATGTAGCCACTGATGTCTTTGCTCAATTTTTTAAAATTTATTTTTATTTTTTTGGCCTGACTTCTTAGGGGTCACCTCTATGTCTGCATAGCTTAGTGATCAACCAATGATTTAGGCAGAAGTTGTGCTCACGTATCTTGAGTCTGTAAAATTCTACCCTCTGCTAATCAATCTGTTTGTGGGTTGGGGAGTGCATTCAAAGTTAAGCCAGTTCTCAAGTCTGCCTTGACTTTCACTTTATATTAAGCTCTCTCAAGTCTCCTCTGCAAATGTGTAGTTCCCCAGTCAGCCAAAGATGTGTGGAGAGTGTATCTAGCCCTTTTAAAGCTTTCTCATTTCTAGGATCTTCCTATAAACTGGTTGGTCTGCCGCTTGCCCTAAATGAAACCACAGCCTTAGGCTAGCAGACCTACAGGTTTTCCCCATTCTGTTTTTTTTTTTTTTTTTCTAGTTTTGCTACTTTAACTAACAACACTACCAGTGAGAGTTTTTGCTCTCTGCCCCAAATGAAGTCTGCACCCAGGTAGCAAGGCTGTAGATTTTCTCACCCAGCACTGCCCTAGTAGTAAAACCTACTGTCATTGCCAACTGAGCTAGGTGGGGGATCAGAGCTCCTCAGGCAAGAAGCTCAGATTCCTGCTGTTATTATCTATAGTTTGAGTAGGTTTTCATGAATAAACACTTTTCAGTTACTTGTTTCTTGGGGAGAGGTTCTTCCAACATTTTCAGGTCACCGTAGCTGGATGTATCATCTGTAGTATGTTTATAGTTTTTTGTTTTTTGTTTTTTGGGTTTTTTTTTTTGCTTATACCTTTAATCTTCCTGGAACTTTAATATTGTTTATAGTTTGATAGGGGTCTAAGTTCACTTTTTTCCCAAATGAGTAGACAATTTTCCAAACAACTTTTGGCTGATTAAACACAGACCCAGGCTCAGTTGGTTTGTATATAATTTTTGAACGAGACTAATGTTGTTTGGGTATGTGTATGTGTATGTTGGTGCAGTTGTAGAAGAAAATGGCATGTAGGTCCTCAAAATAAACTGAATCAACTCAATACGTCAAGATAAGATATAAGAATCTGTATGTGATGAAATTAACCTGCAGAAAACTTCCCAGAAATTACTAATGTTTAGACTGTATTTAGAGCTGTGTCATGTCTGAGTTTGGTCCATTTATGACTCTAATGACTTGGCTTTTACATCCTGTCTACATCTTTTCCTGTATATAACCTCAGCCAACATTTTGGTTTTAGCTTTTCTACTATCTGGGTATATAGTTTTGACAACAATGCAGGGCCCTTATCATGAGTGAATCCAACAGCTCCTTCTCAGCTAATTAGCTATGAGTTATTGGCTCAAGAAGAGGAATGAGATGGAACCTATTCTTTTTTTTTTAATTTACTGAAGTATAGTTGATTTGAAATGTTGTGTTAATTTCTACTGTACAGCAAAGTGATTCAGTTATACATATATATACAGTTTTTTCATGTTATTTTCCATCACAGTTTGTCACAGGATATTGACTATAGTTCCCTGGGCTATACAGCAGGACCTTGTTGTTTCCATTCTATTGGGTTGGCCAAACAGTTCTATCAATATATGTAATAGTTTACATCTGCTCATCCCAAACTCCCAATCCATCCCTCCCCCACTCCTCCATCCCCATTAGCAATCACAAGTCTGTTCTCTATGTCTGTGAGTCTGTTCATGTTTTGTAGATAAGTGCATTTGTTCATATTTTAGATCCTACATATAAGCGATATCATATGGTATTTGTCTTTTTCTTTCTGACTTACTTCACTTAATATGATAATCTCTATGTCCATCTATGTTGCTGCAGATGGCATTATTTCATTCTTTTTTTTTGGCTGAGTAGTATTCCATTGTGTATATATACCACATCTTCTTTATACATTCGTCTGTCGATGGACATTTAAGTTGTTTCCATGTCTTGGGTATTGTAAATAGTGTTGCAATGAACACTGCATGTATCTTTTTGAATTATAGTTTTCTCTTGATATATGCCCAGGAGTGGGATTGCAGGATCATATGGTATTTCTTTCTTTTTTTAATTAATTAATTAATTAATTTATTTATTTATTTTTGGCTGCACTGGGTCTTTGTTGCTGCACGCAGGCTTTCTCTAGTTGTGGCGAGCGGGGGCTACTCTTTGTTGCGGAGCATGGGCTCTAGGCACACGGGCTTCAGTAGTTGTGGCTCGCGGGCTCTAGAGTGTAGGCTCTGTAGTTGTGGCACATGGGCTTAGTTGTTCCGAGGCATGTGGGATCTTCCAGGACCAGGCTCAAACCCGTGTCCCCTGCATTGGCAGGTGGATTCTTAACCACTGCACCACCAGGGAAGTCCCTATATGGTATTTCTATTTTTAGTTTTTTGAGGAACCTCCATACTGTTTTCCATAGTGGCTGCACCAGTTTACAATCCCACCAACAGTGTAGGAGGGTGATAGAACCTACTCTTGACATTTATATTGCATTGGACCTTCTCTTTGATCATCATGTTGAATGTCTCCATGTATATAGGAAATGTCTACATGGACCCAGAGCCAGTACTTGGAAATATTTTTTTCTCTAGAGGGGATAGGAGGATGGACTTACACTGGAGACTTCACTCTTCTTTATTTAGCCATCTTGTAGGACCAGTGGCTTCTACTTGATATGTCCTAGTTCATTCCTATGGTCGTGATCTTACGTAACAGAGCCATCCAGAAGAGACCAAAGGCTGCAAAAGAGTGGGTGGCTTTTTTTTTTTTTTTTTTTGCGGTACGCGGGCCTCTCACTGTTGTGGCCTCTCCCATTGCGGAGCACAGGCTCCGGACGCGCAGGCTCAGCGGCCATAGCTCACGGGCCCAGCCGCTCCGCGGCATGTGGGATCTTCCCGGACCGGGGCACGAACCCGCGTCCCCTGCATCGGCAGGCGGACTCTCAACCACTGCGCCACCAGGGAAGCCCAAGAGTGGGTGGCTTTTGAGGCACTTCCCAAATAAGTTCCTGTCTCTATTTTTTTTTTTTTTTTTTTTTTTGTGGTACGCAGGCCTCTCACTGTTGTGGCCTCTCCCGTTGCGGAGCACAGGCTCCAGACACGCAGGCTCAGCAGCCATGGCTCACAGGCCCAGCCGCTCTGCGGCATGTGGGATCTTCCCGGACCAGGGCACGAATCCGTGTCCCCACATCGGCAGGCGGACTGTCAACCACTGCGCCACCAGGGAAGCCCTCTAATTTTTTGAATGAGGTTGGTCTTGGTTGCTGTTGTGAATAAAAATGAGATGTTGGTGCCACTGTGTAGTAAGATGGGATATATCTCCCTTGGCCTAACACACTGTTTCATTCCAAAAATACCAGGGCAAAAAAATTGTCAAAATCAAGTAGCAATAGAAGAGATTGCCTAATTACTTAAGTCTTCTGAGGAGTAACATGTGTTACGATGAGATTTGTAAAAATGTTATTACATGATGACACAGACAAATTTCTCAAAATCGTATCAGATTGTTGCCTTAGGCATCATAGCATACATTTTTGTCATAACTATTAAGGAGCACAAAAAAATAGACTTAGTCAATATTTGAGTACTGATTATCATATTACCAGTTCTGATTTTAGACTAAGCCTGTCAAATACTTATAACTTATGGAAGGAAAATCAACTTTTGGCAATGATCCTTCATTGGAGAATATTGAGTAGATAGATCACTGCAGAATGAGGTAAGACCCTCACCTCCTTCTGTGATGATTCTTTGTTCATATTCTTTAGGGTACCCTTAAGCACCACGATTCAACATAAGGATGTGTCCTGAGTGGAAAATGGGGTTTGTTTCTTAGGCATATAGGTCTATGTCTATAATAACTAGAGATAATGGACATAAAGCATATCATATATAACATATACTCAATAAATGATAGTTATCAATATTATTATAATAATAATTATCTGCTTATTATTTTGTGATATTGCTCATGTGAATCTGTCTTAAGGACACAAGCCACCCCTACGTGAAATGATAGGGTCAGGTTTTTGACTTTGACAAGCTAAGCTTCAGGCAGACCCTAATGCAAGGTCGCTTCATGTGGCACCATTACACTACTGAGTGCTTGGCCCTACCTGGCAGCCCCAGATGACTTGACTAGTTGCACTGTTATTGGAGTCAAGTACCTAATGCTTGGGGGGTGTTCTGTGGGATACAGTAGGTCTTTCAGGGGGAGATTTGGATCCATCACCATGATTTCCTAGCTTTGTGAGCTTAGCAATTTTCAGGGATGATGATACCTTGCAGGATTTTTGTTCAAATTGGAGAAAATATATAGGAAGTACTCGGTTTACTGTAAGTGCTACATACTGGCATTATTTAAACACTTTAGTGTTTAGTTTAATGACCCCTATCTTGGAGGTTTTATGGGAGGATTTAAAGAAAAAAATATATGTAAAGTACCCAGTACATAATAGGCCCTTAGCAATCTGTGGACTCTTATGTAAATTTCAAGGACTACAATTATTTAATGGGCTCCTTTAAGTGTAACTCAATTTGGAGTTAAGGGACTTATTTTAGTCTTGGCTCTAGTGCTCATTAGCTGTGTGCTCTTGAGCAAAACACTCTGGGCCTCAGTTTCCTCACTCAAAAATTAGATATTTGGGTAAATAAGAAACTAAAATGTCCCTTTTTATACTAAAAAGGATACTTTCTAATGCCTTATAAGGAAGGAGTTTGGGGATACTGGGGAAAGTTCCAGAAGCCCAGCTAACGCTAACAAGTTAGGGTCATTAACTTTGCAAAATGAATGAACTTGTTACAAACGCAAGTGGAAGCAAAATGGTTTATGCTCAGCCAAGTTAATTCATTGAGATATATTTTCTGTGCTCCTGAGTCCTGGAAAAAATCTCACTGGGCTCTTCTGAGCTCCTCCACAAGAGATTTTTGATGGAGTCTTAACATGTTTTGCTTCCTTCTCACATCAAAACATTCAGAATACTTTAAATTTAGAAGCAGCCTTTCCTCCTGGTGTTAAGAAAGCAGTGACCACATCACCTCAACCTTTTTTCTAACTATGAGAGAGCAGTCTGAACCTGCCTGCTGTTCTCATTTTTTTTTTTAATGTTTATGGAAAACACCGTTTGGCTGGTCAGAAGATCAAGTTTGCCTTGAAAGAACCCTTCCTCTTAATTAAAAAGCTGATAATGACATGCTCTTCAAAACATTTCTTTGAATTAAATATCAGTTGGGGTGGGGTGATGGTGAATGAGAAAGCTTCTATGCTTTGGGGATTTTGAAACAAATGCTATTAATGGATTACTTAGATGTCTTAGCTGGCAGATACATTCTTTATAATTCACTTATTTGTTTTGGTATGCTCAGTGCCTGGCACATAGTACAGTAGCTGTTGAAATGTTTGATGACCAAATAAATGAATAAAATAAATATCTTTTCATGGTCTCCAATGAGAATAGCGTAAACTGTCCTGAGTGTGTTAACGGTAGATTCTGTTTTTGATAGAAATTAACTAGGCAGGGCACCTGGGCTTTGGGAAATTGGATTTGGGAGTAGTTAGGGAGGGGAGAGACTGGCTTGACCTCTGCCCAGGCCTCTTCCTTCAGATGGAGGACAGGATGGTGTAGTGTGGAGAAGAGCTTATCACCCCATTGCTGTGTGATTTAGCATTCAGTCTCCAGTCCAGATAAGCCCTGTTGGCCTCCTCTTTCAGTGGTTTGGTACTAGATAGGTGTGCATGTGTTGTGTGGAAGCTGGTAGGAATGGCTGAGCCCTGCCTGAGCTATTAGAAAGAAGCAGAGGTCGCAAAAGAAAAAATCTGAGACTGAAAATGCTGCTCTATGTGGGATGGAGCAAGTGAATGATCCTTGACCTCTCATTCAGAATTTGATGCGGCTCTCTGTACTGGTGATTTTCCATATTGCACATGCCCCTTTGTTACCGAGTTCAAGCTCACACTGCTCACCGCATGACAGACCAATACATCGAGAGACAAGATGTTGGGGCAAGGAAGAGTGACTTTATTCAGAAAGCCAGCAGACGTAGAAGGTGGTGGACTAGTGTCCCAAAGAACCATCTTACTCAAGTTAGAATTCAGGCTTCTTTTATACTAAATGGGGAGGGGGTGTGGCTGCTTGTTGCAAACTTCTGGGTGCCGGAATCCTTTGTTCTTGCAGCTGTCCCTGTAGGTCAGGTCACGATGTTCCTATAAACCTCCATCAAGACAAATGTTAGTCTCTGTTCTGCAACTTTTTAATCTCTTTATGAATGGAAAAGTGTTATACCTTTGAAGGTCAAAGCCTTGAGACTGGGCTATCCTGTATATTTCAGGCTCTAGGCAACATTCTTTTACAAAAGGTTCAGAGCCAGCAGGACTAAGCACAGGCAACAGAGCACAAGGATTAGAGCTAAAGGAATAGATACAATATGGAGTCAGGTTTGTTCTCCTGTTACACCTTCCCTTCTAGAGGACCAAGAACTTCACTTTATCCTTAGCAGTGTGTAGTGCTCATGGCAGCACAGGGAACCAGGGTGCAGAAGGAAGAGTATTAAACTAGAAGTCATGGCTCAGGTGGGGAGCTGTGTGGCTTTGGACAAATTGTTTAACCTCTCTGGGTCTCTGTGACAATATCTGTAAGGTGAGCCGTTTGAAGTAGGTGATCTTTTTTATTCATCAACATACACCGTTCTGGGTGCCAGGCGCCAGACCAGCAGTGGGATCCCGAGTTGAGTGACACACATTCCTGGTTCTCATTCTTGCTGCTAAGGGCTGTAAGAAGAGTTAATAAAAAATGCCAAAAGATAAAGAGAAGGAAATGACTAATTCTGTTTGTTAAGGCTAGGGAGCTGACATTTGAAGAATAGAAATTCACAGGACACTTACTAATTCTGTCATCATTGATTCATTCCAGAAATATTGGCTGGGTGACTACAGTGTTCCGGGAGTAGGGAAAGAGCCACGAAGAAAAGAGATAATCGTTAACCTCATTCAGTTTAATCTAAGGGGTCGTGGGGGAAGTTGGGAAGAAGACTAATCATATGTAACGTTTAGTGAACATTTAGTAGTGTCTCATTTCACTCTCCTGGTATACCCACAGCATAGCTTGTATCCCCACCATACAATGAGAAAACTGAGGCCCACAGGAATGAAACCATTTGCCAAGCTCACACTAATAAGGACTGGAAGCCACCTCCATCTGTCTTCAGGGTTCCAGCACTTAACTGTGATGCAAGTTCTGAGGGAGGGGAGGCTTTGCAGGCCACCGAGCCGTCGCTTGTGTTGCCTGCTCAGCATTACTTCTTTGAGTAAGAGCTTACCTCTTTTCCTTAGGAACTCTAACCTCACTCACTCTCAGCTCACGCGATTACAGTGCAGTCTGCATCCCTCCCCCCACAGGCTGCAGGGGCGGGGTCCTGACTCAGGCCTGGCCTATCAGAGCACACGTCCTGGGGACTTCCCTGGTGGTCCAGTGGTTAAGACGTCACCTTCCAGCGCAGGGGGTGCAGTCGATCCCTGGTCGGGGAGCTAATATCCCACATGGGAGCTGACTGGATCAATGATGACAGAATTAGCAAGTGTCCTGTGAATTTCTATTCTTCAAATGTCAGCTCCCAAAAAACCAAAACATAAAGCAGAAGCAATATTGTAACAAATTCAATAAAGACTTTAAAATGGTCCACATCAGAGCGCATGTCCTTCTGGGCACAGTGATTGGCTCAGGGACTGGCACATGACCAAGTTGTACCAATGGGAATCAACGCCCACGTTCTTGCTGGAAATGTTTTCTTTTTAAAAAGAAGTCTTGCTCTTTTCCCTGGGATCGTGTGACTGCAGATTGTAAGCCCAGAGCAGCCGATGGCCCTCTTCCTCACCAAGGGGAGAGAGTGCCTTCCTGAGAACGAAGCACACAGACAGGGAAACAGGGCACAGCAACATTCCCAGACAACATCATTTGAACCCTTGGACCTCATTTTGCTTGAAATGGGAACTATTCCCGTACTCTTCAGTTCTTTGAACTAGGAAGTTACTTTCCTCCTCTTCAGATCGTCTGGGTTACTGTTACTTGCAACCAAAAGTCTTAAAGAATAGAGCCGCCCAGAGTGCGTGGAGAACATTTATTTCTTTCTCCCTTGTATGTTCTCTATCAAACTCACCTAAACTTTTGTTCTTGGCGATTAACAAGATGTGGTCTTTTGAGTGTGTCCTTTACACTCTGCTACGTCTCAGAACTCTGTTCCCAGGATCATATATTTCTACACACTAAGTGACGCCAGGCTCCACACACCTGGGGATGGATTGGGCAGCCTCCCTGTTGAGTGTTACCCAATATCTCTCCCTCTGTCCACTGGAGGGCCTCTACCACCCAGTGCTGGTTCTCTTTCTCACCATGCTGGGACCCTGGGTACAGCTCCTCCTGACTTTGGGGGTGTCACATTGAGGGGTTTTATAATCTCGGCGTTGGTAACAGTGTGGATGGAGGTTGAAGAGGACCAGGAGGAACAGCTTCTTCCCTGGTCTTAGTTTCCAGGCTCTAAATCCTAGAACCCCACCCCTCGATAGCCCGCCTAAAGCAGCCCTGGTCCTTAAAGCCTGAAGGTCAAAGGAGGAGGCCTTCCTGCCTTCACCAGCACAGCTTGGACAGGAGCCTCAGCTATTAAAGATAAATTATTCTGACACTTGTTAAGATGGCAATATTCAAGATGATTGCAATGGAGTTCAACTCTATTGCAGTGGAAGAGAAAGATTGAGCTCAACTCCAAACACAACAAGGACAAGTGGGGTTTATGGTCAACAAGCAGAATGAGAGTGTCAGTGGGTGGAAAATTACTAAGAGGAGACGTCAAACGTAGGGGGATTCTTACTAAACTGACCTAACAGGATTCTTGCTAAGACAGGCCAAGGATTTAGACATCAAAGGTAGATGATGAGGAACTTGATCAAATATTAAGGGTGATCAGATACCAAGGATGGAGGGATGATTTAGCGAGATTCTTTGCCAAGACTGGCTTAGGTGGGCCAAGGACAGGGCCCAAGAATGAGCCTTTGTGGAGAAGAGGGTTTAGAGGAGCCTAACTAAAATTCGGTCAGAGGGAATCTTTGTCACAGCCACGACCTCCGATGGCTTGGTATCCTTCTTGCCATCGGAAGGGCTCCCGCTCTTGCAGGAGCATCAGGGTTGAAGACTGTAGCAAGTGCTTCCTAATGGGACGCTCAGGATGATGTGCCGGAGGCTCCTGTGTCTAGAGCTTTCTGTAACAGAGTCACCAGCTTCATTATTTAAGCAGAGACTTTGACCTCTACCTCTGGAAAGTGTTGGCCATCTGAATTACACAGCCCTGTGATTCTCAACATTCAACAAACACCTCTGGAGACTTCAGGCATTCAGTCCCCATCGACAAAGCACCATTTAACTTGAGGCTGTAAGCGAGCCCACGCACCGAACCTCTAAGACACTCTCTCCGCCAGCCACCTCTTTCTCCCTTGGTCCCCACCTCCCTGGTGTGGTACTCCCGCCAGGGATGAAATCCTCTCTGTTTTTATGGGAGGATGCCCTGAGACCAGTCTCAGCTTTTGGTATGAAGGAGCTTCACAAAGCATCCTTGGCAACCCCTCCAATGCCTGCCTGAAGACGTGGGTCTGAGCTCTGGGGGGAGATCCATGGTAGCATTTGGGCTGGACCAAGACCTCCAGTAAAGCCACTCTAGAAGCCTGACATCCCTTTCTAGGAATGAAGCCATCCTTTTCAGAAATGTTCTGTAGATGCCAGCTTGTAGCAACATCCATGATGTCTAAGAGAAAGGGCTGATGGAAGCTCAGATTTAGGGAGGGTGGGTGGGTCCTGGGAGGAGGGAACATAGCATGGCAAACCCTGTTCCAAGGATAGCACCCTGATAGCCACCCTGAAACTAGCTATGGGGGGAGGGCTGCATGTGCCGTGACCATCCCGTCACGTTGAACCCAGAACCCCACAATGTTTAGGGTCCCCTGCACCCTTCCTAAGAGATTTAGAAAAGGTACAGTCACTAGAATGGGGTTTCCTTCCCAACGGGCCCTGCTGAGCTCTTCTCGTGACACAGATCTGTACCCTCAGCGGGGCCGGAGGTCAAGGACAGTGTGGGTAGCAGTGGCCCTGTGGGGAGTACAGAGTATGGATTCCTCAGGGACACAGGCTCATGGTGACCAGACTTGCTCATGGCACGTGTAAGACACACCCTGGGGATTTCTAGGAATGTGTTAAAGCAGGGGAGAAGAACTCTGCAAGACTTGAAATCCTTGACTGTGCAACGTTGGCTTAAAGCTTAGGGAGACTCAGCGCTAGTTAGTGTTCATTTGGTCGCATCCGGCTCACCCTGGGGAAGCTGCTGAGCCTCGGTCACACTGCGGGTAGGGAGGGCGTCCTGAGGAATGTGTTCATTCTCCGCACGCTGAGTCTAAGATGCAAACTCCTGCCCTCTCGGCCCTTCTCCTTTGCACGTTCTCTGTGGCCCCCAGATCACTGAAGGGATGGCGCAGGGGTTGCGAGAGGACTGGGCTGAGCTGTGGCTCTCTTGGGCGGGGTGGGTGGGGTCAGGATGCGGAGCTGCGTCAGGACCTTTAGGAGGGAGGGATTCAGTGCGCCAGGTGTGCCTGCAGGGGGCGCCACACAACATGGTGGCGGGAAGTGCGAGGAACCACAGGTGACAGATGTCTTCTCCTGGCAACGTTTGGGAGCAGAACGCTAACGGGACCAGTGACGAAGAGGACCCTGTAGTAAATGTCAGGGGTGTCCTGACGTATCTTCCTCACTGGCCTCTCAGGAAACCCCATGATTAACTTCTCCGTTGAGGCCTAAAAGACCTCTATTAAAATGCAAATGAGATTTGCTGAGGCCTTCCCAGTGAGCCCTTACCAACAATTAACCCCTTGGCCGCTCCTTCTGTCTGAGGAGGGATAGCCCTTGCAGAAGGAGAACGGAAGGCAGCTACATTTTGAGGGGAGTGGGTGAGAAAATGGTCTCTGCCTGGGTGACCCTGGGCGTGTGGATACATCAGGGAAGCCAAAAGGAAAGGGCAAGGCTTTTCAGGGACACAGAAGAGAGATGAAGAGAGAACTCAGATCAATTTCACCAGTTTTCAGTTTCACTTGGGGCTGAAACTCTCCGTATTAGCACCAGCCCCTCTTTTTCTTTTTTTTTCTTTTGCGGTACGCGGTCCTCTCACTGTTGTGGCCTCTCCCGTTGCGGAGCACAGGCTCCGGACGCGCAGGCTCAGCGGCCATGGCTCACGGGCCCAGCCGCTCCGCGGCACGTGGGATCTTCCCGGACCGGGGCATGAACCCGTGGCCCCTGTATCGGCAGGCGAACTCGCATCCACTGCGCCACCAGGGAAGCCCCCAGCACCAGCCTCTCTTAAGGCATGTCTGATGCACTCTGGAGTCCGTTTCCCTTCAGAAATACAGATTTTCCAGAGCCTCAGGAGTTCAAGTTACACCTCCTCTGCCCCCGAAACAGCTGTCCTCATGGCCCTTTCCATTAACAAACTTTGTTCAGATGCGTGCAGAGGTGTTCCTAGCTGACCCAGCCAGCCTCCCTAACTGCATGATTGTGGCTTTGAACAGAAGGTCTTCTGAAGCCCCCTCACATGGAAACTTTGGCTTCCTAGCCAACTGCAGCAGGCCATGTGTTGTAGATAAACCTTCCTTTATAAACAATATGCAAAGTGTTGGTATTTCCACCTACAATTATTTTCAGACTCAAATGACATTTATAAATGTAGACTTCCTTTTGAGTTTCCTGAGCCCCATTGTTTTCCATGAAGGTGCCTGTCAGCTAGTGGTGAGCTGTAGAACCACAGGATGTGTTTTGCAAAGCGCTGCTGAGTCACTGGTGTGATTTTGTGTCTCTGCTGCTGGACAGTTTATCGAAGAAAAGTAAGGTATGTTTCAGACATTCCAAATTGACATTTTTTTTCTCATTTCAGGACATCTAAATTGATCCTCCAACTGATTCTTAATTCTGCAAAGACAAATCAAATGTTTAATGCTTAAAGCTGGCATATTAATTTTATATCAAATTTACAAAAGAGTTGTTATACTCTATATAACATTTTATAGAACATTGGGGCCCTTTGGATAGTCAGTATATTAGGTTCATTTGTGATAGGTTTATAAGGACAGAAGCTTAATTTCGATCTTTTAATATTGTAGACATTTATAGTTATTTCATTGTATATTGCTGGTCATACTTAAAATTTACTTGACATCCATTTCTTGGCCAGCGTGCTGCCCTCAAACTCCCTGTCCTGCACGTCAGACTCTCCTGCATCTGGCTGAATTCTGCTTTCTAGTGGTAGAGTGAAATCAGGGACTTCCTAGATATTGAGTCCAAATTGGGATCCCTTGAGATATGTGAGTAATAGTGCATTTTGAACAAGGGAAACCAAGAAACTAATGTTTTTGAGACATTCTTAATACCATAGCACGTGAACAAATTCTTAAGATCCAACTCAGCCCTCAGCCTTTGAAATTCATCCTCTCTGCCCAGACTCTCAGGCATGGAGAAAGCGGTGGCTAATCCGGAGTGCCACCCCTGGGTATCTGCTGCCTTGCTGGCCCTAGGCTTCTTCGGATTTTTTTTTTTTGTTTTTCGGTTTTTTTTTCCTTGGCTTCATCTATTCTTTTTCAAAATAGCTGGTTGGTGAGTGCTTTCAAGAAGGAACAAACAAGCAGGCTTGGCCAAAACCTCTAAACTGAAATGAACCCAGCCCTGCATGTGGGCCATTTTCTGTGTAGTCACCTCTGAGCTTTGCTTCCGTTTTATTTTCTCATCATATTACCTCGACAGGGATCCATTTCCATAAGATGAGGGCAGTTAGAATCCTTTGTTGATCCCAGAGTCAGGATGGGCCTCAAAGATCCCTGGAAACATGGATGTCATCACTTAACATGTTAGTCCTGGGGTCTCATGGCAGCTGATGACAGATCTGAAATGGTGGAGCCTTCTGGAGGCTAAATTAGGGGCTGATATTTACCAGTGCAGAAAATTGCCAAAACACATTCTTCTTTGTCCCCTTGAAGATTGGTTTGATGTGGGGAGATTTTTATGGGGCCAGAAACCACATGCTAGGCTGTAATTGAGCATAATTATTGCCCTGCATGCAGCAAAGTGCTGGACTTGAGGCATCCTGCAGAATCCCATTAATTTCTTGATTGAGCTCTAAAAAACAGTGCCCCCAACAGGGCCAGAAAGAGTTGTGTTTAATCTGCCTGGTCTTTAAATGAAGAAGTCACTGGCTGTCCAGTTGGCTGATGTTGTTTCCTTGTAACTCTGGGGCCTTGGCCTGTGAGCCAAGGCTCCATTGCCAACGCACTTTACTAGAATTCTGTAGTGGTATCTTCTGTGCCTTGGAATAGTTCCACACAAGGAAACTGAAGTGGACAATGAAAGAATTCATAAGAACGAGTCAAACACCCAAATGCCCCCAGAATACAAAACAAGCCTTTTGTAATTATCTGGTTATTTCAGGTGAGAGATTTGGAAAAGCCTAAATTATTTGGGCAATTACTTTTACCTTTTTATTCAACATGTGTAATGGCCCAAACTTCAGAAACAACACCCAAAAGGCTCTCCTGCATTCAGGACTCTGCTTCTCCCCCTGGCATTCTGTGGGGGATTGTGTGGGAACATGACCATTCACTCCTAAATATCACCCTCAAAGGTTAGGTGTATTTTCCAAAGATAACTTCAACACGTTACATTGTGCCAATTGTTAGTGTTAAAAAAGCTTTCCAAAATGTTTGTGTCTGATGTCCTACTTGCATAAATACAATCCGTGGAGCAGAAGTTAATTTTTGCTGATTAAATTTGTCCAGACTTCCAGGGTCATTGCCTTGATCATTAAATCTCCCAATTCAGGCTGTCATTGTGAATAAGAGTGAAAACTGGGATGCATGCAACTGTCCCCAGGGCTTTTCTTGGAATAGGTACATTTTAAACAGTCAAGCCCAGATGTTAGATTTTATTTTGTATTAGATCTATCTCTTTTTCCTCTTAATGGAAAAAATGCCAAATCTCAGGCTGACTGAGGGTCCCTGTCAGGTGCATTCCAGTGAATTTAAATGTTACTGAATTTCAGGTGGTCCAGAAGAGTCAAATGGCTGTGTAGCTCCAATGTCTCCTCCTGTTAGTGAACCAAACTTGGGTCTGCTGGCTCACGCGGGTAGTAAAGCCAGTCTACTGACACCACGTTGTGGTGAAGGAAAGTGCACAGTTTATTGCAGGGTACCAAGCAAGGAGTCCAGGCAGCTAATCCTCAAAAGACCCAACCTCCTTGCTTGGTCCTGCAATGAATGCTACATGTGTCAGTCGATTGGCTTTACTGAGCATGAGCGAGCAGACCCAAATTTGGTTCTGTGATGCTTCTACTCTGCAGGGAATTTATTTCTGTCACTCCAGCACCTCACTTCTTACCACCTCTGGTAGAAGTTGGGGAGGCTCTCCTTCTTGTCCACTTGCAGATGGAGTGTCTGCTATGCTGTAGATCCAGTAGGACACCTAATCACTATTTTTATGGGAAAATACATTTGAAGTCCCAGCTCTGAACTTGAGATACTGGGAGTCCATCTCTGACCCAGCTTCTCAGTCAGGATGGCAAGAAAAGATTCCAGTGTATTCTACCTCATCCATGCCCCCACCCTGCCTTTCATCTTGCCTACTGCAGGGCAGTACATATACAGGTTTGTCACGTCATGATGAAGACTGCGGGTCTGTCTACTCAGAAGCCAAGTCCATACCCTCTGTGATTAAATATGTGTGCTGGAAATATTTGCTTCTAGCATGGTGTTGGTGTTTAACACTCTTCATGATGACTTTTATAATGTAGCAGTTTTAAAATATTATGAAATCTTTTCAAAATTCTCCTTTATAGATTTTGGGTTCCATGTTTTCTTTAGGAAAGATTACTTCAAACTAAGATAATTAAAAGACTAGAGGGGGATACAAATAATTTGTTTCTGTATGGATTCATTTTCTTTTGATGTGTAACAAATTACCATCAACATAGCAGATTTAAAGACCATAGATTTATATAGATATAGCGAACAAGTGGTTACCAGTGGGAAGAGCATAGTGGAGAGGGGCAGGATGTAGGAAGGGACTTAAGAGGTACAAACTACTGTATATAAAATAAAGAAGCTACAGCACAGGGAATATAGCCAACATTTTATTAGAACTATACATGGAGTATAACGTTTAAAAATTGAATCACTATGTTGTACACCTGAAACTTATATAATATTGTACATCAACTATACCTCAATAAAAAATATAAAGAAAATAGATGTATTTTTCAGTTTCCCTGGATCAGGAGTCCAAGCATGGCTTAGCTGGGCCCTCGGATCAGGGTATCACAGGATGGCAGTCCAGGTGTCAGCTGGGACTGGGGTCTCATTTGAGGTTCTGCATCCTCTTCCTTGATCCCATGGCAGAATTCACTGTCTTGCAGCTCTGGAACTCATGGTGGCATGCTTCTTCAAAGCCAGCAGGATAATCTCTGAGGCTTCAAGTCTCTGACCTCTAGATTCTCTTCTTGAGGCATACCTGATTAGGTCAGGCCCATCCAGGATCAATTCCATTTTGATTAACTCAAAGTCACTGATTAGTGTCCTTACCTATATCTGCAAAATCTCTTTACCTTTGCCACTTAATATAACCTCATCATAGGAGTGACATTTATCATATTCACAGATCCCACCCACACTCAAAGGGAGGACATTATACAGGGTTTGTACACCTGCAGCAAGAATCTTTTTTTTTTCATCTACATAATTTTATTAGTCAATTAACCTCCATAAAGCTGGGGAAAAAATTTTTTTTGACTTTTTAAAGTATCTAACACATAAAGAGTCTTCATTAAACACTTTAGAAATAAATGAATGATACGCACATATAAATTCTCACCTTGCAAAAGAAACACTCCTCCCCAGAAGTAGGTGATGGGCCATATCCATTGTAAGAACTAACAGATAAGAATTTCCTTCTCTTAGCAATGAGACAGTTATTCTTTCAAAATTCTCTCTTGGGAATCTAACTTGTCTTGCATTTGGAAACCATTTCAAACGACTAACGTTTTTTTTCTTTATCCATGTAAATCGAACTGCAGTAGCAAATCCATGTATGCCCTAAAATATATTATTCATTTCATCACAGCATAGCTCTTTTGCAAATGAATAGAGTAGTTTGTAACTGTCTGCCTTCCCTCAACAGCTGCTATTTAAATTGCAAGGTATCATTCTGTTGTAAACTATATCTTACCTAAGGAAATTACACAAGCTTTGCAAACACCAAGCAAATCTAGACAAATTAAATACAAAATTACTAATACTATGAGCCAGCACACACAAACCACCTAATGAAAAATGAGGAAGATTCCTTCAAAGACTAAAGATTATTTAGGGCTGGCGGAAGAGGAGTAAACGACAGTGGTAAAACACTGAAGTAGCAGCTTTGGGCAAGGCCAGGAACAAGGTATGTGACCTCCACATCGTCTTTTCTAGAGCTGCAGTGACTCGTGTTGACACCGCCACTAAGTCCAAGCAAAGTCTGAACTAAAGAAAGTCATAGCAATATGGAGGTCACCAGAATCAAACATGATTGCATTGGAATAATAAAGATGAAATTACAAACAACTCTCAAAAGACCTGTGGTTGTCAAGGAGTGGGGTGAGGGAGGGATGGAGTGGGAGTTTGGGGCTAGCAGACGCAAACTAGTATATATAGAATGGATAAACAACAAGGTCCTACTATATTCAGTATCCACAGGGAACTATATTCAATATTCTGTGATAACCCATAATGGAAAAGGATATAAAAAAGGATGTATATATATGTAGAACTGAATCACCCTGCCCTACGGCAGAAACCGACACATTGTGAATCAACCACACTTCAATTAAAATATATACTTTTAAAATTTTCAACTAAGATATATATATATACATATATATACATTATACGTATATATACACACATATATATACGTATATGTATATGTATAAAAAATCCAACTCTTAGCATTTCAAGGAAAAGGGGAAGGAAAAAGGAAATTTAACTGTATCTTACCATCTGTACCTCTGATTCCTTATAATATAGGGAATGGGATGGCGGTTAGGAAGCAAACAACCCTTAGTGATCCTACCTTGAGCCAGTGACTGTGCTAGTGACTTTACACAAATTAATTTTCAAAGAAGCCCAGCATGTCTATATCACCATCACTTTACAGTGTGTACATTGAGACAGAGTGGGATTAAGTAACCCCTCAAAGTCACATTCCTAGTAAGTGGCAGAGGCAGGGTCTAAATCTCAATCAGTCAGACTCCATTACACCCAGTGCAGGAAAAAAGAAGCTCCCAGTAAGCCAACCAAGAATTGAATGTCAACACTGTGGTTCCAGGAGAGAAGAAAGCCCTAATGCCTAAGGAATTCACTATAGATAACAAATCAGCTTCTCTCCTACCATGTAATAGAATGGACTGGTTACGTGCCATCCTTTGGAGAGCTGAGAAGGGTCCCTCAAATTATTGTCCATGCTCTGTGGTAAAGGAGGAATCCTGGCGAGAAGGGCCAGAATGGAGCATCTGCTGTTTTCCAGCAATGCCAGTCCTAGGGAAATACCCTAGCGGGAATGTGCCATGGGCCTTTGGTCATCTAGTGAAGCCCATGGACCCTTTCTGAGAAAAATGTTTTATTACCTACCTTCATAATTGAAGGCAGTAAACTAATAAAAAATAGTGAAACTCATGAAAAAAGGCGAGTGAAAATAAGGATGTAATTTTTTTCCATCCAACTTCATGGACCCAGAAAACAATGAGACATGTATATTTAATTTAGGGATACATACATACATCATAAATGATAAAACTCAAGAAAGGGGGATAGGTTAACACAAAAGCCAGGACAGTAGTTATCTTTGTAGGGAAAGAAAGGGCAGGAGATGAATTAGGGGCACACAGCGTGCTTCCAAAGTACTTGCAGGTTCTAGTTTTAAGCTGGCTGATCAGCACTCATGTTGCTCTTGTTTCAGCAGTACTATTATCGGGGAGTTTCTTTTCCACTTCCATCTCTTCTTTCTGGTGATGGGAACTTGAACAGTCAAACTATGGCATTTCTCATCCCTTTGCTTCCCCCATCTAGGGAAATGGAGGGGCTTACCTGATTACCTGAATGCTGCCTGTGACTGGGTAAAGACTTCTACTTGAAGAATCTTAAGGGTTATCTTAGAATTCTGTCTACTACGCTGTATTTTTTTAGCTTTTGAAAGAATGTTTAGAGTTTAAATCATTTGTATATGGTAGCAGGTAAGAACAAGAATTTCTGTTACAGCACAAAATTTTCCTGAAAACTCTCATATTCTGAAAAATCATACACTAAAAATAACAGGGCTCATGGAAAAAAAATAAAGTCAAGGGGAGACCACTCAAACCTATGCTACTTTTTAACCAGAGCACTAAAAAGGCAATAAGAATCCTAGTAAAGCTACTAACCTAGTTTAAAAGGCAGTTTAAATGCCCAGTAAATAGTGATACATTACAGCAAATATAAATCTATCTAACAAAGAAAACAATGAGCATAGCCTAATAGAGGAGCAAGAGACAATGGAGGCTGCTAAGTACAGCAGTCACAGAAAGTGTGCAGAGATTGGGGGAACCTCACAATAGACATGTTACCAAACTAAGCCAAGAGGAAAATGTGGGCTGAACTCTGTGTATAGAGTTGTCTTCCTTTGCACTGAGGTGTTTTAGCCTATGTTGAGGTCAGCTGCCATTCCTGGGTTGCAAAAACTTGAACTTGCTGGGAAACAGTGACAGTAAAAATGGCTTCCACATTATACTAACATGATTTCTTTATTGACCAATAGTGTTTGAGCTAATTGGTGATGTAGAAACCTTTGCTGTAGCAGAAGAGCCTGTAAATAATTGAAATTTCACCTCTATTGTCATGACACTATTTACTGAATAGTCTCTCATTTCTCCTCTAGTAATTTTTTAAATTTTGGTTTTTATTTTATCAAAGTATATGTGCACATCGTCAAATAGTTCTTCAAGTCTTATTGCAAAAAATAGCCATCCCTTGTGTATCTGCCACCATTGCCTGCTCCTTGAGACAACCATTTCAACTATTTTTGTTGATTCTTTTGGTATCTACTGGTATATCTGTAAATAACATGCTTACATTGCTGTTTCTTCATTTTTTTTTTCATATACATACAGGACTTTTTGATATACATACAGGACTTTTACTGGTACAACTATGTAAATGTTAATCATAACCAATCCATGTAGTGGCTGGTGATTATTTTTCCTCTTTGCCTAATGTCTTGTATTGCCTAGAATTAATAGCTGACTTAAAAAATTGGTATAATTTTTATGTACAATCCTAAACTTTCCCCCAGAGAAAGAGATTTGTAAATCTCTTTCAAAACATTCAAATTAGACAGTCTGTTAAGTTAATCTTTAAGACTCTGCTTTGGATCCCTCTGACCTGCTTTATTTTGAATTGGCGACTTTCTAGCTTTGGCTGTTGTCTCTCTACCTGTCCTGCAGAAACTTCCCTTCATCATCATCTTTGCTGTGTACATCTGAAAATGTCTTATTTTACCCACTTGATTGAGAATTTGACTGTTTATAGAAAGTTAAGTTGGAAATAGTATTTTCTTTGAATTGTGAAAGCTTTGACCCATTATCTTCTTGCTTTCCGCAATGCTGTTGAGAAATCCAATGCCATTCTGAATCTTGTATCCAAATCATTTATACGAAACTAGTTTTCACAGTTTTCTTTCTGAAAGCTTACAGGATCTTCTCTTTGTCCCTGGTGTTCCAGAATTTTGTGATGCTGGTGCCTTTCTGTGGTTCCATTTTCAATCTTTATGCTTGGCATTTGGTAAGTCCCTTTGATATAGAAATACATGTCTTTCAGTTCTGAGAAATCTTCTGGAATTATTTCTTAGATAATTTCCTTCTCTCCATTTTCTTTGTTCATTCATTCTGGGAACTCCTGTTATTCAAATGTCGGACCTGCTAGACTGGTCTTTTCATTGTCTCTTTGCTCTCTTTTGGGATACTACTTTTCTCTCTGAGCTTCTGTTTATTTCTCTGTAACTGGTAAGGTAGTATATATTGGGCTTTTCTCTTCAAAACTCATTTCCCCTTCCCTCATATGTGTAGTAGCACAGATTGACTCCTGTGGTAGTTATTGGTGCAGTTTCCAAATGTTTCTGGTTCTTTTTTCTGGGCACACAGTCTCCTTGTGGTTGAGCAGGTAGTGTAGTCAGTCCTGGGGAATATGCTGTGAATGGAAATGGTGTGTCCAGGCTGGAGAGTTGAATTGCCAGTGCTTGCACTCTCTTCCTCTCCTACAGTGATCAGCAGTGCTCCAGAGAGTGGTTGCTCCTTCAGCTTGGGTCCCACAGTGTGAGGGATGTTGAGCAGAGCCCCTGTGGACCATAATGGACAAGAGCAAAGCATGGATATGTCAGGACTGAGCGAACCTAACACATCTTGAAACCACCTCGGTTCCAAGGGAGAGGCCTGGAATTTCCATCCCTCTTGCCAGTGGCTTGTTCAGGAACATGAGCCTAAGACAATCGTCTGTTTCTCTAAATTGGCTCCTTTAGACTAAAGGAACAGAATTTGTCTGATGGGTGGGGAAGAAGGACTCCTATCTCTCTGTCTCTTCCTCTCTCTCTCTGCTCCATCTATTGAGAACACAGAGTCTATGATGAGGGGAATCACCCTTAAAATTAAAAATTCAGCCTATATTTTAGAAGACAGAGCTAAGAATCCTTGGGATCCTTGAGGAGTCTGTAGCGCACCTGGATCTACCACCCCAGGGGTCTGCCTGGTGTTACGCCTTCCAGTTGTGAAGGGAGCTGTGTCTTTTTTTTTTTAAGTTTTTTTTTTTTAAGTTAATTAATCTATTTACTTTTGGCTGCATTGGGTCTTCGTTGCTGCGCCCGGGCTTTCTCTAGTTGTGGCGAGAGGGGCTACTCTTCGTTGTGGTGCGCGGGCTTCTCATTACAGTGGCGTCTCTTGTTATGGAGTATGGGCTCTGGGTGCGCAGGCTTCAGTAGTTGCAGCATGGGGGCTCAGTAGTTGTGGCTCACGGGCTTAGTTGCTCTGTGGCAGGTGGGATCTTCCCAGACCAGGGCTCAGACCTGTGTCCCCTGCATGGGCAGGCGGATTCGTAACCACTGTGCCACCAGGGAAGTCCGGGAGCTGTGTCTTTCTTCCTTGAGTCACTTTGAGGTTGGTCTTCTGTTACTTACAGTCCAAAACATTCTAATGGATAAATGGAGTAATAATACCACCCTCAAAAGTTGGAGGGAGAGCTAATTAAGACAAGATGCACATAGTAAGCATTCGGTGAGTTATTTCTTTATCCTCTGCTTTGAGTGTTTAAAATTAGCCTTATCCATTAAAGTCATTAAAGGAGAGAAGTTGTAGATTAACGTTAGCAAATGATGTCACCCTTTGCACATCTAATTCCTGTGAATGGTTAGGTGTTATTTTGTACTGTTCTTTTATGTTTATTTAATTACACTCACCCTGTTCCAAAAAGGATCTGAGGTAGCTTGCTTTTGGATTCTCACAGCCTTAGAGTTTGGAAGGATTCATCTAAAGTAAAACCAAAGAGAAGTCACTAGAACAGTAACTAGAGTAAATATTAAAATTCTCAGGGTGCTGGGAAGTTGACTTAAGGCCACCCTTCCACTTCCCAGTTTCCCTTTTTGTGTTTGCTTTTAAACCCATTTCAAAGATACATCTGCAACAGAGAGAGGAGAAATTCTTGCCCAAGGTCACAAGTTAGATGAAATTGCAGTGAATGATTAAAAGCAAGGGTCAGCAAACTCTAGCTCATGGGCCAAATCCAGTTGCTCACCTGGTTTGGTACTGCCAGAGAACTAAGAGTGGTTTCCATATTTTTAAAGAATTGCAAGGGTAAAAAAACAAACAAAAAATAAAGACACAGGTTATATGTGACCACAAAGCCAAAAATAGTTACTTTTTGGCCATTTATAAAAAAATATTTGCCAGAGAAGATGAAAACTCTAATTTGAAAAGATACATGCACCCCAGTGTTTACAGCAGTACTATGTGCAGTAGCCAAGACATGGAAGCAACCTAAATGTCCCTCAACAGATGAATGGATAAAGAAGATGTGGTGTATATATACAATGGAATATTACTCAGCCATAAAAAAAGAATGAAATAATGCCATTTGCAGCAACATGGATGGACCTAGAGATTGTCATACTGAGTGAAGTAAGTCAGACAGAGAAAGACAAATATCATATGATATCACTTACTTATATGTGGACTCTAAAATATAATGCAAATGAACTTATTTACAAAACAGAAACAGACTCACAGACATAAAAAACAAACTTATGGTTACTGAAGGGGCAAGACGGCGAGGGTTAAATTAGGAGTTTGGACTTAACAGATACACACCACTATGTATAAACTAGATAAACAAGAAGGACTTACTGTATAGCACAGGGAACTATATTCAGCATCTTGTAATAACCTATAAGGGAAAAGAATCTGAAAAAGAATACATGTATAAAACTGAATCACTTTGCTGTACACCAGAAACTAATACAATATTATAAATCAACTACAATTTTTAAAAAAAGATGCAGTGAATACCACCATATACAAAAACAAAGTTTGCCAACTATTAGTTAAGAGCCAAAGCTCTGGAACCAGACAGAGTTTGAATCCTAGTGAGACCCCTGTCAAGTTACTTAACATCTCTGAGCCTCAGTTTCCTCATCTGTAAACTGAGGATCATGCTTCCAACTTTTCAGGCTTGATGTGAGAATCAAATGAAACTGGGTTTGCAGAGCCCTTCTCACCCAGCCAATATAAGAGCTTACTTATTTCTGTGATCTTTATTTGAGCAAAGCCTCCTGGCACCTCCCAGAGCAGGCTGCTCCCATCCAAGCTGGAGCTACGCAGGCATCATTATCCCCTGTGTGTTGATGGCCCGCTGGCCTGTCTCCTCACTCTGCTGTCAGCTATAATCAGGCAATCCTTTTTGCCCTCACACCTGATCAAACAATTTTGCCATTTCACATTCCGACACTCCATACTTTTCAGGCTGTTCTGTGAAACCCATATATTTTCATTAAGAGTTGATAATAAACTCTCACGCTGAAAGTGTTTTCCCAGTTCATGACTGATGACAGTGCGATAGGGAGCTGAGTGGCTCTGGTTGCCAGCTGGGGCGAGAATCTGCTTGGGGCAATCGCGGGGCCTCTCTCAGCAGCACCTTCCAACACCCGTCAACTTCACCGCTGGCCCAGAGCCATCTGGAGATCACCCCTCCTCCAGCGACAGCTGCAGAGGAAACAGCCTGGGTTTTGAGGATCGATCTCTCTCTCTTTCTCTCTTTCCCTCTCTCTCTCTCTCTCTCCCTCCCTCCCTCCCTCCCCCCCCACTTTCAGTGCCACTCTGGAGGCAGAAGATCCAGGCAAAAGGCAAGTTGTGATCATAATTCATAGGGTCTAGAAATTTGGTCCCCTTAACTTTGTACAGTTCAGTGGTAGCAAAGGATGAAAAATCTATGGGTTCCATTTTCCTTTCTTTTTTCTTTGTCCATTTTAAAAAATTTGACTCACACTCTGGAGTCTGAATATCTTGCATCCTTGAACACAGGGCAGAGGGTGCCCCTCTGGAGGTCTGGTCCAGGAGCTGGGAGAAGCTGGAGGGGCCAGGATCCCACCTCTGGGCAAGGAAGTCCTGTGGGGCTAGGCACCTGTTGCCCTGTCACAGGGGCACTGCAGCCTAGTGGAAGTAGGATAGGGCGTTGCCTGTGAACTCCAGCTCCAGCCCACCTCTCTGTAAGGAGTCAACGCCTTACATTAGATCCTGCACCGTTCCGGGGAACGCGGAGGTGGGAAAGACCTGGGAACTCTTTGGGGAATTCTTCCCATTCCCTAGTGGGAGATGATCATTTTAACAGGAAGTGGGAGGGAAGAGGAAGTGGATGGCCCAGAGAATGTCACGGCCACACACATTTGATCCAGCATCGAGAATGGTGAAGGTGGCAGTTGCCCATTTCTGCTCATAGGTGCGCAGTAAAGGCTCAGAGAAGCTTCGAGAGGTGAAGAGCTTGGTGACCTCGAGCAGAGGAGAGCGTAGTCTGTGAGTGTGGGTGCTTTCCAGCTCTGATTTAGGAGGGGATTGTTTTACTGGGGGAGGAGTGCTTGTTCCCGTGACGCCCCGTTGGTGGGGCTCATGTCATGGAGCTCCACTCCTCCTCCATGAATGGGGTTCCTTGCATCACCCTTACCTCCATCTAAAGGTGAAAAAGACCCTTGAGGGGCCCAGCCTGGTCAGCCCAGCCGAGGGTATGTGTGTCTGGCATTGACCTTTGCTAATGGACGACAGCTCTGTGCACAGGCGGCCCAGGGGCATTTAGATGTGGTGTGGAGCGGTGGAAGGAGGCTGGAATCTGGGGGTCACTCAGGTGCTCCTCTTTTATCCTTAAACTAAGGTTATTGTTCAAAGAGGCATTTCAGGTGCACTGTTTTCCTGTGTCCTGTTGGTTTTCCATTCATTTGTAGGCCAAGTCATGTGGCCGTAAGGTGGCTACCAGACAGCCAAACAGCCATCTACCCTTGCCTTCGCTTTCCACATGTTCGAAGAGCAGGGGGAGGATTTCCTTTCCGGTCTCCAGAGCAAAGTGCTGGCGCTGCTCCCAGGACGGGCGGCGGTGAACAGGATGAGAATGGGAGCCTCTTACTGTTCTGCCCAGAAAGAGCATCAGGGACAGCAGATATCCAGGGGAGGGTCCAGATAGAAGGCAGCAAAGCCCCAAACCAGAGCTGTCTGTCAGAGAGAGCTGCCATTCTGCTGTGGGGAATCCTGATTGGGTTTCCTTCCCTCAGACGTTCTATGACCCTAAGGTAGACTCCACCTTTGTTTTACTTGCCCATTGGGCTCCCCTGGGTCACCCTTCCAACGCCCCCTCTACGGAGGGATGGAAGGTTGATGCCAGACAGAAGGGAAGGGGTTAAAAAAGTGAATTTCCTCAACTGCAAAATCAAACAATCTCTCCCAGTCCTTTCCTTGCCTCTCCCATACACATTCTTTTCTTCCACAGCCCCCTGGAAGCATACCATTCTTTTTCTTGTTCATGTACTCACTGAGATTTTTTTTTTTTTTTTTTTTTTTTTTTTTGCGGTACGCGGGCCTCTCACTGCTGTGGCCTCTCCCGTTGCGGAGCACAGGCTCCGGACGCGCAGGCTCAGCGGCCATGGCTCACGGGCCCAGCCGCTCCGCGGCATGTGGGATCTTCCCGGACCGGGGCACGAACCCGTGTCCCCATGCATCGGCAGGCGGACTCTCAACCACTGTGCCACCAGGGAAGCCAGCGTTTGACTTTTTGTTGCAGAATTAGATTATGCTAAAACATAGAGCATCACAAACCACAGATGCTTTTGTAGAAGGAATGGCGTGGATCACAGTTCTTAACACTCTTTTCTTCCAGTTCTCAAATGCATTCAAATGGATCTCAAATCATCCTCAGGGCTAGTTAAAAGAAAGATTGCCTGGGCCTTAGGATTTGCATTTCTAGCAAATTCCCAGGTCTTGCTAATGCTCGGATTCATGGATCACACTTCGAGAATCAGAGCATTACAAAGATTGTAACTTTACCTCAATTTCTTTCCTCAACAAAACCCATCGAGTGTTTTGTTCTCTTAAGGGCTTCTGAAAATATTCCCTGAGGGCATATCTTTTCCTTTCATTAATGTAAGAAATAATATTAATACCCAATTAAACATCTGCATAGCCAATTTCACAGCTGCTTGCCAGCATGTGGCTGCCCTGAGCCTGCCTGGTTTGGGGACATGGCTGGCAAATAGACCCCACTAGCAGGATGACTTCTAGAAGCCTAAGGAAGAGGTGGTGTGCTTGTTCCCTTCTCAGCCATTGCTAGGATGTCCTGAGAATCCTGACATTTTCTGCTTACTATGCCCAAAGCATCTTCTTAGTCTGGCACGAGTTTTAGGGAAGGTGCGGTCAATACGAGAGGAATGAGGATTCAGTTTCTGCCCCAAAGGTTCTGGTGTGGAATTTTCCTATTACAACCAGTTGTTTTCAGGCTACGTTCTGCAAAGCTCAGACTGCCTTAACCAATAAAGGAAAATGCATCAGCTCAGGTAACTGGAAAGACCAGAGGGAGACTCCCAGCCTCTTTTCAGATGAAATCTCTATCCATCTCTCAGCTCGACTCTGAGAGCACCCACACCTGCAGTGCCCACTCTGAGCAAAGGATTGTTGTGGGCACTGGGAAAGGGATCCCACTGTCATTCCACAAGAAACCAGAGAGAAAAAGGAAAGATGATGCTTTGCCTTGTTTATGTTTATCCCTTCACTGAAAATGGTTTTCCCTCCTACTTTCCTAACAAAGCCTGTACGTCATTCATTGCCCATAGCCCATGAAGACTTCCTGGACTCCCCTGGCAAGAAGTAAGGTCTTCTTCTCGGAATGCCACCAGCACTTTTCTACAGGAGGCAGTGTAGTTACGTTAAATACCTGGGCTCTGCTGGGCACTGCCTGGGCCCTCTGTCACCCTTGAGCAAGTTACTTCAGCGATCTGTGCCTTAGTTTTCTAATCATGAAATGCACATAATGTGTCCACCTCCTACAGTTGTGAGAGGAATAAAACTAAGAATATTAATAGTGCTAGGATGGGCTTCCCTGGTGACGCAGTGGTTGAGAGTCCGCCTGCCGATGCAGGGGACACAGGTTCATGCCCCGGTCCGGGAAGATCCCACATGCCGCGGGGCAGCTGGGCCTGTGAGCCATGGCCGCTGAGCCTGCGTGTCCGGAGCCTGTGCTCCGCAACGGGAGAGGCCACAACAGTGAGAGGCCTGCGTACCACAAAAAAAAAAAAAAAAAAAAAATGAGCCTCTTACTCTATAGAAAGCCTTCACTTACTGAATATTGCTGTTAAAGGGAAGTTGCTTACTATAACTGGCAAAGGAAAAATGTCAAAGATTATCATTGAAATGAGAACACAGAATAGTTCTCTACCAAGAGGGTTCTCTACACACTGTCACTAAGAGAAAATGCAGATTGCGGTGGAGTGAATTCCAAAGCATTTACTGGGGAAAGCAAAGGAAAGCAAGGCAGGCAATCATGGTGTGAAAGGGGTAGCTGCCGGCTGTTAGCATTGGAGATGATAATAGGCTCAACCTGAACGTCCTTTTTTGGGACTCAGGAAAAAAGCAAAGGGGCAGAATCAGGAACCTTCTTCCATGAGCACCATTCACTCCAAGCTTGGGTGGTACTGGAGTTCCATATGGTGGATTTTAAGCCTCGGTGACAGGAGCACGTTACTAAGCTTGTACTGCCCGCTGCACGACAGGTCAGTAATCGAGAGACGACTTGCTGGGGCCAGGGATAACAGCTTTATTCAGAAAGCTAGCTAACCAAGAAGATGATGGGCTCATGCCCCAGAGAACCCTCTTGCCTGAGTTAGAATTCAGGCTCCTTTTACACTAAAAGGGGAGCAGGTAAAGTCAAACACTTCCGGCTTCCCATCAGCCTCCAGAGGGGATGTGTTAATGTCTTCTCACCTGCAGTCATTCACAGGTGGGCCTGGTCTGGATGTTTCCTGTGAGTTAACAAAGGTATTATTATTTTTTAATAACAAATGACATTTATTGAGCTCTTAGTTTATACCAAAGGCTGTTGTAGACATTTCACATGGATTAATTCGTTTACTCTTCACAACAATTCTATGAGTTAGGTCCTCTTACTCTCATGATCCTTTTAAAATTAGCAACGAGGATATGGAAGTAGAACAGGATTAAGCAATCTTCCACAGTTTGTGGGCCTGTTCTGTGGTCTGACTGTAGATCCATCCCATTTTGTTGGTCTGACACAGAACACAGTTAGGTACACATTATCAAATGACTTTCAATTCAGTTCCACAATTAATAATCGGCAATTCCTATTGTCTATGGCCAGAATAGTAACCCATGGACTATGACACACAATGAGAGTAACATATGTAGAATTTCCCGCTAACATTCTGTAATAAAGACGGTGCTTTCTGTAGACATGATTTACTGCAGATTCCCCTATGGAAATGCCTTTAAAATATAGTGTGCAAGTATGTTACATTGGTACTGTATTATGGTATCAGTGTTTCTTATCTGTGTATTTAATTATATAAATCGATTTCCTGAAAGTACAGATTTGATTTTTAAACACAATGGTAAATTAAAGCATTTTACACATTTTCTTGAGTTTCAGAAGACTTTTTTTTTTGCTAAAATGAGATTTCAGGACATTAAACAAAGCATTAAACATTTTAGCTTAATGCTCCTTACCTGGGAAGCAGGGTTCCCAGAGATAGGCCATTATGTATAATTTAAACTTCTAAGCACTATCCCTTTAGTGATTAACTTGTAATAGAATACAAAGTATTCTTCCCTCTTACAAACATGCATTATTTTCGTACATTTCCTATTTTCCCAACTAGACAATATTCTTGATGGCTGGACCCACATCTGATTTAAAGCAAACAGGGCTCTTCCTTTTATTCTGTTAAGGGATAAATTGTGATTTTAAAGCTATGTCAGCATTACATATTGTCAAAGTTCTTTTCAGAATCTATGTATCGGGTAGAACCTCAGGAGCAAAGACAGAGAGACGGAGAAGGGAGATGTGTGTGAGGGACTTGGCAAAGGGAGCGGCATTAGTGCTGGAGGCTGCCTTGAGGAACTGTATCTAGGAACAAGGAAGAATGTATTTATTTGGCCACGTAAGTAGTATAAACATGCTTTTCCAGAGGCAGTCCAGAGTATTTTTCACACTAAATTTGTGAAAAGACTAGACTTTTCTTAAAACGCAGGCAACCAAGAGGATTGCCAACATGGACTCTGTCATGTCCTCTCTTTCATCTTGGCCAGCAGGACTCAGTGTTTGTCAGGCACCCAGGTGTGTCACGAACCTGGGGGCCCATAATGTAGTCTGGCTTCTGTACCTGTTCCAAGGTGCCTCTGACACTGCTGTCATCAATGTCCCAGTAAACTTCTAGTAACAAAATCCTATGGACATCTTAATACCTTAGCCCCCTTCTTCCATAACGGGCCAGAGAGTAAATAGTCTAGGCTTGTGGGCCGTATGGTTTCTGTTGCACGTACACAATTCTGCCATTATAGTGTGAAAGCAGCCATAGATGATATGTAACCAAATGAGCATGGCTGTGTTCCAATAAAACTTGATTTATGGACACTGAATTTCATATAATTTTCACATGTTAAAAAATATTCTTCTTTTCATTTTTTCAAAGCATTTAAAAATATGAAAGCCTTTCTTAGCTTGTGGGCCATATAGAAACAGGTGGTGGGCTGGATTTGGCCTGCAGGCCACAGTTTTAAAGCTCTCCAGCTCATGCTATGTGCTGCCAAGGTTGAGAACCCCTAGCCTACACTTTGAGTTTCTTGAACCGTCGACTTTATTCATCATTGTATCCCCATACGCTACGCAGGTGCTTGATGAAGGTTGAATGAGTTTGTCTGTGTGGATCTCCTGTATCTCCTTGCTGATGGGTATTTACTGAAATGGTTAATGAACTAAGATATTTAGGGAGCCGGCGAGGTTATGACTGATTAAAGATGAGGGAAAGAGCAGCAACAGGTCCTGCTGGGATTCCGGGCAGGCAGGGGACCTGTGGGGGCTGTGATGGCCATGGACGTGCGCCTGCCATTCCAACCTCTGTTCAAGAGAAGCTTCTGCGGAGAGGGTAGCTGGTAGATAGTCATCAGCTGCTGTACTTTCAGATTCATGCTGAGGCTATGTTTGCCCCAGGCTACTCCTGTCAACTGAAAAAAAAAAAAAAAAGCACAACCTGAAAGTTGAGAATTATGTTTTATTTGGAAGAAAAACTGAGAACTTAAACCCAGGGCAACCATCCTGGAGAACTGTGAGTGACTGCTCCAAAGAGGCAAGGTGGGGGAGCCAGGATATGTATAGGAGTTTTTGCAACAAAACATCGGGTAGTTGGAACATCAAAAGATTACTGTTAATCAAAGAGAACCAGACACCTCAAGTTAATGAACTGACCGCTTTTCTATGTATGGGAAGATGCAAAATCTGGGCTCACTGAAATCACCCCTTTGATGTGCATCTCAGCTCTTGGGGACCAGTATCCTGTGCTTCCTCATCCTGAGTCTCCCCAGGGTGCACCGTCGGGGGTGGCTGCAGCAGCTGACTGCAAGATGGCGGGCATCCTGTTTCCATCCTGAGTTCCCTCAAGGCTCAAGGTTGGGGTGGCTGTAATGTGGTGGCTTGATGGCTGCAGCATCCTTTGTTTACTGATATGGCAGGTGGCATTTTAGTTCTCACTTCCAGCCACGGCACTTGAGCACGACAGGGGCCCCAGAGCTGGGCCGCTCCTGCCCAGTACAGGACCCTTCTGGTGGCAGTCTTTGCCCCAGGGCTCTGCACCAGCCTGGCTGAGGTTTTCTCAGAACTGCACCGAAGTGCAATGATCCTTCCGCCCGTCCTGCCTTCCCTCTTGCTGTTTACAGGTGTCAGACCTGCATCGTGGTCTGAAGTCATCTCCAGCTATACCTGCCCCCTCGCTCCTTTATCCTTCATAAGCTTTTCCTTCAATAAGTCTCTTCCCAGAGGACCCAGACTGATGTCAGGGAGGAGACTGTGAGAAGTAGATATGTCTCATTTTATTTCAAGTTTGGGATTGCTTTCTTTCTTTCTTTCTTTCTTTCTTTCTTTCTTTCTTTCTTTCTTTCTTTCTCTCTTTCTTTCTCTCTTTCTCTTTCTCTCTCTCTCTCTCTCTCTTTCTTCTTTTTCTATCCTCTCCTTATTTCTCTGAGGATAGAATCAACAGGGTTGGCAAATGGCTATGCTGATTTTAATGGAATTCATGAGAGAATTGCAGTCAACTGTGACATTTCTTCCTGAGCTGGCGGGTGTTCTTGGCTAGAGGCTGGTAATTCTTTAGGGAACGTTTATGTTGAACTCATAGCTTCAAATCAGAATTAATCCATGTTCCATTCATTTGTGCTGAAAGGCCATATCCTTGAGACAGATGGGAAGCCTTCGGGTGGGAGGCCTGGGAGCTGTGTGAGTGTGGCCATCTCAAGACCTACCGCAGCCAGGATTGGGACCAGGGGATGAGAAGCAGGATGGGCCGGGCAGAGTGAAACGGCCCCAGCTTTTGTCTCTCTTCCTTGTCATTCTGTAGAACCTACTGGAGAATAGATACTAGATTTAAAGTTCATCTCTGGGGAAAAATGATGGACAGCAACCAGACAAAAGCATCAGAACTCTGCCAAGCACCTGAGGTCTGGTGCTAGACTTCCATCCCCAGAGAGCACTAGTGGGGGCACAGCGGGATGGAGGGAATTCAGTAGAAGGGCCAGTGGGAACAAGTAGCCTCGTACAGGATGGAGATGAGAGAGGCCACAGCCCCAGTGGAGTGCGGGCTCCTAGGATGGCTCTTAGGAGCCCTCAGTTAAGGTTCTGGGCTGGTGGCACTTGTAGACGCCATTGTGTGTGTGTGTGTTTAACAATTTTTTTTAAAAATTGAAGTATAGTTGATTTACAATGTCTGTGTGAATTTCTGCTGTATAGCAGTGATTCAGTTATACTACATATGTATACATTCTTTTTTTATAATCTTTTCCATTGTGGTTTATCATAGGATACTGAATATAGTTCCCTGTGTTACACAGTAGGAACTTGTTGTTTATCCATTCCATACGTATTAGCTTACATCTGCTAATCCCAACCTCTCACTCCACCCCTCCCCCAACCCCCTCCCCCTTGCCGATCATAAGTCTGTTCTCTATGTCAGTGAGTCTGTTTCTGTCTCGTAGACGAGTTCATTTGTGTGCATCTGCCACTGTTAAGCATTGTGGTGAGTCGGTCCAGGGTGAAAGGAGCTGGCTGTGTCTGGCACGTGACCATCAGATTGGCAGAGTTGAAAGGGCCAGGGGCCATCCCCAGCTCCTGGCTTATGTGACATGAACCCCCTAGGAACCCCAGGAGATGAGAGCCTCTTCTCTGACAGTTTCAGTCCAAGGTCCAGGAAGGGTGAATCCTGTGCTCACAACTGTGTCAGAGAGACCCTGGGTGGAAGGGGCTCTTTAGCAAGGAAGTGGGAGTAAGGTTTCCAGAAGGGAGAGAGGAAACAAAGCTACCACTCTGCTCTCCAGGTAAAAGGCAGCAGGTCAAAGGCCGAGCCTTCAGATGAGATCAGAACACACACAGATTTGGGAGGTAGGTGTCCAAAGTTCAGGTAAACAGTCAGGAATGAAAAAGCCTGTGGGAAGAGGGCAGGAGAATAGCTCACATCGAAGTCATAATCAAGAGCATGTACTGAGTGCTGTATCAGCCAGGACCCTTTCACTTACAAATAACAAAAAGAATCTTACTCAACAAGTTTAAACAATAGAAAGGCTGAAGGTAGAAAGGCTCCAGGCTGCTTCAGCTGGCAGCTTGCTGGAGTCTTCCAGGACCAGGGTCTGTCCGCCTACCACTTTGCTATCTGGGCCTTTCACTGTGCCCAGGTTGGGCCCCTCCTGGTTGCAGAGTGGCTGCAGTGGCTGTGTCACTACTGGCTTCCCCTTGAGTCCCTCCTCTTTTGAAAGTGGTGGTAAAATGCACATAACATAGAACTTACCATCTGAACTTTTTTTTCTTTTTTGTTTGTTTTTAGATTTTTTTTGTTTTTTTTTTGTTTTTAGATTTTTTAATTTGAAGTATAGTTGATTTACAATGTCATGTTAGTTTTAGATGGGCAGCACAGTGATTCAGTATATGTATGTGTATATGTATATATATTTTATATATATATATATATATATTCTTTTTCAGATTCTTTTCCCTTATAGGTTATTACAAAAATTGAGTAGAGTTCCCTGTGCTGTACAGTAGGACCTTGTTGGTTATCTATTTTGTATATAGTAGTGTGTATATGAACCGTTTTTTTTTGTTGTTGTTGTTGTTGTTGTTGTTGTTTTTGTGGTACGTGGGCCTCTCGCTGTTGCGGCCTCTCCCGTTGCGGAGCACAGGCTCCGGACGCGCAGGCTCAGCGGCCATGGCTCACGGGCCCAGCCGCTCCGCGGCATGTGGGATCCTCCCGGACCGGGGCACGAACCCGTGTCCCCTGCATCGGCAGGCGGACTCTCAACCACTGCGCCACCAGGGAAGCCCATGAACCATTTTTAAGTGCACAGTTCAGTGGTATGAAGTACATTCACAGCGCTGTACAGCCGTCACCACCATCCGTCTCCAGAATTCTTTTCATCTTGTAAATCTGAAAATCTGTCCCCATTAAACAATAATGCTCCATCCCCTCCCTCCCCCAGTCCCTGGCACCTACCATTCTACTTTCCGTCTCAGTGATTTTAACTACTCTTGGTGCTCGTATTAAGTGGAATAATACGGTGTTTGTCTTTTTGTTCTATCGGGTTTTTAAATTTTTATTTATTTTATTTCTTTATTTTTGGCTGCACTGGGTCTTCGTTGCTGCGCGCAGGCTTTCTCTAGTTGTGGCGAGCGGGGGCTGCTCTTCATTGCGGTGCGCGGGCTTCTCATTGCAGTGGCTTCTCTTGTTGCGGAGCACGGGCTCCAGGCGAACGGACTTCAGTAGTTGTGGCCCACGGGCTTCAGTAGTTGTGGCTCACGGGCGCTAGAGCGCAGGCTAGGTAGTTGTGGCGCGCAGGCGTAGTTGCTCTGCGGCATGTGGGATCTTCCCGGACCAGGGCTCAAACCCGTGTCCCCTGCATTGGCAGGCGGATTCTCAACCACTGCGCCACCAGGGGAGCCCTGTTCTATCTGTTTTTGTATGACCCATGAGTTAAAAATGCTTTTTACATTTGTAAATGGTTACATTTTAAATGGTTATATAAGTACCTACATAATATCCTCAATTTTGCCTTTTGGCTTGCAAAGCCTAAAATATTTACTATCTACTCTTTACAGGCCAATTCCTGGGCTAGTTCCATGGTTTGCCAATGATTTTCTGGCGCCAGCCTACCTCTGGTAGAGATGGAAGGGGGAAGGGAGGGTGGTGAGGGCCAGAGGGGTTCATCTGCTTTGCATAATGGGGTCCACATCAGCTTCACTGGGAGACAGTGGTCCCAGCCAGAACCTTGGAAAACCTCTGAACTCGATGTTTATAAAGTTTCTCACAGATCTAACCTCCCAAAGTCCTCCCTTTCCAGAAAATTCAACTCTGAGAATAAGAGTCAAAGTTCATTTGAAGACTCTTTAGTAATATGATGTTAAAAGAAATTGAAGTAATATACAAAATGGAGCCAATATTAATTCTGTAAAAAGAGGAGGAAAAATCTTTTTAAGGTGAAAAGGATTGGAACATGCCACCCCCAAAGCGTTTCTCAAAAGAATTATTTTGAGCTGAAGGCTTTTGAGTTCCTAAAATCCCTTATCTGCCTAAAAGCAGAACTTCCCCAAAGAACTCAACTGTCATAAATTCCCCCCCCAGGAAGCAAGTCTAATCTCTTCTCAGAGAGGACTGGCCACCACACTGGGACAAACACTGTCACAACACTATCAAATTTCCCACCTATTCTCCTAAGGGCCCATTTTTCTTTCAAAAAAACCCCACAGAAACAGCTATTTGTGTTTCTGTAAGTGCCCTTTCTCCTCACCCCTTCTTAGAAGTCATTTGTTCTCCCAGAAGTACCCCACTGTCCCTCCCATTTCCTGTTTAGATGACTTTGTAGGGGAGGAAAATATCTTTTTCCTCTACCCTCCTAAATTCTCAGCCGGAGCCCCCATAACAAAAACAGATTGACAAGGGAAAAGCCTCCAAAGTTATTTAATATAAGTTTTACATGACGTGGGACACTTAAGGAAATGGGACTGGAGGCAGTGGTTAAACTCAAGCATTTCTGGATTTGTTGAAGAGTAGAGAGTTGTGGAAAATGTGATAGGACCATAAAGGGTATGAGCTAAGTGTAGTAAACTGGGGGAAATGGCAGACCCTGCTGGTTCAGATTCCTCTCCTGGCTCTTAGAGATGAGGATGTTCCTTTTCTCTGTCTGGGGAGGACACTTCTCACCTTACAGCTTTTATGACCTGCTTTAGGGGAAGGTCAGAAAGTCTTCCCACACATACCTTTTCTCAAAGTCCTTCAGCTTAAAATATTCAATATGCCAAGGTGCCATATTTTGGGGTAGCATGCCTGAACCCCATCAGTATATAAACTCAAATCTCATTGCTCATTTGGGTATTCACTTCCTTCTGTGATGCCCCTATGCATGTAAAATTCAAAATTAATAAATTCATATGCCTTTTCTGGTGTCTGGTATCAGTTGAATTTCTTTGTCTGGTGTCAGTTTAATTCACAGGCCCCCAGGTACAGAACTTAAGAGGGTAGGGGAAATTTTTCTGTTCCTTGCAAAAGCAAAGTGTATGCTAAAATATCCTCCTTGGATATTTTACCTTCAAAATATACCTTCGAGGTATTTTGAAAATTTTCTTATGGCAAAAATCATGTTTTGAGGAAAATCTTGAAAATTGCAAAGTATCTTTAGAGAGAATTGGACCATAGGGTAAAGTTGTGGTGTAGACCCTCATGCGATGCCCCACCACGGTGGCTGGGCTCTGCATCTCTGGGCTCTGGGAAGGGCTGGCAGAGTCCAGGAAATGGGGATAAGTTTCGGAGTGATTAACCTCCTCCCTGCTAAGAGGTGAAAATTTTTCACTTTTAAAAAGAAAATGGATTTTCAGGTCCCATGGATTTTTTTTCCCCTTAAGAACAAAACTTTCCCCTTAGAATCTCTCTCATGTGATTTGTTCATTGACCTTCCTGAAATTCCTGACTCCTTTAGTAGGCTGCCAAGCCCACCACCATTCATATTCAACTTCTCTGCATAATGGTCTCACCTACAGTGGATGAACACACCCAAGGAGCTGTCTCGGGCTGTCCTCTTGACTTCTGTCTGCAGTGGAGCCCATTTGTGAGTTGCCGGGTAATGGAAGGGCTGGAGGGAGCCCTCCCAACTGTAAAACCCAGGCTTTCAAACGCTTGAATAGCAGCAGCTGGACTCTCTTATCGGAGCAGTGGCATTATCCCAGGAGCTCCTCAAAATAAACTTTCATACCAAATTAATTAAAGAAAGGCTTGATAATTCCATTCCAAGGCAATTGCAAAGAAAGTAATTTCAGATACATAATGCACAATGGGCTTTTCCACTTAACTTCCAAATGAAACACTCAGGATATTTAGTACCATTCACATTAATCACCCAGACCATCAGATACTCAGGCAGAAGAGGCAACTTTGCCAGGAGGGTGGGCTAGAAGGTCTGTGTGCAGCATGGTGGTCGTTAGACTATTCAAATCAGAGATGAGAAGCTACAGGGCCGCTCACCAGCCTTCTGGAAAAAGGAGCACTTTTAGAAAAGAATATGGTGAGAGCTGCTCTAAAAGAAAACTTATTCACTGGACACCTACTAAAATGGTGAAAAAGACTTTATTCATTATGAGTCAACTCTGTTGCAATAGGGGAGAAAGATGGTGCTCAACTCTGAACACAGCAAAGAGAGCCAGGGATTTGTAGCCAGTGAGCAGAATCCTGAGGGCATCTGTGAATGGAAAATTACTAAGTGGGGACATGAAGGGTAGGGGAATTTCTTGCTACATTGACTTAACAGGATTCTTGCTGAAGAAGGCCAAGAACAGGCATCAAGAATGGAGATGAAGGGGCTTCCCTGGTGGCGCAGTGGTTGAGAGTCCGCCTGCCGATGCAGGGGACACGGGTTCGTGCCCCGGTCCGGGAGGATCCCACATGTCGCGGAGTGGCTGGGCCCGTGAGCCATGGCCGCTGGGCCTGCGCGTCCAGAGCCTGTGCTCCGCAACGGGAGAGGCCACAACAGTGAGAGGCCCGTGTACTGCAAAAAAAACAAACAAACAAACAAACAAAAAATCTCGAGAGCCTCCTCTGCCTGTGTGGGCTGGTGTGGCCTTGCGCACAAACGTCTAAGCTCTCACACCCCAACAGATCTGGGCTCAGGGCTTCCGGCCGCTTGTTAGAAGCCATGGTCTGCAATAAGCCGTGCCTCCAGTTACTTTGTTTATCACAGGGGGCGGCTGGCTGAGCTGCCCTTGGTTGCCATGCAAGCCGGAAGCATATAAAAGCTACAGGGAAAGGCAGGGGCCTGACTCCAGGTTTTCCTAACAGTAGCTTTTCACAGCAGTGCTTCCCCTTGTCTGGCTCCGTCCTCTCTCTTTAATTTTGCAAATCTCTTCTGCCCTGTTTCTCTGCCATTTATCCGACTACTTAGTTCTTTCTTCCTGAGTCTAGCTTATTCAATTTATCTTTGCTCGTCCAGTATCAGACTGCCAATACTTTTGTAAATATGTGTCTGAAGCCCCATAAGCTCTAAAACTCGGATATGTTCCCTCTCAGAAGCCCACGGATGCCCTCTGTCCTATTCTTACAAGTCCCTCATCAATAAGGCCCAGGAAGGGCGTTAAGTGATGAATGTGCCCTGCTGAAATTCGATTCTGACGTGGAGAGATGCCACAGGGGCCAGGTCACATAAAGTTAAGTGGAGGGCAAGTGAAGTCACCTCTTTAACCTGGCTCTGAGAACCTGGGACCCAGAGCTTTGGGGTCGGGACCTCTGCTGCCATGGGAGGCTGTTGCGATGTGTTATTAATACGCTAAGGGTCGGACTACAAACCTACATGGGAAGTGGGCCTGATTTGCTTCTCACAGACATTGGTGTAGCCTCCGGCAGCAGTGGTGGGGATGTGAGGGCAACAGATGTTCCAGCATCTCCAGAACAGCGTTTGACTCCCTAAATCCACCGGGGGAGACCCATGCACAGCTCTGGAACAACACTTAACAGCCCTGCCCGTTTTCCTTCCAGTATGTCCTGCCTTTAGCTCCCCTATCTGGTTCCGACCCCTGTCCTGATCCTGACCTTCAGGAAGATGTGCTCCACACCACACAAGTGTTTTGAAGCTTCCGATGCCTGTGGGTCGCTGTTCTCTTGCTTGGTTTTCAGGTTGCTCTGTGCCCATCGTGTATGTCTGAAATCATTATTTCACGATGATTCATAGCTCTCTACGCCCCTGGCCTGGAATTTTCCCGATACAAGTGAAGTCCCCTTTCCGTTGAGGGATGTCATTGTTCAACACTCTAGGCTTCCTCCCCACACCCCCTCTCACCCTGAACCGTTCAGAGAATGGAGGATAGTTCTTCCTGGGAGCAGATATGGGAGCTGCTTCAGCCCAGGTCTGCAGGCGGCTCTAGCCCATCTGGCTGCCTCTGTTTGCTGCAGTTTTGACTTAATGCCACTGAAGGGGGAGAGTGGTGCTGAGAAGGCTGGAGGCGGAGCAGCCTTGTTGCTCTTCTTGGCCTGAGTAGCTTCTCGTTGTACAGACTTTCATGACCACATCCACGGATTCCACAAAAGGCTTTGATTCACCCCATCTTGCTTCCTTCTAATTTCCTTGCTGGAATGCTGGCTGACTGCTCCTGTCATTCATGAGATTGGCTTCCAACACAGCACCTCGCATGTGCTCTGGCCTGAGTACTTGGCCTTTGTGTTCACTCCGCTTACCACCTCCTTCACCTCCTTTTGTAAGACCAGCTTTCTTCACGACGGTCATCACAAGGGGCATCTTTTACACGCTTCCTTCATCTTCCAACTTCTCCACCATCATTGGACAGTGGACTCCCTACTGGGTGGCACAGCCATATATCCCATATAATAATAATATTAAACTTTCCCCGTTAGCCACTGAGTCACGTCCAGTGTTGTGATATGAAGCATTCACAAAGATATGAAGTATCGTAATAAAGAATTGAACCTAGGTGGCTACAGTGTAGAACCAGCTCTTGCTGTCCTCACACAGGGGTGTGTGGCAAGATGTACACAGGACACATCTGTGGTCACACTTCAGTCCAGAGTGAGACACAGATGAAGAAATGGGTTGAAGCTGGGGGTGCTTGGGGAAGGGGGTCCTCAGAAAATACTCTTCCTTATCAGCAACTTCAGAGATAAAGATGATTCAGAATTCAAGGCTCTTAGATGCTAATTTCTTCTCAAACTCGGGCAAGAGTTCAAACACTATTTGGTAGCTAGGAGCATCCCTATCAACAAACACTTGGGGCTGGCATCCTAGAGGTCAGCCTAAGTGCAAATTTAGAAATGTGTGGGTATGTTTGGAAAGTCCAGTGGGATTTCATTTACACAAAAGATGGAAGGGCCTTATGGGAAAGAACCCGTCCGAAGGGAGAGAGAGGACCAGCAATCAAACTAGGACTAAAGACAATGGGTTAAGGAGGAAGGAAAGGTAGATTTTAATTTTTTTGGAATAACAGCTTTATTGAGACATAATTCACATAATTTACAGTTCACTCATTTAAAGTTACAATTCAATGTGGGACTTCCCTGGTAACGCAGTGGTTAAGAATCCGCCTGCCGATGCAGGGGACACGGGTCTGAGCCCTGGTCCGGGAAGATCCCACATGCCACGGAGCAACTAGGCCTGCGTGCCACAAGTACTGAGACTGCGCTCCAGAGCCTGCGAGCTACGACTACTGAACCCACATGCCACAACTACTGAAGCCCGCGCGCCTAGAGCCCATGCTCCGCAACGAAGAGTAGCCACCACTTGCTGCAACTAGAGAAAGCCCATGCACAGCAGCAAAGACCCAGTGCAGCCAAAAATAAATAAATAAATTTTTAAAAAGAATGCTTTAAAGTTACAATTCAATGGTTTTTGTTTTATTCACAGAGTTGCATAACCATCACCACAATGAAATTTAGAAAGTTTTCATCACCCCCAAAAGAAAGCGGGTACCCTTTAGCCATCACCCTACAATCTGTCCTGTGCCCACAGCACTAGCAAACACAATCTACTTTCAGTCTCTATGAATTTACCTATTTTGGACATTTCATGTAAATGCAGTCAGACACTGTGTGACCTTTTGTGTCTAGTAGCTTTCATTTATCATAATGTTTTCAAGATTCATCCACGTTGTAGTATATATCCCCATTTCACTGCTTTTCACAGCTGAAATAATCCATTGTTTGAATATACCACAGTTTATCCATTCATCCGTTGATTGGCTCATCACTTGGGTTCTTTCTACTTTTTTGGCTTTATGAATAAGCTGCTATAAACCTTAAGGTACAGATTTTTGTGTGGACGTATGTTTTTATTTCTCTTGGTATATACTTAGGAGAGGAACTGCAGGATCACATGATATCCGGGAGGAAGAATTTCGAGTAGAGCATGGTCCATGCCTCTCAGATTGTACTCCGACTTCCCTCTCTTAGATTCCTGCAGAATCCTAGAAAGAGGAAGTCAAAAGGAAACAGAAAGTCGTAGCACTATAGTCTCTGCAAGCTGTGGTAAGCACAGGTGCCATGAGCTGTGGACTTGTGTCTCGGGTGGAGGTCACTGACTGGACGTGACTGGGACATGAAGAAGTGTCCAGGGACCTCCAGCACCAGCAGGCAATGTGAGCAGAAGGCACCCAGCAGTTGCTTAGGTAGTGTGTCAGGCCAGTGTATCCCAGAGAGGCAGCTGGGAAGCATGGAGCCCTAGGAGGCCAGCGGTGGGTGAGGAGGAAATGGAGATGCCAGGAGTGGCTCCAAGGACAGTGCAGACCCATATGTGAGACACCCCCATGGGGCTTCCCAAAAATGGGGGAGGACTATGAGTGGACAGCAGTTCTCCAAGGAGAAGGAGAGAGTCTGTAAGTTCCATGAGTGTCATTCTACAGCAGAGCCCTGTGTGCGTATGTGTCGGGGGTGTTCTTAGAGGAAGGGCACGTTCTAGGCCTAGGGCTTGCAGCATGGGTGAAGGCTGCAGTGCTTCTGCCTAGAAGAACCACCAGAACTGGAGGGGCCATGGGAACCAGGACAGTCGTCCTCTCCACGGTAATCTTCATCATCATATCCCATCTCCCACCCTCCCCGTCCACGTTTTGACAGTATGTCAGTCCCTGAAACCTTGACATCTTTCTAGCATTGGTTAGAGTCCTCAGAAGGACAGAGGCAGAATTTCTCACCAGTCTTTTTTTTTTAATTAAAAAAAATTAATTTATTTTTTGGCTGGGTTAGTTCTTCATTCCTGCGCACGGGGTTTCTCTAGTTGCGGCGAGTGGGGGCTACTCTTTGCTGTGGTGCGTGGGCTTCTCATTACAGTGACTTCTCTTGTTGTGGAGCACGGGCTCTAGAGCGCGGGGCCTCCGTCGTTGCGGCACGTGGGCTCAGTAGTTGTGGCTCGTGGGCTCTAGAGCGCAGGCTCAGTAGTTGTGGTGCACGGGCTTAGTTGCTCTGCGGCCTGTGGGATCTTCCCAGACCAGGGCTCGAAACTGTGTCCCCTGCATTGGCAGGCAGATTCTTAACCACTGCGCCACCAGGGAAGTCCCTCTCACCAGTCTTGCAGGAAGGTAGTTAGGGATAGAACTCGTTGGTTGTTAGAAAAGGAGAAAGTTGTAACATTTCTCACACGTGTGAGTTTGTGAACTGAGATTCCCACTGGCTACTGATTCAGAGGAGGAAACATGAGTGATGTGTTCCCAGGGACAGTGAATAGATTGTCTATTTGGACAACAATTGCCCTGTTGGAGTGGAGTGTTCACGTAGGGAAAAAAGGGGGTTGAGGATGTAAAAGTAAATCAGAGATCGATAGTGAAGGGCTTTGGATGCCATAAAAGAATTTGGACTTTATTCTGTAGCTGTGGACAGGCATCTGGACCTTTGTCCTGGGCAGAACCAGACAGAGGCTCTTCTCTTGTGTCCAGGAGTTGGTAACTTGCCAGAGCTCCTATGTTCTCAAAAAGGAGGTTCAGGACGGCGAGATGATGCCTTTTTTTTGGAATTCAAGTGTTATGACCAAATAAGGACAGGAAAGGGCTTCCCTGGTGGCGCAGTGGTTGAGAGTCCGCCTGCCGATGCAGGGGACACGGGTTCGTGCCCCGGTCTGGGAAGATCCCACATGCCGCGGAGCGGCTGGGCCCGTGAGCCATGGCTGCTGAGCCTGCGCGTCCGGAGCCTGTGCTCCGCAACGGGAGAGGCCACAACAGTGAGAGGCCCACATACCGCAAAAAAAAAAAAAAAAAAAAACAGGAAAAATGCTCACCTTCATTAGCCATCAGGGAAATGCATATCCAAACCACCGTGAGTTACCATTTTCCACTCCCTACAATGACTGTAATAAAAAAGACATATGATAACAAATGGAGATACAGAGAAACTGGAACCGTCATACACTGTTAGTGGGATGTAACATGTTACAGCTTCTTTGGAAAAGTTTGGTGGTTCCTCAAAAAGTTAAACATAGAGATACCATATGACTCAGCAGGGTATTTTTTTGTTTTGTTTTGTTTTTTAGCAGTTTTACTCCTAATGAGCACCTAAGAGAAATGGAAACATATGGTCACATGAAAATTTATATGTTAAATGTTTATAGCAGCACTGTTCATAGTAGTTAAAAAGTAGAAAAAACCTAAAGGTCCATCAACAGATGAACTGATAAACCAAATGTGGTATATCCACACAGTGGAATATTATTCATCCACAAAAATGAATGCTACACCATGATGAACCTGAAATCATTATGCTAAATGCAGGAAGGCAGACCCAAAAGACCACATTTTTTTTTTTTTTTCAGTACGCGCGCCTCTCACTGTTGTGGTCTCTCCCGTTGCGGAGCACAGGCTCCGGACGCGCAGGCTCAGCGGCCATGGCTCACGGGCCCAGCCGCTCCGCGGCATGTGGGATCCTCCCAGATCAGGGCATGAACCCATGTCCCCTGCATCGGCAGGCGGACTCTCAACCACTGCGCCACCAGTGAAGCCCAAGACCACATATTTTTTGATGCCATTTATATGAAATGTCCAGAATTGGCAAATCCGTAGAGATAGAAAGTGGATTTGTGGGTGACAGGAGCTGAGGGGAGGGGAGAATAGGAACTGGCTGCTAATGAGCTCTTTTTAGGGTGACGGCATTGTTCTGGAGTTGGATAGTTGTGATAATCGCACAACCTTGTGAATGTACTAAAACCCACTGAATTGTACACCAATTAGAAATTTTAGAAACAGTGTTATGGCTAGCAGGGACCTCCCCACCCTTCTGGTCAGAATATGTGATGGACAAAACAATTGTCCCATTTTGTCTGGGACTGTGGAGGTTCCTGGGATGTGGGACTGTCACTGCTACAACTGAGAAAGCCCCAGTCAAACCGGATGACTTGATCATCCTAGTGTGTGCTGAGGCAGCGCTCAGCTATGACAGTGAAGAGAGGCCAAGTTTAACCGAGCAATTTCTTATTCACAATGTGTTTGGCCTAAACTACCACCCTGTGAAGTAGCTAGGGCAGGTTTTACTTATCTCCTATTTATAGACAAGGAGCCAAGGCTCTGATGGGCTTAGAGGTTTGCCTGAGGTTGTGTGGAAAAATGAGTGACAGGACTAGAAGTCAAGCCTGATCCTTAGTTTCCAAGTCCAAGCTCTTTCTTCCAGGTGGGTAATAGTTCATACACATTGGTGGTACTGGTAAACAAGGGCCTCACTCACCTTATAAATGCTGGCCTTCTGGCTTCTGAATCTAACGGGGCCTCCCTCCTCTCGTGTTTTCCTCCCTCCTAGAGGCTACATCCTACGGAATCACTCCTAAACAGTGATGCATTCAGCATCCTCTCCAAGTCCAACTTCCCTGTTCCTGTGAAATCTCTAGAGGCAGGGACTGTGTCTTGTCACCTCTCTTCTTGGCTCTAATTGCCTTGCCTGGTACCATCTCTTTAGGCTGAATGGTTCTCCCTTTAGGTCTTTCATTAGGCCTCGTTTTCTGAAGCGCTTGCTGGTGGAGCTGGCACAATCTGCTGCTTTTCAGAATGTGTTGTAAGCACACTCCAAAGGTCAAACCAAGCCAAGATTGCTGCGGTGATTTGGCACAGCATGGCCTTGTGTGCAGCAGGCCACCTGGGACAAAATGCAGTTGTGCCCAAAGTGAGTGGATAAGAAAGAGACAGCTTTCTTGGCTTTTAGGAATTCCATGGATATTATGACAAAGGGCTTCATGTATACGGGGCCTGGGGCTCCAGCAAGGTCTCACAGGAAGGTTAGTAAAGCAGAAGGCACCAGTACTCTATCCTGGTCTGTCTTCTGGGAGGTTCTGTAAAGTTCCTGGGCCTCAGAGAGTTTCCTTACCTTTCAGATGGGACAATTACAGTTTCTCAGCTTACTTCATAGGCTTTTATGAATTTCAGATGAGATCATGGTTAGATGGTTTTTTTTTTTTTTGGCTGTATGTGGGCCTCTCACTGTTGTGGCCTCTCAAGTTGCGGAGCACAGGCTCCGGACGCGCAGGCCCAGCGGCCATGGCTCACGGGCCCAGCCGCTCCGAAGCATGTGGGATCCTCCCGGACTGGGGCACGAACCCATGTCCCCTGCATCGGCAGGCGGACTCTCAACCACTGCGCCACCAGGGAAGCCCGGTTAGATGGTTTTTCAATGGAATTTCATAGAGGCTGAAGATTCTATAAAGATTCCCAGGAAGAGGGATGCTATTTCCATCTGTTTATTTACTTTCTATACGGAGGTGTGCTATTATTCTTCAAAAATAGTTGCTGCTCTTTCCTGGAGAAGATTATATTTCCAGGCTTTGAGGATGCTGGGCTTGGTCATGAGATTTCTTTTGACCAATGAAATAAGAGTAGCAAAGACGTGTTATTTCTGGGTAGAAGCTTTAAGAGCCAGGGTATGGGTTTTCTATTCTCATCTCTTTTTCCTTTGCTATAAGACAAGCAGAGTTCCAGATAGAGGCAGATACATTACCCTGGGTCCTGAAATGAAGAGGATGTGATGCAGAGCCTTAGCTGATCCATGATGGGCATGAAGCATGAACGAGAAATAAACCTTTGTTGTGATAAGCCACTGGCATGTCAGGCTCGTTTGTTACTGCAGCATAACCAGGACTATCCTGACTGATACAGATGCCAAGTAAGATTATTATTTGAAACTTTTTGATTTTGTTGCTGAAAAAATGTTAGAAAATCACCGTAATGGATGCTGGCTGACTGTAAACTTCTTAATGAGAAAGACCTTGTCTTCATGTCCCATTGTTCTGTGTTTACTCCATGCCTAGTCTGGTGCCTGATAGAGTGTCTGGATTTTAGTAAGCATTTGGAATGTGTAGAATGAATTAAATGGAAATGGTTTTGAAAAAATAAAGAGTATCTTCAGGAGAGATGTCATCATTATCACTGTCAGCTTCTATTGTACCTCTTCTTTCCTTTGTAAGTCTTGCAAAATGTATTAGTCAAAAATCAATATCATCTTCTCTAAAGTAGCATTATAATAATTATTATTTCCTTTGTTTAACAGGAAATTTTTTATTCTATATCCAACATTCCAATGTTAAACATGCAACTGATAGGGCTTCCCTGGTGGCGCAGTGGTTGAGAGTCCGCCTGCCGATGCAGGGGACACGGGTTCGTGCCCCGGTCCAGGAGGATCCCCACATGGCGCGGAGCAGCTGGGCTCGTGAGCCATGGCCGCTGAGCTTGCGCGTCCGGAGCCTGTGCTCCGCAACGGGAGAGGCCACAGCAGTGAGAGGCCCATGTACCGCAAAAAAAACAACAAAACAAAACAAAAAAACATGCAACGGATAAATAGAAGGAGGCAAGCAGATCTAACTTAGCCTATGAAAGGTTCTTCACGGTATCAGTTCCCCACGGTACTATCTTGAATCGGAACCAGTTATGGTCTGGTTAACTGCACTGGGCCATAACAGCCAGGAAGGGGCGGACACAGAACGTGAGCTAATCATCAAGGTTGGTGGGAACCAGGAAGAGAGGCTCAGCTGCACGGGCTAGTGTCAGGCTGGGATGCACAACAGTCCTGCAGACAGGCAGCAACAATGATGCATTGCATGTGATAAGGACTTGGAGCTATGTAGAGGCTGTGCCACAAGACAAGCAGGCATCCCACCAGGCAGTAGGCGACTGCTTCAGGACGCCAAGGGAGGTCAGGGAAGTCTGTCGTCCGTCTTGTTCATAGAACGGATTCCAGTTTGGGGATTGGTGGGTAGAGTGAGGGGGTGCTTCTGAAAGTTAGACAGGGTTCCAGATCCAGAGAGACAGAGTGCCGGGAAGGTTTCGGGGCAGGACCCAAGATTTCAAGGCAAAGACAAGGGTGGAGGGTTCGATTAACAACAAGGGTGACTTGATGTCAAGCCCTAGAGGACGGAATTAGAAGCCTGAGACTACAGGTGGGGCTCCGATGGCCCAGCGATCCTAACCATGTAGGCAGATAGGTAGAAGGAGTGAACCAGGAAGAACCTGGCATAGACTATCCATTCCAGTCCAGGAAATGGAGCTATTAGTCTTTGCAAAGCAATGATGTAGCTAATGCCATGCAGTGGATCTGCCTTCCCCAAAGGAACGTTGTAAGTGTGGCTTTGACAAAGTGCTGTAAACGCAGGAACACATGTACATACACACACAGAGGAATCCAGAAGATTTGCCTGAAATTTGTTTTACTTGCACCCACTGACTGATACCAGACACCAAATGCAAGTTGCCTCTGATAGCCCTCCCAGGGTTTATTAAGTGGTGACTGTCTTGAAATGAGTCATTCTTTTCTCTTCTTCTTTTTTTTTTTTTTTTGCAGTACGTGGGCCTCTCACTGTTGTGGCCTCTCCCGTTGCAGAGCACAGGCTCCGGACGCACAGGCTCAGCGGCCATGGCTCACGGGCCCAGCCGCTCCGCGGCATGTGGGATCCTCCCGGACCGGGGCACGAACCCATGTCCCCTGCATCGGCAGGTGGACTCTCAACCACTGCGCCACCAGGGAAGCCCCTCCTCTCTTCTTCTTCTTTAAAAAAATACTTTGGAGAGTACAAAAAGCGGTAAGTTGTTATTAAATCCCAACACATACCCATGAAGGGAGAAAGTTTACGAGGGAAAATGAAAGACTCTTGCTGCCTGGACTGTCCTTCTCGTTGATGGTTACCCATGTTTTATCCTCTCTATCAAAGTCCTTATTCACAAAGTCCTTCGATGCCCTGTTTCCTGCCTTTGGCATCAACCTGTGGTTGGAATGTTACCTTTGACCTTGATGCTAACATGCACTCTTCATCAGGGCCATTTTCCTCTGCTACGTTATGACTTAACACTAATTACTTCCACCAGAAAATTCTGCTTTCCCTAATCAGATCATGTCACAGAAATGACATGTGCAATTTTCCTCCTAATTTAAAAACTATACGTGAAAAACAAGCATTTAGCCTTGGGCTCTAGGACCCCTCAGAACCTGGGAAATCTTGGGGCTGGTGCTTCTATTTCTTGAAGGTAGAAAGGCTTACACCCATTAGGGCAGAGATGGCAAACAGCCTGTAGGCTGTTTCCAAGCTGTGGAACTGTTTTGTTGGCAGAGCATGAAAAACTAGGAATTCCAGCTCCTTCTGAAAAAAATATTGGCCACAGTCAGCTGAACCTGAGTACTGGCTGCGCCTTTTTGACTGATACGGGTTTTCTGTAGTCTTTCCCTCTCCCTACTACCTCTTGCAAGCCACATCATTTGGTTCTGCTCACCTACCTGGGCCCTGGGGGGCATCTCAGGTGGTGAGTTGATGAAATAAGCGCTGAGCTGAAACTGCTTGATGGATGGGGGACAAATCAGTAAGTCATTTAAAAAAAAGTCCCATTTGAAAAATCAAAACAAGGATGACCATAACTCGCCTCTCCGTGCCCTTTTCAACTCTCTTCTGCTTCTTCTGTGTTTTCTGGATCCTTCTCCCCATGACTGATAAATCCCCACCTTTGCACGTTGGGTCCCTGCTCTTTTCTGTGGGTCCTCTCCCTGAGTTAGCCCATGTGCTCCTGTGGTCCACCAATTGACTCTATTTTTAAAATCGAAGTATGATTGCTTTACAATATTGTGTTAGTTTCAGGTGTACAGCAAAGCGACTCAGTCATATGTATACACACAGACACACACACACACACACACACACACACACACTTTTCCAGATTCTTTTCCATTATCGATTATTACAAGATATTGAATATAGTTCCCTGTGCCAGTTGATGCTCATCTCATGACTTTCAAATCTCTCTGTAGCCTCTCTTCCCTCCAGATTCCATTCCAGTATTAAATGGAGGCTTTACTGGGAGGCAGCTCTGAATCAAATCCTGGGTCAGCGGGGTGACCTTGGACAAACACTGAACATCACAGAGCTGCCGCACCTACAAATGGGTACCACGTAACTTCTTAGGGCGGTTGAGAGTATTGAAGATAATTTGTATAAATGCTTGGCTGTTGTTTCCTAAGTCCAAGGCCATTGGGTGTCAATGCCTGATTCTCTCCATGCTGTCATGCTGCCTTAACCTCAGAAGCCCTTGTCTTCAGAAGTGACTTCTAACATTGAGTTGTCAGCCAGCGGGGAGGCCCACCTGGGAGTTGGGGATGGATGAGCAGGCAGGCCACCCTGAATGATGGGACAAGATAGGACTTGCTGACAAGACAGATTGCTCACAGAGCTTTGCGGGAGTCTGGAAGTGCCGAGAATGGGAGACTTGCCTGGTGGCATTCTCCAATCCTGCCACATCAAATGGGAGCCATTTATTTCTATCATTAGCAGCAAAGTAAGCAAGTGACCGCTCTGGAGTTTCCTTATTAACAATTATGACCAGCAGATAAACAAAGGCAGGGGAGAGGAGAGTGTCAATGGTGACCTGGGGCTTCTTCCACCAACTTTCACATTGCTTCCTAAAGCAGAGTTTTCTCCTTAATTATGGCTGAAAAACACTTTCAGAAAAGTTTTATTTTATGTTTTGATATAGTCTCCTACTTTTTTTTCCCCCAGAAGCTTCCCAGAACTGGGAGAGTGCTAGTGAGGGAAAGGAAGAGAAAGCAAAGTAAGATTTGGTACATTTCTGTCAGTGGGCTTGGTGCAGTGCATCCTTTATTGCATGTTCCACTATCTGGGTTTGCCTTCATAAGATCCTAGAAGGGGTTTGATCATAGAAATATAAAGTCATAAAATTCTGTACCTTAGCTGATCTAATCTTTTCATTTTGTAAGTGAGAGAGAAGTCCCATGGCTGGTCAGTGATAAAAACAAAACAAGTGCCAGCTCTTAGTCCCCTCCGACCAGTCTCCCTGGGCTGAGAACCAGGCACGTTTAAGGTACCGCCAAAAAGTCAGGGGACATTGGTGAGAATAACTGCAAGAGAAAAATGTTTTCCTTCTTGTGTAAGGAAAGAAAATTCCATCTTCTCTGTACATGAGCCAGTCCGTGCTTCTCTGAGCAGAGTGAACTATGCAGAGGTATTAAAACCTCTACTAGAATCTGGACTAATTTTCTTTTTTCCCTCTTCCGCTTTTATTGAGATGTAATTGACGTACAGCACTGTATACGTTTAAGGTGTACCGCATAATGGTCTGACTTCTGTCTGCCATGAGGTGATGACCATAATGATTAGTGAATATCCATCAACTCATATAGATACAAAACAAAAGAAAAAATACATGTTTTCCTTGTGCTGAGGACTCTTAGGATTGCTCCCTTTACAACTTTCATATGTAACACACAGACGTGCTAATTACAGTCATCGTGTTGTACATCACATCCCTGGCACGTATTCACCTTATAACAGGAGTTTGTACCTTCTGACCACCTTCATCCAGTTCCGCCTCCCACCAACCCCTGCCTCTGGTAACCACAAATGTCATCTCTTCTATGAGTTTGTTTGTTCATTTGTTTGGGGCTTTTTGGAAGTATAATTGACCTGCAATACTATGTTAGTGCCTGGCGCACAGCATAGTGATGTGGTACTTCTACACGTTACAAAATGATCACCACTGGACTAATTTCCTTTTTGATAAAAAGATGCATAATAGGAGACTGCTCTTTTTCTTCTGCTTATCGGATCGTGTCGTGGCTGTGTTAAGCATCTAGAACACAGACAGCCTGGTATGGTCATTATAGGAGCTAAGCCAGCACCCAGAGCTGGCAGCATAGAAAGATGAAAGAATCCAGGTTCCAAAGATGAAAATGAGGAGGGACATTAACCAATCTTGGGGGTGAGATGCTTCCAGACTTATTTTTATTTGAGATATTACATTTTCCTTATTTCTAAAGACAATGCAGTCAGGGTTTTTTTTTTTAACATCTTTATTGTAGTATGATTGCTTTACAATGGTGTGTTAGTTTCTGCTTTATAACAAAGTGAATCAGTTATACATCTACATATGTTCCCATATCTCCTCCCTCTTGCATCTCCCTCCCTCCCACCCTCCCTATCCCACCCCTCTAGGTGGTCACAAAGCACCGAGCTGATCTCCCTGTGCTATGCGGCTGCTTCCCACTAGCTATCTATTTTATGTTTGGTAGTGTATATATGTCCATGCCACTCTCTCACTTCGTCCCAGCTTACCCTTCCCCCTCCCCATATTCTCAGGTCCATTCTCTAATGTCTGCGGCTTTATTCCTGTCCTACGCTTAGGTTCTTCATGACCATTTTTATTTATTTATTTATTTTAGATTCCATGTATATGTGTTAGCATATATTATTTGCTTTTCTCTTTCTGACTTACTTCATTCTGTATGACAGTCTCTAGGTCCATCCACCTCACTACAAATAACTCAATTTTGTTTTTTTCATTCTTTTTTCTTTTTTTTTTTTTTTGCGGTACACGGGCCTCTCACTGTTGTGGTCTCTCCCATTGCAGAGCACAGGCTCCGGACGCGCAGGCCCAGCGGCCATGGCTCACGGGCCCAGCCGCTCCGCGGCATGTGGGATCTTCCCGGACCGGGACACGAACCCGTGTCCCCTGCATCGGCAGGGGGACTCTCAACCACTGTGCCACCAGGGAAGCCCTTTGCTTTTTTTTTTTGAGAGTCACTTTAACAGCATACCGCTGGTAACAACAATAACAAACAACGTTAGGTACCAACAACAAAAAAAGGTTACAGTGTAAACGCCTATGACTTCCCAGCACAGACCAGTATGGGTTGGGTGTTGGGACTGCATTCCAAAGGTCTGAAACACAATTATTTCATTTCTTTGATGGGTTAGCCTTTTGTTATCCAGAACATTCTACTTCGACTGTGGATGAACACTGAGAAGCTATGGTGTTCGATTTAGGCTCAGGGTGTGGTGAGCAAGCCGGCCAGAGTGCATGCCTGAAAGAGAGGCTGGGTGTCATCGTGTTATTACGTCACTGGTGTCATAAGGCTGGACAAGAGTCATGGCTCTGTCGCTCTAGTAAGAGGTGGCTGTTTTCTGCAGTGGGATAGGTAGGTGTCTTATTTTGGGTTTCCTAGAAAACTCACTGAAATGGAGATTTGTATGAGGAACAAGACCTGTGGAGAGGGAAGGAAACCAGATTGGGCAGGGGAGCAGCTGAACGATGATGCAGTGCCATCAGAGGCCTCAGCTGGTCCTACAGAGCGCTCTGAAGCTGGGGGAGTCCTTTAGAGTTGTTCCCAAATAAGACAAGGACCAGTCATTGGATGGGACCTGTCCCTGGGGAGGAGGCCTTGCCATGCGTGTGGAAGCTCCCTTAGGCTGAGATGAATCCCAAAGAAGAGGCTGCTGTGGTCAGTCCATCAGCACTCAGCATTCTTGGTAGCTGGGAAAACAAATGTCTTGGTTCTGAGGGGAATCTTGGTAGCATATCACAGCATCCACTACAGTAGGATTGGGGTAAACTTCCCAGAATATTTCTTGGCTTCATCTTTTCTGCATCTGGAACTAAGCCTCACTAATCAGCTAGTCCGTCATTTTCATTTAGTGGACCTAAAATTTAAAAGAATGAGCCCCTTGGGCTTCCCTGGTGGCACAGTTGTTGAGAGTCCGCCTGCTGATGCAGGGGACGCAGGTTCGTGCCCCGGTCCAGGAGGATCCCACATGCCACGGAGTGGCTGGGCCCATGAGCCATGGCCGCTGAGCCTGCGTGTCCGGAGCCTGTGCTCTGCAACGGGAGAGGCCACAACAGTGAGAGGCTCATGAACTGCCCCCCCCAAAAAATAAATAAATAAAATAAATAAATAAAAGAATGAACCCCAGCTAAAATCTCATCTCTCTCTAATATCTTCTGTAATAACCAATCCAGACTTTATCTTTCTTGTAACAGTTATCAGCCAGAGATCTTGGTTGTAAGCAACAGAAACCAACTATGAATAATTAAGGCATAATGGGAGGAATTTATGGAAAGGAAGGCTGACAGCTTATAGAATCAACAGAAAGCTAGAAAGCCAAGGGAAGAAGCCAGCAGCAGAAATAATCCTGATGGGAAACTGTGCAGTTGTACACCCTCATGATCTTCAACCCACCCACCTGCTGTACACCCACTGAACACAGCCCCCTCTGTAACCTCCCCTGTGGCACTCAGTTCTGCTAACACTCATGCTATATATGGCGGCCCCTGCACATCTAATGCAATGGTATCTTTTAATGTATCTGTCACTTGAGATTCAGAAGACTTCTGTGAGCTCTCAGCTGTCTGAGCTGAGGCCATGTGCCCACACCTTCAATGCCAGGGAGTCGGAAGAAAGTTGATCTTTCTGTCATGACTGGCTATGCCTTGCCCACCACCAAGAGTCACGGTGTATGGCAGGGTATCCAAGAACTGGGAAGGAGGCGCACATGCTGAGTCAGAAAAACCCTGGTAAACATCCACTGCCCAATGCCTCTGTACCAGGTGAGTCATATTCTTGCTCTCTTGATGTGTGTTTTCTTCTACAGGTGATGTTCTAGGAGGTTCCAGGTCTTTTCGCTCATGTACCTCTGCAGATAGTGACTGCTCGGTCTGAAATGCACACCCATTTCTCTCAAAGAGAAGAGCAAACTCCATTCCCTGACATTAAGGTCTATGACAGAATATATGCAAAAGTTTCCTTAGTTCCAAGAAACAGATTCATTCAAACCAAGTGAGGGAAAGAGCTTATTGCTAGGAAACGCTTGGGCTGCTTCCGGATCTGGAAAGCCCAGCAAGAAACATGGTGGCGGAGGGGCGCTCCAGCAATGACTTCTGCTTTTCAGGGTGGATTCGTCTTTCTCTGGTGGCTCATTTGGTCACTGTTACTTGTCATTCCTACTTCTCCCCTGGCTTGGCTCATTTCCTGCCCCAGAGATCTGGCTCAAATTCTGAAGGAACTGATCTCATTGACTTAGCTCATTATTCTTCTTCTCTCAGGCAGAGAACTTCATGGATCTGTGGCCAGACTAATTTTTGAGTTTTGTGCCAACACAGTTTGTTCAATGACCATGCCCCCCTGCCTCGCCATGCACAAAGAATAACCTAGAGCTGCTTTCCTGAACACCTCAACTGGTGTGTGTGATTGGGTGTGTGGTGGACCCCATGTCCGACACATGTGAGGGTCCTCTAAGCGTGACTCCCTTCCCAGTTCTTAGGAAGTCATTATCACTTTTTAGAAAATAAAGGAACTATGAGTTAATATGTGTTATACTTTTGTGCCTGCTATTATGTATTATATACCTTATCTCACTGAATCCTTACATCATTCCTCTGAGTTAGGTATTATTCCTATTTTATATCTGATGAAACTGTGGATCACAATGCTTATGAACCCAAGATAAGATGGTAGAGCTGGATTTCAAATGCACAGTCGTCTTGCTCCAAACCTGTGCTTTTTTCCCTACCCCAGGATACCTCTGTTGACACATTCATGATAAGGCCAAGACATTCCTGTCCTAGTTATCAATGGTTCTTTGAAGAAAGCTTGCAATTAGGGACTTTTCTAGTAGGAACAGTTCAAAAGTAGAGTAGGATAAGGTAGGGGGAAGATAAAGGACCAGAGACAGAGGTGTCCCATGCTGAGCTCAGGCTGCTGTAGAAAAGCAGTCTTCTTCTACAGCCGGCCCTTGAGATGGCCAGAAAATAGCCTCATCATCAAGCAGTGGGGTGTTGTTCCTGAATAATGAAGAGACACTAACCAGGCCAAGGTGAGCCCTCCTCATGAGTTCCTTGCCTCGTTTGTCCAGAACCATTTCACAGTCAATTATAGCTATTGGGAGCCTCCTACCAAAACGTCCCAGCATCTGTAAGATGAAAAGTAATCCTTTTAGAGGCAGAACTTTAAGCACTTTGCTGTAATGGCCTCACAGAAAGGAAAATTGGACCTGCCAGGAAAATGCAGTTAATTCGTGTCGAGCTCTTCTTCGTCCATCCATGTGCTCTGGAGGGGGGATAATATTATAGAGCCTAGAAGGCTGTTGGAAAGGGAACGGGGAATATGTACTTGTACATGAGCACCTAGCGTCCCCTATACTGTTAATTCCTTTCCAGCTCTTTCTTCTTCAGCCTTCAATGCTGATCATAACTTTTAGTGTCTCCAGGAAGTCTTCCTTGATTAAACAAGCCTGAAATAGATGATTCCTCTTCTCTTCCTTCCCCAACTCCATCTTTTAAAAACATTGTGCCTTGTGGGCAGACCTCACAGGAAAAGGATGGGCTGGATGAAAAAATTTAAATAAAGGTAAATGTATTGCTGTTACATACATGTTGAAACCCCACTTGGTTATTCTAACATCCCCAGGGTTGAGACTATTCTATGCATTTTTCTTAACTAGAACTCGTGTTTGTTGACCACCATGGTCCAGGCACAGCATCAGGCACTTTCACAAATATAAAACAAGGTACAGCCGGTCAGTTGGGGAATGTAGTATCTAAACCCTGTTTCCTGAGACTTCACCATTCAAGTTCACAATCCTTCTGTTGCATCTTCCCCGACATGAAGCTCCCCCATCTCTAGAATTTAAGTGCCATATTGCTAAGGATATATTTTTCTTTTGCTCTTTACTATTTTATTCAAAATAAAAATAAATTTATTGAAATTTATTAAATTATATTAATCCTCCATTCTCATTTATCTTGTAACATATTCTTTCTTTTTTAAAAAATTAATTTATTTTTGGCTGTGTTGGGTCTTCATTGCTGCACACGGGCTTTCTCTAGTTGTGGTGAGCGGGGCCTTCTCTTCGTTGTGGTGCGCGGGCTTCTCATTGCGGTGGCTTCTCTTGTTGCGGAGCACGGGCTCTAGGTGCGCGGGCTTCAGTAGTTGTGGCTCATGGGCTCTAGAGCACAGGCTCGGTAGTTGTTGTACACGGGCTTAGTTGCTCTGCAGCATGTGGGATATTCCTGGACCAGGGCTCGAACCCATGTCCCCTGCATTAGCAGGCAGATTCTTAACCACTGCGCCACCAGGGAAACCCCTTTAGTTTTATATATATACACATATATATAACTGAATCACTTTGCTGTATACCTGAAAGTAACACAATATTGTAAATCAACTATACATCAATAAAAAAAGATAGCACTGGTGTTACATGAATTTACACATGTGATAAATAGTGGCATAGAACTATTTTTTTAATGATCTGTTTTTTGAACACACACACACAATTCTAAGGTCTAAGTTACTTTCTTCCACATTTTGAAAATGCTACCCAGAAGACTTCTTTTCTCCAGTAGTATTGATGAGAAGTATGATTTCAAGGTGATTTTTGTAGGTAATCGGCTCTTTTTTTTTAATTTTTTTGCGGTACGTGGGCCTCTCACTGCTGTGGCCTCTCCCGCTGCGGAGCACAGGCTCCAGACGTGCAGGCTCAGCGGCCATGGCCCACAGGCCCAGCCGCTCTGTGGCACGTGGGATCCTCCCAGACCGGGGCACGAACCTGTGTCCCTGGCATCGGCAGGCGGACTCTCAACCACTGCGCCACCAGAGAAGCCCATCAGCTCTTTTTTAAATCGTACATTTATCTCTCATGTAAGTGTTGAATAATAAGGAATTTATTTGGTCTTTGTCTCAGGTTCCTGGCATGAGCTTCTTAAACCCTTGGAATTTCCTGGGTGGTAGGAAACAGTGGACCGCTATTCAGGGGTCGGGATGGGGGCTGGTCACCAGAAATACCAACCATGTCATTAGAAGGTTGGAATTTTGAGCCAGCCTGACCTCCAGAGAGGGGAGGAGTACCTGGAGATTGAGTTCAATCCTGTGTTTAATGATTTAATCAATCATGCCCCATGTAACGAAACCCCAATAAAAACTCTGGATTCCAGGCTTCCCTGGTGGCGCAGTGGTTGAGAGTCTGCCTGCCAATTCAGGGGACACGGGTTCGTGCCCCGGTCCGGGAAGATCCCACATACCGCGGAGCGGCTGGGCCCGTGAGCCATGGCCACTGAGCCTGCGTGTCCGGAGCCTGTGCTCTGCAATGGGAGAGGCCACAACAGTGAGAGGCCCGTGTACCGCCAAAAAAAAAACAAAAAAAAAAAACACAACTCTGGATTCCAGGCACAGTGGAGCATCCTGGTTGGTGAATGAATCCATATGCCAGGAGGTGTGATGTGTCTCAGTTCTGCATGGAGAGGGCACAGGAGCTCTGCGTTCAGGGCGCCCCCAGACCTCATCCTCTGCATCTCTTCATTTGGCTCTTCCTGACCGTATCCTTTATCGTAAAACTTTAATTATAAGTACAGTGCTTCCTTGAGTCCCGTGAATCACTTTAGCAAATGATTGAACCTGAGGAGGTTGTGGAACTCCCACTTCTGTAGCCAGTCAGGCAGAAGTATGGGTGGCCTGGGGGCCTCCTGACTTGCAGCTGGTATCTGGAGTGAGGAAAGTCTTGTGGAGGATGGAACTCTTAATTTGTGGGGTCTGTACTCATTCCAGGAGGTTTGGGCCAGACCGAATTGCAGTCCCCTCAGTTGGTGTCACATGGTGAGATATTCTTTCTTCTCTTTTGTGGTGCTTACTTGACTTTTTCATTCTAGGGATTTTCCACCTCTTATTCTGGTATATTCTTTTTTTTTTTTTTTTTTGCAGTATGCGGGCCTCTCACCGTTGTGGCCTCTCCCATCGTGGAGCACAGGCTCCGGACGCGCAGGCTCATGGCTCACGGGCCCAGCTGCTCTGCGGCATGTGGGATCTTCCCGGACCGGGGCACGAGCCCGCGTCCCCTGCATCGGCAGGCAGACTTTCAACCACTGCGCCACCAGGGAAGCCCCTGGTATATTCTTATTAATAATTTCTTGAAGCATTTCGTATCTTCTATTTTCCCTCTCCTGCTGGGACTCTTTTTCTAGGCACTGGGAGCCATGCATGAGGTTTGTTAAGGGGGTGTTTTGGGTCAACACCTGGTGGGAAATGAAGAAGGAGGAACTGGGCCAAGGGAGACGTTGAGCTGTGCTGCAGTCACACCAGAGGACTCGGCTGATCTCAGTGAGAGTGGGGATGGCCTTAGAGAATTGTCCTCAGTTAAGGCAAGGGGTTGGGCTTGTGTGCCACCATATCTACCAATCATTGGATCTAGGTTGCCCTCAGAAGGAAGTATGACCTTGGAGGAAGCAGCTCTCTTCATCTGGGGACACTTCATGGAGAGACAGTCCACTGAGAGCTGTCAGTCACCAGTCCTCCTGTCGGGGGAGTATTGAGGAAATATGCACTTCATTACTTAAGTGGAGGAGTTTGGGTCAGGAGGTGGCAAACCACAGCCCATGGGCCAAATCCAGTCCAATGTCTGTTTTTGCAAATAAAGTTTACAAGGGGTTCTCCCTGTGCATCTGTCTCTCTTCACATAATCTTCCCTCTGTTCATGTTTGCCTCTGTGTATCTTCTTCTCTCCTTCCTTCCTTCCTTTCTTTCTTTTTCTTTCTTTCTTTCTTTCTTTCTTTCTTTCTTTCTTTCTTTCTTTCTTCCTTCCTTCCTTCCTTCCTTCCTTCCTTCCTTCCTTCCTTCCTTCCTTTCTTTTTATTAGAGTAAAATTGCTTTACAGTGTTGTATTAGTTTCTGCTGTACAATGAAGTGAATCAGCTATATGTATACCTATATCCCCTCCCTCCTGGACCTCCCTGCCCACCTCCCCCACCATCTAGGTCATCACAGGGCACCGAGCTGAGCTCCCTGCACTATATAGCAGGTTCCCACTAGCTATCTATTTTACACACAGTAGTGTATTTATGTCAAACCTAATCTCCCTATTCATCCTACCTTCCCCTTCCCCGCCATGTCCACGTGTCCGTTCTCTACGTCTATGTCTCTATTCCTGCCCTACAAATAGGTTCATCTCTACCCTTTTTCTAGATTCCACATATATGTGTTAATATATGATATTTGTTTTTTTCTTTCTGGCTTACTTCACTCTGTATGACAGACTCTAGGTCCATCCACATCTATACAAATGACCCAATTGCATTCCTTTTTATGGCTGAGTAATATTCCATTGTATATATGTGCCACATCTTCTTTATCCATTCATCTATTGTTGGACATTTAGGTTGTTTCCATGTCCTGGCAATTGTAAATAGTGCAGCAATGAACATTGGGGTACATGTGTCTTTTTTTTATTTTTAGTTTTCTGAATTTTTTTAAACATTGAATACTTTTTGAATATTCACATAGTTCAAAATCAAAATAATACAAAAAAGTATATGGTGAAAATTATTGCTTCCTTTCCAGCCCACACTCATGTTCACCCTTCACCTCTCCTCCATCTTACTGGTTTCTTGTGTTATCTTTCCAGTGCTTTTTTTTTGGTCTGGAAATCTGCATTATTTATTTATTTATTTTAAACATCTTTATTGGCGTATAATTGCTTTACAGTGTTGTGTTAGTTTCTGCTGTATAACAAAGTGCATCAGCTATATGTACACATATATCCCCATATCCCCTCCCTCTTGCGTCTCCCTCCCACCCTCCCTATCCCACCCCTCTAGGTGGTCACAAAGCAACAAGCTGATCTCCCTGTGCTATGCAGCTACTTCCCACTAGCTATCTATTTTACATTTGGTAGTGTATATATGTCCATGTTACTCTCTCACTTTGTCCCAGATTACCCTTCCCCCTCCCCGTGTCCTCAAGTCCATTCTCTATGTCTGCGTCTTTGTTCCTGTCCTGCCTCTAGGTTCGTCAGAACTTTTTTTTTTTTTTTTTTAGATTCCATATATATGTGTTAGCATACAGTATTTGTTTTTCTCTTTCTGACTTACTTCACTCTGTATGACAGACTCTAGGTCCATCCACCTCAGTATAAATAACTGAGTTTCATTTCTTTTTATGGCTGAGTAATATTCCATTGTGTATATATATATATATATATATATATATATATGCCATATCTTCTTTATCCATTCATCTGTTGATGGACACTTAGGTTGTTTCCCTGTCCTGGCTATTGTAAATAGAGCTGCAGTGAACATTATGGTACACGACTCTTTTTGAATTACGGTTTTCTCAGGGTATATGCCCAGTAGTGGGATTGCTGGGTCATATGGTAGTTTTATTTTTATTTTTTTAAGGAACCTCCATACTGTTCTCCATAGTGGCTGTATCAATTTACATTCCCACCAACAGTGCAAGAGGGTTCTCCCTTTTCCCCACACCCTTTCCAGCATTTATTGTTTGTAGATTTTTTGATGCTGGCCATTCTGACCAGTGTGAGGTGATACCTCACTGTAGTTTTGATTTGCATTTCTCTAATAGTTAGTGATGTTGAGCATCTTTTCATGTAGGGCCCATCCTAATGATTTCAGTGTAACTTGATTATACCTGCAAAGGCCCTATTTTCAAACAAGGTCACGTTCACAGGTACAAGGGGTTAGGACTTCAACATACCTTTTGGGGAGGGGGCACAATTCCACCCGTAAACAACCAGAAAACATTGTCATTTGCTATCTAATGAAACTTCTGCAAGATAAAACCTCACGTCCATGGTGTAGGTGCAGTGGGGAAGCAGCTATTTCCTGTTGGCAGGTGTGAGAGCTGAGCAGGTAGGAATTGCACGGGTGATTCTCTTGTCTGTTACCTTAGTGATCAAAGGCCTGGAGACAGCAAATAGGTTTCTCCCCAGTGCTTGACTACTGAAGTCCCTAGAGTTGCTTGAGCTTATCTAATAGCCACCTTGACAGGCTTGTAAAAGTTGTGCAACACCCTTATTTTTTTTTTTTTTTTTTTTTGCGATATGTGGGCCTCTCACTGTTGTGGCGTCTCCCGTTGTGGAGCACAGGCTCCGGACGCGCAGGCACAGCGGCCATGGCTCACGGGCCCAGCCGCTCTGTGGCACTTGGGATCTTCCCGAACCGGGGCACGAACCCGCGTCCCCTGCATCGGCAGGCGGACTCCCAACCACTGCGCCACCAGGGAAGCCCCACCCTTATTTTTTTAAGGAAAAAGAAAAAAAGCCAGCAGCCAGCAAGCTGTCCATGGTAGAGCCAACTCCCTACATATCTTAGGAAGTCCTTATCATCTTTCTGCCAACACTTCCAATTATTTTCTGATTGAGATCTATTCCCAGAGGATCTGCTTTTTGATGTAAGATCATACACCCCAAAAGTTAACCACTGACAGGTACAAACTGAGTCCAGTGGTGTGCCAGTCAATGTTTAAAAACCAGCTCTCTGTGAAGAAAAGGGGGAGGAGAGTCCTGATTTGTAGCTTTTGCCAATTTCTCTGGTGTAAATACTCCCACCATGATCAATTTCAAGCTACTTATGTGAAGCACTGAAAACAGAATTGGGAAGAGATGTGTACAGTCGGTTCTTATGAGCTGGTATGAAGTCACTCTAGCACATCACTGAGTATCTCAATATAGGCAGAAAGGAGTGTGATTTGGGACATCCAGAGAAGATGGTCTGGGGGAGGTAGGATTTGAATGAGCCTTAAAGGGTGTTATCTCCGTCACTCTACATCCACATCAGTTGAACAATTTCTACCTGTCTCTCTCTGGAACTAGATTATGAACTTCCTGAGGGCAGAAAATGTGTCTTATTTATTGTAATATTCCTACAATATGCATTTCACAAGTGTTTATTGAATGAATGAATATATGAATGAATGAATGAATGGAAAACAAGTGGAGAGGTACAGGCATTTCAGGCAGGGGGAACCTTCATGGTGTGGGCAGGACACAGGAGGAAGGGATGAATGGACAGGAGGTTTTTCAGTGGGCAGTCCATTCTTGCTGGAGTACAGTGTTGGGTTGTGGGGTTTTACAGTTACTATGGCTACATAACAAACCACCCCAAAACTTAATGCTTAAAACATCAACATTTTTATTTCAATCAAAAATCTGGGGTGGGGAGGGATAAATTGTGAGATTGGGGTTGACATCTACCTACTACTATATATAAAATAGATAACTAATAAGAACCTACTGTGTAGCACAGGAAACTCTGCTCAGTACTCTGTAATGACCTATATGGGAAACCCCCCCCAAAAGAGTGGATATATGTATATGTATAACTGATTCACTTTGCTGTCCAGCAGAAACTAACATATCATTGTAAATCAACTATACTCCAATAAAAATTAATTAAAAAATAAAGTGTCCAAAAATCTAGAATTCAAACAAGTCTCAGTAAGGTCAGCTCATCTCTGATGCACTTGGCATCAACTGGGGTGGCTTGAAGGATGGGGGCTGTGATCACTCATCTCTCTGGCGGCTGGGCTGACACTATACTTCTTCATGCTAGCTCAGGGCTCCCAAGACGTATATCCTAAAGAGAATGAGTCAAGAGGAAGCTGTCAACTTTTGGTGACCTGGCCCTGGAAGTCACATAGCATAGCTATCCCACACATTGTTGGTCAAAACAATCACAGCCCACACTCAGATTCAAGGAGAAGGAACCTGGACCCATCTCTCAGTGGGAAGAGTGTCAGTCACATTGCAATAGAGTATGTGGGATGGGATCTATCTATTTATCTATCTATCTATCTATCTATCTATCTACCTATCTATCTATCATCTATATCTATTTATCAATCATCTATACCTATCATCTATCTATCATCTATATCTATCTATCATCTATCTATATCTATCATCTATCTATTATCTATCTATCTATCATCTGCCACCTTTGGAAAATAAAGTCTGCTACACAGGGTTAATGTAAGGTTGTAAAGTTAGATGAGGGCAGGTCTTAAATGTCATTAAAAGAACTTGTTCTTTCTCCCTCTGGGAGCGATTCACATACTGGCCCCTGATTATCCTCCAGGGTTTCCCATGTGTAGATTGATCACCCACAGCAAGCCTGTGAGACTGACAGGCAGCTGTAATTGTGTCTTATGTATCCTTCTAAAAAGACCTTCCTAAATTATCAGGGCTTTGCATTTGATGGCTCCTCGGTCCATGAAACCCAAGTGCCTGTCTGCTCAAGTGAGCAGTGATGGCAAATCAGACCAGACCAGACACGCTTCTTGCCTATCCCCCAGCTGGCATGCACCCACCTGTTCTAGCACACTTGAGCTGGTGATGAGGAGGGGGCCCATGAGGGACATGCCGGTGACAACACTGAGTATCAGTGTTGCCAGAGCACATCTAGATTGTCTCTGGGCTTACTGCCCAACAGCTCAAAGAAGAGGCCAGACCTACAATGTCAATTCTTGCAGAACATGTCACACCTCATGCTAATTCCATCTGCCAAGGAGTCCTGGATCCTGGCCGAGCACAATTTTCATAGTTATGGACCCCAAGCCACTAGCTGTTTCCTTGGTCTCTCTCTGAAGGGTATCCATCCAGCCTGTCTGAAGGGCGAGAGATGAGGACATGATTGGCTTTGATTGCTCTCTCCAAGAAAGAGGTGGGGAGGACCTGCTGCTTGAGTTTGGGATGAATGCCGTCCATCCCTGTCCCCCATTCTTTTTTGACTTCTCTCTTTGCAACAGCGGGAAACATGTTTATTGCTGTAACACAGTCATCGAACGGAATCATGAGAGAGTTTGTTCTTCCTCCTATTTGTCAAATCACAGAAATTCCCCTAATGGAGAAAAGATGGTTGTAAGAACAGGGGAAGAACTTATTAACAATACAGAGTGCTTCTTCTTTTGTTCCCAACTTGAAATGCGTGTGGTCAAAAGTTTGGAACCGAGAACAAACATTATCTCATAGACTAACAGTGCTGGCTGGATCCACAAATGCACATTTCACCCATAATGTAAGCTGAGGGAGGAAGGTAAACATCTCCCAGCTGACATGTTAGTCCAGCTTAAATGCTTGAAGCAGCTTTCTTAAGCTGGCCCTGCCTTCTACAGCTTTTTTTTTTTTTTTTTTTCCTTTCTGTACTTTTGAACCCAACTAGCAGATTGCTTATATGCTGCCAACTCTAAAAGCAAAGACAAGGAGGGTCTGACCTCTGGGTGGCCAGCACTAAGTACAGTCATTGGTAGGACAGGGTTTGTCTGTAGTTTTAAAAAAGAAGAAGCCGACTTTAGTTCAGGAAGTTGGTGTGTTTTCTGTTTGTTTGCTTGTTTGTTTTTTTTTTTAATGCACCAAAGGGTTTTCCCAGGCAGCCTACACTTAAACAGAGAGCAGGGTAGGGGTGCTGCTTGTTCTGAAGCCTGTCAAATAGGCCGATTAACCCACCAGCACATGAGGTGGCTAATGACACCGAGGTCCCACTTGCCATCCTCTGAGAGTGGCCATTTCATCGTGCCCGTAGAAAAAGCATCACAAGGCCACAAAATATGTCTGTATGCTGGCCCGTAGCCACTTGATTGCCACAGCTCTGTAAGCCACTCAAAGCTCATATTTAGTGAAGGTAAAGTTAGAGAGTGTGGAGTCTCTGTTGTTCAGGAAATTCTCTGTGTTGTATGGTCTGTCTGAAAATAGTGAGTTCTGCTGGATGAAATATCTGGTTATTATAAAGATTCCCTATGTGTCATACATACATCCCCAATTTTCAGAGACTAGGAATCTTGTGTCACCTGTGAAGACAGACGCCACTTTTATGTATCTGTAGCACTTATTGCTGCCGCCATTAACTTGACAATTGCTGCCTTACGATATCTCACAATTTACGTACTCTTGGCTTGACTTCCTTCAGAGATGTGACCGTCTCACTGCTTTATATTCCCTACAGTGCTATCCAGAAAGGATATGCTGAACCTGTATCTGTTGATTTCATTTGAGTGGAATTCAGCGAGATGTTCTTAGCAGTCAATCCTAGCTCACGCCATAATGGTACCCGGAGTGTTCAGAATGTGCTTTAGGACCTTGCAGAGCCCCAGCTCCAACAGTATAAGCAGCAGTAGCTAATGGACTGTGGACGTGATGTTAATGACAGTTAACCCCAGGCTAGTACTTTCCCTCTGCCTGGCATTGTTCTAAGTGCTCTATTTATATTATGTTATTTGGTCCTGCAAACAACCCTTTAAGGTGGGTACTGTTATTTATCCTCAAGTTGACAGATGAGGAACCTGGGGCCCAGAGAGAGAAGAACAGTGCCCAAGGTTATACAACTGGGGAGCAGTAGATTCAAACCCAGGCAGTTTGGCTGCAGAGTCTGTGCTTGTACCCACTACACCACACTGTCTCTTTCACAAGACCTAATACATATATGGGTACATATTGTATGCCAGACACCATTTATGCAAATTCATTAATGATGCTCACAACAAACCCAGGAGATAAGCACTACTGTCACCTGCATTTTACAGATGAGGAAACCAAGGTGCAAGGAAGCTGAGTGGAGGGCACAGCTGCAAATCCATGGGGTCTGAGTTCCCAGTTTATTGTCTTAATCATCACGCTGTAGCATTCTCAGTGGAGTCAGTGGATGAATAGAATGTTAATCCTGAATTGGCATTCCATCAGATCTCCAGGAAGGACCATCCACGCACTGAGCCTTCACAAAGCATGCCATTTTCCACGGGGCCTCCCCTAGCCTTGTTCTTGTGGTCCAGGGAGCTGGATCCTCAGGCTGTTTGCCAGATGGCATTCCAGGGGCCAAGGAAAAAGGGAGGAAGTCGCCAGGTTATATGTTAATGGTTCCTCGGGGTCCAAGTTGTCATGGATCCTACACTCATCTAGACAGTGAGCACTGCCAGGAATGTGGACCATCAGGCTACAGCCTCCTGGTCATGGACAAAGTCCTGGGTAGACTGGAGAGGAGGCATTTGATGGGTGATTTACAGATATGTAAATAGTAATAATGACCCTCACCTTGCAGGGCTATTTTATTATTATTATTGTTTTTTGTGGTATGTGGGCCTCTCACTGTTGTGGCCTCTCCCGTTGCGGAGCACAGGCTCCGGATGCGCAGGCTCAGTGGCCATGGCTCACGGGCCCAGCTGCTCCGCGGCATGTGGGATCTTCCCTGACCAGGGCATGAACCCGTGTCCCCTGCATCGGCAGGCGGACTTTCAACCACTGCACCACCAGGGAAGCCCCTGCAGGGCTATTTTGAACATTGAACAAGCCTGGTGTCTGGGCACAATAGGTATTTAATTATGGGAGCCGTTACTACTGTTGTCACTGTGAGAGTGACCTGGCTGCAGCATTGTCATCCCACTGGCTGAAAAGCAGGACTGACTCAACTAATCCAACTGGCTGTGTGGGTGTTCTCCCTCTCTAAAAAATTTTGTTTTACAATATTATGATATATAAATGCACAAAGTCCATAAGCCATAAATAACTGAATATTAAAAATCATAAAGCAAAGCATCATATAATTACTGACATGTAACAACTACCCAGGTAAAGAAATAGAGTATTGTCAGCACCCAGAAGACCCCACCTCCATTCCATGGGTCCTTTCCAGGTCACATCCTTACCCACCCACAGGAGGTGACCTCCATCCTTTCTTTATAAATAAATGAACAATTTTATTATATATATCCCCATATTTCATATATATATATCTCAATTTTATTACTCTTCACTTTATTGTGCTTCACAGATATTGTGCATTTTTCACAAATTGAAGGTTTGTGGCAGCCGTGCATTGACCAAGTCTCTCAGCACCATTTTTCCAACAGCATTTGCTCACTTTGTGTCTCTGTGTCACATTTTGGTAATTCTCACTATATTTCAAGCTTTTTCATTATTATATTTGTTATGGTGATCTGTGATCACTGATCTTTAATTTACTGTGGCAAAAAGATTAGGACTTGCTGGAGCTCAGATGATGGTTAGCATTTTTTAGCAATAAAGTATTTTTGAATTAAGGTTATGTACATTGTTTTTTAGACATAATGCTATTGCACACTTAACAGACCACAGTATAGTGTAAACATAACTTTTATATGTACGGGGAAACCAAAAAATTCGTGTGACTCACTTTATTGTGCTATTCGCTTTATTACAGTAGTCTGGAACGGAACCCACAATATCTCCAAGGCTATGCCTGTATATATATATATATATATATATATATATATATATCCCAAATATTATTGTTTTGTCTGTATTTAAATGTTATATAAATTGACTCATGTATTCTTTTGAGTCTTGTTTCTTTCATCTATCATTATGGTTGTAAGATCCGGCCACATTGTTTTTGTAGCAGTGGTGTATCTGTTTTCATGGTTATATAGTAGCTCTTTATATGAATATGCTGTGTTTTGTTATCTATTTGTCCTATAGGTGGAAATTGGGTGTGGGGTAATTATTGACAACGTTGCTGTACACATTCTTGTTTATGCATTGTGTTGACATGAGCTGTAAGGTATATACCTAGGAAGGGAATTTCTGGGTCACAAGATATGTTACATCTAACTTTAGATTCTTTTTAAAAAAAATAAATTTATTTATTTATTTTTGGCTGCTTTGGGTCTTTGTTGCTGTGAGCAGGCTTTCTCTAGTTGTGGTGAGCAGAGGCTACTCTTCATTGAGGTGCACGGGCTTCTCATTGTGGTGGCTTCTCTTGTTGTGGAGCACGGGCTCTAGGTGCTCAGGCTTCAGTAGTTGTGGCACGTGGGCTCCGTAGTTGTGGCTTGTGGGCTCTACAGCACACGTTCAGTAGTTGTGGCGCACGGGCTCAGTTGCTCCGCAGCATGTGAGATCTTCCTGGACCAGGGCTCGAACCCGTGTTGCCTGAATTGACAGGCAGACCTAACCACTGCGCCACCAGGGTAGTCCCTAACTTTAGTAGATTCTGCCAAACTCTTTTCCAAAGTGGTTGTACCAACTTATTCTCTCATCTGCAATGTACAAGAGTCACCATTACTCCACATCTTCAGGGACAGATGGTATCGGTTGTCTTTCAATGTTAGGCAATCTAGTAGATGTATAATTGTGTTTGTGTTTTTAGTTTGCATTTCCCAACTACTGAAGAAGTTCCTTGTTTATTGTCCATCTGGATTTTTCTTTGGTTCATTTTTAAATTGGGTTGTTTATCTTCTTGCTTAATGAACGTTATCCAAATGGATACTTGATTGTCCCAAGTAGCATTTACTGAGAAGACTGATGTCTGGGAACTCGTCAGAGTTGATTGTTAAAATTTTGGAAGTTTTGTGAGCAGACTGTTTAAGTGTGGAAGTGTGGGTAGCTTGAAATCAGCCATGTTGGGAGAATTTATAACATGGATGTTGGCAAGTGCTATAAATCAGGGGGGTCATCTACTGCACCAATGGAAAAGACCATCTCTTCCACACTGCCCCACAGTGCCATCTCTGTCAAAAACCCTGTCCAGACACATGTGGATTTATTTCTATACTATCTCTTCTGTATCATTCTTTTCTTTATCCCAATGTCAAAGCCATACTGCCTTATAAACTGTGGCTTTATAATAAGTCTTCATATCTGGTACAGCCAAGTCCTCTCACCTCCTCAGAGTATCTTCTCATTCTTGGCTCTGAACATTTTAAATTTTATAATCAACTTATCTAGTTTTTAAAGAAAAATCTGTTGAAATTTTAATTGAGGTCTCTAGATCAATTTTGGGAATAAATGAACATTTTTATCCACTTTGGGTTCATTGTGGAAATTACTCATTACTGTGTGATATCAACTGCATATATTTTCCGTAGGTTTGTTATTTGTCATTTGACTTTGGCTACATTGTTTCTTCCCTTTGGAGCTTTATTTTTATTAGATAGAGTTTATCAACTTTTTTCTTCATAGCTTCTAGCATTTATGTCATAAGATTAAAAATTTAATTTAAATTTTAAAATTCTCTTGTGTTTTATTCTATCCTTTAATGATTTTATTAATGATTAAAATCCAAAGATTTAAATCTTTGATCCACCTGTAACTTATATTATAATAAAGATTTTTAAAATATATATATATTTTTAAAAGATGGCTAACCTGTTGTCCCAATATTAATTACTGAACAATCTATCCCTACTGATATGAAATGTTACCGTTATCATAAATGAAATTCCTATAAGTATTTGGGTTTTTCCTTGGACTTTCTCTTTTGTTTCATTATCTGTTTATAGTATCACTGTTCCATAGGAATATCATGTGAGCCACAAATGCAAGCCACATATGTAGCCACATCAAAAAAAAGCAAAAAAAACCCCTGAAATTTATTTATTTATTATTATTATTATTTTTTTACGGTACGAGGGCCTCTCACTGTTGTGGCCTCTCCCGTTGCGGAGCACAGGCTCCGGACACGCAGGCTCAGCGGCCATGGCTCACAGGCCTAGCCGCTCTGCGGCATGTGGGATCTTCACGGACCGGGGCATGAACTCGCGTCCCCTGCATCGGCAGGCAGACTCCCAACCACTGTGCCATCTGGGAAGCCCTGAAATTTATTTTTTAATTGAAGTATAGTTGATGTATAATAATATATAAATTACAGGTGTACAGTATAGTGATTCACAATTTTAAAAGGTTATACTCCACTTATAGTTATTATAAAATATTGGCTATATTCTCCATGTTGTACAATATATCCTTGTAGCTTATTTTATACGTAATAGTTTGTACCTCTTAATCCCCTACCCCTATATTGCCCATGCACATTTCCTTCTCCCCACTGGTAACCACTAGTTTGTTCTCTATATCTGTGAGTCTGTTTCTTTTTTGTTATATTCACTAGTTTGTTTTTTTGTTTAGATTCCACATACAAGTGATATCATACGGTACTTGTCTTTTTCTGACTTATTTCACTTAGCATGATGCCCTCCAAGTCCACCCATATTACTGCAAATGGCAAAATTTCATTCTTTTTTATGGCTGAGTAGTATTCCATCATATATATATATGGACCATATCTTCTTTATCCCTTCCTCTGCTGATGGACACTTAGGTTGCTTCCATAACTTGTCAATTGTAAATAATGCTGCTATGAACATTGGTATGCATGTATCTTTTTGGATTAGTGACATTAGTTTTAATAATATATTTTATTTAACCCAGTATAGCCATTATATCATTTCACCATGAAATCAATATAGAGAAACAATTACATTTACATTCTTTTTTTTCATACAAAGTCTTTGAAATGTGGTATATATTTTATACTTATAACACATCCCAGCTTGGACTAGCCATATTTCCAGTGTAATGAGCTAGGGACTACCCTATTAGGTAGCTCAGGTCAATATCTTTGTTAAGGCAGGTCTAGAGTAACCTTGGCTCTGTGGCTAGTTTAGTTCTATTACTAAGATCTGGCCCTTCCAGGGTTGGTTCAGTGAGGTCTCTTCACTCACTGGTTGGAACTTCAGCATCTCCCAGCTCTTTGGGACCTTGGGAATTGTCTGGATTACAGTGCCAGCATCTGTTCTTCCCTCAGTAGTCATACTTTGCCAGCTCCTGGGGTCTCACCTCCACATGTCCACTCAGTATTCTGCCAAAGACTCAAGAGAACCTCTGTATGGATTTCTGCCACTCTTTCTGTGTCTCTCTGTCCTTTCAGTGTTCTGCTACGTGAAGTCTAGTAGCCTCTGCTTCCTGGGCTCCAATCTGCCTCTTCAACTCAGCAAGATAACCATGTTCTGCTTGGAGTCCCTCCCTGCATCATTTTCTGGAAAGTTCCTCCAGGCAGCAAGTGTGGGTGATCGCCTCGTTAGTCTTTCTTCTCTGAGGGGCTCCCATCTGTGCTGTGGGAATTGGGAGCTGCAGGCTCCCAGTCTGATTCTAGTCATTCTTGATGGCTTAAAAAAAAGCTACTTAAAAAAAAGTTTTGAGATTATTTATTAGCTCTATTTAGTTCTTTCATAATTCCTTTCATCTTTATTAATCCCTTCTTGTTTTCCTTAATTTTATTCTTTTTATAACTTCTCTTATTGTTATTCTTTCCTGTTTATTAGAATAAATATTTAGGGCTCTGAATTTTTCTCTGAGAACTCCTTTAGCTATTTCCTACAGGTTCTGATAGGCAGTCTTTTTGTGGTCATTATTCTCTAGATACTTTGCAATTTTGGTTTTGGTTTTCTTTTGAGATGGTGGAGTTTTATGTTTCACTTTTCTGGTTCTGTTATGACTTGTTAGTTATACTGCATTATAAGTAAAGTTATCTACACTGTTCCTAAGTTTTGAAAGTTATTGAAGTTCTCTTTATAGCTTAGAGTATAGTCACTATGATTTTACCATGAACCTTTGTAAACAAGGTGTTATTCACTTTTTAGGGTATTGTTGATTTTAAATGAGTAAATGTGAATTTGAGCATAGAAAATAAATTTAAATTTACAAAAATACAATATGTATGTATATGTAAGTGTGTGTGTTTGTATGTGTTTTGTTTTTTTTAAAACTTTGGGTGCCAATGTAAGATCTTATTATAATAATTAGTGCTTAAAAAAAGTGTGGGGCTTCCCTGGTGGCGCAGTGGTTGAGAGTCCGCCTGCCGATGCAGGGGACACGGGTTCGTGCCCCGGTCCGGGAAGATCCCACATGCCGCGGAGCGGCTGGGCCCGTGAGCCATGGCCGCTGAGCCTGCGCGTCCGGAGCCTGTGCTCCGCAACGGGAGAGGCCACAACAGTGAGAGGCCCGCGTACCGCAAAAAAAAAAAAAAAAAAAAGTGTGAAAGCCACTAGCCTAGAAGACCCCAAAGGCCACCTGGAATGTGTAAAATGTGAATATAAATTTGTGTAGACACTAAAATGACCCTTGAGTAGAGCTGATGTCAAAGAGTCCCTAAAGTATTCCTTCCTCTCACTTTTCATTACTTGTCTTCTCCCCCTCCTCCCCACATACAATGTGCTAATAAAAGATCTAGATGACACAAAGCCAGGCGAGGTGTTATACCAGTCCTTTATCAACAAGTCAGAGCACGTTAAACACTTTTTAATTGGTCTTAGGAAAAGCAAAGGTGAAATGGAAATTCAATTCTCCTGGACCTTTGTTCAAAATGCATTTTTCCGTCTCTACCGTAAGGAGCGAATTTTAATGAGCTTGATTCTCACCATTTGGCCATGCATTTGTAATCCTTGTTCACACTTTGTGAAAGAAAAAAAAATTGATGAAAGAAATTGGACAATAATGGAAATCTTGTCTGAGCAGAACAAATTGGAATTATCAAATACATTGCAGGATGACTGGCATGCCGCAGCTGGGGAGACAAGAAGCATCAGAACTGGTGACTTAAAAAAAGTCTCTCTCCCCAAAATGCCACTATCAGCCTGACACAGTCTTGTCCTGCACAGAGAGATAGCATTCCAGAGTGGAGAGGGCTTTGGAGCCAGGCAGACCTGGGTTTGAAGCCTGCCCCCAACCTTTAATGGTAGGTCACTTCATTTTCCTTATCCTCAGTTTCTTCATCTGTATAATGGGGTAATAACATCTACCTTGCAGCCTTGGGAGGACTGAAACAAATGAATTATGGGAAAGTGCCTGGCATGTCATAGGGGCTCGGGAATGACCAAGAGGAGCATTTCGAAGGAAGAATCAGTGGCAGAGCTGAGGAAGATGAGAGAGGTTCCTGGCTTGTTTCCTCTTTAGAAGAAAGAAGTGGGCAGGGCCAGGGCTGTGTCTGTACGCTGGTGGTGGTGGTGGGGTCTTCCTAGCCCTTCGTCTCAGTCCCTCTGGGACAGCAAATAACCAGTCAGGGCCTTTTGCAGAGGAGTCCACTCAGGATTCTAACCTGTAGTTATGAAAGCTCCAAAGGTCCATGCTTACCCTGTGAGCTTTGTGGGGCAGCTATAAGGCAATTGAGGTCATGTAGCTAAGCACAGTTCACCAATGAGGCAATGAGTTAAGAGTTTCTCTGCCAGCAAGTAGGTCAAATAGCACAAACGGTGGGGGAAGGGGGGTTGGCCAAACATACTATTTAGGGCTCTGTGGAGTAGTGTCAGAGAGGGAAAAGAGAGACTTCTCGGCCTTATAGCTTGTAATTTAACAGAGAAGGGAGAGAAAAAATAGCTATAGCCACCTCGAGTGCTAACTGTAAAGATCCAGTGGCCATACAACCTTTTTTTTTCCCCTCTGAGACAGTGTCAAAATCAAACATTCGCTGAGGGCCTCAAACCACATGCTCAGGGTTGGGTTAAGAAAATACAGTCCCCGTTTCTCTACGTGTATTGTTCTGGACTCAGCTCCGGAGCACCTTCTGTGCTCCCAGAATTCCCTCCCTGTTAGGAGTGTAGGTATACTCAGGGTTTGACGGATCTGGGTTTTCAAGTCCCTCACTCACTTTATTATGGCCTTGGGGAAGCACCTATCCTCTGGACACCTCCGTTTTTTCATCTTTAAAACGATCCCATCACAGGGCAGTGGCTGTGATAATTTAAGAATGCTTTTCTGGACAGGCCTGTGCTACGCCCTCAGGATGAACAGATGAAGAGGTTCCATGTTCTTCCTTCAAGGCAGTGGTTCTCCACCTGGGGCAGTTTTGCCCCCTCAGAGGACAGCTGGCAACGTCTGGAGACATTTTGGCTGTCATTATTCAGCGTGGGACATGAAGTTACTAAATATTCTACAATTCATAGGACAGCCCCCTGCCTCCCCCGGCAAAGTTCCTTCTGATTTTAGAATTAGAAGATGAAGATGGGCCCACTAGAGGCTTTCCTCTTCTAAGAGCGAAAATGTCACGATCCTTCTCGCCATGTTTACTCCCTCCTACTGCCCTTGATGTCCTGGTCGCAGCTCCCTGGGAGGACGCGCTTCCCACCAGGGGCATCCTGGCGGATGGTGCCACCCTCATCCATATACATGTCCCCAGTTAAGGACTTCCCGCCGCTGCCGCCGGGAGAGGGGCCTGAGCTGTGGAGTGAAACTGAAAGGAGGGCGCCGCGCTCCTCGGGTCCTTCGGCAGGAAGGTGAGGCAGGCCCTGCGCAGAACGCCCGGGAGGCTTTGGGGGAAATGCAGGGCTTCTCTGGGGACCTAGTAACCTGCTTGGGGGCGACTTCCTGGAGCAGCGGCTCCAGCCCGCGCACAGCCTGACCGTCCAGTGCCAACACCCCAGGGCCCGACGGCAGGGCACCAAGGAGGCGAAAGCTTGCTGGCTGCGCCAGGCGGGCCCCGCCAACCGGCCAGCGACCGAGGCGGGCGCCCGGGTCCAGCCGTCCCCCGCCCCCCAAACTGGCCGTGGTGGCCCAAACCTTCGAAGGGACCCCAGGGCAGGAGGGGGAGGCTTGGTTTTTCCGCGCCTAAGCCCGGGAGCGCACTCCAGCTGCCCCCCCGGCTGCGCCTCCCCGCGGTGGGATGCGCGTGGGACCGGACGGCGACGCTGACTCGGCGGTGGCCGCGTGGGCGGCGGGGGAGATGGGGCCACCCGTCGCCCCGTGCTCCGGGGCCAAGATCTGGTGTCGGGACCGTGTCTGTGGGCTGAGCACGCCCCCGCTGGGCTGGGTCTGCGGCCGGGAGCACAGGCGGCGGCGGTTAATGATTAATCGCTGACCACCCCGCCTCCAGCCGTTCGGGAGAGGTGGGTTTGGCGCGCCAGGGCCAGGCAGCCGGGAGGGGAGCGCCCGGGACGGAGAAGGGGAGGGCGTGCGCGCTGGGGGCTGCGGGCTGACTGGCTGCAGCGAGATTGGAACCTCCTTCCTCCGCGCTCTCCCCGCCTCGCCCAGACACCCCCCCCCCCAAACCCCACCCTCGGACGCCTCCAGCCTCGGCTAGGTTGGGCTGCTCCGGGAAGTTTCCGTGAAAGCACCCGAAAGCCTGTTACCTTGTCCAGGTGAGCTCGAAAAAGCCCTGCACCCACTCTAGTGAGTTGCGGCCGAGAGCTTCGGGCCGCGCGGGGAGGAGGAAGGAGAGTTCGGAAGGTCTTTGGACGCCGCCGCCTGGCTGGCTGCCTTCCTCATGGCTTCGCCCAGCCGTCCTGGCAGTGACTGCTCCCATGTCATCGATCACAGCCACGTTCCCGGGTTCGAGGTGGCCTCCTGGATCAAAATCACCCTCATCCTGGTGTACCTGGCCATCTTCGTGGTGGGCATCCTGGGGAATAGTGTCACCATTCGGGTCACCCAGGTGCTGCAGAAGAAGGGCTACCTGCAGAAGGAGGTGACGGATCACATGGTGAGCCTGGCTTGCTCCGACATCCTGGTCTTCCTCATCGGCATGCCCGTGGAGTTCTACAGCATCATCTGGAATCCCCTGACCACGCCCAGCTACTCGGTGTCCTGCAAGCTTCACACGTTCCTCTTCGAGGCCTGCAGCTACGCCACGCTGCTGCACGTGCTGACGCTCAGCTTCGAGCGCTACATCGCCATCTGCCACCCCTTCCGGTATAAGGCCATGTCGGGGCCCTGCCAGGTGAAGCTGCTCATTGGCTTCGTCTGGGTCACCTCCGCCCTGGTGGCGTTGCCTTTGCTTTTCGCCATGGGAGTCGAGTACCCCTTGGCGAACGTGCCCAGTCACCGCGGTCTCACGTGCAACCGCTCCCGTACCCGCCACCAGGAGCAACCGGAGAGCTCCAACATGTCCATCTGTACCAACCTCTCCGGCCGCTGGACCGTGTTCCAGTCCAGCATCTTCGGTGCCTTCGTCATCTACCTCGTGGTCCTGGTCTCCGTGGCCTTCATGTGCTGGAGCATGATGCAGGCGCTCACGAGGAGTAAGCAGGGCACGCTGGCCGCCCAGGGGCAGCAGCTGCAGGTGAGGAAGTCGGAGAGCGAGGAGAGCAGGAGCGCCCGGAGGCAGACCATCATCTTCCTGAGTGAGTCCTGGGTGGAGGGCCTCCTGCGAGCCGCCCTCACCCACCCCCCTCCCCGCCCGCCGCCGCCCGCGGTCCTCTAAACTCAAGTCTTGCCTTAAGAGTGTGAGGCTGAAGAGGCATGGATCTGAGCCTCTGCATGTTTCTTCTCTCTGCTTTGGGGGCTTGGGTTATGGTCAAAAGAGCACTAGCCCAGCAGTCAGAAGGGCTGGGTATGTTCCACAGTGGCAGCTGTGCGATGGCTGGCCAAGTCACAAAATAGCTTGGGTAAAATGGAGGTAACACTGAGAAATCTGAGGGTCCAGTTAGGTAATATGGGACAGGTGGAAGCCCTTTGAGAAGGACCCAGTTCTGTGAAGATGGAAGGCAGCAGCCTTATCTAGCCCAGCTTTATCCTGGAGAACCTTTCTCAGGCGATTCGATTGTGTTCCCATTTTTCTTCTCCTTTGTAGAAACGAGGCTGTGGGAAGACACACAGGCTGGGACTCTGTTCCCCCAAAGTGATTTCCTACCCAAGTCTTAAGAAACTGGAGCTCTCTGACACACACTTCCCAAGGTAGTGCTGGCGTGTTTGCCCTGGTGGATCTGTTTCTTAACACAGAAACATGGCTGGACCGGCTGGCTTGTTCGTCTGATTCAGAAAATCTGGCTTCACAGATTTCCCGAGACTTGATTGATCATCCCAAATACCAATTCCCTTGCAGAGAACTTGTTTCGTTTTCCAAACTTTTCTTGTGATGTAAATATTTAAAGTCAGATCATCCTGTGTGCCAGGAAGGGAGGGGCCCATGATCAGTAGCCCCCCAAGGCCTCAGAAGAGGGGCCTGGTGGGCTTTCATGGAGACACACAAAATGTACTGGAGCAAAGAGTTTTTAAAAATGTCTTTTAGCGGAAGGAAGAAAAAGATATCCTTGTGGGTGTGTGTGAGTCAAGGGGGAGCTGTTGGGACAATGTTTCCCCTTTTCCCCAGCTCCCTTTCCAGTGTGGCATCAGAGAAGGACTAAATCACAGTGCTGTTTGTTTTGGTGTGGGAAACCTGAGAAACAGGTTCTAGGGCAAGGACTTAGGAAAGAAAATTGGAAGGCACTTGAAGAGAAATGGAAAGACCTGGGTACTGTCCCAGCCATGCCCCTGGCTTCTGGTGTGTCCGTACAACTGACCTGACTTTACTCTGTGTCTGTGCGAAATGACAGGAGGGAGTTTGTGGTTTGGGGATGCGGACTCTGCATCAGGCGCTGTGCTCTTGGCTTACATTTCCATTTCATAGAGGAGCAATTTCAGGCTTAGAGAAGACCTAGTTTAAATGCACTCAAGTGCAGCTCCCAGATTCTAACCTTGCTTCTCAGTGTGTTAGCGAGTCTAACCTCACACTGCTGGCCCCACGACAGTAAATTGAGAGACGACGTGTTGGGGCCAGGAATAATGACTTTAGCGAGAAGATGGTGAACTAGTGTCCCAAAGAACCATCTTACCTGAGTTAGAGTTCAGACTTCTTTTATATTTAAGGGGGAGGGGGTGTGGCTGCTTGTTGCAGACTTCTTGGTGCCGGAATCCTTTGTTCTTGCAGCTGTACATGTAGGTCAGGTCAGGTTCCTATAAACCTCCAACAAGACAGATGTTATTCTCTGTTCTGCAACTTTTTATCTCTATATGAATGGAAACATGTTATATCTTGAAAGGTCAGAGCCTTGGGAGTGGGCCATCCTGTCTATTTCAGGCTGTAGGCAACATTCTTGTGGCAAAAGCAATAGAATACAAAGGTTAAAGTAAAAGAAAGAGATCCAAGATGGAGTCAGATTTGTTCTTTGCCATTACAAGGGCAGGGGAATGAGTGGCTGCCTGTGGTTTTTTCACAGGCTCATGGGGAAAGGAAAATGAAATAAAGCAGGACTTTGATAAGGTGTTGCAGCCTTTCTGGAAATTGGAGTAAGGCGTCTGTAGCAGGTGACATTGTCTAGGGACTTAGGAAGGGCACCCAACCCAACTCAATCTCTCTCGCCCATTGGCTTCTGCCCAAAATATTCCAGGAAGAAACGGACATTGGATTTGCTTGAACATCTGTTGAAAGACTAGGTCTTCTTTCCGCCATATACCCTTAGGCATATTTTAAACTTTTAGCAGTAATTTATACTTTAGTATGAATGAATTTACTTTTTTAATCTCCCACCCTAATTTAAGAATTAAGACTGCATTTGACCAAGGAAAAAAATTATTGATTCATCTTTGTTCTCTATTGTACCAATCTCTTTTAATTAAAAAAAATTTTAATTGCTCTGAATAGATGTCTCTTCTCCTCGTGGGTATTGTTCCAAGTTGAAGTCGGTCTCCATGTTGGAGTTATGTCTCCATTCAGACATAAAATCAGAATGTCACAAGACTTTTGTGTAGAGACAAAGAGGAACTTGGAGATCGTCTCATCCAATTAGTAATCACCTGGAATGAGTCTGTTCTCTCAGCTGCCCCGTTCTTTCCTTCTGGTTCTCTCCCGCTTTCTTGTAACAACTATGTATTAATCACCCACTGTGTTCCCAGCATAGATTGTTGAATGGCAATCAGGTGCTCAATGTGTGATAATGTCTTGGGGGAATTTAGCCCATTTCCTCTGCAGGAGGTTTCCAAAGCACTTCTTGCAACTGTTCCCACTCCCAGTGAATTTCAAAGAGCTTTTAAAAATAGGAGCCTCACTGATTAACTCAAGTGAGGAAATAAATTAATGGAGTGAAGAGGAAGAAATCATGCCCTGCATCCATCAGATTGATACAATGCAATTTACTTTGTGTTTCATAAAACTTATGCTCTGGGGCATTTTTAACCCAGAACAAATGAATATATAAATTGTTTACAAATCGCTGAATTTAACATAGTGATTTAGCTGTCTTTTTAGCACTTGAGTTAACAGATGTATCAAATGAAAACAAATATTTGCTCATTTCAAACATTTTGCATTTAATGTGAAATGTAAATGACAACACAGCACAGGATGTCTTTGGAGCTCTGGAGGCAATAAAAAAACAATTAAGGAATTTTCCTCCTCATTGTTAAAAATGCTAACTTCTGCATAACAGAAGGGAAATTCATAAATCTACCCAAGATGAGGAAGTCTATGTAGAACATATTAATTTTCCTTTCTGCATCTTTTGCTATTGTGCCTCACTCTAGCTGAGGGGCTGGGTTGGTGAATAATGGAAACAAATTGGGAACTCTGGGAGGGAAAGAGATGCGGGGACACCTCCTAGCTCTCAAGCAATTTGCAGGAGAAAACAATAATAATGTGAAAGTACACATTTCTGGACACATGAGTGTGCCTCTTGCCTCTTGTCAGCTCACTGAGAAATCAGTACTAGACATTTCTTTTTGCACGGTCACAGCTAATATGACTTGTCCCGTGCCAGAACAGAGGTGGCCTGGTCTGGATTCCTGTCTCTTCTGGAGGCAAGGAACTGGTGCATTTGTCTCTTTATACCTTAGATGTTGAGAATATGCAAAATGAGCCTTCCTTTCAAGAGGGTTTCCCAGACCTTCCATCTTTTTTCTTTTTTTTTTTCTTCCCAGACCTTCCATCTTATATTTCTGAACTCTCACTTGGAGTTATTTTCAGTGCGTGGGGCACCCAGGTCCACAGACACTCATGTTTGTGTCTGTTGCTCATGGGGCTTGCTGTCAGATGTCACCCACTCAAAGTGGAACAAGAGTAGTTTAAACGAAGAGTTGTAATTTGTAACTTTCAAGAGTGTAAAGTGATTGGGACTAGGTTACCGCTACCTCCTAAGGACCTGTAGGGTAGTGATGGGCTTTCAACCACAGTTAATGAAAATTTTTTTACAGAAAATTGTGAAATTATGAAATTAAAGGAACAGCATAGAGGCTTAGGACTCTATAATAGGTACCCTTTTTTTTGGCATTCTGATTTTCTCTCCTGAGTCAGAGGGAAAGGCGAGGAGGCGCAGAGAGTGATGGGAATTGCACGTCAACTTGGGTTGATCTTGGAGAATATCTTGAATATGGACTTAGTCCCAAGTGTATCTGGATGGAAAAAAGATTGAGAGTGGCTGCTGAACTGAACTACTCTAAAAAGAAGGTTGACACATATTTGGATATTTGTGGGGTGGGCCAGAGAGAAGCAAGGAGGAGATCAGAATCATATCCTCTGGGTCTTAAGACCTCAGATGTGAGGTCAAAGTCACGTGTTCACGGGAGAGACAGAGAAAGGAAGCTGAGATGTTGACAGTGGCTCCTCGTTACAATCAGTACCTGAAACAAACTCTTCAAATTAGTTTCTTAAAATGGAGTCCAAAATTTCCCATGAAAAGAGGTTTTATTGGGATGTCATTGTGAAAAACAAAAGTGAAAATTATGAAAAGAAATTTGTCTTATATTTTGTCAAACATAGTTTCTAATCATATGTGAATTCTTATAATAATTCTTTTCAGAATGAAACAAGTGCTTCACTTGTAATTTTTCCGACAAAATAGTTGTGATAGCCATTGTGTTTGATTTTCTAGAATAGCAAGATTATAAAGAAAGCTTTCTCCCAAGAGCTTCTCTTAATTCGTTGCTATTTAATTCATTCTCATTGAAGGATGAGGATGTCCTAGCATCATCCTTGTCAATTTCCCATTGTTTCAGGATTAACTGGTTTAATTCGGCCAGACCTTCCTTTGTCAGTGGCTTGTCATTTGATTCATGTGTTTCTCTAGCTTCCCTTTCATTGACTTCATGAAATTCTGCACCCCACATACAGGCCATATGCAGAAATATAATTAATTGAAAAATCAATCTCTATACCCTTGTGTATATCAACTGATTACATGAAAATGAATGCCTTAAAATGCTCTGAAGTGCCCAAAGAATTTTTAAATAATTGTTTTCCTGACTAGTTTAAATTCTGGTGTTACTGTCATGTTTGTGTCATTAATTTTCTTAGTAAAGGCTATTCCTGTGGTGTAAAGGGCTAAGCCAACTCAGTCTCTCAGGGAAATATCACCAGAGTTAAATTACTGACACTTTTAGAGTGAGAGATTATTTTGACTCAAATGTTTGGCTATTTCAGGACAAAAGTTTTGCCTCGAGTATTCGGCTTGCTGCCTCTGTTCTCCTCCTCCCTTTACTGGGGTGGATGTGGCTATAATAAATGGTGTTTCATGTTTATTTTTCTATTTGTGATACCTGTCATAAATGGCAAGTGTCCTGTGGTCACCCTGGCAGACAAATATAATAATGCTGCTTTATTTGTATAATCAGGCTGCCTCCAAGATTTCACTTCTCTGTTGGAGAGATGCATCGTTCCCGTGGAAGGGAATATTGGAATCCCAGTTCCCATTCATTAGCAAGCCTGTTCGTCTGTCTTAGTTGCATGCCTCATGGGGGCTGCCAAAGTGTAATAAGACAGCAGAAGCCTTCATCGAGCAATGCCTTCAGCTTATTAATGCTAAAACCACTCAGAATAAAAGCCATTTGCGGGTAGAGACAGCACAGAGGAAGCATATTGAATCGGGTGTCAAGGAGCCCTGTCCTGCCCCGCTAGACAAGGTCCTCTGGCCCACCACTTGGATCACACTGTCGTCTCTCTCCGCCTTTTCCTCTGCCCAGCTGCCCTGCTGGTCTGAGCCCTGCCACAACCCACCTGACTCTCCACCTCTGCTCCTTGGCTGCGTACTGAGCACTGAAGAAAAGACTGGTTACCGTTGCTGCTGTCACTTCTTGTAAATAGAGGTGTTCAGCCTTACCTGGGCCCTGCTCGCTGATAGCACCTTCCTTTGTAGGGACTGTCAAAGAGCTTGAGCTCCTGGAGCCCCTTTTCTACTTTGAGGGACCTTGACTGGACATGGCATCACTGGAGGAATGTCTGCATCTACCCTCGCCTAGGCTGTTCGTGCTGCAGCTGCTGGGATCCCACTGATGCCCCCATTCTCAGGCCCATCAAGTTCAAGTCTGTTAATGGCTTCCCATGGCTCTTAGGTCAGGGATCAAAATCCTTAACATAAGGACCTCGTGGTCGGCTGCCCCTCCAACTGCACCGGGTGCAGTTCTCCCATTGTGTTAGTCTGCCAGAGCTGCCATGACAAAGTACCACAGATAGGGGGGCTTAAACAGCAGACGTTTATTTTCTCACAGTTCTGGAAGCTAGAAATCTGAGATCCCGGAGATGCCAGGGATGGTTTCTGGTGAGACTTCTTTGGTTTGCAAATAGCAGCCTTCTTACTGAGTCCTCACATGGCCCTTGCTCTGTGCGCACAGAGAGGGAGATCTCTCTATCTCTCCTTTTTGTTATAAGGAAGCCAGCCCAGTGACCTTAGAGCCCTGCCCTTCTGACCTCATATAACCTCAGTCACCTCCCAAAAGGCCCTGTCTCCAGATACTGTCACATTGGGGGTTAGGGCTTCACCGTATGAATTTGGGGGAACACAGTTCAATCTGTAACACTCCTTAATTTCTCTGCCCCATTCCCCCCTTGAAATCCTTCAGTAGACCATGGCCAGGCTGTCTCTTACCACCTGGTCTTGGCGTGTGTTGTTTTCTCTGCCTGAAATGCTTTTCTGCCTCACCCCATGCTCTACCTGACCCCACCAGCACCTTCATCAAGCGAGCATCTTCAGATCTCCCCTGGGAAGCATGGCCCATCCTCCCTGACTTCATTTAACGTCCCTTGAAACAAGACTCACAGTTATAATTTTACATTTAATGGTGAAATCATTTAATTGATGGCTGCCTGCCTTCTGATTCCTTGAGGGCAGGAGCTATTCTTAATCTCCGTCCCCACCGCTCTTCATCCTAGCCTAGGGGCTGGCACACAGCACACGTTCAATGAAATTTTGTTGACTGAATAAATACCTGAACACGCCTGAGCTTGGGATTGGGGAATGATGTTCTGTTTTCCCTTGGGTGTGCATTCCTCTAGAAACTTATCATTCCTCAGAATTTTTCTGATTAGTCCAAACCTAAAGATGCTCCCTTGAAAGGGATCTGACTCTTCCCAGGCCTCTGAAAAGTCAAGCCATCGTGGAGGACAGTTGAGATTTTATCTCCCCTGAGCCAAGGAACAGTCTGTGTTAATCAGCCCCTGAATATCAACTTTCACTATATGTACCTGCCAGAAGTAACCCTGAAATGGAAGTGATTAAGGTGGTGTTTAACAGTACTTGTGAAGCTCTGTTTAACCGGATGATAATGGAATGAGGCAACTTGAAAAATTATTTCTTAGCAGGCCCTTTCACCACTTGTTGACAAGGGTGTCCTCAGGGTGATGGAAAGGGGGTGCAGTGGGGGCAGTGTTTTGAAAATATTCAACCAATATGTTTTTATTTCCCCCTTAAATTGCATTCACTTGCAGCGCTCTCCCTCAAGTCTTAACCAGAAGGCTTGTCACCCCAGGGAAGCAAAAAAGCAGGTACTGCCTTGTCTAAAGGTATTGATTTCAGTTTTGAGCCCAGAAGCTGGACTTCTTGACCTCTTTGGCTAGGCAGTTGTCTTGAAAGCCAGGTTTTGGGAAGGGGGAAGAAAAGACTTCTAAACTCCATAGTCTCTCCCTTTTTTTTTTTTTGTAGCTGTGCCATAGTTCCCCAACCAGGGATCGAACCTGTGCCCCCTGCATTGGGAGCGCAGAGTCTTAACCACTGGACTGCCAGGGAAGTCCCCATAGCTCTCCCTGTAATGTACCATGAGCCCAGCCTGGTGGGTAAGATCAGCCGCCATGCCACCTGGTCCAGAAAAGATCATAGCTAAGGGGCTTGACATTTCTCCTTGGCAGCCATTGAAGGGCTTTAAGGGGAGAAGCGGCACAGTTAAATATGTGCTGCTGCCCCTGGGCTGACAGCATTTGTGGAACCGCAATTGGAGTCAACATACAGGCCTGGTTATGTCCCCAGAGTGGAAAAGAGACGACCCTTCACTGGGACACAATCCCGGTGGAGCACCTGAGGTCGGTTAGTTCTTCCTGCCATTCTTCAGGCCTCTGGCTCTTGGTTTGTCCAACTCTTGCTGGCTCTGCAGCCTTCCATGGCCAGAGAGTGACTCTGCTTGCCCTCAGCTCCTTATCTGTCCCCAGCATGGAGGCCCCAAGCTCCTCCACATTGCATAGGCTCTGGCTAGGGGCTGGCTTGGTCATAGTCGCTCTAACTTATCTCCACTGTGCAGTGGTCCGCTCATTCCTCAGTGACAATTTCAAGTCCCCGCTTCTTCCTCCAAGCTTCCCACACAGATCTTCCTGTGAACGATGAGCCATCTGAGACCCCATTTCTCAGATGGGGTCCCAGGTGTTGTCTCCCAACTCTTCTTTTTTTTTTTTTTTTTTAAAGAATTGCTTTATTTATTTTATTTTTGGCTGCGTCGGGTCTTAGTTGCGGGCCCTTCGTTGCGGCGCGCAGGCTTCTCTCTAGTTGTGGTGTGTGGGCTCTGTGCTTGAGGCCTGTGAGCTCAGTAGTTGTGGCATGTGGGCTTAGTTGCCCCACCGCATGTGAGATTCTAGTTCCCCAACCAGGGATTGAACCCGTGTCCCCTGCATTGGAAGGTGCATTCCCAACCACTGGACCACCAGGGAAGTCCCTCTCCCAGCTATTCTTGTGGCTTCCTGAGATCAGGGACCGTGCACACTCATAGTTCTTCAAACTACCCTACTGGGCTGGGGACGCAGTGGCTGTGAACTGCTTCATAGGTGCTGGGATTGAAATTCCCTGACAGTGGTGCTGCTCTTGGGTAGGACGGGGACCCCACAAACTGTGATCCTCAGGAAATCGCTTCGCCTCCACCTGCCTTTCCTCGCCTTCCCTGTGGTAGGCAGAAATCTGAGATGGCTCCTGGACTTCTGGAGCCCCGGTGTACATACATCTGCTCCCACTTACTCAATCAAACACTAATCAAGGTGTTGCAGTGAAGGGATTTTGCAGAAGTAGTTAAGTTCCTGAATCAGTTGACCTTAAAATAGGGAGATTTTCTGTGTGGGCTTAATCAAGTCACAAGACCGTTGAAATCTGGGTCTAGAAGTCAGAGACAGGGGACCTCAGAGATTCAAATCACAAGAGGGGTGGGAGGTAAAAGACATTCTCCATTGCTAGCTTTGGAGATCTGGAGGGGTCACTGGCAGGGAATGTAGGTGGTCCCTAGGAGCTGAGCACCAGGAAAGAAATGGGGATCTGAATGAGCTGAGAGGTGGATTTCCCCCCAGAACCTTCAGAAAAGAATTCAGCCTGGCTAATACCATGAGACCCTGAGCAGAGATCTCAGCCATGCCGGGTCTGGAGTTCCGATCTACAGAAATGTGAGCTAATAAATAGATGTCGTTATGTAACAGTAGAAAACGGATACATTCCCTGAACTCTGATAAGGGGCTCCGAGGTAGACACATGTCCTGCCTTAGTTATATCTTCCAAACCTAATCTCTAGAAGCTTCTCTGTGAAAAGTCCCACCTTCTGAGACCTGTACCCATGGCCCAGCCATTCATGGATTCACCCACCATTTATTGAACACCTGCTAAGGCTCAGTGATTAGGAAATTTACCATGATCCAGGGCACCATGGGATTTTCTCTGGACTTTTAGACTCTTATTTGGGGAATTCAAAATTTGCAGGTTTGAGTCCCATCAGCTGGAATTTTGAACCCGTGGATACTTTGGTTGTCAGAGAGGAGGACTGTGGTAGATTCATCTTTTAATCATCACGCTTTGGGTAGCTCTTTTTCCTCAGAGCCTGGCACTTAGAAGGTGCTGAACGAAAGTTGGGTGAATCAGTGAATGTCTGGGCAGCTTTGCTGCTTTCCTGCTTTCCAGAGCCTTCGCACTGGAGGAGAGCGCTTACATTCGTCATCATTTAGCTTCAATGGAAAAAGGTGGGGTGGACAGTGGGCGCCAACCCCAGTGCTGAAAGCAAGTCTGAGCACGAGAAATGTCTGAGGCTAACAAACGTTACCATTTTCTGATGTTAGGGTTTCTGCCAACTGAGAAACTTGACAAAACTTCCTGCTTGCACTTACTGTGTGTAAGAGCCATTTTGGCGGGCAGGAGCCTGCCAGACATCTCATCAGGCTGCTTTACACATCTCAAGGGTGGCTGGATAGCTGGAGAGCAGTGGTGGTACCAGGATCTGACAGACGGGGGTCAGCAGGCTGCAGCAGCATATTGGAAACCAAAGGCATGCATTCGTGGGAGTCAGGCCCAGTTGGGGGATAAGGTTCATTGAATTTGTAGAGAAAAACCATCTTCTTTCTGTAGTGAAGGGGAAAAAAATCCAGCTTACCTTAGAAATAAAACACTACACACAGGGTATTCGGGTAGAAGCAAACTCATTTGGTGTCTGGCTTTACATATTATTATTCTTTGGAAGACATGATCGACTCAGCAGAAACAAAGCTTTCTGGGAAATTTATGGGTCGACTTTCTATGTGCCACAGTTCTAAAGGATGAAATATCATGTTGAACTGGCAGCTGCATATTTTGTATATTTAGAGGACAGCTGATGTGTTGTCACTGTTTTTCAAGTTTGTCTCCACAGGGGAGGCAAGGGAAGTTTGCTTTCCACAGGGTGAAGAAAACTTGGGTAGAAGTAGCCTGTTCTTCTTGCACCTGGAGTTTTTCTCATTATTGAATCTCTTGAAGGCCCCTTCCTCCAGGAAGCCTTCCTGGACCGGCTTCACCCTGCTCTAAATTCTCCAGCAGGTCTTCGCGTTTCACTTTAGCACTTCATTCATCAGGTATTTACGAAATCCTAAAATGTGTATGGTGTCATTTAGACTTTAGGGATCAGGATGCTCATTCTCCCCTTCGAGGAGCTTAATATTTCTCTAGTTGGGGCATCAAAGTGTAGAGGTGGAGCCTTGTAGAAGGAAGCCTACAAATACCCTTGATGAAGAGAGGCGGGTAATGGCTGCTTATAAAGTACACTGGTTCTGGGCACCAGCATTTTTTTTTTTTTTTTTTTTTTTTTTTGCGGTACGCGGGCCTCTCACTGCTGTGGCCTCTCCCGTTGCGGAGCACAGGCTCCGGACGCACAGGCTCAGCGGCCGTGGCTCACGGACCCAGCCACTCCGCGGCATGTGGGATCTTCCCGGACCGGGGCACAAACCTGTGTCCCCTGCATCGGCAGGCGGACTCTCAACCCCTGTGCCACCAGGGAAGCCCCAGCATTTTTAATAGGGTGGTTAATTGGACGTCACCCATCCCAGAGATGTTCTCCACAAACTTGATATTCACTGTGTGGTCCATGGATCAGGAGCATCAACATCACCTGGAAATTGTAAACTATGGAGTCTTGGGCCACACCCCACACCTATTGAATTAGAATCTGCATTGCGTGCAGGTCTCTGTGATTCCTACGCAGATTAAAAGGTTGAGGAGCACCCATCCACGACATGTGGAAGGGATTCTTTAACTCAAAAAGAATAAGAAAAGGATGAATTGGGAATGACTGAACTCACCATATGTAGTAAGAACTAGTTAGAGTTGTAATAGGAATTCTGTGTAGTCATGGCAGGTGGGAATTTGCTCCATGACACTTAGGCAGAAGAAACTTCACATTATTTTGAAAAAGAAAACTTAAGTCAGGCTCCAAACCTCCATTTGCAAGGTAGTGAAAATTCAGTCTCAGTGAAGTTTAGGGGAAGACATCCCCTTGCTCCTGTTGTATTAAAATTCAAGGGGGCTTATGAGATGCGCAGAAAATGAAGCATTTGGTCCTTCTTTCAAAATAGGTTCAGAGCATTTCCTGTTCCTCCTTCTCTAGCATTCTGCTGCCAAGGCTGATCAGAGCGCCGGGACCAGCCAGTCAAGGGACTGGCCTTTATACTTTATCTCTATTCCTTATAACATCACCATCATGAGAGTAGAATTATCCTTGGTTTTCAGAATTGCCCGAGGTAATCACCCATGGAGATTTGAGCTACATTCTAACTCCGAAGTCCATGTTTTTCCCTCAGCAAAGAGATGGGCTCTTCGAATAGGATGTGGTCCAGCTGGGGGCCTTGTTGTGGGCGGTGAGAGATGAGGGAAGAAACCAGGATGCCAAGTCTGGTGCACGTTTCTTTTCTTTTTTTTTTTTGCGGTACGCGGGCCTCTCACTGTTGTGGCCTCTCACCTTGTGGAGCACAGGCTCCGGACGCGCAGGCTCAGCGGCCATGGCTCACGGGCCCAGCCACTCCGCGGCATGTGGGATCCTCCCGGACCGGGGCACGAACCCGCGTCCCCTGCATCGGCAGGCGGACTGTCAACCACTGAGCCAGCAGGGAAGCCCTGGAGCTTTTTTTCCTTCCAGTTTTATTGAGATACAATTGACATACAGTATTGTGTAAGTTTAAGGTGTACAGCATAATGATTTGACTTGCATACATCATGAAATGTTAAATAAGTTTAGAGAGCATCCATCGTCTTCTGTAGATACAAAATTAAAGAAATAGAAAAAATTTTTTGTCTTTACGATGAGAACGCTTAGGATTTATTCTCTTAGCAACTTTCATATATAAGGTACAGCTGTGTTCATTATAGTTATCATGTTGTACATCACACCCCTATTAGTTATTTATCTTATAAACGGAGGTTTGTACCTTTTAACTACCTGCATCCAGTTTCCCCCTACCCTTAGCCCCTGCCACGAATCTGATGTCTTCTTCTATGAGTTTGTTTATTTTGCCACAATAATGGGTTGACAACACTGTGCTCGTTCCTGGTACACAGCATAGTGATTCACTATTTCTACACATTTCAAAAAGATAACCATGAGTCTAGTTACCTCTGTCACTATACAAAGATAGTACAAAAGAATTGATTATATTCCTCCAACTGTGCATTTCATACCTGTGACTCATTTATTTTGCATCTGGAAGTTTGTACCTCTTAATCTCCCTCATATATTTCTCTCTACCCTCTCTGGCAACTACCTGTTGGTTTTCTGTATCTATGACTCTGTTTCTGTTTTGTTATACTTGTTCATTTGTTTTTTAGAGTCCGCATACAAGTGAAATCATAAGGTATCTGTCTTTCTCTGTCTGACTTATTTCACTTAGCATACTTCCCTCTATGTCTATCCATGTTGTCGTAAATGGCAAGATTTCATTCTTTTTTATGACTGAGTAATATTCCATTATATATATATGTGTGTGTGTATATATATATATATATATGCATATCTTCTTTATTCATCTATTGATGGGCATTTAGGTTGCTTTCATATCTTGGCTATTATAAATAATGTTGAAATGAACATGGGGGTGTGTATAACTTTTTGAACAAGTGTTTTTGTTTTCTTTGGATACTCAGGAGTGGAATTGCTGGATGGTATGATAGTACTGTTTTTAATTTTTTGAGGAATATTCATACTATTTTCCATAATAACTTCACCAATTTACATTCCCACCAGCAGAGACTGAGGGTTCACTTTTCTCCGCATCCTTATCACCCCATGTTATTTGTTGTCTTTCTGATAATAGCCATTTTGAAAAATGTCAGGTGATTTCTCCTTATGGGTTTTTTAAAATTAATTTATTTATTTTTAGTTTTGGCTGCATTGGGTTTTTATGTTGCTGCACGCGGGCTTTTATCTAGTTGCGGCGAGTGGGGGTTACTCTTCATTGTGGTGTGCAGGCTTCTCATTGTGGTGGCTTCTCTTGTAGCAGAGCACGGGCTCTAGGCGTGCGGGCTTCAGTAGTTGTGGCTCGTGGGCTCAGTAGTTGTGGCTCGTGGGCTCCAGAGCACAAGCTCAGTAGTTGTGGTGCACAGGCTTAGAAGATCCGCGGCATGTGGGATCTTCCTGGACCAGGGCTTGAATCCGTGTCCCCTGCATTGGCAGGCGGATTCTTAACCGCTGTACCACCAGGGAAGCCCTACGGTTTTTTTTTTTGTTTTTTTTTTTTTACTAGTTGGAAGCTTTTTTTTTTTTTTGGCAGAGACACTGATGCTTTTATTCACCATCCTTAGAAATCACCTGATTATCCAGCTTGAAATGCTTCAACTGCTTTTTGTTATTAAATCTTCAGATGCTATCATTTAAATGGGATAGGTAGAATAGGTCAGATGAATATATTCCAAGGGCCTCTAATAGCTTCTGGGATGATTACTCTTCACGGAAATAATGTCACAGGTAAACAATGAGGATTTTCCAGGCCATGTTCTGGTTTTGTAACAGGAAACTGAATAAATATAATTGGCAAACACATTCAACCAGATGTCTAAACTTTTTCCCCCTGGCTAACATAAGTTGGTATATCAGTAACTGTACAAAGTTTTTCTATCGTAGTGGAAATTACTGTATATTAAAGACTTTTGCAAATTCCTGGCAACTCGGCATGCTCAGGTTCTACCACAAATTCTCTCTGACCACATTTTCATTTTATCTATTGAAATAAGCAGCTTAGGGGCTTCCCTCGGGGCACAGTGGTTAAGAATCTGCCTGCCAATGCAGGGGACACGGGCTCGAGCCCTGGTCCGGGAAGATCCCACATGCCGCAGAGCAACCAAGCCCGTGTGCCACAGCCACTGAGCCCACATGCCACAACTACTGAAACCCGCGCGCCTAAAGCCCGTGCTCTGCAACAGAAGCCATCGCAATGAGAAGCCCGCGTACGGCAACGAAGACCCAACAACGAAGACCCAATGCAGCCAAAAATAAATAAATAAATAAATAAATTTACGAAATAAGCAGTCTATCTCCTTCCCTAGTACTTTCAGTGCTCTACTGTTGCCCTCATTCTATTTAAGGCATGCCTGTCCTCCTCTCCACAGTCCCTGAATTTCCAAACGGCATAACTATGTGCTCAAACAGAAAAAACAAAACACCCCCAAACCCCAGTCCTGGCATTGCAAAACACCACTTCTCACAAAAAGCGATATGGTTGCACATTTTGGACCTTTTCTATAACTTAATGTATGGTACGTTTCCTCAGAAGAGTCTCAGTGATCCAGAGACTCTTCTTTAATGCTGGGTGGTCTCGCCTATTACCATTTTCCTCGGATATATGGATCTAGAGAACTTCTGTGTGCGCTCTGTAATATTTAATGGCTCCGCTACCGTCACCCAGGCACGAAGACACAACTAGGGCACAGTGGGTTTTACTCTCACCAGAGAGGCCGTCTAGTACCAGCTCCCGGGTTCAACGCCGCCGAAGGGTCCACCTGCTCTACCTCTTGGGCCGGTGCCCCGCGCCTAACGAAAGCCTCCGCGCGGAGGCGGCGGGCGGCCTCCAACTCCCGCCTGCTCACTGACAGCCATGCTCCTGCCAAGACTCAAGCTCCGCGCGGCCCGGCGCTCGCTTCTAACGGCTTCCCGCGCCCGGTGGGCCTCCGGCGGAGCCTCGCACCCCCCAGCCCTCCACCTCCCCAGCCCCTGTCACTGTCCCAACGCCCGCGGTCCCGAGAGCCCGGAGGAGGCAGGGAGAGAAGCCCGCCCACAGCTGCAAGCCAAGGGAACCCGCCTCCACCTCCAGCTCCGGGGAAGCCCCACCGATATACCCTAGTTGGAAGCTTTTAATTTTGCTTATTTTAAGCAACTTAAAAGAAAAGTCTTGGGTACATGGATTTTTTTCCCCACATCTTTATTCGAGTATAAATGCTTTACAATGTTGTGTTAGTTTCTACTGTACAACAAAATGAATCAGATACATGCATACATATATCCCCATATCCCCTCCCTCTTGAGCCTCCCTCCCACCCTCCCTATCCCATCCCTTTAGGTTGTCACAAAACACCAAGCTGAGCTATGCAGCAGCCTCCCACTAGCCATCCATTTTACATCTGGTAGTGTATATATGTAGATGCTACTCTCTCACTTCATCCCAGCTTCCCCTTCCCCCGCCGTGCCCTCAAGTCCATTCTCCACATCTGTGTCTTTATTCTTGCCCTGCCACTGGGTTCAGTACTGCTTTTTAAAATTCCATATATATGTTAGCATATGGTATTTGTTTTTCTCTTTCTGACTGACTTCACTCCGTATGACAGATTCTAGGTCCATCCACCTCACTACAAATAACACAATTTCATTCCCTTTTATGGCTGAGTAATATTCCATTGTACACATGTCCCACGTTTTCTTTATCCATTCATCTGTTGATGGACATTTAGGTTGCTTCCATGTCCTGACTATTGTAAATAGAGCTGCCATGAACATTGTGGTACATGTATCTTTTTGAATTATGGTTTTCTCAGGGTATATGCCCAGTAAAGGGATTACTGGGTCATATGGTAGTTGTATTTTTTGTTTTTTAAGGAAACTCCATACTGTTCTCCATAGTGGCTGTATCAATTTACATTCCCACCAACAGTGCAGAAGGGTTCCCTTTTCTCCACACCCTCTCCAGCATTTATTGCTTGTAGATTTTTTTCATGATGGCCATTCTGACCCATGTGAGGTGATAACTCATTGTAGTTTTGATTCGCATTTCTCTAATGATTAGTGATGTTGAGCATCTTTTCACATATTTCTTGGCCATCTGTATGTCTTCTTTGGAGAAATGTCTATTTAGGTCTCCTCCCCATTTTTGGATTCGGTTGTTTGTTTTTGTGATATTGAGCTGCATGAGCTGCTTGTGTATTTTGGAGATTAATCCTTTGTCAGTTGCTTTATTTGCAAATATTTTCTCCCATTCTGAGGGTTGTCTTTTGGTCTTGTTTATGGTTTCCTTTGCTGTGCAAAAGCTTTGAAGTTTCATTAGGTGCCACTTATTTGTTTTTATTCCCTTACTCTAGGAGGTGGGTCAAAAAGATCTTTCTGTGATTTATGTCATAGAGTGTTCTTCCTATGTTTTCCTCTAAGAGTTTTACAGTGTCTGGTCTTACATTTAGGTCTTTAATCCATTTTGAGTTTATTTTTGTGTATGGTATTAGAGTGTATTCTAATTTCATTCTTTTGCATGCAACTGTCCATTTTTCCCAGCACCACTTATTGAAGAGGCTGTGATTTCTCCATTGTATATTCTTGCCTCCTTTGTCAAAGATGAGGTGACCATATGTGTGTGGGTTTATCTCTGGGCTTTCTATCCTGTTCCATTGATCTACATTTCTGTTTTTGTACTAGTACCGTATTGTCTTGATTACTCTAGCTTTGTAGTATAGTCTGAAGTCAGGGAGCCTGATTCCTCCAGCTCCCTTTTTCTTTCTTAGGATTGCTTTGGTTATTCGGGGTCTTTTGTGTGTCCATACAAACTGTAAAATTTCTTGTGTTAATTCTGTGAAAAATGCCAGTGGTAATTTGATAGGGATTGCATTGAACCTGTAGATTGCTTTGGGTACTATAGTCATTTTCACAATATTGATTCTCCCAATTCAGGAGCGTGGTATATCTCTCCATCTGTTTATGTTATCTTTAATTTCTTTCATCAGTGTTTTATAGTTTTCTGAGTACAACTCTTTTGCCTCCTTAGGTAGGTTTATTCCTATGTATTTTATTCTTTTTGTTGTGATGGTAAATGGGATTGTTTCCTTAATTTCTCTCTCTGATCTTTCATTATTAGTGTATAGGAATGCAAGAGATTTCTGTGCATTAATTTTGTATCCTACAAACTTACCAAGTTCATTGATTAGTTCTAGTAGTTTTCTGCTGGCATCTTTAGGATTTTCTATTTATAGTGTCATGTCATCTGCAAACAGTGACAGCTTTACTTCTTCCTTTCCAATTTGTAGTCCTTTAATTTCTTTTTCTTCTCTGATGGCCTTGGCTAGGGCTTCCAAAACTATGTTGAATAATAGTGGTGAGAGTGGACATCCTTGTGTTGTTGCTGATCCTAGAGGAAATGCTTTCAGTTTTTCACCATTGAGGATGATGCTTGCTGTGGGTTTGTCACATATGGCCTTCATTATGTTGAGGTAGGTTCCCTCTATGCCCACTTTCTGGAGAGTTTTTTTTTTTATCATAAATGGGTGTTGAATTTTGTCAGAAGATTTTTCTGCATCTGTTGAGATGATCATATGGTTTTGATTCTTCAATTTGTTAATATGGTGTATCACATTAATTATTTTGTGTATATTGAAGAATCCTTGCATCCCTGGGATAAATCCCACTTGATCATGGTGTATGATCCTTTTAATGTATTGTTGGATTCTGTTTGCTAGTATTTTGTGGAGGATTTTTGCATCTATGTTCATCAGTGATATTGATCTGTAATTTTCTTTTTTTGTGATATCTTTGTCTGGGTCTGGTATCAGGGTGCTGGTGGCTTCGTAGAATGAATTTGGAAGTGTTTCTCCCTTAGCAGTTTTTTGGAAGAGTTTGAGAAGGAGAGGTATTAGCTCTTCTCTAAATGTTTGATAGAATTCACCTGTGAAGCCATCTGGTCTTGGGCTTTTGTTTGTTGGAAGATTTTTAATTACAGTTTCAATTTCATCACCTGTGATTGGTCTGTTTATATTTTCTAATTCTTCCTGGTTCAATCTGGGAAGGTTGTACCTTTCCAAGAATTTGTCCATTTCTTCCAGGTTGTCCATTTTATTAGAATATAGTTGCTTGTAGTAGTGTCTTATGATCTTTTGTATTTTTGTGGTGTCAGTTGTAATCTCTCCTTTTTCATTTCTAATTTTATTGATTTGAGTTGTCTCTCTTTTTTTCTTGATGAGTCTGGCTAAAGGTTTATCAATTTTGTTTATCTTCTCAAGGAACCAGCTTTTAATTTTATAATCTTTGTCATTGTTTTCTTTGTTTCTATTTCATTTATTTCTGTTCTGATCTTTATGATTTGTTTCCTTCTCCTAACTTTGGGTTTTCTTTGTTCTTCTTTTTCTTGTTGGTTTAGGTGTAACGTTTGATTGTTTATTTGAGATTTTTCTTGTTTCTTGAGGTGAGCTTGAATTGCTATGAACTTCCCTCTTAGAACTGCTTTTGCTCTATCTCATAAGTTTTGGATCATTGTGTTTCCATTGTCATTTGTTTCTAGGTATTTTTTGATTTCCTCTTTGATTTCTTCAGTGATCTCTTGATTATTTAACAGCGTGCTGTTTAGCCTCCATCTATTTTTGTATTTTACGGGTTTTTTTTTGTGTAATTCAGTTCTAATCTCAAAGCGTTGTGGTCAGAAAAGATGCTTGATACGACTTCAATTTTCTTAAATTTTCCAAGTCTTGATTTGTGACCCAAGATATGATATGTTCTGGAGAATGTTCCACGTGCAATTGAGAAGAAAGTATATTCTTCCGCTTTTGGATGAATGCCCGAAAAATATCAATTAAGTCTCTCTGGTCTGCTGTATCATTTAAAGCTTGTGTTTCCTTATTTATTTTCTGTCTGGATGATCTGTCTATTGGTGTATGTGGGGTGTTAAAGTCCCCCATTATTATTGTGTTACTGTCGATTTCTCCTTTTATGGCTGTTAGCATTTGCCTCCTGTATTGAGGTACTCCTATGCTGGGTGCATAAATATTTATGATTGTTACGTTTTCTTATTGGATTGATCCCTTGATCATTATGTAGTGTTCTTCCTTATCTCTTGTAAATGTCTTTATTTTAAAGTCTATTTTATCTGATATGAGTATTGCTACTCCAGCTTTCTTGTGATTTCCATTTGCATGGAATATCTTTTTCTATCCCCTCACTTTCAGTCTGTATATGTCCCTAGGTCTGAAGTGGGTTTCTTGTAGACAGCATAAATAAAGGTCTTGTTTTTGGATCCATTCAGCCAGTCTGTTTCTTTTGGTTGGAGCATTTAATCTATTTACATTCAAGGTGATTATTGATATGTATGTTCCTATTACCATTTTCTTAATTGTTATGTGTTTGTTTTTGTAGGTCCTTTTCTTCTCTTGTGTTTCCCACATAGAGAAGTTCCTTTAGCATTTGTTGTAGAGCTGGTTTGGTGGTGTGGAATTCTCATAGCTTTTTCTTGTCTGCAAATCTTTTGATTTCTCCACCGAATCTGAATGAGATCCTTGCCGGGTAGAGTAATCTTCATTGTAGGTTTTTCCCTTTCATCATTTAAAATATGTCCTGCCACTCCCTTCTGGCTAGCAGAGTTTCTGCTGAAAGATCAGCTGTTAACCTTATGGGGATTCCCTTGTATGTTATTTGTTGCTTTTCCCTTGCTGCTTTTAATGTTTTTTCTTTGCATTTAATTTTTGATAGCTTGATTAATATGTGCCTCGGTGTGTTTCTCTTTGGGTTTATCCTGTATAAGACTCTCCGTGCTTCCTGGACTTGATTGGCTATTTCCTTTTCCATGTTAGGGAAGTTTTCAACTATAATCTCTTCAAATATTTTCTCAGTCCCTTTCTTTTTCTCTTCTTCTCCTGGGACACCTATAATTTGAATGTTGGTGCATTTAATGTTGTCCCAGATGTCTCTGAGACTGTCCTTAATTCTTTTCATTCTTTTTTCTTTATTCTGCTCTGTGGCAGTTATTTCCACTATTTTGTCTTCCACCTCACTTATCCGTTCTTCTGCCTCAGTTCTTCTGCTATTGATCCCTTCTAGAGTATTTTTAATGTCAGTTATTGTGTTGTTTGTCACTGTTTGTTTGCTCTTTAGTTCTTCTAGATCCTTGTTCATTGTTTCTTATATTTTCTCCATTCTGTTTCTGAGATTTTGGATCATCTTTACTGTCATTACTTTGAATCCCTTTTCAGGTAGTTTGCCTATTTTGTCGTCATTTATTTGGGCTTGTAAGTTTTCACCTTGCTCCTTCATCTGCAACATATTTTTTTGTCATTTCATTTTTTTTTTTTTTTTTTGATGGGTGGTGCTGTATTCCTGTCTTACTGGTTGTTTGGCCTGAGGCATCCAGCACTAGAGTTTGCAGGCAGTTGGATAGAGCTGGGCCTTGGTGCCAAGATGAGGACCTCCGGGAGGCCTCACTCCAATTAATATTCCCTGGGGCCTGAGGTTCTCTGTTACTCCAGCGGTTTGAACTCAGAGCTCCCACCGCAGGAGCTTGGGCCCAACCTCTGGCCTGGGAACCAAGATCCCACAAGCAACGTGGTGAGGCCAAAAAAAAAAAAAAAAAGAAAAAATGGAGCAGTGCAATAAAAAAGAATAAATAACAAAATAAAATTAGAAAAACAAAAAATATATTAGGAAAAATAAAAACATAATTGAAACAACTGCAATAAGGTAAAACAAAACCACAAGAGAAAAAATAAAAAAGGGGGGGAGCCAGCCAAAAGGAATAGAACAATAACAACTTATAAAGAATAAAAGAAAATGATCAAAATAAAAGATTTATTAGAAAAAATAAAGATATAAATGAATCAACAACGACTCAACAACAAGGTAAAACAGAACCCCAATCTAAAAGAGGGGAAAAGATAAAGAAAAAAACCCAAACCTTGGTTACGTGGGGGTGGAGTTGAGGCGGAGGTGGAACTTAGGCAGGGGCAGGGTTTAGGGTGGGGCGGGACCTGGGTGGGGAGGTGAGGTGGTGACGTTTGAGTGTGGGTTGGAGCCTAGGCTCAGGACCCATGCAGCTGGTAAAGGCCTTAGGGGTGCAGCCTAGGCGGGGCGTTGTTGAAGCACGGGGCCTCTGCTTAGGACCGGCCTGGAAGTGGAGAGCCAGCAAGTCTAAAGGGCTGCCTCTGGAGTGTGAAGTTCCAGTGTTTGGCGGTAAGGCCCTGGGTGAGGGTGTGTGGGTGGGGTTTAGGCCCAGCGCAGTTGGAGGGGGTCTCAGAGGGGGTCTCCGAGTGTAGAGGTGGGGCCCTGGGGCAGGGCTTGGGCTCTGCATGGCAAGAGGGAGACTCTGAGGGCAGAGGCTTAGGCCTGGGAGCCCAACAGGCTCCCTGGTGACTAAGTGGACAGGGAAAGCGCTGGCCGCATTCCCTTCCTTCCTCCGTGTCCCCCCATGTCTCCCCCAGGGTCTCCCCTGTTCCCGCTGGACCCCGAACCGTGGGTGGGTCCTGCTGGCTGTAGGAACTCCTCCCCTCCCCCAGCTGCCCCTAAGGCGTGCCAGTCCCGTAGGTCCGGCCTTTACTTGGGCTCCCCCTTCCCTCTCTCCCATCCCCTCAGGATCCGCCCGGCTGGAGGGGGCCTCGGTGGGCAGAGCATCAGTCCCAGTAACCCAGCAGGCTCCCGGGGGCCCAAGAGGGCAGGGGAAAACTGGCCACTCTTCCTTTTGATTCTCTGCCCTCCCAGTGGTCCCCCAATTAGCTCCTTCAGGGGTGGGATCCCTTCCCCTCCCCCAGCCACCCCTCAGGGGTGCCAGTCCGGTCCCGCCTCCACTTCTCCTCCCCCCCACACACCCCACGTCTTACCCGGTCGCTGGGGGTTCCTCCCGTCCCCTTAGGTGTCCGTGGTCCCCCCACTGGTGCCCGGTAGGCGCCCCAGTTGTGTGGAGACGGGAATTCTGCGTCCTTTTAGCCTGCCATCTTGACTCCTCCCCTCATGGTGGTTTTGATTTGCATTCCCCTAATGATTAGTGATGTTGAGCGTCTTTTCATGTGCTGGTTGGCCATGTATATGTTCTTTGGAAAAGTGCCTATTCAGGTCCTCTGCCCATTTTTTAATTGGGTTGTTTGCTTCTTTGATGTTGAGTTGTATGAATTCTTTGTATATTCTGGATATTACTCCTTATCAGATATATCATTTCCAAATATTTTCTCCTATTCAGTAAGCAACCTTTTTGTTGTCTTGATAGTTTCCTTCTCTGTGCAAACACTTTTGGATGTAGTCTCATTTGTTTATTTCTGTTTCCTTTGCCTGAGGAGATAGAACCATGAAATATTATTAAGGGTGATGTCAAAGAGCATATTGCCTATGTTTTCTTCTAGAAGTTTTATGGATTTAGGTCTTACGTTTATGTGTTTAATCCATTTTGGGTTTATTTTTATATACGGTGTGAGAAAGTAGTCCAGTTCGATTCTTTTGCTTGTAGTTGTCCAGTTTTCCAAACATCATTTATTAACAGGCTGTCCTTTCCCCATTGTATATTTTTGCCTCCTTTGTCATAGATTATTTACCCATAAAAATGTGGCTTTATTTCTGGACTCTCTATTCTGTTTCATTGATCTATGTGTCTGTTTATGTGCCACTACCATACTGTTTTGATTACTGTAGCTTTGTAGTTTAGTTTGAAATCACGGAGCATGATACCTCCGGCTTTTTTCTTCTCTAGATTGTTTTGGCTATTCAGGGTCTTTTGTGTTTCTATAGAAATTTTGGAATTATCTGTTGTAGTTATGTGAAAAATGGCATTTTGATAAGGATTTCATTGAATCTGTAGATTGCCTTGGGTAGTATGGTCATTTTAACAATATTAATTCTTCTAGTCCATGAGCATGGTATGTCTTTCCATCTGTTTCTGTCATCTTCACGTTCCTTTCATCAGTGTCTTATCGTTTTCTGAGCACAGGCCTTTTATCTCCTTAGATTTATTTCTAGGTATTGTAGACTTTTGATGCAAATGAAAATGGGATGTTTAAAAAATTTCTTCCTTACGGTTTGTTGTTAGTACATAGAAAAGCAACAGATTCTGTATATTAATTTTCCAACTTTACAGAATTTATTGATGAGTTCTAGTAGGTTTTTGGTGACATCTTTAGGATTTCCTATGTTTAACACCATGTCATCTGCAAACAGTGACAGTTTTAATTTTTCCTTTCCAATTTGGATTCCTTTTTTTTTTTTTTTTGAATGATTGCCGTGGCTAGGGCTTCCAATACCATGTTGAATAAAAGTGGCAAGAGTGGGCATCCTTGTCTGGTTCCTGATCTTAGAGGAAATGCTTTCATTTTCACTGTTGAGTATGATGTTAACTGTGGGCTTGTCATAAATGGTCTTTATTATGTTGAGGTATGTTCCCTGTATACCCACATTCTGGAGAGCTCTTATCATAAATGGATGTTGAATTTTGTCACAGTTTTTTCTCTATTTATTGAGATGATCATATGGTTTTTATTCTTCAGGTTGTTAATGGGGTGTACCACAATGATTGATTTGTGGATACTGACCCATCTTTGTATCCCTGGGATAAATCCCACTTGGTCATTGGTGTATGATCCTTTTAATGTAATATTGAATTCAGTTTGCTAATATTTTCTTGAGAATTTTAGTATCTATGTTCATCAGTGATATTGGCCTGTAATTTTCTGTGTGTGTGATATTTTTTTCTGGTTTTGCTATCAGGGTGATGCTGGCCTCATAGAATGAGTTCAGAAGCATTTTTTCCTCTGCAGTTTTTGTCAATAATATGAGAAGGATTGGTGTTAACTCTTCTTTAAAAGTTTGATAGAGCTCACCTGTGAAGCCATCTGGTCCTGGATTTTGTTTGTCGGGAGTTTTTTTTTTTTCTTTCTTACTGATTCAGTTTCATTACTGGGATTGGTCTGTTCATATTTTCTGTTTCTTCCTGGTTTAGTCTTGGGAGATTGTACATTTCTAGGAATTTGTCAATTTCTTCTAGGTTGTCCATTTTATTGGCATATAGTTGTTTGTAATAGTCTCTTATGATCCTTTATATTTCAATGTTGTCAGATATACCTTCTCGTTTTTTATTTCTGATTTTATTGATTTGGGTCCTCTCTCTTTTTTTCCTATTGAGTCTAGCTAAAGGTTTATCAGTTTTGTTTATCTTTTTAAAGAACCAGGTTTTGTTACATTACTCTTTTCGATTGTTGTTTAGTGTCTGTCTCATTTATTTCTGCTCTGATTTTTATTATTTCTTTCCTTCTACTAACTTTGGGTTTTGTTTGTTCTTCTTGTTCTAGTTCCTTTAGGTGTATGGTTAGGTTGTTTAATTGACATTTTTTCTAGTTTCCTGAGGTAGACTTTTATTGCTACAAAATTCTTTCTTAGAACTGCTTTTTCTGTGTCCCATAGATTTTGGATCATTGTATTTTTGTTTTCGTTTGTCTCTAGGTATTTTTTTATTTCCTCTTTGATTTCTTCAGTGGACCTTTGGTTGTTTAGTCGCATATTGTTTAGCCTCCATGTGTTTGTGCTTTTTCCAGTTTTTTTTTTTTGAGGTTGATTTCTAGTCTCATAGCATTGTGGTCAGAATGATATGATTTCAATCTGCTTAAATTTACTAACACTTGTTTGTGGACTAGCATGTAATCTATCCTGGAGAATGTTCCATGTGCACTTGGAAGGAATGGATATTCTGCTGCTTTTTGATGGAGTGTTTTATACATATCTATTAACAGTGTAATGTTAAGGCCAGGTTTTCTTACTGATTTTCTGTCTGGGTGACCTGTCCATTGAGGTAAGTGGGGTGTGAAAGTCTCCTCCTATTATTGTGTTACTGTCAGTGTCTTCCTTTGAGTCTGTTAAACTTTGCTTTGTGTATTTAGGTGCTCCTATGTTGGGTGCATATACATGTGCAATTGTTTTATCTTCTTTTTGGATTGACCCCTTGATCATTATGTAGTATCCTTCTTTGTCTCTTGCAACACTCTTTGATTTAGACTATTTTGTCTGATACAAGTATTGCTACCCTGGTTTTCTTTGTTTCCATTTGCATGGAATACCTTTTTCCATCTCTCATTTTCCATCTGTTTGTGTCTTTAGGTCCTAAGTGAGTCTTTTGCAGGCAGCATATATATGAATCTTGTATTTATTCAGCCACTCTTTGTCTTTTGATTGCAGCGTTTTGTCCATTTACATTTAAAGTACTTATTGATAGGTATGTACTTATTGCCATTTTGTTAATTTAGGGGAGTTGTTTTTGAGGGGTTTTTTGTTCTTCTTTTGCTCTCTTCTGTTGTGCTTTGATGGTTATCTTTAGTGTTTTGTTTGGATTACTTTCTCATTTTTTGTGTGTATCTATTATAGATTTTTGGTTTGTGGTTACTATGAGGTTTATATATAGTAATCTATCTTTGTGGCCGTTTTAAGTTGCTGATCTCTTAAGTTTGAACACATTTTAACAACCGTGTATTTGTACCTCCCCATGTTTACTCTTTTTGACATCATATTTTACATACTTTTATTTTGTGTATTCCTTAACTACTTATTGTAGGTGTAGATGATTTTATTACTTTTGTCTTTAACCTTCCTACTAGCTTTATAAATGGTTAATTTACTACCTTTGCTCTATATTTGCCTTTAGCAATGAGATTTTTCCTTTCATAATTTTTGTATTTCTAGTTGTGGCCTTTTCTTTTCTGCTTGAGAATTCCCTTTAACATTTCTTGTAAAGCTGGTTTCATGGTGCTGAAATATTTTAGTTTATGCTTATCTGTAAAACTTTTGATCTCCATCAAATCTGAATGAGAGCCTGTTTTTTAGAGTATCCTTGGTTGTAGATTTTCCCCTTTCATCACTTGAAATATATTGTGCTATTCCCTTCTGGCCTGCAAATTTTCTGCTTAAAAGTTAGCTGATAGGCTTTTGGGAGTTACTCTGTATATAACTTGTTGTTTTTCCCTTGCTGCTTTTTTTTTTTTTTTGTGGTACGCGGGCCTCTCACTGCCGTGGCCTCTCCCATTGCGGAGCACAGGCTCCGGACGCGCAGGCTCAGCGGCCATGGCTCACGGGCCCAGCCGCTCCGCGGCATGTGGGATCTTCCCAGACCCGGGCACGAACCCGTGTCTCCTGCGTCAGCAGGCGGACTCTCAACCACTGTGCTACCAGGGAAGCCCAGGTTAGGGAAGTTTTTAGCTAGTATGTTTTCAAATATGTTCTCTGCCCCCTTTTCTGTCTCTCTCCTTCTGAAACCCCCTCTAATGCAAATGTTAGTAAGCTTGATGTTGTCCTAGAGGTCTCTTAAACTGCCCTCATTTTAAAAAGTTCTTTTGAAAATTTTCTATTCAACTTGAGCTACTCTGTCTTCCAGTTCATTGATTCCCTTCCTCTGTATTATCTAATCCACTGTTGATTCCTTCTAGTGTGTTTTTTTAAATCTAAGTTATTTTATTCTTCAGCTCTGTTGGTTCTTCTTTATATTTTCTACACTCCTTTTTAAATTTCTCACTGTGTTCATCTGTTCTTCTCCTGAGTTCTTTGAGCATCTTTACAGTCATTACCTTTAACTCTTTATCTGGTATATTGTGTATAAGAACTTCACTTAGTTCTTCTTCTGGGGTTTCATCTTGTTCCTTTGTTTGGAAAATATTCCCTTGTTGCCTCATTTTGCCTAATTCACTGTTTTTATTTCTATGTATTTGATAGGTTGGTTACATTTCCTGATCTTAGAGAAGTGGTCTTATGTAGGAGATGTCCTATGGGGCCCAGCAGTGCAGTCCCTTCTGGTTACCAGAGCTGTATACTCTAGGGGTCCCCACTATGTGGGCTGTTTGGGTCCTTCTGTTATTTTAGGCTGACTGCTGTGGGTGGTGTGATAGGTGGCCCCTGGTCTGGTTGGTTGCCAGGCCCTGCCTTGTGTGGAGGCTGCTGGCCTACTGGTGGGTAGGTGGCTGTGGAGCCCCTGGGAATCCTGGAGCTAATCCTGGCCTACTTGTGGGTGGAGCTGGGATGGGATGGCTGGCTGCAGGGGCTGGGAGTCCGGGGTAGTTTTAGCTTGCTGGTGGGCAGGACTATGGTGGGGGGTATTGGTTCTGGGTTGCTGCTGGCCTGCTGGTGGGTGGGCCTGGTCTTGGCTCTGCTTTTGCAGGGTCATGGTGGTCCTCAGGCTTGTGTCCACCTGCTGGTGGGCGAGGCTGGGGCCCTGGGGGTCTCCAGTATGGTGTTTGCTTGCTAGTGGATGATGCTGTGTCCTAGGGCTAGTGCCAGGTCCTGGACCCTCTGGTGGGTGAGGTCAGGTCCTGGACCCTCTGGTGGGTGAGGTCAGGCCTGAGGCAGCTGGGAGAAAATGGGGTACTATGGCAGCCAGCCTGCTGGTGGGCAGAGCTGTGTCTCCACCCAGCTAGTTCCTTGGCCTGGGGCATCCCAGGACCGGTGCTGACCGGGCTGGCGGGTTGGGCTGGGTCCCAGGACTAATAAACTAGAGGGAGGATTCCAGAATGGAGCTTGTCAGCAGCGTCCTCATGTTAGGATGAACTTCACTGAATGGCTCATGCTAGCATTTGTGTACCTAGAGTGATTCCCAGTTGCCTCCAAGATCAACAAGTGGGTCTGACCCAGGCTTCTTTCAAATTATTGCTTTTGCCCTGGGTCCTAGACTATGTGAGATTTTATGTGCATCCTTTAAGAGTAGAGTCTCTGTTTCCCACAGCCTGTGGCTCCCCCAACAGTAAGCCCCACTGACCTCCAAAGCCAAACATTCTGGGGGCTTGTCTTCCTGGTGTGGGACCCTGGGCTAGGCAGCCCGCTGCGGGGCTTCGATCCCTCGCTCCTTGGGAGAACCTCGGCAGTCGTAATTATCCTCTCATTTGTGGGTCGCCTACCTGGGGGTGTGGGTCTTGACTGTACCGTGTCCCAGCTCCTCCTACCCATCTCATTGTGCTTCCTTCTTTATATCTTTAGTTGTAGAAGATCTTTTCTGCTAACCTTCAGGTCCTTCTCGTGAGTAGTTGCTCTGTAAATAGTTGCACTTTTGGGGTGCCCACGGGAGGAGGTGAGCTCAAGGTATTCTTACTCTGCCATCTTGGCCTCTCCTCCTCGGGACTTTCCTTCTCTTTGAGTCCTGCTTCCTCAAAGTCGTGATCAGAAACTTGCTTTCCTAGAATCCCTTGCAGGTCGGGTGCAGCATGTGACGTGGGCCGCATCACTCATCTGCCCTGGCACGAGATTCTCATTTGGAAGAGGGCAATGGGAAGGGGCCGCAGCCATATGGAGTCTCCTTGGGGACAGGGCCAGCGTGTGACAAGGTGGCACGGAGAGAGAGCAAAGGCAGGAGAACTAAGGGCAGCGTCCTTGGCCAGGTGTTGGCAGTGGGCTCTGCAGGGCCCATCCCAGACCTCGTGGCAGTAGCGTCTCCACTGGCACAGCCTGGTAGGATAATCTGATGTGAATCTTGGTGGCATACTCAGTTCTCTAGCCCTTCCAGGGATTCTGTGAGAAAACCAATAGCCTCACTTCCGGTATAAACTGGAATGGGCTCCGTTGTTTGCACTGAGAACTGTGCATGTCCCAGATAAGAGGTAATAGAAAAGTTGGACTGGAGTAACGGGACCTAGAGGGAAGCAGTGAATAGTGACTCTAGATTGGAAAGTAGATTGGGTCAAACGTGGAGGAAATTGATCGCTCGTCTAAAGGATTCGGACTGCCTATTGGAAGCACTGGGGAGCCATGGCAGGTGTTTGAGGAGTGGCAGGGAGGAGAGCATGAAGACTAATGTGGCCATGGTGTGTGGTGCAGGCGGCAGGGGTAACGTGTGGAGTGTGGGTGTGGAATGGTGCTGGCGCCGTGTGTTCTGATGACGGCAGAGAGACAGGTTTGGCCATGAGTAGTCATGAGGGGTACTTGTCAACCCTGCTACACATCAGGATCACCTGTGGGTCATTCAGCAAAAGGCGCTGCTCCGTTCATACCCAAACCTTTAGGGGTGGGGTACTGGACGTCAGGATTACTTAAGTTCTGGAGGTGATTCCAGTGTGGGGCAAGAGGGACTTGGAAAGGCGGTGTGAGCCTGGCCTTGGAGACCTTGAACTTGGTGGCTGTGCCAGGGTTCTTTGACCGCGAGCCTCCAAATCTGATCCTGACTTCTTAAGAAGGAAAAAGGAATTTCCTGGAAATACAAGGAGCGGCTCACAGATTCCAAGGAAAGGCTAAAGAACCAGCCTGTTCAGAGATCTAGGGGGATGAAGTTTGTGGACAGCCGGCTCGGGCTCCACTATCAAGGGGCCACATGGAAAACTGTGACAGAGCCAAGAGCGGACCCCGCCAACCCCCTAAGGATCTCATCCAGCTTGGCGACAAGCACCATCGTGGCTGAGTTTCTTCACTCCAAGCGGACTTCCCCCTGTGCTGTTCCCGTGTGGCTCTCTCTGTTTTCTCTTCATCCTCTTGGTGATGTTTCCCAGGGGTCCGGTCATCTTAGCGCGTGAGCCAGTTAGAGGGATGGCAGACGAGGGACGAGCAGCGAAGCCTCTCCCTTCCGAAATGCGGCTGTTGGGAGGCTGGTTAATGCCAAGTCCACAGGACGTATTTCCTGCCTGGGAGCCTGACTCATTTGCCCAGGTCACTGACATTCCACAGGTATTTCATGGTGGCTTTCATCACCACAAAATCAGCTTCTGATTGAACCTTGGCATGGAGGGCAAAGGTCTCCAGCCGTGCACAGGGTCAGATGTATCGTCCACTTCCTTGGGCATTTCCCAGTTGTCTTCCTATGATATTGGCCTCAAGCCAGTCCTCCTCGTTTCAGATGTAAACCGTACCTTTGATGTCAAGGATATTTACTATGTAGAGTAGGGAATAAAGGAGGTGCATTCGTTGCCTTCTGGAGATTCAGAAAGTTATTTTTTTTTTTTTTTTTTTTTTTTTGCGGTACGCGGGCCTCTCACTGTTGTGGCCTCTCCCGTTGCGGAGCACAGGCTCCGGACGCACAGGCTCAGCGGCCATGGCTCACGGGCCCAGCCGCTCCGCGGCATATGGGATCCTCCCGGATCGGGGCACGAACCCGTATCCCCTGCATCGGCAGGCGGACTCTCAACCACTGCGCCACCAGGGAGGCCCCAGAAAGTTATTTAAGAAAGAAAAAAAAGCAATTTGTGAAGGGTTTTGTTTAGAAACTGGTTTGGGTTGATGTTGAGACACTGATGAAGCTTTGAATTTTTAGATCAGCTAGATTCTATCACTGGGGTACTTACTGTGTCCGCTCCCTGCAAGTTGAGGAGCAAGGAGACTGCTTTGCAAAGCACTTAATCATAGTTACTTCTCTCTCTCCTTTTTTTTTTTTTTTAAAGATGCAGGTGTGTTTTTTAAAATAAATTTATTTATTTATTTTGGGCTATGCTGGGTCTTTGTTGCGGTGAGCGGGGGCTACTCTTTGTTGCGGTGCGTGGGTTTCTCATTGCGGTGGCTTCTCTTGTTGCGGAGAATGGGCTCTAGGCGCGCGGGCTTCAGTAGTTGTGGCACGCAGGCTCAGTAGTTGTGGCTCGCGGGCTCTAGAGCGCAGGCTCAGTAGTTGTGGCATACGGGCTTAGTTGCTCTGCAGCATGTGGGATCTTCCCGGACCAGGGCTCAAACCCGTGTCCCCTGCGTTGGCAGGTGGATTCTTAACCACTGCGCCACCAGGGAAGTCCCATAGTCACTTCTCTTGATGGTGATTCCTGGATGAGAGTCTCATATGCCACTGGGCCTTCCCTGTGGACCCTGATGGGAGCTGTGTGTACTGAGGGCAGGTGGAGAGGGTGGGATACATGTGGACTTCACTGTTAGTGGGTGGGCCGGAAGTAGGTAAGTACTGTGTCTTAAGTGATGTGATGATGGTCAGAGTAGTGTATTCGCTTCCTGTGGCTGCTGTAGGAAATCACCATAGACTTGGTGGCTTTAAGCAACAGAAATGTATGCTCTCAGGGATCTGGAGGCCAGAAGTCCAAAATTAGTTTCACTGGGCCCGAATATCAAGGTGTCCACAGGGCTGCACAACCTCAGAAGGCTCTGAAGGAGAACCCCTCCCTTGACCCTTGCAGTTCCTGGTCACTGCTGGTATTCCTTGGCTTGTGGTCACATCATTCCAGTCTCTAAGATCAGCATCTTCAGATCTCTCTCCTTGAAGAGTCTTCACATCATCTTCTCTGTCTGTGTCAAATCTTTCTTTGCCTCCCTCTTACATGGATACATCTGATGGAATTTAGGTCCTATGCTGTTAATTCAGGATCATCTCTCCATCTCAAAAGTCTTAGTTTAATCACATCTGCAAAGACCCTTTTTCCTTATAAGGCAACAGACTCTAGGGATTAGGACCTGATATTTCGGGGGGATATATTTCAGCCTACTACACATAGCAAAGGGATGCCAGGAAGTGTAAATGGAATGTAGTATGTGAGCATAGTCTCCTGACCGTCAAAGACATGTACAAAAGGCATGCGTTCCAACCCCCCTTCCATCACTTACAAGTGTGTGTGAGACCTTGGACGAATTTCTCAGCAGCTCAGAACGTCCGTTCATCATCTCTGCGCTGGACATACCCTGACCTCAAAGGATGATTTGAGCTTCAGTGGGAAGTAGATGGAGGCCTCCATGCAGTGCCTGGCATGAAGCAGGTCCTTGATAAAAAGGTGACCTTGTCATATTACAGAAAGAATTCTTGTTGAGGACTCAGAGAGAACTTTGTTCTCGTCCTTGCTGGGCCACTGACTTGTATCATCGTAAGCCAATCAACTCCCTCCCTTCCTTAGCTACACAAAGGGCGTGAACTTGAGGATTTATCTCAAAAGTTTCCATAGGAATAACGTAAACAGGGGTTCTAGTCTTGAACACTCCGTGGAGTAGAAAGTCTGTGGATTCTCCACCTTTTTATTGTAGAGATGCGTGGACGTGTGTATTTCATTCCATCGTGTATCATTCCCTGATGCAGTCTAAGAATGCTTTAAGGGCTTCCCTGGTGGCGCAGTGGTTGAGAATCCGCCTGCCGATGCAGGGGACACGGGTTCGTGCCCCGGTCCGGGAAGATCCCACATGCCGTGGGGCGGCTGGGCCCGTGAGCCACGGCCGCTGAGCCTGCGCGTCCGGAGCCTGTGCTCCGCAACGGGAGAGGCCACAGCAGTGAGAGGCCCGCGTACCGCAAAAAAAAAAAAAAAAAGAATGCTTTAAGTTCCTTTTCACAGAGTAAAAGTGGGAGCCCAAGAGAGGTGATTCTTAATGGTTTTGAGGAGCCCCAGATTGCTCGCAGATACCCTAGCTGTGTACTCATCCCAGATGGAGAGGTGTAGACTCAGAAGTCCTCTGAAACTGTTTGCTTTGACTATTTATGTATTTTTAGTTTTTTTACAATGTTATAATGTACCAAGTTTATTTTTTAACTTAAAAATTTTAATACAGCTTTAAAGGTTACTGTCCATTTACAGTTATTATAAAATATTGGCTCTATTCCCCGTGTTGTACGGTACATCCTTGAGCCTGTCTTACACCCAGTAGTTTGTGCCTTTGACCGTTTTTCTGTGAGAAGTTACTGGATGAGCCAGAGCAGCTCCAAGCCCTGGCAGCCCATTCTGGGCAGGAGCTTTTGATAAATGAACACATTGATGTTTTCTTTGCGGACCTGTAAGGCCAGGGCATATACGGCAATCGATACATCAAAATGAATTTTGGGAAAAGTGTCATCAAGCTGAGCTTTATTTCCCAAAATACAAAAGAACTCTGCCCTGGGGTGAGGGAAAGATGACTCTCCTTGTGAAATTAAAAATGTTGATGGCTTAGACATCACTTATGTCGCTCGAGTGGGTCGGAGATGCAGGCGCCGCGGTAACCAATTGTTCCCAGAATCCATATTCCCGGCACCCATTAAAACTTACATTGCTGAAATCATGTTCTCTCCATTTTGTCCATTTTAATAATAGTAATGAGAACGTTAAAAGGACATTGTGAATTTATATTGCACTTGTCTGCAAGGCGCTCTAAGCACTTTGCAGACAGTGTCTCATCAATCCTCATCACCCAGCCACGAGATGCTGGTCGCAGGTAATATTTGTAATTGTCTTCAGCTTAGTAAAGAGCCCCCAGGCTGGAAGAAGCTTCAGTGATGTGGGAGAGTGCTGCCCTGTGGGTAGAGGGGACATGGAAACGCTGGGCTTCCGGCTCTGTCCGTCTCTCTCTGCCTCAGTTCCCATCAGTCAGATGGGATAACGGTAGTGTATGGGCACCGGTCGTATTAGCTAACCTTTTGATTGTTTGAGTCCTCTCTGTGTGCCAGGTATTTAATTCTAAAGAGCCTTTTGTATGTTCATTCATTGAATCCTTCCCAAACCCTTGTGAGGTGGGTATAGTCACTGACTCCATAAATAAGCACATTGAAATAACAGAGAGTTGAAGGAACCTGCCTAAGGTAACACAGCAGTTAGGTGGTAGAGGTGGATTTAACTCCAGGCAGACGGGCTCCAGAGCTTGTGGTATTACAACTTCGTTTGTGGTTTTTTGTGTTTTTTTTTGCGGTACGCGGGCCTCTCACTGTTGTGGCCTCCCCCGTTGCGGAGCACAGGCTCCGGACACGCAGGCTCAGCGGCCATGGCTCACGGGCCCAGCCGCTCCGCGTCATGTGGGATCTTCCCGGACCGGGGCACGAACCCGCGTCCCCTGCATCGGCAGGCGGACTCCCAACCACTGTGCCACCAGGGAAGCCCTCGTTTGCGTTTTTTGAACTTTTATATTACAAAACAATATACACACGTGCACGGACATGGACACCCATGTGTAGACACAGCAAACAACGGTTTCACTGAACAGTATTCTCCCATCCTTACCTCAGAATGTGAAATGCATTTTGGTCTTTTCATTTCGTTAATAAAAGTGCCAGTCGTGAGCCACTAAATTGATTTTATGATCACGAATAAGTCTTGACCCGCAGTTTGAAAAGCTCTGCGGTACATCATACTCCTCTTTGCATGTTCGTGGGACGAGTTTGGGAAGAGAGATGCAGGCAGAGTGTGTGATGGGAGGGCACGAGGGTATTGGAGGAGACCAGGAAGTGTGAGGTGTGGCCTGGCCCCCGGCTCTGCTTGCACAGCGTCACCTCCTGGGGCGAACGTTGTGTGTCTGGGCCCATGGGTGAGGGCGAGCCGTGGCTGCCTTTCTCTCCCCTGCGCCCCACACCGTGATGCTCTTCGGTGTATGACGCCTGCCTGCCCGGGCTTCCCTGCACATCCAACCCACGTACTTACTGAGCAGCCATTCAGTGCTGGGCCTGTAGTCGTCATGTTCTGTCTGGCAGGGCTACAGAGAAGCGTAAAGCCTGGTTCTTGATGTCAAGGAAATTACAAGCCCTCCTGGAAAGAAGACAGACAGATGAAGGGAGAATCAGGGTGGCTGAGTGGTGTAAGGAGCCAGACGGCCTCTGATTCAGGTCCTGTTTGCCTCTTCTCGGTTATGTGACCTTAGACAGCACGCTTGACCTCTTAGAGCCTTTCTCTCTGGCTGCAGTGGAAGCTCGAGTGAGATAATGATGGTGAAAGTGTTTGTTGGATCATAAGGCCTAAGAGGAGGTGAGTAGCTGTTATTATAAACAGTATTACTGTCTACTGAGAGCCTGGTGCACCAGGGAGCGTAGGAGGTTCAGGGAAGGGATAGGTGTGCCCCAGAAGTCAGAGCAGACTTCCTGGAGGAGGCAGCATTTGAGTTTAGTCTGAAGGGGCACCGTCAGTTCCAGGCCGGAAGGGTCATGGTTGCATTCAAGGTGTAGAGACACAGGTGCGCAAGTCTCAGTAGACCAGTTGTGTAGACTCCATGCTTCTGTATAATCAAGTCATAGTTCTGTCTCAGACAGGAGAATCCTGAGCTGCTTTCATGAGTGTTACATGCCCTCTTGGCCTGAGGTCCCCGGCAGACCACCACTTAATTCGCTTAGGCCAGAGGTCAGCAAACCACACACAGCCCAGGCCTGTTTCTGTGCAGCTCATGGTACCTGTGATGGGAGAATTTTTTACATTATTAAAAAATTGTAGGAAAAAAGAAAAGAATAGGTGACAGCGACTTTGTAGCTCTATGTAGCCTAAAATATTTACTCTCTGGCCCTTTAAAGAAAAAGTTTGCGAGCCTGTGCCTTAGGCCCCAAAGCGTGGGATCACTGTTTGTGTTGAAGGCCTTCCTTAGCGTGAATCACCCTTTGTTCATTCTTCCTGGCTTTCTGTCACTTCCGAAGGGCACTCAGGGCCTACCCCTTGAGGAGAAGGTAAACATGCGCCAGTTGCTCATTTCCACCCTGCAGGGCTCTCAGGAATCCCCTGCTTCCCCCTCGCTGCACATTTATATGTAGCTCTGAGCATGTACTGCGTTTTTGTTTTATTTTTTTAATAATTAATTAATTAATTAGTTAGTTAATTAATTTGGTGGTGCTGGGTCTTAGTTGCGGTAGGCGGGCTCCTTAGTTGCGGCACGTGGGCTCCTTAGTTGCAGCAGACAGGCTCCTTAGTTGCGACATGAGAACTCTTAGTTGCGGCGTGCGTGTGGGATCTAGCTCTCTGGCCAGGGATCGAACCCGGGTCCCCTGCATTGGGAGCGCAGAGTCCTAACCACTGCACCACGAGGGAAGTCCCTGTACTGCGTTCTTTTTTTTTTTTTTTTTTTTGCGGTATGCGGGCCTCTCACTGTTGTGGCCTCTCCCGTTGCGGAGCACAGGCTCCGGACGCGCAGGCTCAGCAGCCATGGCTCACGGGCCCAGCCGCTCCGCGGCATGTGGGATCCTCCCGGACCGGGGCACGAACCCGTGTCCCCTGCATCGGCAGGCGGACTCTCAACCACTGCGCCACCAGGGAAGGCCTGTACAGTGTTCTTTTGACATGTGGACCATCAGTGATTAGTGCCAAATGCCCAAATGCTGGGCTCCACCCATGATGCTGTTCATAATAACATCCCCCCGTGATGCAGCTTTCCATTTTCCCAACAATAAGTAACCCTGGAGACCAAATTGCAAACGTGATTTCTCTTTGTGCTCCACCGGCCATTTGTAATAAGCTGCAGCATGAAATTTGATCAAAATAAGCAGCTAAGCCTGGAAAATCAGAAGGTAGTCAAGGCCATCATTTCTTTTAAAAATCAAGCAGAAAACCAAAGGTGAGTGGCTACTTTTTTTTTTTTAAGTAATAGTATCTTGATGACAAGCTAATGTGCAGCTCCAAATCATGGCATTGTGAGTAGAAATCACCTTTCAGAGATCACCGAGGCAACATGCCAAGAGGCTGTTGGCAAATGGCTTTGAAAGAGGACAGATTACTTTAACAGCTCTGTTGAAAATATAGACTTGTCCTGTGCAGGTGGCTCAGACATGGCTCTGCTTGACGGCAGTGGGACTTTAGCTACAGGAAAGTTAGATGCCTTTGGATAGGTTTGAGATGGACCTTGACCTTTTCCATATAGCAAAACACTACCGCTTACAAAGAGAACAGAAGGTTGCAGGAAGATCCTGATGGAATGCCTTCTAGAAAAAGGATACTTTGGGAGAAACGCTTTCATTTGCTTCAGATGCTTGTTTGAGAGCTTGTTCCTGAACTGTTTCCATTCTGTTACAGGCTTGGCTGGCTCTGAAGACAGAAGTGATTTTTTTTCTCTCTCTAAATCCTGGGGACTATAGAGCATTCATCCGTTTTCCTAAGTCCTCAAGCAGATCTTATGACACACAGCCTAGACACTGGAGGTGGCCAGGCTAAGTTTTGTTGCCTTTGCCCGATGTTTGTTTTTTAAAAAATCTGAGTACCGCTAGATAACGCACGCTCTCTCCAGTTTGCTGCAGGAGTCCCACTTCCTGTGGGGCTGCACTGGGCTGTTTTTATCCATTGGTCTACGAAGGACGTGGAGTTCAAGACGCACGGTTAGGGTCTGTGGGCCGTCCCCAAGCATGGTGCCTGCGTACACCCTTCCTACTCCATCGTCTTGTGACTTCAGAACTCATTGTGCACAGCGGACGTCTCCCTGAAGCTCAGCCCCGCTTCTAGACAAACAGCTCCAAGTCCCGCTGTGATGACCATAGGTCACAAACCCCAGTCTTCTCTTGAGGACAGAGTCTTTTTCTTGTTGCTGCCACCATTGGATAAAATGTCAGGCCAAGAGCAGGTGACAGGTTTCTGACAATGGTTAATTGCAGTGAGTACTGCTGTGACAGAAAGGTCTGAAAACCCCCTTCCACCTACCCCACAGCAGCCTGAGCTGTGGATCTTGGCTAGACTGGCCCATGGGGCGCTGAGGGCAGAACGTGGACTCTGGAGCTGGATTGCTGGGTCCCAACCTCTTTTTGCCCCTTCCTGGGTGTGCAAACCCAGGGGCCTGGGCAGCTTCTTAGGGGAGGGGCACCGTGAGCTGGGTGATAGACTGATAGAGGCAAGGGGACTAGCAGCTGGAGATGCCCTTGACATTAATTTGAGTTCCAGGAATGGGCAAGTAAATGCCAGCCCGGTGCTTGGGTTAATGACTTGATGGACACCAGAAGGGAGATCCACCAGTTAGCAGAGCTTAATAACCACTGACGTCAGGGTTGAGAGGAGTGAAGGACTTCATGGTGAGCACAGCTAAAGCACTTTGGAGCATATTCTGCTTTGAAACAGTTTCCAGTCATTGGGATTAAAAAAAAATTAATATGGGACTTCACTGGTGGTGCAGCGGGTTAAGAATCTGCCTGCCAAAGCAGGGGATACGGGCTCGATCCCTGGTCCAGGAAGATCCCACATGCTGCGGAGCAACTAAGCCCGTGCGCCACAACTACTGAGGCTGCGCTTTGGAGCCCGTGAGCCACAACTACGGAGCCCGTGAGCCATAACTACTGAGCCCATGTGCCACAACTGCTGAAGCCCGTGCGCCTAGAGCCCATGCTCCACAACAAGAGAAGCCACCGCAATGAGAGGGCCGCGCACCACAGCGAAGAGTAGCCCCCTCTCGCCACAACTAGAGAAAGCCCACACACAGCAACGAAGACCCAAGGCAGCCAAAATAATAATAATAATAATGGTAGGATTGTCATTAAAACAAAAAAAAAGGGAAAAAAAACTAAAGTGGCTCATTTGCAGCTGGTACCAGGATGGAGATGAGAGACACAGGTGCCTGTGGAGGGCAGACTTTCAGCAAATCCGGGGGGTTGGGAACGTTCCAGAACGATGTTGCATCTGGCCTGCCCTCCTCTGTCCTCCTGAGGAGGGTTGTTAGCAAACAGAAATGACTATTTAAATCAAAGCCCAGCCTGACCTATAACTCATAATAAGCCTGCCCTGAGTGACTTCATCCCTTGATTCTTTCTGAAAATAAGCATGGTGGTCCTGTTCCACGCTAGCCTCTGCTGTAGGCCCAAAGTAATGGGGGATACCCTTCACCTCTGTGCTCCCTAGAAGCTTCTGGGACAGGAAATGCGAAGTGAATAAATAACTAGGATGCAAATCCCTGTGAGGTATGGTGGTCAGGGCAGGTCAGAGCGTTTACAGATGTGTTGCGTTCCAAAAGTTAGTTTATAAACTCTTGGTTTCGAAACTGGATTCACTTTCCAGTAGAGTCTGTCTTTTTGTGCACGCATGCATTTTTTTCAGATGGCAAATATTTATTGAATGCCTTCCCAACTGAGACAGTTGGGAAGAATAAGACTTTGACTCTCCTTCAAGTTGGGGAGACATCTGTACGTAACAAACCCATGCCATGAAATACCGGGATTGTTGCTGTACATTGCAAGGGCTACGTAGGGATACCAGGAAGGGGCCTAACGAGTGGAGTAATTAATAAATCTGAATTACTTCTTTTTCTTCTTCTCCATCAGCTTCAAGCTCCCGTTTCTTCAAATTTGGCTGTTGTGCTAGGTGTTAGGAAAGCAACTTGTTTAAACTAATTTCTAGGTCTGATGGGAGCAAGGGGTTGTCAGTAACCCTCTGAAAGGAGATTTTCTGTGTCTTTAGACTCAGATTCTCCAAGGACCGGCCCTGGAGGGACACTCCTCAGCCGAGGAACATCTTATGATAGGCTCAGCTCAAGCTGAGGAATTTCACTTGTTTCTTGAGTATAGTTTGCCTCAATCCCTGTCACACCCACTCTCAGGGTGTTTCTTCTTCATGGTGGAGATATCGCTGACTTGGAGACTAGGTTCTAAAGTCAGTGTAAAGGCTCTGCTCTGTTTAAAATGGATAACCTACAGGGAACCTCTGCTCAATATCCCTTAATAACCTAAATGGGAAAAGAATTTGAAAAAGGATAGATCCATGTATATGTATAATTGGATCACTTTGCTGTCCACCTGAAACCATCACAACATTGTTAATCAGCTATACTCCAATAGAAAATAAAAAGCTTAAAAAAAAAGTCAAAAGTATAAATAAAAAATATGTCTGTTAAAAAAAGTAATAGAGTCAGTGTAAAGGCAAAAAGCCTGTGTAGTCATATTTGCCCTTGAAAGTCAGAAAGTCACCACATTGGAGACCAAATTAGCCTTTAAGCAAAGTCCAACCCAGCTACTTTTTCCTTCTGTGTTGGAACAGATCATGTGACTGTTCAGTTGGAAAGCAGGTAAAATAGATGGGTAGAAGAGATAGAAAATATGAATCTTGAAACACGAAAATTGCACCTAGAGTAGTGATTGGTCACGCTCTTAGAGGCATGGCTGGGACTTGTAGAGACAAGTGGAGATTCTCAGGTCCCATCTCAGATTCACTCCACGCCTCAGTGGGGCTGGGGGTTCTTGGGGGTTCTGCAGTGTGGTCCTCTGGTCTCGGCCTGAGGGGCTCCAGCCCTGGGCCTATGCTTTAGAAGACCCTGCAGATCACACATAAACTCAATAAACACGTAGATGCCCTGCTACTGCGAACCCGGTTCATGACCCATAACTTGAAACATCCGCTCTCTTGGTTGTAATTAACACTGCTCAGGCCCAGGGAACTGTTTCCCTACATTTCCTGCTCTGTGTCCTTGAAACAAAAGGTGAGTGTGTATGATTGTTGTGAAGGTTTTTGGGTTATACCACTGCAAAAGGCAGAGTCACACACTGCTTTGGAGTGCAGGGAAGATGTGAGTGGCAGAAGTGCTTAGGTAAGAGGAAAAACAAATTAATTATTTTGTCAGATTCTTCCTTTCACATAGCAGAGATGGCAGTACATTCTTATAATGAATCCTAGTTTCACAGCAGTGCTGAGCACCCATTTTCTTGCTTCTCTTTTTGTTCCAGTTTGTGGTTCCAGAGATATTCATGGAATACCAACAGTTGCATATGGTGACCAAAGAACATTTTTTCAATATTAAACATTTCATGTCACTCTGAGCTCTGTATAGCGTTAGGCGATAATTGACTATACGTTGGCAACTGGAAAGGCATGGACTGCTATAATTAGGGATAGTCTTTATTTTTAAAATATTTAATTAGATTGAATTTAGATTAAAATAAATTAAAACCAGCTTTATTTAAATAACCCCGATTTAAATTGTTGGTACGTAGTCAATATAATTACCATTTTTGCCTTTTAATTTTAGTAGAGAATTTGAATTTTTATATTTACTGTAGTTTAAATTTTTGATGGAAAATATATTCCAGTTTTATACACTGACTACAATCACATTTTATTTTTTAATCATTTTGATCACTGCTGTCAGTAGAATGCACATAATTTTGAAAACTTGATTTTTAACAAGGTAATTAGGGCTTTTGCCAAAATGGAGGGAAGGTAGATACATTTTATGAAATAAATATATAATAATTTATAAATTATTTATGCTTCTATTGTATCACTCCTTCATCATTGCTGGTGTATTCACAGAGCACACGTGTAATGATCAGCAAATTTTTTCATCTTTGATATTTTGCAGCTTTCAGTCATATAAAACCATAAGTTAAAACAGATTTTAATGTTTGGTCGTTATGAAGGTGTATTTGTGAGGAAGGAGGATAGAACACATTTTATTGACTAATTTGATAGCGATTTGCAGCTTTTAAATATTTACGTGGGCCTTCATTTGTACTCTTATACCGATGCCAAGTCAGAATCACCCAGACTTTTCAATTATTCTCTAGTCTCACGAGCAAATCGTTGAATTCTCTTAGTTACTAGGATATAGGGTAATGAGATTCCACTCTAAGGTTGTGATCAAATTCCGCTTCTCACTGGCCCCCTTCCCCCTACTTGCTGGGGTCTGGATTACACCGACTTGTGGAATTCAGAGGGAGGGTGTTTTGCAGCTGCTTTGGAAAACTTGTTAGGCCTGGATTTAATTGTTTCAAAGCTCACCATTGATGAAATGCCCAGAGCTATCAGCTCAGTGGGCTGTGAAGGAGGAGAGATGGCTTAGCATCCCCAGTTTCTTTTGGCTTTGCTGTAATTTAGTTCAGAGTAGCAGGGGCCCTTCCAGATTAGAATCAACTGAGAACACTGGGAAGGACCCAGTGAACAAATGTTGAGGCAGTCCTTATTAAAGGAAAAAAAAAAAACTTTTGAGTAGGTGACATATCCCATTTCCCTGGAAGCAGGTGAGGCACACAGCTCTTGCATCCATCTGGCGACTCCAGAAACGTCACCGCCCATGCCCCTTTTCTTTTTTATTGAATCTTTTATTTTTTAATTGAAGTATAGTTGATTTACAGTGGTGTGTTTCATGTGTGCAGCAAAGTGACTCAGTTATACATACATATATATCTATTGTTGTTTTAGATGCTTTTCCCTTATAGGTTATTACCAATTACTGAGTAGAGTTCCCTGTGATATACAGTAGGGCCTTGTTGGTTATCTGTTTTATATATGGTAGTGTGTTAATGTTAATCCCAAACTCTTTACCCCCAAACTTAATCTTTACCCCTGCCTTCCCCTTTGGTAACCCTAAGTTTGTTTTCTATGTCTGTAGGGCTGTTTTGTATATAAAGTTTATTTGTAATTTTCTTTTTTTTTTAGATTCCACATAAAAATGATATATGATATTTGTTTTTCTCTGTCTGGCTTATTTCACTTAGTATGATAATCTCTAGGTTCATCCATGTTGCTGCTAATGGCATGACTTCATTCTTTTTTATGGCTGAGTAGTATTCCATTGTATATGCGTACCACATCTTCTTTCTCCATTCATCTGTCAATGGACATTTAGGTTGTTTCCATGTCTTGCCGATTGTAAATTTTTACCGAGTCCAAGCTCCCTCAGCTCACCGCACGACAGGCCAATGAATCCGAGATGAAGTGTTGAAGGCAAGGGATACGACTTTATTCGGAGAGCTGGCCGACAGAGAAGATGGCAGACTAATGTCTCTGAAAAACCATCTTATTGGGGTTTGGATGCCAGTTTCTTTTATAGCACGGAGAGGGGGAGGAGATGAGGAAGTAAAGTAAAAGGCCATAAGTTTTGCGGAATATTGCCTGGAATGCCAGCCTCTGGGAGGGGATGTGTTAATTTCTTCTTTCTTGCAGCCATCCACAGGTGGGCAGGGTCAGATTGTCTCCCTGTGAGCTGAACAGAGGCACTTTAGTTTAACATTCAGGCAGAGGGGCAGGGTTCCCTCAGGCAGGCCATTATGTAAGATTATAATACAAAAGTAACGAAAAGCAAAGGTTAAAGTCAAACAGATCGAACATGGAGTCCAATTTAGCTCTTCCCTGTTACATAAATAGTGCTGCAGTGAACATTGGGATGAATGTATCTTTTCAAATTATGGCTTTCTCCGGATATATGCCCAGGAGTGGGACTGCAGGATCATATGGTAGCTCTATTTTTAGTTTTTTAAGGAACCTCCATCCTGTTCTCCATAGTGGCTGAACCAATTTACATTCTCACCAAAAGTGTAGGAGGGTTCCCTTTTCTCCACACCCTCTCCAGCATTTATTGTTTGTAGACTGTTCAATGATGGCCATTCTGACCAGTGTGAGGTGATACCTCGTTGTAGTTTTGATTTGCACTTCTCTAATGATTAGTGATGTTGAGCATCTTTTCATGTGCCTTTTGGCCATCTGTATGTCTTCTTTGGAGAAATGTCTATTTATATCAATCAAAGAATGGATTTTTGTTTTTTTGATATTGAGCTGCACGAGCTGTTTGTATATTTTGGAGATTAGTCCATTGTTGGTCACATTATTATTATTATTTTTAAAATATTTATTTATTTATTTATTTATGGCTGTGTTGGGTCTTCATTTCTGTGTGAGGGCTTTCTCTCGTTGCGGCAAGTGGGGGCCCCTCTTCATCGCGGTGCGCGGGCCTCTCACTATTGCGGCCTCCCTTGTTGCGGAGCACAGGCTCCAGACGCGCAGGCTCAGTAATTGTGGCTCACGGGCCTAGTTGGTCTGCGGCATGTGGGATCTTCCCAGACTGGGGCATGAACCCGTGTCCCCTGCATTGGCAGGCAGATTCTCAACCACTGCGCCACCAGGGAAGCCCCGGTCACATTATTTGCAAATATTTTCTCCTGCCCATGCCCCTTTTCATATTGGGTGTCACTATTACAGTTTTCTAACATGATAAAATTGTCATTTAAAATCATTCATGAGTCATCATCCCGACACAGCTGTTTTCAATGTGACATATAAGCTTACACACACAACACACAATTGCATTATTCCAATCATCATGTATATATTATTTATATTCTGCTTTTTCGTCTTCAGTGTTATGTCATATATTTTTTCCCTGTGTTCCCATAGTCTCCATAATTTCCATTTTTAGAGTCTGCATAATACAGTGGGATGATTTTAAATGCCTTTTTTGTTACATGGAAATTTGAGAGCAAAAGAAGGAACTGGTTTATACTCCTTAGAGAGCGTTGAGTTTTTATTAGTCTTGTGGCATCCAAATCACTCCTTAAAACTCCTGCAGATTTCAGCTCAGCAAGGAAAATGATTTGGTAATCAAGTTTAACTAATGAATGCCCATATTAGAGTTACATTTATTTTATGTCAAATTTTATGATATAATAGATTTAACCTTGGTGTATGAAGTCCCCATGTAATTGACATGTATAGGACATTTAAGCCTGTTTTCTAGGTCTTTTCTTTCATTGTTTTATGAGGCCTTTAAACCATATACAGAGATTTATCCTTGTGTCTTTGCTTCTGTGACAAATTGTTGGTCAAACCTGCGATTTACTTTTCACTGATTTGTTCTTCTAGAGCAGCCTTGCAATGTAACTCTCCAGTGCAGCACTCACCCTATGGGAAAACGAGGTTTGCTCTCTGATGGTCTGCCTTCTAGAAACTTCTAGGTGAAAAAGTAGCCACTGCGACTTCCCTGGCGGTCCAGTGGTTAAGACTTCATCTTCCAGTGCAGGGGGTGTGGGTTCCGTCCCTGGTCGGGGAGCTAAGATCCCACATGCCTTGGCGCCAAAAAACCAAAACAGAACAGAAGCAATATTGTAACACATTCAACAAAGACTTTAAAAATGGTCCACATGAAAAAAAAATCTTAAAAAAAAGAAAAAAGTAGCCACTGCTGGCATTTGAACTGGTCAAGGGCAGCCCCCCCAACCCCCTGGTACTGATGAGAGGCAAAGGTCAGTAGTCAAGGGGAGCCTCAGAAGGGGACGGGGCTTGTCTGGCCTAGCCTGCTACCACGGACCTTCATTCAGCTGCGGGAATCAGCACAGGAAGGTACTGGGGAGGGACAGCGAGGCAGGAGGGGGGGCTGTTTAGAGGGAGGGTGGAGTGCGGAGCGATGACTCATCAGAGAGGCATGAGGGCAAGTCTTGAAGTCGTAGGGAACGGACAGTTAGTGCAGTAACGCAGATTGTTAAGTCACATTTTCAGAGTTCTCTTCGTTGGTCTAGAGACCTCTAGACCTCTAGAGCGGTACATACACGTATTGAGAATCTGTACCAAGTACCCAGCACAGGGCTGACATACCCTCATTCACTCATCCACGGATGAGCATCCTCTATGTGCCGGGCATGTGCTGGGCCTCAGCGGCACAAATCCACTAAGCAGTGGCCTCTAGCTTCTGTTTTCTTCCAGCGTAATGGGATAGACAGATGGACACACCAATCAGATGCTACAGTTCAGAACTAAAAGTGCTAAACCAGAGTCGTAGCGAGGTGCCACGGAAACACTATTCACTCAGCAGATCGATGGAGCTTCTGGGGTGCACCTTGTACTGTGCTAGGTACTCAGGATACAGGAGAGAGCGGAGTGGGTATAAATCCTTGTATTGTGGAACTCGCAGCCCTGTGATGCCAGAATTTCCCCAGGAAGGAACTTCGTTGCTTCTGCCTGGGTCTTGGAGGACTTCCTGGAGGAGGTGCCGGCAGGATCAAGTGTAAAGGGAAGTAAGAGTGGGGAGGCAGCGAGGAAGGTGTGGTAGGGGCAGGAGTGGAGTCGGGGCCAGAAACGGAAGAGAGTGGGGTGGAGGGGAAGGAGGGAGGTGAGGTGGAGGCAGGCAGGGAGGGGGAGTGTGGGCGGAGCAGGTGTTTTTCCAGTACAGTGTGTGATGGCGCCGAGATGTGGAAGCAACGTGATTGGGCCTGGACGTAGGTTCCGTGTGTAAGAAAAGAGATGAACTGATCCTGGTCCCAAGGGGTATATGATGGTATTGGGCAGACAAGGTGAAGACGTGAACCAGCGTTGCACCGCCTGGTTGAAGGAGCTGCTGAATTTTGCAGCTCTGGTTGTAGGTTGTTTATCAGCAGAATCCAACTGGCCAGCCTGTGGCAGTGACCTCCAGCCTGGTCTCTCATCCTCAGTCATCCATTAAATACTTATGAGCACCTCCTAGGCCCTGGGTGTGGTAGATTCTGCCCATACAAAGATAAAGATAACTTAAAGTCTGTCTTTCTAGGGCCTCGTAGCTACTAGGAGGCAAAGGTAAGTTTGCACAGTACTAAGAGGTGAGCTTTTTCAGGAACAGGAAACAAATCTGAGTGGGGTGACATTTTTTGTAGGCCTTTGTTACTGCACGTGTCGTTTTAATTTTCTTAATGCTTCAGTTTTTGCCTTCATTCTGGACTGTCATTTTTGCTGAAGCCTGCTTTCCACCCTCTTGTTTATGGAGCTCCTCGGACTGTAGTCCAGGCCCACAGATTTCTCAGAAGGCTTGTATTATAATAATTAACTGAATATGTGTCCTACTTAGACTGAAGGCTGTTTGAGGACAGGAGACCTCTTTCAGAGCCTTAACTGAGCACAATGCACATGTTTTGACATAATTTTGCAGAATTGGAGTCATTAGAAAAGCATTCGTGAAAAAAAATCTTTAGAAGGTCAGAGTGAAAAGAGTATGGCTTGGCGTTTTGATAAAGCTCTATTAACCCTTTGATTCCTTTTGTTGAATGCTGGCTCTCCAAATATCACCCAACACAACTCGATCTGTTGATAAGCTGAGTTTATTGTCCGTGCAGTAAGAGAGAATAATACCTCGACAACTTGGGTGTTGTCAGAGAGGGGGAGGCATGGTTGGAAGTTTGGTTTAAGGCAGATCTAGATCCTTCTGTGGGGGGGATTTGATTAGGTAGGGCAAGGATCCTGGTGTTACTGTTTAGGATTTGTGGAAACAGCAAGGCAAAGATCTTTGAGGCAAGGGCTGCAAAGAATTTTAGGGCATAAACAGTCTATTGATGAATGATTTCTATAGAAGAGTTGATGGATCCTTCAGAAAGTTCCTTTCAAGCACAATCAAGTTACTTGCCTGAACAAGAGTCTCCTGGAATAGTAAAGTCATCACGATGACAATGGATAGCAGAGTTATGCTAATGTAGACACTGTGTGTTGGGTGGACAGCTTTGGATCTCACTTGTGAGCCAAGGAAGAGATAACTGATGGCAGGGAGACCAAAAGCCAGCAAAGGCCTTCTCTCAAGTTTTGTTTGGGAGTCTGGATTTTTGCTTAGGCACGTGCAGAGGCAGAGGAGGCATTTTGTCCATGAAAATGTGCTGCATGGGTGAGATGAGATTCGCTGACGGTTCGCTGGGTGCTGACCTCAAGGGGCTTGTCACATGCACATGGTGCCCTGGCTTTCCGTTGTAACTCACAACCAGTGCCACCTGGCTGCAACAGTGATACAGTGAGTTCCTCTCTTCCCTTTCTGCTGTATCACATCTCTCTCTTGACATTTATCCTTTTAGAGGATGTTTACTAATGCGGAGACCCAGCAGGTGAAAATGTCTCATAACCTTGGGATACTTTATTGCATATTTCATTAGGTCAAAAACCTGTGAGGCATCTCCCATTTCATGCCTACTGCCACCAACTCCCCTCTAAGTATACGTGAGAATTATTCCTTCTTTTAATCATGCCTCAAAATCTCACCCGAGGAATCTGAAATTGATTTTTCTCTCTTTCTGTCCAAACAGTGCAGCCCCAGACAACTTTTTGCTGCTTTTTGCGGATGGAAGGTCACTCCCTTGTTATATGGGGTGATGCAAATTTCAGGAACAGATAACTTTACTTCTCTCCCAGCCGGCTCCCTGCAAGCCCCTGCAGACTGTTTGCAAACTGCAGCTTTTCAGATACCACAGCAGATGGTATTAAACCCTCTGCTTGTAGTCCGAGTTAAACACTGAGTAGTCAGAATAAGCCACTGAGTTTCTGAGTAATTGCAGGGGGGCAGTGACTGTGGCCAGAGCTGCCATCCTCACACTCAAGGTTTCTATAAACCTCCTTCCCCCTCAACAAAAATTTTGCCCCTGCGTTCCCTTTTTTAATGGAGCTGTTTGAATTTCCATTTGGTTATCTTGTGTTCGAGGACTTCTCATCAGCCCTTTTTTGTTATTTTTTTTCTTTTCAAAAACAGACCACTTCACTTCTCATCATCTTTGTTCCTCACTTGCACACAGAGCAAGTGTGTTTTTAATGAAGCACTGATGCTTTTTTTTTTAAAGTGTTTTTCAGCAGGTCTAGATAATTGGCGTTCATTATCAGTTTTTGTCTGCCTTCTGCCTGGAATATAAAGGAACCTTGGAATTATTTTCTTTCTTCTCCTCGAGGCCCAATGTGGTCTCACTTCTTTTCCTCCTTTTTCCCCAATATCCCCTACCTCCCGTCTTTCCCTAAAACTTCCAGCATCCTCTGGTATAATCCTGTTGAGGCCCTTCAGAATCTTTAGGGGGAAGTGGCTGGGCTGAGTCAGATAGTTGGAAAAGAAAGAAGGCCCGGCCCAGGCACCAGCATGGTTAAGGAGGCCTGATGGGGCAGCTCGGGCTGAGGTTTGCAGGAATGTCCTGGAACCAAAGCTGTCTGACCAGTGTCTGGGTGGAGCTGTTCAGTGCCTCGGTTGTAACCGTGCCCGCTACTGATCAGCATAGAGTTTGTGCAGAGCAGGTGGCCACCCATGTTGTGTTGTTTTCTGCTGTCATCCTCTCCTGGCGTGTTTCATAAAATCCCGAAGGAAGTAGGGGTAACCTGGTGGGATCAAACTGGCATTTGATCACAGGAGCTCAGCTGTGAGGTTTGTGCTTTTTTTTTTTTTTTTTTTTTTTTTTTTTTGCGGTACGCGGGCCTCTCACTGTTGTGGCCTCTCCCGTTGCGGAGCACAGGCTCCGGACGCGCAGGCTCAGCGGCCATGGCTCACGGGCCCAGCCGCTCCACGGCATGTGGGATCTTCCCGGACTGGGGCACGAACCCGTGTCCCCTGCATTGGCAGGCGGACTCTCAACTACTGCACCACCAGGGAAGCCCCTGTGCATTTTTTGATACATTAACCTTCTGAACTTACGTTTTTCTTACCTGCGTTATTGTTAGTACCACGCCTGGGGTTTGTAAAAGTTCAGCAGGAGACCATATGTGGAGAAGCTGACACAGTGCCGGGCACCTGGCAGCCCCTCTGGAACTGTTTACTCCTTCCTTCCGGTTTCCTTCACCTACACCCCCTGAAGCCCAGCTGGGTGCTAGTACGGGCCGAGGGAGTAGACACCAGATTGAGAGTCCCTCTGGAGAAGAGACAAGAAACCTGTCTGCGTTGTGCTTGAACTTCCTCCTTCTCCTCTGGTAGCCAGCTGAGTGAACGTAGGATCGATACCAGTCAACCGCTTCCTTTTAATTGGTGTCGCCAATTCTGCACCTTCAAAAATCTCCAGCAGACTGCAGGGTTTAGTGTTTAGTTTGCTTATAAAATGCTCTGGAACCAACTTGGTGAAAGGTGTCTGGGTTTTCCTCAACGAGCCGACTCTGACAGAGATGCTTGGTTTTCTCTGGTTTTCTGCCCAGATTCCAGCTTTCTCCAGTGCTCGCAGGTAAAGCCAAAAGAAGAGGACTGGTGGGGCCATGAGCTGCCCCAGGGAGCTTGAACAGAGGAGGTGAGGACACAGGCAAGGGGACCAGGAGGCTGTTTTTCAGAGTGGGGCTGTGGGAAGCATGGGGGGCGGGCTGAGAGCAGATTGCCAGAGTAGAGTGTGTGTGTGTGTGTGTGTGTGTGTGTGTGTGTGTGTGTGTGGACTCAGATCTCCAGAGGTGACTAGGACACTCCCTAATTATTATTTTTTAATTTAATTTTTTATTTTATTTTGGAGTCTAGTTGATTCACGGTGTTGTGCTAGTTTCAGGTGTACAGCAGAGTGATTCAGTTATACATATACATATGTCCATTCTTTTTCAGATTCTTTTTCCATATAGGTTATTATAGAATATTGAGTAGAGTTCCCTGTGCTCTACAGTAGGTCCTTGTTGGTTCTCTATTTTATATATAGTAGCGTGTATCTGTATAATCCCAACCTCCTAATTGATCCCTCCCTCTCACATTTCCCCTTTGGTAACCATAGGTTTGTTTTTGAAGTCTGTGAGTCTGTTTCTGGTTTATAAGTAAGTTCATTTGTATCTTTTTTTTTTTTTAGATTCCACATAGAAGTGATATGATATTTGTCTTTCTCTGTCTGACTTGCTTCACTTAGAATGAGACTCTCTAGGTCCATCCGTGTTGCTGCAAATGGCATTATTTCATTCTTTTTTATGGCTCAGTAATATTCCATTGTATATGCGTACCACTCAGCTTTATTTTTCTCCATAGTACTCATCGCTACTTGGCATAACATCACATAGCTATTTGTTTATAATGTGTCTGCCTCTAGTAAATGTCTATAAGCTCCATGAGGGCAGGAGCCTTGTCTGTTTGTTTATAATGTGTCTGCCTCTAGTAAATGTCTGTAAGCTGCATGAGGGCAGGAGCCTTCTCTATTTTGCTCACTGCCCTACTCTTAGCCCTGGCACATATTAGGTATTTAACAAATGTTTGTTGAATGAATAAATGAGTGGGTAGGTAAGTGTCTTGTGTGTCTGGGGCGGCAAGCAGCAAGGTGAGAGGTTATTATATGACATGGGCTTGACAGTAAATGGGGAGGAAAGGTATCAGATTAACCTTCCCTTAGTATATTCTTTTTCTCCCTCCCTTTCTTCCCACCCCCTGCTTTATTTCAGTGGTTTTCCTGTCTTTCTTAGGATTTACCTTTGGCTGTTAATAAATATGTTTATTGCTTTTAACGTTATCTTTTCATCTCTTAGCTTTAGAAGATAATGAACATGTCGCTTCTTCCTCCTCTGTGAGTTAGATCTACACTGTCAGGATTTACAACATCTACAGCCTGTTGTTTTTTTTTTGTTTTTTTTTTTTTGCGGTAAGTGGGCCTCTCACTGTTGTGGCCTCTCCCGTTGTGGAGCACAGTCTCTGGACGCGCAGGCTCAGCGGCCATGGCTCACGGGCCCAGCCGCTCCGCCGCATGTGGGATCTTCCCGGACCGGGGCACGAACCCGTGTCCCCTGCATCGGCAGGCAGACTCTCAACCACAGCGCCACCAGGGAAGCCCTACAGCCTGTTTTTAAATCGTAAAGCCCAACTTGTTTTAGACTTACTCCTACATTTAAGTAGATTTAGTGTTCTTCCATAGTCCTTTGCTATTGTTTTGCATTCATTTCTTAGGTGGCTGGAAAGTTCTTCCTCTGATAGTTTCTTCAGGATAAGCTCAAGGAAACAAAATGCCTTAAATTCTTGCATGTTCAAAAATGTTGGCTTTTTACCATTACAGTGAATGATAGTTTTTCTGGGTATAAAATTCCAGAGTCACATTTTGTTTTTTGAGGACTAACTACAAAGGTATCACCTTACTGTCTTCTAAAAGCAAATGATGCAGTGTTAAAGTCTGAGGCCAATTTCTTTTTACTCCCATCATATGTGAGAGGTACATGGCTGCCCAAAAATTCTTTGTCTGTGAAGTCTTATAAATGTACCAGATCATGTTTGTCAACTTTTTCCTGGATTCTCTGTGACCTTCAATATATCCACACCTTCTATTTCCAGGAAGATTTATTGAATCGTATCTTTAAATATTCCTTTATGTCCTTTGCCAATCTATCTTTTCTGTCATTTTCTTGTAAATCCCTTTAAGCTCTTCATTTATTTCCATTTCATTTTTTTCTCATTTTTCCTATCATTGTCTTTTCCTTTCTATATTCTTAGGAATGTCTTATTTTTGATACGCTGTTTTCAATTTTGTCTTTATTTCTATAATGGTTTTACTTATTTATTTTTAAAATTTCACTTCTTTCCACATTTCTGCTAGCTCATGCTTCAAATTCTTCTGTCTTACCACATCTTCCATGAGCTCTTACATATCTGCTTTATTGTGTGTGTGTGATTGCTTCATGAAATTTTTAAAAGTTCATCGCAAGGTATTTAGTCACTATGGAGCAGATACAAAAAAATCCTTTGCCATTTTTCCTGTTCTTTTCCTTGTAATATTTTTTAAATTAATTTATTATTTATGGCTGTGTTGGGTCTTCGTTTCTGTGCGAGGGCTTTCTCTAGTTGAGGCAAGCGGGGGCCACTCTTCATCGCGGTGCACGGGCCTCTCACTATCGCGGCCTCTCTTGTTGCGGAGCACAGGCTCCAGATGCGCAGGCTCAGTAATTGTGACTCACGGGCCCAGTCGCTCCGCGGCATGTGGGATCCTCCCAGACCAAGACTCGAACCCGTGTCCCCTGCCTTGGAAGGCGGACTCCCAACCACTGCGCCACCAGGGAAGCCCTCTTGTAATATTTTTTATAGAGCCTATACTAGTTCCTTTTTTGATGTCTTAGTTTTGAATTAGGTAAACTTTTTTCTATAATTTGTATAAAATGATAATTTGTAACAGGTTTGTATAGAGAAGAGATGAGTATTCCAGGAGGGATTTTCCTTCATTCCAGGGTTTTAGGTAAGTCCTTCGAGCCTTCACCTCTGTCTAGCCAATGAAGACCAGCAAATACAGAGCTGTTAACAGTGCCACATCCTCTGTCCTCCCAGCATGTGAAAGACTGCTTCTGCACACATGACACGTCTGTGTGGCTCCTTATTCAACCCATCCTTGTCCGCTTCTAGGAACAAAACCAGGTCCAGAAGGGCTCAAGCTGACATCATTTTGCAACCTCTTTCCATTGTGTTGTTCAAAACAAGGGATTGTGATTCTATACCTCTCAGTGTGCTTCTCACCTTAGCGGGTACCTTTCAGGCTCCCTTTGAAATGGCAGCTCAGGGGTACCTTCTCTCTGTTCCTGCTCTCCATTCTTTTGTGTTCACAGTTCACAGACAGTTCCATGTCTCCTGGGCTCATCAAAGGTAGAGTTGGTGTTCAGGGTTATTGCTGAAAAGGGAAGAATGGATGCTAACCATGTGCGCACCATGTTCAAAGAGGTCATCACCTCAGCCCTTTGTGAGCAGATCTGTTTCTCTGTTAACATAAAGTCTGTTTTCCCACACTTCTAGTTCCCCAGGAAGCAGCTGTTTTCTTCTCCCTTGCTGGCCCTCTCCTGGTTTCCGAGTGAGGTCAGATTCTTTGTTGCCAGAAAGCTTTACCCTGACTTGCCTCTGAATCCCCACTGTGCTTATAGTCCATACTGGGTGTAGCATCTGTTGCCTTGCACTGCACCAACTTTTTATAGGTATGTGTACTTCTTTAACTAAATTGTCAACACTTGGGGGCAAAGTGTGGGGCATGAGTGCGCTATGCCCTCTCTACTACTAGCACAAGTCATTCTGTGTCGTAGGTGCGACATCATGCTTATGGATTATTCCCTTACTGTTATGGTTTCCTCTGGTATTTGGAATACTTTCATTGTGCCTCATGAATTCTGAGTCTGTGTATTTGCTTCCTGGGCATTCTTCTTACCGAATCAGATAGCTGTGTAGTTGGCGTGTGTTATATATGCTGTATACACGGTCATGAAGATTTTATCACACATACACTACCTCTAGTAAAGAACTGTGTACCCTCCTTGAATTTAAATGACATTAGTTCATGTCATCAGGAATAACCTTAGCTTTTAGTGTCTCAAGGATTAGGTAGGCCAGTGGTCCTTTTAAAACCATACTCCCTAGGTAGAGCCTTTGTCATCATGCGGTGATATTCTTGTAGACTACATCCTATAAATAGCAGTCACATTCCACAGGGTCAGACCTAAAGGTAAAAGAGATCACCAGGCCAATCATTCTCATAGGGACTCCCAACCCTCCTTAAGTAGAGGCATTTCAAAACCCGGGATTGTAGGAGAAATAGTTGAACAACAAACAGAAATCTTCCATGTGATCTTGATTTAAAAAACCCCAAGGAATATGTCTCCCCGTATCCACCCCTACTCCCAGACTCCTAAAGGTAACTGATTTAGTCCAGCGCCTGTGCTTTAGCTGAGGAAGCAGACACAGGGAAGTGTGGGACTTGTTCACAGTGACACATTTCTTATGCGTTTCTCCCGACCTGCTTTGCCACTCGTCCTTCATAAGACAATCCAGAAACCACAAATGGACAATTTCTCTGATGGATGGATCTGATGTGTCTGAAGGTCAGCTCATGCTGAAGTCGGGTTTGGTGCCTGGGCTGGGCTGAGTGGAGGGAGAAAACACTATTTTAGGAAAAAAGAAGCCATTGGAGCAGATTGGAAAATGTGCATTTGACACCGATCAATGAGCCTGTGCTCAAGCTGAGATGTTCAAATATGATAAAGAGCTAGAGAAACTAAAATGGTAATTCAAACCAGAGCAGCCTGTTTGACCTCAGCCAGTTGGAGTCTCAATGGAACAAACCATTGCTTCTCCAAATAAGAAAAAAGAGAAGGAAAAGGTTAATTTCCAGCTTCTGGGAAAGTAAGCCTAAACCATGATGGGTTTGAAAACTCTGCCGACAATTTCTCTTTCACTTTTTTTTTTCTCCTTACCTTTAACGTTTCTGTTGCTGAAATACTAGTCTTTTAGATTTCATTTCATATCAATAAGGCAACTACTACTGTAACCCCAGGTGGGAAAGAAGTGCGTAAGTACAGAGCACAGCAGCTCTGGACAGGGCTTGGTCTGGGTTAAGGCTTTGGGTAGGTGGGTCAGCAAAGCCCAAACAGGCTGCCAGGGACATCCTGGAACTCACTGGCACAGCCTGTGCATGCTTGATGGGGGGAGTCAACGGGGACAAGGGATACAGCATGTGAGCTGCCTGGGTTTTGGGATGTGAAGTGTGATGGTACCAGGAATGGAGTAGGTGCTGACCCTTCCGAGAAAGTTCCAAAACCATGTGGCTCCTTTGATGATGCTTGCCTTAGAATAATGATGTAGGACCGTGTGGGCATTTTTCTCATTGTACAGATGAGGAAAATGAGCTGCTGATAAATGAAGTGGCCTGCCTGTACTTACAAAAGTAGCTCTGACAGAGCTCAGCATGGATCCCTGAACTCTGGGCTCTCCCCTCACAGTCCTTCCATGGTACATCACAGCATTCTCGCTTTCTCTGTGTTCTCGCCAGCAGACATTTCCTAAGTACCTGCTAAATGCCTAGCATCCTGCTGCAGGTAATGCTATAAAAAGTTGTTACAACATTAATTCCAGCCTAAGAGGAGCTTATTTTTAACATATTATTGGGTGCATTTTCAGTTTTGAAAGTGACATATCACATTTCAGAAAATTTGGAAAATAGCAGGAACAAGAAACATGTAAAATAATCACAGCCTGCTAACCCTCCTGTTCTAATCATTTAGGTCTATGTCCTTCTGGTCATTTTCTGCATACGTTTAGCTTTTTTAAAAAATCTAGTGAAAACTATATCGTACCTACAATTTTACTTCTTGCTGTTTTCACAGAGCTTTTTGTCATAAGTAATTTCCCCCATAACCACTTTAATGGCAATAGAATATATGCAAAGAGCTTAATCGTTAGCATTTACTATCCATAGTGTTAAAGCATTTTATTGTATTAATTCAATAAATGTCCGTTAAGTGCTTTGCGCCCAAGCTCTCCTGGCAGCCATTGCCCTGGTGACAGTCACCTTGACTTGGGCCAAAGGATTGGAATGTTAACCACACTGGTGGGCTTTCCTGGTGGCGCAGTGGTTGAGGGTCCGCCTGCCGATGCAGGGGACACGGGTTCGTGCCCCGGTCCGGGAAGATCCCACCTGCCGCGGAGCGTCTGGGCCCGTGAGCCATGGCCGCTGAGCCTGCGTGTCCAGAGCCTGTGCTCCGCAACGGGAGAGGCCACAGCAGTGAGAGGCCTGCGTACCGCAAAAAAAAAAAAGAACCGCCTTGGTGGGAGCCCCGCACAAGTTAGTGGGGCCCCCAGATTTTTTCCTGGCCCTTCCCCTGTTAGTGGGCTCCCAGTGGCACAAACTACATTCAGGCTGGCTGGGGACAAGGAAGGTCATCATCATCATAAGTAAGATCATCATAGATCCATCTACCATTTCTTTCTCTAATTCTTCCTCATGACTGTTTTAATCATCTCCCACTCACCCCCTTGGTGAGGGGTGATTCCCACCTGAGGGTTACGAGGATGGCCAAACACGCTCTACCTGACGCTGGACCGATGCGCTCAACAGCAGTTCACGGTCCCATGTACTCACTGCATCGGGGAAGAGGATGCTGCACACCGCTCAGGGCCACACAGGGGCTGCCCTCAGGAGTAGGGGGAACAGCCAGGGGTTGTGGAGGGCAGGCTTCATAGTATCAAGAGGGCGGAGTGCCCCCTGGTTCTCGCAGGAGGGTGTGATTGGCTGGCACAGACCTGAAACCCAGACTCAGCTATGAGCAGGAACTGCACTTGGTCTGTTTGATAAAGAGGGCTGTTTGGTGAGAGAAAGCACCTGGTATTGAGCCTGAAGTTTAGATTTCACACCCCAGTGACAAAAAACTGCTTCCCCTGCCTCATGGCCCCTCCGTTTTCTCCGACACTTCCCGCCTACTATGTTTTTCTGTTTGTTGTTTCAATACTCTTGGCCTTTCTGGCTCATCTTTAAGAGGCTGACGAGGGCTTCCCTGGTGGCGCAGTGGTTGAGAGTCCGCCTGCCGATGCAGGGGATGCGGGTTCGTGCCCCGGTCCGGGAGGATCCCACGTGCCGCGGAGCGGCTGGGCCCGTGAGCCATGGCCGCTGGGCCTGCGCGTCCGGAGCCTGTGCTCCACAACGGGAGAGGCCACAACAGTGAGAGGCCTGCGAACCCAAAAAAGCAAAAAAAAAGAGGCTGACGATGTTGTGGTTAATACACTCTAAGACAGACAGCCTGGGTTCAAGTCCAGGCTTGGCTGTGTACCTGCTGGGTGGCATTAGGCAAATCAGTTGCCCTCTCTGTGCCTTGATTTCCCCGTTTGTGAAATGGAGATGGTTGTAATAAGACTACTTACCTCATAGAGCTGTTGTAAGGACTAAGAGTGAATATGTGTAAAGCTTTTAGAACAGTGCCTGATGTGTGCTCCGTCACTACTCATATTATCCTCTACCTGGGTTCAGTTCATACGTTTAGTTGTATTCAGTGAATAATAACAATAATATTCTGTTCTTTTCAGCTTTCCTTCCTACTGTGTCTCCGAGGCTACAGTTAGCATAAACCCATTTTCCAAAAATGTACTCTGTCCATTTTAGTCATTTATGTGTTTGTTTTTTTTCTTAACTTTTTGTTTGTTTGTTTCGCCACATGGCACGGCACACGGGATCTAAGTTCCCCGGCCAGGGATTGAACCTGCACCCCCTGCTGTGGAAGGACAGAGTCTTAACCACTGGACCACCAGGGAAGTCCTGTAGTCCTTTATTTCTAAATTAATCCATTTGCTTATCTGTTCAGTCATGAGCCTCTGCTGTGTACCAGGCACTGTTCCAGGTGATGGAATCCATGCAAGAACAAGACAGATGAACCTCTCAGGAGCTGAGGCTTACCACCCACAGTGGGGTGGCCAGTGGCAGAAAATGGGCAAGTAAATGAACAGAAAGGTAACTATGGCTGGTGATAAGAGCTCTGAAGGAAGAAAGAGCAATGAAGACGGGGCCGTCGGAAGGACACCTCGGTTCCCCTGTGCAAGGCAGCTAGGAGAAGGCGGGGCTTTTCTTTGGGCAGAATTCTCTCTCTTTTTTTTTTTTTTGCGGTACGCGGGCCTCTCACTGTTGTGGCCTCTCCCGTTGCGGAGCACAGGCTCCGGACGCGCAGGCTCAGTGGCCATGGCTCACGGGCCCAGCTGCTCCGTGGCACGTGGGATCTCCCCGGACCGGGGCACGAACCTGTGTCCCCTGCATCGGCAGGCGGACTCTCAACCACTGCGCCACCAGGGAAGCCCCAGAATTCTCTTTTATTATGAGGGTGGTCTGAGGTACCCAAAGGGCCATAGATTTTCTGTTTCTTCTCTTGATTGGTGATAGTCACAAGACTTATTGATTTTGTCTTCCAACGAGGATGTATGTTTTCTTTGTCTTCTCTGATATCCTGCTCCTGGCCTCCATCTCCTTCCCACCCTGACAAGGAGGGGGTTGTCTTCTTAACCCCGTTGATGCATCAGTTTTGGTCTAGGATAAAATAAGCTTTGCAGAAGTGCAGAGAAAGGCTCAGAAAAACAAGCCCCACTTTTGTGTATCATCTATTTATGAATGCATAACAAACCACTCCAAAATTTACTAGCTTGAAATGGCAATGATTTATTGTTTATCACGATCGTGTGGTTTGCTAGTTATTTCCTCTGCAGGTTTTCTGGGGCCCCTCATCCAGCTGCAGGCGGGGCAGGGCTGGAAGGTCCCAAATGGGCTCACTTAGGCGTACGGAAGTGGGTGCCAGTTGCAGCCTGGGCCACCTCTTCTCTCCCCCGCCAGGAGGCTGGAGCAGCTTCCTGAATTGGCAGCATTTAAAGACAGTGAAGGCAGAAATGACAAGGCCTCTTGGATCCTAGGCTCTGGAACCCATACAGTGTCACTTCTGCCACATTCCGTTGGCCAGAATTCACAACGCCAGCTCAGATTGTAGCCAGGGAGATAAATGTTAAATTTTTAAAAATCCCATAGTTCTTGTTATTGAAGCAGTGATTTAAAAAAACTGCACAAGTGCTATTTGAGAACATCTATGAGGAATGACACGCTCAGTGCCAAATCATCAACTGGATTGATTTTCCTCCTCTTGGATGAGACAATGTATGTACAGACAAGGCTTTGGTGTTCAATTGTGCAGAAAATGTTGAACACGGCAGGCCTGCTGCTGCCATCCTTAGACAGGCCTGCTTGCCAGTGGGTCCTTGGCTGGTGTCTGGGAACTTGGATTTTCAGAGGGGTCCCATTGTTCCCTCACTGATGAGGATGGTTTACTGTATCTAGACCATTTGTGCAAACAAGATGGTTTATGCTAAACCCCTGCTTTCCTTGTGGGAGTCTGGAGTTTTGGTATCTGTTAGGCAGAGGGTACTCTTGTGACTTGTCCGCAGTACAAATCTTGGATACTAAGTCTCTAATTAGCTTCCCTGGGCAAGACAGAGCACATATGCTGCTGTATTTTGTTGCTGGATGGAGACTGGGCTCTGTGTGACCCCTCCTGGGAGGGAGAGAGCGGAAGGAAGCCAGTGCATGGATTTCCCCAGACCGTCAGTGTCCTTTCCCCTTCTGATCTGGCTGTGTGTCCTTCCTACATCCCTGTAATAAGTCATAGCCACCAGTGAAACCATATGCTGAGACCCATGAGTCCTTGTAGCAAATCTCCCCATTTAGGAATGGTCTTGGGGATCCCAGCACGCTAATCTTTTTTTTTTTTTTTTTTAATTATTTATTTATTTGGCTGTGCCGGGTCTTAGTTGTGGCATGCAGAGCCTTTAGTTGCGGCATGCAGGGTCTTTAGTTGCGGCATGCAGGATCCAGTTCCCTGACCAGGGATGGAACCTCGGCCTCCTGCATTGGGAGCGCAGAGTCTTAGCCACTGGACCACCAGGGAAGCCCCCCGGCATGCTAATCTCATTGTCTTATACATTTTATCTTTGAAGAAAGTGGGAGCCAATTCCCAGGTGTCATGGGGCTCTACCAGAACATCACCTTGGGGGCTTTTTATGCCTGGGCAGGAAGTAATGGCACGTTTCCTCAGAGCCAGGAGGTCCTAGTAGCAGGCTTGGTGGCTCTAGAGCAGTGTTTTGAAATGATGGTTTTGAGTCGCTGATTAGCAGGTTCTATTTGGATTTGTGAATGTAATTGATTTATTGGTAATACGGAGGTGGTAATTTAGAATATATGGAAGTGATTCGTTCCCTCTGTATAGCCTCTTTCGGTAAAAGAGAAGGTTTTTCTTTTTTTTTAAGATTTAATTTTATTTTTATTTTTATTTATTTTTGGCTGTGTTGGGTCTTTGTTGCTGCGCCCGGGCTTTCTCTAGTTGTGGCTAGTGGGGGCTACCCTTTGTTGTGGTGCGCGGGCTTCTCATTGCGGTGGCTTCTCTTGTTTCAGAGCACGGGCTCTAGGCACGCGGGCTTCAGTAGTTGTGGCACGCAGGCTCAGTAGTTGTGGCTCGCGGGCTCTAGAGCGCAGGCTCAGTAGTTGTGGCGCTTAGTTGCTCCTTGAAATGTGGGATATTACTGGACCAGGGCTCGAACCCATGCCCCTTGCATTGGCAGGCGGATTCTTATCCACTGCGCCACCAGGGAAATCCCAATGAGAAGGTATTGATTGAGACAAAAACGAACAGTAAAAGAAGCCACTTTGCCCTGGTCGGAACTGGACAGTCACCTGGAGCAAATCTGTAAGGACAGCTTCCTGGGCCTGTCTCCAAAGAGGTCCTCTTTGTACCCTGCTTCTAAACTAGGTGGTGGGCACAAGCCAGCCCACCGGAGCCCAGGGGCTGCCGGGACATGTAACTGTGATAGAGGAAAAGTCAGCCATGGAACTCTTCACCCTGCTGCCCTGTACCCTGTCTCTAGCCCGCTGTTCTGGTGGGGTTGGCAATGAAGGTGACCGTGAGAGTGGGATCCCTGTTGGCTATCACCAGGCCTTTGGTGCAACCATTGCTGTTTCCTGGGGAATCCCTGGGAGGCAAAGAACCTGGTGGCTGAGGGAAAAGCATATGAATCTCCCTCAGCAGGTTTAAGGTGGAATCTGTCCAACATTTGAGGGTCCTCACAGCTTTTGAAGGAGCATTTCTTCATATTTGAGAATGAGAGGAGGGGGTGTATAAAAAGCCTTAAAATTTAACAGAGATGGATTCATTTTCTTACCCTGCTGCTTAACAGCTGTGTGACCTCAGGTAGATTAATTAACCTCTCTGATCCTTAATGTCATAAACTGGGAGCAGTTATGCAGGAAGAACGAGATAGTGTGTATAATGCATCTAAATGCCTAGTATAAGGTAACTGCTTCTTAAATTTGAGTCCCTTTCAGGTGATGAGAATCTAATGATGAGTTTTTCTTTTGTTTATATGTATAATATTGGCCAAATTTTCTGTAATAAACAAGCATTTTTTTCAATAATGAGAAAAAGAGGATTTTAAAAAAAAGTTTAAAGTTTAAAACCCATGTCCTTGCCATGCCTCACATGTTTTCTCTTGAGCTGAGCCTTTTCTGGGTCACTCCTGCTCTTAACCTTGGGTCTCTGTGAGCAGTCCCTGTTCATTAACATCAATCGGGGCTTGGAAGGATCCATTTCTTAACTGAGTGACTGAAGAACTATTTGTCACTGACATAGGTAAAGTACCTCAAATATTTTCTCAATTTTTCAGTAATTATAATTTGAATTTTTTCATCCAGAATCATTTTCTCTTGGCAGGTTCATTACCAGGATATTAAAAAGAGAGAGAGAGAGGGGAAAAAAAGCCTATTCTTTCTATAGGATTGTCATTTTTTCCAACTTTATTTTCATTGTGAATTCGTTTTTGTTTCCCTTCTAGCTAGTAATGAAATGCACTTTGCAGGAAAGTTCAGGGAGGGCTCCAGCAAGCTCTGTAGTGCTGAGGGCCATTCATGGGGCCAGGGTCAGCTGTGTTCTATGGAGTCTGCTAAGAAAATCTCTGGGGTGCCTGGCTTCTAGGCTCTTCTCCTGCAGGGTACGTACAAAGAAGCCCGCATAACCCCCAGGCTGATAGGTCTGGACCCTTTTCGGGAAACTCGACATGTAGGCAGAGTGAGCTGAGTGAGAACTACTGTGTGCAACTTAGTTGTCAAGTGTCCTCTGGTGTTCTCTTCAAGTCTACAAAACTGTACATGGATGGAGAAGGACTGGTGGGGGATTTCAGGGTTGTATTTTTCCTGGAAAACTTTCAGGGAGCAGAGAGTGGTCTCTGCAGTCCAGCCACACCTGCCCTCCAGCAGCTGCCTTGAGCCTGCTCGCCCTGGCTTGCTTTGCTGTTACATTTGTTTGTAGAAATGCTCTCTCCCACACTAGGCCATGAACTCATTCCTCCTGTGTGGCAAGGCTGCCCCCACATCTTCATGTTCGTATTTTTTAATACCTTGAAAAATACCTGTCAAACAATGGTGCTTGTGTATGTTCACTAATCGACAATGACACCCTAGGAGTAGGAGAAATGTTAAACAACAGCAAACATCACAAGAAATTCCTTCCCAACCTCTTTTAAAGCTGTAGCTGAAATTCAGCCTCTGTACACTGGTACTGAATTGAATATCGGAGACGGGGTTTTGGGTGAAGTAGAAAAGAATAGCTTTATTGCTTTGCCCGGAAAAGGGGGACACAGCAGGCTAATGCCCTCAAAACTGTGTGTCCCACCCTGGAGGGGGTAGTGAAGACACTTATCGTGTTCAAGGAGCAGGGTGTGACCAGCTCGTGGGCCTTCTTCTGATTGGTTGGAGGTGAGGTCATCGGGAGTGAGCATCATCAACCTTCTGCTTCCAACCGGTCTGGGGTCTGCATGCTTAATTTCTTCCACCTGCTGGGGGTTTCGGTATCTGCAAAACAGCTCAAAGGTATTGATATGTGTATCCCTTAAGGGGGAACCAGGACCCTGCCCCAAGGCTGCACTATTGTTTCTTGGCTGATCCTCCCTTTTCCTCCTCATCCCCTCCCTTCTCTGATTAGCAATTGTTTGAACCTGCCCTTTGGAACTCAGGGATGGTCGTGAAAGCTGAAGATGATTCCCTACAAACAAGAAATGGGGGACACAGAAAGGCTGGTGTGCCCAGGAGCCCCACAGCGTCCTGCTCAGGTTCAGAGCCACATGGAGCCATCCTAGTGTCTAAGTCTTTATGGGAAGCCCACGAGTTGAGAGTCAGTCCGTAGGCAGGGATTGAGCACAACTCAATGCCTAGCTGGGTACTGGCCACTGGGGTACATTCAGAAGCTTCAGATATAATGTCTCTGTAGACAAGTTGGTGAGCTATGGTATTGCCCATGAAACTTTAGTGGATACTAAAGGCAGCGTATAATCTAGCGCTAAGATGTATGGTACTAAAGTCAGTGAAGGCAGGGAACCCAGTGGCCCAGAACAGTTGGGAGGGTTCCCTGCAGGAGGCTAGAATGAAACTGGGATCCAAGGGTCAGGCAGTGTCCACATGGATTAACTCTTCATACCCGTTTAGAGCTAATCTGCTGCCACTTCTCTTCAGCCTCGGAGAATTTCCCAGGAGAAATCAGATGATTTACTGAGTAGCCCTGAGCCAATAAAATCTAGCTGTGGAATTCCACCCCTTTCTCACCCTCCGCCAAGCATCCTGTAAGATGCCTCCCATTTTTCAAAGCCTCAGTACCTTAAAAGTCCCGTCACCAACACTCGGCCTAATGCTTGACACAGCAGAAGATTCTTTTCTTTGCTAAATAAAGCCGATCCTTGTGCCAGCGCCACAAAAATAAACAACCTTCAAAATTAAATTCTACCCAACCAACATTTATCAAGTATCTTTGATTTTTCTCTGTGTATATAACCCAGATTCAACAGTGAATAGATTCCTGCCCTCAAAAGAGTTTACCTTTTAGACTAGGAGAAAAAATAACTACATTGCAAGATAGAATGTGAGAGAAGCTATAACAAAGAAGGTTGAGATTAATCCCAGTGGGGAAAAGCTTCATGGAAGTGGAAGCTGTAGGTCTAGTCCCTAAGGAGGACATGGAATTTACAAATGTGGACATGGGGGTGAAGGCGGAGTGGGGTTGGACATTTCATCCGGAGGGCGTGGTGTGAACGAGCACACAGAGGTGACAGGAGTAGGGTGTGGTCCAGGTTTGGCTGAGGCTAGGGATGTGAACGGGGGTCATGGCAGTTAAGACTGGTATGCTGGAGTTTGGAACATGAGGCTGAGCCATGGGGCACTGTCCTTGGGGCAGGGAAGATGCTGGCAGGGTTTTGAGCAGATACAGGACATGAACTTTAGGCTGGCTTTTCTGGCATGTGTTAGGCGTGTGTGCAGAGTGGAAGGGGGTGGGTTGTGAATTCAGGGTGGGAGGTGACTGGCAGGGGGAGGACAGGTCAGGGTTTCGTCCGCCTGACAATAATCCGGAGAGGTGATAACGAAGGCTGCAAGCAGGACAGTGGCCGTGGGCCTGGAAGGCAGGGGACAGGTGAGAGAGAGAAGACGGGGGACCTTTTGCTTGTCTTTTCTGCTCCCCAGGTAAGCTAACACTGTCCCTTAGCAGTCATTTTGGAATCGCAGGAATCTAATGCTTTTGCCTACAAAGAGAACGCTGCTCTTGAGCTGTGACATTGAGGGCAAGAGTCTGCCTTGCTGGGAAGTCGTTCCTTTGGTTCAAAGGCCTTGGGCAGCGTCTCTGGGACCCTGGTTGTCTCAGCTTCCAGCGGGCGGCTCCGTTCTCCCCGTGTTCTCCTCTAGGTGGCGCTACGCCCTCGCCGCAGCGTGTGTGGCCGGGGGCCCCCGCCTTTCTCCTGGCAGACGGCGCCTGCCAAGGCCAGGGAAAGAGAAGTCTCCCATTTTGATCTTCCCTACCGACAGCTCCTGTTGGAGCTGAAATGAGTGGCTGGGGGCAACTCATACATAATTTCCTTCTATTTAGGGACTTCCTCCACCATGGGGTCTGCGTGATTTCTGTTCATTTAATTAAAGGTTATATTGGCAAATTGTTATCCCTGGGCGTGTGGGTGTGCAGGGAGCGCTTGTGGAATGCATGGCAGGTTAATTCCCTTTGCCCTTTATTGCCTCTGCAGGCCACGTGAAATTGAATTGCAAATAACACATTTTAGAATGTGTGTGGGAGACGTTGGCCTGCGCTTCCTTTGGCTTTAATGACACCGTGGGTGTGTGTATGTAAACGAACCCCTGGCTCTGCAGGCGAGTTGAAGGCAGAGCTTGAATGGCTAACCGAGGTGCCGCCTCTCTCACCCCAGCTGTTGCCCCACACGCTGAGCCCTGAGCTCAGCAGCCTTCACTCCCCGCCGGGAGTGTCTTCAGTCCAGTAGCTCGTTCTGCCTTTGAAACATCCAGAGGTCCCATTACTGGTCATGGAGCCTCTTCTGAGCACCAGCTCGAGACAAGCCCCACTTACACGCAGACTGGAACGAAGTCAGCGGATGAGTCGATGCCCCTTTGCCTCGCCAGGGACCCTCTCCAGGGGTGGCTGCAACTCCCGAAGTTCTTGTGCGTGAGGAAGATACCAGCAGGTGGACTCTGCTATGGCAGTTGTCCCTTCCCAGAGCAGATGACTGAGGCCTGTAAAGTTCAGCGGATGCAAAGGTCTTTAAGTACCATATGGGGAAGTGACGGGGTGGGCGTGGTCTGAAGGCCAGCGGGGACCGCACGAGACCGTGTGGTTTCTTGGAACACCCACCTCCACGTGGGCAAGGACTGCAGTCATTGAGGAGGTGTGGCCGCCTCGACATTGGGAAGCAGCTGAGGTTGGGGGGCTGGATGATATGCCTTTGTGCAGAGCCTCACAGTCGGTGAGCAGTTCTGTAGAGGAGAGGTGTGGGGCTGCCGTCTGGTGAACAGTGGGAGTTGTGGATGCCGTGGAGGGAAGGGGTGAGGGTGGGCGGGTGTTAACATTAAGTTGTGTGGTTAGGGTCGCATCCTTGAGAAGCTGCCGTGCAAACAAAGTCTTGAGGAGGCGAGGGAGTTAGTGGGGAAGATGTCCAGGGGAAGACTGTTCCAGGCAGAGGGGACCACTGGGGGAGCTGGCGCTCCGTAAGCCAGGAGTGGGCTCGGGTCATGGAGGGTCTAGAAAGTGTGACTTGAGCAGAGAGGGCAGGGAGGAGAGGTCGTGGGGGGGGCTGGGGACAGATGGCAGGGTCCCCTGTGGGCCGCTGTAATGACGTTGGCTTCTACCGTGAGCATAATTGGGAACCCTTGGTCTGAGACAGTGTTATCTGGATGACCATCAACAGAGCAGGCATCTTATAAGCTCTTGCTGGGGATTTCTGACAGACGTATGGCAAGCAGGCTGGGCAAGCTCCTTTCTGCACTATCGATCTATTTCAGTGAGGACCAGCTGATGTGCGTTCGGATGTAGAAGGGCTAAGTGACACCAACTGGCCACCAGCCTGGTCTTCCCAAGGAATCGTGCCATGTTGAGAACTCAGCGTCCATCCCTGCTGCTGACCGATTGGGCATTCAGTAGTGGCAGAAGGAGCCTGTGATGGTCAGCTCACGCTTGGCCACCTCTGGGGACGGAAGAGAAGCTGGCTCACATCTACTCTCGTCCGGCTTGGTTCTTGAAAACTTTCTCTAATGGATTCTTTTTCATGGACATTCATGGGAAACACAGAGCTTTTCAAACTGTTTGAGCACATCTATCAGTCCATGTATACCTCCTTTTTAATTTCCATGTTTATTCCTCCCAGCTCCTGAACTATTGGCCAAGTTATTTACCGCTTCCAGAAGTTTATGTCTGAACTAGAAGCAACTTTTCCCTTCATACAAAGTCATGGCGAAGTGCATGCTTGCCCCTTGGCCTCCTGTTGAGTGGGTTGCAATGCAGCAGGCATGTCCAATGCCATCATTTCTTGAAATTCACCTGTGAATCAGGCTAAGTTCATTCTTCCTCCATCAGTTAGTCATAGAGAATCCCCTGTGTGGCCACGGATATGGTTTGGAAAAAAGGTGTTGGTACCTCAGAAGTGAGTGACATGGTAGTTACCTGACCATGGAATTTACCATTTACCTTTTCATGCAGTTTACTTATGCTTGCTAGGTTTGCTTGAGTCTGGAACCAAATGTACCGCTTTAACCATACAGTGGATTGCTGCGACACCAGCCTGGCCCTATAACTCTATGGACACAGTAACACTGAGCTCATGATGGACAGCTCAGATCATATCGTCACTAGGTGTTCCAAGTCAGATGTTAGTTTCATCTGGGACCCAGTAGCACACAAGGAGCTATTTTTCAAACGAAGGAGTTCTTGGATGCAGAGGACATGGTCTTACTTAAGAACTCTCCAGGCCTGCATTGCAAATGTCATATGGAACCGGCCCAGCATCTTTTTTTTTTTTTTTAATTTTATTTTTGGCTGCGTTGGGTCTTCGTTGCTGCACGCGGGCTTTCTCTAGTTGTAGTAAGCGGGGGCTACTCTTCACTGCGGTGTGCGGGCTTCTCATTGCGGTGGCTTCCCTTGTTGCGGAGCACGGGCTCTAGGCGCACGGGCTTCAGTAGTTGTGGCACGCGGTCTTCAGTAGTTGTAGCACACGGCCTCAGAAGTTGTGGCTCGTGGGCTGTAGAGCACAGGCTCAGTAGTTGTGGCACACGGGCTTAGTTGCTTGGCGGCGTGTGGGATCTTCCCGGACCAGGGATCGAACCCGTGTCCCCTGCATTGGCAGACGGATTCCTAACCACTGCGCCACCAGGGAAATCCCTGGCCCAACATCTTCATCCACCATGGGTGCCTTCTGCACCATCCAGCTTGCTATACCGTGCAGTTCAAGTGGCAGGCAGCCTGTACCACAGTTTGAACCTGCTACAGAGACTTCTCTTCCTCTGGCAGCCTTCTGATCCCCAGGTAAATATATTTGAGGAGTTTTTCCTTAGCGTTCTAAGCACTGCATTAAAACCCAAAGCATTCCAACAGGTACTGTGCTACTTTTGTATGTGAATGAAAAATATTGCCTGCCATTTCAATAAACAAAAGATGTTGCAGCCATCAACCCACCACTTTACAGCTGCTCCGATGGTGAGCCCTGAGGGAACTCAGGATGGAAACAGGATGCCCGCCATCTAGTGGTCAGCTGCTGCAGCCCACCCCTGACGGTGCACCCTGGGGAGACTTAGGATGATAAGCACAGGATACTGGTCTTCAAGAGCTGAGGTGCACATCAAAGGGATGATTTCAGTGAGCATCAGATTTCGCATCTTCCCATACATAGAAAAGTACTAAATTCCTTAACTTGAGGTGTCTGGTTTTCTTTAATTAACAGCAATCTTTTGATTACTTTGTTGCAAAAACTCTTACATATCCTGGCTTCCTCCTTGCCTCTTTAGAGCAGTCCGTCAGTTATTTGAGACGCCGTGTCCTGGGCTTAAGTCCTCAGTTTTGTCCGCGGAGTAAAACATAACTCTCAACTTCTAGGTCGTGCCTTTTTTCAGTCTACACATAGTAGTAGGTGTACGAGGTATACTGATTTTTCCTTTACTTTGGAGGGATGTCCCGGAATGCTCCAAGCCATGCTCTAGAAATGTCACAGATTTGTGAGGCCCCAAGTATTTGTGGGGTTTATATCTCATCTTCCAACATGCGTGGATCCTCTTATTAATGTATGTAAAGAAGTTGCCACTTCCTGCCTCCCAGTACAATTAGTATGAGATCATCAAAATAAGGGACCCGTGTGTTGTCCACAGAATGTCCCAACATTCCGCAGAATGTCAAGCTCCCTGCGGACTAGATTGTGACACAAGAATTCACAGAGCCCTAAAGCTAGTAAAGCCCTTCTGGTGAAGGTATACTGTAGTCAGAATTACTTTTGTTTCTGGATATCGAAAGAAGAAAAAGCATTCATCAATTCACTGGTGACATACTAAGTACTGGAGTCCACATTGACCTGCTTGAAGAGGTAAAGCTATTACGTCTAGTCCAGCAGTTGGTGTTGAGGCTCATGCTTTGTTAATTTCACAGTAGCCTATGGTCATCTAACACGATCCATCTGGGTTCTGCAGAGGCCAGTCGGGTGCATTGGCAGATGTGAGGTGGACCACTATTCCTGCCTCTTTCAAGTCTTTGGTTGTGGCATTGGTCTCTCCAGTTCCTTCAGGCATGCAGAATGGCTTCCAACTCGTTATCCTGGCAGGAAAGGAGGCGGTTTCAGGGTCTGCATTTGGATTTATTACCATAATGGCTCTTACCCCACAAGTCACGGAGCAGATATAGGGTCTTGCTTGCTACTAAATCTCTCTATCCCAGTTACACATCTAGTGATGGCGGAAGTAACCACAGTGTGGGTCAGTGGCCTCATCAGGCCCCCTGTGACTCAGGCTAAAACTGTACTTGTCACATGGCTTCAGTAAGCCCTCACTCTGACCAGCGAGCTTGGTGGCACGTTTTAGGTCCCTTGGTATTAGCATTAGCTCAGACCCTATATTTAATGGTTTTTGAAATTCCTGGATTTTTTTTCCCTTTCTCAAAGTTTCCCTAGCAAATGGCCACAAGTCCCTTTGGTGGAAGAATCAGAGGTGTATTTTCTGCATAGATTTGCAGTGGTGTTGCAGAATCCTTCCTCAGGGAGACCTAGCCTCCTCTTCAATCTGCCTCCCCCAACCCTTCATGGCCTCCAGACCATTAACCTGTGCCAGGACATACCACAGGGTGAGCAGGGCTGAACAGGCCCTGTTCTGGGAAATAATGGACCATGCGCCAAAGGAATTATAGGACTTGACTAACAGATACTTTGGGGGTGGAGCTTTGGGTCTGTGAACAGACTTAAATCTGGAAAATAGATGAAAGGACTGTGCTTTTCCATGGTGGTTACTATCAACCTCTGCTCACCAGCTCTTGTGTGTATCATTGTGTGTGTGTTTATTTTTGATTATACAGATCAAGCAACACCCTAGTCAGCTGCCCATCTGTCTTGCACCTCGGGACACTGTGGTCTTTTACCCATCACCATAGCTCGCTGTCGGTTAAGGCACCCAGATGCGACTCCATTCTTGCTGCACGTTATGGTAATTACGTCCAACTTGCTTCTGGCCAGCAGGTGCTGCGTTCCTGCCTTTGCCATCTGGGACCCCCTTTATATTATGGATCTTGGTTCCATGGCAGCAGATTCATGGCAACTCCTGCTTACGAGGGCTGCTTCGATGATGCTTGTGCTGTCTTCCTCGGTCCATTTCCTATTGAAGGAAGTATCCTTTGAGCTCTTGCAGGGAATTTAATCATCTGGGGAGTCTCAAGTTTTATGTAGTCAATCCATTCTAACAATAGCATGTCTCTGAACCTTCTGACCAAGGAGGTTCTAACATCTTCACCCCCCCTTTACTCTAGGCCGTCGTTGCGCCTGTGTTTCTAGGACTCATCCTGGCAGTGCGTTAGGACTGGCTCCGGGTGTCCTTATCAGCTCATTGAACCCTGAGTCTCAGGTGGGTGCCCTCCTGTCAGTCCCTGTCCCCTATCTGTCCTTTTACTCTGCCCTGTGGTCTGTCACCTTCAAGATTCACTCTTGCACATATGCAGAGTCCTACAATTCCTTCGGTGTACAATCTGTTCTATCCTAGAAAACGCCCTGGATATCCCTGCCCACACGATGGCAGGTCCTGGCACTGGTTAGTGGCACTCGTGAGTAATAGTGGGGGACAGATCCTGAGCATAAATGCCATTTGCCATGCACCTGTTTCAGGTAAGATCAGTGCATGGTCTCTAGGCAATTTGATAGGAGGGGAAGGGAACTATTTCCCTCTGGCAATGGGGAGAGGCTGCTTTTGCTGGTCCAGAGGGTCCAAGATTTTCAGACTTAAACACACAGATGTCCCCATCCCAGGTTTCATAGTCACTCCCCTTACTCATGAGGGCTCTGATTTTGACACAGGAGACGTGTTGAAGCTGTACATTTGATCACATGTAAAAATCATATCCTGGGCCTGATTTTCAGCATAGTCTGCTTTGCCGTTGTAAGAGACGAGTGTCTCTTTTAAAATGATAAAGAGCCCTGACACTTGTGGAACATGCCTTAAGCTGGCAGTTAGCTGCCCTGATTTAATTTACTTTTCGCAAGGTTTCAAACGCCTTCCAAAATAACCATTTCACAAAACCATCTTTATAGCTATCATTAGCCCCATCAATCAAATGGTGCAGCCATTTGACCTTCCAACATCTTGCACTTTACCGGCACCTCATCTCAATCAACCATGGATGAAAGCTTTGCTAATTGTGATGTCAGTGTCTGCCAGGGGTTAGTACCATCCCAGTTATCACCGGCAATGGGGTCCTTCTTGTTTCAGAGAGGTGGGTGTCAAGAACCGTGAAGCGTAGGATTGTACTCTAGTTGCAAGCCAACAATTTACCTGCCACAGTTTCATGGATGCTGGTAGAAGACAAAGGCTTTTGTCTCTGACTCAATAGGGCCATTTTGTCTGTAAGAAACTCACAGACAATTATCTCCCAAGAGTGGGCATTCCAACTCCAAAGTCTTAGACTGAGGGTCTCCTGGTCCCCAAATTTTCTAGCTTAAGGTCTCTAGAAAACAAAGCTTGACGCAACGTTCATGTCTTAAATTTTTTTTTTTTTGAGGAATATAATTCCACTGAAAATGTGGGGGGGAGACTCAGGGGGGCAGGGGCACAGGGAAAGCATACAATGCTTTCCCAAGCTGGCCACAGTATCACACACCAAACCACACAAATGTAAAGTAGTCCCTTTTTTCAGTTGTGTAGGACAGGCCTTTACACCTTAGAATAGGCATTGGTCGGGGGGGAGGAGGCTGAATCTGCCAGTTCCTTTCCACAGAGGCCTCCCCTATCCTACCCTTCCCAGCTGTTTCTGCCAGCTTCTTGGACAGCCTCTGGGGAAGCAAGATTCCATGCCCCACATCTGATTCTGGGTTTGCTGGGAAGACCCATAGCCTCTGTGGTCCCTTCTCCTCCTGTTCTTCTGCCTCTGATTCTCAAGATGTACCACTTCAGCTTCTCATGGACCTGGTAGGAATAATAACACCTGCATTGCCTCTTTCAAGAGATTGTTGTAAGAGAGAAAAAACTTGGAAGAAGTATAAGCACTGTAGAAAAGCTAGTCATTATTTACTTGAAGATTTCTTTATGAGGAAAGTTTGTGTTGCCTGCTTATCCTTGAAATTATGGAAGCCAAATAAAGTTTTCTAAATTAAAAAAAGAAAATTCTTGAACTTGAATCAGAAGAGGAAGGGGCAAGACTTGAACATGACTCTGCAGCGTAGGTGGCAGATACATAGATGAGGCACGGGGGAGGGTCCTCAGGGAGAGCATGTTGCAGGAGCAAAGGACAGAGATGCAACATGGTGTAAAACAGGCTGGTCAACTACGGCCCACAGACCCAGTCTGGCCGGTCCTCTCACTGCTGTGGCCTCTCCTGTCGTGGAGCACAGGCTCCGGACGCGCAGGCTCAGCGGCCATGGCTCACGGGCCCAGCCGCTCCGCAGCATGTGGTATCATCCCGGACCGGGGCACGAACCCGTGTCCCCTGCATCGGCAGGTGGACTCTCAACCACTGCGCCACCACGGAAGCCCTGCATCTCTTTTTGTAGTTAAGTTTTACTGGAATGTAGCCACAGCCATGCTTTTATATATCGTCTTCCATGACCTGCTGAGCACGAAGACTACATTTCCACGGGCACCAAGCACAAGTCTGAAACATTTCCTAGATTCCTTGAGGAGAGGAATCAAATCTTCTGTAACTTGGAATCCCCAATCCCTGGCAAAAGGCCCGGCAAATAGAAGGGATTAAATAAGACCTTGCTGAATAAATGAAGTGTCTAGAACAGTGCCTGGCACAGGGTAGGTTTTGGTAAATGTTTGTTGAATTATCCATCAGAATCATCCATTCATTCAAATGAAGGAGAAATTGCAGGCCACAGAACAGAGACCATGGCTGGGGTGCACACAGATAATTGAAAATCTGTATCTACTTTATTTGGTAGAGTGTTGGATAACCATTACCCAATCAGCGTTAACCAGCAAGAACACCTGCTTGGCAAAGACGGAGAGCTCGGTTTGGAAGGACCTCATGGCTATGCTGCTTTAAGACCAATTAACCGGTGCCTGACATCTTCCAGTAGATCTAAATGAAATGCATTCTTGTGAATTCTGATTTCAAGTGAGCTTAATTGAACTTGAGATGGAAGCTACCATTGAGGGAATAAAGTGAAAATGAAATAATTCGATATTTTCCCAGAATTGTATTTGAAATGTGCTCCATCAAAACTTGGTTCAGAACCCAAATGACCAGCTGACTGTGGTTAATATTTGGAGAGAGAGGAGGAGGATTTAAATGTCAGCTTGTAGCCACTAGGAGGGTAAATGCAACAGCCGGCAGTTCAGTTACTGGATGGCAGCTCTGCTTGGTCTTCAGAATCTTTTTTTTAAGTGGGGAGTTAAATAATGTGGTCAAGAGAATTAGGGTAAGTCTGGATGACTGAATAACAAAACCTAAAATCTTTCCCCATTCCTCTCTCACTCTCCCAACGCACAAAAAAAGAGGGCAGTTCTGTTGATTTGAAATTGTAGCTATTTTGATGGGCTGAGTCAACTGATTACACATTAAAATGTTGAGTCCTTTATTTAATAACTATATTTAGAAGGCCTGCAGTGTTCCAGGCACCGTGACAGACAGATGATTGAACAGGATTCAGTCTATGGCCTTAAGGAACTTTCTGTTCAGTAAGTGAGATGAGACCAGCGAATAAATGGGTATAGAAAAGGTAAATATATGTAAGAGCAAGCCCTGAGTGCTGAAGGAATATAAAGTTCTGATTGAAAACAAAGGAATCTTCTTAGGGGAGATGGTATTTGAGCTATAAATATGTGCAGGGGGAAAAGAAAGCATGGGACCTGTTTGGAAAGTGATGAGGTATTTAGTGGAGCTGATGCAGAAGATTTGCGGAATGAAATTGTATGAAATAATGTAGATATTGTTAAGTTATGGAAGGCTTTAAATGGGTTTGTACTTTGTTCATTAGGCAGCCTCTAAGAAGTGAAGGGGTTTGACCAGAGTTAGGGAGTACAAGTATAAATATAATATTCAATACCACGAATCATCAGGGGAATACAAATCAAAACCACAATGAGATACTGTCTCACACCCATTAGGATGGCTGCTATCAAGAAGCCAGAAAGTAACGAATATTGGTGAGGATGTGGAGTGCTTGGAACCCTTGGGCACTGTTGGTGGGAATGTAAAATAGTGCAATCACTGTGGAAAACAGGGTGGAGATTCCTCAGAAATATAAAATTAGAACTACCGTATGATCCAGCCATCTTACTTCTGGGTAGATGTCCAAAAGAATCAAAAGCAGGGCCTGGAAGAGGTATTTGTACACCCGTGTTTATAGCATCACTATTCACAATAGCCAAAAGGTGAAGCAACCCAAATGTCCATCACTGGATGAAGAGATAAGGAAAATATGGTTTATGCATACAGTGGAACATTATTCAGCCCTAAAAGGGAAGGAAATCCTGTCATACGCTACAATGGGAATATGTGAGTAAGTGAAATAGGCCAGTCACACAAAAGACAAATACTGTACGATCCTACTAATATGAGATATCTAAAGCAGTCGAATTTGTAAAAACAGAAAGTAGAATGGTGGTTGCCAGAGACTGGGGGGAGGAGGGAACGGAGAGCTGTTGCTTAATGGGTATAGTTTCAGGTTTTCAAGATGAAACATTTCTGGAGATCTGTTTCACAGCAGTGTGAATGTATTTAACACTGTGGAACGGTACCCTTAAAAGAGGTTAGGATGATAAATTTCTTTTTCTTTTTTTTTTTTTTTTTTTTGCGGTACACGGACCTCTCACTGTTGTGGCCTCTTCCGTTGCGGAGCACAGGCTCCGGACGCGCAGGCCCAGTGGCCATGGCTTACGGGCCCAGCCGCTCCGTGGCATGTGGGATCTTCCCGGACCAGGGCACGAACCCGTGTCCCCTGCATTGGCAGGCGGACTCTCAACCACTGCGCCACCAGGGAAGCCCTGGTAAATTTTATATTATGCATTTTTTGCCACATAAAAAAAAAGAATACAGATGTAGCAGGGTGGTGTGAGTTGGACTGGGATTGGAAGGGAGAGGAAATAGGAAATCAGCTTAGAGGTGTTTGCCTAAAGCCTCGTGAAAGGGACAGGAAGAAAAGAGAGGGGTTAATCAAGGTGGAATTAGCCGGATTTGGCACCTACTGGACACTGGATTGATGGAGCAGGAGCCAGAGATGCCTTGGGGGTTCTCAGCCTGTGCTAATGAGAAAATGATGGAGCCTTTCCCAGAAATAGTGACTTATGCGGGGAGATAAGGCATTTGGTTTTGGATGAATTCTGACTGCAGCTTGGGGTGGATTGTGCTGGAGCTGGTCTGATGACATCGTGTTCTAAGAGCTCCTGGAAGCTTATTTTTGTTTGCTTTACATTTTCTCTCATTTTTCATGTCTTTGACCTTCAGCTTTCCGTGGGCCTTGCCTGATGGTTTATTCTGAACTCTCCGAATTAAGGGTGGGTTGCATATTGTAGCATGTGGACCTCGGATGGATTCTTTCACCGACTATGTTGAATATTTTGCTGGAGTTGTGCAAATTAGGAAGCTCTGAGGCTTCCTTTACTGAAAAGTGCCCTTTTTCTCTCAAAAATTTTTTTCCATCCCTTTCACTAGAAACTTTATTTCCAAGCTGGTCAAGTGGACACAATGGGCTTAACCTTTTTTCTGTGGTGTCTCATTCATCTAAGCTGGAAGCAGTCTCAGAGGTGTGAGCTTCGTTTTTTCCTGTAGGCATTGCATAGGGACCAGAGGTTTACAAATTCATTCATGTGAGTGCTTCATAGGGTCACCACCTCCAGACTCCCAGAGTGGTGGCAGTAGCCAATTCGCAGTTCCAAATATATGTGTTCACAATCAAGAGAATTCTGTGAAGGATAGAAAAGGAGAACAGTGACATAGCCTGGTTTTGCCCTGGTGTGGAGTGGTCTGCAAAGATAATCACCTCTTTGAGTACTGCAAAGTGTCTTTTTAATGCTTGTGGTACCAGGAGATAAAAAGAACCATTTGGGAATATTTTCAAAGGCCAGAATCTGAGATCATAATGAGATGCAATTGTATGGGCGTTATTGCTTCACCTATGTCAGAATTTGTATTACTAATACTCGTGGGCAAATGGTCGTGAATGCTGAGTTGAGGTTGAGCTTTGTTTAACATGTTGCATAAATGTTTCGGCCCTCGAAAGGCTCAGATTCTTAGGGAATTCACCTTAGGCTTTTGAGGACAGGTTACATTCTGAGACAAGAGTTTTCAAGACAATACCTGACTAAAAGAAATTATAAATAACTTTTCTGAAATTGCGAGTGTAATACACGTTCATGATGGATAGAAATGGCCCCAATTCCCACCACCCAGGAGTAACTCCTGTTAGCACTGTCTTTCTCGTATTGTGGGGAATGGGTCTGTGCTTGCGAGTGTGTGTTTTTAGTGTTACCATACTGTGCATATTAGTTTGCAATCTGATTTTTTTCTATTAATATATCAGGTACATCTTTCCATATGGCTGAATTTTCTCTTTTAATATTTTTTAAGAATGTTACATGGTTATTATTTTACTAATCCTCCCTGCTGGACGTTTAGATTGCTTCTATTTGGCACTGTTGGTTTATCCCTTCTATCCCCTGGCTTAATGATTAATAGCATTTCCTCTTTATCTCAAAAGTGATCAGGTTTGGGCAATAAAGAATATTGCCACCCTAATCATTAAGAAAAATGTGTAAACAGTCTTATAACTTAATTTTTGTGCATGTCCATTAATATTTCCTTAGCATACACCCCTTAAAAATAGGATGTCTGACATAGAGACCTATGTGCCAGCTTCACTCCGGCAAACTTAAAAAGACATTTGTCACTAACTTCTAGAATTTGGTGCTAAGAAGCTTCATCACCTTTTTCTCCTCAAATAATTGGAGTTTTGGAAAGCTTGAAGAACATTTTTTATAAATGGACGTGTATAACGTACATGGATTTTTGTATGAATAGAGATTTCTAGTATCTGCTTCTTCACCTAAACACTGAAGCCCGTGTACTCCTCTCTTAGAGAATAACTAATTTGCTATTTAAAAAATAGTGACCCAAGAGCAAATTTGTCGATTGAATTATGATATTTATTTAACATATTTTGGAAAATTTTAATTTTAAAAAGTGGTTTCTTTTTGGAAGCACTTGTTTCAGCTATTAAAGATGGTACTCCTCCCCCAACCCCCATCCCCAAATAGAATGTCTGTGTCAGACAGCATATACTGGTACGGGCATTTGATGCATCTCGACCAATTCCCTTCAGAAATTTTATAAGGAGCCTGTGAGTCTGACTATGACTAATCTGCCCACTAAGTATATATGTGAATTTCTAAACATGTACTTTCTGTTGACTTTGTTCCAAGTCATTTCAATCTTTCACAAGCAGGAAGATAAGCACAGCTATTGTAGAGTGTGTGGTGTTAGGGAGTGAAGGCAGGAAGTGTAGAAAGCGTTGGAGGTACGTGGAGAATAGACACATAATCCTACAGTTCTTTGGTGATAAATGAACATGGCCTTGATGTCTGTCGTAATTATTATAATAACGGTAGCTCCATTTACTGAGGGCTGAACACTTTGAATAAAGTATTTACTTCTCAAAGCCGTTCTGCAACTAAAATTATTTTACTGGAGAGAGCATTGAGGCTCAGAGATGCTGAGTAAGTACTCACAGCCGGTGAGCTGCAGAGCTGGAATTTGAACCCAGGTGTATCCACCTCCAACACCCAATTCCCTTCCATTTGGCTGTACGTCCTCTCTTGGCTCTCTCATCTCCCCTATAGTCTGGATTTCCTCATTTTTTGCCATCACACGTTAAAGATGGAGGAGAGACGTAGATAAAGGATGCTCAGGCTCCCCTTGTCCCTCGACTGGCCGTGGACTGTCCACAGTCCTCTCTAGGCAAACTCGGAAAACCCACTTCACTCCAAGGGCTACCTGCGTTTCCTTATGGATGACCAGCAGAGAACGACTTTCTTATTCATTCTTTAATAGCCTAACAAAGAGGCAAGATGATGGGGAGAGAAAGTGCAAAGGCCATTCTTTAGCTCCCTGCATTGGATCGTTCAGTTTTTCACTTGCTAAAGGACAAAGTGAGATTCTCTGCTTCTTTGAGAAAATCAGAATATTAGACAATAATGCTAGAGCAGACAGACAGCAGATGTCCTCGAAATAAAAAAAAAATCAGATATGCCCCTCACAATCACAGGCAAGCCATTAACAACAGGTTGAAGCTTTTGAAGCAGAGTGTCAATTAGGTAGTGGAAATGGATGGATGCAGGGAGTAATATAATGTTGACTTATTTCATTGCGTTTTGATGGAATATCTCCCATGGAAAGTTATCCTCCATTTACAGTCATGATCAAGTTAACTGTGGGTTAAAAAGGAGCTGCTGAGTTACTGTGTACAGAAAATGGGTGAAATGGGACCCTGAAATGGGACAAAGTCAAAGGGAGGCACTAAAATGAAAGGTTATCTTTGGATGCAGTGCCTATCTAACTTCCTTCACTCCACTGCTCAACCTTGGGGAAGAATACGATACAGCAGTGCCCCAGCTACAGCTCACCCTACCAGGCCTTCCTCATGACCTTGTCAGGAAGCGCTTCCCTGCAGATGGAAGCTGTAATTACAGCATCCAGGCCAAGAGAGATTGCCTTATTTAAGCCCCTGAAATTGACACACACAGCAACAAGGCCACAGCGAGGGGAAACTGGACATCTCTCTAGACTGGACACTGATTCTTCTCTCAGTGTTGTTTTTCCCTGAACAGTGGATGTGCATTGACCTCTACCAGTGTCTCAAGTGGGGTCAGTGCTCAGCCCGTTTGCCTGCCCATCTGCCTCTGTTTGCAGCCTGCAATTAACTGATTAGGTCCAGGCCTTAATGTTTGACCTATGTCCTTTTCTTCCTCTCAGCCTTGTGGACGTGAGGATTTTTTCTTCACTTCTCCTGACCTAGTGTTCACAGGTTTTTACACTCAATGTGTCTCTTTTTGGTACCCATAAACGCCTCATTCACAAGATGTCTCTGGCATGCCTTTCCCTCCCTGAGATCCAGAATCACAGATCCATCCTTATTTTTAGAAGTCACTGGGTTTTCTTTCACGAAAGAGAGACTGGAGCACAGGCCTGGGGTGGCACAGGTACAGGGCAGTATCTGGGGGCAGGTGGGTAGCTCTAGTTACAGAAGTGCTTAGTTCTAGAATGGGGCAGGATTTTTTATGCCAGGCATTCATTCATTCCTACATTTTCAATATGATGATCATTTTACAAAGTTACTTGTCTAGGACTACACTGAGAGCACCTCAGTTTTTATTCTCCTACCTTTATTTGAGCTACCAGCTTTCTCCTGTTGCTGTGCACATACAACATGCTTCCAGCAGATTTGACAAGCTATACTATATATTGTCACATTAATCCGTGTATTTTGGTTGTCTGTCGCTGTGTAACAGACCGCTCTAAAACTTAGGGCCTTGAGACAAGCACAGTTTCTTATTTCTCCTGATTCTGCATCCTGGGCAGGGCTTGGCTGGTGATGTTTCTGCCCCATGATGGTGCTACGTAGCTGCAGTTAGCTAGCAGCTGGGTTAGGCTAGAGGCCCAAGAAGGTTTCCCTCATGTGTCTGATGCCTCCGTATGCCTTTTCCACTTGGCTAGCCTGGTCTTCCTCACAGCGTGGTGATCTCAGGATAGTTGGGCTTCTTAGAGGCTGGCCAGCTTCCAAGAGTACAAAGGTGAACGCTGTCAGCCCTTTTTTTTAAGGCTTATGCATAGTATCACTTCTGTCACATTATGTTGATCAAAGCAAGTAAAAGGCCAGGACAGATTCAAGGAGAGGGGAAATAGGATATAGGTCTGGGAGGGTGAGGAATCATGGCCGTCTTTGGAGACTAGTATGCTCTGTATTGATGTACACTCCTCAAAATCTTTGGAAACACCTATATTTTGATGCCAGACCGTTAACACCTTTTGGGTGCCAGTGAACCTGTATTTCCAAGGTTCCCAATTGTATTGCCCTTGATTCTTTGTTAGCAGTCGTTCACAAATCAGATGGAGCCAAAATAGTTTATAACAATGCCAATTTCTCCTCCTGTGCTTTATCTTGTTTTAACAGAATTGAACCTTGTCCTGTAAAAAGAAATACTTACAGTGTCAGTGCTTAGTGACTATTTAACCTACGGTTATCTTACACACAGCATTTAGCTTGACAAGAACATCCCCGCATGCTGCACGGCAGAATAGCATGGCAATTGAAAGTACAGACTCAGGAACCAGATTGCCTGGGTTGGAATATGAACTCCATCCCATACGAGTTGTATCATCTTGAATAAGTTTTTAAAGCTCTTGGTGACTCTGTTTCTTATCTGTAAGATAAAGGAAATAATAATACAACCATATAAAATTATTATAAGGACTAAATGTGGTCAGAACAGCAGTAGAATGTAAGTAGCACATAGGATGTGTCAAATATTATTGTTGTTATGACACAGGTTGATCGGTACTGGCTATTTAGGGTGGGATGTATGGGGGACATTTGGAACAGCTAAGGTACAATATCAGCTCCCGTCTGGAAACCCGTGGGTTATGGCCCACACTTACGTCCAATCCTCTGCCTCACCCAGCTCAATAGTGGGCGTGGCACAAATGTCACAAGTCTGGGCGGCCCAAATGTCACAAGTCTGGGCGGCCCTCCACGTTGGTTTTACCTCCACGTAATGATGGAGCTCTGCCGGGCCCCCTCCACGTTGTGATAGAAGTCTCTCTCAATTTCTCAGGCGGTGATTGGCAGTTCTGGTCCCATGGTTGTACGGCTAATGTCAGCCTTTGGGTCTTACACCAGAGCCCAATAACAGGCTGATATGTTTCTCAAAAAGATATCTAACCCTCAGCCTTGCTGGCATTGTTTTGATACAGACCAGGGGTCTTGGCCTTCCTTAAATTGATGAGAGGAAGAGAAATTGATAAGAAATTGTTAAGGGGCCAGACAAGAAATTCAGGCAAGGCTTTATGGAGACCCCTGCTGCAGCAGGGAGGAATGAAAACAAGTAACAGGTTCCCTCTCTCCCTCCACAAGGGGGGACGAGCTGATTCCTTATATGGGGTAAGGAGCGAGGGTAGGGCTGGGTCCAGAGGTCATGCCAGAGGAGTGGCTTAGGTGTTTTGCCCACCCCTTTGGTGGTGGTGTGTGCAAGGTGCATGCCTAGTACCCTGCTTTTGCTCCTGGCTCTTCGGAAGTGGTAATGGGCTTGTTTGGTCTTTTTGTATCTTCTTGTCCATAATGTGCCCCAGCTGTGCATGCATGTAGTTATTTTTGGTCCCATATAGTTTCTTTGTATTTTATTGCTTGAGGAGATATCTGTCCAGGTGCAGGCACTGCTGCAAAGGGTCCCAGCCTGTCTCAGTTTTACTCCAGGACCTGGGTGCCCTTCCGTCTTTTCCCCATTTGGCTATCACCAAGGGCTCCAAATTGTCACTGAGAATTCTAGCTCTGCATTCTCTTCCCAAGACATAGGACACACGCCTCAAGAAGCCCTGCAGTCTCTGGAGAGTTGCTTCCTGGAGCAGGAATAACAACCTTCCTGGTTACTTTGGATCGAGGCTACTGCAAAATTCTCAGACTGAATGTGCTGTCCTGGGAATCCGAATAGTATATCAGGTGCCGCTTTGTTAGTTGAAGGCCCAGAGTGTAGGAGCTTTTCCTGACCTTGATAGGAATGTCTCCACTCAGCCCCGTACACTTAATCCGGAGGAACTGAATACATAATGCAGGCCCTGGGTCCTGCCTGGGTTAATGGCCCATCTTTAGTCCCTTAAGTAACTCTCTAAAGCTAAAAGTGTACTTTGCAGTACAGTTTCCCCTTCACTCATGATCACTGGTGTGTTTCACCAGCTACAGGCGTGGCCAGCCCCAGAGGCCAATATTCCAGTGAACAAGCCTCCGGCCAATTGCAGGATGTTAACACGTCCCTGGGGCTATGGGGTAAAGAGAATTCTGTGTCTTCCTTATCCAGCTGTTCAGCAGACTAGAAACCCTGATGACAGCTTTCCTGCTTAAAAGTAAAAAATGCTGGCTAAACCACTTACAGATATTTCAAAAGGCATTGATGAGTTGATAAAAGTAGAAGCCATGGACTAAATGAAAATGGGTATCACAGAGGTGTCGTGACCCCTTGCAGGCATTTGCTGGGTCAGGTGAGCTTAGCCATTGGTTTGTGTAGCCATGGGAGACAGACAAAAAACCCCCAAATGGGAGGTTCCGTTGGTCTGTCCAAAATGGAAGTCTGTCTGGAGGCTCTGGCTCTCCCAAGTTATATTAAGTTAGGATCCGAAATAGCTATGTCCTCAGAGTAAGGATGAAGTGGGAAAAAGCCCCCGGGGATGGCAAAGGACATTGGCTGTCCCCACCCTTAATTCTGAATGGAAGGGAAATATTCTCACATGAGAGTTCATATACCCAAATGCCCGCACATAGGTTTGTACCCTGAAATCACACTGTGTGGGTGGTTTGAAAAACCTCAGGTGGAAAATTGAGTTGTAAGCTGAAGTCCAGGTTGGTTGTGCCCCAGGCACATAACAAAAGGAAACAAATCTTCTCTGGAGGAACTCACCCGTAACCCAGGCCTCAAGGAATTCTCCCAGATAATGTTCTGGGGGAAAAAAGGAACTTAGAAAAAAAGTGATAAAACCGTCTATGGAAACAAAGCACTGAGAAAGGCTGAAAAGTAACAGCTGAAGCATATCCACAGTGATTGGCATATAAGACACAGATTATAAAATAATGAGTTTCAAGTTATAAACAAAGTGACATAGAAGATAAGAAACGGACATGAGATTTTACATGATCGGGCAGATTTGACGAAGAACCAAATCTCGAGGTGAAAGTGATCATAGTCAAGATTTCACTGTCGTATTTAGCAATTTAATAGCCAATTAGACATAGATGAAAAGTTTAGTCAGCTGAAATAAATTTAAAGAAGTTATTCATAATACAGTCCCAAGAGGGAAAGAGAGGTTAAAAATGGGAAATTAGGAGCCATGGAGCACAGAATGAGAATTTCAGGAGAAAAGACAATATTGGGAAAAAGGCAATATTGAAAGAGGTAATTAATGGCTGAGACGTTTCCCAAACTGATGAAATTAAACTGATTCAGGAAACCCATCAAATCTCAAGAAGGTCAAATAAAAAAATCCACTCCTCAACACATCCCAGTGAAAATGTAACACCAAAGATAAATATAATAAAAATAGCTAGAGAAAAAAATATATACCTTTCTAAAGATCCACCCATTTTTTAGTTTCTATTTGTTTTCCAGCAGGGAAACCGAATGGTAAGTAGATAAATTACTTCCCTCTTATGGATTTCCTTGACTGTGTGGTTATATTCTTAATTTCCCCAAGGACTTTTGGATGAACATTTCAGAGAGCTCCACGGACTTCCCTGTGGCTCATCACCGTGACATTGTGGCATGTATTAGGCAAGGGACACCATTCAGTGTGTGTGGGAGCGGCGTGGATGGGAAGGAGGCAGTGAGGCACTGTTATTTGATTAATAATCATTAAAAATAACAGTATTGTTACCAGGGGGATCAAATCTTTCTTCTAATTCTTGTCATATTCCTTTCTTGTATATGTGTCCTACAATGCAAGCCATTTTACCATGTTAGGAATGCTATATATTTTGGCAATTTTTAATACAAATGTAAACCAAATCTGACTGGAAGCCAAAAAGTTACTTCAGAAGGTAGAAGAGGCGCAGACCCAAATCCCCCTGGACGCAGGCCCCAGTGCTTGGAGGCAGAGGTGTAGCTCTGCTTAGACCCCAAGAGAGAGTCTGTGATGAGACAGGGGCAAAGGCTTTCCCTTCAGCTGGGAAGAGGCACTGCAACTCATCCTCTCAAAGGAAGGAGAGAGACAGACAGACAGACAAATGGAAGGTTGGAGGGGAAGGAGGCAGCTTGTTAATGCATGTATGTTACCTCACCAAACTTGGGTCCGCTCCCCTGTGTGCAGTAAAGCCAGTCCGCTGATGCCAGGTTGTGCTGATGGAAAGTACAGCATTAATTGCAGGGCACCCAGCAGGGAGAATGGGCAGCTCATGCTCGAAAGGCCCGAACTCCCTGATGGCTCTCAGGGAAGGGGTTTTAAAGGCAGTCAGTGTGAGGGAGGGGGCTGCAGGGTGCGTGATGAGCTCGCGCACAATTATCACGTTGGTCGGCATCAAGGTGAAGTTTCAAGCATCATCAACCTTCTGGTTTCAACCAGTCTAGGGTCTATGTGCTTGTGGTCAGCAGTTTGCATCTGGTGGGGCTCTGCTTCCTGTAAAAACAACCTAGGAATGTGTGTCAGGCTTTTATTTACACATTTCAAGGAACCTGCTATGTGGCAGATTTATAGTCTAAATCATTACCAGTTTCTCAGCCCAGCAGCTATTCTTTGTTTCTACATCTTCATGTTTCCTAATCATTAACTCTTTTTTTTTTTGCGGTACACGGGCCTCTCACTGTTGTGGCCTTTCCCATTGCGGAGCACAGGCTTCGGACGTGGAGGCTCAGCGGCCATGGCTCACGAGCCCAGCTGCTCCGCGGCATGTGGGCTCTTCCCGGACCGGGGCACGAACCCGTGTCCTCTGCATCGGCAGGCGGACTCTCAACCACTGCGCCACCAGGGAAGCCCCCCCACCTTTTTGTTTTTATTGGCGTATAGTTGCTTTACAATGTTGTGTAAGTTTCTGCTGTACAACGAAGTGAATCAGCTACATGTATACATATATTCCCTCCCTCTTGGGCCTCCCTCCCACTCCCCCCACCATCTCACCCATCTAGGTCATCACAGAGCACTGAGCTGAGCTCCCTGCACTATACAGCAGGTTCCCACTAGCTATCTGTTTTGCACAGGGTAGTGTATATATGTCAATCCTAATCTCCCAATTCATCCCACCTCCCCTCCCCACTCCTCCTCCCCGCCCCCATGTCCACATGTCCATTCTCTATGTCTGCGTCTCTATTCCTGCCCGGCAAATAGGTTCATCTGTACCATTTTTTTCTAAATTCCATATATACATGTTAATATACGATATTTGTTTTTCTCTTTCTGACTTAACTCTGTATGACGGACACTAGGTCCATCCACATCTCTACAAATGACCCAGCTTTATTCCTTTTTACGGCCGAGTAATATTCCATTGTATATATGTACTGCATCATCTTTATCCTTTCATCTTTCGATGTACAGAATTAGAATAAAAATTTTTACAATTTGTATGGAAACACAAGACTCTGAATAGCCAAAGCAATCTTGAAAAAGAAAAACAGAGCTGGAGGAATCAGGCTACCGGACTTCAGACTATACTACAAAGCTACAGTAATCAAGACAGAATGGTACTGGCACAAAAACAGAACTACAGATCAGTGGTACAGGATAGAAAGCCCAGAGGTAAACCCACACACATATGGTCACCTAATCAATGACGAAGGAGGCAAGAGTATACAAGGGAGAAAAGACAGTCTCTTCAATGAGTGGTCCATCCACATCTCTACAAATGACCCAGCTTTGTTCTCTTTTACGGCTGAGTAATATTCCATTGTATATATGTACCACATCATCTTTATCCTTTCATCTTTCGATGTACATTAAGGTTGTTTCCACGTCCTGGCCATTGTAAATAGTGCTGCAATGAATATTGGGGTATATGTGTCTTTTTGAATTATGGTTTTCTCAGGGTATATGCCCAGTAGTGGGATTGCTGGGTCATATGGTAGTTCTATTTTTAGTTTTTTAAGGAACATCCATACTGTACTTCATAGTGGCTGTATCAATTTACATTCCCACCAACAGTGCAAGAAGGTTCCCTTGTCTTCACACACTCTCCAGCATTGATTGTTTGTAGATTTTTTGATGATGGCCATTCTGACCTGTGTGAGGTGATACCTCACTGTAGTTTTGATTTGCATTTCTCTAATTATTAGTGACGTTGAGCATCTTTTCACGTGCTTCTTGGCTATCTGTATGTCTTCTTTGGAGGAATGTCTACTTATGTCTTCTGCCATTTTTTGATTGGGTTGTTTGTTTTTGTGATATTGAGCTGCATGAGCTGCTTTTATAGTTTGGAGATTAATCCTTTGTCCGTTGCTTCATTTGCAAATATTTTCTCCCATTCTGAAGGTTGTGTTTTCGTCTTGTTTATGGTTTCCTTTGCTGTGCAGAGGTTTGAGTTTCATTAGGCCCCATTTGTTTATTTTTGTGTTTATTTTCATTACTCTAGGAGATGGGTCAAATAAGATCTTGCTGTGATTTATGTCAAAGAGTGTTTTTCATATGTTGTCCTCTAAGAGTTTTTTTATAGTGTGCGGTCTTACGTTTAGGTTTTTAATCCATTTTGAGTTTATTTTTGTGTATGGTGTTGGTAGTGTTCTAATTTCATTCTTTTACATGGGGCTGTTCAGTTTTCCCAGCACCACTTATTGAAGAGACTGTCTTTTCTCCCTTGTATATTCTTGCCTCCTTCATCATAGATTAGGTGACCATATGTGTGTGGGTTTATTTCTGGGCTTTCTATCCTGTACCATTGATCTGTATTTCTGTTTTTGTGCCAGTACCATACTGTCTTGATTACTGTAGCTTTGTAGTATAGTCTGAAGTCCGGGAGCCTGATTCCTCCAGCTCCGTTTTTCTTTTTCAAGATTGCTTTGTTATTCAGAGTCTTTTGTGTTTCCATACAAATTGTAAAAGTTTTTATTCTAATTCTGTGAAAAATGCCATTGGTAATTTGATGGGGATTGCATTGAATCTGTAGATTGCAAGTAAAAAAGGGAGAGGATTCAAATCTATAAAACTAGAAAGGAAAAAGGAGAAATTACAACCGACACAGCAGAAATACAAAAGATGATAAGAGACTACTACAAGCAACTCTATGCCAATAAAATGGGCAACCTGGAAGAAATGGAGAAATTCTTGGAAAGGTACAACTTTCCAAGACTGAACCAGGAAGAATTAGCAAATATAAACAGACCAATCACAAATAATGAAATTGAAACTCTAATTAAAAATCTTCCAGCAAATAAAATTCCAGGACAAGATGGCTTCACAGGCGAATTCTAACATTTAGAGAAGAGCTGATGCCCATCCTTCTCAAACTCTTCCAAAAAATTGCAGAGAGAGGAACACTTCCAAACTTGTCCTACCGTGCCGCCATCACCCTGATACTAAAACCAGACAAAGATATCACAAAAAAAGAAAATTATGGACCAATACCACTGATGAATATAGATGCAAAAATCCTCAACAAAATTCTAGCAAACAGAATCCAACAACACATTAAAAGGATCATACACCATGATCAAGTGGGATTTATCCCAGGGATGCAAGGATTCTTTAATATATGCAAATCAATCAATGAGATACACCATATTAAAAAATTAAAGAATAAAAACCATATGATCATTTCAATAGATGCAGAAAAAGCTTTTGAGAAAATTCAACACCCATTTATGATAAAAGCTCTCCAGAAAGTGGGCACAGAGAGAACCTACCTCAACATAATAAAGGCCATATATGACAAACCCACAGCAAACATTATTCTCAATGGTGAAAAACTGAAAGCATTTCCTCTAAGATCAGGAACAAGACAAGGATGTCCACTCTCACCACTATTATTCAACATAGCTTTGGAAGTCCTAGCCGTGGCAATCAGAGAAGAAAAAGAAATAAAAGGAATACAAATTGGAAAAGAAGAAGTAAAACTGTGACTGTTTGTAGGTGACATGATACTATACATAGAGAATTCTAAAGATGCCACCAGAAAACTACTAGAGCTAATCAATGAATTTGGTAAAATTGCCAGATACAAAATTAATGCACAGAAATCTCTTGCATTCCTATACACTAACGATGAAAGATCAGAAAGAGAAATTAAGGAAACAATCCCATGTACCACTGCAACAAAAAGAACAAAATACCTAGGAATACCTAAAGAGGCAAAAAGACCTGTGCTCAGAAAACTATAAAACACTGATGAAACAAATCAAAGATGATGCAAACAGTTGGAGAGATATACCATGTTCTTGGATTGGAAGAATCAATATTGTGAAAATGCCTAATCATTAACTCTTGAGTCAGCCTTTTGAGACTCAAGGAGGCCTGGGAGACTTTTACTTCAAACTACAGGGACACAGCGGCTTGTATACAGTTTCATATACTTCGCTTTGTTTCACCCTAGCATTGGAGACAACCAGATGATGCAGAAGAAGGAGGGAAAGAGGATATTATAAGGAAAAACCCAGTAGGAGTGAGCTATTCTTCATAATATATATAGAAATACAGTTTTTAGGCTGAATCCTGCTTCTCCTTGGAAATCATAAGCTCTGGATTTAGACTGAGGGGGTTTATTAGATATTTAACGTATATTTGATAGACTTCTATTCTATTCCAGGTACTAGTCCAGATGGGGGTGCGGGCGCATATAATAGTGAAAAAGATGGACAGAAATCCCTCCCTCCCAGAGGGGAGCCAGAGCACACGCCAATAGAACAGAGAGTAGATCAGTGGCTGGTAAATGCTATGGAGGAGAATGAAGCAGGGAAAAGAGATAGGAATAGGAGGTAGCAAGAGGGGTGGGGGGCTGTTTTAAGGATGTTCAGGGGAGGCCTCAGAGGCATGGTGAAGGGAACAGAGGCCTGCAAGAGGTGAGGGAGCCCCTGTCTCAAGGGAGGCGGGGCGTTTGCTTCTTATTAGCCCACATAGCCCCTCCTTTGCCAAGAGGAAGCTACCTGATGGTAGGCCCCCAGGTGTGTTGTGCTGGGGACTCCCAAACATCTGCTCCAGGGATAAACTGTGAGGGCTGGAGGCCGGAAAGGCTCTGTGGAAGGCCGCGGCCACGGAAGTTCAGGCCTGCCAGCTGAATTCATAACTGGGTGTCAGCTCAAGTGTGAACCACGACTGGAAGCAACTGCTCTAATTTGCAATCCTTGAACCAAACTGAGCTGCAAATTAATGGTTTTTTTTTTTTTCTTTTCCCTCAGTGAGCTGAGCACTGAACCAAGGATTTTTCAAAACAACAACACCTAGTAAGCCAGTTTGAACCAGAACCAAGCCTATTCATTTTCTAAAAGTATTGAACTGGAACAATATGGGAATATTACAGTATCTTTCAAACTAAACCAGAATTGAGCTGATCATTCACAAGTGCCAGCTTGAGATGGAAAAAAATCTTTCTGGAGAGACAATTTTGCTCACATTAAATGTCTGGCTTAAGAGTCTGCCCGCCTCACTGCTAAATTATGCTGCCTTGTGACCTCTTTTTTCATGGTAATCTTGGGCTTAATCCTTATGTTTAACTTTTCGTTTGTACACTTTGCCTACTTCTTCAACATTTCCTTGACACTGGGTGCCGCATTTTGCATTGCCCAGAGGTCTGAGCACGATTCCCGGCACGTGATAGGTGTGTGGGTGTGGATGTGAGCGGTAGGGGAGGAGAGGTGGGATTGTGGCATGCAACCACCAAGAGCTTGACATTTATTTTGCAAGCCAGAGGGAATCATGGAAGGATTTTAAGCCCAGGGTGGTGAGCTCAGATTTGAGTTTTTGATGGATCACACTGTGGGGCAGTGGTGTGGAAAAGGGGACAGGAATGGAGGCTGGAGGAGGTTGGTTAGGAAGTGATTGCCATCATCTGGGTGAGAAGTGACAAATAGCAGTGGTGGTATCTGGTGGGCCCTGAAGTCAGAAACTGTCTGCATCCAAATCCTGGCTTTCCATTTCCTTGCTGTGTGGCCTGGGGCAAGTCATGCAACTTCTCTGTGCCTCCGTCCCCTGCCCTGTGGGATGTAGAGGCTAATAACGAACGTTGACTCCATCACATGCCTGTGTAGACGTTATGTGTAAGGCATAGAGCGCTTAGAACAGTGCCTGATGGTAGTAAACAATTAATTTTCATGAGTGGGGATGGAGAGAAAGTAATAAATAGGAGGTATATATGGACGATAGAATCAACACAACTGGCTAGGTGGAAGAGTAAGGGGGGAGGAGTTAAGGATGAGCCTGAGGTTTCTGATTTGGGGAGTTAAGGAGATGGTGGTCACATACCTGTAGGGAATTTGGGAGAAGAATGAGGTTGGAACGGTAAACTTTGAACATGGTGGGTGGAGGGTGCCTTGACCTCATAGGTCAAGGCCTAGGTCTGAGTATCAGTGGAGCAGTGCAGGGTGCAAGTAGATACAGACGTGGGAGTCACTTGAGATACTGGGTGTGTCACATGCCCCAGGGAGGGGACCTAAAGTGAGAAGACAATATTCAAGGGCAGGTTGATATTTGTTGTTGTTGTTGTTGTTGTTTTGCGGTACGCGGGCCTCTCACTGTTGTGGCCTCCCCCGTCGCGGAGCGCAGGCTCTGGACGCGCAGGCTCAGCGGCCATGGCTCACGGGCCCGGCCGCTCCGCGGCATGTGGGATCTTCCCGAACCGGGGTACGAACCTGTGTCCCCTGCATCGGCAGGTGGACTCTCAACCACTGCGCCACCAGGGAAGCCCGCAGGTTGATATTTAAGAAGCATATTTAAGAAGAGGAGGCTACAGAACTGATGCCTGAAGAGGGGGGAGGGAAAACCAGGGACAAATAGGGATCACAGAGGCCGGAAGGGGGTATTTCAAGTAGGGGATGATCAACAGTAACAAATACACCAACACTTCCAATCAAATAAAGACCGCAAGTGTTTCTGGTGGCAATGTGGCTTCACTGGGCGTGTGGCTGGTGTGGCTTCTCCTGGGGAAGGGCGGGAAAGGCAGGTTACAGGGGGGCTGAGGAACAGCTGGGAGGTGGGGGAGTGGAGAGAGTACGGGTGGGCAACTCTTCCAAGAATCTTCATCCTGAAGAGGTGGGGCAAGATGCAGGCCCTCAGAGACTTGGTTTCCCTGAATCAGGTTTTGGATTCTCTGGATTTGGCCAGACCAGGGGATGTTACAGAAATGGTCCAAGTCTTTACCTAGCTGATGCCTCATACCCTTCTGAAGGAGATCTGCCCCAGAGCATCCTATCTCAGATACCCCCTCTCTGTCGATTGAACAAAGATGATATGAACACGCTAATTGTCTCTCTGTTTTCTAGTAAAATCCAAGGTCCACGAAGGCAAGCTTCTTTCCTGTCTGTTCCCTTCTGTTTCCCCTTCACTAAGTCATGCCAGGCATTATGTTGGCATTAATTCCTGTCTTCACTTTATTACTCCATCACACAGGGCTCCAATGATGGGACCCAGAGGAGAAGTTTCCCTCAGGCCTTAAGTCCAGGCATGATTTTCCCTGAGCAAGGGAATTGTTTCCATCACCTAGACACTGTCCTTGTTTCATGATTCCCTCTCATTATTTCTCTCTCTTTGGTCACTAGAAAATGAAGTCAAATTTGCATCCCATTTTAGCAGATGATAGGACATTCAGGCACATGCTTTTGTGTGAATACACTCAACACATCCCTAGCTTCAGCTGATTTTTCCTCACTTTATTTTCTAATTCCCTGATTTCCTTCTTTCCTGATATTTACTTTCTTATCCTGAATGCATGTTTCCAGGTTGCTTCAAATGCCTTTTGAAACAAAGTGAGTGTATACATCAGTAATGGGAAAGATGGGATGGTAACTAGCAGAAGCTGTGCAGGATGAGTTGTTGTTTTTTAATTAATTAATTTTATTTATTTATTATTTTTGGCTGCGTTGGGTCTTCGTTGCGGTGCATAGGCTTCTCATTGCGGTGGCTTCTCTTGTTGCGGAGCACGGACTCTAGGTGCGCAGGCTTCAGTAGTTGTGGCACATGGGCTCAGTAGTTGTGGCACATGGGCTCAGTAGTTGTGGCTTGCGGGCTCCAGAGCGCAGGCTCAGTAGTCGTGGCGCACAGGCTTAGTTGCTCCACGGCATGTGGGATCTTCCCGGACCAGGGCTCGAACCCGTGTCCCCTGCATTGGCAGGCAGGTTCTCAACCACTGCGCCACCAGGGAAGCCCCAGGATGAGTTTTTGAGACTGAAGAGGAGTGAGATGGGAAAGAGGCTGAGGTTATAGGTAGTGGGAGGGGATGTGATCCACAGCTCTGTTGGGTTTTCATATAGCAGGGCCATGAGCAGGAGGTCACCATAAATGGTCCGGTGAGGAGGTACAGGGGTATCAGAAAGGAGAGGTCACCAGCTGTGGGGGGCATATTCTTCTAGAATGCTTCACGGAAAAGTTGGGACAAATTCCGTCTTAAAGAAGGAATAGGATCCAAATAGTGCAAATAAACCTCACGTTTGTCAAGAGGGTTGAGGATGGAGTTGAGGATGGCAGTAGCCACTGTCCAGGTGGCTGGACATCTGAATCAACCTGTGCCGGGAAGACGGCACCAGCTGGATGGGCACTGCGATGGCCTGGAGAGGTCAGAACGTGACCTATTTGGAAGCCCCTGGGGTGGGGCTCCCTGCCAAGGTCAGAACAGGACAGGACCTGTCCTCTCTTGCTTGGCTGCTTGACCTGCCTCTGCTGGTCCAGCTTTTAAAAATCAGCCTGTTTGTTCCTGCCCACTCCAGTCTGCTTGCTTCGCAGACCTCAGTGTCAGCAGAGGGGCCAGGCTGGATTGAAATTCTACTTAAGGTGCACAGAGCACACCTTCCTTGCCGACTCACCAGCCAGCAGTAAATGGAACTTCTTGACAGGTTTACATTCCTGCTGCCAAGCAGCAGCTGGTGAGTTCCTCCCGAGAAGCGGTCTTGGGGAAGCTTTATCAGTAACTGGCTACAGTATGTATCTTCTCTCTCTCCTCCTCTCCCCTCTCTCTTCCCCTCCCGTCCTCACCTCTCCCCTTTGCTTCTCCTCCATCCCTACTCACTGAGAATTAATTTAGGGACCAGGGAAGGCTTTCTCTGCACAGCCTGCTGAGTTACTCATTACTGCCTTTAAGATTCAAAGAGCCACCCTCTTTTTCAGGATTCTTTTAATGAGCCATTTCAGCCTTGGACTTTCAGTTTTCCCCCCGGGCCAGACAACAGCCGCTGGGAAGCCCTGGGAAACCAGACTCGCTTCCAGAGACTCACAGCCATTGGGCAGCCGGAGCAATGTAATTATCCCCCATTAGTGCTCTGTGAAGGTCCAGATGGTGTGTGCGTCTTGATGCTCTTGCCTGTCTTTCTCCCCTGCACTGAAACGTTTTGGTTTATGCCCTTTCATTTCAGAAGACAAGGGTTAAAGCCTGGCTCAGCATGCCTACCCACCTCTCCTGCTGGACAGGTTCATATCAGAGTCCAGGGCTGTAAATTTCCTATGCGGAACCCATGATTAGTTGTTATTTACCAGGCATATGAAGACACGCATTAGCCTCCAGCAGGAGAATGTATTAATCAGAACGCCCTTCGCTGCTGCAGGAAGCACACAGTCCAGAAATTTTAAAAAAAGAGAGAAAAGGGCTTCCCTGGTGGCACAGTGGTTGCGAGTCCGCCTGCCAATGCAGGAGACACGGGTTCGTGCCCCGGTCTGGGAAGATCCCACATGCCGCGGAGCGGCTGGGCCCGTGAGCCATGGCCGCTGAGCCTGTGCATCTGGAGCCTGTGCTCCACAATGGGAGAGGCCACAGCAGTGAGAGGCCCGCGTACCGCAAAAAAAAAAAAAAAAAAAAGAAAGAAAGAAAAAGAAAAAATGAGTTACCTTAAAACAAAGGCAGCTGCCTGAAAAGTAAGCTAGTGGTCATTTTATTAGTGATCACCAGCAAGGCAATTAAAACAGGAGGCCAGATGCCAACTAGGGAGGAGATCTGGGGCCTTCTCCAGGCTCAGTCATCTCCTCCAACAAACCCTTTTTGCTTTCTCTCCACTTGTCCCGTCTGTTGGAGATTAGAAGTATTTCTGACATGCTGTGCAAATGTATGCAAATTTGATGTAAGTTCTCATCAACTACACTCTGCCCGGTGTGGCTGGGCCGCCAGCCTCCTGGAATCTCAGCAATATGGCCTGCATGCCCGTGCCAGGAGTCATTAGTAGTCCTGATGAATTGGATTAGGGCGCTCTGATGGCTCCGTGGGGGCCATGAGTCATTCCCAGCCTCGGAGGGTGTGGAATAGCACGAGGGGAACGTTGAAGGCAGGAGGGACAGGGCTGATTTCCACCGATTTTGAAAATATCTGTTTGGTTTCTGAGTTTTACTTTCATTTTTATGCAGGCATGGTGGAAATTTGCTATCCTGACAGGAACAGTTATCTGGTGGTGTCCTTATTCATGTATGTCTTTCAGAGCTGGTCTTATAAGCCAGTGATCACTGCTGAGATGTTCCAGAGGAACCCATCCTGATGTATGAGTGGTTGAATGGAGAGAGACCTGTGTATGTATATATGTGTATGAGTGTGTGTGTGTGTGTGTGTGTGTATGTACGTATATATGTATACGCATACATATATGTATACACACATTGAGTGTCATCATCACAGGGTCAACATCTCATTTGCATATGAATTCCAAGTAACCAATATGTGGCTCCTAAAATGGCCATCCTTAAGCAGTTGGACATTTTTCATGATTTTCTTGAGGCCGTCATGAGTCTTCCTCCACTTCTTTCCTCTGAGGTCTTCCTCCTCCCTCTTTACTCAGCGTCCCCGCTTGTTCTTTGTAGGCTGAATGTTAGAGAAAGCGTGGGTTGTTGCCAGGTAGGAGAGGCCAAAGGAAAAAGGTGTGGACAACTGGAAGAAAATTTTAAGAACTCACGTGACTACTGCCATCTTCAAACACGACTCTTCTCTTTTTAAAAAAAATTTTTATTTTTGTACAATGTTTAAAGCTTATTTTCGATTTACAGTTATTACAAAATATTGGCTATAATCCCCATGTTGTAAATATATCCTTATAGCTTATTTTATACCTAATAGTTTGTACCTCATACTCTCCCACCCCTATATTGCCCCCCCACCCCGTAACCACCAGTTTGTTCTCTGTATCTGTGAGTCGGCTTCTGTTATGTTATACTCACTAGTTTGTTGTATTTTTTAGATTCCACATATAAGTGATATCATTCAGCATTTATCTTTCTCTGTCTGACTTATTTCACTTAGCATAATGCCCTCCAGGTCCATCCATGTTGCTGCAAATGGCAAAATTTTGTTCTTTCTATGGCTGAGTAGTATTCCATTATATATAAATATAAATATAAATATATATAAATATATATGTTACATCTTCTTTACTCATTCATCTGTTGATGGTCACTTAGGTTGTTTCCATGTCTTGGCAGTTGTAAATAGTGCTGCTGTGAACACTGGGGTGCATGTATCTTTTCGAATGAGTGTTTTTGGTTGTTTTTGGATATATACTCAAGAGTGGAATTGCTGGGTCATATAGTGGTTCTATTTTTAGTTTTTTGGGAAATCTCCATACTGTTTTCCACAGTGGCTGCACCAATTTACATTCCCACCAACAGTGTAGGAGGGTTCCCTTTTCTCTACACCCTTGCCAGCATTTGGTATTTGTAGACTTTTTGATGATAGCCATTCTGAAAGGTGAAACACAGCTCTTCTTTTTTTTTTTTTTTGCGGTACGTGGGCCTCACACTGTTGTGGCCTCTCCCGTTGCGGGGCACAGACTCCGGACGCGCAGGCTCAGCGGCCATGGCTCACGGGCCCAGCCGCTCTGCGGCATGTGGGATCTTCCCGGACCGGGGCACAAACTCGTGTCCCCTGCATCGGCAGGCGGACTCTCAACCACTGCGCCACCAGGGAAGCCCCACAGCTCTTCTTAAACTAGCCCCAACTGAAAGCACAGGATCCTTTTCTGGAATCTGCATCTTACCTTTCTTGCTGATACATCATTATGCAAACAGTAAAAAGATGAATGTTGGACTCTTTTAGGCCGTTTAAGTAATTGTCATACGTAATTAAGTCATAATTATTTCCCACTTTGGAAGAAGGCTCTAACACTCTACTTAGTATGCCACGGTCTGGAGTGCATATGAATAAATTCCTATTGCCTCTCATACTGAAGCTGCCCAAGTAAGAAGCAGCTCAAACAAATCGTAACCCCTGCGTTTGGAGTGTCTGCCCTAATGACTTACCAATGGCTGTATAGAAACAGATATTCTCTGAAATGTCTGAAAGAGAAGGGAGTAGTTTGAAGGGCTCAGCAGTGTCCAGGGAATATATTAATAAAGATTCCTCTAGACTACACCCTGTTGAAATGCATAGCTGGTACCTGGAAGACAACCTACATTCTAGGTCCCTGAAATAGGCTCCAACCTGACTTTATCATTGGAGCAGCATCACTTAAGCTGACTCTTCAATTACAGGTGACAATTGTACCCAATTTTTTTTTTTTTTTTTTTTTTGACGGTACGCGGGCCTCTCACTGTTGTGGCCTCTCCCGTTGCAGAGCACAGGCTCCGGACGCGCAGGCTCAGCAGCCATGGCTCACAGGCCCAGCCGCTCCACGGCATGTGGGATCTTCCCAGACCGGGGCACGAACCCATGTCCCCTGCATCGGCAGGTGGACTCTCAACCACTGCGCCACCAGGGAAGCCCTGTACCCAATTTTTAACATCAAACTGATGTGTGATGCTTTAGCAAGGGCAAATTTAAAACTATCATTTGTTTCCTCTGCCATGACATCTAACTGTGCATTTCACATGCCCCCTGATTGGCAGTAGAATGTCCCTTAGTGGAACTTTGTTTTCCATTACCTGTGAAAGAAGGAGCAAGCCGCTCCCAGCTGGTGGGCACTCGCCCTCTTGGACCCCTGTTCTTGAAGCTCAGGGTGGCGACTGCCTGTCTTTTGGGTGCTCAAGTACTCCTTGGGCTTGAAGCCCTCAAGAGAGACTGGGTATCCCATCTAGCTCTGAAACCCTCTTCTGGTAGGTGCCCCTCATTCACCCCCAGAAAAGCCCATTTCTCCTGACTGACTCCACACAGATTCCCCTCGGTCTGACTTTGAGATTCTCTCATCTTTCTCAGTTTGGGCTCTGATAAGGTCATTTTGTGTGGCATTTGTTTTCTTTGTCTTCTCCCATACAATAGAATTAAAGCAATGACTTAAAAGAATTAGTGAACATTTGGTGACTCCCTATCACAGCCACTAAATTCTAGCACAGTTTTAAATATATATATAAATATGTAGCGAATTCGTTTGTTGAAATGTTTAATGTTTTTCTTGGTATAAAAGGTGAACAACTGAAATGGTCCAAGGGTCCCCCAAAGCAGACTTTTTGTACATTGCCTAGCCTATATTTGGAGTGAGATCACCACAGATTACCTCTCCAATTTTGGTGAAATACTGTCCAGCTGTTACCACGTGATAGGCTAATAAATCGGTATGTAAATAGGAAATAACTTTATTTATATATAGATATGAGATATGAATGAATCGTTAAGGAGTAATATTAGGCAGAGCTCAGCAAAATGTGAAAAGGTGTGGGGCAGGCCAGAATATTCTACGTCGGGTAAAGACCTTAGAAGAGACAGAAGAGGTCTTTAGCAAGAGAAAGATCAGGACCTAAGTCCCTGTCATTCTCCCTGGCAGGGTGTGGGTCTCCATGATGATAGATAATGTTTATGAGCGCTTCCTGCTGTCCGTTGAGCTCTGAGCATTTTACATGTGCTTTCTCCCTTAACTGATTTAGATGTAGGTACCGAGGATTGGAAAGGGTAGTAGATGGCACAGCAGGAAAGCCCCAGGGTCAGGGTTTGAACTCCAGCGGCCTGCAACGCAATTCTGACACTAACCGCCTGGAATTAGGTCACATTTCACAGGTTAAGGGAATAGTCTCCCACAAGCTTGCTCTCACTTCAGACACAAGCTACAAGCTTAGGGGGGTCCCCAGGCCATCTGTATCTCTGACCCATTGGCTATAAATTTGGGCATTCCCATGACCCCCTTAGAATCTGTAATTTGCAGAGCAATTCACAAAACTCAGGCAAGCACTATCCTTATGCTTATGGTTTTATTATAAAGGATGCAAATCAGGACCAGAGAAAAGAAGGGCTACATAGGGTGAGGTCTGAGAGGGTCCCCAACATGAAGCTTTTTGTCACCCTTCCAGCACAATTAACTAGGTGGCTCTACTGAGCTTTGGTGTCCAGAGTTTTTGCTGGGGTTTCATTATGCAAACACAGTTGGTTGAATCATTGTCCACGTGACTTTAATTCAATCTCTAGTGCCCTCCAGGCTGACATCACTCAGCTCTAAGCCACTAATCACATGGTGGTTGGTCTTTCTGGCTTGGCCAGCCCCATCCTGAAACTACCTAGGGGCCCAGCAGGAGCCACCTCATTAGCATAAACTCAGGTGTGGTCCGAGGGACCCACCTTGAATAACAAGGACACTGCTGTTACTCAGGGGGGTTCCAAGGCTTTAGAGGCTCTCTCTCAGGAGCCAGAGGCAAAGGCCAGCCAAGCTCTTGATCATCCAACACAGTCTAACTCCAGAGGCTTGTCACAGTCTGCAGAAGACTCTCAGCATCTCTTTCTCCCTGGGCCCTATATCCAGCCCTCATGCTGTGCCTCCTGGCTAAACACAGACTTCTGCTTCTGAGGTCTTTCCTGAACAGCCCTGGTCAGGTGGGTGAGTAGAAGGGCTGCCCTCTGAAAATCAGAGGCTGAACGTTCAGTGTTGTTACCTAATGAGAAGATGCAGATTTCCCCTGTGAAGACAGGAAGCCACCCGTATGGACAGCAAACATTTCTACACATTTAAATGGAACCTACAAACCAGAGGGGCTTTTCCCAGAGACCAAAGGCAGCATCTTGTTAAGTGCAGTAAAAATATTTATATGCCACTGAGGGCAATGAGCATATGCAGGGCTCTCACCTGCTGTCAGTGGCTGGAAGCCCAGGAGAAGCCCCTGGTTCACCATTTTACAGACAGAAATGTTGGCAGAAGAGGATGGGGTCACAGACAGCCTGGGACAGAGAAATGCTCCCACTGTCCGCCAGTCCATACGCCTTGGGCCTGGGGACCCAGAGCTCCTGGGGTGCAGGGTTTGGGGCGCTTGGATTACACATTAAATTTACAAGCTCCCCAGTTTCCCAGGAAAGGGGATGCAGACATGGAGGGAGGGGCTCCCCAGGAATGAGTGCCCCAGCTGTGCAGGGCAGAGGCTGGAGTCAGAAACTGCAGAGAGATGGGAAAGCAGAAGGAACTGTTTCCCCAGTCTTCCCAGATCACCCCATCTTCTCCCCAGCATGATTCGTGCCCTCACCACCAGGCCTCCACCTGACAGCCCAGGAGGCAGGCTGTTTCTGTCCCTGCTGTGATGAGTCGGTAACTAGCAGCTTAATATGTGTTGCCTAGATTTACAAAAAAAACCCGAACTTTCTGATTGTTAAAATAATATATGGGCAGTAGAGGGAAAGTGGAAACATGCACAGAGCAAAAAATTCCTAAACGCTGCCTCTTCCACAACTCAAAGATAGCCACTTGGAAAAACTTGGTATTTTTCCATCTAAAACCAATGCCAACTAGAATCCCAAACATCACACACATACGCACACAAACACACTCGTGTGCATGCACACGTACACACCTCTGTGTGTGGATACATACAGTCACAGCCACACGTGTCCCCTGCTGACTGCTGACGGTCTGAACTCAGGAGCCAAGCACATTCAGACATGGGGATGCACTTATAAGTAGTATCTGAAGAAGTTTACTTATATTACATTGTAACTATGTTTTCATTCCTCATAATTCTTTTTTTTTTAATTTATTTTTATTTTTAGCTGTGTTGGGTCTTCATTGCTGCGCACAGGCTTTCCCTAGTTGTGGCGAGCGGGGGATGCTCTTCATCGCAGTGCGTGGGCTTCTCACTGCAGTGGCTTCTCTTGTTGCGGAGCACAGGCTCTAGGCACATGGGCTTCAGTAGTTGTGGCTCGGGGGCTCAGTAGTTGTGGCTCGCGGGCCCTAGAGTGCAGGCTTGGTAGTTGTGGCGCATGAGCTTAGCTGCTCTGTGGCATGTGGGATCTTCTCGGACCAGGGCTCGAACCTGTGTCCCCTGCATTGCCAGGCGGATTCTTAACCACTGCACCACCAGGGAAGTCCCCCTCATAATTCTTTGGAAACAAAATTTTGGATCGTCATGGCCTCGAACAACTCCCTTAATGGCTCTGACTCTCAGGTTTTTCGTCTTTGATGAGGCGTAAGGGTCCCTACCTCCCACAACTGGCCCACACGAGGTCTTGAAGAAAGCTGTGGGGGTGCTGGCACTGTGTGGGTGGCAGGTGCCATGTCATCGTAGGTTCCCTCTCTGACTCTGTCCCCACTGGCCCTGACAGTCGACCCCAGGCCCACCTTGCCTCACCTGTCTGCAGACACCTGTGCAGGTCCTGAAGCATCTGGATGGAAAATGCCGGGCAGAGCTCTGAGGAGAGAGGCCTATGTGTGGGTGGTGGAAGAGGCTCCCAGGCGGGGCAGGAGAGAGGTTACTTCCCAACCAGTAACTTCATTTATTGAAAATCTCTTATGTTCCCCAGCTATGACTGAGAGGCCCCAGGGGCCATTGGTGTGGATCAAACAAATGGGCTCGTGGTCGAGCTGCTTAGTCGTGCCGTGTGTACACACAGCCCTGACAGGTTCCTTGAATTCTGACGCCTTGCGCGTTAGCTGCTGCGGTGGCTTTGACTGTTCTACAGTGTCAAAATCTTTTTGTTCTTGGTTTTCTTTTCTTTACTACCACAATAGATTTGGTGAAATGGATAAGGAACATTGATGTAGAAAGATGTGAAATAAATGAGGGGGCATAAACATGACGATGACTCTTCAACTGTGCCTCAGGATGATTTTATCCGATCGCATATTAGGTTCATTTGCTCACTATGTGTACCCCGTGCAGCAGGGTAGCTCCTGAACTCCAAAAGCCATTGTTAAAAGGAGAAAATAGAGAGATGATTGTATCCATTTGGCTTTTCATTTAGAGTTCAGAATGTGTTATTTGCAGAAATGCTTTAAAAAAAACCCTAAAAAATAAGCCTCCTTTATCTCATCATCTAAAAGGAAGACATAAAAATTATAAAAATTAATGAGCTGACTTTTAAGGTGCATGTTGCAAGAATTCCCCTCATCCCATCATGAAAGCAGGGTTTGTCTGTTTCAGATATGGCAGCACATTTTAATGTATGTTCAGCCCCCAAACCAAACCTGATTATTATAGCACTTGGGAATTTATTGTCACCAAATCACATTTTTCTTACATAATTAATCTAGAGTAAATTAAGCTGTGTGCATCACTTGGTAAATGGAAATAAGTACAAATTTGACTACATATTATGAATATTATTAAATACAGTTAAAGATAAAATTTAGAATTCATTCTGTAACATTATACTGATCTGAATGAGATATTTTAAACTTAAATCAGTTCTGTATGATATTCTGAACAAAAATTATAAGACAGTTTTTAAAATTCTGGAGACGGTTGGTAAGGGTCTATATTCCTGTAAGCAGAATTCACGAGTCACAACCGGAGGTGCTGAAGGAGGGCTCTGACAAGCTTGTTGGCCAACCAGAGCAGTGTTATTTGTAGGGGGTGGTGGTGATTAATTTCTCCTGAAGTATCCATGTTAGGGTCAGAGGCCATTTGCAAATAACAGCCAACACTTATTTAGTGCCTCCTATGTGCCAGGCATCATTAACCAATCATTTCTTAGTGTTAGCTGTTTAATCCTCCCAGCCACTCTACGAGGCAGGTACCATTACTAACAGCATCTCCATTTTAAAGATGAGGAAACTGAGATATAGCAGTTCAGGCAAATGGTGACTCACACCCAAGCTGTCTGGCTCCAGACTCCATACACTGAAATACCGTGCTGTGTGCTTATTACAGAGCACATGAACTCTTGATGTCTTGTGGCGTGTGGCTTATTGTTCTTCTTCATCTTCAGCCCTCGGACCCAAATCCAACCCTCTGTCCTGGGCCAGGTGTAAAAAGCTGGTCCTGTGTTAGCTTGGGTGGCATCTTTCCTCTCCTGAGGGAATTAAGCTGTAACGTTCATTGTCCGTCTAGAGCTAAGTGGGCGACTCAGGGGTAATTACATATTTCTTCATTCTTGCCCCTATGGTAAAAGCACAAGTAGACTTTGTGGGAGCTGCTGAGCTGTAAGTAAATGTAAAGCATACAGAGATTAGGATTCGTACTGAACCCTTTGCTGGGAGAATAGGCCTAGGTTAACTGGGGCTTTCTCCACACACTTCCGCAGCCCAGCAGTGGGGACGTTGAAGGGATTCTGGAAGAGATAGTCCAGGGCACCCAAAAGGATGAGGGTGGGGCATGGCCCCCTTTTCCTGGTATTCTCTCATGGCCTCTCAACCCCCTAGTCCTCTCCATATGGATGTGTTCTGGCTGCCCTTGGTGGTTATGGTTTATCTTTGTGGAACTACCTCAGGCAGAGAGCACAGGCTGGGGACTCCAGCTGAGGAATCAGGTTGGAATCTCTACTCTGCTCTTTATCAGCTGTGTGACCTTGGGCAAGTATCTTGACTTCTCTGAGCCTTTGTGACCTCATCTGTGCTCTGGGTTAACAACAGTTTTCATCTAACAGGGTTTTGTGAAGATTGAGTGAAGTTATGATTATAAAGTACCTACTGGTGCCTGGCCCAGAGTAATTGCAGAGAGCACTATCATACACTAATGTACACTGCACTGAGCTGCTTGCCATCTCTCTGTAAAATATACACACACTACAACACACACATGCATACTTACATACATATATCCATATATGTATTTCTTCCTCTTTATCCCTCTGGGTGCCTAGGAAACTTAGACTTGCCAATTAATATTTTCATTATTTATTACTATGGAACAAACCAAATCACAGTGGCATAAAACAACCAGCATTTTGTTTTCTCTCACGATGCTGTGGGTTGACTGGGCTCACCTGGGCAGTTCTTTGGCTCCATGTGAAGTCAACTGGGGCTTCACTCACCAGGGGGCTCCGTGGGGCTTGTGTTGTCTAAGATGGCTCAGTCACGTTGCTGCACCTGTATGTGGCCTCCATGTGGCCTGTGGCTGGGTTTCAAGAAGCAGCGTCCCAGGAGTGAGCATTCCAAAAGTCCCAGGTAGAAACTGCAAGACTCCCCGTGACCCAGCCTTGAAGTCAGGCAGTTCTGACTGTATTGGTCAAGCAAGTCACTGAAAACCCTAGAAGCAAGGGAACCTACACTGCGCCTCTCTCTTTGGTGGAGGTTTTCTCACTGCATGTCTGGAGAAAGGGACGGCTCAGGTGGGTGCAGGAACTGAATTGGTCTACACCCCTTCTTGAGGTGTGGCTCCAGGTCTTGGCTACCCACCTGGTTTCTTCCCCCCAATTCTGCACCCCTCTGCCTTTCACCGTCCCCCAGCCCACAGGCCTCCATAGCGTTCACCTGTGTCCCACAGAAGCTCTGCTCAGAGCCTAGTGGGCACGGTGACGGGGAATCCTCTCTACACTGGGAAGAGACCAAGATCTCATTAATGTCACAGAAACTTAGAAGAGTCTTTGTTTATCGACAGTGTCTGGCTGTCAAGATTAATGACTTGACTGAAAACCCAAAAATCCTATTTTGGTGCCAAAAAACCCGAACAACTTTTTCTTTCTCTTGGAGTTCTTGCTGTAACAATTTTAATACTCCAGCTTTATCACCCATGGCTCTGGGCACCCGTAACCCTACAGGGCATTATAGCTGCCTCTGGCTGCCCGCAAGACAGTTCTTGCCAGGAAATGCAAAATGAAAAGTACAGTGCCCTGAAAATGTATTCCATAAATAGTAGCTATGGTTGTGGTGATGATTATCCCCCATCAAAATCACTCATTCACTTCTTGGTGGCAGGTACCAGCTTGGATTACCCTGATATTATCCTGGGCCTTTGGCAAGCCGCCAGCGGGACGCGGTGTTCTGCTGAGGTCTCCACCATGTCTCCGCGGCCCCTTCCAGCCTGCTGTTCTTCGTTCTCTGGTGTCACCTGGCCACAGGGACCGCCTGTGGGCAGTGGATGAGCACATGGGAGCTGCTGACCCGCCCACACTTAACAGAGCTCTTCATTTATTTATGTGTTGACTGGCCATCTCTCCAACTAGAATGTAATCTCCCAAGGACTAGGACTATCACTGCTATATCCCCAGTAGCTAAAACAGTGCCTAGCACATTGTGTACACTCAATAAATATTTGTTGAATGTTGAGTGACTTTTGACTCTCTCCCTGGTCCTCCCCAGGCACCCGTCTCACGTGTGCCTATGCTTCCACTTCCTGGGGCCAGGCCAACCCACAGGGGCTCACTCCTGTGCCCACCTTTTGCTCACCACGCTTTTGCAGGGAGGGAAATTCTCAGGTCATTGTCACTGGCTACTCCTTAGAGGACTTCATAGTGAGAGGTGCGCCTTGCCAGTGTAGAGGTGGAGCCTCCAAGGAGGGGGGCATAGTCCCTGGCTCACTCAGAGCTTCTCAGGAGATGGCCTGTCTCTGGGGATGAGGGCTCTGCTCAGACTTTGGTAGCAGGGAGATGTCTAGAATCGTCCAGAATATGGAATACTATCTCAGGCTGCTGGTGGGCGGCCTCAGGAGGAGGCCTTGGGTGTCCAATAGGGAGCAGGGAACTACCTAGAAATGATGGAGGGGGTTTGGGAATGCGTGGGGAGGCAGATGACTGGCACTTCCTATTCTGAATATTTCCCCACCACGGACACAGAACGTAGACCATCAGTGCTGGGGGCTCATCCAAGGCCAAGTAGGTTGGAAGTTCTCCCAATTTTGTAACTGGCCACACTCGGCTGACCTTCAGGCTGGGTGTTCTCCCATCACTACCTACAATGGCTTCCTAGAAAAAAACTAGTGTGGGCTGTGGGCAATTTGCTGTCTGTCTCACATGTATTCTATTCCCCTTCCTCCATTGACCGGTGTTGGGCCAATGTGACATGACCGTCACACCCTCCTGGGGACCTTAGTACAGCATCTGGCCCAGGTAGACACACAGTGAATGCTTGGGGAGTGAAGGAGTGAGTGAGAAAAAGTGAAAGGAGGGAGAAAGGAAGGAGAATTATAGGGATGATGTCAGTGCTAGTTCAGAAGTCCCTACATTTTTGTAATAGCAGAAGATTACAAAGAACCCAAGTGCCCAACTGTAGGGACCTGGTTAGTTCACTGCATAAAGAGAGACAATGGATCAGTTAAAAAAATGCAGAAACTCTCTGTGAGCTGATAAGACATTTCTAAGATACTATATGTAAAAAGCCAAGTCGCTCTGGTGTGTGTGTGTGTGTGTGTGTGTGTGTGTGTGTGTGACTACTTTTGTGAAAAGGGGAGAAAAATAAGACCATCTATTTACATGTGTCATATAAGCAAAAGAAACTCCGAAAGAATACATGAGACCTTAATAAAAATAGTTACCTTTTTGGGTATGGGAAGGCTGATGTGGGGAGGAGAGGAGATCGGAAAGGACATTTTTCATTATATATATATGTTTTTATGCCTTTTATAATTTTTGTACCTGGAAAATGTATTACTTTTTCCACAGAATGTCTTTAAGTCCCAGAAGTCAGGGAGCATCCTGGCTGAATTTCCTTTATCTAGTGCCCAGCGTCGCATGTGACTGGAGCACTCCCTCAATCACGACAAAATTGATTTCATAATAGAATCTTACCCTTCTCATTCTAGTCAAATTTATCTCATCTGAATTGTTGCCCTCCGGTTATAAGAGAGGAAAGAGAAAATGGCTTGGCTTGAAATAAATGCTTAGATATTGATGTATCTTTTTACTTAGCAGTTGGGGTGAATTATATTATTGCTGTCCAAATCTGTGGGCAGTTTTTACCTCAACAGACATTCAGTTTTACAAGTAAGTGTTTTTAACTATCAAAAAAATTAGTAAGATTCAGGTATGGATGGATACCACTGGCCACAATTTCTGCAAAGATGGCCAGTCAGAAACCAGCCGCAGTTTCAACGCCTTTTCTGTCTCTCCCTCTCTCCATTACATCACTATCTTCCTTTGAACAAGTATCTGTTCAACGTTTTTTATGGGTAAAACTGTAGATAACAAAAGTCAGAGACCTATGTGGGTGTGTGGAAACCATTGATATGTCTATAAGAGGTTGTTTTTATTCTGTGTTTGGGGAGGAATAGTAAATTATTGCACTGTAAACGTATTGGCATAATAAGTGGCTTATACTCTTAACTTTAATACCGATTGGTAATTTCCTGAGTCATTATAATCAGGCTTTAACATATTAACTCGGTAAAGACTTGATCAATGTCTTCACTGAGAAAAAATGTTACGACCTAGCACATTTCCATCTATTATAATGTTCTTGGTCAATAAACATAATTTTTATTGTAATTATGGAGAGCTGGTCTCCCCTCTCATGCAGACCGTCGTGAACACAGAAGCGTGAGATTGTGCAGGATCAAGGTGCCATCCATGATAGCACATTCAGCTGGATTTATGTCCCTCTCCAATTAGGGGACAATCAAGCTCAAATTAATTTAGCTCACAGCTACTAATGAGCAACAGCAAAATCAGCTCACTATAAAAATTGTTATTGAATTGTATTTCCTTCCACTTGATGTACCTTGGTGCCCTGGGAGAAAAATGCCAGCTTGAGGTCTGGGGTGAGGGACCTTGAGGTTGTCTCACCTGCTCTGTTCCTGGGTTTCATGACAGCTCCGTCCCCTGGTGGACCAACATCTAATGAGTTGTTAGAGGTCCACAGAGATGGGCTTCTTTGGTCAGCTCATCCTTGATGGCTGCCTTTTGAGTGAATTCTGTGCTCTAGGCCACTGTCTGGTATAATTCCAGCCACATCTATAACTTAAAATTTTCCAGGAGCCACATTTTAAAAAGTTAAAACAGGTGAAATTAATTTTGACATATTTTATTTGACTCTATATATGCAAAATATTATTTCAGTGTGTAAAAAATGATAAAATATTAATGAGCTAGTTCACATTCTTTTTTTGCACTAAATCTTCAATAACAGATGTGTATTTCACAAGTACAGCATTTCTCAATTCAGTCTAGCCTAGTTCAAATGAGCAGGAACCACGTGGGGCTGGCAGCTGCCATGTTGGACAGGGCAGGTCTGGACTGGATTCCTTCTACTGTAACAAGGTTTTACTTCCCTCTTTAGGGTTTGCAGGTTGGGGGTAGGTGGGCATCAGCTTTGGGGGCTTAGTGGCAGTAAAGAACATGCAAAACCTACAAGCATGAAAAGGTACCACATTTTCATTTTTCCTAGTAGTCTAGCATGCCATTGGCATATTTACAATCGCTGTGAATTGCCTTACTGCTCATGCCACCATCCACCTTCCACACTAATAAAGACAGAATAGATCCTCATAAATATCCCGTTCCCTCATTATCAGAGCTTGGCTTCACCAATTATGGCCTCATAAAAAAGGTTTTTTTTCATATTATTATTATTTGTTGCCATGAAAAAAATGCACATTTTTTTGGAAGCCTGACTCTAGTGCGATTGCTTTGATATCAGACAGGGCATGAAGAAGCATATTGTCAAATGCCTATTTGGGGAATAGGGAGCCACTGAGTATTTTATCTCACTGGCCAGGTTCCTGAAGAAAGTACAGACTGAAATCTAGGAGAGTATTTTAATTGTTGAATATTATAAAAGTTTAATAGGAATTCTGAGGCGTAAGGCAAAGGCATCGTCTGTCACTGAACTTGATGACTGCACACTGGGAGTCGTGTGGTGTGTGCCTGGGGCTCTGGTGTTTGCATCACGAGGAGACCCTCAGCATCTAATGAAATGGGGTGTGAGGAGGAAGGGGAGGAAGAGAAGAGCCACTGCCACGGCGGCTCCCGTGGATGTTTGTAGCCATGAAGCAGGCTGCCCGCCAGCGCAGGAGGCTTTCCGATGCCACTCTGACAGGCATCAACCGGGTACAATCTCACCACTGCTGTTTCCACCCTGTCCTCTCAGACTGGATGGGTAGCTGCCAGAGTCCCGATGGGCCTCCCCGTGTCCAGCCGCGTCTCCTTCCTCAAATCATCCACCACACAGCCTTCAGGGAGATTTGTCTAAAATGCAAGTGGGAGCCCATCACTCACTGCTAAAGGTACTTGCGTGGCTGCCTCCCCATTGCCCTTGGGTGAGAGACTACGTATTCCTTGGCAATGGTGTACAGGCCATTGTATGATCCGGCCCCAGCTAACTGCCTTTCCTCTCTCTTTCCCTCCCTGCTTGCCTCTCTCTCACTTTTAGTTTATACCCCTGCATCTCTGCGGCTCCATGTTCCTCCTCAGGCTTCTTCACCAAGAATTTTAGTCCACCTCCTTTACAGGACTCTGCTTAGGCTACACCTCCTTCAGGAAGCTGTCCAGGCTTCCCTCACCCCACTCCAGGCAGGTGAAATGCCTGTGCTCTTTACTGCTTTATACCCTCAGCAAGTTGTACCCGCCTCAGTCATGATGCCTGTTTGGCCACCATCTTCCATCCAAACAAGACCTTGCCTCACTCGTTTTCTTTTTTCCCCCTTGTTTTTTTAAAATTATTTATTTAATTTGGAAGTAGAGTTGATTTATAATGTTGTGTTAGTTAAAAGTGTACAGCAAAGCGATTCAATTATGCATATACACATATCTATTCTTTTTCAGATTCTTTCCCCATATAGGTTATTACAGAATATTGAGTAGAGTTCCCTGTGCCATACAGGAGGTCCTTGTTGTTCATCTATTTTATATACAGTCGTGTGTGTATGTTGATCCCAAACTCCTAATTTATCCCTCCTTCCCTTTCCCCTTTGGTAACCATAAGGTGGTTTTCTTGTCTGTGGGTCTCTTTCTGTTTTGTATATAAGTTTATTTGTATATTTTTTAGATTCCATATATATGTGTTATCATATGATATTTGTCTTTCTCTGACTTACTTCACTTAGTATGATAATCTCTAGGTCCACCCATGTTGCTGCAAATGGCATTATTTCATTCTTTTTTATGGCTGTGTAATATTCCGTTGTATATGTGTACCACATCATCTTTATGCATTCACCTGTCGATAGACACTTAGGTTGCTTCCATGTCTTGGCTATTGTATCTAGTGTTGCTATGAACATTGGGGTGCATGTGTCTTTTCAAAGTAGAATCTTGTCTTTTCCAGGAGTGTCATCTCGCTCGTTTTTGAATCCCATGTGCACGCTTAGTGCCTGATGCACAGCGGGTGCTCAGTGGGTGTCTGCTGATGGACTGGACCTGTCCTGTGAAGCAGAGTTTTCTGGGCCTTTTCTCTCTACTGGCAGATGAGGCATGATGTCAGCTCTGGGGGAGGGTCAGCTGGGCCCCCTCAAGAGGGGACCGGTGATGGGGATGAGTCATCTGCCCAACGCCTGCCCTGCACAGACAGTGCATGGCAGTGAAAGTGGATTGCTTTGGTTCAACATGATGATGTCTGGGGACCCCACCAAGAATGTACGTTTAGGAGTGGAGTGGAGGGGATGGGGATGGAGGTGAGGCCTGAGAGCGCAGGAATTTAATCTCCATCTTGATGGCAGTGGGATCCAATGAAGCGTTTTTAGCAGGACGTGGATGGCCAGGTGTCCTGGACCCAGGCTCTTAGAGCCCACCCTCATGGCGTGTGTGTATCTCTGCCAGTCTCTGATGGGGGGAGCTGCAGAGGATGGGGCCAGAGATAGGGACTTGTGTCAGCTAAGAATTTAGCAGCTTGTTCCTGCTGTGAATAAAGAAGGAACAGGTGGATATTGGGTGGTAACTGGACTTAGCACTCTGACTTTCCAGCATCTTCCTATGAGGTGCATCTTATCTTCCTCATATCATTTCACTCCCTCTGGAGTTACCTTCTTATTTATTTATTTACTCGTTTGTTGGCTGTGTCCACTGCTAGAATGTACGCCGTGTGAGGAAAGGGGCCTCATCACACCACAGAGGTGGTCTTATGCACCTCCAGGCCTCCAGATCCAATATAAAAACCCTGAGTTCGGGCTTCCCTGGTGGCGCAGTGGTTGAGAGTCCGCCTGCCGATGCAGGAGACATGGGTTCGTGTCCCGGTCCAGGAAGATCACACATGCCACGGAGCGGCTGGGCCCATGAGCCATGGCCGCTGAGCCTGCGCGTCCGGAGCCTGTGGTCCGCAGCGGGAGAGGCCACAGCAGTGAGAGGCCCGCGTACCGCAAAAAAACCCCCCAAAAACCCCTGAGCTCAATTTCCCAGGTGGATGTTTGGAAGCATCTCCCAAAGGGTGAAGGCCTTTCCGACATTTTGTACACAATTGATTTCACCAAGCTGGTTGCCTCATCACCATCTCTGGGACCTTTATCTTTTTTTTCTCTTATTGAACAAATTAGCCACTGTGACACTGGATACTGATTAGCAATTCGTACAGCCATTATTTTAAAAATTGGCAGAATTCCATTGTTTTGTTCCTTAATTCTTTTTTTTTTTTTTTTTTTTTTTGCGGTACGCGGGACTCTCCCGTTGCGGAGCACAGGCTCCAGACGCGCAGGCCCAGCGGCCATGGCCCACGGGCCCAGCCGCCCCGCGGCATGCGGGATCCTCCCGGACCGGGGCACGAACCCGCGTCCCCCGCATTGGCAGGCGGACTCCCAACCACTGCGCCAGCAGGGAAGCCCTGTTCCTTAATTCTTAATTCACATTTTTAATGTACTGTACATTCATTCATATGACGGGATTTCCTCTTCCGTATGTGCCTCTAATGGATCAAAGGGTTCTTCCCTCCCTCAAATAATTATGAACATCGACGAGTTACTGAAATGGTTCAGTCGTTTAAAAATGTGAGCTGAGAATATTTATGGCCTTTCCTGTCCTTCCCTTTGTGCCAAGTTAGTAGTTGCTGGTGTAAATGTGGCTGAAAATGTGGAGTGCAATTCTCATACTTCCAGAACCTTCTCTTGGCCTAGCACGTGGTGGGATTTAGAGTCCCTGTCCCATTGGAGGCCATCATTAGCCTTCCGGTCAGCCCTGCCCTGTGATGTAAATGGTCAACACACATGTCCCCACCTCTCACCGTGCCCATCCTTCCGGCTCCCATGTTAGCCTGGGCTTCTGCAAACATAGTTCTTCCTCTGTAACGAGATGACTCATTGAATTGTCTAACCGAGTTTCTGGAGAGGAATAACTTTGCCCTCTCACCTCTGTCTCCCCAGAGCCCTCTGAGAGGGTGGTGGGCATCCTTGAATGATTCTGAACAACTGAGTTGTAATAAACACAACATCCAAATGTATTCTGTGTGACAGTCATTGTTCTCAGTTGCTTTAAATATACGAACACAGTGACTCTACAGCTACCCCGATTTAATGGATGAGCGACTAAGCCAGAGAGAGACATTGGGTAGCCTGCCTGAGGTCACACCACCAATACTGGGAGAGCAAGACGTGACCCCAGGCAGGTGACACCAGAGCCCGCCTGCCAGCACCCTGCACTGCACTGCCTTCTGGTGTGGGTGGAAGCCACCGCTTACTTATATGGCCTTAGGGACAGGAAGCAGAGCTTTCCTTTGTCTGATTCAGGGGCTTCCACGTTGGGACACCAGCCCATTCCCCCTTGATCCCGGCAACCATCTAAGAGTAGAAATAAATGCGAATAGCGAGAAGATGAATGGACACGGACCTTCCTTAATGCCCGAGGACTACCTGGTAGATGCCAAGTCAGAATGCTGGGGAGAAAAGCTTCCCCGCGCTCCCTCTGGTCCTGTGTCTTCCGGCAGCCCCGGGGTAAGGAGATCCAGCCTCCGTCCGTAAGGGACAGGGCCCTCTGAAGAACTTGTGATAGGGCTCGTGGGTAGAGGATTGGCCTCAAGGGCACACATGGCTCTGCCACCATGTACCCATGAGACAGGTCACTCTGAGCCATCCTTACTCTGTAAGATGCAGGTGCCCCTTAGGTGCCTGGAGACAGCCCGGCAGAGCATTGTTGCCAGGAGTTTCACAGACCAGAAATTTGTTTTAAAAAGAGAAGGGACTGAAATTAGGTCTTCCCCTGTTTATTTTGCCAAGTAAGGAGATTTAAAAAGGGACAAAGTGAAAGAAAAAGACCATCTCTTGCCACTATCGTTCTATAACAGTATTTTAACTCCCTAAAATATAAATGGACTTATATAGCTAAGGAAAGGAAAAGTCCATTCAGCTGAGTTCAGATGGTTCAGCTTAAGAAAAACTCACATTTTGTTCAGTTCGGCTTGGACCTGTGACATTCTGTCAGCCATCACTGAGGGCCAGCTTCTGGGAACAAGTAATGTAGGAAAAACAGAGCAGAAGAAAAAGAGCCGCCCAGTCCTAGTCTTGCTGCCCACTACTTGTGTAACCTCAGGTAATTTCTTTAGCACCTTTATCTTTACCCTTCTCCTCTGTGAATTGTGGGCTGCTTTCCATGGGCTTTGTGAAGCTTAAATGAGGCATGTTGAGTGCCTGTGACCTGAGGGAGGAGTTCAGACCATGCTTAGAGGTTTTAGAGCTGTGATTCTCAAACAGTGGTTCTGACAGGCAGCACCAGCATCACCTGGGAACTTTCGAGAAATGCAGGTTGTTGCCCCTTGTACACCCCCCACTCCATCTGCTGCATCAGAAACTGTGGAGGTGAAGCCCATTTACCTGGATCTTAAACCGCCCTCCAGGTGATGTTTTTTAAAATTAATTTTTATTGGAGTATAGTTGCTTCACTATGTTGTGTTAGTTTCTATGGTACAGCAAAGTGAATCAGCTATACGTATACATACCTCCCCTCTGTTTTGGATTTCCTTGCCATTCAGCTCACCACAGAGCACTGAGTAGAGTTCCCTGTGCTACACAGTAGATTCTCATTAGTTACCTTTTTTTTTTTTGCGGTACGTGGGCCTCTCACTGCTGTGGCCTCTCCCGTTGCGGAGCACAGGCTCCGGACGCGCAGGCTCAGCGGCCATGGCTCACGGGCCCAGCCGCTCCGCGGCATGTGGGATCTTCCCGGACCGGGGCACGAACCCGTGTCCCCTGCATCGGCAGGCGGACTCTCAACCAGTGCGCCACCAGGGAAGCCCTAGTTACCTATGTTATACATAGTATCAGTAGTGTATATATGTCGATCCCAATCTCCCAGTTCATCCCACACCCCACCCCCCTTTTCCCCTTGGTATCTATTCGTTTGTTCTTTATGTGTGTGTCTCCTCCAGGCGCTTCTGATGGCCTGCTCAACTTCGAGCACTACCGCTGTAGAGAACACTGCCATCTTTGTAAGGGTAGCTGGGCTCTGGCCAGAACACCTGTGAAGAAGGGTGCCGAGCGGGGCTTAGGTTTCCCTGGTAACTATCCAGCTCAAGCTGCTCTTATCCTTATCCATCCATCCCTCCTGGAATGAGGCTTTCCGTGATGTGTTAATCATGGGTCACCCACCTGCGGGTCCCTGTTAGATTCTCATGGGTAAGCTCAGGACACTGGTGCCCACCTTCTAGCCCAGCAGTGGGGCATTGCTTTGCAGAGTGAGGGCCCCTCCCCGCATCTGGCTGCCTCTGACTTCCATCTGCCAGGAGTTGGGCGAGCTCCATCCTGCACTTTGTTGTTGGCGATCTCCTCTCGGCGGGTGTGTCTCTCATTTCCTGTGTCGCGTGAAGCTTGTAGGTAGCTGCTGTGGCTGGTCTCTCTGTTTGCACACTCCCTCTCCTCTAGTCTGGCGCTGCAGGACGCTGCTGTCAGAATCTTTGTCCCAAGGTACAGCTTTGACTGGGTCATGCTCCCAATCCAAATGGTCCCTCCACAAGGCACCCACATAATAAATCCGAAGTCTTTAGTCTGGAACACACGAGCCGCCAAAATCTAGTGACACAGATCGGATTTCTTTTAAAATAAAATTTAAAGCTATAGAAAGCACAGAAAATTGTGTGTACTCAAAAGTGACACATGTTAATATATCACATTTTTAAATCGTTTCTTTTTTTTTAGTGATGAAATCATTTACAGATAAAGTCTCCTTTCCCCTCATTCCTTCAGACCACCTTTAGGGCATTTGCTTCTGCAAGTCACCTTCATACAACCTACACTTGAGCCTAACTGGACCCCTGGGAATTCACAGTAGAAGCTGGTGCTCCCCTGCTTCCCTGCATTTGTCTAGGGGGGACCCTGGCTGGAACGCCCGGCCCTGCCATCCTCCCATCAGCTGTCCCGTCCTGTGCTTGCTCAAACCCTGCTTGCCCTGCAAGCACCAGTCAAATGCCACCCCTCCTGTACAGTCCCCGGATTTTCCCCACGTCTCACACTCCCCCAGCTCTCCCCATTCTCACCCTCAGCTGGAGCTAACTTGTAAATCCCTGTGTTTAGAGCCCAGGATTAATTCAGAGCACAGGGTTGAAGGCTCAGCTTGGCCATCAACTAAATGGGGCATCTTTGACAGACTCAGTGTCCTCATCTGTAAAATGGGGATTCAGTGTAAAGTGTTCCTTCATTGTCTGACGGGCAGCCAGATGGGGAGGGCTGATGGCAGGTTTATGGGGGAGAGGGTGTGCTCCCCAGGAGCCTCTGAGATAAACACTCCAAGAAAGCAGACATCTAACATCTCACAGCATCTGGCTTGGAAAAGACCTCTTCAATGCTATCTTGACACATGGGCTTGGTAGAAAACCTGAGCACATATGAACCAAACAGGTCCATGATTCCAGACCCCAAAAGTTCTGAAAACTGGAAATTTACCGTAACTTATTTGGCAGTAAAACCTGGACTAACCTGATATGAGGCTATTTATGGCATTTATCCAACTGCAAAAATTCATGCCTTTTGCTGTAGAAATGTGTGTGTGTGTGTGTGTGTGTGTGTGTGTGTGTGTGTGTGTGTGTGTGTGAGATATTCCAGGATTCTTTCCTGGAATCTGCAGGGGATGTTTTGTAGCACACAGTAGATGTACTGTATCACTTTTCTAAAATCTGGGCAATTCTGAATTCCTAACCACATTTGGCCCCCAGGGTTTTAGCCAAGATTTGGGGACCAGTACAGACCCCAGCGGGAGAGATCCTGCCCCTGTCCACCCTGCCCCCAGCAAGTTCCTAGTCCTATAGGCTCCCAGGAAAATGGTTTTCTTCCACATGAGAATCTTTGAAGTGCACACAGGGTCCAGTCCAACCTGCAGCTGAAGCCCAGAGTGATCCTTCACTCATTGCAGAAATGTATTTTTTTTTTGGTGTTAGAAACACAGCATAGACTCAAAAGAAGGGGGCTCACGCTGTCTGCAAGATGCTCAGGGCGTTATCCGAGGGCTGTACCAGCCTCCAGGGGTCAGTACCCCAGGCTGCCCCCCCAATACCCGCACACTCTGGGTTTTCACCCCTGCCTCCCCATATTGAGTGTAGGGAGAATGTCCCATTTTCTCTGAGTCCTACTAGGTCCTAAAGTCCTGAACTGATGGTGCTCAGGTATGAATGGGTGGTATAGGCTCTGGGTTTTCTCTCTCTAGACGCCATTTCCACTTTAGCAAGGGTGCTTTGTGCTTACACCCACAGGGTTGACTACTAGAGGGTTTTCATGTAACGTGCTGTTTGGGGGCCGAGGAGTTGTTCTGATTACTGAGTGCTGTTTAATAAGCTTGCCCCAAACCCAAGTAGGAGCTTAAGGCAGCCGTTTTATTTTGCTCACAATTTTGTGGGTCAGGAATTTGAGGGGTGCTTGGCTAGGGGGTTCCTCGCCGATCCACGTGAACCTAGCTGCACTGGCTGGAACATCTACTTGCATTTTATTCTGTCCATCAAAGCGGTCACTGGGGCTGCTCAGATTCACGGGGTTTGGGGGGAGGAAAAGAGACCCCCCTTCTTCTGGGGTGTGGCAGGAACGTGTGGTGGTAAGCGTGTGGGATGGGAGACACTGGACCACTTTTGGAAGACTGTAGTCGGCACAGGAGGCTTCCAGGCAGATCAGGTGCCTAAGTGGAGGAATCTGTCATTCCAGTCCAAAGAGTTACGATGGAGGAAACTTGGGGTGCAGAAAAGCCCAGAGGAGATTCTTCCTCTTTACATATATTTGGGCCGAGAAACAGGAGGTGTTGTTAGGAAGACCAAGAAGCTCCACGTGCCTGCGTCTCACCTACATCCTCTCCACACCCACCCCCGCCCCTCTTCCCTGCACCCCCATTCTCAAGGTGGTGAAAACTCCTTTAACGTGCAGAAGTCTTTTACTTCCACCGTAAAATAAGAAAGTTAGAATTTAGTATTAAGGCCTGCTAAAGCTGATCGCACGGGCTGCCAGAGAGTTCGTTGTGAGAACAGGAAGGCGCAGCATGAGCCCCAAGGCCCTGGAGAATTCAGAAAGGGGAGGAGCGGGGTCAGGACGGAGAAGACCCGCCATCCCCGTCTCACAGGGGCAGGGAGGGGTCCCTCTGCCTGATTCCTACCGGTTCCTCAGCTTCTCCTGCTTCCCTCACGGTCCCCAGCCGACTCCTGCGGAAGACCCCCGTCTGCCATGTGGGGAGAAACCCTCCAAGGAGCGTTTTGATTTCAGCGTGTTGTGTCCAAACAGCCCTGGTCTGGCCGCCTGGGCTGCCCATCCCTGCAGGTGCGCTATTGAAGGCAGTCTCGCGGCCACTGCTGTGAAGCTGCGAAACGCCCGCTGAGAGCTGCCAGTTTCCTGGCTGACCGGTGAGTAGGGTCCCACATCCTTTCACTGCGGAGTGTGGTGTGAAATGGAAATTGAGCTGAGGCTGGATTCTTTCCTCCAGGTGAGCTGCCTTTGAAAAGAAAAGAATCCCTATAAAACCAGGGGCTCACTTGAACGGGCAGTGCTCCCACGCGGGTGGCCAGCGCCCAGGGCGCCCTGTGATGATCTGCTTGGTGGCATCTCTGGGGTGACCATCCTGCCCTGGCTGCCCTGCTTCTCAGCCTCTCCTGGACACCCCTTTCCCTCTGTGAACTGGGGTCAACTCAGGAAACATGGGCTTCTTCTTTAAGGAACCTGAGCCAGACTTGGGAGAAGAGACCTTTTGGAAAATTTAAATCATATCCCATATTTATAGGGCAGAAAAAGCACATTTTGGATATTCCATGGTTTTCTCTTATCCATACCACTGTCTCCTTCATCAGTGACAGCATTCAACGTCACTGAAAAGCTAAGGCAAAGGATGCAGTTGAGCCAGTTGTGTGGACTGAAAACCCAGGGGGAGGAGAAAGAGCAGGTGTGTGGGTAACCCCTGAAGATGCCTGGGCAGGGGTGGGCAGGGTGATTCGGGGTGGGCTGTGGGCAGAGGGCTTGAACTTTTCATCTCGTTGATTGCACAGCCATCGGTGAAGGAGGCACAGCGATTGGACAGGGTTTTTGTTTTTGTTTGCTTTCCTGTACTCTGGGCTTTGGTGTCTTCATCAGCAAAGCGGAGGCAATAGGAATATCTTCCTTATAGGGCAGCTTGGGAGTTTCAGTGTGACAGTACGTGCGAAGCACCAAGAACAGTGCCTGGGACAAAGGAAATCATAAATGTTCACTGTGGCTGCTACTATTACTATCTGATAGAAGAAAAGACATCACAGTGAAATGAATGAGAAGAGGGAATGTGGTAGAAAGAAAATCTATGGGGCCAGATGCACACAGGCAATCTTGGGTCCTAATCCCAAATCCACCAGTTGGCTATCATGTGACCTTGGCAAATTCTTTAACCTTTCTGAGCCTCAGTTTCCCCACCCCCACCCTGTAAAACAAGAAGACGGCAGATTCGGATCAGCAGGTCTGGGATAAGGCCTGGGATCTTGCATTTCTAATAAGGTTCCAGGGGATGCAGATGAGGCTGGTCCAGGACTACACTCTGCATGACAAGGGACAGTGACGCTCTGGGATGAAAATTCCTGCAGCCTGACTATAGGCACCAGTACGGAGGGCTCACATAGGGGAGAGGGAATGATCCGTTTTCCTGGTCAGAGTCTTGAGGATTACGGGAAGCTCTCCCAAGAGGTTTCCCAATCATCGAGGCTTCCGAGGATGAATAGGCCGTCAGCATCAGTAATGGGCTCAAGAACAGTTGTCAGACTTTTTACATTTTTCCCCCATCAGCATTAACAAGTCATAGCCACGAGCCAGTTTTGGTTGGAAGTAGGTGCGTGGAGAAAGATGGAAGACGTTGGTAGCCAGTTCTCGAACTTGAGTGAGCATCAGCATCTCCCAGAGGGCTTGTGAAATGTAGATTGCTGGGCCCCAACCCAGAGTTTCTAAATCATTAGGCCTGGACTGGGGCCCAGGAGTTTTTGCATTTGTGACAAGTTCCCAGTGAATTTTGAGAACCACTGCTTTATAGCAAGAGGCCTCCCACCCCAGGGCACACAGGCCAAGGGTTATAACGGGGCATATGGGGTGGGGCAGAGAAGCCCAGAGGGACAAACACAATGGGAGGGGCTGCTGGAAGGGGTTTTGTTAAGACTGGGCCTGAGACTGGAGACTTGGCCAGCACAGTTGACATGGACAAGACGCTGAGAACTGACCACTGTGTGCACGAAGACCGGCAGATAGCTTGTCAACCCTTGGATTCCTACCACCCAGTACGATGAAGATGTTGTCATCCCAACTGAAATTACTTTTCTGCCTTCCCTCCACTCTTTCCAAAGCATGACACTTTCCAGGAGCCTGGCTATAAAAATGAAGACCCAGACCAGCCCCAGCAGGCCTCAGTGGACATAAGCATGTTGGTCTGTTGGCAGCTCAGGGGGCTCTGGAGCTCGGGCAGAACCTCCATCTTTAGAGGTATTTGAGATGGGTTGGTTTCCAGGGATGCAGCAGCCTCTCCACTAAGAGGGAGGCATCCTATATAAATATCAAACAAAGGGAGGGAGGGAGGGGCTGGCTGACCTTTTGGCTGACCCTAGATCCTCTGAGAAGAAAAACCACTAGGGCTTGAATTAATTTTAATTCAATGGAATATTTTCCTAAAGTGGTCCTTGGAGCAGCAAGACGGTGTGTTTCAGATTTTCCACTGCTTCCGGTGAGCCACACTGATGGAGGGTCATTGGGGTCACAGTAGGAGGAATCCCACTAATTGCATCATAAGGGACATTTGCCCATCAGCTCAGATGGATTGTCTCCTAACAGAGTCCTTCGGGAGAGTGGTCTTGCAGGTGAGGGATGGGAGGAAGGGAATTGAAAAGTAATTGAAATTTGCAAATGGCATTTCCTTGGGCCCTGGACAAAATGAGTTCCATATGTCCAGCAGGGGGCAGCAATGCACAAACAGTGATTGTGGTGTGTGTGCCAGGAGCTGGGTATTGTCTCTGAAAATAGCTCAGCAGTGAGGATGGCGGAGGCTGTTTATAGATAATTTCCAGAGTTGGCAAAGCTGGGCCTGTCACGCCCACCCTTTCCCCCACAGGCAAACCTTTGATTTTTCTCGGTATGCTGAGAAGTCAATCAATGTTTAGGTCTGCTGGGTTTTAATTCTGCAAGTTTTCTTTTCATCTTTTGGCTGCTCTGTGTAATTTAGAATTTCTGCAGCCTGACTGAAAATTATAAGTAAACTAGGATTAAGAAGTCGGCTTTATTAATATAATAGCTCAGTTAATAGACATTTAAAAATGTCTATTTCAACTCTTCTCTGGGTTGAAATTTTATTAGAACTATAATCGCGATGACACCCGTACACCAAGTTGGGGAACTTCCTTGTCGCTATTTGTTTTAAAGTTGAGGAAATGAGACTGACAAAATGCATGAAAACAAGTCTCAAGGAATAGTCAGTTTTTCCCAATTTAGGGATATTAGTTTGTCTATTCCTAAAACTAGGACTCAGCCTGTATTATATTTTCTCAGCAATTTGTCAGGTTTGCTTGTAAATGACTTTAATTGTAGATGGCTTTGCCTGTTTTGCTGGGCTGGAATATTCTGCAGCCCAGCATACTTCTCCTTTGGGAAGCTTCTCACATCTTGCATAGTATTTCTCTCCATCACCCTCTGCTGTTACCACCCCGCCCCCAAGGTTAATTTAATCCTGTTGTTCTTAAACGAAACACCCTAAATCATCCTCCTCCCCTTCCCTGTCTTTCTTCTCTCTGTTTAAACCCTTCCAGGTTGTAATAGTCTGGAAAATATTTCAATCATCATGTCTCCTTTTCAGCAGGCCAATTCTCTTCGGCGTGTTCTCTGTGGCTTGTACTGAAGTGCAGTTTTTCACAGTGTTGTTTTTAGTTTAAATAACATGCAGTGCACAATTGCTAAAGGTCTTCTAGAACATTCCACTTGGGGTCTTGCCATTAAATAATATTCTGATGGAACACGTACCTAGCTTTCCATAGGAGGAAATGCTACTGGATCCCAGCCCTAACTGGCTGTAAATTTAGCTAAAGGTCCATCTGCCTTGGGAGTTAGACCATCTTCTCTGAGCTCAGAATAGTGCCCTGGATTAGATGTTTAATGGATAGACTTAGCGAATAAATATGTGTTTGTAAGTGTGTTGTTTAGAAAATAGTCAAGTGAAAGGCATTTAATTCTGCTAAGCCAGCAGATGTAAGTTTTCTGTCTTCTTACACTGTCTTGCTACATGTCAGCTCCTCAATTTAGCAGCTGTGTGACCTTGCATATATTACTCAACCTTGCTGAGTCTCAGTTTCCTCAACTGCAAAACAGAGAGCGTGAGGACCAAATAGAGGTATGCAGTGTTTACTGCGTAGAGTAACATAAAGTCGGTCCCCAAGTCATAACAGTGACTTTTGGATTTTGTTGTTATTGTCGTTGCTACTACTGCTCTCGTTATGCAGCCTAATTCCCATGCCTACGTATCTTTCAAAGTCCCCACCTGCCTATACCTTCTCATTTCTCAACACACATTACTCAGGGAAGCTTTCTCTGATCCCCCAGACTAGGGTGTTATGTCTTGGCTATTGTGAGTAGTGCTGCTATGAACATAGGGGTGCAAGTATCTTTTTGAATTAGAGTTTTGTTTGGATATATGTCTAGGAGTGGGATTGCTGAATCATATGGAAACTCTTATTTTAGTTTTTTGAGGAACCTCCATGCTGTTTTCTATAGTGGCTGCGCCAGCTTACATTCCCACCAAAAGTGCAAGAGGGTTCCCTTTGCTCCACACCCTCTCCAGCATTTGTTATTTGTAGACTTTTTAATGATGCCCATTCTGACTGGTGTGAGGTGGGACCTCATTGTAGTTTTGACTTGCATTTCTCTAGTACTTGGCAACATTGAGCATCTGTTCATGTACCTATTGGTCATCTTCGGAGAAATGTCTGTTTAGGTCTTCCGCCCAGTTTTTGATTCAGTTGTTTGTTTGTTTTTTTTGTTATTGAGTTGTATGAGCCATTTGTATATTTTGTAAATTAAGCCCTTGTCGGTCATATCATTTGCAAATATTTTCTCCCAGTCTATAGGTTGTCTTTTAGTTTTGTTTATGGTTTCCTTTGCTGTACAAAAGCTTGTTAAGTTTGATTAGGTCCCATTTGTTTATTTTTGCTTTTATTTCTATTGCCCTGGGAGACTGACGTAAGAAAACATTGGTACAAGTTTTGTCAGAGAATGTTTTACCTGTTTTCTCTTCTAGGATTTTTATGGTGTCATGTCTTACATTTAAGTCTTTAAGCCATTTTGAGCTTATTTTTGTGTATGGTGTAAGGGTGTGTTCTAACTTCATTGATTTACATGCAGCTGCCCAACTTTCCCAACACAATTTGCTGGAGAGACTGTCTTTTTTCCATTGTATATTTTTGCTTCCTTTGTTGAAGGTTAATTGACTGTAAGTTTGTGTAGGTTTATTTCTGGGCTCTCTATTCTGTTCCATTGATCCATATGTCTGTTTTTGTGCCATTACCATGCTTTTTTTTTTTTAAGTATTTATTTTTAACCTCTTTATTGGAGTATAATTGCTTTACAATGGTGTGTTATTTTCTGCTTTAAAACAAAGTGAATCAGCCATCCATATACATATATCCCCGTATCTCCTCCCTCTTGCATCTCCCTCCCATCCTCCCTATCCTACCCCTCTAGATGGTCACAAAGCACCGAGATGATCTCCGCCTACCATGCTGTTTTGATTACTGTAGCTTTGTAGTATCAGACAGTGAGATCTTTGATTCAGGACAAGGTCTTCATCTTTGCTGCCCAGAGCATGTCACATCTGGAGCCTGTACAGGGTAGTCATTCAATGGAGGTTTGCTCTGTTCATTAAGGCTGTGTGTCTACCAGGCTTTGCCCTCCCATGCATAGAAGGAGGTTTCCTTAAGAGTCCCATTGTCTGTGTTACTATTTAACATAACTGAAAAGCAACAAGACCAAATCCCCACCTGGAGGTTTCATCATCTCACTCTAACTGTGGACAGTTTCCTCAATTAAGAGCTTCACAGTGACTTTCTAAGGTACTTGCCCTGAGGATCTCATTAACAAATGGTCCAGAACATGACTTCCTTTTAGTTACTTCACATTGATGCCAAGAGATCAGGTTGTGTCTTTTTGTGATGCTTACAAACAACCTGTTTCACAGTCCATTTTACATTTTTAAGGAGGACTTAGGTCAAGATGAACTGCCCAAGTTTCTGGAAATCAGCCTTCCCCTATTTCTGGAACTAGGGTATTCACTCAACTCCTGTCTCCTGGCTTCTCCAAGAGCCCGGGGGAGCTACTAAGAGATTCTCTGAAGTTTTTCTGGAATGTTCCTCCACATCGCAAATGTAATTTTGCTGATCCGACACCCTATCTCATTGCCATAGATTGATGGTTTCCTAATATCTCCTGGCTTGATGAGGACTTCAGTTGTCTTCTGGGACACTAGCTTTACACTGTCCAATTTGCAGACTCATTGCTAGGAGAGATAAAAGCCCAGTCGGAATTTTAACACTCTGTTTTGTGTTACCTATTAATTTTGTCACACTTCATCCAATCAGTGAGTCTCTCCCTTTGTTCTGTTTGCTCCAGATATCATTTAAAATCCTTCTTCTGTTGTCTTCTTTATCACTCATAAACCTCTGTGAATTGGGAGTCTTTGTCTGGATGCGACGATTCCTACACGACCTGCACATATTTAAAAAATTCGTCCTGACTTGCGTGTCTCTCTTTCCATCCTTTGCCCTTGCCTTTTAACCTCCTGAGCTGAACAGAGAGGCCCCTGCAGAGCATTGTTGCTTCCTTTAGGGGTTGCCCCCTCCCGCCTTTTCTTCCTTCCTGACTCAGAGTGGTCGTGTGATCAGAATTACATTTTATAAGCAGGAAATTCTAATTACTGCACAGTGGCAGCTGGAACACCTTATCCATACCATCCTCCTGGTCCTCCAGAAGCAGCTGCTAAGAGGGTGATGACTGTGTAAGCAAGCATGGTATCAATTTGCTCTCCAGGTGGGCTTGTGTAGGGAACAGAACAAATGAGATGGTTGCGTTGCCCTGGAAGGAGAAATAGAGAAGGTGGCGTTCAGGAGCAGAGAGGCGGAGGGGGGAGGCTGCAGCAGGTGCGCCCCAGGCTCGCGCTCTGAGCATCAGCCCCTCCCCATGGACATTGAAGGCAGGGGGTGTCCCCACTGGGCTTCCCTGCCAGCCTATGTGAGGGCTGCTTGCAGATGCCGGCAGTGGCCCATCACTGCCCCCAGCGAGTGGAGTCAGGGAGGTCATTCAGGCCTCCATTACTAGAGTCTCACCCATGCCTGTTGCCCAGTGGGGCTGTCAGAAGCTTGTGGATTTGAATTCTGTTACTGCAGTGATGCCCTGGGGTCTTCAGACTTCACTCAGAAGTGAAATGCCTCCTTCTTTCCCTCTTTTTTTTCCCATTCTTGATTCTGTATGTTCTATTTTCAGCTCCCATAAGGCCAGATGCTTCTCTGGGCTTAGTTTATAGCTAAGATGACGGTTGCCCAGAGTGTGCAAACCTGCCTGGTCCCAAGACTCATGGCTGCCAATGTAAGAACCCTCTTCCTGTTTCCCATTCCAGACTCTTTTCGTCTCTACCTTTGTTCCTAACACTGTCTTCCAAGATCTCTAGTTTCAGTGGAGAGGTGTTTCTTCATTCCTGTATCAGGATCCACATCCATGGTTGCAGATTTTTGTATCCTTTCTTCTTCATTGAACCTAAAATATGTAAGGAGGCAAGGTGAAAATAAATATCAAAAAATGATAGAAAATCCCCATTTTTCAATCCCTGGTGAAGTAATCGGTTTAGGCAATGATCATGAGTGGATGAAACCATGAGTTAGAGGTTGATGAGGACGTTTACGTGGGAGGGTCAGGCTGTCACATCCCAAACTCACTCCTTAATGATGGCGCCACTGAGAGAGGAACTACCAGTCATCGTGGACCCCTAAAATACAAACCACTCAATACCACTTAAGGAATTTTTTTTTCCATTAAAGACCTCAGCTTTGCATTCAACATGTTACCAGAGAGGTTTAGTCAAAAAAGACCAAAGCCCATGTCATCATCGCACTCTTCAGATTCTTCTTTGTTTGCTTCTGCTTTCTTCTCCCCAGCTGGGGCAGCAGTGGGTACAAGGGGCAGGACCTCCTGCTGGGGCAGCATCCGCTGCTGGGGCAGCTCCACCTGCCCCCATGTTGCAGATGAGGCTCCCGATGTTGACACTGACCAAAGCCTTTGCAAATAGCCTGGCCAGAAAGGTTCAACGTTTGCACCGGCTGCTCTAATGAGGGCATTGATCTTATCCTCCGTGACCATCACCTCATCGTCGTGCAGGGTGAGGGCCGAGTAGACGCAGGCCAGCTCCGAGATGGAGGCGGGTGAGTGCTAGGCAGGGGCTGCCGGGCGCGGTGCTAGTCGCTGGATGAAGCGAGGGCCTCACCCCACCACGGCCTTACCTTACCTTCCTTGGGAGGACCGAGCACCTTAGCCGCAGCTGGGGCAAGGGACAGGAGTATTCTTTTTTTTTTTTTTTTTTTTTGCGGTACGCGGGCCTCTCACTGCTGTGGCCTCTCCCGTTGCGGAGCACAGGCTCCGGACGCGCAGGCTCAGCGGCCATGGCTCACAGGCCCAGCCGCTCCGCGGCATGTGGGATCTTCCCGGACCGGGGCACGAACCCGTGTTCCCTGCATCGGCAGGCGGACTCCCAACCACTATGCCACCAGGAAGCCTGACAGGGAATATTATTCTTGACAAAATAAAGTTGAACCTGAATTTAGTCAAGCTGCATTTACTAGAAATACAGGGAACAGGGGAACAAATAAGACGACACCACGAAGAGGCAAGCTGACAGATTCAGAACGTAAGGCATTCTGCACGTCACCGCAACGGTAAAGGCATGAGACCTCAGAGACGTAACCACCAAATGTAATTGAATATAATGCGGGTCCTTGTCTGGAGGCTGATTTCAGCAAGCTGACTGAGAACTAGCCAAGTGATGACATTGACCAGCAAGCGATTATTGCTAATTTTGTTAGACGTGTTCAGTTTGAATCCGGGTGATGAGTATATGGGGGTTTGTTATGCTGTCCCCTCTAGTTTTCCATATGTTTGAAAATGTTTATAGTAGAAAATATTTTTACAAGTTAAAAAAGAAAGCAAGTTGGTCAGTTTACTTCCTAAGGGGGTCGGCGGGGGGTGGGGGGGATTGTCTAGTGTTAAATGACCCAAATGAGTTATCCTGCTTGATTTATATCCCTGTCTTTAATAAATTAGAATTCTGGTTTCTAAGTTTAAAAGGGAAGGAAGGTGGAAATTGTATTAGTAGAGTGGTTGGAGTTTTACAGTGAACAGATATTTAACATACCCTTGGTTTTATGACGGAATTAGAGGCCATACAGCTTCTTCCAGACAGACACCACGTGGTGGAAATAGAGCATCTGAAGACTGGAAGGGACCCAAGCATCCATTTAGCTGCCTTCCCTCTGAGCTGGACCACTGTAAACCATCCAGGCTAGGGGTAGGGTTAGGGTCTTTCTTTCAAGGTCCTTCAGAGAGGGGGAGACATTACCTCCCCAGAATCTGAACACTCAGCATCAGGAAGTCTTCTTGAGATTCCAGGTGCTCAGAGAAACCCTCTCTGTCTTATCCTGTGAACACTGAAGAGGAGGGGGCCCCCTGTCTGAGAGTGCATCACATCCCAGGAGGACTGGCATTAACCACCAGGCCCTCGGCTTCCCTTTCTCCTTTTTGCCTTATTTACCAGCCCTTAATCATTTGGAAGGTTTTTATCTGTGGTCCCCCGTTTTCCTTGTTCCTGTGGGAGAGACCCAGGGCTCTAAAGGGCCACTAGCCTCAAGGACAAGGTGCGAGTTCGCTGATGGGCTCCCACCAGCCCCACGCCTCCTGGCCACAGTCTCTGTACGTGCCCTTTCTTGACTCCAAGCCTCTTCCCAGCCCTTCTGGAAAGCCCCACAATACTCCTCCATCACTCTGTTCATCTGGAAACTGCCAAGGCACTGTGAGGCCTTGGTTGTTTGGATCCCATATTTCCAGCTTCCACAGTGTTGTAAAACAATCCCCAAACAGATTTGATAAACACAAATCCCTTTGGCTGTAAGAAGATGCCTCTGGGCTCCTTCACCAAGCACCTGGTTCGAGAAGGTTCGAGGTGGACCCCAGGGGTGGCGTCAAGATAGCCTGGTGGGAGAAGGGCCGCCTGTCTGGCTGGTGGCATCTACAGAATGCCAGCTTTCCCCACACAAGCCAAGACTGTTGAGGAGGTGAAAGCAGGTAGGAAAGTGGAGAGAGGGTGGGGAAGTGGGGTTAGAAAAATCAGCAGCCGTCCCTCTTGGAGCACACCCGCCAGCCTGTCCTATTCAAACTCAACACATGTGGGCTTCTCTTAGGGGGAGGGCTGCCCTGAATCTCCTCTCCCCCACTGCGTTCAGTTAAGTAGCCCTCCTCAGGGCTTACGGTGCCATGCACATACTTCTACGCTGCCTTATAACCCTATACAGTGTTCACTGCACGTATCCTTAGATGCTTGACCCTAGGCTCCTGAGATCAGGAGGTACCCTTTTGCTTTCTGATTCCCCAGCCCTCAAACTATACCTGTCAACAATGCCTGCAACTCTGCACTGGGGTTTTGACAGAACTTGTGCATGTGAATGGGTCTGTGTGAGTTGGTGAGGGAGATACAGAGACATCAGGGTATCCTCCTGAAAGCCCACCAAATTATTCAGCCTCGTTGCTTCATTCAGAATTCACCACACAGCACAAGACAAGCTAAATCATGGAAAAATAACACTGTAGCTTGGACAATAATGAATATGCAAGCAGCATAACGGGGTGAAGTACTGAGAGAGCCATCTGTTGTAGAGAGTTTAGTCTTACCTTAGTGAAAGATCAGGGGCAAAAGCACAAAAAGATCCTGCTAATTTTGAAAAAAAGAAAATGGATAACTAGCTAACATGCAGTGGGTGAAGATAGGGAAAAGTTCGATCAGTTCATCCATGGTCCAGCCATTTTGGAAGATGGCAGACCTCAGTCTTTGGATACTGACAAACAGCCCTGTACCATGGGAGGCACCTTGCTTCTGGGAAAAAAGCATTTGGACACGGTGTTGCATCTGTGGTTTGCATGGTATGAACTGCCTCCACCTTTGTTCCAAAGTGCTTTGAGAAGACTGGATGTATTTATGACAAATGCAGGTGTATTTGTCCTTTCAGATTGAGGCAAGGCATTAGAAGGTCAGCTGTTGCAGCTGGAAAGCAGCCAGCAAATGAGGAGGCCACAGAAGAAGTTTGTGACTTTTTTTTTTTTTTTTTGCGGTACGCGGGCCTCTCACTGCTGTGGCCTCTCCCGTTGTGGAGCACAGGCTCCGGATGCGCAGGCTCAGCGGCCATGGCTCACGGGCCCAGCCGCTCCAGGGCATGTGGGATCTTCCCGGACCGGGGCACGAACCCGCGTCCCCTGCATCGGCAGGCGGACTCTCAACCACTGCGCCACCAGGGAGGCCCATGTGACTTTTTAAAGATAATTTATTTCAGTTCACAATTTACACAAGATATCAAATCTGAAGGGGACCCCAGGGTTACCCAGTTTAACTTCTTCATTGTATAGATGAAAAATGAGAAGAGTAGTGACTTGCTTAAGATAGCATTAGTAGTACTTAGAGCTTCCGTTGATGGTTTCTGATTAATGTAGTGATTGTTCCATTATTATACCAAGCTGCATTTCCATCCAGAATATTTTTATAATGCTGATTAAGCTGGACTGTTTTGGTGAACTTTTCCAGCCTTTATCCTAGATTTTATCAAGTGTAATTTTAGGAAGGTGGCTTTATTGAAGCATTGGATGACCTACTGTAGCAGTTTCCTCTATTTTATGTAGAGGAAGAGCACCGACTGCATGTCCTGTTATTATAAGTTTGGTGGTTGTAATATGTTGCCCTCAGTATTATTTAGGAATGCTTTTGGCTGCATGAAACAAAAAACCTAACCACAATTGCTTGAATGAATATAGGTTCATTTTTTCTGACGTAACATGAAGTCTGGATGTAGGAAGCTTTGGCTTTGATTCAGCAGCTCAATGATATCAGGAATTACATATAGTAGTGTGTATATGTCAATCCCAGTCTCCCAACCCTGAGTTTTATACCTTTGGGATTTTATACACTGAACCTGTGTTGCCTTAAAATACTATGTTACACAAGCTGACACCAAAGACCTTTCTGAAGCCAGTGAGAGTTCCTTGAAGGCCACGTGCTTGGGCTCTGAGTCAGATAGTTCACGGCTCTGTCACGTATTAGTTAGGTGACCCCACTTATCTGCTCCAAGCTGCAGTTTTCTCATTAGGAAGATGTGACAATCATGAGTTTGTGGTGAAGAATGAATGAGGGGATTTACAAAGACTTCTAGAAACCAGAAAATGGTCTTGTCTGTTAGCCTCCTAGCATGCTAAAGGCAGTCACTGACATGTAGCCCTGGGTCCCCGGTTGTCTGCACTGACAGCTAAATGACATCTTTTGTGCCCTGTATAACTGGTTCACAACAACCCCTTACCTCATCGACAGCAATTACTTTGTATTCACTCTGCTTAAAAAGCTGAGGAAGAATACAGTATATTAAGAAAGGGGACAGATTAAAATGCTGTCCTGGGGTTTAAAGGGGGCTGGAAAACTTGACTTCGCAGCATAACTCATTTTTCAAAGGATTTGCATGTGCATTTTCTCCCTCTAGACTTGTGATCTCTTAATAATAAGTAAAAAAAAAAACCCAGTTATTTTTAGTGCTTATGTATCTCATCTCCCACATAAGTAGTGAGCTTCTTTTTGGAAAAGACCTTGCTTCATACAACTTTGTACCATTCAAACCTTCCCCATGTGGCTGCCCTTAAGCACTTTTAGTACAGTGTGTATTGGTTATCTAGTGCTGTGTAACAAATTACCCCAAAACTTAGTGCTGTGCCTCTCACAGTTTCTATGGGTCAGGAATTCAGGAGGGACTGCTTGGTTGGGTGGTTTTGGCCCAGGTATCTTGTGAGATTGCAGTCCTGTGTCAGCTGGGGCTACGGTCATCTGAAAACTTGGCTGGGGCTGGATGGTCCACTTCTGGGGGGATCACTCACATGGCTGGCATTGGTGCTGGCTCTCGGTATCCCAGTTCTATACTTATGGGCTTCTGTCCTCAGAGCATGGTGGCTGGGTCCCCCCAGAGCAAGTAACCAAAAGAACACGATGAAAGCTACACCTGTAATGACCTAGTTTCTGAAGTCACACGTGAGAATTTCTGAGCACTCTGCTGGTCACACACAGACCCCTGATGATTCACTATGGGAGGGGACAAAATAAGTGCATGAACACCGGGAGGTACCCTGGAGGCCATCTTGAAGGCTGACTGCAACACAGATGTTATATAGAGCATATAATACCTGATAATTTATTACATGGTGTGAGCATGTACATTGTGCATACAGTGTATAAATGGTAAAAGCCAAAGATTGGTTTTACTGCTGGGGGAGAGGGTACTCTAGTTTGGTGTCTCAAACTTGAGTGTGTGTTACAGTGTCTCAAACTTGAGTGTGTGTTACAATCACCTGGAGGGCTTATTAAAACACAAGTTGCTGGGGCACCCCTAAAGTTCCCGATTCAGTAGATCTGGGATGTGGCAGGGGTTCACAGGTGATTGTGATGCTCCTGTTCCAGGGCCACGCTTTGATCATCGCTCATCTAATTTGTTTAGAGATGCTAGTGGCTGCTTTAGAAAACCTTCTTCAAAGCAAATACATCCTTGGTCTCTTAGAGCTCCATACCAAATGGTGAAATTCATTATGCATATCATCTTAACTTGAGGCTCGCTGAATGATACAGAGTTCATGTAAATGTACAAATCAGAGAGAGGACAGTATATGAACAGCTCTAAGCAGTGGTGAGCTGGCAAACTCTCCACAAAAAAGACACAGCTTTGAGGTGTAACTTGCCAATTTCCATAGTGTAAATGCGCCCACCATGGCCGATTATCACCAGATTGCTGAATGTTTCACAGCTAACTCTCTCTAGTTGGAACACACCAGCTCCAGCACACCACTGGCTCTAAGCGAGGTCTTTCCTCATCATGTGTGTTTCTGAGAAGGCTGTGGTCCAGGTGGGGCTGGGGATGGCTGGGGGATTCAGATAGCCAGTCCTTTGTACGCTAACACTGTCAAACGCCAGGCTTGATGTTCTTCCTACCTAGCATGAGATTTTGTTGAGGCAGCTAAAGTGACAGGATATAATTGTGCAGACAACTCTGTGTGGCAAAGGTAGATGCAAAATGGGACTTTTCAAATTCTCCCCCTTCACATACTGCCCCCAACTTGTACAGTCAATTCTAATGACTACTGCAGGCCTTCTGTTCTAATCAGGTTCAAACTCACAGAGGGTCCTCAGCATCACAGTCCTTTCTGGCCTCCCAATACTCATTTCCTCGGGGTGGGTGATAGGAACTACTTTAGTGAAATTCATCTTTTGGGCTGCCAGGATGCCTGTTAAGGGTATAATGTCTGAGGGCCTATAGACATTTGCGTAGAAAATTTATTTGGCACTTCACCTTGTAGGGGGCTGGTGACAACTCTTTACCACTTTGAACTATTGCTTAGATCTGAAATTGCTATTTAGCTTGTAAGCTTCTTGAGGGTACAGAATTGTTTTTTGTGTTTGTCACGACATCTACGATGGTGCCTTGGGTAAAATACACACTTAGTAAACATTTCATGACTTCTAATTTGGAATTCTCTTCATTGTAGCAAACACTGTCATCCTAACAGAGAGCTTCAGTGGCCCTAATCCCAAAGAGTCATTTGGGAATTTCAATTACCATGAGAGATAAGTGGAATACGATGTTTTGGTAGGAAGTCCTTTTAGGGTATCCCATAATGCTTCTTTTTTGTTATATAAAGGACAGAGTCTAAGAAAATAGGATTCATGCCAATTTAGTGCAATTTAAAAAAGGCATAGCTTTCGAGGTGGGCAGACCATGACCCCTGTGGGAGTGCTATCCTGAGTAGACTTAGTAGCTGTCTTATTCTGGGTGACCTTCTTAGCCTCTCTGAGCCTCAGTTACCTGGTCTGTAAAATGAGACTAACAGTAGCCACTTGGCAGGTCTTTTGTGAAGATGAAATGAGATAATCTATGAAAAGTGCTAGGATGGAGCCTTGTGGGGAGTGGACACATGTTAATCCCCCCACTGCCTTATTTGAAGGAATCTACGTACCTGTTCCAGATGTACCAAAGGTCCCATGTATATATGTCAATCCCAGTCTCCCAATGCATCCTACCACCACCACCACCACTTTCCCCCCTTGGTGTCCATACGCTTGTTCTCTGCATCTGTGCCTCTATTTCAGCCTTGCAAACTGGTTCATCTGTGCCATTTTTGTAGATTCCACATATATGCGTTAATATACGATATTCGTTTTTCCCTTTCTGACTTACTTCACTCTGTATGACAGTCTCTAGATCCATCCACGTCTCTACAAATGACCCAGTTTCGTTCCTTTTTATGGCTGACTAATATTCCATTGTATATATGTACCACATCTTCTTTATCCATTCGTCTGTCAATGGGTCATGCTTCCATGACTTGGCTATTGTAAATAGTGCTGCAGTGAACATTGGGGTGCATGTGTCTTTTTTTTTTTTTTTTTTTTTGCAGTACGCGGGCCTTTCACTGTTGTGGCCTCTCCCGTTGTGGAGCACAGGCTCCGGACGCGCAGGCTCAGCGGCCATGGCTCACGGGCCCAGCTGCTCTGCGGCATGTGGGATCTTCCCGGACCGGGGCATGAACCCGTGTCCCCTGCATCGGCAGGCGGACTCTCAATCACTGCACCACCAGGGAAGCCCGCATGTTTCTTTTTGAATTATGGTTCTCTGTGGGTATATGCCCAGTAGTGGGATTGCTGGGTTATATGGTAATTCTGTTTTTCGTTTTTTAAGGAACCTCCATACTGTTCTCCATAGTGGCTGTATCAATTTACATTCCCACTAACAGTGCAGGAGGGTTCCTTCCCTTTTCTCCACACCCTCTCCAGCATTTGTTTGTAGATTTTCTGATGATGCCCATTCTAACCAGTGTGAGGTGATACCTCATTGTAGTTTTGACTTGCATTTCTCTAATAATTAGTGATGTTGAGCAGCTTTTCATGTGCTTCTTGGCCATCTGTATGTCTTCTTTGAAGAAACGTCTATTTAGATCTTCTGCCCATTTACTGATTGGGTTGTTTGTTTTTTTAATATTGAGCTGCATGAGCTGTTTGGAGATTAATCCTTTGTCTGTTGATTTGTTTGCAAATATTTTCTCTCATTCTGAGGGCTGTCTTTTCATCTTGTTTATAGTTTCCTTTGCTGTGCAAAAGCTTTGAAGTTTCATTAGGTCCCATTGTTTATTTCTGTTTTTCTTTCCATTACTCTAGGAGGTGGGTCAAAAAAGATATGGCTGTGATTTATGTCAGAGTGTTCTTCCTATGTTTTCCTCTAAGAGTTTTATAGTGTCCAGTCTTATTTAGGTCCTTAATCCATTTTGAGTTTATTGTTGTGTATGGTGTTAGGGAGTGTTCTAATTTCATTCTTTTACATGTACCTGTCCAGTTTTCCCAGGACCACTTATTGAAGAGGCTGTCTTTTCTCCATTATATACCCTTGCCCCTTTGTCATAGATTAGTTGACCATAGGTGTGTGAGTTTATCTCTGGGCTTTCTGTCCTGTTCCACTGATCTATATTTCTGTTTTTGTGCCAGTAGCATATTGTCTTGATTGAGGTAGATTCCCTCTATGCCCACTTTCTGGAGAGTTTTTATCATAAATGGGTGTTGAATTTTGTCAAAAGCTTTTTCTGCATCTATTGAGATGATCATACAGTTTTTATTCTTCAGTTTGTTGATATGGTGTATCACATTGATTGATTTGCATATATTGAAGAATCTTTGCATCCCTGGGATGATTACCACTTGATCATGTTGTGTGAACCTTTGATGTGTTGTTGGGTTCTGTTTGCTAGTATTCTGTTGAGGATTTTTGCATCTATATGCATCAGTGATATTGGTCTGTAATTTTCTTTTTTGTAGTATCTTTGTCTGGTTTTGGTATCAGTGTGATAGTGGTCTCATAGAATGAGTTTGGGAGTGTTCCTTCCTCTGAAGTAGGGTTTGAGAAGGATAGGTGTTAGCTCTTCTCTAAATGTTTGATAGAATTCACCTGTGAAGCCATCTTGTCCTGGACTTTTGTTTGTTGGAAGATTTTTAATCACAGTTTCGATTTCATTACTTGTGATTGGTCTGTTCATATTTTGTATTTTTTCCTGGTTCAGTCTTGGAAGGTTATACCTTTCTAAGGATTTGTCCATCTCTTCCAGGTTGTCCATTTTATTGGAATAGAGTTGCCTGTAGTAGTCTCTTAGGATGCTTTGTATTTCTGCCGTGTCTGTTGTAACTTCTCCTTTTTCAATTCTAATTTTATTGATTTGAGTCCTCTCCCTCTTGTTCTTGATGAGTCTGGCTAAAGGTTTTTCAATTTTGTTTATCTTCTCAAAGAACCAGCTTTTAGTTTTATTGATCTTTGCTATTGTTTTCTTTGTTTCTATTTCATTTATTTCTGCTCTGATCATTATGATTTCTTTCCTTCTACTAACTTTGGGTTTTGTTTGTTTTTCTTTCTCTAGTTCCTTTAGGTGTAAGGTTACATTGTTTATTTGAGGTTTTTCTTGTTTCTTGAGGTAGGATTGTATCACTATATGAACTTCCCTCTTAGAACTGCTTTTGCTGCATCCCACAGGTTTTGGATTGTTGTGTCTTCGTTGTCATTTGTCTGCAGGTATTTTTTGATTTCCTCTGACTTCTTCAGTGATCTCTTGGTTATTTAGTAATGTATTGTTTAGCCTCCATGTGTTTGTGTCTTTTACGTTTATTTCCCTGTAATTTATTTCTAATCTCATAGTGTTGTGGTCAGAAAAGATGCTTGATATGATCTCAATTTTCTTAAATTTACCGAGGCTTGATTTGTGACCTAAGATGTGATCTAGCTTGGAGAATGTTCCATGTGCACTTGAGAAGAAAGTGTAATCTGCTATTTTTGGATGGCATGTCCTATAAATATCAATTAAATCTGGTCTGTTGTGTCATTTAAAGCTTGTGTTTCCTTATTAATTTTCTGTCTGGATGATCTGTCCATTTGTGTAAGTGAGGTGTTAAAGTCCCCCACTATTATTGTGTTACTGTCTATTTCCTCTTTTATAGCTGTTAACAGTTGCCTTATGTATTGAGGTGCTCCTATGTGTGGTGTATATATATTTATAACGGTTGTATCTTTTTCTTGGATTGATCCCTTGATCATTATGTAGAGTCCTTCCTTGTCTCTTGTAACATTCTTTATTTTAAAGTCTATTTTATCTGATAGGAGTATTGCTACTCCAGCTTTCTTTTGGTTTCTGTTTGCATGGAATATCTTTTTCCATCCCCTCCCTTTCAGTCTGTATGTATCCCTAGGTCTGAAGTGGGTCTCTTATAGACTGACTCTGAGTCTCTTAAATTCCCATTTTTAATGGCACACGCTTTTTTTTTTTTCTGTGCATTTCTAAATGTTTGCAATTCCTAAGGCAACATTACTGACACAAATCAAAATCCTTTCCTACACAGAGTGTGACTGGCAGGTCCAAATGCGATGGGGGTCGGGAGGGAAGCATCCTGAATGTTAGCGTTTCTGGGAGTGTTTAAGGGCCGAAACAATGTGTGTCTTCGGGGCCTAACGTGATTAATAAGGCGATGGGTTTGAGATTGTATTGGGGTGGATTTCTCTGTTTTCTCTCTGCTTCCCAAGGCTCCTGGGTTCCCAGGTTATTTTAATTGTACAGCAGGTATTAAGCAGTAATGATCAGCCATAAATCCCGGGTTTGGAAAGGATAACTCTGAAAGGTTCGGGCAGACCTAGAAGGAGGAAATAAACATTTAGCAGGTGACTCAGCAAGTTGCCCCACAATCAATATATTTCTTGGTCCAATTTAGTTGTGAAAGTTAAAGTAGGGAAATAGTTCCTCTTCAGTTGATCAGAAGCATGTTTGTTAAGCACCAACTGTATGTCAAGATCCAAAAGGGATAGAAAACAGGGCATAAAATGGAAAAAAGGGATAGAAAAAAAGGATTAAAAAAAGACCTCATTTTCATACCCAGGAACATACAGAGTGGATTGAAAGGCCATACATGTTCATAATTTAGTTGACTTTCCTTGCTTTATTAGAAAATAGGTTTCCTACTCAGAAATAAGTAGAGAGGGTTTCCACACTTGCAACATGAAGTAACAGGTGAACTGATGTTTTGAAATATTGCATTTCTTTATAGCCACTTGGGAAAAGAGGCTGCCCAAGGTTGGAACCTGAGAGCTGAGCTTTATGTGACATGTAATTTGAAAAAGTGAGATACGGCTTTTAAAATTTTTATAGAAAACAACAAGCCCAATGCTTTCCCAGGGTTTGGGGTCATATCAGGCAAATGCAAGGTGAGGAATTTGGAGCTTAATTTATAGCACTATTTATTTTTTTTAAAAAAGGCATGACTTTCCATGTGCAGAAAATGGTCAGGGGCGTGGGTTGGGACATGGAGCTGAGAACTGGGCCCTGGGTTTCATTCAGTGAATACTCAGGCACCTTACAGAGCACAGGCTTTGTACCAGGCACTGTGGTGGGCGCTGAGGATAAGGGAAAGCAACATGGTGGCCCTCAGATGAGGTCTGGAATCACATTGCAGGCAGCAAATAGCTCTTCCCAGCAGGGCCTTGGAAAAGTCAGAGAGAAGGTAAGATTGACACCCAGTCTTAACAGAGGAGGAGAATTGTCTAGAAGGCATGAGAGACGAGTGTTCCAAGCTGAGCACACAAACTTCACGGCATATTAATTAGCAAGGCAGCGAGAACTGTAGTTGGAAGAGACTAGAGCAGTGGTTCTCAAATGGAATGTGCGTTCCAGTCACCTGGGGATCTTGTTACAGGACGTCTGGCGTGACCCCTGAGATTGGACATTTCCAGCAGGTTCCTGCCTGATGCTCAGGCTGCTGGCTTGAGCCCACACTTTGTGTAGGGAAGTGGTGAGCATGGAACATAGGAATAAAAATGGGGGTGGAATGAAGGAAGGGGTGAATGGGGAGGGCAAGAGCCTGTCACCATGGGCTGATTCCTGCAGCCTGGTATGTTTCGGCTTTCCCCACCTTCATACTGGTTAGAGCATCTGCACCATTCCCAGCCTCCACTGGGCTCCCAGGGCTGCCTGCAGCCCTCAGCCAGCTCCCTCTCCCAGTCTCCAAAAGCAGTGATACTAAATATTTACTGCTTTCCTCAAATCTCCCACCCACCACCTGCCATCATGGCCTCAGCAGAGTCCTGCCTTTTAATTCATAGAGAAAAGAGAGGTTGTCACATGGAATTTTTCTTAAGGTTGGCCTTTCTCCCCACCCAGAACCCACCTGCCTTTTCTCCTGCTTTTCCTTTAACTCCTGGGCAGAGATGTTCTCTCCTCCGCCCAAGGCTGAACCCTCCTCTATGCTGTGGAAGGCATCCCCTCTTCCCTGTGGCCTCCCGTGGGCCCTCCGTTCATGCTTCACTCCCCTCTTTCATGTATCTCCCGCTCCTTCCTTCCCAGTTTTGTTTCTTCTACTATAAACACCCTCAAGGCTCTCCTTTCTCACCCCCTCCCCTACTGAGAAAATGGCCTTGAACCTGAGTCCCCCATCTAGCTACGGTCTGACCTCCCACCTTCCCCTCACAACCTGATTACTCCAAAGAGCAAGCCCACACTCACTGTGTCTCTACTTTTCAGCTGTTCTCTGCACACCACCACCGCCTGACTCTGGCTTCCCCACTCCACTGAAATGGCTTTGCCCGAAGTTAACCCAACCCGGGGATTTCAGTCCCAGTCCTCTGTTCTTCACAGCACGTTACAGTGTTGCTCGCTGGTGCTTTGTTTTGTTTTGTTTTTTTGCGGTACCTGGGTCTCTCACTGCTGTGGCCTCTCCCGTCGCGGAGCACAGGCTCCGGACGCGCAGGCTCAGCGGCCATGGCTCACGGGCCCAGCCGCTCCGCGGCATGTGGGATCCTCCCGGACCGGGGCACGAACCCGCGTCCCCTGCATCGGCAGGCGGACTCTCAACCACTGTGCCACCAGGGAAGCCCACTCACTGGTGCTTTGAAGCCGTGTCTCCCCGTGACTCTACAGATCCTGTGGCCTGGGTTCATTTGGACTCTCTCAGCTGCATTTCTTGGTTCCTCTTCCTGTGTCCACTCCTTACCAGTTAACGTTTCCTGGGGTCCTGGTCTCAGCCTTATTCTCTTCTAACCCTGAACATCCTCCATTGGTTTTATTTATTTATTTATTTTAAAATTTTTATTGGCGTATAGTTGCTTTACAGTGTTGTTTTAGTTTCTGCTGTACAGCAAAGTGAATCAGCTATACGTATACATATATCCCCTCTTTTTTGGATTTCCTTCCCATTTATGTCACCACAGAGCGTTGAGTAGAGTTCCCTGTGCTATACGGTAGGTTCTCGGTTATCTGTTCTATACATAGTATCAGTAGTTCATATATGTCAATCCCAAGCTCCCAGTTCATCCCACCCACCTCCCCTTCCCCCCTTGGTATCCATATGCTTGTTCTCTACATCTGGGTCTCTATTTCTGCTTTGTAAATAAGATTGTCTATACCAATTTTTTTCAGATTCCGCATATATGCGTTATTATACCATATTTGTTTGTCTCTTTCTGACTTACTTCCCTCTGTATGACAGACTCGTCTCCATTGGTGTATCACCCACACCTGGGACTTGAACCACTCTTTCTCTGCTGTTGACAGGAATCCAGCCCTCCAGCCCCATTTCTATATTGGTCATATCTTTGTATGTGTCTCACATTCTAAAAACTGATTTTTCCTAAACAACAGGGTCCTACTGTGTAGCACAGGGAACTGTATTCAATACCTTATAATAACCTATAATGGCAAAGAATCTGAAAAAGAATATATAGATTATATATAACCAAATCACTTTGCTGTATACCAGAAACTAATGCAACATTGTAAATCAACTATACTGCAATAAAAAGGAAAACAATGAATAAATTACAGTTGTTAAACAGTTATCCAAAGCTGTTCCAATAGACCTGATTCTTTCTCTTCTCTTTTTTTTTTGCAGTACGCAGGCCTCTCACTGTTGTGGCCTCTCCCGTTGCGGAGCACAGGCTCCGGACGCGCAGGCTCAGCGGCCATGGCTCACGGGCCCAGCCGCTCCGCGGCATGGGGGATCTTCGTTCGTTAGCTTCCAGATCCAACTCCTTGACAATGAGGGCCCAGCTTCTTTTGCACCAAATGAATGTCCCCAAGTTCCCCAGCTGCCTCAGTGACCCCAATTGCCTCAAAAGGTGGCCACCCCTCCCTGGAAACATGCAGAGTGGCATTATAAATATAAAAGGATATGACTAATGGGCTCAATTATTATAAATGTTGGGGTCATCGCTAATGGCATTTCACGCCCTTCTCCTTGCATCCTGTGTTCAAAATAATTTTCTCTTTATGCTACCCTATTAACATGTCACACCTGAGTTAGGGCCTGTCCTGAGTAGGCAGGCTACAGACTCCCACCTCGGCCTCATCTTGTCTCTGAGGCTTGTGTCAGGTTGGTAGCTCTCAGCATCATTTTGAAAAAAGGCATCTTGCATTGTCCAAAAAAGGTGCAGGTGGTACCACTTTCCATCCAGTCTTACAAACTTAATGCTTCGGGGGTATACTCTCCAACAAGTACATGATTCATTGATGAGGATTCTCATAGGAAACTTTTTTTTTTTTAATGAACATACTCAGATCAAGTTTACCTGGATCTTGAATGTAGGATAGTGGTTCTCAACTTCGGCTACACGTTGGAATCGCTTGGGGAGCTTTAGAAACTATTGATGCCTATGATGGTCCCTTAGAGATTCTGATGACATGGTGTGGGGATTGGCTGAGGCAATGGGATGTTTTAGAAGCTTCCCAGGTGATTCCAGTGTTCAGCCAAAGCCGATACCACTGGTATTTGTCAATAAGAGAGACTGAGAAAAGAAAGGTGAAAGGATACCCATAGAGAAACATCTCTCAAGTCTCAGTCTTCTTAAGGACTCACTCTATGAACCAACAGAGGCATTTGTCCCATTTAGAGTCTTTATGAGCACATCCAGTTGGATGAGTTTCCTAGGAGACCAGAGGTAAATTTAGGCCATAGAGTGTTTCAAAACCAGGAGTGTTTCTTTTTAGTGTTCTTTTATTTCTTTTTTTTTTTTTGCGGTACGCGGGCCTCTCCCTGCTGTGGCCTCTCCCGTTGCGGAGCACAGGCTCCGGACGCACAGACCCAGCGGCCATGGCCCACGGGCCCAGCCGCTCCGCGGCATGTGGGATCCTCCCGGACCGGGGCACGAACCCGCGTCCCCTGCATCGGCAGGCGGACTCTCAACCACCGCGCCACCGGGGAAGCCCTCTTTTATTTCTTAAGAAGTGGTTCCCTAGGGCTGCTGTCCTACAGTTCTTGCTACCCCTACCCTCCCCCATGGCCCACCACCTTTTTGCCATGTTGTTTGGGTAACAGGGATGCGGGAGAAAAAACTCAGTTCTGTACTGAGGGTGGGCCTGGGAGGGGCGGGTGATACACAGGATGCCGTGATGTGTGAGATCCTGAAGGAGCTTAGGATAAACGTTGGGGCCCTACATACGGTGACACCCTCCCGGGTAGACACTCGTTGGGCACAGTGTATGGTCTTCTCCTCCCTCGGCTTTCCCTCTAGTCCCCTTTCCTTTCCGTGGACATCTTCCTGTCCTGCGTTTCATGTCTTCTGAGTCACCTCCATCCATGTTCTTTCCTGCCTGCAGAACCCAGAATTTTCTCAGGCAGCGGGCCCAGCACCAGGTGGTAAAACTTGGTTAGTCCAAACAGTGGTTATCTACCTTGGCTGCTCATTAAAAACACCTGAGGAGTTCTTCAAACAAATGCTGAGACTTGGGCTCCACTCCCAGAAATTCTGATTTCATTGGTCTGGAGTGGGTATTAACAAATCCCAGGTGGGGCTTGCCTGGTGGCGCAGTGGTTGACAGTCTGCCTGCCGATGCAGGGGACACGGGTTCGTGCCCCGGTCCGGGAAGATCCCACATGCGGCGGAGCAGCTGGGCCCGTGAGCCATGGCCGCTGAGCCTGCGCGTCCGGAGCCTGTGCTCTGCAGCGGGAGAGGCCACAACAGTGAGAGGCCCGCGTACCGCAAAAAAAAAAAAAAGAAAAAGAAAAAAAGAAATCCCAGGTGATTGCAATTTGCAGCCAGGACTGAGGATCCTTGGTCTAAGGATCCTCTAAGGATCTAATACAATCGTAGTATTTCAGTTCTTGCTCGTGGTTGATTTACAGTTGCGCAGGTGATGCCGTTTTGGCCAGTGTAACAGGACAACGCAGAGATGGGGGAGGGAGGAAATTTAGGACAAGGTTTCCTTTCCCTTTAAGAAGGGGTGGTCCTTCTTTCTCCTTCTTGGTGTTTGGAGTTGTTGGGCGAAGATGAGATGCCTGGAGCCACAGCTATCTTTTGACTGTGAGTATCCATGTCCAGGGCATAGATTTCTATGATGAGAATTACAAAGTGCAGTGTTACACGGAACCTGGGTCTTAACAAGGTCATGGAGCTGCTAAATCTGTCAAACTGAGAAGCCCTGCTTCCGGGCTTCTTGCTTTCTAACAGGCCCAGGCCAGAAGCAGACCATGGGCCTAGGCCCGAGTTGTCCAGACAGGCCTCTAGGGCTTGCCCTGCTCAACACGCACGGCACCTCTGTGACTGTGGAATGCCCCCCGGCTCTGATGAAGACGCCTACGCACCTCTGAGGAGCCTCCAAGACCCTTGCCGGGCAGGCTCCCTGGAGAATGGCTTGTCTGTTGCTGAGGGCTTAATGCGGGAATGCAGACCCTGGAAGTCTGGCTCGTTACTGGTTGTGTGATTTGAGTCAGTCAAACCGGGTGCCTCTGTTTTATCATCTGTGCGATGGGGTTAACATCTACCTCAAAGAGCCGTTGCTCTGGTTCATTTAATGGATTTAGTACAGCACCTGGCATGTTGTACGTTTTTGCTGTTCGTAAGTGGCAGTTTTGTCTATTTCTTGATATATTCACTCTCCTTGTGCTGCAGTGAGCAAGTGGTAAAATAATTTAAAAGAATGAGAAGAGAGACGGTTGGTAGGCCTGACTCCTGCTTGAACAGTTGAGATAGCTGGAGCTTTTCCTGTAGTTTGCTCCACCTGGAATCTATCAAAATAATTTGAGCGAGAATTGCCAAGTCAGCACGGGCGCTGGGGCCCGTGAAACTGAGCCCTCCCTCTTTCCAGCTCGGCCGGCTGCCGGCTTGAGGGATGCATGGAGCCCACAGCTGCCTGCTTCCTGCCGGCTCTGCGGAGGCCGTGGCTGAGCCTTGGGGTCACACCTTCCTGGAGGCTGCACCCCACTTGGGACAGGCACTGTGGTGGGGAGAGGGGCTGGGGAACCTGTCAGGGACGGGGCCCTTCAGCTTTAGGGGCCGAGCCCTGGAAGCCAGCGTGGCCTAGATTCAGAGCGCTGACCACGCCCGGGCACCTGCCCTCCCCTAGGGCCGGCTCTCCATTCCACCTTGGGCCTCAAAGCAGGACTGGGGTGTGGGTATCAGACCACTGTCTCCGGTCGGTTCTAAGGGGCCTCTCTGAGACTCCCTGGGAGCCTGCCTGCCCCGTCCCCTGCCCGCCCAGGCTTTTCTTCCTTCCTCCTTGTCTGTGGTCCATCTGTGTGCCCTCCTTCCTTCTCCTGTCTTCTCCTTGGCTCGGCGGGGCTCTAGGACATTCTCTTTTCCAGCATCATCCAGGCTCTGACTGCTCTATGTCTCTTCTATCTCTTCTGTCCCTGTTGGGGTTCTGTCTTCTCCAGGAAGCCCGCTTCTGGTACCTCCATGAGCACCTTGATTCTCCAGGTCCTCCGCTGCCCACCTGCGTCACTGGCACTTAGTCCTCCCCGTTTAGGCTTCATCCCTGTTCCTCTGTAGTTTCTCCACCTTCACATCCTCCGCTCCCCCAGGGGTGCTGCCCTGCTTGCTTGTTTTCAGCGTTCTTGTTTCCTTATATTCCCTCTAGTGTCTCTAGTCCTGGTCCATATTTATCTTTTGTGTTTGTTTTTAAATGAATAATTTAAATTGAAGGGTAGTTGATTTACAATGTCATGTTAGTTTCAGGTATACAGCACAGTGATTCAGTTTTTATACACACACACACATTCTCTTTCAGATTCTTTTCCCTTATAGGTTATTATAAAATATTGAGTAGAGTTCCCTGTGCTGTATATATAGTAGGTCCTTGTTGGTAATCTATTTTATATATAGTAGTGTGTGTATCCTAATCCCTAACTGCTAATTTATCCTTCCCACCCCCCTTTTCCCTTTGGTACTTTGTTTTCTAAGTCTGTGGGTCTATTTCTGTTCTGTAAATAAGTTCATTTGTATCTTTTTTTTTTTTTTTTTTGCGGTACGTGAGCCTCTCACTGTTGTGGCCTCTCCCGTTGCGGAGCACAGGCTCCGGACACGCAGGCTCAGCGGCCATGGCTCACGGGCCCAGCTGCTCCGCGGCATGTGGGATCCTCCCGGACCGGGGCACGAACCCATGTCCCCTGCATCGGCAGGCAGACCCTCAATCACTGTGCCACCAGGGAAGCCCCTCATTTGTATCTTTTTTTTTTAGTTCCGATATTTTCCCCTCCTGCCTTTGCGGGGGTTTTGTAGTATCACTTTATCAACCATCCATTCTTCCCAAAACTTTCAGGCTCTTTCTCAGTAATTCTTTTTCCATCCATCTAAAAATATGTTCAGGTTTCTTCTGTCTCACAGAAAAAAAAAAAAAAAAAGACAAGACATCCTTCCTCCACCAGTGTTCCCTGTCCCGCTCTAGCTGGGTCTCTCCTCTCTTCCATGGAAAGGGTTGTCCAGGATGATTGGCTGTCCTTCCACACCCCTTGTCCTTTCCACACACAGTAGTGTGGCTTCTCCTTTCCCTACTTCTGAAACAGCCCTCCCAAGGGCACAGTGAACCCTTGTGTTTAAATCCAGAATATTCCTTAAGTCCACTTCCTGAAGCAGTAGACTTGAACCTTCTTGAGGGCAGGGGCTGTTGTTTTCCCAGAGCCTAATCATAGTTGTAGTAAACATTTACTGCAGGTGTTACGGACCAGGGATCTCAGTGTCCTTAATCAACAGAAGTTGATAAGAGGCCAAACAAGGAATTCAGGCAAGGCTTTATTGGGGCCCCTGCGGCAGCAGCGGGGAGTGAGAACAAACAACAGGTTCCCTTGCTTGCTCCCTGAGGCAGGGGCAAGCTGGATCCTTATGTGGGGTGAGGGTAGGGGTGTGTCCAGGGGCTGGGCCAGAGGGGGGCTTAGGTGGTCTGCCCACCCCTTTGGTGGTGCTGTGTGCAGGGGGGCATGTGCAGTACCCTGCTTTTGTTCCCAGGTCCTCAGAAGTGGCAGTTGAATTTTTGGTCTTTTTGTATCTTGTTGTCCATAATTTGCCCAACTGTGCATGCACACACACATACACATATTTTTAGTCTCTTATAGTTTCTTTGTATTTTGTTGATCAGTGAGACATTTGTCCAGGTGCAAGCACTGCAGCAAATGGTCCCAGGTCCCAGCCTGTCTCACAGGCACCAAAGGGCAGGCCTTCTACTCACTGGGTGCTGTGTGCTTTGTGAGCGGAAGCTCAAAAATGTTTGCTGAATGATTGAATGAATTTTGCCCAAATAATCTTAAGTAGGCACTTTAAATTCCCACTACCCCATTCACCCCCATTCCATTCTCTACATCCCCCGTTTATTTTCCCAATAAGAAATGATTAAACAAAGACTGTCTCCCTAGTGTCCAAATTTGAGCTAACTTCTGAATGGACAACTTGCACAGACAATATGAATGTACCCTATGACTGAGCAGTTGAGGTACCTTTGGAGTGCCTGTCCACAGAAGAGTCACATCTTGGTACTTAAATTCAGGATGGTTAAATTAACATCATTCTGCCATGAAAATTTGATCACTCTGGTTGTAGTCAGGTTAAAAAAAAATTTAAACTCTATAACCCAAGCCCTCTCTGCAGTTTGTGAGAGCAGCAAATCAGGGGGTAAAAAAAAATTCATCTCAGGGTCCTAGAATAAATATCTTTGCATGGGAAGAAAAACTCTAAAGAGAAGCAGGTAGACTGAATGGGCAACTGAAATCAAACAGTTGGGCGTCTTAACTGAAGTCTCATTACCCTTGTCCTTGGATGTAAGTGACTGTAAACGCAGGCTAGGAAGCGAGGCGTGGGATCTTAATCAGTGGATGCTCGGGGCTTGCGGGGTGGGGGGGCAGTGCTTACTAAGTGCATGGCTGGGGGTGGGGGAGTGAAGGCAGCACCTCAGCAGTGGCAACAGAGGCCTGGTTTTCAGACAACTTTCAGTTGCTTTTTGAAAAGACGAAATTAAGCCCGTAAAGAGCCGAGCATTTGATGCAAGTCAGTATAATTAAGTGCTAAATCATGGCACAGATGCTAAATGCTAACCGATCCCAGATGAGAAGATCTATGAGTCCTGGAAAAGCCTGCAAACTCCTAGGGAGGATGAAGAATTGGAGCTGAGGCTTGAGGGCTGGGAGAAGCTCCAAGGGCTGGACAAGCCAAAATGACAAGTGAGGGGTGGTGGGCGGGTACCTAGAGTCATAAACACTAAATGCTTCCCCAGCTTCACCCCTGGCCAGAACTCAGTCCACAAATCCCTGGGGGGAGCTTATGTGTGTTTCTGGCCTTCAGCCTTCTTGGCTACCTTGGGGTACCTTTCTTTCCTGCCCTGCCTTCCATGGTGCCTGGTATGGGCTACTCCGGTGACCTCAGATCTTCCAACCTGGATGGACTCATATGGACCTTTCCGCCCTTTGCTTCAGCTGCCCCCAAGCCATGCTGGCCACCTGTGTCAGCACCCCTTTCTCTGAACCGGCTGGTGATGATAAGCCTTTTCTCCGTAGGACTCTAGGACAAGTCCCCCAGGGACTGGATGTACAAAGGAGAATCAACACCAGCTTATGGATTTGCTCTTCCCTCTGATTCCCAGCCTAAGTGTCCAGATCAAACTGGGACACCACAATGGCCCCATAGGTTAGTTGTTTTTCCCGAGAGCCTTTATTAGTCAAAGCTCTTTGGGTTGCAAGAGAGACAGGACTCATTCTAAGCCAGATTTAAAATAGAAGTTCACGTCTGGCTGATTCAAGGATCCCAGGTGTCTATAGGAGGCTGCCTTTTATCGGACACAATTCTCTCAGGCTGTTGGCCCAGGTGGAAGCAGGGATGGCCACCACCAACAGAAGGCTTCGACTCCGCCCATTAGCTGTCCTGCCTAAACAGTCTTTTCCTCATAGTCCTGGGGAAGAAACCATAGAATTGATTGTGTTTTGTCTGCCTTGGATCATCAACCCAGCCCTGAATCATTTTGGCCAAGGAAATGAGATTCCCTCACTGACCAGGACTGGGTCACCATGCCCAGTGGAGATGGACTCAGGTCAAGGTGGTTCCCTAGGTGGAAGATGTGGGTTCTGTCACCAGAAGAAAGGGTGTTGATCAGGCCCAAAATGGCATCCACTATAGAACTGAAATGGGGGCCTTTTCTCCCACCAGCCCAAGAGAGGGCTGTTAGGTCTAGTCATTGGTCCCCTACCGCCCACATGTAAGGCTGTAGCTCCATCTCTTACTCTCACTCACCCTTCAGAAATGCTCAGAGGCAGGTCTGAGGTTTCCAGATAGGAAGTACACTCTAGCTAAGGCACAGAGACAGATTATGTTGGGAAATTTGGAAAATGAGGCTATTTTCGAAGATTCTGGAAGAACTTCAAAAGCCTCTATCTCTTCCTCTTTCCGATGCCTCCCGCCCCTCTGTGGCAGTAGCTAACCATGGAAGCTTTTGTGATCACCCAATTCACTGCTGGTTTCTCCTTTTGTTCAGTGACACCTTGGATTCCCAACTAGAAAAAGCAGTCGAGAAGGTTTCAGAGTGATGTGGAAAGAGAGGGAAGGAGAGAGGGCCAGGCATTTTCAAGCAGAACATTTGTACAAGGACAGAGTGCCAAGCTCCCAGCAAGGTTGGCAGACAGGCGCTCTGGCAGGCAGAGTGACAAGAAGGTAATTAGAACCACTTGCCACTTAGCATTGAGGCAGACATGGGAGCCAAAATGGAAGCAGTGCCTGGATGATGCAGGTTGGGGGGTGATGAATTGGGAGATTGGGATTGACATATATACACTAGTATGTATAAAATGGATAACTAATTAGAACCTGCTGTATAAAATTCAAAAATTCAAAAAAAAATTAAAAAGATAAATTGCTTTTTGCTTTTCCTTTGCACTTCAAGATCCATCCCTCTGGGTTCCTCCCCTCGGATGGATGGATGGATGGATGGATGGATGGATGGATTGACAAGGTCAGTGGGCAAGGAGAGGATTCCATATCCCAGAATGGCTGCGTTAGGGGGATTCTCTGAAGCTAATTGAATGCGAATGTCAGTTGCCACTGATAGAGGGAACAGGGGAAGAAAAGAACTAACTGAGGGAACTTTCAGGAGCTGAGAGAAAACCCAAAGGGCAAGAGAAGTCTCTTGAATTTCAATCCAACATCTTTGGAGCCCCAGCAAAAGCCAATGAAACACCAGGTTTTAATTCTTTTTCAAAGTATTTATTGCTTTTCTGTAATCAAGAAATTCAAAACTATAGAGCTATAAAATTTTAATTGGCAAAAGTTGGATATTTTATATGCTGCTATTTTATTTTATCATGAACATTGTAAACCAATGCCTTTTTTTTTTTTTTTTTTTTTTGCGGTATGCGGGCCTCTCACTGTCGTGGTCTCTCCCGCTGCGGAGCACAGGCTCCGGACGCTCAGGCTCAGCAGCCATGGCTCACGGGCCCAGCCGCTCCGCGGCATGTGGGATCTTCCCAGACCGGGGCATGAACCCGTGTCCCCTGCATCGACAGGCGGACTCTCAACCACTGCGCCACCAGGGAAGCCCCCAATGCCATTTTTGAAAGTCATCGTAAGTGGCTATCTCATAGTCCAGGATAAGGATATGCCATCCTGCATATTGAAACATTTCTCTCTTTGGTCATTTCAGTTGCTTCGAAAGTCTTTCTATCTGTTGTTTTAGCTCACATTCCTATAGCGGTGAAGACCTCTGTTTATTCATTCTTACCAGCATCAAATATTATTTTACAAATCTGTTGCCAACTTGATAGGCAAAATGGCCTCTCTTTCATTCACATATCTTTGATTACTAATCAGGATAAATATTGTTTTGCATGTTTTTTAGTCATTTGTATTTCAACTTCTGAAAATCACCTTTATGCTCTTTGCGTACTTGTTTTTTTTGCTTTTGAATTTAATTTTTTATACTATTTTTTAATAAATTTATTTATTTTATTTTATTTACTTTTGGCTGCGTTGGGCCTTCATTGCTGTGCGGGGGCTTTCTACAGTTGCAGCGAGCAGGGGCTACTCTTCCTGTAGTGTGCGGGCTTCTCGTTGCAGTATGCTCTTTGCATACTTTTCTTAAGGGTTAACAGGATATTTATAAAGATTTTTATATATTATATATGACAGATACTACAATATCCTTTATTAGATTTGTTGCTAACATTTTATTCTTTTTAAAACTTTTGGAGATGTAACTGTATTTTCTGATACCATTGTTTAGTGATTGATTTCTTTTTCGGAGAGTCGTATATTCATGTGGTTTAAGATTTGACGATACTAAAGGACCTTCATTCAGTGAGGTGTCTCCTCTCCAAACTTGCCCTCTGTCACCTCCTGAAATCACTCACTGTTGCCAATATCTAGACTTTTTTCTACATATTACATATTTATAAAATTCTGTATTCTTTTTTATACAAATGATAAAGTAATATCTGTACTCTTCCAAAACATTTTTTTTCCTCTTAGATTTTGGATTTTCATTTTTTCTATCAGTACATGAAGAGTTTCCTTATTCTTTTTATGGCAACCTAATATTCCACTGAATGATTTATGGTAGTTTTAAAAAACATTTTTCATACAGTTTTTAAAGGTTACACTCCATTTACAGTTATTACAAAATATTGGCTATATTCTCCATGTTGTACTATACGTCCTTGTAGCCTATCTTACACCTGATAGTTTGTAGCTCTCACTCCCCCGCCCTTATATTGCCTCCCCGCTGATAACCTCTAATTTGTTCTCTGTGAGTCTGCTTCTTTTTTGTTATATTCACTAGTTTGTTGTATTTTTTAGATTCACTTTGGAAAATATTATGGTTGATTTTTGACCAGAAAAAGTCTTGAAGGGTTTTACAGACAGATGTATCAACCTTTTCATTTATAATTTTATCCTTTTTTTTTAATGCTTAAAATTTCTCCTCCACCCTGCAATCATTTAAACACTCATTTGTGTTTTCTTCCTATGTGGTTTTAAATTAGACTTTTTATTTTAACATAAATCGAGATTCTCATGCAGTTGTAGAAGATAATACAGAGAGATCCCTTGTACCCTATACCCAGTTTTCCTCAGTGGTAACATCTTGTAACACTATGATAAAATGTCACAACTAGGATGTTGACATGGATAATTAAGAGCATTTCTGTCACCTTAAGGATCCCTCGTGTTGTTCTAATACAGCCACAGCTACTTCCATCTCCCTCACCCCACCCTGTACTTAACCCCTGACAACTACTCATCTGTTCTCCATTCCTGTAAGGTTATCGTTTTAAGATTGTTGTATAAATGGAATCATAATATATGTGATCTTTTGGGATTTGCTTTTTTCACTCAGCACACTTCTCTGGAGATTCAGCAAGGTTGCCATGTGTATTAATGCTATGTTTCCTTTCATTCCTGAATGTATTCCATTGTATGGATATACCACAGTGTGGGTAACCATTCACCCATCGAAAGACATCTGCGTTGTTTCCAGTTTTTGGCTATTATGAATGAAGCTGCTGTAAACATTTATTTACAGGTTTTTGTGTAAACATAGGTTTTCACTTTTCTGAGATAAATGCCCAAGAGTATAACGGCTGTGTTGTGTTGGAGTTGCATGTTTATTTTTTAAGAAACTGTCAAACTGTTTTCCAGACTGGCTGTACCATTTTACATTCCAACCAGCAATGCATAATGATCCAGTTCCCTGCATCCTCAGTAGCATTTGGTGTTGTCATTATTTTTTATGTTAGACATTCTGATAGCTATGTAGTGATATCTCATTATGGTTTTAATTTGCATTTCCCTGAAGGCTAATGATATTAAACCTCTTTCATGTGCTTATTTGCCATGTGTATATCCTTTGTGTCTTTTGCCCATTTTCTAATTGGATTGTTTGGCTTTTTACTATTGAGTTTTAAGAGTTCTCTATGTATTCTATATGATTAGCCCTTTATTGGATTTGTGGTTTGAAAATAATTTCTCCCAGTCTGTAGGTTGTCTTTTCATTCTCATAACAGGATCTTTCAGAGAGCAAAAGTTTTTAATTTTGATGAGGTGCAGTTTATCAGTTTTTCCTTTTATGGATTGTGATTTTGGTGCCAAAACTAAGCCTAGTCCTAGCACTTACAGATTTTATTTTTTTCTAAAAGCTTTACAGTTTTACATTTAAGTCTCTGATCCACTTTGAGATAATTATGTAAGGTGTGAAGTATAAGCCAGAATGCTTTAGTTTTTGTTTGCCTATGATGTCCAGTTGCTCTGGCACCATTTGTCAAAAAGATTATATTTCTCCATTGAATTGTTCTTGAACCTTTGCCAAAAATCAGTTGGGCATACTTGTATGGGTTTATTTCTGTTTCTTCTATTATGTCCCATTGATCTTATGTGACTACTGCCAATACCACACAGGCTTGATTATTGTAACTATTTAAGTCTCGAGATCAGACAAAAGCCCTCCCACTGTCTTATTTTTCAAAATTGTTTTTAGATATTCTAGTTCTTTTGCCTCTGCATAAAAATATTCTAATAATTTTGTTTATATCCTGTTTGTGGGGATTTTGAAAAGAATTGCATCGACTCTGTATCATTTTGAGAAGAATTGACATCCGTGCTATTTGAATCTTCCAGTTTGTGAACATAATGTGTCTCTCCATTCATTTAGATCTCCTTTGATTTCTTTCATTAGCATTGCATAGTTCTCAGCATACAAGTCTTATAGGTGTTTCATTAGATTAACATCAAAGTATTTAATTTCTTTGCATGATTGGAGGTGGTATTGTCTTTTAAATTTTGGTTTCCACATGTTCATTATTAGTATGCAGAAGTGTAATTGACTCGTGTCTGTGTGTGTTGCACTTGCATCCTGTGAACTTGCTGAACTCGCTTATTCTAGATTTTTTTTTTTTTTTAGATTCCTTGAAATTTTCTACATAGGTAATCATGTCATCTGCACATAGGGACAGTTTTACTTCTTCATTTCCAATCTGTATGCCTTTTATTTCCTTGCCTTGTATTATTGCCCTGGTCATAACTTCCAGCATTTTGTGGAGTAAGAATGGTGAGAACAGACATTCTTGTCTTGTTCCCCATTTTAGAAGGAAGGCATTCATTCTTTCACCATCCGTGATAGCTATAGGGTGTTTTTTGTACTCTCTTCATTTAGTTGGGGGTAATTCTGCTCTATTTCTATTTATCTAACATTTTTTATCATGAGTGGGTATTGGATTTTGTCAAATGCCTTTTTTGCATCAAAGGATATGATCATGTGATTTTTCATCTTTAACCTATTGATATGGTGGATCACACTAATTGATTTCAAATATTCAATCAACCTTGCATCCCTGGAATCAAACTTACTGGTCATGGTGTATAATTTAAGTATATTGCTGAATTCTATTTGCTAATATTTTGTTAAAAGATATTTACATCTATATTACATGACTATTATTGGTCTGTAGGTTTAGGTTTTGTTTTGTGCTGTCTTTGATTTTGGTATCAGGGTGATATATCCCAAAATGAATTGGGAAGTGTTCCATCCTCTTCTCTTTGGAAAACACTGTGTAGAATTGCTGTTAATTCTTCTTTACACATTTAGTGAAATCCTCCAGTGAAATCATGTGGACATGTAGATTTCTTTTTGGAAGGCTTTTAAAATTACAAATTTAATTTCCTTGAAAGTTATTAGGACTACTAAAATAATCTATTTCACCTTAGGTGAGTTGTGGTAGTTTGTGTTTGCTGAGGAATTGGCCTATCTCATCTAAGTTGTTAACTGTATTGTGTAGCGTTGCTTAGGGTGTTCTCCTAATTCCCATTGGTGTCTGCAAAGTCTGTAATAACATCCCGTTTCATTCCTGATGTCGGTAGTTTGTGCTTCCCAATTTTTCTTTTGTTAGACTTGCTATTAATTATTGAGAGAGGGGTGTTGAAGACTCAAAGTATAACTCTGGACTTGTATATTTCTCCTTTTAGTTCTATCAGTTTTTGCTTCCCATATTTTGCTGTTAGCTGCTGGTAGACATTTTGATTATATTAGGAGGTGGTCTATTAGATTTAGTTGACTACAACTTGAATTTTCGTTTTATTTTCACTGTATTGCAAACACTTTTTGGAATCTGTCCAGAAATTATGTAATTTTTTTCCTCTGGTTTATCCTGAAATAAAGCCTCCTTTAGCATAAAGCACATTTTATTTCTTAATTGTTCTTAGTTAATATTCAAAGTTCCAAGAGGAGAATGAAGTGGCTGAGTTCAGTGACAAGACCTAAGGGTTATATGATACTGGGATAATTGGTTGTGAAATGCATAGAGTTTCAGTCTGCTACTAAAACATTAGCTTTATTCCTTTTAGGTAAAAATAAATTAATAAGTAAGCATCTGTTGATTCAGAGCTTTTGGAAATTGTGAGTTTTACAAAAGATGATGTTAGCAAAATGATTAAAAATATGGGATTTAGTGGCAAAGTTCCGGCTTTGATCCCCATTACACTTGTTACCTGTGTGACTACAGAACGGTTATGTAAAGGCCCTAATAGTTCCGTCACCTGTGAAATGGGAGTGAAACCTTTCAGGATTGTTTTAAGGATCCAGTGAGTAACTTAGTGCCTAGCGCTCACTAAATGTTTTTATTGCCTTAGTTGGAAAAAGGAACAGGACTAATGAGTTTGGAATTGGCTTTACTTCCAGTCCTGAAAAGTTTTCTCGCTATAGGAACTGTTTCCTTTCAGTTGGCATGGATTCATTCTGTTGCTTAGAAGACATTGAGCAGGAAGGTGTAGGCGGCTGGGAGTAGCCAGTGGACTTCACCAGTTCATGTTTCTATGTGGGTCAGCAACACTGTCTTTAGAAAGTGAAAGCATGTTCACTTGTATATTTCATCACACTAACTGGCCTGTTTCATGGTGCAGAGAATCTGCCAATCTGCCTATTTCACTGGGTACACCTTAGTCATCAAGACATTCAGCTATGTCCCAAGCCAGGTATTAGAACCAAATGCAGGGTGGGGTATCCAAATTCAGCTTTGTAATATTCCTTCTGACCAGGCATGTTGAAAATTCGCAGCAAAACCGACCTCTCCTTTAAAGTAGTATAAAGATTTTTTTAAAAAAACCAACGATGGTAGTGGTTGGGAAAACCTCTCAGGCAGAGCAGTTTTTATGAAGATTCACTGAATATCTCAGTTTTGCAGTGAGTTTTTCTCTGTGGGTTTCATGTTGTTAAATCACCTTGATTTAACAAGGAGACCAGGAGACAAGAGGAAGAAAGCCCAGTTGGCAGGAAATCTCTAAATCCTCTAATTAGGTATTTGTTTTCATTGGACACAATACTCAGTTGGGAGTCATCATAGGGTTATCAGGAATTTTTTTTTTAACATCTTTATTGGAGTATAATTGCTTTACAACGGTGTGTTAGTTTCTGCTTTATAACAAAGTGAATCAGCTATACATATACATATGTTCCCATATCTCGCCCCTCTTATGTCTCCCTCCCACCCTCCATATCCCACCCCTCTAGGTGGACACAAAGCACAGAGCTGATCTCCCTGTGCTATGCGGCTGCTTCCCACTAGCTATCTATTTTTCGTTTGGCAGTGTATATATGTCCATGCCACTCTCTCACTTCGTCCCAGCTTACCCTTCCCCTCCCCGTGTCCTCAAGTCCATTCACTACATCTGCGTCTTTAGGAATTTTTTTTTTTTTAAGGGGAGAACGACCTTGGTTAATTGTGGCAAAACACGTAATAGGTCCAGGGGTTCCAGAAGCCATGTGATGGCTTTGTAAGGCCTTACAGATATTTTAAAATATTACTTGGGGACCAAAACACACCCTTTGGCTGGTGACCTCATTATCTTTACTCATACCCATTTCCCTACCCTTCTCTATTGCTCTCCATATCAAAGTCCAAGAAACTAGAATTAAATGTCTGAGGAAGACACGCCTCAGCCCCGAGGACCTGACTCCCAGTATTCATAGGGAAATGTGTTTTCTTTTAAAAAATTGCAGTATAGTTGATTTACAGTGTATTAGTTTCAGGTGTAGAGCACAGTGATTCAGTATTTTTGCAGATTATACTCCATTATAAGCTATTACAAGATAATGGCTATCATTCCCTGGGCTATACAATATATCCTTGTTGCTTATCTAGTTTACGTATAGTAGTTTGTATCTGTTAATCCCATACCCCTCGTTTGTCCTTCTCCCCTGTGGTAACCACCTGTTTGTTTTCTGTATCTGAATCTGTTTGTCTTTTGCATATACATTCATTTGTATTACTTTTCAGATTCCACATATGAGTGATATCATACAGTATTTCTCTTTGTCTTATTTCACTAAGCATAATATTCTCTAGATCCATCCACTTCGCTGCAAATGACAGAATTTTGTTCTTTTTTTTTTTTTTACAGCTGAGTAGTATTCTGTTTTGTGTGTGTGTGTGTGTGTGTGTATACACCACATCTTTATCCATTTGTCTGTTGATGGGCACTTGGGTTGCTTCTATGTCTTGACTATTGTAAATAGTGCTGTCATGAACATTAGCATGCGTGTATCTTTTCAGATTAGTGTTTTCATTTTTTCCGGATATATACTCAGGGGTGGAAATGCTGGATCATTTGGTAGCTCTAGTTTTATTTTTTTGAGGAACCTTCATACTGTTTTCCATGGCGGCTGCACCAATTTGCATTCCTACCAACAGTGTACCAGGGTTCCCTTTTCTCCACATCCTTGCCAACATTTGTTATGTGTAGACTTTTTGATGATAGCCATTCTGACAGGTGTGAGGTGATAGCTCATTGTTTTGATTCTCATTTCTGATGATTAGTGATGTTGAGCATCTTTTCATGTGCCTATTAGCCATCTGTATGTCTTCTTTGGAAAAATGTCTAGTCAGGTCTTCTGCAGGGAATGCACTTTGGATCACTAAGGAGTGAGGCCCTTAGGCCCAAGGGCAAGAGAAATTGATTCCCCAAGAAACGGGAGGGAGGCAAACATATTTTGAAAAAACCAAACTGTTTTTCAAAGCTGCCCTCTTCAGGGAAGGAATTATCCCCATCAAGAAGCTTTTATTAAGTGACTAATGAAGTCTGGTGCTCCCGGGGCCCATCTTCCTGTGGGAGTGATTCTTTTTTTTAACTACTTATCCAAATAAGAATGTGTGTGGCCTGAACTTCAGTTTTACTGAACTCTTTTACGACTGTGGCGTTATTTACTGCAGGTGTTTCAAAAAACGAAAAGGATTCCAACAACTAAAGCAGATGGCGCAGTGGTTAGGAGACAGACTGCTGACTGGCTTTGCTTGCTGTCTCTGGAATCACCTGGCAGACATCTGAGCAGGTGATTAAATGACAGGTGCGCTGGGGACGGGGCCAGCCCTCTGTGCACAGGGCCTGTTACACATTAATCTGCAGGTGGCCATGCCTGGGTGAGTCAAAGCTACAGGTGATGAGGGTGGAGGAGAAGGTGAATGGGGCTTCCTGCAATCACCCCCGAGGGCCCATGCCGCTTCAGGGAGGGAACCTGCAGCAAAGAGCCTGCCTGTGGATTTGAATAAAACCCCATTCCCGCCTGAGTGACAGACTTCAGTGTTAAAGATTCTAGTGAGCTAGGGATTTTCAGTTCATGATTCTTTGTGGACGAAATGGCACAATATACTTCTTAAGTGATTTGCAATCTGCCTTTCAGGTAGGTTTTATTTCAGTTGTGCCTGAAGCCTAGTCTCAGAGCCGCTCGTGGGAGCCATGGAGCCTTTGCTGGCTCTGTTCTCCAGCCTCAGGCTAGGTCTGGGGAAGAAAAATGTAGACAAGTGGCAAGACTTGGCCAGCTCACCCTTGGGGCCTCACAGAGCCAAGGGGATTCTGAGCAGTGCTTGAGGTCAAGTTCGCCAAGCGTCTGGAGGCCTGGGAGCCCAGCTGGCCGGGACTCCCAGCAGCAGGAGTGATACGGCTGGCTGACAGCGTCTCCCCAGCTATATGCAGGGTTCTTACACCTCTCTCTGAATTCCCTACTTAAAGTAGTACCTTCCCAACTGTGGGCTGCAGCCCAGTGGTGAATTGTGAAATTGATGTAGTGGTTTACAACAAGTATCAGAAAAAAGGAAAATGGAAGAAAGGATCAAAATTCTTCACAAGTATTACAGGCTGTTTCCTGAAGTGTGGTCAGGCATGCCAGGTGTTTGTTTACTAGGTAATAAGATAAAATGTATCCCTTTACTGTGGGTCAAAAGTTTTAAAGTTACTGGACTTATAGCAATCGCTTCCTCCTATAGGAGATCCTCACAACATACACCTCTCAAAAAGAAGGGTTGCCCGTCCCCCAAAGTTGGGCACATTTAATCTACCTTTAAAAGAAAGAGACTGTTGTAAGAACACTAGTCAACCTGCAGGTCAGGTTAATGTCCTTCTGGTGCCCTCTGAATTCAGAAGGGCTGAGTGACAGGGGGGAGACAGGGTTTGGGAACAAATCAGTTGTTATTGGCTGTGTAACAAACCACCCCAAAGCTTAGTGGCCAATTAAGCCTGGGCCCATCCTATTTTGCTGAGGAATTAGATGGGTTAAGAATCAGGACAGGGCACAGCAGGGATGGCTTATCTCTATTCCTTAATGTCTGAGACCTTGGGCAGGAAGACTTGATGACCAGAGGTGACCTGACCCCTGGGGGCTGGAATCACCTGGAGGGATGTTCATTCACACATCTGTTACCCAACCAAACTTGGGGAAGGAGAGTGCAGCGTTTATTTCAGGGTGCCAAGCAAGGAGTCCAGGGCAGCTAGTGCTCAAAGCACTGAAATCCCTGAAGGGTTTTAGGAAAGCCTTTTTAAAGGCCAGGTGAGGGAGGGGGTCATGGGGTATGTGATCACTGGTGCAGAATTCTCTTGATTTGGTTGATGGTGAGGTAACAGGGTGGTGTCACAGGGGTTAACGGTATCAATCCTTAGGGGCCAGGAGGTCTGGAGGCTACGTGCTCGTGATCTTCAAGTAATTAATTTCTTCCATTTGGTGGTGGCTTTACCTCTGTAAAATAACTCAGGACAGTGCATCAGATACTATTATCTAAGTACTTTAGAGAAGAGCTACAGCAGAGGATATGGGGGAGGGGTCTGTCCCAGGAAGGCCCTGCTCTGTACCTCTAGCAGTTAATGTTCCCTGTCAGCAGGACCTCAGCCGAGGCTGCTAACCAGAGCACTGCAGTGGCCTCTCTGTGCAGGCAGAAACTATGTGGCCTTTTCAAATCTAGCCTCAGAGGTCACTGTTGGGCCTTCTAATAGTTACAAGTGAGTCACTGGGGGAAAAGACACAGCCCACACCTGTCCAGGGAGAAAGTGACCCCAAAAATTGTGAATACGTTTTTAAACTGCCACAGCTCTTTGAGATTTTGGGGGGGGAGGGTGATGAAGTTTAGTGGCCTTCGAAGGAAAGGCTGTACTTGATTGAACACGGAGGGACAGCACCCATCAGTCCTCTTACTGGCTTGTACTGCTCACCGCACGACAGGCCAATAAATCAAGAGACGAGTTGCTGGGGCAAGCAGTAGAGACTTTTATTCGGAAAGCCAGCAGACCGAGAAGTTCGTGGACTAGTGTCCCAAAGAACCATCTTACCCAAGTTAGAATTCAGCCTTCTTTTCTACTAAAAGGGGAGGGGGTGTGGCTCATTGTTGCAAACTTCTGGGTGCCAGAATCCTTCGGTCTTGCAGCTGTACACCTTAGGTCAGGTCACGATGTTCTGTGAACCTCCAACAAGACAAGTGTTATTCTCTGTTCTGCACCTCTTTATCTCTATCTGAATGGACAAGTGTTACACCTTTAAAGGGTGGAGCCATGAGAATGGGCTATCCTGTATATTTCAGGCTCTAGGCAACATTCTGTTACAGACGGTGTAGAGCCAGAATGCCTAAGCACAGGCAACAGCACAGAAGGGTTAGGGCTAAAGGAATAGATTCCATGTGGAGTCAGGGTGGTTCTTCTCTGTTACCGTCCCAGGTCGGAGGGCACACGGCCTCTGTGCAGAAGGAAAGGGGCGTGGTGGCTAGAATGGAGTCCCTGGGTACAGAGAGCTGCAATCAGAGAACAATTTACTTTTGAAATGCTGGAGGAGAGGCATCCTCGGAAAGGCCCGAGAATTACTCTCCAAGGCAAACAGACTGTCAGAAAGCATTTAGCTAATTACTAGGCAAACCAGTCATGAACAACCACAGCTGAAGGCAACCCCGTGTGCAAGCCACTGAATAGTCACTACAGAGAGGAACATGCTGAAGCTAGAGGTGGTATAGACCATACCAAGGGCTTTATTCCCTTTCCAGAAAAGCCTGAGATCTACCCAGACAGGGGAAGGTGGAGCTCAGAGGGCAGGAGGGTTGGGTCTGGGATTCTCTGCCCCATTCTGGAGGCAGCCTAGTCTGCTTGGTTCTGCTCAGGAGGGGAGGGCCCTTTAAGTCCCCAGTCCTTTCAGAAGAAAAATGGTTACATTTCAAAAGGGAAGGTAAAAGGATTGGGGGACTCAGCCACTTGCCCAGGCCTCTAAGAAAGAACAGCCTAGTTTGAAAAAACAGACAGGCTTTCATGCAAATGAGGCTTTCAGAGGCAATTTGATAGGAAATGGGATGCCTATTACAAGATTAGCAAACAGTGTTTGCTTTCCCAAGCTGGAATAATCCTCTTAATCTAGCTGCATTCATTTGGATAATCGGCAAAATCGTGTTTGTGGACTTTTAATGATAGTAGAGACGAGTTGTGGAGACTCCCGGTTTCCACAGATCTCAAAAACCTGTCAGTAACTTGAGCTGGGCACGGTGGTGGCCATTGATGGCTGGGGCTGTCCTGGGTCCTGCTGTCAGGGCCGGGGCGGGGGGTGGAGGAGGCCATTCATAGACCCCCTGAGAGGACTCGACACAAAATACACCAGTGTTTTGGTATCTCGGCACTTTTTAACATACAGGGAGCTCCTGCGTGAATAAGTAAATAATACATCGGGGAGTGTCTCAACCTTCCAGAGGTACCTGCACCCCACCGCGTTCCCTAGCTACTTCTGTGTTCTCCTGGGGCCCTGGGAGAGGGGTCACACCCCACCCCCAGCCAGGATCACTGGAGTCTCTGTCCCCTGGGCTTCCCCTAACCCCCATCTCCCCTGGGAACTTTGGGGCTGTCCTACGGCCCCTGGAAGGGAGCCACCCTGCTCACGCGGGTCCCTGACCCTCCTGAGGCAGCCCCTATTTGGCTGAGCCAGAGCCGGTGGCCAAGGCCACCTAAATCAAAGCGCAGGGATTTATTCCCTCGGGCCTTAGGGTGATTGACAGGAGGTGCACTGGTGCACACTTCCCAAAGTTGCCGATCGATCGTGGTTTTCCCTGCTGTGGTCTGCATCTGAGGAGCTGGCCGGGGAGGCGGGGCTGCGTCCCTGGGCACCAGCGCCGGTGCCCTTGATGCTCTCGGGAGGGCCTCTCCCCCGTCCCCTTCTCCTTCCTCTCTTTCCCCTCCCCCTCCCGCGTGGGACACCAGCTGGTGGTCCTGGGCAGAATGGCGGGGGCTCAGGGCGCACAGGACAGCGGCTGGAGCTGGAGGACCGGACACGCGGGGCAAGTGTGGAGCCCTTCTCCGGGGTCCACAGAGGGCTGGATTTGGTGATGCATTTCAGGGCGTGATCAAGCCACTACCACTTTGCTCTCCTGGCTCCCACAAGGTGGGGTCTCCCGCGCTGGGCTTGAGTTGCTTTTATTTGGGGTGGGGGAGGGGCAGGAGAGCGAACTCTGGCTCCTCGGTGGGTTTTTTTTTTTTTTTTTTTTTTTTTTTTGCTGTACGCGGGCCTCTCACTTGTCGTGGCCTCTCCCGTTGCGGAGCACAGGCTCCGGATGCGCAGGCTCAGCGGCCATGGCTCACGGGCCCAGCCGCTCCGCGGCATGTGGGATCCTCCCGGACCGGGGCACGAACCCGTGTCCCCTGCATCGGCAGGCGGACTCTCAACCATTGCGCCACCAGGGAAGCCCCTCGGTGGGTTTTTTAATGGCCCTCTCGGAGGGACCCATTCCACCGCGAAATTTCATTAACGCACGCATGAGTGCGCTCTGATTCACGGCTCCTGCCGCTGGTGGGAAGCTGTAGCCTCCGCTGTGAGGGCACATCAGCTTGAGCAAACGCGTATGTTAATAACGCCGATGTAGCATTTGGTGTTCCTCAAAGATGGTAGCATATCCGTACTGTCTGCGCCAACACTTCAAGATGGGAGGGAACGACAAAAAAATAAAGCTATCCACCTGCAACATCTGTAGCCAGTACTTATAGATGCGAGCAATCTGTTGGGGATTCCGGTGGAGCCACCCAGACGCCGCGCCCTGCGTTATTCAGCGAGCTCCACTGAAGGACCGTCTAGTGTGGAGGTGAACTGGGGCATCTGAGTGGGCATGCTGGCTTACTAAAGGGTTGCTCCTGGCCTGTCATCTCCTCCTTAGGACGGACTTGATGTACCATCTGCTGTCCGCTGTGTTGGTGGTGCCCCTGAGGATTCAGCCAGCTGCAGCACCCTGAAAGGGATTCCTTGGAAGTCTTCTGTGGCATCAGACAAGTTAGCAACTTTTGCCCCTGCCTTCTTGGAGAGAGATCAGTCCGTTTGTTTCCCCAGCAAAACTGCTGGAATTGGCCTGAGAAGCATCACATTCCATATTTAACCTACAGGGTGATAGCCTTCAGGCTTATTCTAGAGGAATTAATTCAGACATCTATGGCATGGTACAAGGGATGCTGGGTCTTGGAATGCATGTGGTACTGGATGAAATTGTAGATTTGTATAGGATTCTTTTTTTTTTTTTTTTTTTTTTTTTTTTTGCGGTACACGGGCTTCTCACTGTTGTGGGCTCTCCCGTTGCGGAGCACAGGCTCCGGACGCTCAGGCCCAGCGGCCATGGCTCACGGGCCCAGCCGCTCTGCGGCATGTGGGATCTTCCCGGACCAGGGCACGAACCCGTGTCCCCTGCATCGGCAGGTGGACTCTCAACCACTGCGCCACCAGGGAAGCCCTGTATGGGATTCTTGATTCATTTCTTCTACCTGGCTTTAAATGACTTGCAGCAATATTTCTAGCTTCTTCTGGAAACTGGTTAGTTTGGTGCTTTGTTTCAAGTTACTCCCCACCAGGAGGACAGGAAGTATCTTGACTTAATTAACTGGTTGCAATGGAAAGTGAGATTTTAAAAATTGGGCATCTCTCAAATTGTTAAGAGACTGTTTGTATGTTGAATCTGATTTTTTGTTTGCCCGTGTTAAACAACAAAAATTCAGCAAGTGAATTTGAAGATCTGACTGGCTTTGTTAAACGCTTCTTGAATTGAACAACAGAGGAGCTTTGCTGAGCAGTAGAAAAGGAAAGGTTTTAAAGATAGAAAGGAAACAGAAAAAGGAAATTATTATCAAAGAATGCATTGTTTCAGGCACTGTCACCCTCCTAAGGGGAATGGAAGGTCATATCAGCAGACTGCCTCACTAGTGCTGACCAGGTAATTCTAAGTTGACTGGTTAAAGGTTACATTCTGGGTTGGAGGGTAAGACTGCAATTAGATTAGGTATTACGTCTTGGTTTGCTGACGTGGGACTTAGCACAAGTGACTCCATTTTAGGCCTGTTATTTCTTTTTAACAGTTACCCCCTCTTGATCAGACTCTCAGCTTAACTGAGAGATGTGACCAGAATTTAAGTCATTAGCATCACTTTCAGCTACCACTCTGTAGTTTTGCAGCTTTTACTGATCCTCTGTGTGACATTCATGGATCGTGATCCACATTCATGGATCAGATGGCTGAGTCTCTGATATTCCCAGGTCCCAACTTCGGGTCTACAGTTTTTTTTAGTTGGTCTTTCTCTTCGTTCCTTTACTGATGTTCCATTCTTAGGGAGATCATTTGTTGGTGGTTAGTGGCTACGCACCCACATTTAAAGCTTTTTGAGAGAATACAGTGCGCCAAGGAGACCACTATGATGCTTATAAGCAGGATAATTCCCAGTGTCTGGAGTGCACTTTGGAGCCATGGTCCCCAAGACCCAAATCAAAAGCAAATAAGTCAAAGAAAAACCCCACAGAAGCGGTCACTTTTTAAGCCAAGGGGCTTGTTCAGTGATCTTACGCAGCTGAGTTTTGACTTCCCCAGAAGTGTTAATCCAGTTACAGCTAGTGGTGTTGGTCACAGCACAGACACCTCCTTGCTCAGCTAAAAGGTAACCAAGGGCTTTCGTATTATCAAGAATAACTTGGACCAGGGAGTCTAAGGATTTTTGTTGGGAGTTATTGCCTTAGCAGATTTCACAATACTTTCAAAGAGTTAAGGAGAGGCTCCTGATCATAGCCTCATTTACATTTACTCCTAACTGGGGATGCAGGGCCTTGTCAGAGGAAGTGAATCAGAATCATGAACGTTTCCTGGTAATCCCCATTTGAATCTGTGACTTAGGACTGGAAAGATGACAGCCCTGGAGGCCAGTAAAACCTTAAATGTCTGTAGACCACACAGGCAGTTTTATGATGGTTACCCTTCCCTTGTGTCCCTTTTTGTGTGTGTGTGTGTAGAGCCTAGATGCAAAGTACCCCAAGTTTGGGCTTATTACCCAGAGACGGGACTGATCAGAGTTTTTTGGTCATGGTTTGAAAGGTTACCCCTCTTTTCCTTAGGAGTGACCTGGGAGATATGGATGATGGTGTTAGCTTTTTAGGCTGATGCCAGAGTAAAGGAAAGAGAGAAGAAGAAAGGGTTTCATGTTTAGTTAAAGTATGAAGTATTGATCGGGTATCTTGGGAGGAAATAATCTACCTCGGTGTCAACTATTTTTCTTCCTGGTTAATTTGATTTGGAGGTCTCCAGCATCTGCACAGGACCAGGTGTCAGGTGGAACCTTCTTCAGCTGTGACATGTGTATCCAAGGCTCAAGTCCCTGAAGTTGGCTGCCATTTGGGTAATGAGGAGGACCTGGTATATAGTCCCTTAGAAGGAGACTCAAGGGCAGTCTTTGGTCTTAGTGATTCCAAATCAGAAGGGTGGGAGAAAATTGGAAACATGAGTTTGGACAGTTGTAGCCAGATATTTGAGGAAATTAGAAGAATTCAGGATCCAGTCCAGTTTAGAGATAAATAACAAAACCTCAAAGATAATTAACAGAACCAGAACCTACAAAAATTATGCCAACATAATTTTTATCTCTATAATCACTCCCATTTTTTTTTAAAGATAATCACAGTAAAACTAATTTGTTTGCATGAAACTTAATTATTTACATAAATGCAGCAAGAATAGTGATTAACCATTTAAGTCCTTTTTAAGACTGCTTTGCTGACACCTTGTAAGCAAGGTACCAGGTCAGTTTTTCCAAGGGGCTTTATTGGCTCCATGAAGTTAACTTTAGATCTTAAAAACTGATCATATCTGGGTCTGTGAATATTTGACAAGCCAGTCAAATCCTGGTGGTATAGCCAATGTTTCCAATTGTGTCCTGTTACAAGGAGAACAGATGCTTATTGAGCTTATGTACATAACTAACTGTATTGCCATGAAAAGGATACCTAAGAGTTTCTGAATTCTGGAGAGATCAGGTAGGAAGAAAACATACATGTTTCATCCTTGTTCACAGAGGTATAATTTACCAATTTCTGTAAGTCCTAGATAGCTTAAGAGAAAAGGTTTTTTTAAATCTGGAAAAACAAAGCATTAAGGCACCAGCAATGTTTTAAAACAAAAGTCTAAAAATTATAATCATCCTCTTCAGTTTATTCAGTCTCATGTTATTAATTCTTATTCTGCTTGAGTCTAGTTTCTCTATTAGTTCTGGAAATTCTTACTTGGTTCAGTTTTATGATCTTAAAGTTATTGAAATGCTCTACTGGTCCAAAGTCTTTTCCCTAAGTCTCCTTGAAGATGAAGTACTTCTGCAGGAACACTTTTGTAAAAGGATCAAAGTAAAACAGTAACTATCTGAAAATGACAAAAGATTTTTTTAAAATGTCCATTGTTAAAAGGTCTGATGATGAGAGTTCACTATAATGAATTGACAACGTTATTTGCTTATTTCTATGACATACATTTTAAGATAGTAACTAGAATTACAAGTGATAACATTATACTAGGACATCATATTTCTAGGAATTTCATACAATTTCTGGAACACTTATTAATAGCATGTATAAACACAAATAAAATTTAAGGTTTTGCATCACTTATTTGACAGTATTTCCTATGTAATTTAACATACCAAATAAGCATAATTAATGTAATATCCTACTTTTTTTTTTTTTTTTTTTTTTTTTGCGGTACGCGGGCCTCTCACTGTTGTGGCCTCTCCCGTTGCGGAGCACAGGCTCCGGACGTGCAGGCTTAGCGGCCATGGCTCACGGACCCAGCCGCTCCGCGGCATGTGGGATCTTCCCGGACCGGGGCACGAACCCGCGTCCTCTGCATCGGCAGGCAGACTCTCAACCACTGCGCCACCAGGGAAGCCCCTATCCTACTTTTTTTAAAGGAGAGAACAAATCTTTTGAGATGTTCCAGTGGCCTCTGGAAAATTCCAAAGTTAGCTCGAGTTCAGAAAGACTTCATTTAGAATTTGATTTGGGAGAAGTTTGTCAAAAATGTCAAAAGGTTTTAAAACACCGCGTCAAATGGGATCATAGCTCACTGTGAAACAATACGTGGTTATCTATTTCACCATAGTGATAATTAAAGACTTTGAAGTCAAATACAGAAAGTTAAAATAGTTGTAACAAACACACACCTTAGCTCTTTTAATAGGGAAGAATCCGTTTTCTTAAGTAATAAGAAACTTCGTAAGAACAACATGAAACACAGGAAATTATTCTGACAAGACATAAAATCTTTGTTTTCTAGGCAGGTTACTTAAAAGGTAAAGATGCATCAGTCCAAAGAGAGTGCTGAGCACACAAATTTTGTAGCCATGAGGGTGGATTTGTAACATTACTGGCTTTTTCACTCCCTTATCCCCATTTTTGGTGGGAGGGGTATTAAAAAAAAAACTTGAACATAGTGTAAGTAACTTTCAGTTTATTACATCTCCTTCAGAACATTGATTTTTTTTTTTTTTTTCGGTACGCGGGCCTCTCACTGTTGTGGCCTCTCCCGTTGCGGAGCACAGGCTACGGACGCGCAGGCTCAGCGGCCACGGCTCACGGGCCCAGCCGCTCCGCGGCATGTGGGATCCTCCCGGACCGGGGCACGAACCTGTGTCCCCTGCATCGGCAGGCGGACTCTCAACCACTGCGCCACCAGGGAAGCCCAGAACATTGATTTTTAATGATTGTAAATTTCCTATAAATGGATGCACCATGAACAATCATCCTTCCCCTCTGGTTGATGTGAAGAGTTTTCTCTTCACCCTTCAGTTTTTCAATATTGTAAAAAACACTGCAACAATAAAAGAATACCTTCAGAAGAAAAAAAGAACAGGTAAAGAGAAACCTTTCACAGCCTCTTTTTAGGAGCAGACCAGTTGTCCAAAATCACTTTGTCCATTTAGCAGATGAAAGAAAATTGTTTTAATTGTATATAAGTACACTACAGATTTTAAAGCTTATTTTTAGAAGTCCTTATAACAAATTCATTCAGTCTTATCCAGCTTGACATAAAATTCCTTTCATAAGATTCCTTTTCCATAAATCTTGTCCAGCTTTCTTTTTGCTGCTAGTAGCTTTAATTGAGTATTAGAATTTTTAACCCTTAGAAACCTTAATTTCTAGTGAAAATAGGTAAGCAAATGTGGGCTACCTCTTACACTGGCATTCTGTGGCTTGAAAAATTTATAAATATTTTTAATAACTTTTAGAAATGCGTGTTTTTTCATAGCAAATTTCTCATTTGTCACAGGACACATTCACTGATAGAACTGAAAATCTTTAGTTCTTATGTAAAAGAAAGCCAGAAGTAGATAAACCTATGTTCAGTAATGTTTTAGTATTTTATCTTATTTGGAAATGATATTGGATATTGGAAATGGATATTCAGTGAATTTAACTTAGCTCATCATTTAACTTAGCAAAACTTTAAGGTTTCAGGTAACCAAAAAGATTTGAGGAAACTATTTAAAAAGTTCACCTAAAAACTTTTTATTCTACTTACTTCTATTTATTTGTTCTTAACAAAGACTACTCACAAAAACTTCATTCGACAATAAATGATGTCAGTCTTCATCCTAAGTTAATTTTCCAGCTGACAAATTTTGTAATAGAGATAACGTGAACTTATTATAGAGTAAAAGTATTATATTTGATGCTGATAACTCATTAAGACATGGCTGTTTTAATTAAACCAACAAACTTAAACTAGCTTTAATACCTAATATTTTCCCAGATCACATGAACTTGAAATTCATTTGGGTTAGTTTCTATTATATTTCTGAGAATTTAATTTATATAAACACTTCATTTTCTTTAAGCTAGTTAAGTAGAGTTCTTTTACAAATTAATTTTTTTGCAATACCATCTGAAGGTAGAAAAATACCACATCTACATCATATATATATAGATAGACACACATAAACATACAGACAGATGTAAGCAGTGACCTTAGAGCCTCTTTACTAGTTACAAAAGAATTTGGATCTAAGTTGTTTTTCTGGCAGATGGAATAAATCAAGGAGGCCTGCTCAGATGGCTAAAATTAAGTTTCAAATGACCTCCCCTTTTGTTTCCTGATAAGAATTACTTCCCTGAAGTTGGTATTTTAAAATTTACATCTCAGAGGCACAAGGAAGAAATCCCCAAACCTTCCCTTTTAAGATAAATAGGGCAAGTTTGGGGATTGGTAAAAAGTAGATGAATTTGAACTGCCCCTAGAGCTGCACTTGGAGTTGTGCAAATATTTTAAGATAAGGACAGTTGATTTTAATTCCTCAAGGAATTGGGTTGCAACTTAAATGACATCATAGGTTGATTCACCCATAAACCCTTTACAAGGGCTTTAGAACTCCTTCCATCCACCCCCACAACCTGGGTACTTACTTTTATTTTAGCTTAGAGGAGAGGCCCTAACAATTTCCTTTCAGGCTCTGAATATCAGCTTCCAATTTGGCCAAATTTCTGATCATAAAGTTTTATTGAATTATTTTAGATATCTTATCGAGTTTTAGCCAGGACATACTGCCAGTAAATATTTCTGGCAGTATTAAACAACCCTTAGATTTAAGAGGTGTCCCCAAGGTTGGTGCAAAAGATATTTTATTTTTCTCTCTCTATGGGGTACTGTAGACAGACATCCAGGGGGAACCGATTCTACTAAGGATTCCCACCCTTAGCCAGCTTTTGCCAGTTTTCCCAGCAACCCATCTGGAGGCTCCAAATGGGATTTAAAATATTTGGCTGTTTAAAGGTTTACCAGAAAATTCTTCAGAGACTGATCAACTCTGGGAAGGGTCCATACGGGGTTGGGGGGCGGTGGTCTTTTGAAGGTAGACACAGCAGCGTCCGTAAGGCCATTAACTTGATAGATTTTTGTTTATTGTCTTGTAGAGTTTTTGGAGTGGAAAGACAGTCCAGACAGAGGATGAGTAGAATGAATACTCAAGTAAAGGAGGATAGATGGGAGCAGCAGGAGTTACTTAAGTATTTTGTTTTAGATACCTCTCATAGCTTTAATTTTTTATTAGTTTTTATTAATTTATTTATTTTTGGCTGCATTGGGTCTTTGTTGCTGCACGTGGGCTTTCTCTAGTTGTGGCGAGCGGGGCCTACTCTTCGTTGCGGTGCGCGGCCTACTCTTCGTTGTGGTGCGCGGCCTTCTCATTGTCATGGCTTCTCTTGTTGTGGAGCACGGGCTCCAGGCGCGTGGGCTTCAGTAGTTGCGGCGCGCGGGCTCAGTAGTTGTGGCCCACGGGCTCTAGAGCGCAGGCTCAGTAGTTGCAGCACACGGGCTTAGTTGCTCCCGTGGCATGTGGGATCTTCCCGTACCAGGGCTGGAACCCATGTCCCCTGCATTGGCAGGCGGATTCTTAACCACTGCGCCACCAGAGAAGCCCTGTTACTTTTTGTAATGCATCTTTCAGCGAAGGTATTGTGGAATTTTGAAGGCTTTTGGAGGCTTCTGGATACCAATTAAAGTAGGTGTCCCTTGCTTTTAAGTGCTCCTCTTAAACTGTCTTGTCTAAATTAGAACATTCCTCACAATGGCCATTGTAATTTCCCTGAGGACTGGCAGCAGTTTGGTAGGGCTCTTAGCTACAAATGGAATTCCACCCGCCTTTCTGTCCAGCCATATCTATCCTCAAATGGGGTACAAGCCACATTTCTGTCTAGCCATATTTTGGGGCCCCTAACCTGATAGTTTCCAAGCCAAGTTCTTAGGAAACAAAATTCTTTGTTGTTATTAATACGCTTTTGGCCATTTTTATAGATATTTATAGTTTCTGGGATGATAGTTCTTAAGCATACCACCTTCCAGCATACCTGCTTAATAACTCTTTGGATTTTAAGGATCCCATTTTTATTATTATTTATTTATTTAGGTAAGGCTTTGGGTCTCTCAGAGCCTCACTATCTAAAAACGGACATGCTGCTGGGTTGGGAATTTTGTGTGATGTTTTACAGTATACCCAGTTGCGTGGACATTTTGTAGAGGTTGGCGCCTGACCCACTGTCCATCTAACTTGTTCCATGACCAACTTATCCAAACACAGGAGTCTTTGGTTTTGGAAGAGAGCATTCTAACAGCTCCTAAAGTGCTCGATCTGTGCCCACCAATTTTGTGGCTTTTTTGACTTCTAAGGTCCCCATCAGCAATTAGCCTTTATTGACACAAAATAAAACAGACACACATACACACCTTAATGTATCAGCAGTAACCAAGAGATATTATTGCACCCTGGCCAAGAAAAGGCCCTGTATGCATCACCAGCAATTCCCCAGCAATTCCTAACCTGGAACTGGAGGTTGGGGAAAGGATTGAACCAGTGAACCCCAAAGAAAGGGGACTATGGGCTGCTTGCTAACACATGGGGAACTGCAGCTGCCCCCAGAAGTTCCCAGTGTGGAATCTGGAGAGAAAGCCAAGGGCTGGGGTTTCCTATCGTATGGGAAATTGTGGTCCAAACTACCAGCAGCTCCCAATGTAGAACAAGTGAATCCAGACAAATGGGGGAACTAACTAGAAAGCAGATTACATTGGGAGCTTGACACAAAGAAAGCAGCACTGAGAACCAAGAGGCAACTTACTTGTGACCCTCAGAAATGGAGAGAAAGACTGAGATCTCAGAGGGTTCGTGGGTACCACACTTTTGTTCCTCGTTGTCTCTAAAGCCCTCAGAAGTCTCCGTTGGTCCCACCACTGCCACCAAATTTGTTAAACAACAAAAATTCAATTAAACTTGAAGATATAATTGGTGGCGCAGTGGTTGAGAGTCCGCCTGCCGATGCAGGGGACACGGGTTTGTGCCCCGGTCCGGGAGGATCCCACATGCCGCGGAGTGGCTGGGCCCGTGGGCCATGGCCGCCGAGCCTGTGCGTCCGGAGCCTGTGCTCCGCAACGGGAGAGGCCACAGCAGTGAGAGGCCCGCGTACCGCAAAAAAAAAAAAAAAAAAAAAAAAATTCATGAATCAGGCATCATCCCATCTAGCAACGGAACTCTGCTGAGCTGCAGAAAAGGAAAGGTTTTTGAAGGTGCAAAGGGGGCAGAAAAAGGAAATTATTAGCAAAGAATGCATTGTTTTAGGCATTCCTAAGGGGAATGGAAGGGCCTCTTGGGGAGATTACCTCACTAGTGCCAACCAGGTCATTCCAGGTTAACTGCTTAAAGGTTACCTACTTGGGGGAGAGGGTGGGTTAAGACTGTGGTTAGGTTAGGTATTCAGTCTTGGTTTGCTGACGTGGGACTTAGCACAGACGATTCCATTTGGGGTCTGTTATTTCTTTTTCACAGCAGCATTGAAGATTGAAGATATGTTCTCACAGTTAAAATTTTTCAAGTCCTACAGGAGAAACTGCATTTTGCTTTAGGAGGGATTAGGATGGTCCATGGTGATTCTGATCCAGGTTGATCGTTGTGGCATTTCACCAGCACTGTACCTGCTGGAAGTGGAAGCTGTCAAAAGTGTTTCAATGAAGTTGTGTTATCCTTTAAAAAAAAAAAAAAAAAAAAAGGCTCCAAGCACATAAAAGCATAGAAACCAAGGCTCTATAGCACATCAGGAGATCTGTGGCTCTTTGGCCATTTCTTCAGTTATTTTTAGCTAACTGTCTGTCATAATTGACCGAGAACCGGCATGCTATGATAAAATAGCTGCCTCTTGTAGCTGGGGCCAGTGATAGGCCAGTGTCCTTCATAAAATATACATTTTTTTGGTGTTATTTGGCCTTGAACCACAGTAAAGTACTTGGAAAAATGGGCACATGTTTGCTTTCCTGCTTAGGTTTGTCTTTAACAAATATTAAATTAAGTTATTTTCCCATGGCTCTGTATTTGGTGCTGATGGAAAATAGAGGGCAGGTTACTATGAGTACAAGATGTCACAAGAGCAATGAATGAAAACCAGCTTTCTGAAGGTCCCTGTGTTTCATGCCAGTGGTGCCAAGGTCTCTTACACAGGGCTTTAATTTGAGCGTAGCTCATGAAGTATGGGGTCTTGGCATCCCACTGTAGGCTTCAAGGTTCTGCCTGAGAAAGTAGATCCGGTGGCTGGAGCACAGAGGAGATGGGGGAGTTGGAGTGATTATAATGGGGATGGGGAAATTCCTTAAGGCAGGGAGTGGCTAGTAATCTTTGGATCTAAAGCTTGTGGGCACCGGCCTGGCTCCTGTGTGAACCCCTTTTATAGGGGAGGTTTCCTCTCTCTCATGTCTTTTCCCTCCTCAGCTGGCAGTAAGAGCTCTGGACCCTCCGCTGGGAGGGAATGACTGCTAAAGGAAGACTGTTTCTCTACTCACACTTCTGACACCAAGCACCTCTCCAGTTGTCTGTGGTCACCAACGGGGGGCCCTGCAACTCAGTTCAAGTCTGAAACTACCCAGAGTTGGTGCAGACCCCTCAGGTTAAAGGCTCAGTCCCACAAGACTGTCCCCTACTTCAGACACCAGTTGCAAGTGGTGTGTTCGTTCCCAGGGTACCCCCACTTCTGCGCAACTTGGCTACCAACCAGGATTTCCTATGACCCCCTCCTCAGGTTACATTATTTGCTATATCGGTACACAGAACTCAGGAAAATATTTTACTTATATTTGTCACTTTATTATAAAGGATGTTATAAAAGATAAAAGTGAATAGCCAGATGAAGAGGTACGTGGCACAAGGTCTGGAACGGTTCAGAGCAAAGGAGCTGCTGTCCCAGTGGAGTCAGGATGTACCACTCTTCCAGCACATGGATGTGTTCACCAACCCAGAAGCTCTCTGATCCCCATCACTTAGGGTTTTTATAGAGGTCCTAGGACATAGGCATGGTTGATTAAAGCATTGGCCATTGGTGATTTTTTTTAACATCATTATTGGAGTATAATTGCTTTACAATGTTGTGTTAGTCTCTGCTGTATAACAAAGTGAATCAGCTATACGTATACATATATCCCCATAGCCCCTCCCTCTTGCATCTCCCTCCCACCCTCCCTATCCCACCCCTCTAGGTGGTCACAGAGCACTGAGCTGATCTCCCTGTGCTATGTGGCTGCTTCCCACTAGCTATCTATTTTACATTTGGTAGTGTATAGATGTCCATGCCACTCTCTCACTTTGTCCCAGCTTACCCTTCCCCCTCCCCATGTCCTCAACTCTTTATTCCTGTCCTGCCCCTAGGTTCTTCAGAACGTTTTTTTTAGATTAGATTGCATATATATGTGTTAGCATACGGTATTTGTTTTTCTCTTTCTGACTTCACTCTGTATGACACACTCTAGGTCCATCCATTTCACTACAAACAACTCAATTTCATTTCTTTTTATGGCTGAGTAGTATTCCATTGTATATATGTGCCACATCTTCTTTATCCATTCATTTTTCAATGGACATGTAGGTTGCTTCCATGTCCTGGCTATTATAAATAGAGCTGCCATGAATATTGTGGTACATGACTCTTTTTGAATTGTGGTTTTCCTAGGGTATATGCCCAGTAGTGGGATTGCTGGGTCGTATGGTAGTTCTACTGCTAAGTTTTTTAAGGAACCTCCATACAGTTCTCCATAGTGGCTGTATCAATTTACATTCCCACCAACAGTGCAAGAGGGTTCCCTTTTCTCCACACCCTCTCCAGCATTTATTGTTTCTAGATTTTTTGATGATGGCCATTGGGACCCCTGTGAGGTGATACCTCAATGTAGTTTTGATCTGCATTTCTCTAGTGATTAGTGATGTTGAGCATTCTTTCATGTGTTTGTTGGCAATCTATATATCTTCTTTGGAGAAATGTCTATTTAGGTCTTCTGCCCATTTTTGGATTGGGTTGTTTGTTCTTTTGATATTGAGCTGCATGAGCTGCTTGTATATTTTGGAGATTATTCCTTTGTCTTTTGCTTCGTTTGCAAATATTTTCTCCCATTGTGAGGGTTGTCTTTTCGTCTTGTTTATGGTTTCCTTGGCTGTGCAAAAGCTTTTAAGTTTCATCAGCTCCCATTTGTTTATTTTTGTTTTTATTTGCATTTCTCTAGGAGGTGGGTCAAAAGGATCTTGCTGTGATTTATCTCAAAGAGTGTTCTTCCTATGTTTTCCTCTAAGAGTTTGATAGTGTCTGGCCTTACATTTATGTTTTTAATCCATTTTGGGTTTATTTTTGTGTGTGGTGTTAGGGAGTGTTCTAATTTCATTCTTTTACATGTAGCTGTCCAGTTTTCCCAGCAACACTTATTGAAGAGGCTGTCTTTTCTCCATTGAATATTCTTGCCTCCTTTATCAAAGATAAGGTAACCATATGTGTGTGGGTTTATCTCTGGGCATTCTGCCCTATTCCATTAATCTAGATATCTGTTTTTGTGCCAGTACCATACTGTCTTGATTACTGTAGCTTTGTAGTATATAATCTGAAGTCAGGGAGCCTGATTCCTCCAGCTCTGTTTTTCTCTCTTAAGATTGCTTTGGTTATTCGGGGTCTTTTGTGTTTCCATACAAATTGTGAAATTTTTTGTTCTAGTTCTGTGAAAAATGCCATTGGTAGTTTGATAGGGATTGCATTGAATCTGTAGATTGCTTTGGGTAGTATAGGCATTTTTACAATGTTGATTCTTCCAATCCAAGAACATGGTATATCTCTCCATCTGTTTGTATCATCTTTAATTTCTTTCATCAGTGTCTTATAGTTTTCTGCATTCAGATCTTTTGTCTCCTTAGGTAGGTTTATTCCTAGGTATTTTATTCTTTCTGTTATAGTGGTAAATGGGAGTGTTTCCTTAATTTCTCTTTCAGTTTTTTCATCATTAATGTATAGGAATGCAAGAAATTTCTGTGCATTAATTTTGTATCCTGCTACTTTACCAAATTGATTGATTAGCTCTAGTCATTTTCTGGTAGCATCTTTAGGATTCTCTATGTATAGTATCATGTCATCTGCAAACAGTGACAGTTTTATTTCTTCTTTTCCAATTTGGATTCCTTTTATTTCTTTTTTGTCTCTGATTGCTGTGGCTAAAACTTCCAAAACTATGTTGAATAATAGTGGTGAGAGTGGGCAATGGTGTCTTGTTCCTGATCTTACTGGAAATGGTTTCAATGTTTCACCATTGAGAATGATGTTGGCTGTGGGTTTGTCATATATGGCCTTTCTTATGTTGAAGTAGGTTCTCTCTATGCCTCCTTTCTGGAGGATTTTTACTCATAAATGGGTGTTGAATTTTGTCAAAAGCTTTTTGTGCATCTATTGAGATTATCATATGGCTTTTATCCTTTTATTCTTTAATATGGTGTATCACATTGATTGATTTGCATATATTGAAGAATCCTTGCATTCCTGGGATAAACCCCACTTGATCATGGTGTATGATCCTTTTAATGTGCTGTTGGATTCTGTTTGCTAGTATTTTGTTGAGGATTTTTGCATCTATGTTCATCAGTGATATTGGCCTGTAGTTTTCTTTTTTTGTGACATGTTTGTCTGGTTTTGGTATCAGGGTGATGGTGGCCTCATAGAATGAGTTTGGGAGTGTTCATTCCTCTGCCATATTTTGGAAGAGTTTGAGAAGGATAGGTGTTAGCTCTTCTCTAAATGTTTGATAGAATTTGCCTGTGAAGCCACCTGGTCCTGGGCTTTTGTTTGTTGGAAGATTTTTAATCACAGTCTCAATTTCAGTGCTTGTGATTGGCCTGTTTATATTTTCTATTTCTTCCTGGTTCAGTCTCGGAAGGTTGTGCTTTTCTAAGAATTTGTCCATTTCTTCCAGGTTGTCCATTTTATTGGCATATAGTGGCTTGTAGTAATTGCTCGTGATCCTTTGTATTTCTGCAGTGTCAGTTGTTACTTCTCCTTTTTCATTTCTAATTCTATTGATTTGAGTCTTCTCCCTTTTTTTCTTGATGAGTCTGGCTAATGGTTTATCAATTTTGTTTATCTTCTTAAAAAATCAGCTTTTAGTTTTATTCACCTTTGCTATTGTTTCCTTCATTTCTTTTTCATTTATTTCTGATCTGATGTTTATGATTTCTTTCCTTCTGCTAACTTTGGGGGTTTTTTTGTTGTTGTTCTTCGAGATGTTTCTTGTTTTTTGAGGTAGGATTGTATTGCTATAAACTTCCCTCAGAACTGCTTTTCCTGCATCCCATAGGTTTTAGATCTTCATGTTTCCTTGTCATTTGTTTCTAGGTATTTTTCGATTTACTGTTTGATTTCTTCAGTGATCTCTTCATTAGTTAGTAGTGTATTGTTTAACCTCCATGTGTTTGTATATTTTAACAGGTTTTCTTTTTTTCTTTTGCGGTATGCGGGCCTTTCAGTGTTGTGGCCTCTCCAGTTGCGGAGCACAGGCTCCAGACGCACAGGCTCAGCGGCCATGGCTCACGGGCCCAGCCGCTCTGCGGCATGTGGGATCTTCCCGGACTGGGGCACGAACCTGTGTCCCTTGCATCAGCAGGTGGACTCTAAACCACTGCGCCACCAGGGAAGCCCTTTTAACAGTTTTTTTCCTGTAATTGGTATCTAGTCTCATAGAGTTGTGGTTGGAAAAGATACTTGATTTGATTTCAGTTTTCTTAAATTTACCAAGGCTTGATTTGTGACCCAAGATATGATCTATCCTGCAGAATGTTCCACGAGCACTTGAGAAGAAAGTGTATTCTGTTGTTTTTGGATGGAATGTCCTATAAATATCAGTTAAGTCCATCTTGTTTAATGTGTCATTTAAAGCTTGTGTTTCCTTATTTATTTGCATTTTGGATGATCTGTCCATTGGTGATTGTGCAGTGTTGAATTCCCCTACTGTGATTGTGTTCCTGTCGATTTCCCCTTTTTTTTTTTTTTTTTTTTGCGGTATGCGGGCCTCTCACTGTTGTGGCCTCTCCCTTTGCAGAGCACAGGCTCTGGACGCACAGTCTCAGCGGCCATGGCTCATGGGCCCAGCTGCTCCGTGGCATGTGGGATCTTCCCGGACTGGGACACGAACCCGTGTCCCCTGCATCGGCAGGCAGACTCCCAACAACTGCGCCACCAGGGAAGCCCCGATTTCCCCTTTTATGGCTGTTAGCATTTGCCTTATATATTGAGGTGCTCCTATGTTGGGTACATAAATATTTACAATTGTTATATCTTCTTCTTGGATTGATCCCTTGTCCATTATGTAGTGTCCTTCTTTGTCTCTTGTAATAGTCTTTATTTTAAAGTCTGTTTTGTCTGATACAAGAATTGCTACTCCAGCTTTCTTTTGATTTCCATTTGCATGGAATATTTTTTCCCATCCCCTCCCTTTCAGTCTGTATGTGTCCCTTGGCCTGTAGACAGCATATATACGGGTCTTGTTTTTGTATCCATTCAGCCAGTCTATGTCTTTTGGTTGGAGCATTTAATCCATTTACATTTAAGGTAATTATCAATGTGTATGTTCATGTTACCATTTTCTTAATTGTTTTGGGTTTATTATTGTAGGTCTCTTCCTCCTCTTGTGTTTTCTGCCTAGAGAAGTTACTTTAGCATTTGTTGTAAAGCTGGTTTGGTGGTGCTGAATTCTCTTACCTTTTGCTTCTCTGTAAAGCTTTTGATTTCACCATAGAATCTGAATGAGATCTTTGCTGGGTAGAGTAATCCTGGTTGTAGGTTTTTCCCTTTCATCACTTTAAGTATGTCCTGCCACTCCCTTCTGGCTTTTTTTGGTGTCTGCCCCCAGTGGGTAAGGTTGGTTCAGTGGGTTGAGTAGCTTTCTGGTGGAGGGAACTGGCGACTGTGTTCTGGTGGATGAGGCTGGATCTTGTCTTTCTGGTGGGCAGGACTGCATCCAGTGGTGTGTTTTGGGGTGTCTGCGAACCTATTATGATTTTAGGCAGCTTCTCTGCTAATGGGTGGGTTTGTGTTCCTGTCTTGCTAGTTGTTTGGCATGGGGTGTCTAGGACTGGAGCTTGCTTGTCGTTGAGTGGAGCTGGGTCTTAACGTTGAGAAGGATATCTCTGGGAGACATCTCACTGATTGATATTATGTGGAGCTGGGAGGTCTCTGATGGTCCAATGTCCTGAACTCAGCTCTCCCACCTCAGAGGCTCAGGCCTGACACCCCGCTGGAGCACCAAGACCTTGTCAGCCACCCGGTTTGATCAGTAATGATTGTCCTAGCCTTTTGATTGCTGGTCTTGTTTTTCAAATTCGGGGCAGCAGTAATGAATTCTTCCAGCTGGGGGCACCTCTGTTCCAAATGCTGCAGTGTTGCATGTCTGAAGGAAGGTCTTGGAGGCAACACCCCAGTGTGTGTAGTGGGCGGCAGTGCCATTGGTGATTAACTCCTTCTCTTGACCCTCTAACCTTCCCAAGGGTCAGAGGTGGGGAAGGCACTGAAGGTTTCCACCTTCTAATCACATGGCTGGCTCCTCTGGTAACTAAACTCCATTCCCCACGAGTTAGCTCATTAGCATAAACTCTAGTATGGTTGAAAGGGGCTTATTATGAAAGACAAAATACACTCCTCTCACCGCTATCACTGAGGAAATTCCAAGAGTTTTAGAAGCTCTGTGCCAGGAACTGGGAATGAAGACCCAATAGATGTTTTGTTTTTTTTTTTATATCACAGTATCATAGTGGCCGAGACTCTTATTTCAGTTACTAATGCTATAAGACAAACTATCCAAAAACATACTGGTTTAAACTAGCAACCAATTTATTGCGTTCATGGTTTCTGTTGGTCGGTCAGGGCACCATGGGAATGTCTTATGTCTGCCTCATGATGTCTGGGGCCTCAGCTAGGAATGTGGAGGCTGGTGATGGACTTGATGGCTGGGGGCTGGAATTATCTAGAGGCTCTGATATTTGCTTGTCTGGGGCCTGGGCTTCTGGGATGCCCTGATGGGAAAAACCAAGACTACCTATTATTTGGCTTCCTCACAGCATGGCGGCATCTGGGGAGTCAGACTTAATTAAGTCTTCTTACACTGAGGCTCAGGGGTCCATGCTTCAGTGTTCCAGTCAACAAGGCAAAAGCTACTGCTTTACATGTGGCCATGGAGGTCCCACAGTATCATTGCTGCCATACACTACTGGGAAAAGCATTCCCAAGTCCACCCATACTGAAGGAGAGGATTGGACTCCACCTCTTGATGGGGGCATGACAAAGTCACATTGCAGAAGAGCGTGTGGGATGGGCAGTATTGTTGCAGCAACCTTTGGAAAATATAATCAGCCACAGATGGAGAGATAGAGGAACCAAGCAGAAAAGATCCAAGGACAAACCTGGCACATTGTTGCTCCAGCCTCACCTTAGAACAGCTCTAACTTGGAGTCTGTGCAGTGGTGAAGCAACTGATTAGTCAAGTTAATTACATTTTGAAAAAAATCCATCAGATTAGTCATTTGGGGTTGTTTTAGCCAAAGGCAAGTTACTGACCAAGAGCTCATCACCTTGCTTGTGACTGTGTTGTTAGGTAAGTCCAAGTGGGGAATCATGGGGCCCATATCTGCCACAAAAGCTTGGAGCCAGCCTTCCTGGCAAGTGTTCCCCCCACCCCCGCACCCCACCCCTCTGCCTCCTTGGTTACTAACTGGTTACCTGGCAACCAGGTTTCCTCAACATCAGCTGCGGAGCCAGCAGGCTCAGCCTCCCCCCGCCAGCCCTCGAGTCTCCCATGGATCACTGGGGACCTGGGGAATGGGATACATAATGAGATTTTAATTGTCGCATTGTATCTGATCTTTTTTTCTGTGTGCACATTTTCTAGGTAGAGGTGTAAATTTCAATTAATTTTGCTTATCTGATAAAATGTTCATATCCTTTAAGCTAATTTCATTTGAACTAGTCGGCACCACGCTTCTCTTTGAGTTCCAGCCTGGATGTCTTATCCTTATCCAGAGCAGAGATCTCCTGCACACTGTCACATCAAAGGGTATATGGGCTGTGCATGTAGATGTGGCGTGAGAAGTGGCTTCTCTTCCTGGACAGCTAGTTTGTGGGGCCCTTCCTTTTGTTTTTCTTATTTGAAGAGCTTTACTAAAAGCTTATTTGGTTTTCTTATTTTTCAGATCAAGATTGTAGTATTTCCCAAACAAAAGGTCTCCCATTGTTTTGTGTTAGACCCATAAAGATAAAGTTACATGTAACTTGAAGTAGGTGTTCCTTTTCTCCCCACTGCCACAGGATATGGGGCAGCTGCAACTCAGTGATGAATTTGGGTCTTTGTCTCATTAAGGGGAGTGGGAAGGTGGGGAAGGCATTGTAATTGGTGTGGAGAAGGGACTGGTGTCATTTCTCATTAATCCCCATGGGTGTGCCAACTCTTGTTAAAATTCATTTGTGGGGACTTCCCTGGTGGGGCAGTGGTTGGGAACCCACCTGCCAGTGCAGGGGACATGGGTTCGAGCCCTTGTCCGGGAAGATCCCACATGATGTGGAGCAACTAAGCCCGTGCGCCACAACTACTGAGCCTGTGCTCTAGATCCCACGAGCCACAACTACTGAGCCCACGTTTCACAACTACAGAAACCCGTGCACTTAGAGCGTGTGCTCTGCAACAAGAGAAGCCACTGCAATGAGAAGCCTGCACCCCGCAACAAAGAGTAGCCCCCGTTCGCTGCAACTAGAGAAAGCCCGCATGCAGCAACGAAGACCCAACACAGCCCAAAATAAATTATTAATTAATTTTTAAAAATTCATTTGGACCACAAATATGCTTTTGTAAAAATGAAGCTACTCCTATTTTTTTTTTCCCATATAGTAGAACTAAACTACAACCTGAGTTTATCACTTACCCTTTGATGTGGTACTGATTTTGGTCAAAACAAAGCAACTGATTGAAGGTTTTCTTTTTTTTTTCTTTTTGCGATATGCGGGCCTCTCACTGTTGTGGCCTCTCCCATTGCGGAGCACAGGCTCCAGACACGCAGGCTCGGCGTCCATGGCTGACGGGCCCAGCCGCTCTGCGGCATGTGGGATCTTCCCAGACCGGGGCACAAACCCGTGTCCCCTGCATCGGCAGGCGGACTCTCAACCACTGCGCTACCAGGGAAGCCCTGAAGGTTTTTTTGAGGAGCAGAAAGCCAAATGCAAAAACGCTGAAAGGTAATGCTTAAGCATAGCACATACTGGCTGGTCTTTGGTTTCCACTGCTAGTGTTTTCTAGCTAGCAATTTTTATCTCTCTTCTATGAGATCAAGAAGCACAATTTAAAATATAGGAATGAAAAGGAAAGGGTTAGGCAGAAGGAGAAAACAGAACAAGTGAGGGGGAAGACACACACACACACACACACACACTCTTACATACACACACACACTCTTACATACACACTTACATACATACAGGGATGATGGTCAGGTCCTCAGACAGCCAAGCCTAGGGTTCTGGCCCAGACTGCCACTAGTTAGCTGTGTGATTTTAGACAACCACTCAGCCCCTGTTCCTACATGAGCAGAATGAGTGGAGTGGAACCATGGCCCATTGATGTCTACCAATATTTGAATTAAGGGCCATGTGAGAGGGTGTTGCATTGGGGCTTCAAGGGCGGGCACTGAGTTAGGGACTTGCCAGAGATCAAGAGATTATAGAAAGTGAACCTTGCTTTTATGTTGATACTCAAGTCCAAGCACTGTCCATCACTTATTCTTACTGCCATCACAATGAGAGTGGGTCCACCTCTCAGGGATGGACTTGCGCCAACTACTGGAAATACTGGTTATAAAAATTCATGTGCCCATTTGATCATTTATATTGGAAATGTAGAATGAGAAGCCCATCTATTATGTAGACTCCAGTGTTTGTATCCACAGATCATCACATCTCTGATGGAGAAGCATGCTGCAGGAAAAGCTATATTGTACTCATCCATTCACCCATTGCAGGACTCCTGTTTCTTTCCAGGTTGGGGCAATTATGAATGAAACTTCTATAAACATTTACATACAAGCTTTTGCGTGAACATAACTGTTCAATTTTACTGGGGTAGATAGCTAGGAGTGGGATTGCTGGGTTGTATGGTAGATGTATGCCAACGCCAATTTGTGATTGGTTTACAGTCGAATTGTCTTCCAAAGTAGCTGCGCCATTTTGCATTCCCATCAGCAGTGGATGAGAGTCTAACCTGTACTCATAAGTTTACTTGCTGAACAGGAACTCATTTATTTGTGCAATAGATATTTTGAGGGTTCACTAAATGCCAACGGGTATTCTAGAGATTGAGAGCAAAATACACAAAAATTCTTGTCATCATGGAGTTTATTGTCTAGTGGGGGGAGGTGGGTAAGAAAATAAACAAGTACTATACATATTGCGGATGTCGTATGCCAAATGGTGATTAGTGCCAAAGAGAAAATTAGAACATGGGAGTACAATTTTAAATAGGGTGGTCAGCAAAGGTTCACTGAGAGGGTGACATTTGAGCAAGAAAATCCTGAAGGAGGTGAGGGAGGGAGCCAAGTGGCACCTAGGGAAAGGGCCTTCCCGGTATAGGGCACAGGAGCTACAAAAGCCTTAGGAAGGGAGCACAGCTGGTACATTCAGTGAGGCTCCTGTGGTTGAGCAGAGGCAGGGAGGGAGAGGTTAGTAGGAGATGAGGTTAGAGAGGAAAGGAGTGATGAAGGGGCCAGCTCCTGGGGGGCATGATGGAGACTTGGTATTTTTTTTGGAGTCGGATGGGCAGCCCTTGGAGGGTTTGAGCTGAGGAGTGACATGATCTGATCTAAGGTTTTACAAGGATCACTCTGGGTGCTGTGTTGAGAATAGCAGAGATTGAGGGGCAAGGGTGGAAGCAGCGAGGATGGTTAGGAAGGTCAGGCAGTACTTCAGGTGAGAGACCTGGGGCTTAAGCCAGGATCGAAGCAGTGGAGAGTGTGGCAAAAGTGACTCCAGTTCAGAGGTATTTTGAAATTGGAACCAACAGGATTTCTTGGCAGATTGGATGGGGGATGTAAGGGAAATAGTGGTATCAAGGTACCCAGAGTTGGGCCAAACTTCAGACTAAGGGCACAGTCCTCATAAGATGGTCCTCACTTCAGATAGCAGCTGAAAATTCAGGGGTGTTCGGGGCTACCCTCGGTTTTGACCAGCTGGTCACAGATTTTGGAGTTCCTGCGACCACTCTCAGGTTCCATAATTTGCTAAGAAGACTCCCAGAACTCACTGAAAGCTCTACACTTATGATTACAGTTTTACCAATAGCGAAGGAATACAACTTAGAAGAGTTGCCTAGGGTGAAGATCTGTGTGGATTCCAAACGCAAAGCTTTCATCCCTAGGCACACATTGCCCTCTCAACTCCCATGTATGACAATAGCAGAGGCCTGACAACCAGGGAAGCTCACCGAAGCTTTGGTGTCCAGAGTGTTTCTTGGAGTTTCACGATACAGGCATGATGGATTGAATCACTGCCCATATGCCTCATCTGTAGCTTTCCTCTCCTTTCCCCTGGAGATCAGGCTGATATCCCATGGCTCAGAGTCCTAACCCTCTAATCACATGGTTCATGTTTGTGGTGGGACTCAGCCTATCCTGCGTTACTCACAAAGATGAGATACTCCTATCACTCCAGAAGTTTTGGAATTTCCAACGGTTTGTAGGTTAACTCCGAGGAGTTGGGGATGAAGACTAGCCAAATTCTTTATTACCACAGGGTAACGTCTGAGGTTTTGATCTGGACAAGTGGAAGGATGGGGTTGCCCTTTGCTGAGATGGGGAAGATTAGATCAGGCTTGGGGTTGGGATGCTCAGGAGCTGTATAGGTGGCCTTGTTAAGTTGAATGTGATTTTTAGTCATCTAAGTGGAGGTGAAAGTAGGCAGTTGGATAACAGGTCTGATGGTTAGGGAGAGGTCCTGGCTGTGATGCCAAAAACTCAGCCTCTGTGCACTGGTGCCAAATCGAATCTCGGAGAAGGGGTTTGGGGTGAAGTCGAAAAAAATAGCTTTTAAAAAAAATTTTTTTTTGCGGTACGCGGGCCTCTCACTGCTGTGGCCTCTCCCGTTGCGGAGCACAGGCTCCGGACGCGCAGGCTCAGCGGCCATGGCTCACGGGCCCAGCCGCTCCGTGGCATGTGGGATTTTCCCAGACCGGGGCACGAACCCGTGTCCCCCGCATCGGCAGGCGGACTCTCAACCACTGCGCCACCTGGGAAGCCCAGAATAGCTTTATTGCTTTGCCAGGCAAAGGGGGACACAGCAGGCTTGTGCCTCTCGATACAGTATGTCCCAGCCTGGGAGGATTTGGTGAGGAGTTTTACGGCAATGGTTCAAGGGCCGGGTTGCTGATAAGGATCAGGGTGTGTGCAGGGCCTGCATGCCTTTAATCTGGTCTTAGGTGGTCTCTTGAGGAACTTCTCAAGGTTATCAAACTGTGATCATCTCTGGAATGAAGACTGCTAACATCTTCCATTTGTTGGCGGTTTCAGTTCTGTTAAAGAGCTCAGAGATATTCTGTGTATCCCTTGAGGGGAACCAGGCCCCTGCCCCAAGGCTGCACTGTTGTTTCTTAACGTTCCTGCCTTGGCTCTGAATCCCCCTCCCTTCCCTGATTAGCAGCTGTTTGAAGGGGTTCCTTGACCAGGAGCCCCACAGGGTCCTGCTCAGTAGGAGTTGGAGAATGAGAATCGCAGGAAGCAGACAGGATCTACCGTAGAGATACACTTGAGGCTTGAAAGCCAGACACTTAGTGGCAGTGGGGGATGGGCGCTCTCCCCATCTGGCTCGTCGGGCAGCCCCATTTCTGCCTTCCAGTCCAGCCGTCCCCTTTGCCTAGAAGCTCATCCTTCCCATTGGTTTCCCTGACATTCCATTCAGGTCTCCTTGATTGGAGGTCCAGATGTTCCCAAACACCTAAGTCACATCTTTATAGGTAATCTCTGGGCTAATTCTCACAGGAATGGTGAAATATAACCAGCATGGATTAGTTTCACTGGTTTAGCAGTCAGAGGGTGACCTGCCATTTACTACCGTGTCATGGGGGGTACTTCATACTATGTGCTGCCTTCAAACTGTCTGTAACCAGGAGCAGATGGATTAGGTAACCCTAGAAAGTCATTTAAGGGCTGTTTGATGCATTTTCTAAAATGGGAGTGTTGGATCTGATGATCTCCCAGGTCCCTTTTGGCTAAAATGATCTCTAAATCTAACTAGAGACTAGGTTGCTGTTGGTAGTATGTCTGAGTGTGCCTGCACCTATACCTCCTGCCTCACAGATAAATAGTAACATTTTTATGGCAGGGATGTTGAGGTCCTAGAGCAGAATAGATCTAACTTTGCTTGGTGTCCCATCTGGTATTTCTTTTCTATCCCTCTGGGCATAGAAATCAGCACATATAAATGCTCACTTAATATTTACTAGTAGTGAATTGAAAGTGAATTTAAATCCCTCTCCTGCCTTCCATCCAAACCAAACCAAACACTTTGGGCTCTGGGTTCAGAATATTTTAGTTTCTGAGTAATCTGTATAATGGCATCAGTTTTCACCTTTATTTGGTGTGTGTTTATAGAGAGAACGTACAGGATATATATGTATATATGGAAAGAGAGAATAGAATCTAAATAAACATATACGTGTGTGTGTGTGTGTGTGTGTGTATAAATAAAAGAGAGAGAGAGAGACTTTTAAAGGCAGGATATAAAGGTGGGTTCTGTAGTCAGGTGTCTGGCTGGGTTTTATCCCCAGTTTACCAGTTACTCACTCTCTTGGGAGAATTACTTTCACCACTTTCTGCTTTGGTTTCCTCATCTGTCAACTGAATTGAATCAAAGTTTACATCACAGGCTTGATTTGAGGATTAAACAAGTTCCTGTTTGTAAAGGCCTTGATCTACTGGGAATAGTGCATGGCCCACAGCAAAAGCTACGAGGCTATGACGGCGGTGGTTGTCTGGAGGTGAACTGACTTTCTTTTTGGTCTAAATGGAGTCAAGACTGGCCAGGCGGGCAGTAGTAACACCTGTAACACGGACCTTGTGCAGTTAGCACCCCAAGCTAAGGTTCCTAAGGGCCCACGTCTGGTCCTTTCAAGTGGGAGTTGAGTTCCCTCTGTGTCTGTTCAGAGCTGCAGCCTGCAGCGCTGTCCTGGACCCCGAGTGGCCTCAGGTGAAGGTGTGCGAAGACCCAGAGGAACAGCCCACTGAAAATTACCCAAAGTGCATCCCCTGCTCATTGTGGGTTCACATTATTTTCTTTGGGCACAAAAGTGGCTCATTTCATTTGTACAACATAATTCTTTATGTGTGGAGAGAGTGGGAAACAGCTTAGTACCCAGAAGCATTTACCCCTTATTATGGCCCAGTTATCACAACGTGCCATTTTTTGTTGTGATCAAAGCACATTTCCACTCCTACAGAGACGCTGAGCCCGAACAGAGGCACCTCGGCTTGGTTTTTCACGGACACAGGTTTCTAAGGAAAATGCAGAGGAAACTTTATAACTGTGGTCTTGGGTTCCCTTGGCAGCCTCTTCTTTTTTTTTTTTTTTTTTGCGGTACGCGGGCCTCTCACTGTTGTGGCCTCTCCCGTTGCGGAGCACAGGCTCCGGACGCGCAGGCTCAGCGGCCATGGCTCTGTGGCCCAGCCGCTCCGCGGCATGTGGGATCTTCCCGGACCGGGGCACGAACCCACGTCCCCTGCATCGGCAGGCGGACTCTCAACCACTGCGCCACCAGGGAAGCCCAGCGTTTTCTTTTTTGATTGTTTTCAGAAAAGGAAAAGAAATGGAGCTGCTGTTAAGATTCATGTTATGAAGCCTTAGTGAACTTGGAGCTTCTTAAAGCATCCAACTTGTCCGCATCCCCGAGAAGCAGTTGCCCGGGTGCGGGGCGTGGTGGGAGCCTTGCTGCCTCTCCCAGTGGGCCTGCTCTCACCACGGGCCCGGCAGAGCATCTTCAGGCTGCCAGAGACTCATAGGCTGTGGGAAGGAACAGGACTAAGTTAGGCTTAAGGAAAAACCTAGGTTTATTGTCCCCATTGAGACTTCATTTAAATTGGTTACAGAGTGCTGTTGATGGGGCTTTTGGAGACTGGTTGCCGTGTCTTTGCCCAATTTTCTTTGTTTTTGCTCTGAACATCCCCGTCTCTTTCCTCTTCTCTCTGTCACCCCTGTCTGGGGCCTGCTCTTTCTCTTCTCCCTTCCTCTGTACCCCTCTCTGTTTTAGAAAGCCTCCAGCACATAGTAAGTTCTCAGTGAATATTGGTATTTTTCCTTCCCAGCCATCTGGACCTATACTTGTTTGTTTTCTCTTTCTTTTTGTTCTGTTATCTTTCTCCCTCTCTCTCTCCCCTCAACCAGCTGAATTATCTCCATCAGCCTGGTCCCTCCTCATCACTCCGGACCCCCTCCTCTTCCTCCCCTGGGAGTCTCTTCCTCTGTTGCCTTTCCTTTCATTTTAATCTCAATATCAGTCAATCAATTAATCTCTCTCTCTTTTAGTCTCTCCCCCCACCAACTTTGCTTTTCTTCTCTTTGCTTCTCTTGTGGTCTCTACCTCTGTGTTTTCAATGTCCTTTTGCCTCCTAGCTTCTTAACCTTTGTTTGAAACATTATAATCACTGGAGAAACTTAAAAAAAACAAAATCCTAATGACCAGGCTGAACCCTAGACCAATTAAAGCAGGGTTTATGGGAATGAAACTCAAGCATCAGCCTATTTTTAAAGGTACCCAGTTGATTCCCATGCAGAGGCCAGGCTGAGAAGCATTGCCTTGCTTCTGATTGGGTCACGGTGGTTGTGCAGAGCCAGCTTTATGTCGCTGTGGCTTATTAAGGATGTCTCCGGGTGATCCACTTGATATGCTTCAGTCTTGCATTTTGTGAAATGCATTTCCTCTTGAGCTGGTTTCCAGTATGGGTTCTGTGGTCTTTGCCCTTCTTTCAAGGTCATAAGAGCCCAGGTCAGAAACGAAGGAGAGGTGAGACCGGGCTTCGGTCAGGACGGGAGTAGCATAGGGGCTTGGGATGGGGCCAGAGAGGCTATACCCTTGGTCTTATCTAACACTGTGTCTAAATGCAGAGAGACAGTAAAGGCATAACCACGGTCTGGAGCCTCTTGTTTTTGGACGCTTGGGTGGAAAGTTGGCTTGGATTAGGGTCAGGCTTTGTGGAATGGGGTAAATGCCCTTCTAGACTGTCAGCTGCCCCATCTGGGGTGTGGGAAGTGCTCATGCACAGAGCATGCCATACTAGCAGTCTCTTCAAATGACAGAGAGTCAAGGCATTTGCTTCACTGAGATGACGCGTCAGAAGAAAATCAAGCATTTGCCTGGTGGACTCTGAAATCACTAGCGCTCTGTCAGGTAGAGGAGGAAGCAACGGATCCAGAACATCTCTTGGAAAGCCTGCCTGGTGGGCTGATATCCTGGAGGTTTTCAAACCAGGCTGAGTTTGGGGACCTTGCTAAACACTCTAAAAGGATAAATCTTCAGTATGTGGTTTCCCCCACTGGACGTGTGTTCACTGACCATTTATAGATCAGTTGAAAAGTATCTGGTGGCTATGGGGGAACTCAAGTCAAATAGGTGATGTGAGAATGATTCTGGAACTTTCTCCACCAGGGTCCAGGAGTGGGCATCCCCAAATCCCAGGGCCCCACGAGGCAGACATGTCCTCAACTTCGAAGTCCAGCCGGGAGAATCTGCCTGTCCCAGGTGGCTGCCACCAAAGGACCCCTGTCCTGTGCCTGAAGCCCAGCACCCACGCCCAGGGGACAGCTTTGGCTCCTTCGACTTCCTTTCTCTGTCCTGAGGGCGCTGAACGGACACAGCGCAGCTGAGCTCAACTAATCCTCCAGTAACAGTTCGTTCCTCAGACTGGCCTGCAGCACAGTGTAGGCTTCCCAAGGGCTCAGCAGCCTGCTCTGCTGCACACTGACCTCCAGCTCAGAGGCGGCAGGATGAGCTGCTGGCAGCCCCTTTGGGGGCTGAATATCCACTGTCCTTGCAGAATTTGACCTTAGAATCTAGGCATTGGCTGGTGCCTTCAGATACGTTAAAGACCTGTATTACTTAAGGCATTTATTTGCAGGTAATCATTCAGTTAGTTTTGTCTGAGGGTGGCCTGGTGTACCCTCAACTCTAGCCGAAAGTTAGAATTATAGGGTGTGGGGAGAAGGGGCATTTGGAAAAAAACAATGCCCAGGCCCCAGCCCCCCAAAGTTTCTGATTTTGTTGGTCTGGGGTGGGTATTTTTTTTTAAGCAATTGGCTGTGGTTGTTTTAAGACCCTAATTCTAATGTGAATGACATGGTGGAAAGCACAGGAATGAGCCCAGGGCAACGGAGTTCCGAGTTCTAGAGCTCAGGTTTGCCGCCCCCTAGCGGTGAAACTATGGAACGATCAGGCTGCTCCTCTGAAGTGTCAGGGGTGGGTGCGACAGAAATCTTCAGCGAGCGTCAGAATTCACCAGGGAGCCTGGAAATTCTGCAGAAGTTCTAGGTGGAATTAAGTTGCTTTTCACGGGGGTGGGGAGGGGCGTACTGGCTCCACAGGTGATGTTGCCCAGCATGCCAGAGTCTCCTGATGGGCAAGCTCCCAGGTCCCTTTGAGCTAGAAAGCGTAGGGCGATGTGATCGTTTGGAAGCAGCACCTTGCTTATGTGGGCGACCCAGGCATCTAGCAAGGTCCCCGTCCTCAAAGGACTAGAACATAATTGGCATAAGTGGGGCTCACGGGGAGCATTGTGGTGCAGAGAGAGCAATGGATGGGCAGCTAGAAAATAATGTGTGAAATGAAAAAACCATGAGGTCGGGACTTTTCTGGTGGTGCCGTGGTTAAGAACCCTCCTGCCAAGGCAGGGGACATGGGTTCGAGCCCTGGTCCGGGAAGATCCCACATGCCGCGGAGCAACTAAGCCCGTGCTCCACGACTGCTGAGCCCGCGCTCTAGAGCCCGCGAACCACAACTGCTGAGCCCACCTGCCGCAACTGCTGAAGCCCGTGCGCCTAGATCCCGTGCTCCACAACAAGAGAAGCCACTGCAATGAGCAGCCCGCGCACCACAACGAAGAGTAGCCCCCACTCACCGCAACTAGAGAAAGCCCGTGTGCAGCAACGAAGACCCAATGCAGCCATAAATAAATAAATAAATAAATAAATAAATAAATAAATAAATAAATAATAAACAAACAAACAAACCCACCCCACAAAACAAAAACAAACAAAAATACCATAAGGTCAGTTAATAAGGAGGCAGGAAGGCTGAGGGGTGACTGCGTTTTCACAAGTGCACAAGATGGTTTACATGGAGGACGATGTGGTCTCCCTTTCCACCCAGAGCTCTTGCTGGACTCAGTTGTCCTGTGAGTGTAGGAAGCGTCTCTTGCTGGGACAGCTGTGAGAGTCTCGAGAGAACTGTATTTTTTAACAGGCTTGTAAAGGAGCTTGCAGGTTTTCTTCCTCACGGGACCTTAAAATTAAAAGTTTTTAAAAAGCAGAGGAAAAGATCTGTTTTCCTTTATATGTCAAGCTTCTGCTGACCCTTCCTTAGAAGAACATTATGAAACATTTATTTGGACATGTTTTTCCAGGAGAAGGGATGGCTGGTTTGTTTTTCCATTCTGTTCCATCATCTGTCCTTGTAATGGTTTTTATGAGGCAACTGACAAGGCTAAGAGGTGGTGTCTGCAGCTGGGAAGACAGTCTTTCTCAGCATGGGATGGAAGCTGCATTTCTGGACTGCTTGGCTTTTAGTCCCAAGAGTCACAAACTAAATTGTGGGGTTATGGGAAAATCACTCCACCTCTTGAAGGTTTCGGTGTCCACATCTCGAGGAAGTGAGGGAGATGTTTTAGGTGGTCCCTGAGGTCCCGTCTAGCTCTGATATGTCCTCACCCAGATGTAGATGAGCTAGTTCCTTATAGGGAGCAAAAATCTGGAGACTGTACCCTATCATGGAATTAAACATGAAAGCAAGGTCCCATAGTGGGGGCACTCTGGATTGCTAGTGGGCTCAGGAGTGCAGTACCACCATGTATGTCTGTGCAGGTTGGGACCTGCCAAGGAGCCCTGTCAAGGGGGTAAGGTGAGGTGGGAATCCAGTTCCAACTCCCCTTGCTGAGCGGAGCAGTCTCTCCAAGGAAGTGATGTTTTATTTATTGTCTTATTTACAAGACAATATATGTTTTATATATGTCTTATTTACCTATTTATTTAAATAGAAGTATGGTTGATTTACAATGTTGTGTTAATTTTTGCTGTACAGCAAAGTGATAGTTTTATATTAAGTTTTATATATATACTTTAAAAAATATTATTTTTCCATTATGGTTTATCATAGGATATTGAATATAGTTCTCTGTGCTATATAGTAGGATCTTCTTGTTTATCCATCCTATATATAATAGCTTACATCTGCTCATCCCAACCTCCTACTGTATCCCTCCCCCTTGGCATCCACAAGTCTGTTCTCTATGTCTGTGAGTCTGTTTCTGTTTTATAGATAAGTTCATTTGTGTCTTATTTTAGATTCCATATATAAGTGATGTCACATGGTATTTGTCTTTCTCTTTCTGACTTCACTTACTATGATAATCTCTAGTTGCATCCATATTACTGCAAATGGCATTATCTCACTCTTTTTTATGGCTGAGTAGTATTCCATTGTATGTATGTACTACATCTTTATCCATTCGTCTGTTGCTGGACATTTAGGTTGTTTCTGTCTTGGCTGTTGTGAATAGTGCTGCTATGAACATGGGAGTGCATGTATCTTTTTGAATTAGAGTTTTGTCTGGATATATGCCCAGGAGAGGGATTGCTGGATCATATGGTAATTCGATTTTTAGTTTTTCAAGGAACCTCCATACTGTTCTCCGTAGTGGCTGCACCAACTTTCATTCATAGGAGGGTCCCCTTTTCTCCACATCCTCTCCAGCATCTGTTATTTGTAGACTTTTTAATGATGGCCATGCTGTTGGGGTCACTCTTAATGACACCATACATCTATCCATGGATGAAGTATGGGTGAAGAGATCCTTGTTATATCCTGAGCGTCTCTGTCCACCAGTGCTGTCCATCCACACCGGCTCTCTGTTCCCCAGCTGGGTCTCCTTGGGCAGGAGACCATCCATACCTGTCTGAACTTTGGAGGCTCCTGCCCTCTTGGCTAAGCAAAAGCCCTATCAAAAGGTAATGGCGTGTACATTTGTTGGCACGTGTGTTTGTGTGAAATGGGTTACTGAAATCCACTGAACTCAGGAGCTATTCATCAAAAGCTGGAAATGTTGATAGTCTTTTCAACAAACTCTTTTTATGCCTACAGCCTTCCAAGCAGTCAAGACTACCGACCCATGCTAACGACAGAGAAGACATTGCTATTTAGGCCTGATTTTTAAACAGTGCATTATAGTGAGCAGAGTGTTGGGTGTGGGAAGGGGAGAGGCAAGAAAGCTATGTGCACACGTGTGTAAATGTGTGTTTGTGGTGATAGTGTAGGTTCAAATACCTCTGCTTCCAGACCCAGCCCAGGACTTGCCACCTTCCAGAACCTCTTTCCTAACCAAGCCGTATTCTGAGTTTGCATCCATCCTCTCCCTGAGTGAACTTCATAGCATGTGTGATTTTGAGTCTCCACCTGTTCCATGTATGTGTGAAATAGGACAGTGCACATGAGAAGCTGGGGTCAGGGCACTGTCCTGTAGCTGTCAGTTCTGTTGACCAGACAACTGGTCTCATGATTGCCACACTCCCTCCTACTGTCTTTCCATGGCAGGCAGCCTGTATCTGAACACATGGTAGATGGCACATCAGCCCTTGCTGGAATGATTTGAAGAAAAAAAAAAAAATAAAGGCAAGTTCTTTGCTTGAACCATTGAACTCTTAAGAACTGCCTATCAGAAGCTCTGGTTGTTGAGGGCATTCATTATCACCAGCAAAAACCTTTGAGTTCTGAGCTATAAAGACATGAAAGACACTGGCCTTGGCATCACAAGAAGCTGGGCCAACAGTCCTGGGGAGAGCACACAACCCAAACACAGAAGGATCTAATTAAACCCAACATATGGCTCCGAGCATGGTGCTGCAGACCTGAAGACATAAAGAATACAGCTTGTCTCTTTGAGATGTCTACAGTTTGATTGCAGAGGTAGATTTTTAGACAACTAACCATAAAGCAGAAAGATAAGTGCTTCTTTTTTTTTCTTTTTTTTCACAACTCACACATACACACTGTATTTTCTGTTTACAAGAGATAAATAAACTGACACCAAGCATTGTAAATGGATGACCACGACAAAAACAACAATGATTGCAATTACCAAACACGAAACACACTCATACTATGTCATAATATTGACATTCAGTCCAGGAATCATCCACTGTAACAGCTCCTTTACTTTGCAGTGAAAATTGATTTGTGTATTTTTTGCCTCTGAGTCCTTGTGGGATTTTTTTAAAATTCAAACAGAAAGTCACAAAAATTATAATCATCCTCATCAGTTCACTCAGTCCCATGTAATTAATTTTTTTAATCTTGATCTTTTGTTAGCACTTTTATGAATTCATCAGTTTTCCATTAGAGTTCTGAAAGTGCTTATTCATTCAGTTCAGCAGTGTAGTCAGTTACCAGAAACCTGTTCTTGTCAGAGTCTTTTCCATGAATTCCTTGAAGATGAAACCCTTTTATAGGAACATTTTTGCAAAAGCATCAGAGTACACCCAGAACTGTCTGTAAATGACAAAAGACTTAAAAATGACCACGGTTAAAGATTTGATGAAAGTTCATAATGATGCAATTGACAAGGAAATTTAGTTATTTCTGAGATATACATTTTAAAGTAATAACTAGAATTATGACTTACGACATTATACCAGAACATATAAGATTTTTAGAAATTTCATGTAATGTCTGAAACATTTATATTAACATATTTCCATACAAATAACCCAAAGAAAGTTTAGTATTAGTTGTTTTTTGTTTGTTTGTTTTATAATGCAGGTTCTTATTAGTCATCAGTTTTATGCACATCAGTGTATACATGTCAATCCCAATCACCTGAATCAGCACACCACCATCCCCACCCCCCCGCCTTCCCCCCCTTGGTGTCCGTACGTTTGTTCTCTCCATCTGTGTCTCAACTTCTGCCCTGCAAACCAGTTCATCTGTACCATTTTTCTAGATTGCACATACATGCGTTAATATACAATATTTGTTTTTCTCTTTCTGACTTACTTCACTCTGTGTGACAGTCTCTAGATCCATCCATGTCTCAACAAATGACTCAATTTCGTTCCTTTTTATGGCTGAGTAATATTCCATTGTATATATATACCACACCTTTATCCATTCGTCTGTCGATGGACATTTAGGTTGCTTCCATGACCTGGCTATTGTAAATAGTGCTGCAATGAACATTGGGGTGCATGTGTCTTTTTGAATTATGGTTTTCTCTGGGTATATGCCCAGTAGTGGGATTGCTGGAACCTCCTTTGTCCAAAGGACAAAACCCTTTGTCAGTTTTTTAAGGAACCTCCATACTGTTCTCCATAGTGGCTGTATCAATTTACATTCCCACCAACAGTGCAGAGGGTTCCCTTTTCTCCACATCCTCTCCAGCATTTGTTGTTTGTAGATTTTCTGATGATGCCCATTCTAACTGGTGTGAGGTGATACCTCATTGTAGTTTTGATTTGCATTTCTCTAATAATTAGTGATGTTGAGCAGCAATGTGCTTCTTGGCCATCTGTATGTCGTCTTTGGAGAAATGTCTATTTAGGTCTTCTGCCCATTTTTGGATTGGGTTGTTTGTTTCTTTAATATTGAGCTGCATGAGCTGTTTATATATTTTGGAGACTAACCCTTTGTTGATTCGTTTGCAAATATTTTCTCCCATTCTGAGGGTTGTCTTTTCGTCTTGTTTATGGTTTCCTTTGCTGTGCAAAAGCTTTGAAGTTTCATTAGGTCCCATTTGTTTATTTATGTTTTTATTTCCATTACTCTAGGAGGTGGATCAAAAAAGATCTTGCTGTGATTTATGTCAAAGAGTGTTCTTCCTATGTTTTCCTCTAAGAATTTTATAGTGTCTGGTCTTACATTTAGGTCTCGAATCCATTTTGAGTTTATTTTTGTGTATGGTGTTAGGGAGTGTTCTAATTTCATTCTTTTACATGTAGCTGTCCAGTTTTCCCAGCACCACTTATTGAAGAGACTGTCTTTTCTCCATTGTATATCTTTGCCTTCTTTGTCATAGATTAGTTGACCATATGTGCATGGGTTTATCTCTGGGCTTTCTATCTTGTTCCATTGATCTGTGTTTCTGTTTTTGTGCCATTCAGGGAGTCTGATTCCTCCAGCTCCGTTTTTTCCCCTGAAGACTGCTTTGGCTATTCGGGGTCTTTTTTGTCTCCATACAGATTTTAAGATGATTTGTTCTAGTTCTGTAAAAACGCCATTGGTAATTTGATACAGATTGCATTGAATCTGTAGATTGCTTTGGGTAGTATAGTCATTTTCACAATATTGATTCTTCCAATCCAAGAACATGGTGTATCTCTCCATCTCTTGGTATCATCTTTAATTTCTTTCATCAGTGTCTTATAGTTTTCTGCATACAGTTCTTTTGTCTCCTTAGGTCTTTTGTCTCCCTAGGTCTTTTGTCTCCTTAGGTAGGTTTATTCCTAGGTATTTTATTCTTTTTGTTGCAATGGTAAATGGGAGTGTTTCCTTAATTTCTCTTTCAGAGTTTTCATCATTAGTGTATAGGAATGCAAGAGATTTCTGTGCATTAATTTTGTATCCTGCTACTTTACCAAATTCATTGATTAGCTCTAGTAGTCTTCTGGTGGCATTTTTAGGATTCTCTATGTATAGTATCATTTCATCTGCAAACAGTGACAGTTTTACTTCTTTTTTTCCAATTTGTATTCCTTTTATTTCTTTTTCTTCTCTGATTGCCATGGCTAGGACTTCCAAAATTATGTTGAATAATAGTGGTGAGAGTGGACATCCTTGCCTCATTCCTGATCTTAGAGGAAATGCTTTCAGTTTTTCACCATTGAGAATGATGTTTGCTGTAGGTTTGTTGTATATGGCCTTTATTATGTTGAGGTAGATTCCCTCTATGCCCACTTTCTGGAGAGTTTTTATCATAAATGGGTGTTGAATTTTGTTAAAAACTTTTTCTGCATCTACTGAGATGATCATATGGTTTTATTCTTCAACTTGTTAATATGGTGTATCACATTGATTGATTTGCATATACTGAAGAATCCTTGCATCCCTGGGATAAACCCCACTTGATCATGGTGTATGATCCTTTTAATGTGCTGTTGGATTCTGTTTGCTAGTATTTTGTTGAGGATTTTTGCATCTATATTCATCAGTGATATTGGTCTGTAATTTTGTTTTTTTGTAGTATCTTTGTCTGGTTTTGGTATCAGGGTGATGGTGGCCTCATAGAATGAGTTTGGGAGTGTTCCTTCCTCTACAATTTTTTGGAAGAGTTTGAGAAGGATAGGTGTTAGCTCTTCTCTAAATGTTTGATAGAATTCACCTGTGAAGCCATCTGGTCCTGGACTTTTATTTGTTGGAAGATTTTTAATCACAGTTTCAATTTCATTACTTGTGATTGGTCTGTTCATATGTTCTGTTTCTTCCTGGTTCAGTCTTGGAAGGTTATACCTTTCTAAGAATTTGTCTGTTTCTTCCAGGTTGTCCATTTTATTGGCATAGAGTTGCTTGTAGTAGTCCCTTAGGATGCAGATAGGTGCTTCTTATGTACAAGGTTATTTATAAAGTTTTGTGAACCTACCGAGAGTGGATCAAGTCTTTCTGGGCTGTTTGAGGAAGGCCTCTTGGAGGAAGGGCTATTTGAATTGGACTTTGTAGGATGAGTAGGAGTTCGCTAGGCAGAGAAGCAGTGGATGAGAATTTTAGGCAGAGAGACCTAAAAGAAGGCAAGACCTATAAAACTGCATGGTGTTTGGAAATTAGGGAGCAGCTAATGTAGCCAAAGCTGAAAGTATATGGTTGGGTGGAGTGCAGAGGGCAAGAAGTGAAATTATACGATAATAATGATTAACATTTATTGAGTGCTTTCTGTGTATCAGCCATCATACTAAGCATTTTCGGGTTATTCATTTAACCTTTAAAATGTACATATGATGTAGGTACTATTTGCCTCATTTTACTTTTGGGGAAATTGAGGTACAGTAATTAAGTATTGATACTTAGGGAAAAAAACTTTCCCAAGGTGACATAATTAGTAAATGGTGGAGCTGGGATGTGATGCCAGGCAGCTTGACACCAGACCTTGTACCCTTTCCCACTATGCTGTTAGTGTGTGAATATTGTAGATGTCCTGAGGGTTCTCTGTGGACAGGGTTGGGGAGACATATCTTCAGAGAGGAGAAGCCCTCAAAAAGAGGTAAAGGAAGAGGAGTTAGGTGGGGATGGGGGAGGTGGGAGGACATCCCAGGCAAGGAGGAACGCTACTGTCAAAACACAGAGGCCGGAAGGAGTATGTTCCAGAGACACTGGCCTGGCCCATTGGTCTGGGTCAGTTGCCTGGTTCTTTCTGGGACAGCCCAAATGCACATCTTAGCTGGGAGTCCCCAGAGCATCTCTGCTCTCTAGAAAGGTCCCAGAAACTCAAGTCTGCTCAGTTTCTTTTAAGGTACCTTCCTGCTTCTCACTGGCCTAAGAAGAGGTAGTGGGGCATCCAGAGTTTGACAGTGCATGAAAGAAACCCAGAGGTGAATCTTCCCCCCCGTTATGTGTGGTTTTTAAAGTGTGTCTTCTACCAAGCGCTCCTGGGTGAGGACGGGTGCTCTCTGGCAGTGGGATTTAATGAATCCAGCAGTGCCTTGCTCCCCACTTTCAATCCCCGAGGGGTGTTGAGCCGGCTGAGCAGCAGAAGGTGCCAACTGCTCACATTTAAATAAGAGAGACATCAGGCCAGGATAGCAGAGGCCAAAGGGAGATCACTGCCCAAGTGAAATTGAATTCTGTTGGAGTTAAATTGAGGTTCTGAGTTGTCTTTTTACAAACATATTCATTGGTTTGGCTGTCACTTTCATTTAGCAGGCTTTTCATCTGAGCTGTGGCAGGCTGGCCGAGTCACAGCCTCCGCTGCAAAGCCTGAGCCTGGGAAGCTGGGAGCCGGGGTGTGGTGAGGAGAGTGTAAGGAGGAACAAGTCAGAAGGAGGGTCTAGTCTTCAACCTGCCAGCTTATTCTCCCCCGACCTGGCCAAGGAACTGCAAAATCAAAATTATATCATGACACAGAAGACTAAGCATGATGAAGGGTGAAGTCCTGGTTAAGACCCATCAATAGCTGTGTCCACCTGGGTGACTTATTGAGCCCACCGTGCCTCAATTTCCTCATTTGTAAAAAAGGCTTTAAAAATAGCACCGGGCTTCCCTGGTGGCGCAGTGGTTGAGAGTCTGCCTGCCGATGCGGGGAACACGGGTTCGTGCCCCGGTCCGGGAAGATCCCACATGCCGTGGAGCGGCTGGGCCCGTGAGCCATGGCCTCTGAGCCTGCGCATCCGGAGCCTGTGCTCCACAACGGGAGAGACCACAGCAGTGAAAGGCCCATGTACCGCAAAAAAAAAAAAAAAAAAATAGCACCAACGTTCAGATTCCCGGTGAGAGTTGACTGAAATAAATTTGCCAAGTGCTTAACTCAATGATCAGCCAGTAGTAGGTCTTTAGTAAAGGTACATTTTAAAAAATTGTGAATGGTAAACGAGTCCTATGCCAGGACAACTAGAAAGGCACTTGTATTTTATGATACCTGTGTACTGCCATTTCTGAAATTTCACCCTTTGGAATATATTCCTCTTCGAGTCCTTTTTTTTAAAAAAAATTGATTAATTAATTTATTTATTTTTGGCCGCGTTGGGTTTTTATTGCTGTGCACTGGCTTTCTCTAGTTGTGGCGAGCGGAAGCTACTCTTCGTTGCAGTGTGCGGGCTTCTCATTGCAGTGGCTTCTCTTGCTGTGGAGCACGGGCTCTAGGAGCACGGGCTCTAGGAGCATGGGCTTCAGTAGTTGTGGCACATGGGCTCAGTAGTTGTGGCACATGGGCTTCAGTAGTTGTGGCACGTGGACTCAGCAGTTGTGGCTCGCGGGCTCTAGAGTGCAGGCTCAGTAGTGGCGGCTCATGGGCTTAGTCGCTCTGCGGCATGTGGGATCTTCCTGGACCTGGGCTCGAACCCATGTGCCCTGCATTGGCAGGTGGATTCTCAACCACTGTGCCACCAGGGAAGCCCTTTGAGTCTTTTTTTTTTTAAAGTCACATCTGCTTGGGAGGGAGACTTGAGTCAGTAGCCGAACGAGGCCGAGAGAACTAGTTGACCGTGTCATGGAGGGGCAGAGAGTTAGGGAGGGTGGGAGAGGTTGATGCAGATGGGGAAGGGGAGACAAACCTTACAGTTCTGTGGAGACAGGGCCTTGGGTAGTAATAATAAAGCGTGGTGGTGGCCAGATTAGGAAGATGAGAACAGGGCTATAGGGGTTCCCTCGTGGGTTTGTAAGGCTTTACGTAGAAAATGGCATTGAGGTTTGGCGAACTGAAGATATAGTTCTAAGCCTTGAGGGATGGTCATCAGGGAAAAGTGATGAGTTTTGGATGGTCTGAGGAACAGGTGTGGAAGAAGGAGGTAGCGTTTTGGTGGTAAGTGCTCCTTTTTCTTCCAAGGGTGGCTGTTAATGGCGCTGGTGCACAGGGGATGACTTGAACGATGCCAAGGTGGAAAAGGCAGCTGGCAGAGCTGAGATCCTCGGACTTGCTTCCCGATCATGGCCGAGAGGGTCAGGTCTAGGCAGTCCTCTTGATCCTGGCTTTGAGACCTTGGACAAGTGCCTTCTGCTCCCTGGGCCTTTGTTCCCATGTAATTCAGGAAGCAAATGATAACCAAGGCCAAGCTGGTGACCGAGGGCATCAGAGGGGCCAGGTGCTTCTGTCTCATTTCTGTCGCCTCACTCCTCACCTTCCCCCAGCCGTCAAGCCTGGGGAGGCACTTGAGTTTGTGACCCTGAAATAGACTGATCAGACGATGTCTGAGGTCCCTGTGCGCTCTACTGCGCCAGTAGTCTGATGCCCAACTACAAGCACCCTCAGCTCTTAACTTGAGGGTTCCTAATCTGGAGTCCTCTGAGCCATAAGCCTTCATGGGACAGAATTTAGGGGGTTCCTGAACTTATATGGAATAGAAGAAAATCGTATCTTCATTTTCATAAACTTCTAATTGAAATGTAGTTTTCCCCTCACTTATGAATCTAGGTGACAAACCATAGTCGTATTGGCAATACCTACCTACCTGCTCTGTCAGCTATAGAAGTAGAATATTTTCATATTACAATGCTGGCTCCCAGTTTGCATGTCCTTGTATAGCCCCCCCTGCCAAATCTGGGCTGGGCTGGTGATGCACTCTAACCAGTAGAACGTAGCAGACATGTTGTATCTGTCTTGGACTTAACCTTAAGACAGCCTGGCAGCTTTGACTTTTGTACTTTTGGGGGGCCCTGCAAAACCATATGAAACATCTGGCCACACTGCTGGGGAGATCACGTGGATAGGCTTAGTGAGAGGAGGGGCCCTAGACTACATGGAAAAAGAACGCCCTACCATCCCGGGGCCCTAAATGAACTCAGCCTTCCAGCTGTCCTCACCAGGAGGCAAGATACGAGAGGCAGCTCTCTGGAATGTTAATTCCAGCCCCCAGATGAGTACAGCCCTAGCTGCCATCAGGTGAAACAGAAGAACCACCCAGCCAAGCCTAGTCCATCCACAGACTTGGGAGCTATATTAAAATGGTTTTCATTTTTAAGCCATTAAGTTTGGGAATGGTTTCTATGCAGCACTAGGCAACTGAAATGGAGCCTTATAGTTTTACTTGATAGAACTCAATTGAGTCCCAAAGCGTCTGTACCCATCTGAATGCCCACCTTCACAGGTGTTTGACATCCTTCAGGAGCCAGTAGGGTGTGCCCACCACTTAAGATGTCCCAAATGAAGACATGATAAAAGGTGTGCCTGGTGAACTATTAGTTGGCAAGTATTCCTTCAACCCAGCTGTCCTGCTGCCCAATGTGAGGAGGACCTGCAGTTCCTAGGATACTTAGACTTTGGTTGGAGAAGGAGATTGTTTCCGGCCATGTGAGATAAATGCATAATAGGAAGTCCAGGCAGAAGGTGTGACTGGGGCTTAGTGAAGGGGCTTTACCCTGACCTCCACCAGGAAAGGCCTTGACAGGAGTGGAGGCTTGAGACTGACTTTGAAGCAAGAGCAAAATTTGGAGTAGTTGAAGAAAGTGGGGAAGGTATTCACAGCAGGACAAGAGCTATGAGCAAATCCACAGGCCAAGGCTGGGAGGGTTAATTTTATGTGTCAGTGTGGCTGGAATGCAGTGCCGATATTTGATGAAACCTTATCCTGGATGTTTGTGAGGGTGCTTTGGGGATGAGATTTACACATAGTGGACTTTGAGTAAAGCAGATTGTCCTCCCCAATGTGGGTGGGCCTCAACTAATCAGGTGAAAGGCTGCCCACCCCTGAGCAAGAGGGAATTCTCCAGCAGACGGCCTTCAGACTTTGCAACGCCTGCTTTTCCTAGTTCTCTAGCAGACTGCCTTTGGATTCAAACTGCAGCTCTTTCCTGAGTCTCTGGCCTACTGGCTTCGCTCATCAGGTTTTAGACTCACCAGTCCTCCTGAATCACATGAGCCAGTTCCTTAAAGTAAATCTTTCTCTGTGTATACATACAGATCATATTGGTTCTGTTTCTCTGGAGAACCTGAGTAACAGAGTGAAGGGGGTATTGGTAATAGAGAAGAGCTCTGAGCAAATTCACAGGCCAAGGCCAAGCTTGTTCAGAGTTCAGTGAACTCTGGGGATTTGTCTTGGTCAATGGGGCGAGTTTTATGGGGCCTTAGAGGTCTTAGGGACCCATCAATAGGGGTCTGGGTGCTAGGAGTTTGAGTTTTTTCTTTGGGTAGGGAGAACAATGGAAGGTTTGAATAGTTCAAATTTAATAAACATTCAGGGGCTTCCCTGGTGGCACAGTGGTTGGGAGTCCGCCTGCTGATGCAGGGGACACGGGTTTGTGCCCCGGTCCAGGAAGATCCCACATGCCGTGGAGTGGCTGGGCCCGTGAGCCATGGCCGCTGAGCCTGCGCGTCCGGAGCCTGTGCTCCGCCACGGGAGAGACCACAACAGTGAGAGGCCCGCGTACCGCAAAAAAAAAAAAATTCAGTGGATGCCCAATTTCCCCTCCATTTCTATTCTTATGTTCCAGATTATTCTATCATCTGCCTTTCCTCTCTGGTCAGCCAAAATGATCATGTTTAACCATCAAGTCATCCCTGGGATCCTGGAGCCCCAATTTTCTTTATGAAATCCCAGGGTGACCTTGGGGGGAGGTGAATAAAGAGTGGGGCTGTGAATGCAGAGGAGGTGGGCTCTCCCTTCCCAAAGCAACAGCTTGCCACCATCCAGGAAAGACAGTTTGGTGGGACCTTGCTCTGGTCTTGAGGTATATTTTCCCTACTAACTCCTTATTTGACAAAGCTATTGAAAGGCTGAGGGCATTGTGGATGAGAGCTTCCATGATGAGAATGAAAAGGAAGCAGAGAGCATATGCATGAAAAAGTGATTTGGGTCTCATTTTGTGTCTTAGGCATTAGCTCGCTCTGGGCTGTAGATTTCAGTGGGTGACAGTAATTGCAAAATTTTTCAAGATGTTAGTTTTATTTTGTTTCGTTTAGAAATTCTAGCTTGTCCTTTTCCTGTCCTTAGCGAAGTTTTCCTGTCCTTTGCGAAGTTTCTGTATTTATTCATTCATTCATTTTTTTTTTTTTTTTTTTTGCGGTACGCGGGCCTCTCACTGTTGGGGCCTCTCCCGTTGCGGAGCACAGGCTCCGGACGTGCAGGCTCAGCGGCCATGGCTCACGGGCCCAGCCGCTCCGTGGCATGTGGGATCCTCCCAAACCGGGGCACAAACCCGCATCCCCTGCATCGGCAGGCGGACTCTCAACCACTGCGCCACCAGGGAAGCCCCATTCATTCATTTTTGATCCATTCATCCTATATTGAATGAACCCCTGTGTAAAATTTATTGGGGGACCATAACGTCAGTCTCTTCTCTGCCCTGAAGGAGTGGGAAACCCAGAGTTAGGGGCGAGGGAGGAGTTCCAGGCTTTGCAGGAAAATGTTTGCGGGGTTTATTTCTAATGGCCTCAGGGGCCAGGCAGAGGGGGATTCACCCTTTTGAATCAATGCTTGTCTATAATTTAGAGAACCTGGGGGGAGATTCTCTCTTGCAGCCTGAAGTTCTCTTTGAGGTCTGACATCAGCAAGAGGCTGATTTTATCTGGGGAAACAAGCCCCTTATCCAAAGGAGATAACAGCTGTGAGCAAAATTCCCCCAATGCTGGCCCTGTTGACTTACATTTCAAAGGAGAACAATTTCAACATGGAGCTGCACTTTCCCTCGAGCTGCTAATGCAATAAAATAGCTATAAGCTGCAAAAACTCTTTCAACTTGGCACATATTAAACCTTTCTGAGGTAGTGCTTTGATTTTTAATTTTACGCTTTTGGCAGGCAATCAGAGTCCTTAATAGTATGGAGGCCAGAGGGAGAGTGTTTCAAAACAGTGAGGATCTTATTATCGTGTGCAATTAATGAATAATTATTAAAACCCAGAAATAGCTGGAAGAGAAGGAAGAGGTGGCAGAGTGATCCTCTGGTTTCGGGCCTCTAATGAAACCTCCAGAAAGGAGAAATATGATATACAGTTTCATGCAATTACATCTTCCACTTTTCCCCCACTGGAAGATCAGTAATTTAAGAAGAGAAAAAAAATGTCCATCACTTAAAAAGAAAAGGTCATTGGCTGATGCATGTGTTCAGTGTGATTTTCAGCATCTGCGGTGTAATTACACTTAAAATAATAGAATAATGATAACAACAGTGACGACCGTGGAGCACCTGCTCCTGGAATCGATTCCTGAGAGAGTGCGGCAGCAGAGCTGGGGCTTGTCGGAGCCACCAGTGAGAACGGTTCAGTTGTTGAACAAACTCAGCGCATGTGCAGCTGTCCTAAAGAGAGCCCGTGTGCGCACCTCTTCTGAACACACGTCCCCTGGCCGCTGTCATTTCCAGGTCCAATTCTGTCAGCTCCTGGCCATCAGCATCTCTCCTCTGTAGGTCTCAGCCCCACCGTTTCCTTTTTGACTCAGCTCTGGAAAACGCTGTCATCTGTCAAATGGCTGTTTATGGTTCAAACGCCGGCCTGCTGAGGGGGCCTGTCGCCGGCTGGCATATGGGCTCACGGGCCACCGCTAAGCAGGTACCTCTGGGACGGCTGCTGCTTCTCTGCATCCCAGCATCCCGGGAAACGGAACGGCGGGCTTGTGGGCTTCCAGACCACGGCCCGCGCAGGTGTTCATTTCTCGGCCACATGGGCCGCTGAGCACATCGGGGGTCAGCTCACCTTTAAGCAGCCGTTAGCTCCTTCCACTGCTAAGCCGGGCGGTGCCCGGGGAGAGCAGGTGGAATCCACGAGCGCTTGTGATGACATTTTCCTGGCAGGAGGTAGCTCATTCCTTAGGGCCTCTGTGCAGGGCTGGGTTTTCGTGATTGATCTCTCAGGGGTGTTTCAGGAGGCCCGCCAGCATCACAGGGGCCAAATGGGGCTTCAAAATAAATAAATAGATGGATAAACGAATAGATAGGGATAGGGGTGCTGTTGCTTGAGAGTGGTGACAGATGTTTTCCATTGTGTGCCATTGTACAAAGGGCTCTTGGGATGTTTTCTTTGAAATTCAGCTGTGGGAGGACGTATGACAGCAGATGATGGATTTGAGGTACACAGGCCATGGGATTCTTAGAGGTCAGAAGTGCTGTACTCCGCTCAGATGGTAGGAATGGGGGTGGAAGGGAAGAGGTATATTCATTTTTCCTCTTTGTTGCCTCTGCCCGCTGCCACTCTAGTCCCGCCAAGCACTTGCCCGGATCAAAACAGCAAGAGCTGCTCTTGACTGAGCACTGACTGTATGCCAAGCCCTGTGCTGTGTGCTTCGTATGCATTAGCTCGTGGAAAACTTGGAGAAGGATGGTATGAGCCCAGTTGTTACAGATGGGAAAACTGAGCCTAGAGGGGTGAAGTCACTTGTATAAAGTCGTGTAGTTAGAAACCGAGGGGGAATTCCCTGGCGGTCCAGTGGATGGGACTCTGTGCTTTCACTGCCAGGGCCCTGGGTTTGATCCCTGGTGGGGGAACTAAGGTCCCACAAGCCATGCCACAAAAGAAAGAAGGAAAGAAAAGAAAGGGAAAAAAGAAACCGGGGGTGCCACTGGATTTGGAACCTAGGTCTCGTGTAATTTTTAAACCAATGTGCAGTCTCTATGCTAATTGGCTTCTCAGGCAGAGATGCAGCCTGCTTCTTGCAGCCTCCCTGTAGCAGGGGGAGCTTCTGGTGCCCTGAATGCCAGCGGCCTTGAGGTTTCTCAGTGAGTATAGATGCTCATTCCCAGTCAGAATCACTGCAGCCCCATCCTACTGGGGCCCCGTCACCGCTCTCTGCCAAGGTACCCTCTATTCTTGCTCTGCCACTGACACGCTCAAGACGAGTGTGTTGGGTCCCAGCCCTCCTGTCCTACCACCCTGACAGGAGGAGGGCCATACCTTTCAGCCTGGTCTTGGAGGCCCTTCCTTTGTGTCCTTGTTCTGGAGTCCCTGTCCAGAGTCACCTCTGGCTACACAAGCCAGATTGACCTTCCAGCTTTGTAATTTCGTGCAAGCCCTGCTTCCTTGTTCTACAGTGCTGTGCCCCCTTTCTTCTGCTCTACCCTCATCTCTACCTGGCACCTGTCTGTTCACTCTTGAAGACTTGGTTTAAACATCCCTTGCCAGGAAAGTCTTTCCTGTTTTTGCGAGACTCCGAGACTCTGTTAGCAATTCTGTTACAACTCCGTGCATTCGTAGTAACAGTCTGGCTACCTGCCTCCCCCATTCTCACTGGACTGTTGAAAACATGGGAATACTTCACCCCTTTGGTCACAGACCCTCTGTCAGGTCCACACAGAGACTAAATGCTTATCTGACCCTTGTGGTTTGTTCTTTTCTTTTGCTCAGTGCTAACTGGTCCAGAATGGACTTGGCTTCAGTATCAAAGCTATCGGATCACCCAAGTGTTCTAGACATAGCCATCATGCAGGAACATTCTGGATCAATTAAGATAACGTTAACTGCTGTAACAGACAACTCCAAAATGTAACATGTATGATGGCTTGATGGAAGTTTATGTCTCACTCATGAAAACATCCAAAGTAGGTGTTCCTGATGGTCAGGGGACATCCCCAAGTGATGACGCACAAATCCAGAATCTTCCTCCCTCGGGGCTCTGCCATAGTCTGTAGTCAGTGCATGGCTCCCAGGGTTGCTGAGTTCATCTGAATCAGGATGGCAGGAGGAGTAAGGGTGTGGAGTACCAGGTGTGGGCATCTTCCAGGGCCAGTACTGGAGGGCCTGCAGTCACTTCCGTCTTCATTCTATTGCTGCCAGATCACATGGCCATGCCCGATCTCCAGGGAGGCTGATAAATGTAGTTCCTTCTGGGCCAGTTAGCCAGTGTGTGCCACACTATTTACTTCACCATAGCACAGTCTGCGGGATCTTGAAGCACCCAACTTCCTACATTCCGAGTCTGGGCAAAGTACCCTTAATTCATTTCAGGAGAACATGGTGCAAGTAAAGGGCGGCAGACGCACTGGCTTCTAGATGTGTTAAGGCCTCTTTACTTGGCTGTCAAAGATTCCCAACCATGTCAAGGGGTGAAGATTGTTGGCCAAGTTGAGAGTAACTCAGGTAAAGCGCTCTTTCCCAGTGCTCTCTTCTGAAAACAGTAACAGTCTATCACTTGATTGAGTTTTTAACTCAAGTGACCAAGCAAGTGCAAGTTTAGGTGAGAAATCAGTAAGCCTCAGAACACTGGGGAGAGACTAAGCCATTTACATATCTCAGCTTGGCTCAGTTAAGGGTCTCCATCCACCTCTTGGTTGTTATGACCAATTTCCTTTGATGAAATTGCCCTGAAAGCTGCTTGAAGACCTAATGTACTGATTTGTAAAAACAGGAGCTTCCTTCAAGACATGGCTCAAAGCACCCCTCCTCCAAGAAAGGCTTTTATCTAGTAAAGCCATTCTGCCATCAGAACACCCAGGCTCCTTGTGGCCTCAGCACGTGGGACCTGAGTTATATATAGTATCAATTATTGAAATTGAACTTGCATTTGTTCTAAGTAATGTCCTTCCTTGGGCATCTACAAGTAGCAAGTACATTTCTTTTCCTCAGGGGCAATTAGTGACGTGTGTAATTTGAGGCATCCCATTTATCATGCTGAATCAACTGATGCCCCATGACTCAAACTGAGCTGCTCATCTACAAACATACTTACATGGCAGAATGACCAGCCTGAAGGCACACTGAGTTTCATCTCCCTTTGCCCAGAAGCTCATTCTGCTCATGGTTGCTCTAGTGTCTCTCTCCATCCACCCAAGGTTGCAGTGCCCTGTATTGACTTTCCTAAATCACCATGGCCAAGCTCCAAGAAACAACACCCAAACCTCCTCTTCATCTTCCTCAGCATTCCTTCCTTCCTAGAGTCAAATTACAGTTTGCTCTCCATCTTAGGAACTTCCCGTGAACCCAGGTGTCTCTTTCCTTCAAGTTCCAGCTCCTTTGATCCCCCCACCAGTCTTGGTTGGTTTCTTCTTTGCTGACGTGAGAGGTGCATTTTTAATTTCCTGACCCTGTGGTTTTTATCAGGTTCTGTTCTAATTAGTTCCTACAAGGAAATCGTTGCTTACTCCAAGGCACCAGGATGCTCTTCTAATGCTTGCTTCTAAATGCTATCTTTCACACTTAGATCTGTAATTCTTCTGGAATTGATTTTCGTGTATGGTTTCAGGTTAGGCACAAGATTTATTTTTGCCATTTGGAGATCCAGTCGACCATGTATTGAAAAGTCCATTCTTTACCTGCTTCCCCGAAGTGTCCCTTTGTTATAAATCAGGTGACCATATATGTGTATATGTGTGTATCTGAATCCTCTGTTCTGTTTTTTTGGTGAGTTTATCTATTCTTGTGCTACTATCACATGGTCTTAAGTGTTATAATAGGTCATGATAGCTTGTAGTATAAGTCTTATCTTTGCTCCTCATCTTCAAGATTATGTTGGCTAATCTTACCCCTTTGCATTTCTATATAAATTTTAGAATCAGCTCGTAAATGTCTACAAAATATCTGCTGGGATTTTGATTGATTTTAAATTAATTTGCAGGGAATTTATATCTTTATAACATTGAATTTATTTATTTAAGCTTTCTTTAATTTCTCTCATTAATGTTTTATAATTTTTAGTGTAGAGGTCTTGCTGATTTTTTTTTAGATTTATTCCTAAGTATTGATTTTTTAAAATGCTATTGCCAATTATCCATTTAAAAATTGACTTTACGTCCAGGGACTTTGCAAAATTCATTTATTAATTTGAGTAGTTTCTCTGTAGATGCTTTTGGATTTTCTGTATATAGTCATGTAGTCTGTGAATAAGAGTTTCATTTCTTCTTCAATCATTTTGTTTATTTTTCTTGTCTTGTTGCACTTGCTACCTGCTCCAGCTTTGTCACACTCCAAATAGATAACAAACATGTCTGTAAAACTTTTTTTTTAAACTCCCCTATTGTGTGAGATTTTCTATGTGCTGCCGTATCCACCCAGAAAAATCTTACCTAACTTCATTTTGCTTAGGTAAATCTCATGCCCATTTCATACTTCAGCTTAAACTCCTCCTTCAGGCAGATTTCATTGATCCCTCTGAGACCGGGTGTAGGGAGTGGGAATTGTCTATCATCTGAGGTAATTAAGAACAGCCCTGAGGACATAAGCTGAAATTGCTTATTTATGAGTTTGTCTCCTCTGTTGAACTTCAAAGGCAGAAACTCTCCCATGTTCATTACTATATCACCACCACTTAGCACAGGGCATGGTGTACCATAAGCACTGCATAAATGTTAGCCTATCATCATGCTTGTCCTTACCCTAATCCTTGTCTTCCTCCTCCACATTCTCATCTAGATACTGAAGCATGGCCCTCATCAGTATCAGGGTCCATTGAAGTCGCTGAGTTACTTGTCTTTGCCACTAGCCCATGATGTCTTCAAGGGTAAACATCTTATCTTTTATGCTTATATCCCCAGGGTTTCACACAGTGCCTGCCTCTTAATAGACCCCTAACAAAGGTGTGAGAGAGTAAATTAGTGAATAACTAAATGAACTGGTGGGTGAGTGTTCTTGCTGTATGAAACAGGTCCATACAGAATGACATGAGCAGCAACTTATGGTACCCATACTGCAAAATTATAAGCTGAAAGCCAAAACTGATGCCTTAGTTCAGTGTGAATTTCCCTTTGTCCAGAAGCTCCTCTTGGCTCTCAATTCTTCTCGATCTCTCTTCACCCATCCAAAGTTGCACTGTCCAGGGTGGCTGTGTTAAGTCATCATTTTAAGCTCCAAGAGCTCCAAAAAACCCAGGTAATTTTCTTGCTCCAAGAATCAAGACTGCTTATCTTCATTAAAAAAAAAAATCTTCTGGGCTTCCCTGGTGGCGCAGTGGTTGAGAGTCCACCTGCCGATGCAGGGGACGCGGGTTCGTGCCCCGGTCCGGGAAGATCCCACATGCCGCGGAGCGGCTGGGCCCGTGAGCCATGGCCGCTGAGCCTGCGCGTCCGGAGCCTGTGCTCCGCAGCGGGAGAGGCCACAGCAGTGAGAGGCCCACGTACTGCAAAAAAACAACAACAAAAACAAAACAAATCTTCTTTGGTGTTCTTTCCCCCCGAGAATTTAAGTCTGCTCTTTATCCTGGGACCTCTCCCTGAACCCACGCATCACCTCCCTTCCCGGCTCTCCTCATTTTCCCCTCTACCCACCCCAGTCCTGTTGCTTTGCTGTTTCAAAACCCGAGAGGTGCCTTCTTAAGTTCTCAAATCATGGATTTAATCGCATCTGCGGGAACCTGGAAAGAGATTTGGGAAAGACGTGTTTTTCATGATTTGTCATCAGGAGCTGTGATAACTCAGCCATGATCTCACCACCCAGAGACCTGCACTGAAAGCAGAATGAAATTCTGCTCGGCAGTCCCCCGGAATACCTCATCTCCAACAGGCAGGTGACTTTCCTTCCGTCAGCCTCACCTGGAGGCCTGCTCCATCTTTGGTGTTATCTTCAACTTTCATGCCTTTCTCGAAGGCATCATTGCACATCTCCCTCCCATCTGGAAAGGGTGGGCCGTCGCACTGAGATGGGCCAGGCAGCGGGGCAGCTCCTGACAGAGTCTGCTCTGTTGTAGAGTGGCCTGAGGTGTGTTAATGCTAGCTGACTAGAGAATTGCAGGGAGGCGGGTAGGGCCAATTAACCAGTGAGATCAGGCCCTTGCAGATGCCAACTCCTGCTCCAGGCCTGGTAAGTCACTCATTGTAACTGCATTTCCCCATTCCCCTCTCACTCCAAATAAACACATCTGCCCAGCCTGGGGGATCAGTTGCTTGCTTCTCCCTGTAGCAATATCTCTATTTAATTCAAATCTTGCTTCTTAGAGGTTCATTTCTAAGCCACTGTTTTGACCTGGGCCAGGACTAGGGTAAGGCAAGTGAGGCAGCTAGGATGGAAAATTTAACGAGGCTCTCACGCTCAGGTGCTGACTCTGCACTTGCCCGTCCCCAAGAGCCAGTGCCTCCTTAAATTTTGTGCCCTAGGCACCTCCCTTGTCTCATCCCAGTCCCAGCCTTGGTTTTGACCCAAATGTTTTAAGCAGGTGATCCTTCAACACAGATTAAATAATCATGGTGAGATTCACAGAAATTCAGAAAGCGCCCCCCCAAACCTTTCCTGTGATCTTTCTACGGAACCGTGGTTTTGTCAGTCCATGTCTGCCCCTCCCTCTTTCTAGCCAGGTAAGAGCCACTGTTTGTTGAGAGTTTGGTATATGTTTGGTTCGGAGCTAGGTCTGCTCTCAATTTTTATTTTTCATTCTCCCAATAACCCTGTGAGGTTGTTGGTGTTATATTCCAGTTTGCAGATGAGAAAACGGGCTAGAAGAGCTTGTTCTTTGCCCAGCTGGAAGGGGGCACAGCCAGGATTTGGTCCAGATCTCCCTACTTCCCAGCACGCTGTACTCATCGAGCTGCCCTGACACCCGAGAGGGCGTCTGTCACCACACAGGGTGAAGCCTTTGAGGTTTTCAGTGGCAGGGATTTGAGTGTAGGGGAAGGCAGGGGGGAGAGAGCCCCCAGGGGCCCAAGAAAAGAGTGTAGAGAGGAGATTCTGGAGGTAAGGCCAACGGGAGGGTTGAAGAAGCTCCACCGTCCACTTCAACCTGTTCATGGTGGACTTTAGTGTGGGCCACAGAGGATGGGGCTGGATCAGGCTGAGCCTCCACAGGTCCCTTTGGCAGGGGGTAGCCTTCCCTATGCCAGGCACCCTGCTCCACACCTCCCCTCTACCTGGCAGCATCCTTGCCCTATAATGGAGCCTGTCTAAGCGCTCTGGTATTTGCGGTGTCCCTGTGCCTTCGCTCAACGCAATGTCACTCTGCAGTTTCTCGGCGCCTGTTCCTGTCCTCCCCTCCTGGATTTCCTTTTCCTCCTTTTCAACCAGCAAAATCCTACTTCTTCCCCAAGGCCCATTGGGAGTATCGCCTCTCTAAGAAACCCCCTTCAGCTTTTCACTGTCCCCCGGCCTTCTGCAGAATGAAATAGTTCTCTCTGGCCATGGGTCTTCATTCTTCCAGTTTTGTAGGATCTCCTGTTGTAGGGTTGTCTGTCTCTGAATGCAAGTCAATTTCTGATCCCGTACGAGCTCCTTGAGGGCAGACACTGGGCTTCTTCACTGCTTTTCTGCAGCGTTCCAATGCTACCATGCATCATTCTAGGATTTCTTTTACTACCTTCCCAGAGAATATTCTGGTTTTCCCCATAAAGTTGTTTTAAAGAATCAAAGCACATAGGAGTATATAAAGTGGAAACTGAAGCTTCCTTCTCCTCTCCCAGTTCTGTTGCCCCGTGATGTCCACTGTGGAACCTGATGCCTCTTTTTCCAGAGGTTTCTCTATAGGAACACAAATGCACAGAAACACATCCATCCATAGACACACTTCTTTAATTTTTTTTTTCCAGTAGCACAAACTATGCATATGTTTTGTGGATTCCTTTTTTTCTACTTAACAGTGCAATGTAATCTTGGGTCCATTTCAGTGCATACAGAATTGTCTCATTTGTTTAACAGCTATGGGTGGATGTACCATAATTATTAAGCATCTTCTGTTGCTGGATATTTGGGTTGTAAGAATTTTTCCTGGCAGCAGAATTCCTTGTACTACAATATTTGTACGTTTGACTAAGTATTTTTATGGCTTAGAGTCCTAGCGATGGAGTTCCTGGGGAAAATAGTACGTGCCTTTGGATTTTGGAGGATATTACCCAGCTGCCTCCTGGGAGTTGAGCAGATTTTCCCTTTGAACCGTGAGTAGGAATGCCTCCACCCCATCTCCGTACTGGAACCTTACCGATATCGTATATACCAATCTTTCAAACCGTTGTGAAGGGCAAAAATGAGATCTAATTGTGGTTCTGATTTACATTTTTTTCATACGTTGGTAAAGTTAATTATTTTTTGGTATATTTATTGCCATTAATTTTGCCTATTGCTATCCTTTATCTACCTTTCTTTTGCACCGCTAATCTTTTTCTGTTGGTTTCTTTTGTTTATTTATTTATTTACTGGGTTGCGTTGGGTCCTCACTGCTGCGCGCGGGCTTTTCTCTAGTTGCGGTGAGCGGGGGCTTCTCATTGTAGTGGCTTCTCTTGTGCAGTAGTTGTGGCGCACGGGCTCGGTAGTTGTGGTGCACGGGCTTAGTTGCTCCAGGGCATGGGGTATCCTCCTGGACCAGGGATTGAACCTGTGTCCCCTGCATTGGCGGGCGGATTCTCAACCACTGCGCCACCAGGGAAGTTCCTTTCTGTTGATTTCTTAAGACCTCTTTTTATATTGGGTAATTTTATATTCAGCATTTGTTTGTTATATGTACAGGAAATATTTCCCCCAGTTTATCTTTTCATTTGTTCATTGAGTTATTATTATTACTTTTAATGAAAGCTTTTTAAATCCTTTCTAAAAGTTCAGGTTCTCTTTACTGTAAAATATGAGTGTAAGCTTTGAACTTGAACCTGAGTTCAAACCCAGGTCACACAGCTTTCTCTCTGCACGTGCCCAAGTCCCTTAACCTCTCTGAGCCTCGGGGTCCTCATCTGTTCTTAGAAGTAACACTGGGAATAAATCAGACAATGGCCCTGAGTAAGCATTGACAAAAATGGTTGGAATTTGGCTTCCCTGGTGGCACAGTGGTTGGGAGTCCGCCTGCCGATGCAGGGGACACGGGTTCGTGCCCCGGTCCGGGAGGATCCCACATGCCGCGGAGCGGCTGGGCCCGTGAGCCATGGCCGCTGAGCCTGCGCGTCTGGAGCCTGTGCTCCGCAGCGGGAGAGCCCACAACAGTGAGAGGCCCGCGTACCGCAAAAAAAAAAAAAAAAAAAAAAGAAAGAAAAAGAAAAATGGTTGGAATTAACAGAGAAGCACCTCTGGAAGCCGGCAGTAGGCTCTCTCTGGTTTGACGCTGCCCCACGCCCCCTCTACTACCTACTGTGTTTCTTCTCTCAAACTCTCGTCCTTGGTCAGGGGTGGCGGTTGGTTCCCTTTAAATATACCCTTCCTTTACCCACCCTGGAAAAATCCAGGTGAGAAGATTCTGGCTCTCTCCTCCTTGATTCATCAGGAAAGTGAAAAAAGAAGGCATTCCTTAAGTTAGCTGTCTGTTCCCCTAGCTAGGCCATGTGGCACCTGACAGAGGTCACCCCGGCGTTCTCCCAGTCCCATCGCTGAAACTTACTAAACCTCACCATTTCAGCCTTAGATCAATTTGCTGGATTTTCATTTCGTTTTCCAGTTGTTCCTTCCCTCTTTCACGCAGACTCGTAATTTCAGAGGCTGTAGTATAATTTCGAGATGTTGCTTTAGAAGCATTACAAAACATTAAAGTACATTTAAGCCTTGAATTGTCACTTAAGATTATTGCAGGAAATGAGGGCTTTCTGGATCATAAATGTGACAATAGATTGAGAACACAGCTTCTATTATGGCTAAGTGGGGACAAAGAGGAAAGCAGTGTTGAGTACACAGGCAGTTCTTGGTGGGTGCTAAGGAACCCAGGGAAATGGAGGCTGCCGCTGGAGGATGGGGGCTGGCCTGGGTGGGAAACTTGGGAGGGGGATATACCATCCCCAGGGCAGAGGCACACAGAGCACCCTCCCTACCTGAGAAGCATACTGGGCCCGCTCTGGGCTTTGGGGGCACAGACTCTGGGCCTGTCTGGGTTTTAGGATCATCTGCCACCCCACTCCATCTTCCCCTACCTTTATCTCCTCTCTGTCTTTAGGATCACCCTCTCCCGGCCTGGCAATGCCTTTAATAGCCGGCTTCACTTAACGCCAGGCTGTCTGCCCACGCTGCTGAGTTCCCCTGGAACTTTAGAAGGTGGGAGGGAGGTCAAGAGCGCCAACAGCCCCTGGACCAGTATGTGGGTGTTAAGGGGGCCCTGCCCCGCGTGTCTCTTTGATTCGGGGCAGGGTCAGCTAAGAGCGCCCGCGGAGCTCCCCGGGAGCCTGCAGGTGTTGCAACCAGAGGGGCATCCCACAGTGGCACAGCAGCCGCCCACTGGCTGGAGCGCCCCGAGTAGGCGGCCGCACTCTCCAAGTTCCCCTGGGGCGTGGTCCCACTTGCGTCTCTGCTGTGATAGGCTGGCTGCTGTACCCCACCGTGTACTTTCCCGGGGTGCTGGGTTTCTGACACGGGTTCTGCAGCCCAGCAGACTTTCTTATGAACTTGAGGCCCACTCAGCCAGACAATAAGTCACTGCGGGACACACACAGACCATCTCCTACACAGGGCTCAGCGCCTCCTTGCAACAGGATTGGGACACGTGTGTCCTCAGCAGCCAGCCGCGGTGGCAGCAGTTTCAGGCACTGGGCAGGACGGCCGAGGAAGCCAGTGAAAGATTGGGGCAAGCGCGAGCGTGTCTCTGCAGCAGGCTGCTCACGCGCTTGGTCGCGGTGAGCTGGAGCAGGTCTCCAGGCCTCGGCACCTCTGAGCGCTGTCCCAGCGGGGAAGGGGGAACTGACCTCCTTGCGTCCAGCGTCCAGGGGCTGAACCCTGTGGTGGCAACGTTAGCCCCATTTTACAGATGAAGCACAGAGAAGTCAAGGAAGCAGGGTGGAGGATGCACAGGCCGGAGGGAGACGAGCTCCGGGCTCTGTCACTGTAGGTGTCCCAGATGCTCGATCACCTGAACACCCAACAGCCTTCAGACTCCAGCCCTTGCCCAAGTGAGACCAGGGGCTCTTAAGACCCCCTTGCGTGGCTGATGCCTTTCCTGGTGGGTGGGGAGGGACGGGGCACACTCCTGTCCCCTCTGTGAATGCAGTGTACGGCTGCCTTGTCGTCCTGCAGTTCCCTTGGAACCCTTGCCCTGCCATCCCGCCACTCTCTGTCCATAAGATGTCCCGCTCTGCATCCTCAGCCTCTACGTGGGCCAGAGTCCCATGGCCCCGGCCGGCACAGGGGCTGGGGCAGGCAGTGCCTGGCCCCGGTGTGTTCTGACTAAGTGGCTGAATCGTGCCTCGTCATTTCAGCCCTTGTTCAGATGCGATGGCCCTTCACCCCTGCCATCAGCTGACGGTGTCCCGCTGTCTAGTTGAGTTCACGTATCCCTTTAGGGCAGGGACCAGTTCTGCTCGCTCTAGACTCTGCCGTATACGTACAGTGCTGCTTAGAGAGGATATCAGGGGCCTTTGGCCAGGGCACTGCTCAGGGCCCTCCTGAGCCAGGCACAGCCTCGTTCTGGTCCTTAGAAACCCTTAAGCGCTTGGTGCCCGGGGGCCAGTTGTCCAGCTGGAGATGTCTCAAGAGTTTCCCAGGTGCTAGGGAGCAAGTGGCCTGCTGTCCTGTGCGGGAACCCCTCCCCCGAGATCACCTGTTCCCTCCTGAGCCCGGAGGCCCCAGCTCGCTACACAGCTGGTCCTGTGATGTTGGCAGTAGGGCCTCAGATGAGTAGGCCCTTTGGGTTGGAGGTTTTCCCAGGATGGGTGCTGATGCTCCGCACCGGGGTTTCCCAATGCCTTTTGGCTGATGACACAGTCATGCAAGGGACATTCTGGGGAGGGCGGGGCCTCTGCTACCCACTCCGGCTCCTCCTCCCACCGTCCCCACTCCCCCTTCTCCCCGCTCAGTTCGTTGTATTTCCTGGGATGGTGAAGCTCAGAGGCCACACTGCCTCCAGGCCTGCTGTAGACACCGCCCCGCAGTGCCCACGCCTCACCTCTTGCGGGGGACCGTGTAGCTCAGAGCCCCTCGTTTTCCTGCTGGATGGGGTCAGTGCCTCTGCACCAGATCGGGAAGGTCCGGGTGGTGGTTGGTGCCTGCTTCCGCCTGGAGTCTTCCCTGCCCACCCTCCAGTGTCTCTTGGGAATAAGTTTGCTTCACTTGCCCACACCCAGACACTTCCCCTCAGCCCTGTTCTTTCTCTTTCTTTCTGTCTCTGTCACCAGTGGGTCTTACTTAACTCATCAAACCACAGCTTTTGCATTTTTGATATGTCCACTCTCCAGGGAAACCTAGAAAGGCCTACTATGCATCCCTTCTGCTTCAGTGGTTTTCCTTTGGCCACAGCTCTCACCTGGCCTGAGCCCAGCCCCGAGAGCCCCTCTCTGAGCTGTCTCTGGAAGCTTTCCAAGTTCCTGCCTCGTGTTCGGAGTTGGCCGGCTGAGAGCTGGTCCCTGAGCTCGGGTGAATTCCCTTAGCTCATTACCAAAGGGTCTTTCAAGAAGCAGGTTAACAGGGAAGGAAAGGTGTCATTGGCATGGCTGTAGATGTCTGTGACTTGGAGCTTACAGCTCCCTGCGCCAGTGTCCAGAGCTGTCGGTACCTAAGGCGTGAGCAGACCGGACGGAGATGGTCAACCACACATTGCGACTTGTGATAAGCACTGCTTTATTCTGTTTTCTAATTGAGTCATTCAAAGGAGGCTGTTTCGCCATCACCACTGCCAGCTCGCTTGTGAGACAGTCAGTGCCTGAGAGGTCTCTTATTGCCTGCCGTCCTGGGCACATGACCCATCTACCCTAATACTTGCCAAGCTGCCATTTTGAGGTACAGATCGGGGCAGTTGGGGTGCAGCAGAAGGGCGAGTATGGTGGAGGCAGAGAGGCCCAGGATCATACCCTGGCCCAGCCCGTCTAGCTCACATCTTCGGACATGTCGATGTTTTCTGTTTATTGTGTGGACTGAATGATACCCAGCTTCCAAGGTTACTGTGAGGACTGAATTCATAAAGCTCCAGACTGGGCCTTGGACAAGTCATAGCCTTTTGGCTCCCTCATCCTAAATAAGAAGGCGGCTTGTCTGTTTCCAGCCCTCCCGTGGGGTGCTGGGGGCCTGCGTTAGAGAGGTCCCATCACGGAGGTCAGGCTGGAGGTGGAAGGAAGATGCATAGAGGCGGCCGCTGCTCCACCCAAGTCTGCACGAACTCTCTGGCCCCTCGGTTCTCCAGGAGGGCAGCGGGGAGAACTTCTGGCCTGGGCACGATACTGACCAGCGTTCTTGGCCTTTCTCAATCCATAGAAATGGACTAGAGGCCAGACCAGAAATTCAGGCAAGGCTTTAGGGGAGCGAGAACAAGTAACAGGTCCCCTTGCTCGCTTCCTGAAGGAGGGGCGAGCTGGATCCTTATATAGGGTGAGGGTAGGGGTGTGTCCAGGGGTCGGGCCAGAGGCGGGGCTTAGGTGGTCTGCCCACCCCTCTGTGGTGTTGAGTGCAGGGGGCATGTGCAGTACCCAGCACCTGGGTTTTGCTCCTGGCTCTTCAGAAGCGGCAGTTGGGGTTTTTTTGGTCTTTTTGTATCTTGTTGTCCATAATTTGCCCCAACCGTACATGCACACAGTTATTTTTAGTCCCATTTAGTTTCTTCGTATTTTGCTGCTGGAGGAGATGTTTGTCCTGGTGCAAGCACTGCAGCAAAGGGTCCCAGGTCCCAGCCTGTCTCAGGGACGGTCCTCGGGGAGCCTTGCCCAGCCATCCAGAGGGAGCCGGTGCCTGTTGGGCAGACGAGAAAGCCTCAGCACTGATTTTTAGTGACTTGCCTGAAGCCACACAGGTGGAAGAACCCAGCACCCTGGACTCTCAATTCCAGACACTTCCAGGAAATCCTGAAGGGAGGCGAGTAAAGAAGAGATGATGGGAGAAGGGAGAGTTGGGGTTGGATCATGAGCGACAATGAAGTGGTGTAGGTGCTGCTGCAAAAGGCAGGGATCAAGTACAAGCTTCTAAAGGATGCTGAACTATGCTCTCTGCATCTCCTTCTCAACCTGCCCTCCAAAGAGAGGAAGGCAATAAGGATTCCTTGCACAAGCCCTGGTCTGGATATAGGGGTGCGGGTGCAGATTTAGTCATGGCTTTGCCACTCACTTGCTGTGTGACTTTGAATGAGCTTCGTAACTTCTCTAGACCTTTCTTTCCTCGTTTATAAAATGAGAAGGTTGGAGGAGATGATGTCCGTTGGCTCTTCCAGCTCTAAAACCTTCTGTGATTATTCAAGCAAAAATCCCAGAGCTCCGACTGTTCTGATTGCTTTGAGATGGGAAACCAACACAGTTGCCTTAGGAAGGAGGCTTGTTCCTTTTTTCTTTAGCTGGGGAAGGCTCTGGAATGATGGAAAAGCCAGAAGCAGCCTGGCAGGTGATGCTGGGGTAGAGAGAGGACTACTCTCCCCACCCTCCTTACCCTCTTCCTCTCCTCCGCCCATGGCAGCCGATGCTGGGGTAGAGAGAGGACTACTCTCCCCACCCTCCTTACCCTCTTCCTCTCCTCCGCCCATGGCAGCCCAAGCCTCTTCTACCTCCCAGGAAAGCGCTTCCTTTGTATCTCAATGCCCAGCATAAGAGGAAGCCAAGAATATCTAGCGTGGCTGAGTTAGTTTCCTAGGGCTGCCATAGCAAAATACCACCAGCTGTGTGACTTAAACAACAAAAATTTATCTTCTCATGGTTCTGGGGACCAGAAGTCCAAGATCAAGAGGCCAGCAGGGTTGGTTTCTTCTGAGGCCTCTCTTCCTGGCTTGCAGACGGCCACCTCCTCACTGTGTCCTCACATGGTCATCCCTCTATCTGTGTTGTCTGTATCCTAATTTCCTCTTATAAGGATACCTGGTCATTGGATTAGGGCCCACTTTAATCACCCCATTTTAACTTAATTTAACTTTAAAGACTTTATCTACAAATACATACAGTCACATTCTGACGTACTGGGGTAGGGCTTCAATATATGAATTTGTGAGGGGAACCATTCAGCCCATAAAAGGGAATGACACTTACTGTCCATGCTGGAATACTTTTAAAAAATATTTTTGAACTTTTTGTTGAAGTCTAACATGCATACTGAAAAGTACACATATTATATACGTTTACAGCTTGAACACATTCGCATAACTAGATTAAGAAATAGAGCATCACCAGTACCTCCCCACCTCCCGTGTGCCCCCTTGTACTTATCCCCTAAGGATAGCCATTATCCTGACTTCTAACACCATGCATTTGCTTTCCTGTTTTTCTGCTTTGTATACACAAAATCATGTAACATGTAATCATTTGTGTCTGCCTTCTTCACTCAGCATTATGTTTGTGAGATGCAACCATACTGCAGGGTGTGGTTTATTCTGCAAATTCCCACTGCTATAGGCAGTGTATAGTATCCCATTGTGCAAATATCCTATTTATGTACACTTTCTACCACTGATGAGCTTTTGCATAGTTTCCAGTTTGGGACCCTTCTAGAAAGGTTGCTATGAACATTCTTGTCCGTGTCTTTAGGTGGATGTATCTTATGCATTTCTCTCGGCATATACCTGGGAGTGGATCTGCTGGGTCATTGGGCACACAGATGTGCAGCTTTAGTGGAGGCTGCCAAATGGTTTTCTGAAGTAGTTGTGCCAGCTGACGTCCCACCAGCAGTGTTTGAGCACTCCAGTTGCTCCATATCCTTGCCTACACGTTTTTCCCCACTCCGTGTATTTTTATTTTAGCCATTCTGTTCAATATGTGGTTATATCTAACTGTGGTTTCAATGTGCATTTCCCTGAAGACTCATGATGTAGAACGTCTTTGAATTTGTTTGTTGGCCATTTGAATATTCTCTTTTGTGAAGTTCCTGCTCAAGTCGTTTGCCCATTTTTTCCCCGACCAGATCATCTGTCTTTATCTTGTTGTTTTGTAGGAATGCTTTCTCTCGGTCCATGATCTGCTTTAGGTTTGTTAAACTTATGACATTTTATGATCCTCTTAGTCCAACCTCTAAATCTATAAATGAAAAATCAGATTTTGAATAGTTAAATGACATCCCCAAAGTCACACAGCTAGCTGGTGAGCGCAGCGCTGGGGCTAGAATCCAAGGCTGCAGTGCTTTCTCAAAAGGCACTGTGATAAGTACTCAATATTTTAATCCACCCACAAATAGCTTTGATTGTGTGCAAGGTCATTGCAAAGCATTGATAGCTGTTGAAATTGCACTGACTTGAAGTCAGAGACTCTGCCATTGATGGCATTGGGCTCCACATTCACCTTCTGTTTTCTCATTGGCCAAATAATAAGGCTCCACTGGATTATGTACTCGATATCCCTTCCAACTCTAAATTCTACATCCAAAAATACCTCTCATAAAGGAAGAGAAAGGGTAGCTGGGTTTTTTTTGTAACAGGAAACAAGTAAATAAGCATAGATTTCCTATGAAAGGAAAGGATTGGATTGCTTTAGTCAATAAAGAGAAAAGAGAGAAATCAAGCTTCGAGTAGATAAAGTTCCAGTGGTATGAGTGGTAGAAAGCAGCCACTAATCCTCTTATTCTCTTTTACTTCAGATGGGTGAAAGAAAATGTTTATTTACAGAAGGAGGGATTCAGTTTATACCTGAGAGACTGAGTGATGTTCCCTTAGGAGAATGAAGATTTGCCTCCACAGGTCACATTAAATTAAAGAGATTTATATAATTGGCATTGTTATGGTTGGAAGTAAGAGAAAACCGTATTCAAGTTGGCTTAAGAAAAAAAGAGAGAGAGAAAGAAAGAAAGTGAGAAAGGAAGGAATTAGTTCATATAATTGAAATAGTCCATGGGTAGGTCTTATTTCAGGTCTGGTAGGGTCCAGTCTCAAACAGTGTCAGAAATCCTTTACTCTCTCTTACTATGTCTTTGGTTTGCTTTCCTTTGCATTGACATCAGTTTCAGGGAAGGTCCTCCCATGCTGGCCCAGTCATAGTCACAGGCTTGCAGATTTCTGTTTTCTTGATTGGGCAACACCAACAGAGTATTTCTTTCCCACTGGTTCCAGCAAACGTCCCAATACTGTGTCTGGTTGGCCTGACTGGGTCCCGTGTCCGTCACTGAACCGGCCCCTGTGACTCTGATTGCCCACTCCCTCAGCATCTGTCTACTTTGGGGGATGTAGAGTGGAGTCAACCCCCAGCCTGAACCTCAGGGATTGTCGGGGATAGTGGTTCCCCAAAGGACTATCAGGGTGCTTTTACTGAGGAAGGGAGGGTTAACAACTCTAGGCGGGCACCAAAACTGAGAGCTACTTTACCACCTGTGATATTGTGATTTATAATAAGAAATATATATGTGGTCTTCATCCCCATGTCTGGCACAGAGCTTCTAAAACCTTTAAAGTTTCTTGGTGAGGAGAGCAATCAAGGTGTCTTTTGTTATGTCCATGAGGTGACTTTTGGAGAGGGACCTCTGGATGGGGCGAGTTGCTTGGAGAACCCACCAGTGATTAGAGGGTTAGATCTTTCAGCCCCGCCCCAGATCTCCAGGGAGGAAAGGGAGGCAGACTGGAGACTGAGTTCCGTCATCAGTGGCTGATAATTTAATCAATCACAGCTATGTAAGGAAGCCTCCAGAAGAAATCAAAATAAGGCGTCTGGAGCGCTTCCATGTTGGTGAACACATGCAGGTTTGGAGAGAGTGGTGCCCCAGAGAGACAGCCAGGAAGCTCCACACTGTCCGCTCCCCAGGCCTTGCCCTCTGCATCGTTTCCATCTGGCTGTTCTGACGTATCTTTTTATGATAAACCAGTCATCTAGTAAGTAAAATGTTTCTCTGAATTCTTTTAGTTGCTTTTTAGCAAATTAATCAAACCCAAGGGAGGGGGGCTGTTGGAGCTTCACATCTATAGCTGGTTGGTCGGAAGGCAACCTGGGCTTGCGGCTGGCATCTGAAGTGGGGTTAGGGGAGTAGTTTTGTAGGATTGAGACCTTAGCCTGTGGGATCTGATGCTGTCTTCAGGTAAATAGCGTGAGAGTTGCAGGACACCCTGCCATCATGTTAGTGCGGCCCCAGTGCAACTGTGTGCAGAGTACTAGACTTGAAGCAGGATGGTGGCAGAGACACTACCTTGTTTTTCCCCCCAAACTCAGGATTCTAGGAAACATAGAGAAAGGGAAATAACATTTATTGAGTATCAGTGTGCCAAGTATTGACATACAGTCTCATTTTATATTCCAATTGTTACTGAAGGCAAGTTTGCGTGCCCAGTGCACAGCGAGGCCAAACAATACCAAAACGTTGGCGTTTGGAGCACAGAAAGGTTTATTGCAGGGCCCCGCGAGGAGAACAGGACCGGTGGCTCCCGCTCAAAAACCTTGAACCCCCCGCGGGGCTTCAGCAAAGCATTTTTAAAGGCAAGGTGAGGGAGGGGTGTCGTAGGGTCATGTGATCAGTTCAGTTCTCTGATTGGTTGACGGTGAGATAACAGGGCGGATAACATGATCAATCCTTAGGTGCCAGAAGGTCCGGGGGCTTTGTGCTCATGATCATCAAGTAGTTAATTTCTTCCGTTAGGTGGTTTTTAGCATCTGAAACACTCAGGAAATACACATGAGATACTATTATCTGGGTACTTCAGAGAGAAGCTACAGCAGAGGCTATGGGGGAGGGGTCTGTTCCCAGGAAGGCCCCCTAGGGTCCTGCTCGGTTACACAATCATCCTATAAGGCAGATATTAATTTCCCAATTTTGCTATCAAATCAAATGATAGCAAGAATGTGAAGTAACATGCTCGCTAGGGTCACACTGCTAGTCAGTGGAAGAGGCCAGTTCCCAGCCCTGGGGTCCTGATCCTAAAACCACCCTCACGTACACAGGGCTGCCTTCTAAACCTGGGCTTCACTCATAAACAGTTGAAATGAAGAGCCTTGGCCGTGGGAAAGGAGAAAGGGGCCTGGCTTTGGTCTTTCTCTTTCCCTGGAGCTGGCCAGACAGAGGGCCTTGAAGGAGTCGCCTGTGGGCTCTGGACCTCCCTTTCCTCATCTGTCGTAGGTGGGGTTGGACAACTCTGTAAGGTGCTCCAAAGCCAACTGTGATGATCTGTGATCGGGTGAAGACGGGTGCCTGGCGAAGCCGGGTCTGGGCTAGGTGGACGCATCCTAAGGTGGCTCTCCTGATGGTGCTCAGTCCCAGGATGCACCAGGCCAAGCTGATCCCCCGTGCCTCCCATCCTTCTGGTGCTTTGTCTCTCTTCCCTGCCTTCGATGCATCTTGCAGCCTGTCCTCTCCCCACCCGCCACCTGGACCTTACTGCTGCCAGTGGCTGCCCCGAGTAGAGCCTTGTTCTGGGAAGCATTTATCCTTTGAGGGGTTCCAGAGTTTCCAGAGCTGATGCCCAGAGGCTTTTGCCGCCTTCTGCATCCCAGCCTGCCTTTCCTGGGTGGGGACTATTTGCGTGAAGAGGCTCTTCAGTCTCCTGCAATTTTCTCCATCCTTTCCTAGATTTGTTGTCACTTCAAACCTGAGAGACCTGCAGATTCTAGCGTGACACCAGGCAGAGCTCTGGCAGGAGAGAGGAAGAGTCCTGTTCCTCACCCATTCAAGGCCGGGAGGTGGCCTGCCTCAGGGAAAATGGCGCTGTCCCACTGCCTTCCTGCCCTGTCTGTATCCTGGTTCTAGAAAAACCTGAAGCCACTCTGTTCTTTGCACATCTTTCTGGGGTGGGGTTGGGAAGGTGGTCTCTGATTTTTCTCCTGTAAGTCCAAAATTATTTTTAAGGTACCATTATCCTAAGCAATAAAATGATGTGTATGTGGGGTGTGTGTGTGTGTGTAATGTATTTATATGTATCAGTGCAGTGGGATTCCCGTTTAGTCGGAAATACAGAATGGGACTTTGGTACATGTTTTGATGGAATTAATTTTTTTTTTCATACATCCAGTGAACAAGTTTTGGCCCTTCTGTGCTCTACTGGGCATAAGTTGGTGGCTGGGACGTGGGCTTTGCTTCTCCAGGTTCTCTCAGTGAGCCAGACATGGAAATTCATAGTTACATTGGTGTGGTTCAGCTGTCATGGAAGCACGGATGAGGTCCGGGAAGATTCCTTTTCTTTGAATGGTCAGGGAGCCCTTCCCAGAGGAGAGAATACTTGACAGGTAAATTCCGGGAGTTTCTTAGAATCCGTCTTGGGCAGAGACCTGGTAGGTCCTGGAAATGCGAGTCATGTGGAAGAGCCTGGGGCTCAGGAAGGGAATGGTGGAGGACAGCAGATAGGTGAAGGACCCGGATGTGATGCTGAGAAGTTAGGCCACTGGAATGTAGATCAAACATTAACTGGGCATCTTGTTCAAATGCAGATTCTGACTAGCAGTTCTGGGGTAGGACATGAGAGTCTGGATTTTTAGCATGCTCTCAGGGGGATGCAATGGACCATACTCTGAGAGCAAGAGTGAAGGCGCTTAGCCATCACTGAGGACTTTACATAAGGGAATAATTATAATCTCTTCAATTTGTAAACCTGGAAATACTAAAAAGTGTAAGTATAGTGTCTAATTTAATTTATACAATGTCCTTGTAAAATGTGATTCATATCCCATAATTTTTTCTTTATTAAACTTTTTTTTTTTCTTTGCGGTACGCGGGCCTCTCACTGCTGCGGCCTCTCACTGCTGCAGCCTCTCCCGTTGCAGAGCACAGGCTCTGGACGCGCAGACTCAGCGGCCATGGCTCATGGGCCCAGCCGCTCCGCGGCATGTGGGATCTTCCCAGACAGGGGCACGAACCCGTGTCCCCTGCATCAGCAGGTGGATTCCCAGCCACTGCGCCACCAGGGAAGCCCCATATCCCATAATTTTTGCAGGAGGATCCTGGAGTACAGGGAAGTCAAATAACCAGGGTTTTGTTACTGGAAAGGGGCTCAGAAACCTGAGACAACTCCTCATTTTATAAGCACAATCATCTGTCATCTCTGAGGTCCTTCTAGATCTGGAAGCCCATGTTTCTGTGATTTGACTACGCTGGTCATAGTTACACTGTTCCCTCAAGACGAAGGTTGGGCGAAAGTCTTCACCCCATTCTGGGACGTCCCATGCTTGCCTCCCTCTCGGCTAAACTCTGGGAGAGGGTGTAGGATTGGATTTCTGGGTTACAGACGTGGAGATGTGTGATGGGGGTGATGTACTTGAATTTGTGAACACCTTTGATTAGAAGATCCCAGGTTTTAGGCTTTCTGTCTTCCACTCATTTTCTTTGTAACCTGAACCAAATAGGTTCAGTGTAATGCATGTCACCTTCTTCATCTGTAAGAATAGGGCCAGCAGCACCCATCCCACCTACCTCACTATATGGTTAGAGCATCAGATTGGCAGGTCTTCCCACGTGTATTGTGCACCTACCATGTGCCAGATGCTGTGCCAGGCACTGCGGATGTAGAACAGGACGGACGCAGCCCTGAACCCCATGGAGCTCCCATGGCTGAGAAGACTGGCATGGAAGACACATGTTAAATAGGTCCAAACGTACAGCGTGCAGCCAGGAAGCATGGGGTGATGGGAGCTTATAACGGGGCTCAGACGTGAGGTCTTGGATGGCTTCTTGGAGGAAGTGGTCTTTCAGCAGAGAACTGAACAATGGACAAGAATAAGCAAGGTGAGGAGAAGGGAGCCTGGCTGGATAAGAGCCCCGAGGCAGGAGGGGGTTGGCTGGCTCCAGGAAATGAGAAAGGGTGAGGTGTTGGAAGCAGACACAGCACACAGGGTACAGGCAAGTTAGGGCAGATCCTATAGGACTTGTTAAAGATTGGGAACTTTATTCTAAGGTTTCAGTTATTCTGAGGTTTCCATAATAAGCCATTGAAAGGTTTTAATCAAGGGGGTGACGTGAACTTTTCAACATAATGAGATGATCCTGGCTTGTTTGGAGAGTGACTGGGGCAGGAGTGATTTCGAACCAAACCAGTCAGTGAGCTTCTGCCTCGTCCAGGCATGAGATAAGCGCAGCCCCAGTAGGGATCTTACAGCGGAGGTGGCGAGACGGGGACAGATGGGGGAGGGAAAGGTGACAGGCTCAGAGATGGATTGGATTTGGGAGTGATGGGGAGGACGCAGAACAGGATGACGTGCAGGTTTCCAGCTAGAAACATCTCAGTGAATGGCGGCAGAGTGTATGAGAATCGGGAGCAGAGGGAGAGAGAGCAGGTTTCGGCTGGTGGTTGGTCATTACTTCAGTGTGGACGTGTCCCAGTATAGGTGCCAGTGAGCTCTCCAAGCCATGACCTTGAGCTGGGGGTGGGCTGTGGATGCCTCCTGAAGCTGGCGATGTTGATTTGGGACCTGCATATTCCCAGGTGTGGTAGTTCACGTCAGAGGCAGGGAGGTGGTATCCAGAGAGGGGGGGTGAGATGAGTATAGAGCCAGGACAGAGCCCAGAGGTGCTCTGCTGTCACTGAGTCCAAGCTCGTACCACTCACCACATGACAGGCCACTGCATCGAGAGACGAGTTGTCAGGGCGAGGAGTAGTGACTTTATTTGGGAAGCCAGAAGACCAAGAAGGTGGTGGACTAGTGTACCAAAGAACCATCTTGCCTGAGTTAGAATTCAGGCTTCTTTTCTACTAAAAGTTGGAGGCGTGTGGCTCGTTGTTGCAAACGTCTTGGTGGGGGGATCCTTTGTTCTTGCAGCTGTCTGCGAAGGTCAGGTCAGGATGTTGCTGTAAACTTCCAACAAGACAGATGTTATTCTCTGTTCTGCAACGTTTTATCTTTATATGAATGGAAAAGTGTTATACCTTTAAAGGTCAGAGCCTTGAGGATGGACCATCCTGTCTATTTCAGGCTGTAAGCAAGATTCTTAACTTGTAGCAAAAGCAATAGAATACAAAGGTGGAAGTAAAAGAAACAGATCCAATATGGAGTCAGATTTGTTCTTCCCTGTTACACTGCCATGTGGTCATCAGGTTGGGGAGACAGCAAGTGAGGTAACAGATGCAGAATAGCTTTAAAAATTAAAGCAGGATGTTATTGTTGGACAGGACTGGATTTACTAAATATGAATAATAATGCACATCGTTGACAACTACTGCTGCACTTGGATAGGAGAGATGATACTTAATGTTCCCAAATCTGCAAGACTATTTCCTCAAAGTTCTTTTTGCCCCTCTGAAAAGAAAGCCCACCAGGAGGGATTTATTCTTATCAGGTCATGCTGCAGTAATTTCATTTTCAAATCATTAACAGGAAGGCATCCTCATCCGATCATTCTTGATACAAAACCCTATCTTAGAAGCCTGACACCCTCTCCTCAACTCTCCTGAGAGCTTTTTGGATTTCATTTGAGACCCTCAGCTTTAAATAAAACACCAATATAAGCCTGGATTCTTCGTGAACCTCTTTTGATATCTCTCCCATCAGCTGAATTCATTTTTTTGCCTCCTGTTCTGGCATTTGGTTATAGATTGTTCCGGGAATTTCATTGCTAACTTACATGATGTGAGCAGATAAAGGGGAGCTGAACTCATTATCTAATTTACTTTGAAGCTAAATTCTAGATGGTATTTAAGGGGAGGGAAAGAGCAGCCTGTGATGAGTGAGAACAGTCTTCAGTGCCGAAATTAAATGAATTTTCATAGGAAAGTATTGTTCCCCGAACTCTTCCTGTGCATGGGAGTGAGGATGGGGCACAGGTTATTGCTTTCCATCAAATGAATCCAGTCAAAAGCAGACATTCTGCAGGAGTCTAGCCTGCCAGACTCCTGTTCAAAGGTAGTTCGCTGCTTTGAATTCCATCAAGCTTCTGGTACAGTAACAGGAAAGTCTATTGTGATCACTTTACATGAAAAGAGGCCCTTTCAAGGTGATACCTTTCCTTGTCATAGAGTGTGTCAGAGGGGATTTTTATTTCTTGACAGTTTTTTACCAGGACACCTAAAAAGGAGAAATTTGCATTGGAATACCCTAATTTGAATTTGGGATTCAGAAAGCATTTGATCTTCGATCCTCCCGAAGGACCCTCCAGCTGAGGGCAGGCTGCTGGGGCAGCGTGTTCAGCAGCATCGACTCTGGACCAGGCCACCTAGGTCTCTCTAAGCTCTGGCCTTGCCCTCATCAGCTGTGTGAGTTTAGGCAGGTCATTTCACCTATTCATACTTGACCTTTCTTATCTGTGTAATAGCAGTGAAATTCAGTAGGGGCTTTTTGTATGGTTTAAATAAGTGAGTGTACGTTAAGTGCGTAGAAGAGTGTCTGAAATCCACTCACTACGTTAACTTGAGCGGGTATCACCTCCACCCTGGGCAGCTGATTGGATTGTATCGTAAGTAGTATGAGTGGCCCTTCACTGACCATTGCTAGGCTCTGTGCTTTGTGTGCATGTATCTCCTTTAGCTTTTCTTACAATAATTCCTCGAAGCAGATACTACTATTTTATCCATATCACAGAGATAAAAGCCCATGGGCACAAAGCTGGTAAATAGCAGGGCTGAGATTCAAACCCAGGTCTGTGTGGCTCCAGATCCCAGCAGGGTAGTCCCATAGCTCAGTCTGCACCTATACTGGGACATGTGCAGACATGCTGTGGGCACTGGAATTTGGAATTTTTCCTTCTTCTTACAGTGCTACCTTCTATCAATTTCCTTCTTTATTACAGTCTCCACTCCTTGCTTCTCTAGCTCCATGAACCCCCCAAAACCTATATGTGTGTGTTGAAGGAGGGATAAAGGAGTCAGGGCTTCAGGGCAGAGTGGCGGGAGCCCCGTTTCCAGGTAGTGGAAAGAAGTTTGGCCCGGAAATGAGGAGATCTAAGTCTTGGTCCTCTGTCTGCTACTGACGAGCAGGAAAACCCTAGTAAAGTCACAGAATTTTTCTGGGCCTTATCTGTGAGTTGAGGGTTGGAAGGTGTCTGACATCTTGTGGTTCTAGGCAGCCTTCTGGATTTCTGACCTCTGGGAGCTATCTTGGTGGCAGTGAGAATGGTGGTGGTAAGGTGGTGGTGGTGATCATGGTGGTGGAAGGGGAGATGGAGCTGGTGAGGATGGCATCCATGGTGCCAGAGATGGTAATGGTGGAGGTCATGGTCATGGCGGTGGAGATGGGAGATGATCAGAGAGGTGCTGGTAAGTCACAACTAACAATAAGCCCTTATCTGGTACCAGGCATTGTACTTAGCACTTTATGTCCATGATCTCATCTCATCATCCCAGCAGCTGTTGTAATCTGTTTTTTTGGATTGTTTGTTTTCTTTTCTTTCTTTTTTTTTTTTTTTTGCGGTACGTGGGCCTCTCACTGTTGTGGCCTCTCCCATTGCAGAGCACAGGCTCCGGACGCGCAGGCTCAGTGGCCATGGCTCACGGGCCCAGCCACTCCATGGCATGTGGGGTCTTCCCGGACCGGGGCACGAACTCTTGTCCCCTGCATCGGCAGGCGGGCTCCCAACCACTGCGCCACCAGGGAAGCCCTAATCTCCATTTTTGCATATAAGAAGCCTGAGCTTTAGAGATAAAGTCTGAGCATCCCATGGTGGGCAGAGTTGCCTAGGTCAGGGGGAGACAAAGGTGCTGGTGCTAGGATGTATGTCACTGGAAAATGTGTCATAGGCATAGAGTGGGAGGGGAGTTGATCTGGGAAGTTAAACATCTTCATGTTCTTCTCTCCCCAAACCCTCTCCCTCTACAACCAAGTTCTTCCCGGGTGGATTTAGGGTCATAACTGCAGGAGTTCATTCTCCTGAGGCCACATAGTATATAACAGAGAAATAGTCTCCCACCGCCTTGACCAGTTGCTCTTCTGGGTGATTCCTCTTCATTTCTCTATGAGTTTCGCCCTTTGGTTCAGACCCCAACCCTTATGCTTTGGGTTTGGGGGCTGCAGCTCTCTGATAAAGACTTGTAGCATCTTCATGGGGGACTGTGATTTAGGGGATCTCTGAAGTGAGTATTTTGGGGCCAGTGAATGTCCTCCAACATGTGTCTTTGGTAACTGTGTCTTTTCTATGTCCTGTTTCACCCGTTGATCCTCCCCTATGCTGTGTACCCCATGAGGCCATCTTGGAGAGAAACAGGAGAAGAAACAGGTTTATAGCTCAGAGAATACAGGGCTGGGATAGTAGTGCATGGACTGGGAGGCTAAAGCTGCTGGTGTCTGAAGGCATTTGTCAGACCCAGGACTCCTAACCCCTGTCTGGACCTCCTTCTTGGACCTGCGGGTTCTGGCCATGCTTGAATGAAAGGTGATTCCTTCTTTCAAGTCCCACTCTCTCCTCTTTTCCTCAGGATCGGGATGGCAGTCATGTAGGCACTGGGTCCTGTGTCAGTAGGCTCAGTGTACTGAGCCCTCTGGAGGGGGAAGCTGGCTTCAAATGGATCCTATATACATGAGGTGAATGCAAGTGAAATGCTCTCTGGATATCCAGCCCCTCACCTGACCTCCAACACCCCTTCTCCCTCCTGCAGATGTTTATTGAGCAATTACTATGTAAAGATGTTCTGTTACATGCTGAGGATATGACAGTGAAGATGGACCCTCCTGACCTCATGGAGGTTATGGTCTAGTTTACACGACAGTGTTCTAATGACAGGGGCGCAGGAGGTAAAGGTGCTGGTGATCTCATAGCAGGGAACCTGATAGAGCCTTGTGGAGACAAGGAAGGCTTCCTGGAGGCGGTGACACTTTGTGGACACTTGTAGAATAAGAGCTGGGCCCAGCGCGGCAGTGGCGTGAGAGGAGGAGAGAGCAAGGGACAGAGAAAGAAGAGCAGAGGACGACGAAGCTGTGGTTCAGGCCGAGTGGCCAAGTGGTCAGCACGTGTGGGGCCTGGGGGCCGGCAAGGACAGAGGGGACGGCTGCTCGCCCCGCCCGGGCCTGCCTCAGTCACAAGCACCCAGTGCTGCTTCTCCCAGGGTCCCAGTCCCACGACACAGAGGGGCCTTCAGCAGGAACCGGGACCCACAGGCGCGCTGGCGCCTCTCCGTGCTCCCGAAATGCCCGTGTTGCCTCTGCTGCGTGGGCTTGGCTGAGCCCTGCTTCATCCAAGAGCTGCTTGGTTTCGTTGGGCTCCGGGGGGAGGTCGTGACCAGTGCAGACACTGTAAGACTGGGAGGCCCTATATGTGGACTCCTGGGCTGTGTGAATTTGGGCACCTCTTCCCGCTTCTCTGAGGCTTCTGCTGGCCCACCGGTAGACTCATCTCTGAGATGTTTTTTTTTTTTTTTTTTTTCAGTGCTTGCATTCTGGGGTTTTAATTCTCTACCATTTTCAGGGAGCTAAATTCTCTTAGAAACTGCAGCCTTTCAGCCATGAAGCAGTGTTTATAAGTGGCACGGCCATCACCGGGGTTGGCGTGAGTTGATCCCTGGAGAGGATGGCCCTGTCATCACACGGTCTGTCGCTTCCCCCGCAGGCTTGGAGGGCACCACAGTCCCCGTTACCACCACCCACACCTGGGCTGTGCGTTACTAGGGAAGAAGCATTCGGCTTCACTTGTCTGCTGAGACATAGCTACAGGCTTTTGTAGCTACCCCAGACGCAGGGACATCACTGTCCGCTGATTCAGAACAGACTGTATAGAAAGCCACACAGCTACATACTGTTGAGATCCACATAGAAAAATATTTATTTAACAGTTTTCAGTTGACCATTGATCATGCATTCATAAAGGAAAAGGAATAGAGGCACTAAACCACAATGACGACCCTAACTGCTGCTTACTTTGAGTGCAGGGGGGTGTCCTACAGCTCCCAGACGGGAGGGCTTGATTTAGAAATATATGTATTGTTGTAGTGATTTATAATTTTTCTTCTTGTACTGAAGTTTATAGAGCAGAATGGGATGGATGTCATGCTCTTAGCCAATTGCAGGCCACCTGGAATCTGGGTCTCTGGTGGATGGAGCCACACTGGGGGGACCGTCCTTTCCTGGGCTCCGTCAAATAGCTGGGGCGGGGATGGGACATCAGACCATCTGTCCTCATGGACCAGAAGCAGCCATCTGTGGCCTTTACATCCTTTTAAAGCTGTGACCTGCACCCTTCTCTGAAAACCAAATCCCAACAGCCCTGCTACCTTCTCCTAAAGAATATTTCTCAATAGGGAAGAGAACAAGGGGGCAGATCAGAGTTTTAAATGAAGGTCCCTAAGCGGATGGGGTTATGGAAAAAGGGACCACACGGTGTCTAGGCAAGCCCTGGCAGGGTCAGAGGACATAGGACATGGAGTGGCTCTCAGCCGGGGGAGAACGTCCAGTGCACAGCCATCACCTGTGTTCCTCACACCCCATCTGTGCTGCTTCCAAAGCCCCTCACTTTCACTGGCAAACTTAGCAATAATGAGTGGTGGCCATCCTTCTAGGAAGCCACCTGTTAGCCATTAAGGAGCGTGCCTGCGGCTGATCCAGCCACGGTCTCAAAGCCATCCAAGAAAAAAAAGGGAAGTGGTGTGTGCTGGCCACGTAAGCAAGATTGGATATGGCTTGGTTATGGTGACCCTGGGAAAAGATGGAGGGAGAAAGGGGGAAAGAAACAGTGCAGAGAAAGGAGAGGCGCCATTGCTTTCCTTACTGGAGACACATGTAAAGAAAAGGGGGGAAAAGACAGGAGACGGGAGCAGGGAGAGGAAAGGGGGAAGGAAGAGGGGAGAGGGAGAGGAGAAGAGAGGGAGAGGAGAAGAGAGGGAGAGGAGAAGAGAGGGAGAGGAGAAGAGAGGGAGGAGAGGAGAAGAGAGGGAGAGGAGAAGAGAGGGAGAGGAGAAGAGAGGGAGGAGAGGAGAAGAGAGGGAGGAGAGGAGAAGAGAGGGAGGGCTGCCCTCAGAAATGCGAGGAGCCAGCGGGGGCAGTTTCAGAGTTACTGTCAGAGCAGTAGTACACTCCTTCGAATGTGATGCTTCAAAGGCAAGCCCGTGACAGGGTGTGGTGTGCTGATGAGGCCACACCAATGCCCACCGATCCGGGCTCCACCTCCATCTGTGCTTCTCTTAGACCAGCGGTTCTCAAATTTGAGTATCAGCACCAACCAGTGGCCTTGTGAACCCCAGGGGTCCCACCCGCAAGTCTCTGATGCAGCGGGTCTGGGTTGTGCATTTCTCCCACGTTCCCAGATAGTACTGATGCTGCTGTTCCGCGAACCCCCGCTTTGAGAACCGCTGTCTCAGAGGTGAGAGACTAAACCAAGGTTTGCGCTGATTTGGGCTCCTCGGGTCGAAGTCAGCGCGTGAGTCAGCGTCTCAGCTGGCTGGCAAGAGCAGGTTGGCAAACACGACGACGGAACTCAAGAAAGCGCTAAAACCTTGATTGGATGCATTTGCCTCTTCCTGGCTCTTCATTCAACCAACCGTATGTTTACTTCCCACCGGCAACTGTGATTCTAAACGTCCGTTGACAAGCAGGTGTGCTGCACACTGCTATACGCAAGTTAATTTGTTGCCCACAAACTGATGCAGTGCTTTCTCGCTGGCCTCCATTCCCACCAGCTCCACCCAGCCCTTTGTTCGGGCCACACTGAGCCTTGCAGCTCTCAGAAAGGAGCGGCCCTTGCATTCCTCCATCCCCTGTTCGTGCTGTGTCTCGGCCTGGCTGCCATTTTCCAGGCAAACTAACTCTTACTCTCCTTTAATTTTCTTTTAAAGATTTTTTTTTTGATGTGGACCATTTTTAAAGTCTTTATTGAATTTGTTACAATATCGCTGCTATTTTGTTTCGGTTTTTTTAGCCCCGAGGCATGTGGGGAGTCTTAGCTCCCTGACCAGGGATCGAACCCGCACCCGCTGCATTAGAAGGTGAAGTCTTAACCACTGGACCGCCAGGGAAGTCCCCCTCCTTTAATTTTCGGAGTGTTCGCACCTGTGGGAAGGTCAGCCAGCCCTGCTCATTGCTGCCGTAATGTTCTGTACAGATTGCTGTCATGGCCCTTTGCAAAGAGTCACCAGGCTGTGGCTGCCTCAGCCTTCTCAGCGTTTTATCATCAGTGCCTTGGACGGGGGCTCTAACTCCTGCTCACCGCGGTTGGGGTTAGAGAGAAATTGGAATACTGGGGCCGGAAGAGGTGGAGAGCTCTGCCAATCACTGAAATCCTAAATCGAGGCTTCCGTGATTCAGTGAAACGGGACTCTGACAGCTGGAAAAGTAAATCTCTGTGATTTCTTTAAAAGCAAACAAAATAACTTCACTTGAGGAAGGATCAAATATCCAGATCTTTTCTGCTTAGCACGAGCTAAATATTCTTTTGTAGCAGGTGCTTATGTAAGGTAGATGGATGGGCAGACGGATGGACCGATAGACAGACGCAGATAGGCGAATGGATGGACGGACAGATTGGGTGGATAAATGGTGTCCTTAAGACTTGTTCATCAGGTCATGACCTGGAATCATATTTTGTTTTCCAAACATTCTTCAGCTCCTCTGGGAGAACTTCAGCTTCCTCTGAGGGGAATATGTGTGCTCCAGAGCTTTGTCATGTGCTTGTTCTTGAGGGACCTGGTTCTAAAACGGAATCCAGTGTCTCGAGGTGTCGTGCTGACTTTAGCTGGGGTCTGACATGGACCTGCCTCTCATTGAGTTCCATGCTGTGAATGGTTAGCCCTTGAGCCAAAAAGTGAAAGACAAAACCATCCCACTACCTTTAAAAATAATGAAAGGCTTTTTGGTCAATTTCGGGTAGAATCCAGCGTTCTGAGCAGTGGTCCTGCCCCCGTGACCTGTGAGATCTTGAGCAAATCACTTAGCCTCAGTTCTGACCCTCGTAGGACAAGGGAGTTCTCTTCCTGTTGTCCTGTTTTCTGAGGACTGTGAGTCATTTCTGGGGGACTCGCAAATAGTTACCTTCACTTTAAAGATTGGAGGGGAGAAAACAGAGCACGATGTCGGATGTGTGATGCCGCCACATCCCAGGCGGCATAGCTTAATGCACTTCTGAAGACTAAACCAAGCAGGCTGACTTGAATGCTGTTGAAATATCAGGCTTCAGTGCAGGACGCTGTTGGACATCTGCATTACTTCTGTTTTTTAAACAGTACTCTGCTGAGAATAAATCTGTGTCACTGCCTAATGGCTCTTGTCATTTTAGTGCAGTGATCAAGGAGGAAAAACGGAAATACTTTATGTGGAAAAACAGGCAAGGTGTGAAGGTATTTCTTAACCCAGAGTGCACGGCTGTGGGCAGTACAATACAGATCTATCAACAGTTTCACTTAAAACGGTTTACCTGCTTTACGTGACTGAGTTCAGTTCACTGATCTTCATTCAAGTTCACACTGAAGTCATTTACCTGCGGGCTACAGATTACACCACACAGACCAAAGCATTATAGATTTTTCCAAGTGTAATATACAAGTCCAAATTGATTGCAGCCCAACGTAAATTTAGTCAAATCTTTAATATGGTCTATTAAGGCGTGAATAAAACTTTAAAGCTTTGTCTCAGCTACAGAGTAGCTGGGACTGGAGCTGAACCAGTTGTGAAACAGCCAGAATAAAAAGTCACTGTTGGACATGGTATTTATTCTCAGCAATGTGTCATCTAAAATAATGAACTTTGTTTGCAAATGTAGAAATGAGCAATTCACTTGTTATTATAAAATGACAATTTTATAAGGGGGCTAGTTTGACTCCTGACACCACCGAGGCTAACCTCTGTTACATTGTCCATGGGCACACACCTCAGGCTGACCATTGACTGTACCTGGGCACCCAGTGCTCCATTTTCCTAGCACAGAATCATCTTTCAAAGCACAAGAGCAAAGATGGGGAAGTATATTCTAGCAGCCCTGGCAGGTATGTGGCACGATGTGTGTTATTCCAGAATGACTAGGCAAGGCTTAGAATGAGGAATGCAAAATAAAATTGTGTGTTTTCAGAATTACTTATGCTTTAAATACTTTGTAGTCCCTTATAGGGAAGGCTTTCTGTGAAAAGACTGGATAGACTTGGTCTACACGATAGCGGAGAATGTGTATTCAGAAATACGATCCAGCGTCAACCTTGGTTGCATTGTCAGAATCTTCGGAGGATAAATACAGGCTAGGTGGGAGATTCTGTGAGGGTTTCTTTGGTTTGGCAGGACTCTCTGGGTGTGTGGCTGGGAAGTGGGGAATGGGAGGGGAAGGAAAGTGGGAGCCTTGCTGCTTTGGGGGGCGTCTGTGAAGGGTTACTTTAACCTGTGGCGTAGCCACTAGCCAGAGGGGGCTAGTGTGTTGTAAAAGCCACACTGGGTTTCAAAGACTTAGTAAGAAAATATAAAACATCGCATGAATAGTTTGATTCGTTGCACATGGAAACCGGGGGTGAAATGATATCTGGGGCATATTGGATTAAAATCATTAAAATTGATTTCACCTATCTCTTTTTGAATGTGGTTGAGATTTTAAAATTACATGTGTGGCTTGTATTTCTAGTGGACAGTGCTGTTTCATACCTATTATGGTTATGGCTCATGTTTACTTTCTTGCTTGTGTTTTATGTTTCAAAGTGACAACGTGAGAGACAATATTGTCTTGGAGAAAAAAATATATATTTAGCTTTTGTGGATTTTGGAGTCCAGCAAGCATGTGTCTCGGCTACAGCTAGCCCTTGGGTAACTAACCTCTGAGCCTCAACTTCCTCATCTAGAAAATTAAGATAATAACAGTTTTGATCTGATAATAACAGTTTTGATCTCAGCAGGTTGTGGTGAGAAATGCATGGGAAATTAGCAGAGAGCACTTATCACTGAACTAACATAGGGAAAACGCAATCAGCAATCGGCATGGTTCTTTCTTACATCTCAGGACCCGTCCAGTGCCTCCTCTTTTAATCCCTGACGCTTTCAACTCAGTTCCTTGTTTCGCTTCTTCCCCAAATTTGTATTTTCTTTCATGTCTATCTATCTATTGACTTCTACACCCAGAAGGCTAACCTTGGCCTTCTTTTTCTCATCACTGAAAAAAAATCTCTCGTCTGGTTCCCCATCTTCTTACTTGTTCAGACTAAGGCACCTCCTACTTATTTACTTCAGCTGTTCAGAGCAAGAATTGTATCCTGGCTAAAACTATACACCAGCCACAAGCCTTCATCGGCCCTTGTCTGGATGCCTCCTGCCGGGGATGCTGGGTCTTGCCTTTTATGGAACTCTGTTTCTTTTGATGGGATGGTCAATCAAAGGACGAGTGACTCCAGGCAAAGGGGGTGTGGGTAATGGGAGAATAAGGGTCATGTAAACAAGAGATGAAGAGAACAGGACAGGAGAAGAACAATCGTGTAACTCCTCTCTTTGGCCCCACACTGCTGCCTTTTCTTTCTCCTTGCCTTGCTTCCGTCGGCTTTAGAAGCTGTGCTGTGTTCAACCATGGTGAGTACAAGGTGGTTCTCGCTGCCTTTCTAGATTCTTGCACCTGCATGCACGACCTCCCACGGCGAGCACGGCACACGTTTAAAACCCTGTGCTCAGTTTCCACATTCTAAGAAATAAGTCCTTAGAAGAAGATGATGGTTGTTACTTGTTCTCTGAAATTCAGTGGCAAAGGAGAGAAAAAGAAAACTTTGTGATGATATGTTGTGTTGCTGGGTGAGTTACCTGAGTCCTTCACAATTAACAAGACGAACCTTTCAGCCAGCACTACATGAGATGAAAAACAAGGAGAAATAACTTAAGAACACACTTGGAATAGCAGTGGTGGCTGGACACTGGACACACCCGTGCCTCTTAGAGTCCCCGATTTTCCTATGCAGGTTTTTTTTTTTTTTTGGTCATCAATCAGAACAAGGTTGGTTTTTGTTCCCATCTAGCAGCTGTAACTAGGTGCTTCAGCCTGTACTCTTAAGGTGATTTTTTTTTTTCTTTTGCCTTTCATCAGATCAATATGTTACTTTGCCTGTTTTATTTTTAGATTTACTGAGTGTTCTGAGGGTAGCAAAGGAAAGAAATAAGCAAATTGGTTTGTGTTTCAAGTGTGGGCTGAGGTTTGACCCGAGAAACCTGTCAAACCTGTTTGGAAATGTAACAGCGGAGCAGGTTTCAGGGGTCTTCTTTGCTGACAGCTGGGATTTTTGGAGGATTTGTTGTTGGGAGAACTGGGTGATTTCAGTGCCAGAGAACATAACTAGGGCCCCCTCTGCCACCCCAGGCAAGGGATGCTTAGGCGAGTGTGTGCGGGAGGGCCAACCCTGGATGGATAAACATGGCTGCTTTTCCTGGAGCATTTATTAATGAAATATTTACCATTGATCAGAGACAGGAGGGGTCGTTGCCAACCATCACTTACCTGTGGCTTCCTAGAGAATCAGAGGGTTTGAAAATGTGAGTGAATTTTTCTTCTTATGTAAATTTAGGAGAGGGAGGAAGAATTTCTGAAAATCCAAAACACAGCTCTAAGATATCAGCTCCCCACACAGAAACTTACATTCTGGTGTCTTGGGTCCCCAAGAGAAGACAGCAAATGCTCTGCAGATCCCTGCTCTTCCTTTTCTTATTTACTTTTTTGGTCACTGTGGATAAATACTCATGACATTTGTGGTATCAGTTGTCTATGGTGTACATAGCATCTTTTTCTCTGTAAGAGGTTGTAGAAAGAGCAGCGATTGCGTGATTCAGAATGCAAATATGTGGGCGTGCAGACATCTATCCATGCAGTCAACTTTTGATCCTCTGGGGGACCACTAAGGGGTGTCTTTTTAGAGCCTGATCTTTTCAGGGCTGCTGACGGTACAGCTTAGTGACACAAAGGCAGTGAGCCAGAGAGTTACTAGCTCAACTCGAAGTTTTATATTTTCCATGGTTTTTGGATAATTACCTTTTTTCCCCCATGAGGCTCAAATATATGACACATCTAAAAACACCTGTAAAGAAACAGAAGTGCTGCTGCAGATGCGAGCATTGTAACTACAGGTGTGCACGCCTACTGAATATATGTCCAAAACACACACTCAGTGACAGGCTACTCCTGATTTTTGCCTCCCCTGAAATTGAATGCAAAATTAGTGTCGCTAAATATACTTCTTTGTTATCAAAGGGCTGCCACTGCCCTTTGTCTTGAAAATAATCATTGGGTTGTCTCTAGACAAACATTCGTTAAAGTACAAATATTGTTTCATCTGATGTGGCTGTACTGTATCCATCTATTCCTTAAAGGCCAAAACCAGACTTATGGACCACATAAAAATGCTTTCTGGGTACACAAACAACAAAAACATTTTTTTAAATTAACAGGCAGCAACAGGTATAAATAAATTGTCTAAAGCATTTAATGGTCTTTAACACAGTCAACGCCCCTGGCCTTGAAACAGTGTTAAATTTGTTTTTTGGCTAGTGGCAAAAAAAAGCCATCAAGCAAGCCCAACTTGAAAATTTGGTACCATTTCCTGGCCAGTAAGCACAGAACTGAGGGGCTCAGTATTTTATGGGTATCTTTTTGTTGCTGGGCTTATGACTGTTTTTCTCTCTCTCTCTCCCCTCTCCTGCCTGCTCAGGGCTGATCGTTGTGACGCTGGCCGTGTGCTGGATGCCTAACCAGGTTCGGAGGATCATGGCTGCAGCCAAACCCAAGCACGACTGGACCAAGTCCTACTTCCAGGCGTACATGATCCTCCTCCCATTCTCGGACACCTTCTTCTACCTGAGCTCGGTCGTCAACCCACTGTTGTACAACGTGTCCTCGCAGCAGTTCCGCAGCGTGTTCGGGCAGGTGCTGCGCTGCCGGCTGACGCTGCCACATGCCAACCAGAAGCGCCTGCGCGCCCACGTGGCCTCCACCGTGGATAGCACCCGCTTAGCACGCCGCCCGCTCATCTTCCTGGCTTCCCGGCCCAATTCCTCTGCAAGGAGAACTAACAAGGTTTTCTTAAGCACTTTTCAGAGCGAGGCCAAGCCCGAATCTGAGCCTCAGCAGTTGAGTCGTGAGTCACCGGATCCCAACTCAGAGGTGAAACCTGCCAACCCTGCCACCGAAAATGGCTTCCAGGAGCATGAAGTGTGACTGTCTGTCAAGGAAGAAAGGGAAGCTGGAGCGCCAACGGGCCCTCCCCACACGAAAGCGACGGTTACCTTCATCCAGCAGTGACAAAACAAACTGTGCCCGCATCATCAGGGACAGGAGTGGAAGACAGGGGCCTGGGAAAAAAGCAGATGGCCACTTAACAGTGTCCCTTAAGGGCTAATGCTGCTGCCAACCTGGCCTCAACTCTGAAAGTTGGCCCATCTGTACCCATTCCTCCTCCTTCCTTCCATTAAGGACACACTGAAAATTCAGCCAAACTGAATGTATCCAGAGCTCACAAAGTTTTGTTTTTACACTGAGCGCTTTCATTATTTGCAAAGGAACTGAAAGAAAGAGAACACGGATTTCCCCCTCACCACCCAGACTCAAAGGACACCCAGAAAAACCTCAGGGGGCTGGGGGAGGGTGGGCCAGAAGAACAATGCAGGAGGGGCTGGTAGCTCCTTCAGCTTCAGCAGTGTGCCAAGAAGAGGCCTAATTCGAGGAGCAGGATGGTGCTGGGGAGCCCTGGCCGAACGGCCGGGGCAGAATTGCTCCTTTTCTTGGGCCGGGGCCCGTTGCAGAGAGGGGTGTTGCAGCAGCTGATGCACACTGAATTCAGTTTCCCTGGGGAGCAGAAGGATTGGTACCCAGCCGAGGCGATGAGGCAGGCGGCTGACGACGCGCATGACTTGCGGTACATGATTCCTGCAACACAGACCCAGAGGAGCGAGATTAACCAGCCTGCGCTGGCCAAAAGACGGCAACCCTCTGACCCCAAATCCCCACGGAGAGCACTTTCTTCCTTCTCCTACAGCCCAGAAACTTGGTGTGGCCAGGGAACTGCTCCAGGGTGTTTTGTTAAGCCCCCCAAAATACATGACATGTGCAGTGAAGGCAGGCATCATTTCACTTGCTTCTGAGATGTCAGTACCAGTGAATAAAGAGCTTTTACAATCAAAGTTCATTTTTGTTTAAACTGTGTACTAGACAGAACTTCTTTTTATTTACTTTTTTTGGTTCACACTGTCTCATGCCAGAGAGGATGACAGGCTGCACTTCAAGATCTTATCTCTCTTATTACTTCATAAGCGACCACAGAGAGATGGCTCTCAACTGTGTGTTTATTAAATCCTGGAATTCTCTCAATAAAAACCAAACTCCAAAGAGAATAAATGAGATCACTACCAAAGAGGCCCTGTGTGGGTTCAGTGAAGGGAGGGGGAGGCCCTGGCTGACAGTGTACCGAGCACTGCCTTGTTCCAAGGGAAGTTTTGCCCTTAGAACATATAGCCATTTGCCAAGTCGGCACCGTACAGCCAGCACTTATTAACACATACTGTGTGGACACATCAAGGGTCTTCCCAATAAGACTGGAGGGCCCATCTTAAGGAGCTTGTGTGTCAGGTCCAAATTGCAGCATAATCATCAAATCAGGGTGTCTTGGGTAATCATTTGACTTTGTAAAGCTAGAAGTTTATTCAAGCAATAGCTAAGCTTATTAAATATGTTCCTGAATGCCAGGCGCTCTTCAGATGGCTCCTAGCTCATTTACTACCTGCAACAACCCTACAAGAGAGGGCCCCAAGGTCATCCCCGTTTTGCAGATGGGGATCCTAAGGGCAAGAGAGCTTTAGGAACTTGCCCAAAGTCACACTTCTAGAAAGAGCACCTGTGATTTGAACCAAGTATTCTGGTCCCATGCTGTCAAATCTGCAGTACTCTATAGCAAAGCAGCCAGCCAAGTCAACCACAAAATGGTTTTGGTTTTTGCAGGGGGGGAAGACTACTTTGAAAGTAGCTTTTGTTGTGTGTGTGTGTGTGTGTGTGTGTGTGTGTGTGTGAGAGAGAGAGAGGCTGTTTTGTATCAACAAACTACTTTTCTTTTTGGACATACAACATCATACTAAAGCTGAACCTCAAAGTGATGCCTTTAGCCCATGTGCTGCCCTGCGTGTCTGAGGGATACAACACATTCCACCAGTAGCCAGGGCTCCCTCCCCTCTGACTCCCTGCAGGCATGTGTGTTTTCAAGCATTGCTTCCATTTGGGCCCCCATCCTCCCCCTTGAGAATTGCTACTTTGGATGCTAGAGAAATGGTGGAAAAAAAACTGAAGTCCCTAAAACTCCCAAGTGGGAGGCAAAGAAATACTTTAGATTTATATTTATTAAACATGCAATTTTATGTCATTTCTATAACTGCATGTTTGTAAGGATTGATTTTGTAACTCTGTTAGAAAAACCTGGAAGGTAGCTGGTCTGGTAAGATAAATCTCATGGACAGAGGATGTGTAGGGGGAACAAGAAGCACTGTTTAATTTCTAAGGAACATGCTACAGAGTTCCCAGAGTGTCTACGTTTTCTAACCATTGCCCATTTTAGAAAATTAAGTTTCACTGTCTTTTTTTTTTTTTGCTGTACGTAGGCCTCTCACTGTTGTGGCCTCTCCCGTTGCGGAGCACAGGCTCCGGACGCGCAGGCCCAGCGGCCATGGCTCACGGGCCCAGCCGCTCCGCAGCACGTGGGATCTTCCCGGACCGGGGCACGAACCCGTGTCCCCTGCATCGGCAGGCGGACTCTCAACCACTGTGCCACTAGGGAAGCCCTCTCACTGTCTTTTTATTCTTAACTATTAAAAGCCACTAACTGTCGGTTGTCAGTTCAACTTCAGTAAACTTTTTTCCTTTAAATAAATTTTAAAAATTAAAAAATATGTACTGACTACATCTTTTACTGTAAAAATGTTCAGACAGATAAGAAAATGCTCCTTGACTGCTCTCCTTTCAATGCTACATCCTCCTCAGAGGTAAGCACTCTTATCAATTTGGGATGCCTCCTTGCAGGCCTGTTTCTCTGCATTTACATATGTGTCCATGGAGAAGAGGTCTGTGCATATGTCTTAACAGCATAACATAACATCCTATATGCTGTATATATGTATATCCTATTTGCATTTTCACTTAGTGACATGGCTGGGGATATATTTTTAAGTCTAACTTTGTAGGACTAAGAGTCAGTGATGAGGTAAGTTAGTTAGATAAATAACACAAGATGGGTGCCCCAGTTTTGTGACTGCTGCCCAGGGGAACATCTCCAGATCACTTGGCTCTGATGGCCAGTGGGGCCTATGCTTGCAGTCCTGCAGGACTGTATATATTTGCATCTTTAAAAGTTGCTGCCAGAGGGTCTGCCTTCCAATCAGCCTGAATCTAGGTGCTGAGATCCTCTTCTTTGGGACATTAACTGATCTCAGCACACACTCAACTACTGGGACCTATTAGAAATAAAATAGGCTGCTTAGACAATTGGAAAGGTTGAAGAGATAACCCAAAGCTGGGGTATGGTTGAATGACAAGGTACATCTCCTACACTAGGCCAGCCCTTCAAGACTGGGAGAGGTGGCTGTTTCATCTAATGCACAGAAACCAAAACAAGTCATCAAAAGGGAGAAAAAGATGAATATGGTCCAAACAAAAAAATAAGATAAAACTTGAGAAGAAAATTTTAATGAAACAGATAAGTAATTTACAAGAAAAAGAGTTCAAAGTAGTCGTTTTAAACATGCTCATTGAACTTGGGAGAAGAATGGATGAACACAGTGAGAACTTCAACAAAGAGAGAGAAAATATAAGAACCAAACAAGTCACAGAGCTAAAGTGTACACTTATTGAACTAGAAATACACTAGAGGGGTTCAAGAGCAGACTAGATGAAGCAGAAGAAAGGATCAATGAACTCAAAGACAGGGCAGAGGAACTGACCTAATCAAAGAGCAGAGAAAACAAAAAGGAATGGAAAAAAAAAAAAGGAAGATAGCTTCAGGGACTCATGAAACAACAAGTGCATTAATATTCACATTATAGGAGTCACAGAGGGAGAAAAACAAAAGGGGTAGAAAACTTACTTGAAGAAATAATGGCCGAAAACCTCCCTAACCTGGGGAAGGAAACAGACATCCAGATTCAGGAAGCCCAGAGAGTTCCAAATAAGGGGAACCAAAAGAAACATACATCAAGACACATAATAATTAAAATGTGAAAATATAAGACAAGGAGAGAATATTAATGGTAATAGAGGAAGAGCCTGTTACTTCCAAGGAAACCCCCATGAAATGAGCAGCAGATTTTTCATGAAAAACTCTGTAGGCCAGAAGGGAGTTGCACAATATACAGGCATACCCCATTTTACTGCTTTTTGTTTTATTGTCCTTCACAGATACTATGTTTATTACACACTGAACGTTTGTGGCAACCTGAGTTTAGAAAGTCTATTCAGCACCATTTTTCCAAAAGCATTTGCCCACTTCATGTCTCTGTGTCATGTTTTGGTAATTCTCACAACATGTCAAACTTTTTCATTATTATATTTCTCATGGTGCTGTGATCGGTGATAATTGATGTTACTATTCTAATTGTTTTTGCTTTGTATTTTTTACTTAAGATATGTACATTTTAAAAAGACAATGCTATATGCACACAATAAATTACAGTATAAACATAACTTTTATATGCATGGGGAAACCAAGAAACTTGTATGACTTGCTTTGTTGCAATATTTCCTTTATTGTGGTTGTCTGGAACCAAACCCCAGTATCTCTGAGGTATGCCTGTATTCAAAGTGCTGAAAGAAAAAAAAAAAACTTCCAAACAAGAATATTCTATCCAGCAAAGTTATAATTCAGAATTAAAGGAGATACAAAGTTTTCCAGACAAGCCAAAGCTAAAGGAGTTCATCACCACTAAACCGACCTTATAAGAAATGTTAAAGTGGCTCATTTAAGTTGAAAAGAAAAGGTGTTAATTAGTAACAAAACATATGAAAGTATAAATCTCACTAGTAAAGGTAAATATATAGTAAGTGTAGTGGATTAATCACTTATAAAGCTTGTATGAAGGTTAAAAGACAAAAGTAGTAAAAACAACTAACTACAATAATTAGTTAAGGGATACACAAGATAAAAGTAAAATATGAGTGGACACAAGATAGCAGAGTAGAAGGACATGAGCTCACCTCTTATGAAAACACCAAAATCACAACTAACTGCTGAACAACCATTGACAGAAAAATGCTGGAAGACAAAGACAAAATGCCCAAAGACAAAGAAGGCCACAAGGAGATGGTAGGAGGAGCACAACTGCAATAAAAGCAAATCCCATACCCGCCGGGTGGGGGACCCACAAACTAGAAAATAATTATATCGCAAAAGTTCTCCCACAGGAGTGAAAGTTCTGACCCCAAGTCATGCTTCCCAGCCTGGCGGTCTGGCAATGGGATGAGGAGCCCCCAGAGAATCTGGCTTTGAAGGCCAGTGGGATCTTGTTGCAGGAATTCCACAGTACTAGGGGAAACAGAAACTCCACTGTCGGAGGGCACACACAAGGTCTCATGCACACCACTGCCCACGATAAAAAGCAGTGACCTCATAACATCCTGGGCCAAAGCAACCTGCTGGTATTGGAGAGTCTCCAGCAGAGGTAGGGGGCAGCTGTGGCTCACTGTGGGGATAAAGACCCTGGGAGTGGTAGTTCTGTGGAGTACTCAGTGTCATGAGCCCTCCCGGAGGCTGCCATTTTCTCGCCAAGACCTGGTCCCACCCAACAGCCTGTAGGGTCCAGTGCTCAGACACCTCAGGCCAAACAACCAACAGGGCAGGAACACAGCCCCACGCATCAGCAGGCAGGCTGCTTAAAGTCTTCCTGAGCACATAGTTGCCCGCTAAACAAATCCCTTACATGGCCCTGTCCACCAGAGGCACAAGACCAGCTCTACCCACCAGTGGGCAGGAACCAGTCCCTCCCACCCGGAAGCCTACACAAGCCTGTTAGACCAGCCTCATCCACGAGGGGGCAGACAGCAGAAGCAAGAAGAACCACAACCCTGCAGCCTGTGGAATAGAAACCGCAATCACAGAGAGTTAGGCAAAATGAGGCAGCAGAGGAATATGTCCCAGATGAAGGAACAAGATAAAACCCCAGAAGAACAACTAAGTGAAGTGGAGATAGGGAACCTGAGAAAGAACTCAGAGTAATGATAGTAAAGATGATCCAAGATCTCGGAAAAAGAATGGAGGCACAGATTGAGAAGATACAAGAAATGTTTAACAAATACCGAGAAGTATTAAAGAACAAATAGGAACAATACAATAACTGAAATAAAAAAGAAACTAGAAGGAATAGCAGAATAATGGAGGCAGAGAATAGATAAATGAGCTGGAAGATGGAATAGTAGAAATCACTGCTGTAGAACAGAATAAAGAAAAAGAATGAAAAAAAATTAGGACAGTCTAAGACACCACTGGTACAACAATAAATGTACCAACATTCGCATTATAGGGGTCCAAGAAGGAGAACGGAGAGAGAAAGGACCTGAGAAAATAGAGAAGAGATAATAGCTGAAAACTTCCCTAACATGGGAAAGGAAACAGTTACCCAAGTCCAGGAAGTGCAGAGAGTCCCAGGCAGGATAAACCCAAGGAGGAACACACTGAGACACATAGTAATCAAATTGGCAAAAATTAAAGACAAAGAAAAAATATTAAAAGCAAGAAGGGAAAAGCAACAAATAACATCCAAGGGAATTCTCTTAAGGTTATCAGCTGATTTTTCAGCAGAAACTCTGTAGGCCAGAAGGGAATGGCATGATATATTTAAAGTGGTGAAAGGGAAGAACCTACAACCAAGAATATTCTACCCAGCAAGGCAGAGAAATTGAAAGCTTTACAGACAAGCAAAAGCTAAGAGAATTCACCACCACCAGACTGGCTTTGCAACATATGCTAAAGGAACTTCTCTAGGTGGAAAAGAAAAAGGCCACGAGTAGAAATAAGAAAATTATGAATGGAAAAGCTCATCATTAAAGGCAAACATACAGTAAAGTTAGGAAATCATCCACACACAAATATGATATCAAAACCAGCAGTCATGAGAAAAGGAGAGTACATATGCAGGATATTGGAAATGCATTTGAAATTAAAAGACCAGCAATTTAAAACAATCTTGTATATATAGAGATTGCTATATCAAAACCTCATGGTAACCACAAACCAATAATCTACAATAGATACACAAACAAAAAAGCAAAAGAAGGCTTCCCTGGTGGCACAGTGGTTGAGAGTCCACCTGCCAATGCAGGGGACACGGGTTTGTGCCCCGGTCCGGGAAGGTCCCACATGCCGCGGAGTGGCTGGGCCCGTGAGCCATGGCCGCTGAGCCTGCGCGTCCAGAGCCTGTGCTCTGCAATGGGAGAGGCCACAACAGTGAGAGGCCCGCGTACCGCAAAAAAAAAAAAAAAAAAAAAAAAAAAAGGCAAAAGAAATCCAAACACAATGCTAAAGATAGTCATCAAATCACAAGGGAAGAGAATAAAGATGAAGGGAAGAAAAAAGCCCTACAAGGGCTTCCCTGGTGGCGCAGTGGTTGAGAGTCCGCCTGCCGATGCAGGGGACGCGGGTTCGTGCCCCGGTCCAGGAAGATCCCACATGCCGTGGAGCAGCTAGGCCCGTGAGCCATGGCTGCTGAGCCTGCGCATCCGGAGCCTGTGCTCCACAACGGGAGAGGCCACAACAGTGAGAGGGCCGCGTACCACAAAAAAAAAAAAAAAAAAAAAAAAAAAAAATGCCCTACAAAACAAATCCAAGCCAATTAACAAAATGGCCATAAAAACATACATGTCAGTAATTATCTTAAATGGATTAAATGCTCCAACCAAAAGACATAGACTGGCTGAATAGATACAAAAACAAGACCCGTATATATGCTGTCTACAAGAAACCCAATTCATCTAGGGGACACATAAAGACTGAAAGTGAGGGGATGAAAAAAGTCACTCCATGCAAATGGTAATCAAAGGAAAGCTGAAGTAGCAATACTTCTATCAGACAAAATACACTTTAAATGAAGAATGTTATAAGAGACAAAGAAAGATACTACTTAATGATCAAGGGATCAATCTAAGAAGAAGATATAACAATTATAAATATATGTGAACCCAACATAGGAGCATCTCAATATATAAGGCAAATACAGCCATAAGAGAAGAAATCAACAGTAAGACAATAATAGTGGGGGACTTTCACACCCCACTTACACCAATGGACAAATCATCCAGACAGAAAATCAAAACGGAAACACAGGGAAGAGAGGGGGAAGACGGCAGAAGAGTAAGACGCGGAGATCACCTTCCTCCCCACAGATACATCAGAAATTCATCTACACGTGGAACAACTCCTACAGAACACCTACTGAACGCTGGCAGAAGACCTCAGACCTCCCAAAAGGCAAGAAACTCCCCACATACCTGGGTAGGGCAAAAGAAAAAAGAATAAACAGAGACAAAAGGATAGGGACGGGACCTGCACCAGTGGGAGGGAGCCGTGAAGGAGGAAAGGTTTCCACACACTAGGAGCCCCTTTGCGGGCGGAGACTGCAGGTGGCGGAGGGGGGAAGCTTCAGAGCTGCGGAGGAGAGCGCAGCAACAGGGGTGCGGAGGGCAAAGCGGAGAGATTCCCGCACAGAGGATCGGTGCCGACCCGCACTCACCAGCCCGAGAGGCTTGTCTGCTCGGCCGCTGGGGCGGGCGGGGCTGGGAGCTGAGGCTCGGGCTTTGGTCGGAGCGCAGGGAGAGGACTGGGGTTGGCGGCGTGAACACAGCATGAAGGGGGCTAGTGCACCACGGCTGGTCGGGAGGAAGTCCGGGGAAAAGTCTGGACCTGCCGAAGAGGCAAGAGACTTTTTCTTCCCTCTTTGTTTCCTGGTGCGCGAGGAGAGGGGATACAGAGCGCTGCTTAAAGGAGCTCCAGACACAGGCGCGAGCCGCGGCTAAAGTGCGGACCCCAGAGACGGGCGTGGGACACTGGGGCTGCTGCTGCCGCCACCAAGAAGCCTGTGTGCGAGCACAGGTCACTCTCCACACCTCCCCTCCGGGGAGCCTGTGCAGCCCGCCACTGCCGGGGTCCCAGGACCCAGGGACAACTTCCCCAGGAGAACGCACGGCGGGCCTCGTGCTGGTGCAACGTCACGCAGGCCTCCGCCGACGCACGCTCGCCCCGCCTCCGTGCCCCTCCCTCCCCCGCGGCCTGAGCGAGCCAGAGCCCCCGAATCAGCGGCTCCTTTAACCCCGTCCTGTCTGAGTGAAGAACAGACGTCCTCCAGCAACCTACACACAGAGGCGGGGCCAAATCCAAAGCTGAACCCTGGGAGCTGTGCGAACAAAGAAGAGAAAGGGAAATCTCTCCCAGCAGCCTCAGGAGCAGCGGATTAAATCCCCGCAATCAACTTGATGTACCCTGCATCTGTGGAATACATGAGGGGACAACGAATCATCCCAAATGAGGAGGTGGACTTTGGGAGCAAGATAGATTATATTTTCCCCTTTTACTCTTTTTGTGAGTGTGTATGTGTATGCTTCTGTATGAGACTTTGTCTGTATAGCTTTGCTTTTACCATTTGTTCTAGGGTTATATCCGTCTAGTTTTTTGTTTCGTTTTGTTTTGTTTTACTTAACAATTTTTCTTTTCTTAATAATTATTTTTTATTTTAATAAATTTATTTTATTTTACATTATCCCCTTCCTTCCTTCCTTCCTTCATCCTTCCTTCCTTCCTTCCACTTTTTCTCCCTTTTATTCTGAGCCGTGTGGATGAAAGGCTCTTGGTGCTGCAGCCAGGAGTCAGTGCTGTGCCTCTGAGGTGGGAGAGCCAACTTCAGGACACTGGTCCACAAGAGACCTACCAGCTCCATGTAATATCAAAGGGCGAAAATCTCCCAGAGATCTCCAACTCAACACCAACACCCAGCTTCACTCAACGACCAGCAAGCTACAGTGCTGGACACTCTATGCCAAAAAACTAGCAAGACAGAAACACAACCCCACCATTAGCAGAAAGGCTGCCTAAAATCATAATAAGGCCACAGACACCCCAAAACATACCACCAGACGTGGACTTCCCACCAGAAAGACAAGATCCAGCCTCATCCACCAGAACACAGGCACTAGTTCCCTCCACCAGGAAGCCTACACAACACACTGAACCAACTTTAGCCACTGGGAACAAACACCAAAAACAACGGGAACTACGAACCTGCAGCCTGCAAAAAGGAGACCCCAAACACACGAAGATAAGCAAAATGGGAACAGAAAACACACAGCAGATGAAGGAGCAAGATAAAAACCTGCCAGACCTAACAAATGAAGAGGAACTAAGCAGTCTACCTGAAAAAGAATTCAGAATAATGATAGTAAAGATGATCCAAAATCTTGGAAATAGAACAGAGAAAATGCAAGAAACATTTAACAAGGACGTAGAAGAACTAAAGATGAATAAAGCATCGATTAAAAACACAATAAATGAAATTAAAAATACTCTAGAAGGGATCAATAGCAGAATAACTGAGGCAGAGGAATGGATAAGTGACCTGGAAGATAAAATAGTGGAAATAACTACTGCAGAGCAGAATAAAGAAAAAAGAATGGAAAGAACTAAGGACAGTCTCAGAGACCTCTGGGACAACATTAAACACACCAACATTCGAATTATAGGGATCCCAGAAGAAGAAGAGAAAAAGAAAGGGACTGAGAAAATATTTGAAGAGATTAGAGTTGAAAACTTCCCTAATATGGGAAAGGAAATACTTAATCAAGTCCAGGAAGCACAGAGAGTCCCATACAGGATAAATCCAAGGAGAAACACACCAAGACACATATTAATCAAACTATCAAAAATTAAATACAAAGAAAACATATTAAAAGCAGCAAGGGAAAAACAACAAATAAAACACAAGGGAATCCCCATAAGGTTAATAGCTGATCTTTCAGCAGAAACTCTGCAAGCCAGAAGGGACTGGCAGGACAAATTTAAAGTGATGAAGGAGAAAAACCTACAACCAAGATTACTCTACCCAGCAAGGATCTCATTCAGATTTGATGGAGAAATTAAAATCCTTACAGACAAGCAAAAGCTGAGAGAGTTCAGCACCACCAAACCAGCTTTACAACAAATGCTAAAGGAACTTCTCTAGGCAAGAAACACAAGAGGAGGAAAAGACCTACAATAACAAACCCAAAACAATTAAGAAAATGGGAATAGGAACATACATATCGATAATTACCTTAAATGTAAATGGATTAAATGCTCCCACCAAAAGACACAGACTGGCTGAATGGATACAAAAACAAGACCCATATATATGCTGTCTACAAGAGACCCACTTCAGACCTAGGGACACATACAGACTGAAAGTGAGGGGATGGAAAAACATATTCCAGGAAAATGGAAACCAAAAGAAAGTTGCAGTAGCAATTCTCATATCAGACAAAATAGACTTTAAAATAAAGACTATTACAAGAGACAAAGAAGGACACTACATAATGATCAAGGGATCTATCCAAGAAGAAGATATAACAATTGTAAAAATTTATGCACCCAACATAGGAGCACCTCAATACATAAGGCAAATACTAACAGCCATAAAAGGGGAAATCGACAGTAACACATTCATAGTAGGGGACTTGAAAACCCCACTTTCACCAAAGGACAGATCATCCAAAATGAAGATAAATAAGGAAACACAAGCTTTAAATGATACATTAAACAAGATGGACTTAATTGATATTTATAGGACATTCCATCCAAAAACTACAGAATACACATTTTTCTCAAGTGCTCATGGAACATTCTCCAAGATACATCATATCTTGGGTCACAAATTAAGCCTTGGTAAATTTAAGAAAACTGAAATTATATCAAGTATCTTTTGCGACCACAACAATATGAGACTAGATATCAATTACAGGAAAAGATCTGTAAAAAATAGAAACACATGGAGGCTAAACAACTACTTAATAACCAAGTGATCACTGAAGAAATCAAAGAGGAAATCAAAAAAAACCTAGAAACAAATGACAATGGAGACACGACAAACCAAAACCTATGGGATGTAGCAAAAGCAGTTCTAAGAGGGAAGTATATAGCAATACAATCCTACCTTAAGAAACAGGAAACATCTCGAATAAACAACCTAACCTTGCACCTAAAGCAATTAGAGAAAGAAGAAAAAAACCCCCAAAAGTTAGCAAAAGGAAAGAAATCATAAAGATCAGATCAGAAATAAATGAAAAAGAAATGAAGGAAACGATAGCAAAGATCAATAAAAGTAAAAGCTGGTTCTTTGAGAAGATAAACAAAATTGATAAACCATTAGCCAGACTCATCAAGAAAAAAAGGGAGAAGACTCAAATCAATAGAATTAGAAATGAAAAAGGAGAAGTAACAACTGACACTGCAGGAATACAAAGGATCATGAGAGATTACTGTAAGCAACTCTATGCCAATAAAATGGACAACCTGGAAGAAATGGACAAATTCTTAGAAATGCACAACCTTTCGAGACTGAACCAGGAAGAAACAGAAAATATGAACAGACCAATCACAAGCACTGAAATTGAAACTGTTATTAAAAATCTTCCAACAAACAAAAGCCCAGGACCAGATGGCTTCACAGGCGAATTCTATCAAACATTTAGAGAAGAGGTAATACCTATCCTTCTCAAACTCTTCCAAAATATAGCAGAGGGAGGAACACTTCCAAACTCATTCTACGAGGCCACCGTCACCCTGATACCAAAACCGGACAAGGATGTCACAAAGAAAGAAAACTACAGGCCAATATCACTGATGAACATAGATGCAAAAATCCTCAACAAAATACTAGCAAACAGAATCCATCAGCACATGAAAAGGATCATACACCATGATCAAGTGGGGTTTACTCCAGGAATGCAAGGATTCTTCAATATACGCAATTCAATCAACGTGATACACCATATTAACAAATTGAAGGAGAAAAACCATATGATCATCTCAATAGATGCAGAGAAAGCTTTCGACAAAATTCAACACCCATTTATGATAAAAACCCTGCAGAACGTAGGCATAGAGGGAACTTTCCTCAACATAATAAAGGTCATATATGACAAACCCACAGCCAACATCATCCTCAATGGTGAAAAACTTAAACCATTTCCACTAAGAGGAGGAACAAGATAAGGTTGCCCACTCTCACCACTCTTATTCAACATAGTTTGGGAAGTTTTAGCCACAGCAATCAGAGAACAAAAGGAAATAAAAGGTATCCAAATCGGAAAAGAAGAAGTAAAGCTGTCTCTGTTTGCAGATGACATGATACTATACATAGAGAATCCTAATGATGCTACCAGAAAACTACTAGAGCTAATCAATGAATTTGGTAAAGTAGCAGGATACAAAATTAATGCACAGAAATCTCTGGCATGCCTATACACTAATGATGAAAAATCTGAAAGTGAAATTAAGAGAACACTCCCATTTACCACTGCAACAAAAAGAATAAAATATCTAGGAATAAACCTACCTAAGGAGACAAAAGACCTGTATGCAGAAAATTACAAGGCACTGATGAAAGAAATAAAAGATGATACAAATAGATGGAGAGATATACCATGTTCTTGGATTGGAAGAATCAACATTGTGAAAATGACTCTACTACCCAAAGCAATCTACAGATTCAATGCAATCCCTATCAAACTACCACTGGCATTTTTCACAGAACTAGAACAAAAAATTTCACAATTTGTATGGAAACACAGAAGACATCGAACAGCCTAAGCAATCTTGAGAACGAAAAATGGAGCTGGAGGAATCAGGCTACCTGACTTCAGACTATGCTACAAATCTACAGTAATCAAGACAGTATGGTGCTGGCACAAAAACAGAAATATAGATTAATGGAACAGGATAGAAAGCCCAGAGATAAACCCATGCACATATGGTCACCTTATCTTTGATAAAGGAGGCAGGAATGTACAGTGGAGAAAGGACAGCCTCTTCAATAAGTGGTGCTGGGAAAACTGGACAGGTACATGTAAAAGTATGAGATTAGAACACTCCCTAACACCATACACAAAAATAAGTTCAAAAGGGATTAAAGACCTAAATGTAAGGCCAGAAACTATCAAACTCTTAGAGGAAAACACAGGCAGAACACTCTATGACATAAATCACAGCAAGATCCTTTTTGACCCACCTCCTAGAGAAATGGAAATAAAAACAAAAATAAACAAATGGGAGCTAATGAAACTTCAAAGCTGTGGCACAGCAAAGGAAACCATAAACAAGGTCAAAAAACAACCCTCAGGGCTCCCCTGGTGGCGCAGTGGTTGAGAGTCCGCCTGCCGATGCAGGGGACGCGGGTTCGTGCCCCGGTCCGGGAGAATCCCGCGTGCCGCGGAGCGGCTGGGCCCGTGGGCCATGGCCGCTGGGCCTGCGCGTCCGGAGCCTGTGCTCCGCAGCGGGAGAGGCCACAACAGTGAGAGGCCCGCGTACCGCAAAAAAAAAAAAAAAAAAAAAAAAAAAAAAAAAAAAAACAACCCTCAGAATGGGAGAAAATATTTGCAAATGAAGCAACTGACAAAGAATTAATCTCCAAAATTTACAAGCAGCTCATGCAGCTCAATAACAAAAAAACAAACAGCCCAATTCAAAAATGGGCAGAAGACCTAAATAGACATTTCTCCAAAGAAGATATACAGTTTGCTAACAAACACATGAAAGAATGCTCAACATCATTAATCATTAGAGAAATGCAAATCAAAACTACAATGAGATATCATCTCACACCGGTCAGAATGGCCATTATCAAAAAATCTACAAACAGTAAATGCTGGAGAGGGTATGGAGAAAAGGGAACACTCTTGCAGTGCTGGTGGGAATGTGAATTGGTACAGCCACTATGGAGAGCAGCATGGAGGTTCCTTAAAAAACTACAAATAGAACTACCATATGACCCAGCAATCCCACTACTGGGCATATACCCTGAGAAAACCATAATTCAAAAAGAGTTATGTACCAAAATGTTCATTGCAGCTCTATTTACAATAGCCCGGAGATGGAAACAACCTACGTGTCCATCATTGGATGAATGGATAAAGGAGATGTGGCACATATATACAATGGAATATTACTCAGCCATAAAAAGAAACAAAATTGAGTTATTTGTAGTGAGGTGGATGGACCTAGGGTCTGTCATACAGAGTGAAGTAAGTCAGAAAGAGAAAGACAAATAGTATGCTAACACATATATATAGAATGTAAGGGGAAAAAATGTCATGAAGAACCTAGGGTTAAGATGGGAATAAAGATACAGAACTACTAGAGAATGGACTTGAGGATATGGGTAGGGGGAAGGGTAAACTGTGACAAAGTGAGAGAGTGGCATGGACATATATACACTACCAGATGTAAAATAGATAGCTAGTGGAAAGCAGCCGCATAGCACAGGGAGATCAGCTTGGTGCTTTATGATCACCTAGAGGGGTGGGATAGGGAGGGTGGAAGGGAGGGAGACACAAGAGGGAAGAGATATGAGAACATATGTAGATGTATAACTGATTCACTTTGTTATAAAGCAGAAACTAACAAACCATTGTAAAGCAATTATACTCCAATAAAGATGTAAAAAAAAAAAAAAAAAAAAACAGGAAACACAAGGCTTAAATGACACATTAGACCAGATGGACTTAAGTGACATTTATGGAGTATTCCATCCAAAAGCAGCAGAATATGTATTCTTTTCAAGTGCACATGGAACATTCTCCAGGATTGATCACATGCTGGGCTACAACAAGCCTTGGTAAATTGAAGAAAATTGAAATCATATCAAACATCTTTTCTGACCACAACATTGTGAGATTAGAAATCAACTACAAGAAAAAAAATGTAAAAACCACAATAACGTGGAGGCTAAATAATATGCTACTAAACAACCAATGGATCACTGAAGAAATCAAAGATGAAATAAGAAAATAGCTAGAGACAAATGAAAACGAAAGGATGATGATCCAAAACCTATGGGACACAGCTAAAGCAGTCCTAAGAGGGAAGTTTATAGGAATATAGTCTTACTTCGGAAAACAAGAAAAATTGAAAATAAACAACCTAAAATTACACCTAAAGTAACTAGAGAAAGAACAACAAACAAAACCCAAATTTAGCAGAAGGAAAGAAATCATAAAGATCAGAGCAGAAATAAATGAAATAGAGTCGAAGAAAACAATAAAAAACATCAATGAAACTAAAAGCTGATTCTTTAAAAAGATAAACAAAACAGATAAGTCTTTAGCCACACTCATCAAGAAAAAAGGAGGGCTCAGATCAATAAAATTAGAAGTGAAAAAGGAGAAGTTAAGACAGACACCACAGAAATACAAAGGATCATAAGAGACTACTACGAGCAAATATATGCCAATAAAATAAGAACCTAGAAGAAATGGACACATTCTTAGAAAGGTACAATCTCCCACGACTGAACCAAAAAGAAATTTAAAAAGGTGAACAGACCAATCAGAAGTACTGAAAGAGAAACTGTGATTTAAAAATTCCCCCAAAACAAAAGTTCAAGACCAGATGGCTTCACAGGTGAATTCTATCAAACATTAGGGAAGAGTTAATACCTAGTGTTCTGAAACTCTTCCAAAAAATTGCAGAGGAAGGAACACTCCGAAATTCATTCTATGAGGCCACCATCACCTTGATACCAAAACCAGACAAAGATACCACAAAAAAAGAAAATTACAGGCCAATATCACTGATGAACATAGACCCAAAAATCCTCAACAAAATACTAGGAAACTGAATCCAACAGTACATGAAAAGGGTCATACACCATAATCAAATAGGATTTAACCCAGGGATGCAAGGATTTTTCAATATCTGCAAATCAATCAGTGTGGTACATCACGTCAACAAATTGAAAAATAAAAGCCATATGATCTCAATAGATGCAGAAAAAGCTTTTAACAAAATTCAACACCCATTTATGATAAAAGCTGTCCAGAAAGTGGGCACAGAGGGAACCTACCTGAACATAATAAAGGCCATGTACAACAAACCTACAGCTAACATCATACTCAACAGTGAATAGCTGAAAGCATTTCTTCTAAGATCGGGAACAAGACAAGGATGTCCATTGTTGCCACTTTTATTCAACATAGTTTTGGAAGTCCTAGCCACGGCTATCAGAGAAGTAAAAGAAATAAAAGGAATCCAAATTGGAAAAGAAGAAGTAAAACTGTCACGGATTGCAGCTGATATGAAACTGTCACTGTTTGCAGATGACATGACTATACATAGAAAAACCAAAAGATGCTAACAGAACACTACTAGAGGTCATTGGTGAAATTGGTAAAGTTGCAGGATACAAAATTAATGCACAGAAATATGTTGCATTTCTATACACTAAAAACAAAAGATCAGAAAGAGAAATTAAAGAAGCAATCCCATTGAGCATCACATCAAAAAGAAAAACTATGGGGCTTCCCTGGTGGCACAGTGGTTGAGAGTCCGCCTGCCGATGCAGGGGACACAGGTTCGTGCCCTGGTCTGGGAGGATCCCACATGCTGCAGGGTGGCTGGGCCCGTGAGCCATGGCTGCTGAGCCTGCACGTCTGGAGCCTGTGCTCCGCAATGGGAGAGGCCACAGCAGTGAGAGGCCCGCGTACCACAAAAAATAACAAAAAAAAAAAAAAAAGAAAAGAAAAACTAGGAATAAACCTACCTAAGGAGGCAAAAGACCTGTATGCAGAAAACTATAAGACACTGATGAAAGAAATCGAAGATGACACAAACAGATGGAAAGATATACCATGTTCTTAGATTGGAAGAATCAATATTGTGAAAATGACTATACTACCCAAGGCAATCTACAGATTTGAAACAATCCCTATCAAATTACCAATGGCATTTTTCACAGAATTAGAACAAAAAATTTTTCAAATTTGTATGCAGACAAAAACACCCCAAATAGCCAAAGCAATCCTGAGAAAGAAAAACAGAGCTGGAGTAATCAGACTCCCTGTCTTCAGACTATAGTACAAAGCTACACTCATCAAAACAGTATGGGTCTGTCACAAAAACAGAAATATAGATCAATGGAACAGGACAGAAAGCCGAGAAATAAACCTACACACTTATGGTCAATTAATCTATGACAAAGCAGGCAAGACTACACAATGGAGAAGAGACAGTCTCTTCAATAAATGGTACTGGGAAAACTGGACAGCTGAATGTAAAAGAATGAAATTAGAACATTATTTAACACCATACACAAAAATAAACTCAAAATGGATTAAAGACCTAAGTGTAAGACCTGATTCTATAAAACTCTTTAGAGGAAAACATAGGCAAACACTCTGGCATAAATTGCAGCACTGTCTTTTTTGATCTGTCTTCTAGAGTAATGGAAATAGAAACAAAAAGGACCTATTTAAACTCAAAAGCTTTTGCACAGCAAAGGAAACCATAAACAAAATGAAAAGACAACCCAAGGAATGGGAGAAAATATTTGCCAACGATGTGACTGACAAGGGCTTAATCTCCAAAATCTAGAACAGATCCTGTAGCTCAATATCAAAAAACAAACAACCCAATCAAAAAATGGGCAGAAGACCTAAATAGACATTTCTCCAAAGAAGACATACAGATGGCCAAGAGGCATGTGAAAAGATGCTTAACATCTTTAATTATTACAGAAATGCATATCAAAACTACAATGAGATATCACCTCACGCCAGTCAGAATGGCCACTATCAAAAAGTCTACAAACAGTAAATGCTGGAGAGGGTGTGGAGAAAAGGGGATTCTCCTACACTGCTGCTGGGAATGTAAATTCGTACAGCCACTATGGACAACAGTATGCAAGTTCCTTAAAAAACTAAAAATAGAGCTACCATATGATCCAGTAGCCCCACTCCTGGGCATGTGTCTGGAGAAAACCATGTTTCAAAAGGATACATGCACCCCAGTGTTCATCGCAGTGCTGTTTACAACAGCCAAGACATAGAAGAACCTAAATGTCCATCAACAGATGAATGGATACAGATGATGTGGTACATATATGCAATGGAATATTACTCAGCCATAAAACAGAATGAAATAATGTCATTTGCAGCAACATGGGATGGAGCTAGAGATTATCATACTAAGTGAAGTAAGTCAGACAAAGGCAAATATATGATATTGCTTATGTGCGAAATCTAAAAAAAATATGACACAAATGAACTTATTTACAATAGAGAAACAGACTCACAGGCTTAGAAATCAAACTTATGGTTACCAAAGGGGAAAGGTGGGGGGAATACATTGAGAGTTTGGGATTGACATATACACACTACTATATTTAAAATAGATAACTGACAAGGACCTACTGTATAGCACAGGGAACTCTGCTTAATATTCTGTAATGATCTAACTGGGAAAAGAATTTGAAAAAGAATAGACATATGTATATGTATAACTGAATCACTTTGCTGTACACCTGAAACTAACCCAACGTTGTTAATCAACTGTATTCCAATATAAAATAAAAATTAAAAAACAAAAAGAGAAAAAAGTAAAATGTGACATCAAAAACATAAAATGTGGAGGGGGAGGGTAAAACGTAGCGCTTTAGGATGCATTCAAACTTGTTATCAACTCAGAATACAATGTTGTAAATATAAGTTCTCATATGTAAGACTCATGGTAATCACAAAGCAAAAACCTATATAGTAGGTACATAAAAGATAATGAGAAAGAAATCTAAGCATACCAGTAAAAAAAAAAAATCAAATTACAAAAGAAAAGAGTAATAAAATAAGAAAGATACAGAGGAACTTCAAAACATCCAGAAAACAATGAACAAAATGCCAATAACTTCATACCTATCAATAATTCCTTTAAATGTAAATGGACTAAATTCTCAATCAAAAGACATAGAGTGGCTCAATGGATGAAAAAAACAAGACCCATCCATATGCTGCCTACAGAGATGAACTTCAGACACAAGGACACACACAGACTGAAAGTGAAGGGATGGAAAGAGATATTCCATGTGAATAGAAACCAAAAGAAAGCTGGACTACTGATACTTATATCAGACAAAATACTGTACTAAGAGACAATGAAGGGCATTACATAATGATTAAAACGTCAAACAAGAAGATATATAAAAAAAAAAAAAAAAAAAAAAAAAGAAGATATAACATTTGTAAATATTTATGCACCCAACAGAGAAGCACCTAAATATAAACAGCAAATATTAATAGACCTAAGGGGAAAAATAGACAGCAATACAATAATGGTAGGGGACTTTAATAACCCACTTACATCAATGGATAGATCACTCAGACAGAAAATCAGTAAGGGAACATTGGCCATAAATGACACATTAGACCAGGTGGGCTTAACAAATAGATACAAAACATCCCATCCAAAAGCACCAGAATAAACATTTTTCTCAAGTGCACATGGAACATTCTCCAGGATAGATCATTTTTTAGGCCACAAAATAAGTCTTAGCAAATTTTATAATACTATAGTCATATTAACCATCTTTTCTGACTACAATGGTATGAAACTAGAAATCAACTGCAAGAAGAAGACTGGAAAATTTACAAATACGTGGCAACAACAGGCTAGTGAACAACCAGTGGGTCAATGAAGAAATCAAACAATACCTTGAGACAAATTAAAATGGAAGTACAATATACAAAACCTATGGGATGTAGCAAAAGCAGTTCTAAGAAAGAAATTCATAGTGATAAGTGCCTACTTCAAGAAACAAGAAAAGTCTCAAACAACATAGCAGTATACCTCATTTTCTCTGTTCTATTTCCAAGATTTTGGATCATCTTTACTATCATTATTCTGAATTCTTTTTCAGGTAGACCGCCTAATTCCTCTTCATTTGTTAGGTCTGGTGGGTTTTTATCTTGCACCACGTCTAGCCGGGAGGGAGTCCGGGAAAAAGTCTGGACCTGCCAAAGAGGCAAGAGACGTTGTCTTCCCTCTTTGTTTCCTGGTGTGCGAAGACAGGGGATTAAGAGTGCCGCTTATGCTGGTGGGAATGTGAATTGGTACAGCCACTATGGAGAACAGTATGGAGGTTCCTTAAAAAACTAAAAATAGAACTACCATATGACCCAGCAATCCCACTACTAGGCATATACCCTGAGAAAACCATAATTCAAAAAGAGACATGTACCAAAATGTTCATTGCAGCTCTATTCACAATAGCCCGGAGCTGGAAACAACCTAAGTGTCCATCATCGGATGAATGGATAAAGAAGATGTGGCACATATATACAATGGAATATTACTCAGCCATAAAAAGAAACGAAACTGAGCTATTTGTAATGAGGTGGATAGACCTAGAGTCTGTCATACAGAGTGAAGTAAGTCAGAAAGAGAAAGACAAATACCGTATGCTAACACATATATATGGAATTTAAAAAAAAAAAAATGTCATGAAGAACCTAGGGGTAAAACGGGAATAAAGACACAGACCTACTTGAGAATGGACTTGAGGATATGGGGAAGGGGAAGGGGAAGCTGTGACAAAGGGAAAGAGAGGCATGGACATATATACACTACCAAACGTAAGGTAGATAGATAGTGGGAAGCAGCCGCAGAGCACAGGGAGATCAGCTCGGTGCTTTGTGACCGCCTGGAGGGGTGGGATGGGGAGGGTGGGAGGGAGGGAGATGCATGAGGGAAGGGATGTGGGAACAGATGTATATGTATGACTGATTCACTTTGTTATAAAGCAGAAACTAATAAAAAAAATAAAAAAAATAAAAAAATAAAATAAAAAAAAAAGAGTGCCGCTTAAAGGAGCTCCAGAGACGGGCGCAAGCTGCAGCTAACAGCGCGGACCACAGAGACGGACATGGGACACTAAGGCCGCTGCTGCTGCCACCAAGAAGCCTGTGTTCAAGCACAGGTCACTGTCCACACCGCCCCTCCTGGGAGCCTGTGCAGCCCGCCACTGCCAGGGTCCCGTGATCCAGGGACAACTTCCCCGGGAGAACGCATGGTGCACCTCAGGCTGGTGCAACGTCACGCCGGCCTCTGCCGCCGCAGGCTCGACCCGCCTCCGTGTCCCTCCCTCCCCCGCGGCCTGAGTGACCCAGAGTCCCCGAGTCAGTGGCTCCTTTAACCCCGTCCTGTCTGAGCAAAGAAGAGAGGCCCACAGGCGACCTACACGCAGAGGCGGGGCCAAATCCAAAGCTGAACTCTGGGAGCTGTGAGAACAAAGAAGAGAAAGGGAAATCCCTCCCAGCAGCCTCAGGAGCAGCGGATTAGATCTCCTCAATCAACTTGATGTACCCTGCATCTGTGGAATACCTGAATAGACAATGAATCATAACAAATTGAGAAGGTGAACTTTGGGAGCAAGATATATTATTTTTTCCCCTTTTCCTCTTTTTGTGAGTGTGTATGTGTATGCTTCCGTGTGAGATTTTGTCCGTATAGCTTTGCTTTCACCATTTGTCCTAGGGTGTTGTCCGTCCGTGTTTTTTTTTTTTTAATTAAAAAAATTTTTTTTCTTAATAATTATTTTTTATTTTAATAACTTTATTTTATCCTCTTTCTTTCTTTCTATTTTTTCTCCCTTTTATTCTGAGCCGTGTGGATGAAAGGCTCTTGGTGCTGCAGCCAGGAGTCAGTGCTGTGCCTCTGAGGTGGGAGAGCCAACTTCAGGACACTGGTCCAAAAGAGACCTCCCAGCTCCACATAATATCAAATGGCGAAAATCATCCAGAGATCTCCATCTCAACACCAACACCCAGCTTCACTCAACGACCAGCAAGTTACAGTGCAGGACACCCAATGCCGAACAACTAACAAGACAGGAACACAACCATACCCATTAGCAGAGAGGCTGCCTAAAATCATAATAAGGTCACAGACACCCCAAAACATACCACCAGACGTGGACCTGCCCACCAGAAAGACAAGATCCAGCCTCATCCACCAGAACACAGGCACTAGTCCCCTCCACCAGGAAGCCTACACAACACACTGAACCAACCTTAGCCACTGGGGACAGACACCAAAAAAAACGGGAACTACGAATCTGCAGCCTGCAAAAAGGAGACCCCAAACACAGTAAGATAAGCAAAATGAGAAGACAGAAAAATACACAACAGATGAAGGAGCAAGGTAAAAACCCACCAGACCTAACAAATGAAGAGGAAATAGGCAGTCTACCTGAAAAAGAATTCAGAATAATGATAGTAAAGATGATCCAAAATCTTGGAAATAGAATAGAGAAAATGCAAGAAACATTTAACAAGGACCTAGAAGAACTAAAGATGAAACAAGCAACGATGAACAACACAATAAATGAAATTTTAAAAACTTTAGGGGTTTCCTTCATGGTGCAGTGGTTGACAGTCTGCCTGCCGATGCAGGGGACATGGATTCGTGCCCCGGTCTGGGAAGATCCCACATGCCATGGAGCGGCTGGGCCTGTGAGACATGGCCGCTGAGCCTGCGTGTCCGGAGCCTGTGCTCCACAATGGGAGAGGCCACAACAGTGAGAGGCCTGTTTACAGCCAAAAAAAAAAAAAAAAAGTCTAGAAGGGATCAATAGCAGAATAACTGAGGCAGAAAAACAGATAAGTGACCTAGAAGATAAAATAGTGGAAATAACTACTGCAGAGCAGAATAAAGAAAAAAGAATGAAAAGAACTGAGGACAGTCTCAGAGACCTCTGGGACAACACTAAACACACCAATATTCGAATTATAGGGGTCCCAGAAGAAGAAGAGAAAAAGAAAGGGACTGAGAAAATATTTGAAGAGATTAGAGTTGAAAACTTCCCTAATATGGGAAAGGAAATACTTAATCAAGTCCAGGAAGCACAGAGAGTCCCATACAGGATAAATCCAAGGAGAAACACACCAAGACACATATTAATCAAACTATCAAAAATTAAATACAAAGAAAACATATTAAAAGCAGCAAGGGAAAAACAACAAATAAAACACAAGGGAATCCCCATAAGGTTAACAGCTGATCTTTCAGCAGAAACTCTGCAAGCCAGAAGGGACTGACAGGACAAATTTAAAGTGATGAAGGAGAAAAACCTACAACCAAGATTACTCTACCCAGCAAGGATCTCATTCAGATTTGATGGAGAAATTAAAATCCTTACAGACAAGCAAAAGCTGAGAGAGTTCAGCACCACCAAACCAGCTTTACAACAAATGCTAAAGGAACTTCTCTAGGCAAGAAACACAAGAGGAGGAAAAGACCTACAATAACAAACCCAAAACAATTAAGAAAATGGGAATAGGAACATACATATCGATAATTACCTTAAATGTAAATGGATTAAATGCTCCCACCAAAAGACATAGACTGGCTGAATGGATACAAAAACAAGACCCATATATATGCTGTCTACAAGAGACCCACTTCAGACCTAGGGACACATACAGACTGAAAGTGAGGAGATGGAAAAATATATTCCATGCAAATGGAAACCAAAAGAAAGTTGGAGTAGCAATTCTCATATCAGACAAAATAGACTTTAAAATAAAGACTATTACAAGAGACAAAGAAGGACACTACATAATGATCAAGGGATCGATCCAAGAAGAAGATATTACAATTGTAAATATTTATGCACCTAACATAGGAGCACCTCAATACATAAGGCAAATACTAACAGCCATAAAAGAGGAAATCAACAGTAACACAATCATAGTAGGGGACTTTAACACCCCACTTTCACCAATGGAGAGATCATCCAAAATGAAAATAAATAAGGAAACACAAGCTTTAAATGATACATTAAACGAGATGGACTTAATTGATATTTATAGGACATTCCATCCAAAAACAACAGAATACACATTTTTCTCAAGTGCTCATGGAACATTCTCCAGGATAGGTCATATCTTGTGTCACAAATCAAGCCTTGGTAAATTTAAGAAAATTGAAATCATATCACGTATCTTTTCCGACCACAACGCTATGAGACTAGATATCAATTACAGGAAAAGAGCTGTAAAAAATACAAACACATGGAGGCTAAACAATACACTACTTAATAACGAAGTGATCACTGAAGAAATCAAAGAGGAAATCAAAAAATACCTAGAAACAAATGACAATGGAGACACGACGACCCAAAACCTATGGGATGCAGCAAAAGCAGTTCTAACAGGGAAGTTTATAGCAATACAATCCTACCTTAAGAAACAGGAAACATCTCAAATAAACAACCTAACCTTGCACCTAAAGCAATTAGAGAAAGAAGAACAAAAAAACCCCAAAGTTAGCAAAAGGAAAGAAATCATAAAAATCAGATCAGAAATAAATGAAAAAGAAATGAAGGAAACGATAGCAAAGATGAATAAAACTAAAAGCTGGTTCTTTGAGAAGACAAACAAAATTGATAAACCATTAGTCAGACTCATCAAAAAAAAGGGAGAAGACTCAAATCAATAGAATTAGAAATGAAAAAGCAGAAGTAACAACTGACACTGCAGAAATACAAAGGGTTATGAGAGATTACTACAAGCAACTCTATGCCAATAAAATGGACAACCTGGAAGAAATGGACAAATTCTTAGAAATGCGGAACCTGCCAAGACTGAACCAGGAAGAAATAGAAAATATGAACAAACCAATCACAAGCACTGAAATTGAAACTGTGATTAAAAATCTTCCAACAAATAAAAGCCCAGGACCAGATGGCTTCACAGGCGAATTCTATCAAACATTTAGAGAAGAGCTAACACCTATCCTTCTCAAACTCTTCCAAAATATAGCAGAGGGAGGAACACAGCAAAACTCATTCTACAAGGCCACCATCACCCTGATACCAAAACCAGACAAAGATGTCACAAAGAAAGAAAACTACAGGCCAATATCACTGATGACCATAGGTGCAAAAATCCTCAACAAAATACTAGCAAACAGAATCCAACAGCACATGAAAAGGATCATACACCATGATCAATGGGGTTCACTCCAGGAATGCAAGGATTCTTCAATATATGCAAATCAATCAACGTGATACACCATATTAACAAATTGAAGGAGAAAAACCATATGATCATCTCAATAGATGCAGAGAAAGCTTTCGACAAAATTCAACACCCATTTATGATAAAAACCCTGCAGAACGTAGGCATAGAGGGAACTTTCCTCAACATAATAAAGGTCATATATGACAAACCCACAGCCAACGTCGTCCTCAATGGTGAAAAACTGAAAGCATTTCCACTAAGATTAGGAACAAGAAAAGGTTGCCCACTCTCACCACTATTATTCAACATCGTTTTGGAAGTTTTAGCCACAGCAATCAGAGAATAAAAAGAAATAAAAGGAATCCAAATCGGAAAAGAAGAAGTAAAGCTGTCTCTGTTTGCAGATGACATGATACTATACATAGAGAATCCTAAAGATGCTACCAGAAAACTACTAGAGCTAATCAATGAATTTGGTAAAGTAGCAGGATACAAAACTAATGCACAGAAATCTCTGGCATTCCTATACACTAAAGATGAAAAATCTGAAAGTGAAATTAAGAGAACACTCGCATTTACCACTGCAACAAAAAGAATAAAATATCTAGGAATAAACCTACCTAAGGAGACAAAAGACCTGTATGCAGAAAAGTATAAGACACTGATGAAAGAAATTAAAGATGATACAAATAGATGGAAAGATATACTATGTTCGTGGATTGGAAGAATCAACATTGTGAAAATGACTCTACTACCCAAAGCAATCTACAGATTCAATGTAATCCCTATCAAACTACCACTGGCATTCTTCACAGAACCAGAACAAAAAATTTCACAATTTGTATGCAATGACGAAGACCTGGAATAGCCAAAGCAATTTTGAGAACGAAAAACGGAGCTGGGGGAATCAGGCTCCCTGACTTCAGACTATGCTACAAAGCTACAGTAATCAAGACAGTATGGTACTGGCACAAAAACAGAAATATAGATCAATGGAACAGGATAGAAAGCCCAGAGATAAACCCACGCACATATGGTCACCTTATCTTTGATAAAGGAGGCAGGAATGTACAGTGGAGAAAGGACAGCCTCTTCAATAAGTGGTGCTGGGAAAACTGGACAGCTATGTGTAAAAGTATGAAATTAGAACACTCCCTAACACCATACACAAAAATAAGCTCAAAATGGATTAAAGACCTAAATGTAAGGCCAGACACTATCAAACTCTTAGAGGAAAACATAGGCAGAACACTCTATGACATAAATCACAGCAAGATCTTTTTGACCCACCTCCTAGAGAAATGGAAATAAAAACAAAAATAAACAAATGGGACCTAATGAAACGTCAAAGCTTTTGCACAGCAAAGGAAACCATAAACAAGACCAAAAGACAACCCTCAGAATGGCAGAAAATATTTGCAAATCAAGCAACTGACAAAGGATTAATCTCCAAGATTTACAAGCAGCTCATGCAGCTCAATAACAAAAAAGGAAACAACGCAATCCAAAAATGGGTAGAAGACCTAAATAGACATTTCTCCAAAGAAGATATACAGACTGCCAACAAACACATGAAGGAATGCTCAACATCATTAATCATTAGAGAAATGCAAATCAAAACTACAATGAGGGCTTCCCTGGTGGCGCAGTGGTTGAGAGTCTGCCTGCCGATGCAGGGGACACGGGTTTGTGCCCCGGTCCGGGACGATCCCATATGCCACGGAGTGGCTAGGCCCGTGAGCCATGGCTGCTGAGCCTGCGTGTCCGTAGCCTGTGCCCTGCAACGGGAGAGGCCGCAACAGTGAGAGGCCCGCGTACCGCAAAAGAAAAAAAAAAAAACTACGATGAGATATCATCTCACACTGGTCAGAATGGCCATCATCAAAAAATCTACAAACAGTAAATGCTGGAGAAGGTGTGGAGAAAAGGGAACCCTCTTGCACTGTTGGTAGGAATGTAAATTGATACAGCCACTATGGAGAACATTATGGAAGTTCCTTAAAAAAACTAAAAATGGAACTACGATATGACCCAGCAATCCCACTACTGGGCATATACCCTGAGAAAACCATAATTCAAAAAATCATATACCAAAATGTTCATTGCAGCTCTATTTACAATAGCCAGGACATGGAAGCAACCTAAGTGTCCATCGATAGATGAATGGATAAAGAAGATGTGACACATATATACAATGGAATATTACTCAGCCATAAAAAGAAACAAAGTTGAGTTATCTGTAGTGAGGTGGATGGACCTAGGGTCTGTCATACAGAGTGAAGGAAGTCAGAAAGAGAAAAACAAATACCATATGCTAACACATATATATGGAATCTAAAAAAAAAAAAAGGTACCAATGAACCTAGTGGCAGGGCAGGAATAAAGATGTAGACATAGAGAATGCACTTGAGGACATGGTTGGGGGAGGAGGAAGCTGGGGCGAAGTGAGAGTAACATCAACATATCTACACATCGAATGTAAACTAGTTAGCTAATGGGAAGCAGCAGCATAGCACTGGGAGATCAGCTTTGTGCTTTGCGATGACCTAGAGGGGTGGGATAGGGAGGGTGGGAGGAGGCTCAAGAGGGAGGGCATATGGGGACATATGTATGCATGTGGCTGATTCACTTTTTTGTACAACAGAAACACAGTATTGTGAAGCAATTATATCCAATAAAGATCTATTAAAAATAAATAAATAAATAAATGTGACATTTAAAATGAAAACAATAACAAACAAGCTCATAACTTCAGAGAACACATTAGTGGTTGCCAAAAGCAGGGCATTGGGGATAGGAAGAATGGGTGCAGGGGGTCCTAAGCTACAGACTTCCAGTTACAAAATAATTAAGTCATGGGGATGTAATGTACAGCATGGTGACCGCAGTTAATAATAATCCATTTCATATATGAAAGTTGCTAAGAGTAGATCTAAAAAGCTCTCATCACAAGAAAAAAATGCTATATACGGTGATGGATGTTAACTAGACTTATTGTGGTGATTATTTTGCAATGTTCAAATATTCAATATCAAATACTGAATAATAACAAAGCACAGTATAGGTAGACAGTTCCTCTTCCCTCCCCCACCCTTTTCTTAAGAAACAACTATTTAACAAATAAGCCCATGCTTCTCACTATATTCCAGATACAGTTTTAGAGCTCCACAAATATTAACTCATTTAATCTTTATAATAACTCTAGTGATAATCCACATTTTGCATAAGAGGAAACTGAGGCAGAAAGAGGTTAAACAATTTGATTGGGGGCCACGCAGGTAATATATGGTAGAGCTGGGATTTGAACCCAGGAAGACTGCTTTTAGAATCTATGCTCTTAACCACGCTACTACATTTCCCATAATGGTATCATATGCTTCCATGGGGAAACAAATAGCAAAAAAAAAATACACACACTACATATATTTTGCATACATATACGTAAATCATTTTTGGAAGAACACCAAAGGAGGAATCGATACTGGTTGTCTCTGGGGCAGGAGACTGGGTTGTCATGGGAAAGGGATGAAAAACACCGCTGCAGACCCTTTTTAACCATTTGAAATCAGAACCATGCAAATGACGTACCTTTTCTTTTAACCTTCTAAAATAAACACCACCTCCAAAGAACCATTTTATCACATGCCTTCTCTTTCCCAGGGTAGCGAAGTCCCTTCCCAGCTGTGCCCACCAGAGGGCGCCCGGGAATGAACACACCCTCAAGTAGACAGTCCCAAAGCCCAAGTCTCGGGGTCCCAGGGAAGAAACACTTGTGTCTGCCTTTCTGTTTTCCCTTTAACCCGGGTCCCAGGGAAGAAACCCTTGTGTCTGCCTTTCTGTTTTCCCTTTAACCCAGCCCCCGTGAGCTCAGGTCTGGGCCCAAGTGAGGAAGGGATGCAAGTAAACCAGAGGGGGCCTTTCACAGCTGGCTGGTGGCGTATGCACTGGCATAAGAACCATTTGCAAGGATCTACGATAATTAAAAATGTGCAAGTCCAATAGTTCCATTTCTCAGCACTTACCCTTCAAAATAAAACACACCTTGACACGTGGACATTCTTAGGAGGAAAGCAGGTACATTCCTACTATGGGAAGTTAAGCAGAGCTCTGTACTGATCAGGCTCAAAATAGTGATTATTGAATTAACTCTATATATTGATCTGGTTGGTCCTCAATGAGTGAGGAAATGGAGTTCCAGACTGATAATATAAATATACCATTTATGTAAGAAAAAAAATACAAAGCAATAACCATATGTGCTTTTGCAATGTGTCGGTAGCGGTGTGTGGGCGCACATGCACGCGTCGCTCTGTGTGTGAGTTACATCTCTACGTAAAATCGGACAGAGGGTTCCAGAAGGCTATCCATTGAACAGCTCTATTTCCTTGAGGGATGGCCAGTAGACAGGAAGCACTTCTGATGTATCTGTGATACTTCAATGTTTTACAGCGGGAATATATTCGTGCATTGCATCTGTAATTACAGATGGACAGAACTGAGAAGTGTAAACGGGGTGAGCTACCTTACCAAGCTCTCTGAGACCTGAAGCACACGGCGGCATGTGGCGCTGGGGTGGCAGACAGGGGTGCACACCATCTCAGCTAGAATATAGCCCAGCCTCAGGGAATCAGGGCTCTTCCGGAACCTCACACAGGTTTTGCCAAGGGCACCACGGCTTTGGTTTCCCTGCAGTGTTTCAGCTGTGCTGGAGCTCTCAGCAGCCACAAGCTGCAGAAGAAGGCAGTGTCTAAAGAGCAGGAGTGGGGGATGCATTTTGGGACTTCCCCAAATAGCTGAGGGAGGCCTCTTTTCTGCATGACTTCTTTCTTAATGTCTTCTAATCCAGTACAGGTTTTACTAATGTATTTTATTAGTAGCATATAGCTCCCACAATTAGAGCAGTGGCTGGCATGTAAGGGCTCAATAAGAAAGAAAGGGAGGGGGAGGGAGGGAGGGAGGAAGAGAGGAAGAAAGAAAAGAACAAAGAATGTTCCGTCATAGTGGGTGCTTTTCTGACTAGTTGAACCAAAATTGTATTGGGCTAGAGGAGCCTGGATAACAGAGGTCACATAAAGCTAAAACCCACCTCCAGGCCTTGGTTGATACAGACAGGGCTGTGAGAGGCTATAACTTGGTAACGGGGATTCAGACCCAGAGCTAGCAGGCTCGGCAGGTTGAGGAAGGCTGTCCATCAAACACAGCTTGGGCCAGCTCCCAGCTGGTCCACCCTGTCGGGGCACGGAGATGTCCTGCCAATGCCGGGTCACTTCTGACGGCTCTAATCTGCGGACCCCAAGTGTGCTTGTGGAACACGCCACCCACTGTCACCAGATTAATCAAGACACCCAGCGTTTAAATCTTTAATCCTCTCAAGTCTTTAGAGAGGTGATAGCCCCCCTGGAGGGTGCCTGGATTAGATGGGTGGCTATGCGCCTTTTAAAACTAACACCAGTTGTTCTCCCTGGGGAAGTCATTTGTATTCATCTTATTTAAAATTTGAATGATGGGCATGCCAGGGGATGAAGAGAGGCATAAAAAAAAATACTGAGGTTCCGTCTAGAAGAGTTTGTTCCACTGTAGCAATTGTACTGTTCTTCAGGCCCCATGAAACTCAACATTTAAGGAAACGATGCTTCCAAGAATTATGTTGAAAACATAAAACATCCAGGGCTTCCCTGGTGGCGCAGTGGTTGAGAGTCCACCTGCCGATGCAGGGGACGCGGGTTCGTGCCCCGGTCCGGGAGGATCCCACATGCCACGGAGCGGCTGGGCCCGTGAGCCATGGCCACTGAGCCTGCGCGTCTGGAGCCTGTGCTCCGCAACGGGAGAGGCCACAGCAGTGAGAGGCCCGCGTACCACAAAAAACAAAAACAAAAAACAAAAAACAAAACCATAAACCATGCAAATAAGGAACAAGGAATTAGATCCTCCATACCCTACACACTGGACTTAAGTATATATTGAGATTGAAATGCATTCGAATAGGTGGTACAAATACATCTCTGTTCCATGGTGCGTTTTACAGACACTAGAAATGATCCTTCCAAGTTAAGTGAACTATGTGCAAGGCACTCGGAGAAGCACCTGGCACAAAGTAGATGCTATACAAGTGTTTGCTGGTGCTATTATTACTGTTACTGGTGTTCCTGTGATGTCTATGGGGCATTTTCTGATTCACACCCTTAATTCCCCTAAGTGGCCACTTGTTGGATCTCCGGTACAATGGTGCATCACTCAGAGGGGACGTTGAGTTCAGAAGCTGATTTGCTCTGACATTTAAAGTAACTGGCTCTCCTCCCCGACAGCGGTTCACGTTCTCTCCTGGCATCCTCTTAGACTCTGTGTGGGCCACACTGTAGAAGACATGTTCATTTTGCATTCAGATGGAGAAAGACCCAAGGCAGGCCAGGAGATAGGGCAGGAGGAGGGAGAGAGACAGACAGACAGAAAGAAGTGTTAGAAGTTGATGTGGATGCTGGATGGCCTTGTCTGCTTCTTTGCAGCAAGCACTCCATCAGGAGTCAGGCTTGCTTTACAGGGTTGAATTATTGATTACATGGGAAGAAGAAAGATGGTGTTTGCTTTGTGTTTGAGTCCAGCTCTTTTTTGCCTGTTCCTAACACAACTGGGTCACCACAGATGGAGCGGGAAGCAAACAAGGCACCTGGAACAACTCTGCTTGAAGTCAGCCCAGCAGTGGTCTCAGCCATGGAATTCCACATTACTGAGGGTCAGAATATGGTTCCAAGGCTGGCGTTCTGACCCAGAAACCTCAAGGCTGACCTGGCTGGCGGAGCCCGGGTACAGCAACGCTTTGGTGTACAGAATCATTTGTGTGGTGCCTTTGACTAGGGCTCTTCATCAAGTTTCTTCACTCAGGGGCTGGTCATAGGGGCGCCCCCTCCCCACGTAGGAACAGTGCTGGAACTCCAGCAGGTGGGAACTGCTCACCCAGTGGTTCTCAGACATCAGTGTGCAGAAGATTTACCTAGGTATTCCTTAAATGCACAGACTCCCAGAACCAACCCCAGATGATTCTGACACAGGTGTCTAAACTTCCCGATTGCTACTTTGGGAAGGGAGACAGCACATGCAGACTCTCAAGGCACATCGTCATTTATTCAGGGAGAAGTCTTCTCGCTACCAGCAAAAGTTTCATCCTGCACGCCAACCTGCTCCCTCTCTGCTGTTCAGCAGGGAAGCTTCCAGCACCCCTGCTGATCCACAGCTGTGGAGAGGGGGAGATGAGCTGATTTCTTCTCCATTGCTTTCCATGCTGTTCTATCCCTTTCCACCTCACTGTCATAACCAATGATCTGTCCTGTAAACCTCACTAGAGGGCAGGGTCCCCCCAAGGACTTCAACCTATGAGGGCAGGAATGTTTATTGTCAACCACTCAGCTCATGTGCCAGGTGACCGGGCTGGAAGGGGACGGGTTAGGACTGGAAGTCCAGGACACTCCTGGGGGTGACTAGGCCAGTGCTAGTTTGGTCATTGTCCACTAAGGCAGTTTCCTCCCTTTGATATCCCACTGGGATATTTTTTCCTGTTCAAAACCTGTACTGTATAGGGTAAGTCTCTATTCCAGGGGTGGGCATATTTTTTCTGTAATGGGCTAGAGAGTAAATATTTTGCCCTTTGCAGGTCAAATCATCTCGGTCACAACTACTCAAAACTGATATCCTATCACGGAAGCTGCCAGAGTTAATACATGAACATATGGGTGTGGCTGTGTTCCTATACAAATTCATTTACAGAAACAGGCTATATTACTCTGCTTGGGCTGCTGCAAGAAAATACCCCAGACTGCACAGCTTAAACAACAGAAATTAATTTTTCTCACAGTTCTGGAGGCTACAAGTCTAAGATCAAGGTGCCAGAAAATTAGGTTTCTGGCAAAACCGCTCTTCCTGGTTAGTAGACAACTGTGTCCTCATATGGGCCTTCCTCTGTGGTCTCTCCCTCTCGTATAAGGAGACCAATCCCATAGGACCAGCACCCCACCCCGTGACCTCACCTAACCCTAATTACCTCTCAAAGTCCCAGCCTCCAAATACCACCAACCTTGAGGGTTAGGACTTCAACACATAAATTGACAGAGGGGCAAAATTCAGTTCATAGCACAGGCATTGGACCAGAACGGGCCCAGGGGCCATAGTTTGCTGACCTCTGTTCTATTCTATCAAATCCAATCACTGTTACATTATGAAATTTGTCCCCTCCACCCAATCTTCCCTCTCCAGGTATATGAGAGAAGCAAACTACCAACAGTCTGGAACATTTGCTTTTGGAAGAATATCATAAAGCATCTCTCTGGGTTCCAGGGTTGTCAATGCTACTCTACCAAAGACCTTTGTTAGTTTTACACTATGTGTAGAAGCTTATCTCCATACTCTAAAATATTTTAATTGAACTGTCTCTATAGAAAGTATATTTCTGATAGCAGATACTCACTTTGCAGATGGCTTGGAATCCATGGGGATGCAGAAAATGACTGTACAGCTTGAAGGGAAAATGAGAAAAGAAAGGTAAAGTCGGGAGACACGCTGAGGCGGTGAAGCGAGGGTGTCTGAGGACCCTGGCATGCTGAGGCCCTGAGACTGGGGTCAGGAAACCAGGGGTCGGGCTAGATGCCGCACCACCGAAAATTGGGGAGGAAAGGCGGGGGGCCCCGGGCAGAAGAAGAAGGGTGGCCCAGTTCGCCATGAAAGTCCGTCCACTGTCCAGCGCGGCCTAGGCCTGGCCCCAGCGAGCTGGACATCACCACATCCATCGATCGATATCAAAGATAGAGAGATTTTTGTCATCTACGGTGGAACTGAAGATAAGAAAGAAGATCGAAGGAAGAAGACGACTTCAGGAAAAGCCAGGACGGAGTGCTGAGAGGACAAGACTGAGGCACAGAGGTAGAATCCTTCACCTGCAGTCACACAGCTGCCGTGTGGCTGACAGGGTCTTGGTGCTCCAACCAGGTGTCAGGCCTGAGCTTCAGAGGTGGTAGAGCTGAGTTCAGGACACTGGACCACCAGGGACCTCCCAGCCCCACGTAATACCAATCAGCGAGACCTCTCCCAGAGATCTCCATTGCAATGCTAAGACCCAGCTCCACTCAACAACCAGCAAGCTACAGTGCTGGACACCCTATGCCAAACAACTAGCAAGACAGGAACACAACCCCACCCATTAGAAGAGAGGCTGCCTAAAATCATAATAAGTTCACAGACACCCCAAAACACACCACCAGACACAGTCCTGCCCACCAGAAAAGACAAGATCCAGCCTCATCCACCAGAACACAGGCATCAGTCCCCTCTACCAGGAAGCCTACACAACCCACTGAATCAACCTTACCCACTGGGGGCAGACACCAAAAACAATGGGAATGACGAACCTACAGCCTGCGGAAAGGAGACCCCAAACACAGTAAGTTAAGCAAAATGGTAAGAGAGAGAAATACACAGCAGATGAAGGAGCAAGGTAAAAACTCACCAGAGCAAACAAATGAATAGGAAATAGGCAGCCTACCTGAAAAAGAATTCAGAGTCATGATAGTAAAGATGATCCAAAATCTTGGAAATAGAATGGAGAAAATACAAGAAATGTTTAACAAGGACCTAGAAGAACTAAGGAACAACAACAACAAAAAAAATGATGGACAACACAATAAATGAAATTAAAAATACTCTAGAAGGAATTAATAGCAGAATAACGGAGGCAGAAGAACAGATAGTGGAAATAACTACTGCAGAGCAGAATAAAGAAAAAAGAATCTAAAGAATTGAGGAAAGTCTCAGAGACCTCTGGGACAACATTAAACACACCAACATTTGAATTATAGGGGTCCCAGAAAAAGAAGAGAAAAAGAAAGGGACTGAGAAAATATTTGAAGAGATTACAGTTGAAAACTTCCCTAATACGGGAAAGGAAATAGTCAATCAAGTCCAGAAAGCGCAAAGAGTCCCATACAGGATAAATCCAAGGAGAGACATGCCAAGATACATATTAATCAAACTATCAAAAATTAAATACAAAGAAAAATATTAAAAGCAGCAAGGGAAAAGCAACAAATAACAAACAAGGGAATCCCCATAAAGTTAACAGCTGATCTTTAAGCAGAAACTCTGCAAGGCAGAAGGGAGTGGCAGGACATATTTAAAGTGATGAAGGAGATAAACCTAAAACCAAGATTACTCTAACCAGCAAGGATCTCATTCAGATTTGATGGAGAAACTAAAACCTTTACAGACAAGCAAAAGCTAAGAGAATTCAGCACCACCAAACCAGCTTTACAACAAATGCTAAAGGAACTTCTCTAGGCAGGAAACACAAGAGAAAGAAAAGACGTACAAAAACAGACCCAAAACAATTAAGAAAATGGCAATAGGAACATACATAATGATAATTACCTTAAATGTAAATGGATTAAATGCTCTAACCAAAAGACATAGACTGGCTGAATGGATACAAAAACAAGATCCATATATATGCTGTCACAAGAGACCCATTTCAGACCTAGAGACACATACAGATTGAAAGTGAGGGGATGGAAACAGATATTCCCTGCAAATGGAAATCAAAAGAAAGCTGGAGTGGCAATTCTCATATCAGACAAAATAGACTTTAAAATAAAGACTTACAAAAGACAAACAAGGACACTAAATAATGATCAAGGGATCAATTCAAGATGAAGATATAACAATTGTAAATATTTATGCACCCAACATAGAAGCACCTCAATACATAAGGCAAATGCTAACAGCCATAAAAGGGAAAATCGACAGTAACACAATCATAGTAGGGGACTTGAACACCCCACTTTCACCAATGGAGAGATCATCCAAAATGACAATAAATAAGGAAACACAAGCTTTAAATGATACATTAAACAAGATGGACTTAATTGATATTTATAGGACATTCCATCCAAAAACAACAGAATACACTTTCTTCTCAAGTGTTCATGGAACATTCTCCAGGATAGATCATATCTTGGGTCACAAATCGAGCCTTGGTAAATTTAAGAAAATTGAAATCGTATCAAGTGTATTTTCCAACCACAACGCTATGAGACTAGATTTCAATTACAGGAAAAAATCTGTAAAAAAGTACAAACACATGGAGGCTAAACAATACGCTACTAATTAACCAAGAGATCACTGAAGAAATGAAAGAGGAAATTAAAAAAAACCTAGAAACAAATGACAATGAAAACAAAAGAGCCCAAATCCTATGGGATGCAGTAAAAGCAGTTCTAAGAGGGAAGTTTATAGCAATACAATCCTACCTCAAGAAACAAGAAAAATCTCAAATAAAAAACCTAAACTCACACCTAAAGCAATTAGAAAAAGAAGTACAAAAAGCCCCCAAAGTTAGCAGAAGGAAAGAAATAATAAAGATCAGATCAGAAATAAATGAAAAAGAAATGAAGGAAATGATAGTAAAGATCATTAAAACTAAAAGCTTGTTCTTCAAGAAGATAAACAAAATTGATAAACCATTAGCCAGACTCATCAAGAAAAAAAAGGGAGAAGACTCAAATCAATAGAATTAGAAATGTAAAAGGAGAAGTAACAACTGACACTGCAGATATACAAAAGATCATGAGAGATTACTACAAGCAACTCTATGCCAATAAAATGGACAACCTGGAAGAAATGGACAAATTCTTAGAAAAGCACATCTTCCGAGACTGAACCAGGAAGAAACAGAAAATATAAACAAACCAATCACAAGCACTGAAATTGAAACTGTGATTAAAAATCTTCCAACAGACAAAAGCCCAGGACCACATGGCTTCACAGGCAAGTTCTATCAAACATTTACAGAACAGGTAACACCTATCCTTCTCAAAGTCTTCCAAAATATAGCATAGGGAGGAACACTCCCAAACTCATTCTACGAGGCCACCATCACCCTGATACCAAAACCAGACAAAGACGTCACAAAAAAAGAAAATTACAGGCCAATAACACTGATGAACATAGATGCGAAAATCCTCAACAAAATACTAGCAAACAGAATCCAGGAGCACATTAAAAGGATCATACACCATGCTCAAGTGCGGTTTATCCCAGGAATGCAAGGATTCTTCAATATATGAAAAGCAATCATTGTGATACAACATATTAACAAACTGAAGGATAAAAACGATATGATAATCTCAACAGATGCTGAAAAAGCTTTCCACAAAATTCAATGCCCTTTTATGATAAAAAAAACTCTCCAGAAAGTAGGCATAGAGGAAACTTACCTCAACATAATAAAGGCCATATATGACAAACCCAGGGCCAACATCATTCTCAATGGTGAAAAACTGAAACCATTTCCACTAAGATCAGGAACAAGACAAGGTTGCAAACTCTCACCACTCTTATTCAATATAGTTTTGGAAGTTTTAGCCACAGCAATCAGGGACGAAAAAGAAATAAAAGGAATCCAAATTGGAAAAGAACAAATAAAATGGTCAGTCTTGGCAGATGACAAGATACTATAGAGAATCCTAAAGATGCTACCGGAAAACTACTAGAGCTAATCAATGAATTTGGCAAGGTTGCAGGATACAAAATTAATGCACAGAAATCTCTTGCATTGCCATACACTAATGATGAAAAATCTGAAAGAGAAATTAAGGAAACACTCCCATTTAGCATTGCAACAAAAAGAATAAAATATCTAGGAATAAACCTACCTAAGGAGACAAAAGACCTGTATGGAGAAAACTATAAGATACTGATGAAAGAAATGAAAGATGATACAAACAGATGGAGAGATATATCATGTTCTTGGATTGGAAGAATCAACATTGTAAAAATGACTATACTACCCAAAACAATCTACAGATTCAATGCAATCCCTATCAAACTACCAATGGCATTTTTCACAGAACCAAAACCAAAAATTTCACAATTTGTATGGAAACACAAAAGACCCCAAATAGCTGAAGCAATCTTGAGAAAGAAAAACGGAGCTCAAGGAATCAGGCTCCTGGACTTCAGACTATACTACAAAGCTACAGTAATCAAGACAGTATGGTACTGGCACAAAAATCGATATATAAATCAATGGAACAGGATAGAAAGGCCAGAGATAAACCCAAGCACGTATGGTCACCTTATCCTTTTTTTTTCTTTAACATCTTTATTGGAGTATAACTGCTTTACAGTGGTGTGTTAGTTTCTGCTTTATAACAAAGTGAATCAACTACACATATGCATATATCCCCATATCTCCTCCCTCTTGCATCTCCCTCCCACCCTCCTATCCCACCCCTAGGTGGTCACAAAGCACCAAGCTGATCTCCCTGAGCTAGGCGGTTGCTTCCCACTAGGTACCTATTTTACATTTGGTAGTCTATATATGTCCATGCCACTTTCTCACTTCAACCCACCTTACCCTTCCCCCTCCCCATATCCTCAAGTGCATTCTCTACGTTTGTGTCTTTATTCCTGTCCTGCCCCTAGGTTCTTTAGAACCTTTTTTTTTTTTAGACTCCTTATATATGTGTTAGCATACAGTATTTGTTTTTCTCTTTCTGACTTACTTCATTCCGTATGACAGATTCTAGGTCCATCCACCTCACTATAAATAACTCAATTTCGTTTCCTTTTATGACTGAGTAATATTCCACTGTATATATGTGCCACATCTTATTTATCCATTCAACTGTTGAGACCAACTTATCTTTGATAAAGGAAGCAAGAATATACAATGGAGAAAAGACAGGCTTTTCAATAAGTGGTGCTAGGAAAACTGGACAGCTACATGTAAAAGAATGAAATTAGAACACTCCCTAACACCATACACAAATATAAACTCAAAATGGATTAAAGACATAAATGTAAGGCCAGACACTATAAAACTCTTAAAGGAAAACAGAGGCAGAACACTTTATGACATAAATCACAGCAAGATCCTTTTTAACCCACCTCTTAGAGAAATGAAAATAAAAACAAAAATAAACAAATGGGACCTAATGAAACTTAAAAGCTTTTTCACAGCAAAGGAAACCATAAATAAGATGAAAGACAGCCCTCAGAATGGGAGAAAATATTTGCAAACGAAGCAACTGACAAAGGATTAATCTCCAAAGTATACAAGCAGCTCATGCAACTCAATATCAAAAAAACAAACAACCCAATCCAAAAATGGGCAGAAGACCTAAATAGACATTCCTCCAAAGATGACACACAGATTGCCAACAAACACATGAAAGGATGCTCAACATCACTAATCATCAGAGAAATGCAAATCAAAACTACAATGAGGCATCACCTCACACCGGTCAGAATGGCCATCATCAAAAGGTCTACAAACAATAAATGCTGTAGAGGGTGTGGAGAAAAGGGAGCCCTCTTGCACTGTTGGTGGGAATGTAAATTGATACAGCCACTATGGAGAACAGTATGGAGGTTCCTTAAAAAACTAAAAATAGAACTACCATATGACCCAGCAATCCTACTGTTGGGCATATACCCTGAGAAAGCTATAATTCAAAAAGAGTCAAGTACCACAGTGTTCACTGCAGCTTTATTTACAATAGCCAGGACACGGATGCAAACTAAGTGTCCATCGACAGACAAATGGATAAAGATGTGGCACATATATACAATGGAATATTACTCAGCCACAAAAAGCAAGGAAATTGAGTTATTTGTAGTGAGGTGGATGGACCTAGAGTCTGTCATACAGAGTGAAGTAAGTCAGAAGGAGAAAAACAAATACCGTATGCTAACACATATATATGGAATCTAAACAAACAAAAAAAGTGGTCCTGAAGAACCTAGGGGCAGGACAGGAATAAAGATGCAGATGTAGAGAACGGACTTGAGGACACAGGGAGGGGGAAGAGTAAGCTGGAATGAAGTGAGAGAGTGGCATGGACATATATACATTACCAAATTTAAATAGATAGCTAGTGGGAAGCAGCTGCATAGCACAGGAGATCAGTGGTGCTTTGTGAACACCTAGAGGGGTGGGATAGGGAGGGTGTGAGGGAGACTCAAGAGGGAGGGGATATGGGGATATATGTATATGTATAGCTGATTCAGTTTGTTATACAGCAGAAACTAACACAATAATGTAAGGCAATTATACTCCAATAAAGATGTTAAAAAATAAAAAAGAAAGGCAAAGTTGGAGCCACTACCTGAATGCTGTTTCCAGCATGGGCAGGATGCAGGTCTGTTGATCAAGATTTGCATTTAGCTATTTTATAGTTGTTATATTTAAAGCCAAACCCTGTAACAGGGTCCTTTCTTCAGTGTCTCCAATATAACCAGAAGCCACCTCAGTAGTATAATAAGCTGCTTTAGTTTTAGCAGGTCTTATCTTCTGTACTATCCTGGTTTTAACCATAATGGATCCAGAGTATTGCTTGGAATCTGTTGTTCTTATTTTCTGTTTTCAAGGGAGCCTCTTAAAGCACAGTATACATATTGATGTGGTAACTTGTTCCCCCTCTGAGCTTAATTATATTTTTCTAGATGTACTTATTTTCAGGAATTTTCTGGTTTTCTAAGTCTTCTTAAAAACATCACAGTTGAAAAGAAAAAAGTTAATAATTTTGTTTCTTTCAGAAAATACCATTTTCAAGTGAATTTATATTGCCAAAGAGATAATTTGGGAATTAAAGTGGCAATGTCACTTATTAAGGAGGTATTGGGTAGGGACTTCCCTGGTGGTCGAGGGGCTAAGGCTCTGTGCTCCCAGTGCAGGGGGCCCAGGTTCAATCCCTGGTCAGGGAATTAGATCCCACATGCCACAACTAAGAGTTTGCATGCTGCAACTAAAAAAAGTTCCCACGTGCCGCAACTAAACAAAAAGTTCCTGTGGGCCGCAACTAAAGATTCCGTGTGTTGCGACAAAGGTCCCGTGTGCTGCAACTAAGACCTGGTGCTGCCAAATAAATAAATAAATAAATAAATAATAAAAACAAGGCATTGGGTAGTGTGTGGGGCTATTGTTCAGTTCTTTCTCTGACATGTTATCCCTTGACTTATCAAAATGATCACTTAGGCTCAAAAATCCCATTCATGGTTTCTGGCAAACACAATGGGAAATGATATTAGATCATAAGCTAAGCAAAGGAAGTTTCAATAATGAACTGAAATCATTGGTCATCTTACCAATGAAAATAATCTGGGAAGAATTATACTCATTGGAATGTAAAGAAATACTACTGAGCTGAGTGCCAGAGGATCAGGGTCTTCCATTAATTTCTTCCATCAAGTTCTGGGTCTTGAAGAAGACTTGATCTTCTCATTTACTGGCCTCAGTTCCTTGTCTATGAAATGGGGTGGAGGAAGCTGAAGTGGATAAAATCCATGTTTCATTTTGCTTCTGATATGATTCTTTACCCAGTAGAAAGAACATGAACCTGGGAGTCCGACAGACCTAGACTAGAATTCTTGCTGGAGAAAATTGAATAAGGCACTTAACTTCTCTAAGCCATAGTTTATCCACTTGAATAGGGAGAAAACTACACCTATATAACAGAGTTTAAAAAATTAAGAATGAGGATTAAGAGGACAATGCATGCAAAGCTCCTATGACCATGCCAGCCCATAGTATGTGCCTAAGAAACGTCAGTTTCCTTGGCTTGAGGGTTTTTCTGTTTTTGCTTTTGATTTTGGTTTTTTCTTTTAAACTAAAAAGTCACAGCTACCATGGAGAAGTGATAGACAGGGCTGGGAGATGGAAAATTCAAGATGAATCTGCAGTATCTTCTCTTACGGTGCCCAAAATAAGGAAGTGTTCAAAAAAGTTTGGGCGGGGCTTCCCTGGTGGCACAGTGGTTAAGAATCCACCTGCCAATGCAGGGGACACAGGTTTAAGCCCTGGTCTGTGAAGATCCCACATGCCGCGGAGGAACTAAGCCCGTGTGTCACAACTACTGAGCCTGCACTCTAAAGCCCGCGAGCCACAAGTACTGAGCCCACATGCCACAACTACTGAAGCCCACGTGCTTAGAGCCTGTGCTCCGCAACAAGAGAAGCCACTGCAATGAGAAGCCCACACACCACAACAAAGAATAGCCCCGGCTCGCCGCAACTAGGGAAAGCCCATGTGCAGCAACAAAGACCCAGTGCATCAATCAATCAATTTATGAAAAAGGATGGGGCATGTTTAAAGGACACGGAAGTCAACCTGCCAGTGGATAGCTGGAGCAGTTTGAACAATAAGTAACCAAAGTACTGTATTAGAACCCATAAAATAAAGTGAATATCCGTAAGTTCATACTGATATAAATAAAATTGAATAAATAAATACCTGGAGGAGAAGGGACAGATCTTCCTTACAAAAGAATTTCAAGTAATAAATGCAGAAGGAAGAGAGAAACAGAAATTAAGATTATACCACCACAGTGCTAACTGGTGAGGGAAAAATCCACTGGTAGATGCTAAAATTACTGAGCAAAGTTTGAGGGGAAAGAGGATATTTGTAGAGTTTCAAATGATCTCCTTCAAATTATGTATTAAATAAAAAGGGAGAGACAGTCACTTAACAGTGGAGAAACCCAGCAGATACCACCTAATGAAGTGATCAAACTTAACATCACCAGTAACAAGACATGTTGACATCACACACCGCTTGATGTGATGCATGGAGAGGTGATGGCAGCCCCTTCTGAGTGTTCTTGTTCCCTCAATCTGATCATGAGAAAACATCAGACCAACCCGAATTGAGGGACAGTGTACAAAAAACTGACCAGTCCTCTTCAAAACTGTCAAGGTCACAAAAGATACATGCACCCCAATGTTCATAGCGGCACTATTTACAATAGCTAAGACATGGAAGCAACCTAGATGTCCACTGACAGATGAATGGATAAAGAAGATGTGGTATAAATACTAGGGCACAAAACAAGCATCAATAAATTTAAGAGTAGGGAAATTATCTCAAGCATCTTTTCTGACCACAATGGCATGAAACCAGAAATCAACCACAGAAAAAGAAATGAGAAGAAACTGATTACATGGAGACTAAACAACATGCTACTAAAAAACCAATGGGTCAATGATGAAATCAAAGAGGAAATTAGAAAATACCTTGAGACAAATGACAATGAAAACACAACCATACAAAATTTATGGGATGCAGCAAAAGCAGTTCTTAAAGGAAAATTCATAGAGATACAGGCCTTCCTCAAAAAAACAAGAAAAATCTCAAACAACCTAACCTACCACTTAAAAGAATTAGAAAAAGATGAAAACAAAACCTAAAGTCAGCAGAAGGAAGGAAATAATAAAGATCAAAGAGAAAATAAATAAAATAGAGATTAAAAAAACAACAGAGGGCTTCCCTGGTGGTGCAGTGGTTGAGAGTCCGCCTGCCGATGCAGGGGACACGGATTCGAGACACGGGTTCATGCCCCGGTCCGGGAAGATCCCACATGCCACAGAGAGGCTGGGCCCATGAGCCATGGCCGCTGAGCCTGCGGGTCCGGAGCCTGTGCTCCGCAATGAGGGAGGCCACAACAGTGAGAGGCCCACATACCGCAAAAAAAACCCCAAAAAACAAAAAAAAAAAAAAGAAAGAAATCAATAAAACGAAGAGCTTGTTCTTTGAAAGGATAAACAAGACTGACAAACCTCTGGCCAGGCTCACCAAGAAGAAAAGAGAGAGAACCCAAATAAACAAAGTAAGAAATGAAAAAGGAGAAATCTCTACTATCAAACATCTAGAGAAGAGTTAAGACCTATCCTCCTGAAACTCTTCCAAAAAAGTGCAGAGGAAGGAACATTACCGAAGCTCATTCTACAAGGTCACCATCACCCTGATACCAAAACCAGACAAAGACACCACCAAAAAGGAAAATCACAGGCCAACATCTTTGATGAATTTAGATGCAAAAAATTCTCAACAAAATATTAGCAATCTGAATCCAATGACACATAAAAAGATCACACACCACGACCAAGTGAGATTTATCCCAAGTTCACAACGATGGTTCAACATATGCTAATCGATGTGATACACCACATAAACAAAAGAAAAGACAAAAACCACATGATCATCTCAATAGATGCAGAGAAAGCATTGGACAAAATTCAACATCCATTCATGATAAAACCTCTTACCAAAGTGGGTATAGAGGGAACATATCTCAATATAATAGAAGCTATTTATGATAAACCCACAGTCAATATAATACTCAATGGTGAAAAGCTGAAAGGCTTCCTGCTAAAATCTGGAACAAGGGCCTTCCCTGGTAGTCCAGTGGTTAAGACTCCATACTTCCACTGCAGGGGGCATGGGTTCAATCCCTGATTGGGGGACTAAGATCCTGCATGTGGCATGGCCAATAAATAAATAAATAAGTAAATTAATTAATTAAATTAAATCTGGAACAAGACAAGGATGACCACTCTCATCTCTTCTATTCAGCATAGTATTGGAAGTCCTAGCCACAGCAGTCAGACAAGAAAAAGAAATAAGAAGTATCCAAATTGGAAGGGAAGAGGTAAAATTGTCATAATATGCAGATGATATGATACCTTATCAGATGATATGAAACCCTAAAGACTCCACACAAAAACTACTAGAACTGATAAATGAATTCAGCAAGGTAGCAGGATACAAGCTTAACATACAGAAATTGGTTGCATTTCTTTACAACAACAATGAAATATCAGAAAGGGAAGATAAAAAAAAAAAAACCTTTTGAAATTGCACCCCTAAAAACAAAATACTTAGGAATAAACCTGACCAAGGAGGTGAAAGGCTTATATGCTGAGAACTGTAAACCATTAATAAAGGAAAATGAATATGATTCAATGAAATGGAAAGATATCCCATGCTCTTGGATTTGAAGAATTAATATTGTTAAAATGACCATACTATGCAAAGCAATCTACAGATTTAATGCAATCCCTACCAAATTACCCATGACATTTTTTACAGAACTAGAACAGATAATCCCAAAATTCATATGGAACCACAAAAGACCCAGAATTGCCAAAGCAATCCTGAAGTAAAGGAACAAAGCAGGAGGAATAACCCTCCCAGACTTCAGACAATACTACAAAGCTACGGTAATCAAAAGAGCATGGTACCAGCACAAAAACAGACATATGGATCAATGGAACAGAATAGAGAGCCCAGAAATAAACCCACAGAGCTATGGTCAATTAATCTTCAACAAAGGAGGCAAGAATATACATTGGGAAAAAGGTAGTCTCTTCAGCAAGTGATGTTAGGTAAGTTGGACGGCCACATGTAAATCAGTGGAGTTAGAACACACCCTCTCACCATACAGAAAAATAAACTCAAAATGGCTTAAAGACTTAAACATAAGACATGACACCATAAAACTCCTAGAAGAGATCACAGGCAAAACATTCTCTGATTTGTACCAATTGTACCAATGTTTTCTTAGGTCAGTCTCCCAAAGCAATAGAAATAAAATCAAAAATAAACAAATGGGACCTAATCAAACTTACAGGCTGTTGCACAGCAGAAGAAACCATAAACAAAAAGAAAAGACAACCTACAGAATGGGAGAAAATATTTGCAAATGATGCAACTGACAAGGGCTTAATTTCCAAAATATATAAACAGCTCATACAACTCAACAACAACAACCCAACTGAAAAAGCAGAAGGCCTAAAAAGACATTTCTCCAAAGAAGAAATATATATGGTGAATAGGCACCAATAGGAATAGGAAAAGATGCTCAACATTGCTAATTATAAGAGAACTGCAAATCAAAATTACAGTGAGGTACCACCTCACACCAGTCAGAATGGCCATCATTAAAAAGTCTACAAACAACAGGGCTTCCCTGGTGGTGCAGTGGTTGAGAGTCCGCCTGCCGATGCAGGGGACATGGGTTCGTGCCCTGGTCTGGGAAGATCCCACATGCCACGGAGTGGCTGGGCCCATGAGCCATGGCTGCTGAGCCTGCACGACCGGAGCCTGTGCTCTGCAACGGGAGAAGCCACAACAGTGAGAGGCCTGTGTACAGCAAAAAAAAAAAAAAAAAAAGTCTACAAATAACTAATGCTGGAGAAGGGGTGGAGAGAAGGGAACTCTCCTACACTGTTGGTGGGAATGTAAGTTGGTGCAGCCACTGTGGAAAAAGGTATGGAGGTTCCTCAGAAACTAAAAATAGAATTGCCATATGATTCATCAATCCCACTCCTGGGCATATATCCAGATAAAACTATAATTCAAAAAGACACATGAACCCCTATGTTCACAGCAGCACTATTCACAATAGCCAAGACATGGAAACAACCTAAATGTCCATGGACAGATGAATGGATAAAGATGTGGTATATATACACAATGGAATACTACTCAGCCATAAAAAAGGAACAAAATAATGCCATTTGCAGCAACATGGATGCAACTAGAGATTATCATACTATGTAAGTCAGAAAGAGAAAGACAAATACCATATGATAACACTTATATGTGGAATCTAAAATATGACACAAATGAACCTATCTATGAAACAGAAACACGGACATAGAGAACAGATTTGTGGTTGCCAAGGGGGAGGGGGTTGGGATGAGCAGATACAAACTATTATATATAGAACGGATAAACAACAAGGTCCTACTGTATAGCACTGGGAACTATATTCAATATCCTATGATAAACCATAATGAACAAGAATATTAAAAAACAATGTATATATATGTTAAAAAAAGAGAAGATGTGGTATATATATATATGTATATATGTGCATATATGTGTGTGTGTCTATATGTATATCTATACATATACATGATGGACTATTACACAGCCATTAAGAAGAATGAAATAATGCCATTTGCATTATTATTTGCATGGATGGACCTAGAGATTATCATACTAAGTGAAGTAAGTCAGACAGAGAAAGACAAGTATCATATGATATCACTTATACGTGGAATCTAAAATACAGTACCAATGAACTTATTTACAACACAGAAACAGACTCACAGGCATAGAAAACAAAGTCATGGTTATCAAAGGGGAAGGAAAGAGGAATAAATTGGGAGCGTGGGATTAACAAATGCACATTACTATATATAAACAACAAGGATTTACTGCACAGCACAGGGAACTATATTCAATATCTTGTAATAAAGTATAAAGGAAAAGATTTGAAAAAAAGAATACAGATATATACATACATATATGTATAATGGAATCACTTGGTTGTATACCTGAGACTAACACAATATGGTAAATCAACTGTACTTCAATAAAAATGAAAAGTGTTAAGATCACAAAAGACAAGAAAAGAGTGAGGAACTGGTAACTGAGATCAGAGGAGGAGACATGACCATGAAATGCAATGTAGGGTCCTGGAGAGGATCCGGGAGTAGAAAAAGGAAACACGTGGGAAATCCAAATACAAACCATGGTTGAATTAACAGGATGGCACCAATGTTCATTTCTTAGTTTTGACCATTGTACTATGGTGATGCTCGTTATTAACATTAGCAGAAGCTGGGTGAAGGGTACACAGAAACTCTCTACTATTTTGGCAGCTTGTCTGCAAGTCTCAAATTATTTCAAAATAAAAAATTTTCATAAAAGACGCTGGTATTGGGTGAGGGACACGTCTATATCATTCTTCTATGTTCCACCCAAATAAATGCTTCAGTGAAACGTGACTGACCACCGCGCATGCTGATGACCAATAACGTATGTATGTCTGTAGAGGTGACAGATGGTAGCCCCAAACATCTGTGCTATGTAATGACTTCCTTCGTGCCTCAAAGGCCTTGGGGGCTCTGGAAATGACTATTTTTCAGTGTGATGGGCTTGAGGGAAGATCACTGGGGGAATGGCTTTCCCCCTCTTCCAATGTTCCCTCAATGAGCGCAACTCCTGGCCTCTCTAGACCTCTATTCCCTCTTCCCCAAGGGAGGTGGAATGACATATCTGATTGGTAGCACATGCTGTTCATCCCCTTCCTTATCTTTCTTGACAGTGAGTGGCTCAGAGCAAACAGGTGGTCCGCCCTGCTCTCCGGGGCAAGACACGTCCTTCTCTGGCTTTGTTTGGACGGGGTAAACCAGCTAATTTGAAGATGCTAATTTGGAAAACTGTTTGACTTTCACCCCAAAGCTATTCCCTCCAACCTAGTCTTTCTTAGTAACAATGGTGATCTTTTGGGCCTCATGTGTCTTGTTCCTTGTTTTATTTCTCACTTTGCTCAGAACCTGGGTAAGAAAGGTGGCTGATAACCACTGGGTACCCTCTAAACCCCACCAGGTTCTATTTGACCCAGTTTGCACAGTGGCCTAGAACTTGATTCCGCAGTGATCGTCTGCAGGACTGGGAAGCATTTTCCAACTCATCTTCTGCTCCAATAGCCTCTGGACTTGGAGAATCAGAAACAAAAACCATTTAACTTTTTTTTAAAGAAAATGTTGGGGGTAGGAGTTTATTAAGTTATTTATTTTTGCCGTGTTGGGTCTTCGTTTCTGTGCGAGGGCTTTCTCTAGCTGTGGCAAGCGGGGGCCACTCTTCATCACAGTGCGCGGGCCTCTCACTATCGCGGCCTCTCTAGTTGCGGAGCACAGGCTCCAGATGCACAGGCTCAGTAATTGTGGCTCACGGGCCCAGCCACTCCGTGGCATGTGGGATCCTCCCAGACCAGGGCTCGAACCCGTGTCCCCTGCATTGGCAGGCAGATTCTCAACCACTGCGCCACCAGGGAAGCCCTTAACATTGTTTTTGCTCAGTGGGTTGAGCTGAGTCAGGGCAGGAGGAGGGCCTGGAGTATTGTGCACCCTCTTCCCCCAAACGCAGGTATACAAGCAACCTTGGGTCTCCCCAGAGATTGTGGGAGTACAGTTCCACCATGATCTACTTGTTATAAGCATGCTTTTTAAACATGTAAGTTATTTTCCTAGTTTTCTCACCTTAGTCTCTGCCCCAACGGTCAATTAAAAGAGAAACATAAAGCATGCATCCTCTCTTCTTTATGGACTATCATGCATGTATCTTTTTCTCTGCTCTCTTTGCTGGCACATAGATGGAAATTCCTAAAGAGAGCTTTTAATAGTCCATTACTTTTCACCCCATGGTGTATAATTTAGTTCCAAAGTCGAACTTCGATGGCAAACTGCTACTTGTGTGAATGCCCCTCTGGGAGTAAGACTAATCTTCCTCTACTCGAGAAATCACCAGCACTTACTGCAGCGGAGTTATGATTACACTACAGTAACTATTCCATGCAGGACTACGAACAGCTCCTCAAAGAAAAATGCTTGGAAATGGGTAACCGGAATGAACTATATGCATTTTCAGTGAGTTTTGAAAGAAACTGGGAGAAAAAAAATCTTCAATTTGTTCCCAAGTATTTTTTTTTTCTCTCTTAAAGAACACCGTGTGAGGAACTTTGATAGTGTCTGCATTCTAATGAGGACATTTCGGGAAGAAGAAGCTTATCTATACGTACTTGTGCCTCGTTACTGCCACGATGGGCACCGTTCATCAGACATAAAAGGAGGAGAAGACCTGGAGGTAGTTTTTTCCTGGACAATTCTGTGTTCTGGCTCCTTAAGTACTTTTCCTTTGCTGTGGATGTGAATATTTTAAAAGCCAAAGATGCCCCATCCACTGGAGCTGCAGATGGCCACAGGACGCAAACAAGAATGCTAACATTTTTTTTTTTTTTTTTGCGGTACGCAGGCCTCCCACTGTTGTGGCCTCTCCCGTTGCAGAGTACAGGCTCCGGATGCACAGGCTCAGCGGCCATGGCTCACGGGCCCAGCCACTCCGCGGCATGTGGGATCTTCCCGGACCGGGGCACGAACCCGTGTCCCCTGCATCGGCAGGCAGACTCCCAACCACTGCACCACCAGGGAAGCCCACTAACATTTTTTAAAGGGCCAAATAACAAGGGAGGCGCCAAGGTCTGAATTGCACCTGAGTACTGACGCCGAGCCGTCCACCCAGCCTGGCCTAGTTGGTGGAACCAGTAATTGAGGGTAACGCAAAGGCACCCCACTGACCCCTATGGGTAAAAACAAACGTGTCTGTTCAAACAATGGCCACAGCATCAAGAACACAGACATGAAACAAGATACCTCAAGAACATTCTCTTTCCTCATAACAGGGAGGTGTTAACTTCATTATTCAGAAGGTTTTGATTTTACCCCTTTCAAAAGTTTTTGTTGTTGAGTTTAATTTTCAAGGCTGTTAACCACTGACGCCACCTTAATTATAGCAAGCAAAGCACCCGCCCATAATGTACGAGGCCAACTGTTAGTTTTACTTGAGTTTCACATCAGATGTGGACTTCTCTGCTCATTTATAACTTTCTGAGCCAGGAAGGTTTCTGCACAGACACTTGCTTTTTCCTCAGCTGGTGTCTTTGTTCCCCAGTTTGCCGTGGGGGACTGAGGGAACAGATATTTATGACTTATTATCTCACTATTAACAGTGCCCTTCAGTGATTTATGAAACCGTGCTCTTACATTTTTTTTTGTGTGTGTATGTGTGTGTGTGGTTCACGGGCCTCTCACTGTCGTGGCCTCTCCCGTTGCGGAGCACAGGCTCCAGACACACAGGTTCAGCGGCCATGGCTCACGGGCCCAGCCACTCCACAGCATGTGAGATCATCCCGGACCGGGGCACGAACCCGTGTCCCCTGCATCGGCAGGCGGACTCTCAACCACTGTACCACCAGGGAAGCCCAATGCTCTTACATTTTTAACCTTGAAGGCCTTCTGATTATTGGTCCAAAATGGCAAAGTTAACATCACGGGGCCCAAAGATGAATAATCAGTTTCTTGCACACAAATTTACCCAAATTAGGGACAACAGAGTCCTCGGTGGCATAATGGCTCCAGATGGGATGAGCCGAGAACGTTGAATCATTTAACTCAGGGCACCCTTGTATTTGTCGCCACGACGCATCATTCTCTCCTGTAGAAAATATCCTCACACTAAAATTTAGTTATACTCTTGCATCTCATCATTCAGTGAACCAAAATTCTGAAACGTCACCTACATCTTGAACTAAACGTCGGACGTCACTTGCTAGCGTATGTACCGCTTTCCCTTTCCAAAATGTGACAGGTGGGAAATTCCCTGTGGTCCAGTGGTTAGGACTCCACGCTTCCACGGCAGGGGGCGCAGGTTCGATCCCTGGTCTGGGAACTAAGCTCCTGCATGCCCCACAGCACGGCCAAAAGAGAAAAATGTGACATTGATTCATGATGGAGGTCCTCTGACGATGCACTTCAGTGTGTGTTTTACGCAAAAGAGCGGGTGATGTTCAGGCGAGGAAATCACCCCTGTTCTTTCTCCAGGGGGCCTGGAAGCACTATGCTTGATTCTCTCCAGTTTTGTGCAAGGACTTCTCCAAAGGTGATGTGGCAGACACTGACAGTCGGCCACCCAATAGCCATCCCCTGCTTTCTTCCTTACAGCAAACAGTGGCCATGAGACAACATTCTGATCAATGAAAGATAAGGAGAAGTCTCTTGGGGGGACTTTGGGAGAGATTTTGTTGTCTTGTTAAAAGGAAAAGCTGGAGAGAAAAGCTCCTTGGTGCCATCCCTTCCCTTTAATTGAATATAAGCAGCCACCTTGTGACCAAGAGGCAATTGGCCTCAGGACAAAAAGCCAATGCTTAGGAAAATGGAGAAAACCTGGGTCTCTGATGACTTCACTGAGTTGTGGAAGCAACCCCAGGACATCCTTCTTCTGGATCATCTTGTTAGGTAAACAGGACAGGCCTTTAAGGCTCAAGTCTCCATTACTTGCCACTAAAGACATTCTTTTTTTTTTTTTTTGCGGTACACAGGCCTCTCACTGTTGTGGCCTCTCCCGTTGCGGAGCACAGGCTCCGGACGCGCAGGCTCAGCAGCCATGGCTCACGGGCCCAGCCGCTCCGCCGCATGTGGGATCCTCCTGGACCGGGGCACGAACCCGTGTCCCCTGCATCGGCAGGCGGACTCTCAACCACTGTGCCACCAGGGAAGCCCCTAAAGACATTCCTAAGTGATACGGAAAGTGAGGTCCAGAGTGGAGGTAAGAACATAAAGGAACCTGGCAGCAGCAATGGCTGGTTCTCTTTTGAAACTATGTCCCGTAAACCAATGAGGGGAACAGACCTAAATGCTTCTTGATGCCTGAAGCTACTGCAGCCAGAACTTCTTCGAGCTTCAACATAAGAATGACATCCAGGTTTTATGACAATGGTATTAATGATATTCAATAAACGGGGCAAGAATACAAGCAATTACTTGGATTCTTAGAGGCTAGTGAAACACTGTTAAGTGCAAGACAGATCATGGGAGAACAAAAACATAAAACAGTCTCTTTTTTTTGCTTCTCTCTGTGGTTTAATTTTCCAAAACCAAATGGTTTAGAAGTACATCCCCCAGCTGAAAGTCTAGATTGCCTCTGTCTCGTGGGACCTATCCATTTGTATTTGAAACTTGCGTCTCCTGTGCGGGAGAGGCCTGGGGAGAGGGAACAGAGATTTGTTGAGGGAATATGTCTGCATATGGAGGGACTGGTTTTCTTCCTAAGGGAGTTCATGACAAAGGCAGATCTCAATGCAACAGAGTTCCAGCTGATAGAACTGGCTGGGTGGTGACCTGTTCTCAGCTTGACTACCAAGTTAGTGGAATACTGCAGAAGCAGGGGGTGCGTGTGTTTCCAGAAAACACTCCTATTCAAAGCACATCCTTAAAAGCTGACCTACTGGAAAAACTGGGGTGGCTTACACTTCAGAGTTGTTCCTTAAATGACATAAACAGGCATTAGTAGACTCCAGTTTAACGAAAAAGCAAAAAGTATATTCAACTTATTTTTGTTTCCTCTTATGATAGAGATTTAAGCGCCCTCATTTTCGATATAATATTTTTAAAATACCAACAGATAAACCTATTTATTTTAGCTTGACACTTGATTTTTCAAGCATACTCATTCAGCAAATATCTATGGGATGTCTGCCTAGCAGTGAGTGAGTGTAAGTATATGTGTGTGAAAGAGAGATAGGGACGGAGGGGGAGAAACAGAGAAACAGCGAGAGACCGAGAGAGACAAAGGAAGAGGGAGGCAGGCACAGTGTGCTTTCAGGAGCCCCGGGCACAGAAATGAACACCGGGAATAGACACAAGTGAATGAAGCTACAATTCAATTCGATTAGGAAAAGATGCTCTAAAATACTAAAGGACCCTGCGCCAGGCAAACTGCTGGCTGGAGGACACTGAACAAAAATAAAATTGTCAGAGCATCCCTCTGTCATTCTCCTGTCATCGCCGACACCAGGGAAGGTCAATTCCAGAAGCACAGGTAAGCAGGGCCCCCGGATGGCTTTTACACACGGACCCAGGTTTTACACGGATGGTTTAGCCTCTCTGGATCTTAAACCACTCTTATGTAGAGCTGCTTCTGACCTGCTTTCTTCTTTTTTCCCTTCCAACAGCCAGTGACAGGTTGAGTAGAATGATGTTTGGCCTCTTTAAAGAAAGTCAGCGAACTCTTCCCTCTCCAGGTGCGGTCCCACCCACTCGCGGCCTTTCTCTCTGAAGCCAGGGAAATTCTCGAAAGATTATCTCACGGCTGGCTTTGAAGCCGAGATCCATTTGGATGTCCTCACCGGGTGGAACACGCATCCACCTGCCTAGCCTCTTGTTATCTCTGAAGTTGCCGGAGCCCTGAGTGGTTTGCCAGATTTTGCGTAAGCAACGAAACAGTGCACAACACCCATCACCCAGCATCACTCCGGGTGCTCTTTGAAGCAGCCTCAGTGCAGGGCATCCGAAGCCGCTCTGCACATTCAAATTCACAGCGCGTACAGCACGCTGAGAGCCTCTCCGGGTATCACCCGCCCCCGGCGCTGTCTCCACCGATCCGCTCTCACCAAGTCCAAGAAATAGAAAAACATCAAAAGCTATTGTCCATGTCCAGTGAGAAATGAAATGCCCTGGACCAAGCATCACAACTTCCTTAGAATAATGCAACACTTCAATCACTTTTGCATCTGGATCCCTCTCCTGGTTTATTGCAAAGTCAGAAAGCTGGGAATCAGCGGTGCGAACTATCCCTGCTTTATTCTATGTAAAGGCATTGTTGAAAAAAAAGCAATTTATTACAAACTTTTTATGGTTTCACCTTATCGAAAGCACTTAATTCAGTTCATCTGCTGTTTTGCTTTGGACCGTTGAAGGCAATCAGAAGGCTGGAAGTAATTTATTAATAAGGGAACATGGGGTATAGTTTTGGCTTGTGAAAATGGTTCCTGAATCACAACAGAGCCACAGCCCCAAGTCTACCACGGACAGAAGGAATTAGTGACATATATCATCATTCTTTTGTTTATTCACAGGATGATTCATCACAGGTTTGATTGAAGCTCCTACTTTACAGATATGGCCTTTTGTGGAATGCCCAGGGGAGGAAACATTGTCCTCTACCAGCAATTCTCTTCCCCCAAAATACAATCACTTGCACCACAAGGCAAAGAAGAATTCAGCTTAGTCTTTGAGACGGAAAGAAAAGAAAAGAAACTTATACCTTCTGAAGGAGTGAACAGCTGTGCCTACATAAAGACTCTAATCAGTGACTTGGTTTGGGAGAAAAAGACTAGATTTGCGGGGCTTCCCTGGTGGCGCAGTGGTTGAGAGTCCGCCTGCCGATAAAGGGGACACGGGTTCATGCCCCGGTCCAGGAAGATCCCACATGCCGCAGAGCGGCTTGGCCCGTGAGCCATGGCCGCTGAGCCTGCACGTCCGGAGCCTGTGCTCCACAACGGGAGAGGCCACAACAGTGAGAGGCCCGCATACCAAAAAAAAAAAAAAAAAAAAAAAAAGACTAGATTTGCACATGTTTACTGACTATTCCTTGTAGATGATCAAATCACACCAGAATCTCATCTCCTTAACTACAATCTCTCCTCAGAATACTTCTTAACCTGCTCAACCCTCAAGCCTTCACAAGGGAAGAAAGGGAAATGGACTCATCAAGATGTTTAAGCCCTCAGGAAAGAAAACTACAGTCTTCTCATCTGTGAAATGATAAATGAAGATCTCTTCTAGCCTAAGAGGTGCAGGATGCTTGAGGGCTATGGTCTATGGGTGAGGCCAGATGTCGGGATGGGCAGCTGGGATCACTGATCAGAGCTTCTGGCATCAGGAATAGCCCACCCGAGATGCCTGAGGATTCTTGTGGCTAACAAACTAATTCAAGGTCCCCTCAGGGAAAAGCAGATTAACAGACGGCAATGGATAGGGAGGCGATGGATGGGAAGCCCAGTGCTGGGTCCTTTGCCCCACGGCTCCCTGGGACAGCTTGCTCTTGGCACAGGTTTTTAGTTCAACTCGGCAAACGGGCTAATTAGCCCCTGGAGTTCCAGGTTCACAGCCATGCCCTCTTCTACCCCATCTCATCCCACCCCACTCTAATTGAGGGACTTGTCAAGCCTGAGTTTTCCCTTCAGCCCCCTGCACAAGCAAGAGGAAAGGTGCACTTCAAGATGGGATGTGAAACGGGTTCACCTTGAAAACATTACCCTAAGCAAAAGAAGCCAGTCACGACAAATCACATTTTCTGTGATTCCATTTACAGGAAATGTCCAGAATAGGTAAATCCATAGGGACAGAAAGTAGATTAGTGGTTCCCAGATTAGTGACAGCTAACGGTTACAGGGTTTCTTTTTGGGGTGATGAAAATGTTCTGGAATTAGATTATATTCACAACTCTGTGAATATACTAAAAACAAATCAAGTATACACTCTAAAAGGATGCATTGTATGGAACGTAAATTATATCTCAAAAAAGTTGTAATTAAAATACAGAAAAGAAATGGTATTAGAGCGATCGAAAAAATCCTGGGGAAGAAAAAGGACTTGAATTCCAGTCTCACTGGCTGCGTGGTCCTGAGCAAATTGCTAAATCTCTCTGCATCTCAGATTCACCAACTATCAAGTGAATATATTATCTCACTGTGAACCTTCCAGGCTAAGTATAAGGACCCTATTATAAGGAATGAAAGGTTACATGCAAGAACTCCTTCAGTCTGAAAAATGAAGAAGTAATAGGTAAAGTAACTTAGGCTCAGGTGTCTGGGCCAGCCTTCAGAGGCAGCTGTGGAGAGTGAACGAAGCAACTCCTGGTGAGCATTCCTGCAGGTTTCCATCTTTAGTACTGGTGCCTTAAGGTGGTTATACTGACAGCATTCCTCACTGCCTTGCTGTATCTCATAAGACGACAGGTGGCCTGTTTCTACATATTACAGGGGAGGAAGCTAAGCCCCTGGGATGTTAAGTAACCTCTTCAAAGTCACCAAGCCTGGGAAACCCGGAGCATGGCTGTTCGCTCCCTAATGGTGATGGATACCCTTTGCATTCAACTGCTGACAACAGGGGTTAGGGTGTGGGCTACTACTGCACAGTGCGAAAATAAACCTTTCCCAGGTTTGGGCATGAGAACTTAAGTCAGTCAATCAGAGAAAAAAAGAAAGAGAAAGGGAGGGAGAGAGGAAGGCAGGCAGGAAGGAAAGGCGGCGGGAAGCGGAGAGGGAGAGACAGAAAGCAGGCTGTATATTCAGATCTTTTTATTTCAGGAATATGTAAGGGAAGCAGATTTCCTTTTCAAAGTTCAAAAGGAAACGGTGTGTTTTGTTTTCATAGTTAGTTTCATTTTTCACTTGGGAGAAAAAACCCAGCTTTGAAGCCTCTCTGTTTAAACTCATTAGGAAAACCATCAATGATGGAAGCTTTCATGAAATCACAGTGGGAGGAATTAGTGTTATGGGAGACGCTGGATCAATCTTCAAACGTTTCATCTCTGGAGATGGGAGGTCAGCCCTGGCTGCTTGTTCAGCTGGAAAGTTAACATAAACAAATACTTTAGGTACGGGAGAGTCCGAGGGACTAATGACATTTGATCTTCACCCTCTGAAGACCTCCTCAGAAGTCGGCTATGCCTGCCACACGAAAAAGATGGATGCATCTTGAGAACTAAGTGAACAATCGGGTTGGCAAAATGTCTTGCTCTGGAGAGAAAGGTGTTCTTTCAGGGTCCCACTGGAAAGGCGGTAGTGATATTGACATTCATCGCACAGAATCTTTCCCCGTGTAATTCGTAACATTATTGAGGTTGGCATGGAAACCTTTTTAAGCAGGGCCGGTGTTAATATATGAGAATATCTTTCTTGACACCTGAATCTTTTTTACTTTAAAGTTTTTTAATCTGTTGCAGTCTCCTTGGCAAAGTTAAAATATGGTGATTTTTTTTCATTTTTGTTCTTTATTCTTAGAGTGGAGTCCATAGCCCATCTCAGTGATGCAAAATGGATTTGAGAATGAGAAAGTAAGGGCTACAGGTAGAATGTTCAGAAGGGAGATGACAGGAGAGAAGAGGTAAGAGAAAAAGATATGGAGCAGATAACGGGCACCAGAAAAATAACAAACATCACTGGTACTCTGAACAAAGATGTCCTGGGGAAAAGAAGTTAGAAAACATCTTTGTACAATCTGAACAGCTACAAGAAAGGAGGATGCAATATTTTCACTTCTTTTCTCACAAGAATTATGTTTGTGTGTGTAAACTGATATAGGCAAAATTAAAAAATATACACTCATACATATATATGCCATGTGTGTGCATATGTGTGTGCTTTAAAGAATCTGGGTATAAAGGGACTCTGATATAATATTGATAAGGAAAATTGGCCTTTCTTCCTGCCAGGACCACCCCAAAGACAAACTACAGCCTGTTATTGTAAATCCTGGTGAAACTAAGCAGAGCACAGCCTTAAGAGAACATAGGCCGTGGTTAGCTTTCCACTGCTTTCTGCTAAGAGTGGGTGACTGATTAGAGACCCCAGATCCTCTCTTACTATTCCCTTATCTTTCGATAGCTCATGAGAAAATAAGGCATAAAATTAACCTATCCAAGGCATCGAGCCATCCCTGCCCAACTTAATGAGCAACTAACTAACCCAAAAGGAAAATAGCCATTACTTATACAGCCATAATGTAGATGCAACATGGCATATAAATCAGTGAACACGTGTACTGCAAAACAGACAAATAGATTAATGCCTGTTGCAAAGGATGGGTGAAGAGATCGATTAGCTTACTGATTCAGACCATGAACTTTCTCTCAATATACTGCATTTAACTTTTAAATAAGGTTTAGGAGAACCTGTAACATTTTGCTCAGTGACAGAGCTATATTTTACTAAGGGCAGAAATTGGCTAGTCTATAAAAATTAAATTATGCCCCTTTCACTGTATCTAGTCAAGAGGAAAAACTCTAATTACAAGATTGCACTGTCAAACAAATGCAGATTCACGTTCTTTATACCCTGGTTTTAAAATTCACGGGCAGGGGGCTTCTATTCTGAAGTGAACATCGATATTTGAAATATTTTGCAGAGGGCGGTGACAGGCGAAAGCAAGAGAAATGTCATTATCAAGGGTGCTGGTTCACAGACACTAACTCACTAAGTGCAGAGCTGGAGACAACAAGTCGTTCATTATGCAAACATTTAAATATCCATTAGTAAGGACAATGAAAGACGCCTTCTCTTCCCCACAACCCATGCCTTATTTCTCCATAAATGACCAAGAGGAAGAAGAGCAGAAAATCATCTCAGCATCTAATAGGAATGCCGCTCTGGGGAATAGGTAAAGGTTAATTTTAAATGTACTCCGCAACTGAAAATCAAATGTACCTGCCTGAAAATTTCTAAGAGCTGAGTTTGCAGACTTAATCCAGAAAAGGACTGTCTGAAGGCCTGGGCATATTGCACGGCTGGTCTTTTGTTGGAAAGAGAAGGCCTTTCATTCCTGCTTAATGTCAAACTCGCTTGGTTCATTAAAATCTTAGTCCATTGAAAACCCTGGTTTTTCTCTACCTGTGAAAAATGCCAGTCCTCATAGCACTCAGACTTTACAAACCCTGCCAGTCGGTTCTCCAGTTCTTACAAAATCCACTCTGTGGCTCGTGTGCTCAACCCAGTTCACTAAGCCTATTAGGTGAGACTGGTGGGTGTGAGAATTGTCTAAGTCTTTAGCACTTTACCTGAATTGTCTTTGCAGGCAACCCTGGCAGCATATTTTACTGTGTAAGGTGCTGGCCCAGGAAGCAGGTGCCTGGCAGTAACCATTGGCTGACAGACGTGGACCAGACATCTAATTTCTCTGGCCCTCGTTTTCCTCCTCTAGAACACAAAAAGGTTGGTCCAGACCAGCAGTTCTCAATTTAGGGCACCCCATGGTCACCTGCGGGCGGCTGACCCATGGCCAATTACACCACAGACTTCCAAAACTGGCCTCTTCAAGGAGGGGCCCAGACATGTGGATGTGAACAAAAGTCCCCGATTCCAATGTGCACCCTTAACTATAAATCAACTACCCACTATGGTTTATCCCTGTAAGTATGATTCTTCTGTTATATTTACTTATTATCTTTATGCAAAGGTAGGTTAGTTTTTGTGTATGAGCTGCAAAAGGTGGTGAACTTTCTCTGTTAAAGGAGAAATTCAGGAGGTGGTTATACAAGATGGAGTAGAAAAAAGATTGCTAACCCTCCTTTTGTAATTTTTCTTGTAGAAAAGTGTATATGATTTTAAAAAAAATTAAAACAACAACAATAACAGCAACAAAAGCCCTTTCGATTCCAAAGCGCTAAAATTCTTGGAACAGTATATGTTACTGATCAAGCACAAACGATTCTGACTTCGATTCCTAATAGCATCATTGAACAGGTGGGACTTCCTTGCTCCAGAGGGGAGAAGTTGACCCTGCAGTGTAATTAAACACGGTGGGTCAGGCTTCCCTGGTGGTGCAGTGGTTGAGAGTCTGCCTGCCGATGCAGGGGACACGGGTTCGTGCCCCGGTCCAGGAAGATTCCACATGCCACGGAGCCGCTGGGCCCATGAGCCATGGCCGCGGAGCCTGCGCGTCCGGAGCCTGTGCTCCGCAACGGGAGAGGCCACAACAGTGAGAGGCCCGCATATCTCAAAAAAAAAGAAAAAAAAACCCACAAAAAAACCCCACAGTGGCCTGGGGAAATAAGGGCCTCAAAGAGGATGCTCAGATTTCAGGTAATTTCCCCCACGTAAAACACAGGGAAAGAGCCTGGTACACAGGGCACACAACAGGAGTTAGCTGTTGCTACTGTGATGAGTATACTACGCTGTGGTCACTTAACAATCAGAGTTTTGAGGTTGGCTCTCCATCCCTGCCAACAAGGGGCGGGTTAATAGCCACTTAAATTGATTGGTTTCTAGCCATCACATGATGACAATGGAAGTGCCGTGGAAATTTCAGCCCACTCCGCCTCCTGCCCCCATCCCTCCACGAACATCGCACTTTAAACACAGAAACGTGCATTTGGCTGATTTCTATTGAATTCAGGCTAAGAATGCCTGGTTTTCGCGTGTGCAGAGCTTGCATCCTTTCCCTAATAACTGGTTTTTCCTTTGAGCCCATCAACTGTTTGTTTCTCAAGCTTCACAATTGAGCTTGCCTTATTTCTCTGGTGTCTGTCACCCTCTAGCCTAGGACATGTGGCGGGAGACACCTGGTTTGGCGACAAGATGCCCACCTTGACTGAGCTAATAGCAACTTCAGGTCAGGCACTGATGGACTCTGCGCTACACCTTTGTGGGGAGAAGCTAGGGGCGTTACCAGGCCAGCACTGCCTTTTTTTTTAACAGTGTGTGGTGGAGGAGAGGGGGAAGCTAGACGAAAAACCACACCTTGAAAATGGAGTTTGTAATGTTCACCTCAGGTACACTTTTAGAGAGCCAGAAATGTCTCTCAGAAAGACACCTCCTCTGGCTTGTAATTTGGTTCACAGCTTGTCCTCTCCTCGTGGCAACCATATCCCGGGTTATGATATATGATACCCAGGTAAGCAGTGGCCTAGAGGACGACGAGAATGTTCCACATCCCCATTTTTGTCTGGCTCTAAACTACTGCCCGGAAGAAAGCTACAGATATTTGAGAGACACAGTAAAGTGTTCAAAGTGATTCTGATGGAAATTACAGGAGCTCCTCAGGTAGAAGGGCCGTCCATTTTTGCTCAGATAAAATTCTCAGGAATGAAACAAGCAGGAAAGAAACAACCTGTCGGAACCACGCGTGTCAATCTTAGCTACAGAATCATCACTTCGTTTTGTTTTGCCTTTTTAACAGTCCGAATCCCATAGGACAAAACAATGCATGCTGCTTTTTTTGAGACGTTATTCTTGCGAGCGATTATGTTTCAGACTTCCCAGAAGAGTGATTCTGGTGGAAAGACTCCACACCTAGACTGTTAATGACCTATAAAGAAGAGCCTTTAAAGTTGCCTGCACACACACCACGTCACAGCACAGCGACCAGCTATCTGTTCCCCAGGTTACTATGTGGTAAGCCACAAGGCACTTCCAGGCCCTTCTCTGGGAAGAAACTACTTTCCCAAGGTGCTCACTTTAAAACTAGAGCCCTTGCATTAATTTGCCAGCGGGGTAAGGGAATCACTTAACAAGCTGGACCCTTCACCAGGCTCCATGGGCAGGGCAGCGCAGTTCAGCAAACTCAAGAGAAGCAGCACTTGGGTGCACTGAATATCATTCACCCATCTTTTCAACATCCTTACAATGGCAAAGTCTATGTTCATGGATCTGACCTTGGCATTGAAACTCCAGTTCACCCATTTCCCCAAAGTTCCAGTTGCACTTTTAGGGGGACTTTGATTTCTGATGAGACTACAGGGCGGGGCCGGGGAGCCCCAGCTCCGTGAGAAGACTGCAGGAAACGAGTGAGGTTTTCTCTCACAAGACCCCTTTCTTTTTTCGCCTCATGCCCAGGCCCTCTGTCAGCCCGCTAGCAGCTAAGCTTGTGGGGCGGGGAAGTACATTCCCTTGAAAGATCTTTGGCAATTTGTGCCTGGAATGTGATGCATTAGTTCTCAAATTAAATAAAGATCCTGTAGTGTTCTTCAAGGAAATATGGCGTGGCTCTTTGACAAAACACATTTTTCAAGGGCTGACCTCTGGGAACTTCAACTAGCTTCATATGTCAGGCTGACACTGCTCACAGGCTACTGTCTAGTTGCCCAAGCAGAGCTGGTTATCCATACATTTTCCAGTCTCCCGATCAGCTTTTAGCAGACGGAGCTGAGGGCAGTCCATAAAGGGAGGAGAGCCACTCATTGAAATGCACTCTCCCCCCGCCGCCAGTCCCTCGGGGAGAAGCCCCGGTAATTAACTCTAATGAGATTAAAGTAACTTGGAACTTCTCATTTTCCCAGCTCTGTAAAAGTAAATCTGGGCTAACCAGTGGGTGCCTTCTATCAAAGTCAATCCCTTTTCCTGTAATGCAATAGCCCCCTCACTCCCACCTCAGCCCGGGCTGGAGGGGGGAGGAGGAAGGGTGCTGCCGGGCTCTTACCTGCGCTTTGCTCCATCACTTCTTTCTGACACATGTCTTGAACGTTCACCGTGCAATTCACGATAAACTCGGGGGAGGAACAGTCGTTATTCAGTTGGAATTCTTCACACTGGTAGCACTGGATTTGCAGCGCAAAGCCTGCGGGACAGACGCAGTCGGATTCAGACCGGGCCGCCCCGAGACTACCCCAGAAGCCAGCTGCGGCGCCCTCCCTCCTGGGTCTCCCCGGAAGGCGGCCGCGGCTGAAGCCGGTAGAGGGCGGCGCGGCCACCGAAGGTCCCGCAGGATATAAAGTAGGATTTGGCCCGCGAGCCCTGGACCCACACTCCCCAGAAACAAAGAGCCCATCCGACACCACACCTGGCTCTTGCCCCACGGAAGTTAAAAGGAGGGCTAGGCCGCCCGAGAGCCGAGAACCTGACGTGCGTCGGCTCCAGCCTACGCCGAAGGCTTTGCCTAATTATTAATTGGTTACAAATGAGTTAATTACTATGTCGGCACCGTTCGCGATTTGCCTTCGCCGACGCCTTTTCAGTTTTGTTTGATGGTCGAAGCCGGCACCCCTGTGCTGTGGCTCCGAGGCTCCCCAGGAGGACGAAGGGCCGGGCGCTCAGTGCTGCTGCGCCCCGAGTCCCCCGCCTTTCTTCGGGACGGTTCCCGCAGCAGCAGGGGTGGCCGCGGCGTGTGGCAAGGGGCGTGCGTGCGTGTGTGCTTGTGCGTGTGTGTGTGCGCGCGCGCGCATCCCCGGCCGCGACACCACAGTCCTTCCTTCCCGGCTTTCAGGGCTCCGTTTGGCTATAGGGCTCCCGGTCCGGGTCCCAGCTCTGCTGAGCTGGACTGGGAGCCGCTCCTGTACTGGAGGGAAGGAGCCAGACGTTTCTGCACGTCTCCCCGGCCCAGCCCGACTGCTCCGCTCGGATCTACGAGCTCGCGTCTAGACCTAACTGCCCCCGGCTCCCGGGCAGGCGAGCCCCGGACCCGGCGCACCTCCCATCCCAGACCCACAGCGGTCGCGCTCGGAGCGCAGCTACGCAGCCCCGGCCAGCCCGGGCCACAGGCTGACCAGCATGCCGCTCACCTGTCGGCGGCGCCACTACCACGGGTTGCTAGCGACGCCTGACAACTTGGCGGGTTCGAGGACTGTCGCCCCCGCTCCCTCGCCGAGACCCTGCACGGCTCGGACCTTCCCTCCTCCCCAGCCCAGCTGCTTCTTTCGACCGCGCAGCCCGGGCATCTGCAGCCCGAGTCCCACCAACCCGCCGCTCCTCCAGCAGCGCAGGGTTTGGGCACTTTCCCATCTAGCGCCCCTGGGCACCACTCTGCGTCGCCGAACTCCCGCCGGGCGACCCCTGCACCGCACGGGCGCGGAGGTGAGCGCCCAGCGGAGGCAGAGCGGCCGGCGGGTACACGGGCTGTGCGATCCCGGCCGGACGGCTGGCCGCTTCATCTTCTTACCTTGAAGCAAGAACAGTCCGCAAAAAGTTGCCGCGATGCCGAGGACCCACATCCTCCCGGAGCCGCGGGGCCGGGAGCGGGCAGGCGCATCAGAAGCGGCGACCGCGGCGGAGGCTGTCCGGGCCGCGGCGGCTGTGGCTGCCGAGACTGCTGGGGCCCGCGCTGCCGCCGCCAAGACGAGCCGCAGGTGCCGCCGGCGGCGCCCGCATCGCCCGCACCGGGGCCCCCGGCTGCGGGTCGTCGCTCCTCTGGCTCGCGCTCCCGGGCACTGCCCGGCGTCTCCAGAGTTGGCGACGGAGGCTGAAGGAACTGCTGGCGATCCGGAGCACCCAAAAAAGTCTCGCCTCTCCTCCCCACCTCCCACTCCAGGCACCACGTGACGGCTGCCGAGTTGGGGTGGAGGTGGCGAGCGGGGAAGGCTGGGATAGTCTTTTCACGTGTCCACCCCCTTCCGATGGCCCTCCTCTCCCGCCTCCGCACGTCCCCCGGACTGGGACGCCTCGAGGGGGAGAGGGAGAGTATAGTTTTCGGAGGCTGGGAGGCTGGAGACTGGGGAAAGAGGGAGGAGGAGGGCGCAGCAGGTGCCGCGGCGGTCGGCCGGGCGCCGTCAGCAGGACGTAGGAGGCGGGGTGGGAAGACTGCTTGCCTCTACTTGCAGGGGCGCTTGCCCCCCTCCTCTGCGCCCCCCGGGGGCTGGTGGGTTGCCCGCGGCAGGGTCCGGTCCACCCGGCAGGGAGTGCGGGGCCGCGCTCCCGTGCGTCTGGCGAAGTTGCACACTCGCAGGCTCCCTAGGGTATCCGGTGCCGCGGCGCCTTCTCTTCCTCCGAGAAGCCCCTGGGTCGTTGCGGGGATCGGCTTCAGCTGCGGCGGAGTGGGCGGGGTGGGCGGGGACCCTGCCCAGCTCCGCGCGCTCGGCCCTCGGTTCGTGTGCCGCGCGCACCGCTGGAGGGTGCGGAAGCCTAGCCTAGGAGAGGGCCGCTCCGGGGACACCCGTGAATGAGCTCCCACTAGAAAGCAAATTGGGGTGAAGACGAGAGCTGCTCTCCTCCATCCCCTTCGTCCAAAAGGCCGGGCAGCTTCCTCCGGCTCTATTCACGGCGTCCTCTCGTGTACCGGCGCCTTCCCCGCCCAGGACTCGGGCACTGGCACACCCCTCGCCACCTCCCCCCACCCCATCCCCCCTCTCTTGTACAGGCGACCCACCTGGAGTACTCCCGGAACGCCACCTTGCTATGTTGGCCTTCCTGGCCGCCGAGCCCTGCCGCAGGTGGTACGGGAGCCCGCTGGCCCGCCCGGAACGCCTGGGAGCCTCCGCCCCCAATCCCGCACGTTCCCACGCCTGTCCCCCAAATCCCTAGGCAGCATCCATTTCGGTGGAAAGGGCTTCGTAAGCTTCGCCCCTCTTCACCTCCTTCTACTCGGGCCTCCTCTCTCAGGAGGAGGACGCTCTCTTAGGCCGGGATGCTGATCATTTATTTCCCTATCCTAACAGCAGAGCGGGTCTGGAAAGGGGCTTCAGTGACTTTCTTGTCATTCTTCTGCAGAGATCGTTCCCTATCTGCCTCCGGCTCCTTCTCTCCCTTTGCACCCCTCTTCCTCTCATTTCTAGTTGGTTAACCCCTCAGGGAGACGAAAATGCTTTGACCATTACTCGCTAGTATGCAGACTCGAATCTTAGAATTGGCTGAATTACTGTTTCTGGAGGAATAGGGCCAGTTTGCTTATTAGTCTGTTTATTCCTTCGGGGAATGCGTCGTTGGAGCGCATGTGAGATTCAGATAACTAATTGCGCCAAAGGGTCCTTGAACAAGTTCTTCTAAGCTTTCAGAGGGTGCGATTGTGATATGATGTTTATTCAGAAATGAAACAAAAGAATCTTAAAAAGTCTGAAAGACAATGACATAATTTTCATTTAAGACAACAAAATTCAAATATAACAAATTGCACAAATTAACCAAATAACACTGATCATACAATACTCTTTAAAGAAACAAGTGTGTACTAAAGTATCCATATAGATCCTAAAAATATTCGTTATGCCTAGTTTACAAGCTCCTGTACAAAAGCAATTATAAATAGTTCGCATCTAGAAAAAATACACGGTAACCTTTAAAATAGAATTTATCCTTACATATAAACAGACTTTGTAGGAAAAAAGGATATTAAAAAGTAAGAAGTTTTCATAGCACCAACCATTTTATTTTTTACAAAGTGAACATTGCAAACAGGAATTTACTTTGATTTATAGATTGACCAGGTTTTAATCAAAAGAGCCAGAAGAGAAAAATGAACAAATAATGTTGAGAATTGCAGAGAACCACTAAGTAGAAGAAGATGTAAGGGAATGATGGGAGGGAAAGTAGAATTACATCGTTTCTGATACATATAGCTTCTGATCAGTGTCACACTTGAGTACCTTCCTTTACAGTTTTCAGTAGAAGCAGAATTATACTTATTACTAGAACCTGAATCTCTCTGGCAACAATTTGGAAATTGCACTGGGATTAAAGTTTCTATCAAATTGAGATTATGAGGTGGAGATGAGAGAGAGCCCTCTGGTTTTTCGGCAGGCCCTGTTTTCTGTTTCCAGAGTGCACCCACAAACAATTTGAGGGCTAGGACAGTGACCTGAACAAAAACTGGAGTTGGAATTTTTCAAAAATATATTATCAACTTCTAAGACTTGGGCATCATTTCAAGAGCATGGCACTGATTCAATTTATTGCTGTCTTTTTAATTTTATTTTTTGCTACAAATATAATTTCTTTTCCAAAAAAAATTTACAACTTCTGTACAACTTCTTTTTCAAAAGAAAAGTGCAAAATTAAGACTTCTGTATCCTGGGTGTGTTTACCTTGAATCCTCATGGAACACAGCAAGTAGAGTCTATCTTTATTGCCTTGTCAGGGAAGTAAGCTCCAGTGGGCTGCTGGCTGTGAATCTGACGGTGTCGGCCCTGGTACTGCAATAGTTTATTTGTTGCCATCTCTACCTGCCCCGCTTCCCAGCCCTGTTTCTTAAGTGCTCCATTTCCAGCTCACTAAGGGGAAAAAAAGTCCTTTACACATCATTTGAACCCTGACTTGCACAGGAAGAGAAGCTATCATATAAAGAATCACTCAAAGATTCCAAATTGTCTACCCCAGGCCTATCAGAGTTACTCAAAGAGGCCTCTTCAGTTTTTTCTTTTTCTTCCCTTTGTCCTTCAACCTTGTTCAGAGAGTTCGTCTCTTTTTCTAATAAGATCACAGTATTGCCGTTGTATTTATTGAATGACTCCAGGGAAATTTTACATAATCTAGTCTCAGGATCTTCTCTTGTTTCTTCAACTTGTTTCAATTTCTGCAATAAAAAGAGGAAAATATTAGAAACCTATTTCTTTGCAAAATCAAGTTATTCTATCCAATATTCAATTATTGTCAGTATAAAGTACAATTTAAAGGGATACAGGGAACCTACAAGTCTTTAACAATCTTCTAGTATAATTTAATGTAATAATAAAGCCAATTTTAGGGATAAATCAAGACTTTAATCATTTTACTGAGATAAATAGGTCCCAATTTGCAAATCAGTTAAGTGCCACTTAATTTTAAATGGATCCATCTAAAATTTGTTCAGGTAAAGTGCCTTATTTTTCTTTTTTTTTTTTTTTTTTTGCGGTAGGCGGGCCTCTCACTGTTGTGGCCTCTCCCCTTGCGGAGCACAGGCTCCGGAGCACAGGCTCAGTGGCCATGGCTCACGGGCCCAGCCGCTCCGCGGCATGTGGGATCTTCCCAGACCGGGGCACGAACCCGTGTCCCCTGCATCGGCAGGCGGACTCTCAACCACTGCGCCACCAGGGAAGCCCGCCTTATTTTTCTTAATCAAAGTTTCGAGCTCCTTTCTTTTCTTACTAAATATTATTAGTTGTCCTGTTTCTAAATATGGATAGGGACTGAATTTCAGCCAGAAATGACAGTTCTATGCAAAAAAAAAACCAAAACAAAAAACATGCAATCCCTTAAACTGCCATAAAATTTAAGTACACATTAAACTTGTCAGATGCATTATCACGTGTGTATTTTGTCCCTTTACGGGTCTTATGCTATTTGAAAGAGATCCCAGGTGTGAGGGTGTAGCTTCTTCAAGGCCCAAGGGCTTAAACATCATCGTAGCAGGTCTGCACCCGAGTAACCTCGCCCTCCAGAAGGTTCTAGTAAAACCAATGTAAACAGGGATATTTATAGGCTGTTACTGGTAGTCTCTGGGACTTCATAAAACACTGCAGTCATATTTGATAATTACTGCAGGTAAACTCTGTAAACATGAATATATTTACTTGCTCAAGTGGCTCCTGAGGTCTGAGATGAGAGGGAACAGGAAGGCATACATGCACAAACTGCAAGGGTGGAGGTGTTAAAGCCATTAACCACATTTCTCATTTCCTTTTCCTCTTTCAGGCAAAAATTCCATCCAGGAAGAAGTAGGAACAGGGCCTTAGAGATGATAACAAGAGCTACCATTTATTAAGCATCCACCATGTAAAAGACACAAAGTATTTTATTTATAAACCCTTTTTCACAGACCTGTAAGTTACACATCCCCACTTCAGAGAGAAGGAAAACAAGGCTCAGAGTGACAGGGTCACTTGCCCAAGGTGGCTCAGCATGTGATGGAGAACAGGATTTGAATTCCTGTCTGGTGGCCTTCCACGCTCTTGTAATAAAGGACAAGATGTCCTGTATGGTTTTTTTTCATTTTGCCATCCACATATGCCAAACCATCTCAACTGCTACTGTCCAAGGCCCTAACATAGGCAGTTCCATCCCTCCCTGCAACATTGCTACAATGGATGTTAAAGGTACAATGAGGAAATTGTGTTTGGATCTGGGCAAAAACAGACATAGCCAAAGCCTGTGAATTCTCACATGCTAAATATTTAATAGGAAGAGAAAAGAGAAAGATACAGAAGTGGATGGTTCCGGTGTCCCAGGAGCAGGCTCAGACAGCATTGCTCTCTGTGCTGTGGGGAAACGGTGTAATTCTATGGGAATACTTGAAAATCAACCTTGAAGTGATGCTTATTTCATTATACTGTTAACGTACAGGAACATCACTCACAGAGCAAATTTTCAATCTGAAATGGCTGCCTCGAAAAAGAGCTGGGCTGAGGAACAGATTCCTAGGTGATTACAAAAAAGTGGCTCCATAATTAGGAACGACTCCAGGCAGGAACCCCTTCTCATGGCGTGCCAATTCTGAGCATTCTTTAAAAAGAATTATTAAAGTACAATATGAAAAATACATGGAGGGAGGAGGAAAGCTTTGATTGTACCAAATGTAGGTAAATGGAGGCCATTCAATGCAATTTCCTCCTTACCTGAATATCTTCTCCCTTTTTCTTTATTCAAGAACTTTTCCTTGCCTATTTCTGGTCAATGTGCATCTCAAGTTCATCCAATAAACACTCACTAGAGAGGCAGGTGGAAGGTTTTGGTGCTGAGGATACACAGCTGAATAAAATTGCGTCCTGTAGGAGGGGAGTGAGGCCCTGGAGGCAGGCGGACTTGAGCTTGAGTCTCAGCTTTGCCCTTTCATTGGCTGTGTAAGTGCCCAAGAGCACCCTTCCTCAGGTCAAGTTAATAAGACATACCTTTATTTCAGGATTGCTGTAAGTATTAGAAGCAGGACACCTGAAGACCCTGACACATAGGAGGAGGTGCTCAGTAAACGGAACAATAAATAATAGTAAGAGAGCATTCTTATGCTACATCAGTGGGCCTTAAACTGTGCTCTCCAGACACCTTGCAGCATCAGCGTCACGTGGGAGCTTGTTAGAAATGCAAATTCTCGAGTCCCGCCCCCACTTAACTACATCAGTAATGCAGCGTCCCAGAAAACGTTTTTAACAGGGTCACCAGGTGATTCTGACACATATTAACATTTGAGAATCACTAGTCTAGAAGAACTTGTAGGGGCTTCCCTGGTGGCGCAGTGGTTGAGAGTCCGCCTGCCGATGCAGGGGACACGGGTTCGTGCCCCGGTCCGGGAAGATCCCACATGCCACGGAGCAGCTGGGCCCGTGAGCCATGGCCGCTGAGCCTGTGTGTCCGGAGCCTGTGCTCCACAACGGGAGAGGCCACAGCAGTGAGAGGCCCGCGTACCGCAAAAAAAAAAAAAAAAAAAAAAAAAAGATGTTAGAAGAACTTGTAGTCTTGGAGACAGGTGAAAAGTATAATTCAGTGTATTCAGGTAGTGATAAGGAAAGGATTATTTACCATGAAAACACCCACTGTCTATGGGACACAAATAGTGCATCTTGTTTTCTAAATGTTTCCTGCTTGTAGGTTTGGTTCTTCAATGAATTATGACAAAGGCCTACATTGGCTGGGGAGGCGATGGAAATGAAGGAATGGCCCATTGTAAGAAAAATCACATGCCTTCTCGGTCTTCCTTTTATTTTCACAGTTTTGATGAGGGGTGGGTACCGAAATATTTCTGGACTATAAGAACCACATCAGTGTAAGAGTGACAGTGGGGACACATTGACATTTAACCTCAGGGTTGGGAAGCTATAGGGAGTGGTGAGGATTGTGGTCAGCTCAAGAGTACGTGCCTCCTCTAAAGGCAGGAGCAGCTATTTAGACCTAGCTCATTGCAGCTGTGCAGAAACATGGGCCCAGGTCTTTGATTTTAAAGGTAAGGCCATGAATCTCGAACAATATTTGCTTATACTTAAAATCCTCTAATTTTAATTATTTGCTTATACTAAGAACAAATCAATAATAACAAAAATAACCCCCACTATTGTATGTCAAACAGCAATCTTTGCTGTTTGTGTGAACAGCACAAACAGTGTGTGAACTTCTGAGCTAGCGATCATGTTTTATACTTATTTTTATGTCCTAGATGACCCCCCTCATCCCCGTTCTCCCATCAGCTTTCCCCCTAAAAACCAAGCCCAGTGCTCATCATCAGTAGATTCTCGATGGAGACTGGATGATGGACTCGGATTTCTCTACCATCAGTAGAGTCTCAACTGTTGGCTGGGATTTCTCCAGTGGTCCTGCCAGCTAAGAACAAAAGCACGGAAGTAGCTTACTTCCCTGCCTCGAATTAGAATGATATATATATATATATATTTTTTAAATTTATTTATCTATTTATGGCTGTGTTGGGTCTTCGTTTCTGTGCGAGGGCTTTCTCTAGCTGCGGCGAGCGGGGGCCACTCTTCATCGCGGTGCGCGGGCCTCTCACTGTTGTGGCCTCTCTTGTTGTGGAGCACAGGCTCCGGACACACAGGCTCAGCGGCCATGGCTCACGGGCCCAGCCGCTCCGCGGCATGTGGGATCTTCCCGGACCGGGGCATGAACCTGTGTCCCCTGCATCAGCAGGCGGACTCCCAACCACTGCGCCACCAGGGAAGCCCCAGCCTTGCCTCTTTATTGGCTTTAGAGCGGCCAGCAGCCGGACTCCCACTTTCGGTAACAATAGTGCACATCAGTTTGCAGCAAATGTATGTGAAGGTGCTTTGAAAACTAATCATGGTAATAACAGCATTTAATTGAGTGCCTGCTCTGCACAGACACTCGGCTAAGCGCGTTGCATGGATTATCTGTTTTCATCCTCACGTCAATTCTATGGGGCAGGTGTCATTTGTTATCTTCATTTACAAGCAATCAAGCCTGGAGAAAGTTAAGTAACTTAAGGTCATGGAGCAGTATGTGGTGGGGTCTGGATTTGGACCCAGGCAGTCTGCCTGCAGAGCCCAAGTTCTTAACCTCCATCGTGGAGAAGAACTTCACAAATATCAGCCCATATTACCTTTAAGGGGAGCATCTGAAATAAGAATCACAGAACAGCAACAATACTACTAATGGTAACAAACCCAGTAAAGATTCCTGAAGACTGTGTGGGTTCCATAAAACATTGTCATTTCCTTTGTATAATGTGCTTCATTGAAATTATGATAAAATTAATATACTACACTTGCCACCTATAGGTGGCAACAGTGGTACAGTTCACTTTATGGTGGGGCTTTTCACTGCACCTGGGAACAAAAGTAGGGCTCAAAAGGGTGAGAATGTATTTTCAAGTTTAAAATAAATAGCTTTGCTCATTCTTAAATATTTTCCTATCTTTCGTGTAATGATGACACTATTAACAATAATTCAAGCGAGAAGTAGTGACATCTTTCCAGAAATCCCTTAGTAATTATACCTTAACTAATTTAATTCCTTGTAGTCAAATAATCAATCAATCAAGCCGATCTACTATATGAATAATCTGTGTGAATAATTATATGGTCTTGATTCTCAGAGACAGTTTCATAGAAAAGGAGAGGGGCCTCTTGGAATGCTTTTGAAGGGTGAATGGTATTAAGATATATAGTAGGTAAGAAGGAGTGCATTCCAAGAAATTTCCATTTCATGTGCCCCTACTGCATCTGTAGACCATGCTATAGTCTATCTCAGGTCTTGTAGTTGCCCAGATAGTCTATCTCTTGCCCTTTAAGATTCTACAATGGACAGAATCACTGTAAAGACAGAAACACAGAGCTATGCCTATCCCAAGGGGTTCCAAGAATTCCAGCCCAGACTCAGGAAAGTATCAGCCCAGAAACCTGGGTTATAAATAACAAATAGTTTTTATTTCCAAAGAGCTTTCCCATCTATGATCTCACTTTTCTCTTACATCAGGCTGGAAGGTGAGGGAGGCTGGTGTCAGCTATACTTTACATGGGGTATTTATGGAATTTGTGGTTCACACAAATTCAAATTCAGGTGCAATTAGACCTGGAAACTTGGTTTCCTGATTTTCAACACAGAAACACATACCATTTTTCCCCCATAGTCAACAATAGAGATTCTGCCTAGACCAATAACCTGAACACAAGGAAGGATAAAACAGAAGGTGACACGTGCCCTTGTCATAAGGAAAAGATGGGGAAAATGTATAAGGTGATACAGAAAAACTCAAGTGATAAACCAGAAAAAAAATATACTCATGATGAGACCAGCTTCAGAGAGACACATGTTAGACATGTATAGCCAGAAACTCCTGCCCACAGCAGGGGAGAAACAAGTAGCAAATTCATGAACTTTCACAATGGATTAGTGTTCTATGATGAAGGCTACTCTTATTATTTCATGTAAGTTTCCATCTGTTGATTATATCTTGAAAATATTGGTTAGTCTGTCTACTGTAAAATGTCAGCAGGAGATTCAGATCTACCTGTGGAATTGAAATGCAGCATCATTCTTCAGCTGGGCACTAATACTTGCAAAGAGGACTAGAGCTCTTAGCACAAATTAATGTAAACAGTATCTTCATCCACATGATTTCTTATTTCTCTATTGCTATAATGATTCACTGCCAATCAGTTCAACAAGACATGTGGTAGGAAAACAATAGCTACATTTATAAAGTGTTTTTACTATGTGTCAGGTACTGGGTTGAATGCAGTGCATGAATTATCTCATTTAATCCTTACACCAACCCTCTGAGACAGTACTATTTTCATTCCCATGATACTCACAGGGAAATAGAGAGTAGAGAGGTTGAAATATTTAGGCCACATACACATGGCTAATAAATTAGGGAATCAGGACTTAAGCAGGAGAAGCCTGACCGCAGAACTTGGGATTTTAATCACTACGTACAAGACCAGGTATTTGGAAGCCAGTGTTGCGTTCCTGGTGCTGTGCTAATTAGCTGTGTGACCTCTCTGAACCTTAGTTTATTTACATTAAAGATTTTTTTTTTAAAGAATCTTCCCACTCTATAAGCTCCGTGACTCCAAAATATTCTTAATTGTGTGTCTTCTATGCATCTATTATTGGAATTTCAGGTAACACAATAAATACTTCTCTTCCCCACCTTAGTTCTGAATGAACTGAAGAAAGAGATAAAAGAAAAAGGCTCATGGGAGGCTAAAATATCAGCTTTATTACTGAGAAAGCTTATAGGGAGAATGAGGTTTCTATCTTCAAAGAAGTGAGTTTCTTAGCAGTGGTCTAGAAGCAGACAGGCTTAGACTGGGCTGGCAGCCCTGGGCTGGGAGCAGGTCTTCTTAAACCTACAACATGAGCGTTGCTTCTCCAGCCAGCCTGACTCCTGAGAGAGGGCGGGGAGAACAGGAGATGGGCTTAAGCTTTCCCTGTTCCCTTCCTAAACTTGCTATTTATTTTTTATTTTCTTATTGGAGTATAGTCAATTTACAATGTTGTCTTAGTTCCAGGTGTATAGCAAAGTGATTCAGTTATAAATGTATCATATCTGTTATTTTTCAGATTCTTTTCCCTTTATAGGTTATTACAAAGTATTGAGCATAGTTCCCTGTGCTATACGGTAGGTCCTTCTTGTTTATCTATTTTATATATACTGTGTATCTGTTAATTTGCTAAACAAGCCACTCCTCCATCTCCTGAGAAGTGAATGAGCGGAGCTTAGAGACACCAGGAGTGTTATCCTAGGGAACTCCTTCCACATGGAAAGAAACACCCCCAAAACTGGGAAGAAGTGTCAGCATCATGCCCCAACCATAACCCAACATTTCTCATTATGCAGATTTTAACCAAACAGTCATATATGCAGCGGGGCCAGGAAGAAGCGGGAAAATTTGGAGACCGCAGGGAGTTGGTTTCGACACAGAAACCTCTCCGTGGGTGAAGCAATGGGAGTAAGATGATTTAGCGGATGAGAAATAGAGCCAAGCTTCCATTTGGAAGTAGATGGATCAAACAGAGGAGACGGGCTGGCTAATCCTGAGCTTTGAGTTGGAGCAGAAGGTGTGATTTCCCCCATCCCTCTCCTGATGTGCAAATCTTGGGCACTGGAAAGATGATTATGTGTTACGCTCTTGTGGGAATGGGGAGGAAGTATTTTAATCCTGGGTCTCTTAGTTGAAGATCTGTGCACATACAAAGTCTATGTTAAGTGACATTGGCTGGGGGCAGGCCAACCTCAAGGAAAACGATGCAGCTCAAGCCATTTCTCTTTCCTCAGAGGCACAGGTTAATCTCTTCTTTAATGCCACCACTTACTGTATTCCTGGTGGAGCTACTTTCTGAACGAGACATAAAAATAGATAAAGTGACCTTTGGTGAACAGGGAAGACCCTCCAGACTTTTCTTGAGTGTTGTGGTGTTGACCCTGCTAACCGGGTCAAATTCCAACTTGGATAATTACTTTCTCTCGGTGTTCAGTTCCCTCTATTACCTCAACTGGACACATTACTCTTCACTTGCCCTTCTGAAAAATTAATGTGACAGATAGGTAATAGAGAACTGTTCTCTCCACCCAACCACACACTGGGAGATACGATGCTGCACTTGGGGCACTCTGTTTCCTTACTGGGTCCCTGAAGATCCTCAGTATCTCCAGGGCAAACTGGTTTTATTAGGTGAAAGAGTAATTTTCAGCTGAGATGTGCTTTTATGACTATATTATTACCTGTATTGCTGTCCCTTACCAGGATCAATGACTTTCAATGACCTCTGTTAGAAGCCCTGAACCAGAGGGGAAAAATGAGTTTACTTTTTGGAAAACAAAAAAAACAAACAAAAAAACAAGCAGAGAGACGTGCGGTAGGAAGCTTAGGGTCATTAGAAAATAATATATCTTGCGGAAAGGAAAAGAACTTAGCTTGGAGATAAACAGTGGCTGCAAAGGACATTTAAAGACCAGATCAAAAGGCCGGAAGGAGAAGGAAGTCACTTTAAGGATATGGAAAATGGGGGAGATGTGGGACCGGGTCCCTCAGCGGGAAGAGAAAAAAGGAACATAAAGAAAACTCTAAACTTTGTTTATGACAGAGAAAGGCATTTGCGAAAAGGAAAGGCATGTAATCACGATTGGGCAAAATGACTGAACACGATGAACATGCAAAAGACACATTCATGACTTCTCTGGCGTTAGTGCCATCACGTGAAATGCCCATTTGAAAACTTGTATTTTTTTATTTTTGTTTTCTAGGAGGTGGATGGATCCACAAATTTAATTTAAAATATAGGTTAATCACCTTAAGGAATACATCAGATTTGATCACTATTGGTCAATTTCTCCAAAAGTAAAATCTGCACTGTTTCACAGTGACCTAGACTTGGGGAAACAAGCCAGCTCATGGATTGTATGATTAGCTTAACTAAATGTAACATGCTTATTTGTGTTGTCAGATTTCTTTTTCTTCTTCCAGCATAATAATATTAACCAAAATGTTTATTTAGGAATGAGAATTGAGCAGGTTCTGGGCTGGAACTTCTAAGTCTGTTCATCTTAGTGTCAGGCTAATGATTCCAGCTAATGAGAGTGTGGGTATCAAACTTTTCTGGCCTTTCATTTACAGGCACCATTATGGATAAAAATAAATTCATATGCTACTCACTTGCCTTAAAAGATTGATTAGACTTTTTTCTTTGACTAACCTTTCCATCATGTCATGTCTTAAACAGGATACCTATCTGTCCAGCGAGCTTGGCCATGCCTGGCTTAGATGTCAGTGTACTTGTAGCATGAAGAGCCCATGAGCCTGGTCAGAGGAAAATCCAGCATGAAGGGACCATTTGTGTATCCTAGTACCACAGAACTATATCTTCACCTTGGAGTGATAGAGTTTGGGCTACTCTTTCAAGAAAAAAATAAAACCCACTTTTTAGGGGGGATTGGGTGAATGTTAAAAGAAAGTTACACTATTTTTTTTCATGGATGTTCCCCTTCCAAAGGAACATCTCCAATATCACCATAAGGGTGGACATCATAAAAATGTACCTGAAAGGGCTAAGTTTTTATTACGAAGTACGCTGTGAGGGCCCAAACCAGGGAAAAACATTCTGTATTACTTATTAACCTATAAGTAATGAGGCAACCTGGAATTCTAACAGAAGTTGGTAGACCCTTTGGGGGTCACAGTGCACTGTGGTATCCAATCTATTAGGTGCTTTGCAATAGCCATGGAATTCAGTGAGACTGAGTGCTAAGGGTCATCCAGAGACACATGGATGTTTGTGGATGTAAGAGTGTTAGCTCTACTCGGGTTTAAGCTATTCATCTCCCAATGTAATTTATGTTTCAGCTCCAGGGACAGTCAGCCTTTGCTTTGGATAAAGTTATTTCCCAGGGATATCTGACATATGGAATCCCGGGAGTCAGAGCAACTCAGAATCAGTACCAATTTATTGATCCTTATTCTAAAGAGAAGATTCCTTGGTGGAAATCGTTCTAAAGATTTAGAAACATGAAGCTTTATCTTGTGTGCTGCACACAACTGTAAGATGCTCTTATTCCTCATTACCCAGTAAGCACTGGGGGTTCTAGAATGGAAGGGTGTGCTAGTTGGGAGAAGGCCAGTGGGAATCCATTTGTTTGTTCTGGATGCCATCCTTTGCCACAACATGACACTGACAATCACTACTTCAACTCTGGACCTGGATTTAATAAATAGTTAAATAGGGATGACACTGCTCTTGCAACATCATTTATTTGTTCAAGAGATATTTGTTGAGCCCCTTCTACATACAGGACAGTATTCTAGATGCTGGAGATAGAGAGGTGCATGAGACAAAGTTACTGCTCACATGGAATGTACGTGCTAAGGATTTTTTATTAGGATGTCAATAGGGAACAAAGCTTCACATGTATCAGGAGATGAATCCCTGAGAACTGTTAGGCTAGTCTGCCAGCCTACTATTTGGTCTGATAATGGCATTTAGAACACAAATATCCTGTCAAACTCAAAGTTCTGAATGTGCTCCTTTACCCTAATCCTAATTTTTAAATAATTCCTTAACTTGCTTATAGCTTCTTTGGACCTCCTCCCATTTTCAGTCTTCAAGATCATTCGGGCAAATGTTTCCCATAGGTTAACTAATGACTATTTACATTCACCTTTCTTAATCTTTCTGGGCCTAGTTATCTCCTAAACTTAACAGGCTTACATTGGAATGTTTTCCCTTTTCTCTAATTCCGTATCATGGTCAATAGTAACCACATTTTAGATCTTTTTTTTTTCTTTTTCCTTTTTGGTTATTAACAGCTGCTGGTTCTGTTTCTACAGTACCTAATCCACAAGGGTCTTTCTATGAATTCCTGGCCTGAATGGCCAAATTATCCATTTCAACCCTGAACTTATATTCATTCTATTATGTAGTCTCTTTTCCTATCAATGTCTCGCTTCTCAATTAGATGACACACTTCTGGAGGCCATGCACTAGGTTTGGTTCTGCTTTCTTCTTCAGATTCTGACACCATATCTTGCATTTCTTGGAGTTGCTGTTTATCGCCTATCAACGAACAAAGTCACTATTAAATCTGTTTTCACTACATCATTCCCCTTCGGAGCTCACAGACTTGTCCGAGATTTCTATAATGTCTGCTTTTCCATGATGAAGACGCATGTAAAATAAGATCGTTTCTGACGCTCATCTGAGCTGTGAGAGCCTCGCTGCTTTCCAGTACCTAGATACACTAGCAGAGGCATGGTCTCGGGATTCTAGGGCGGCCTCCAGAACCAGGACGGTCCTTGGATTAATGGACATCTGACTACTGTTTACTTTGGCAAAAGCAATTTCCTCTCTCTGTCAAGAGCAGAGACCTGTGGACTCACATCCCATGTGGCCATGCTGGTTGGGCAGCTCTGCTGAGCAACTGGGGTCTTCTTCTGCACCTCCAGGTGGGCTTGGCTTGTGGTTGGATGAAGCAGAAGCTGCCATCGCTTCCTGGAAACGCGGGAGCCAGAGCAGAAACGATAAGCTTCTGTCTTGGGGTGCAATGTTATTGCAAGGATCAGGCCTGTGATAAACAGTACCAGCACTGGCGCTACCATTTTGTTAAGTGTGTCCTTCAGCCAGCAAGTGCTGTCCTTCCGGTCTGAGCCAGTCCCAGCAATTTGCTTAAATTCAGATTCCTATCTCCTTAAGACAGGGGAAACCTGGTGATGTGTTTTGCTGCTTTTAAGTGCGAGTGTAAACAGGACAATGACGACATTCTTAGAAACGTCAGCAAGACTGACTATCTGGGTGATAGTCAGTGATATTACTGAGTGTATGAAATCAAGAAATGAAACTGTAAGGAGACTAAATTACAGCCACCTTTGGACAACATTCTAGTACCAGGCAGCATCCAGGTGCTTTTTATTCTCTCCCCGGCACCTGTAATATATTCAGATGACAAACTGACTCTTGCATTATAGAAGAGATTATGTTCATGAACCACCTAGACTGGTTTAATGCCACTTCATAAGGTTTACATCATCCATCCGCTACAATAAACATAAGCTTTATTTTTGTCTCACATGTGCAGAACGATTTAATGTTTAAATTAATGTAGGAGTGCAAGGAGCCTTGCTCCAAGTGAAGTATGCCTGCCCTCCACGACCCTGTAAACACAACTTGATTGCGATGAGAACTAAAGATGGATCAACAAAAATCAATAGTTAATTGTGTAACTCAGGGTCTTTCATTTCAGATCTAATCTGTAAAGAAGGTCCAGGGGATGTCTGCTTTTAATTTTCTTAAAATAGTATTTCAAATCTTTCTGTCAGGCAAAGGAGTTCACAGGGTCTTTGCATCATTTCCATAAATTATTTGGCTTATGAGTGGTCAAGGTCATATTGATCACTCGGCCTCTCCAGTTTTCATGTTAAAATTCAGTCTCTTTATCACTCAAGCTGCCTCATTCTGGGTATCTGGCTTGCACTGATGCCAAACAAACTTTATTTCAAAAATAACCCAGCATAATAGGCGTCTTGGTACCAGACATGGGGGCATGAGTCATGTTATAAGCTACCTTTGGTCTATTTCACGACACTATCCATAGCAGTTAAAGGGCTACACAACCACGCCATCTCCTATCAGCAAAATATATTGTGCTGTGAAGATGCACGATTTTGTGTGACACAGCAAGACATGTAAGGTCGGGTCGAGCCCGTGTGGATGAATATGCTATCTGCTCCAGCATTCCCAAAGGGACCAGAAGGACGGGGTGCTGTTTGAATAGGATCTAAAAAAACTCTTCCAATCTCATTAGCCCAAATGGATGAGAAGCGAAGGAAGGCAGGGAGGCCTCCTTTGCAAAGGGAACAGTACAATAACATCCAGAAGACCACGGGGTAACAGACGGACCGCCCTGACTCCAGTTATATTACAGCCGAGCTAAAAATGTAATCTTTGAACTTCTTTTCCCTTTAAAATGTAACCTTTCATATAATAAGTTAAGCCTTACTCTCTCTTACATATTGTTGGAAGCCTTCATCCATTTGGGGGACTGAAGGCAAAATCATTCTTGAAATAATGAATCATTTTTCTTTTGCCAGCTTGTCCAGAAATCCCATGATTATTTTACTGTTGCAGACAATGACCTTCTCAAAGGAGGCCTATCAAACACTCAAGATAAATAATGAGAGGGACCCTCTCTCCTGCCTCAAGGAAAAAAATTGCTGAAAGGGAAAATGTCTGTGATGGCATCAAGATGTTCATCCCAGGATGGACAGCAGCATGCTTCAAGTGAAAAGGAACAGCACATGTGTTTATGTGTGACCAGTGGCCTCAGTCAGCAGGATGCCTGGGGGGGACCTCGGGGGAGAAACACCCAAGCCCTCCACCCAGTAACACTGGAAACAAATGTTCTGCTGATGACAGGCAGAGAAAGCTTTAACCTCTTGATCTGTGAGCAAGTTAACTAAAGGGAAGGAAGCTCTAGTTAATGCCGCCTTCCAAGAAGCTAGAAAACCATGGTTCTCATTTATCAGGTCCAGGAGCTAAGATGAATCATAGCAAATTCCACCCTTCCGCCCACATCCTTGCCTTCCCGCCAGGCAGCAGATCTGTAGCGGGGTGAAAGGAACCATTCTCTTGTTGTTGTCCCCATGGAGGCAAGGTCTTAGAAACCAGGTAGAGGTGCAGTTGAAAAGCCACCTTCCCATGATTCAGGCGCTTTGGGGATGCATGGGAGCCTGATTCTCAGGGCAAGAGTCATCCGTCCATCCTTTTATGGCTCTTGTACTTAAGTCTCTGTGGACCTGAACAAAGATCTGAACTTCAGGAGTAGCTCCAAGATTCCTTCCATATATGCCCCGTTAGTCTCCTTCTTTTTTTTTTTTTTTTTTTGGCGGTACACAGGCCTCTCACTGTTGTGGCCTCTCCCGTTGCGGAGCACAGGCTCCGGACGCGCAGGCTCAGCGGCCATGGCTCACGGGCCCAGCCACTCTGCGGCATGTGGGATCTTCCCGGACCGGGGCACGAACCCGTGTCCCCTGCATCGGCAGGTGGACTCTCAACCACTGCGCCACCAGGGAAGCCCTCCTTCTTATCTTTGCTGAAACTCCCCCTTTTCCCCATAGATGGCTGATGGATGACCTGGTTCTAGACCAGAGGAAGAAAATTCATTGCCAACGGAGCCACTGGGAAGGATCTGACAACAGCGCAAATGCATGGATGGCATGAGTGGGTAGTGGGGATGGTGGTGAACCCAAATGCCCATTTAGAGGGGCAGCTGCTGCTAATTTAACAAACATCAACGTAGCGCTTATTCTTGTCCTAAAGGCTGGACGGAACTCTACAAGGCAGGTACCATTAGTTACACCATTTAACACATGAGGAAAGGGAGGCATAGGGAGCTAAGGTTCCTGCCCAAGGCCACACAAGGCCTCCTCCTGTGAGGAGGCAGGCAGAGCCTGGATCCAAGTCCAGGGGTCCAGCTGCAGGGTTCCCTCTCTCAATCACTCCACCTCCTGCCTCAGCACCCGCTGAGTCTTACCCTGTGAGCACGTGGGCTCATTCTTGCCAGGACTCCTCATCTTTCAAGAGAAATGAAAATCTAGAATTCATATATGAAATCTCCCAATATTTATTTAAAACAAATGTGTGGGTCAAATGAAACTCATCTGTATTTAATTTGTGACTCTTCCATATTACAGCCTATCAAAATCTGGTGATATTTAAGCAGGGGGCTTCCTGAAGCTACTGGAAAAATGATGACGATTGACACACTACCCACCCTGGGGAGAGGGCGTTTTAAACAGATGGTAAATGCCCTCATAATGCTTCTGAATTCCTTGCCTCTCCCCTCCAAAAGAAAAGAAAACCCCCAAACAAAACACTTCAAAACCGCTCCTTAAACATTAGGGACAGCAGGTGACAGACCTTTCTGATATCTGTAAACTCACATCCAACACCTGGGCCTCTGCTTGGTCTATCACCACATAAACAAAGTACGTAAATGAAAGATGCTTTTATTCTTAATCTTACACTGGCTTTCTACCCTTTCCTTGGCTGGAATGGGTGGGAAAGGTGTTGTCTATTGCCCTTTGACCCATGTATCAGCAAACCACACACTACAGGATATTTTTTCAGAAGTGGGGGCTGCAAGAGACTACAGTGGTTTTATATGGGGGCCTTTCTTCAAAGAGCCTGTGAACTTATTTACGTGTCGGGTGAGGAATAATCAAAGCCCAGCTCCACAATGGAGATACTGTGAATTTCCACAGGCTGATTGCACCTGTCACTGCCTTGCATAATATTGCCTTCTACAGTCTTTTAAATTTATTATTATTATTATTTTTAACACCTTTATTGGAGTATAATTGCTTAACAATGGTGTGTTAGTTTCTGCTTTATAACAAAGTGAATCAGCTATACGTATACATACGTTCCCATATCTCTTCCCTCTTGCGTCTCCTTCCCTCCCACCCTCCCTATCCCACCCCTCTAGGTCACAAAGCACTGGGCTGATCTCCCTGTGCTATGCGGCTGCTTCCCACTAGCTATCTATTTTACGTTTGGTAGCGTATATATGTCTATGCCACTCTCTCACTTCGTCTCAGCTTACCCTTCCCCCTCCCTGTGTCCTCAAGTCCATTCTCTAGTAGATCTGCGTCTTTATTCCCATCCTGCTCCTAGGTTCTTCATGACCATTTTTTAAAAATTCCATATATATGTGTTAGCATACGGTATTTGTTTTTCTCTTTCTGACTTACTTCACTCTGTATGACAGACTCTAGGTCCATCCACCTCACTACAAATAACTCAGTTTCATTTCTTTTTATGGCTGAGTAATATTCCATTGTATATATGTGCCACATCTTCTTTATCCATTCATCTGTCGATGGACACTTAGGTTGCTTCCATGTCCTGGCTATTGTAAATAGAGCTGCCATGAACATTGTGGTACATGACTCTTTTTGAATTATGGTTTTCTCAGGGTATATGCCCAGTAGAGGGATTGCTGGGTCATATGGTAGTTGTATTTTTAGTTTTTTAAGGAACCTCCATACTGTTCTCCATAGGGGCTGTATCAATTTACATTCCCACCAACAGTGCAGAGGGTTCCCTTTTCTCCACACCCTCTCCAGCATTTAGTGTTTGTAGACTTTTTGATGATGGCCATTCTGACTGGTGTGAGGTGATTACCTCGTTGTAGTTTTGACTTGACCACTGTCCTTTTTGTTCTCCCTCCATCCCTGTGTGGACTGTTACCATGGCACCAGTGAGCCTCTGTGGTGTACTGGCTGCCGTGGCTCACTCTCTCATGTAGGTACTATGACCCTATTTATCTCTGCATCCCTTGGGCCCAGAACATCTGGCACATAGGAGATCCACAGATGTTAGTGGAATAAAGGGAGTTTGCTAATTATATTTCTTATTTACTGGTCACCTTTCTTTTTCCTATCTTTACCTTATCTTGCACCTCTCTAACGCCCTTTATTGTCTTTGAAAGTGATTGAGTTTCCCGGACAAGATGCTCTACAGTCTGGAAGGGAACATTCATTTATTTCCTGAGGGGTAGTTAAAGCTCTAATCACCCAGAAGACATTTAGGTCTCCTTTATTTAGAAAGTAAAGGTAACGACTTTCCCAGTAAGTAAACAGGAAAATAGATTTTGATTTTCAAAAAAATTGATTCACAGATGACTTTCAAGTAGCATTTCTTTTGCCATAAACCGAGCTCCTTGAAATAACGAGCAGCACTACAGACTGCATGGTTAGAGAGTAAAACACAGGAAATAAGTGGGGATTATATCATCTAGCAATGCGAAGACTGAACATGTCATCAAGGCTTTTTAAACATCCAAGTCGTTTTATGTGAAGGAAAAAAAATCCTCATCGTGCACAAAATAAAATGGGGAATTGCCTGAGAATGAAGGTTTGAAATATTGGGATGAATTTAAAGAATACTGGCTGTCCTTAAAGAATACAAGAGATTTTTGAGAGGCCTGGAGTGACTGAATCCTTCAATGCAGGACAAAGTGAAACCTTAGGGTCACCTGGGGAGAGGTCTGGCCTGGGCTGTGTCCTTTGGGGCACAGAAGAAAAATGCGACGTGCCAGAAGCAGACCAGTGCAACAGGTAGTAACTTCTCATACGTCAGAACTGGCACCAGGTATAATAGTGAGCGTGGAGCGGGCAGAGGGGAGGATAATTATCTTTTCTTCAACTGTGTAAAAACCCAGAGTTTCGGTTCGATGTGACTGGGCTGATATTTCGCTTGGCTGGCTAACAGTGTGGAGAGTTTCTCTGTCATGTATATCAGCAGTTCTCTTAAGTGACTGGAAAAAAATACTGTTCCTTAAATCGCTGGTCAAGAAGTTGCTGGCACACTGTCCCTTAAATATGCCTGTCGGGTGATATCAAAAGGATTATTTAAAATTATGAAACGAATCCAAAGGCTGCTCCTCCCTGGAAAATGACTAGGAAAGAGATGTTTAAGTCCAGGCCAGCTAAGCATGGACACCTACACACACACACATATTCTCCTGATGTTTTAGGAGATGGCTACAGAAATGCCATTGTAAGCAAGGGGGAAAAAATGAATCGCCCCTCACAAAAGAGTTTAAGTACATTTTGGTCTCTTCGCCAGGGCCGATAAAGATCTCTTGCTGTGAGCCAGCTAGAAAAGAAACCAGGGGAAGGATGCTACACTTGCTGCGGTCGGAGTGTGATTAGTGGCGGTAGCTTCAGTCACTTGGGAACAGCAATCAGGGCTTCTCTCCCGCAACTCTGAACAACTACAAAACACCACTGGCTCCCGTCCCATACGATGATGGGATAGTAACTGGAAATCTAATTAATCTGTGAATGAATTACGGCCTAAAAAATAAACTGTTTTATAATCCATTTGAAGTGAGTCCCTAACAGAAGACAAGATGAAGAAAAACAGCTCTAAAATTATCAAAGCTTGGTACATTCTGTTCACTGTGACTGATGATTTAAAAGGGGAATAATGTGACAATCCATCCAATTTTTGTCTTTTCAAAAATCATGCCTCCCAATGTACGCTGTCAATTAATTTTTAAATTTACATATTTATTAAACATCGTAGTGCAAACAGCAGGAAGGGAGCCCCGTTTGAACAATAAAATAACGTTATCCCACTGGAGATAAAAAAAAATTAAACGATTTTAATTTTGAGGTAATAATCATATAAATTGCTATGTGAATTAGTTAAACCAAGAATTTACATTCACCAGAAGCATCAACGGAGTATTAAAGATAATCCCCCAAATCGTCATTTTGGGGAGATGAAGCAAATCTCACAACATGTAAAAGGCACAGGAAGACAAACAGGGAGGTGAAGACCATGGTGCTGAGCCTGCTGGTGAGCACGTCTGAAGGGGAGGGCAACAATCACCCTGGGAGGAGGTGCAGACATGAAGACCCCAGGCCTGGCTCTTGGGTGGTAGAGTGCTTGACTTCATTTCACAAACCTCTTTCCGAAGAGGTCCTTGACTGCACTTCAGAAAGCCTATTTGGCTAACTTTTCCTATCCAATATGGAAGGCTTGCCTGAGGTAGAGACCATCCCAGATGTCTGCATTAGCCTTGGCTGCCAAGGGGCTAGGTACCAGCTGGGGTGGTCTCCAGAGCATGCAGGGAAATCACTGGCAGGGCACGGGGTTGTAGTCAGAGGCCGATGCCACACCACGTCTGAGTGAACACCACTGTTCACTCTAGATTAACCTCATAATAGACCATCCACTCAAAGATCTGGCCCCGAGATACAAACTGCCTGGATTCATCGACAGAAAGATGAAAGGGTCAGAAGGAAGAGAGCTGGTGTGAGTCACCCTGTGTACTCGCTACAATAAGGGATAATCCACTGGGCTGAGCCGACACCAGATGCCCTCCGCAAAGTCCTGGGAGAGAAGGGGGCACGAGAATACCTCTTTTTCATGAGCTTCAGTTTAATCACGGCTATTTCCTTCCACGGGGGATTCATGATAGCTGTTATTACTGTCTTTAGGAAGACCACTGAGGTCCCTTTAAGAAGTGCACTCGGTGAGGGGATGGTTGCCACTGATCCTGCTGTGCAGAGCCCACTGCTCCGGTGCAGGCATGGCTAATCCTGGCACGCACGTGGCAGCCCGCTCCCAGGCCCACAGCAGGCGTTGCTTACCCATCTCTGTAACCCGCCTCCTGCTGAAGACAGATACAGCCTCAGAATCCTTTTTTTTTTTTTGCGGTACGCAGGCCTCTCACCGCTGTGGCTTCTCCCATTGCGGAGCACAGACTCCGGACACAAAGGCCCAGTGGCCACGGCTCACGGGCCCAGCTGCTCCATGGCATGTGGGATCTTCCCGGACCGGGGCACGAACCCATGTCCCCTGCATCGGCAGGCGGACTCTCAACACTGCGCCACCAGGGAAGCCCCAGAATCCTTTTTAATACGGTAATTCAGGCAGCCTCTGCACACTGAATGTCCTTAGCATTTGAGATGAAGGCCATGTGGCATCCCTGCTTGTGTATGTGTGTGCGTGTGCCTGTGTAAAACATATATATATACACACACACACACACACAAAGTGTATATATGTTTGCATATCACAGAATCTATATGTTAATGAGTAGGTAAATCCCTTAGTATACGTGCCTACTATGAGATATGTATATTGATGTCTTAGTATCTGGAAACTTGAAGTTATCTTTGACCTCTCTCTCATACCCCACATCCACCAGTCTTTCCTGGTAAATTGCCTGTTTGTTCTCAGATGCATTCCTCTCCTTTTTCCCTGCTTTGCTTTGTGTCACAGGGAACTACGTTTCCCAGGCTCCCTCTTTCTCTGGCTTCTGAGGAGGTGCAGCCAATGAAAGGCAACGGCAGAATCCTGGAGGGCAGGAGGAGGGGAGAACACAAGGCGTTTCTTCCCTTCTCGGGACTTGTGCTGTTCCTGCCTCTGCCTCCTGCCAGATGACCCCTCCCACCCACCGCTCTAGCTCCCATTGGATGGTCCAGCTTCTGGGGTTTAATGTCACCTTCTGCTATCATCCCTCCATCCCTAGGGAATGATTGGGACTTCTTGCTTCGGCTAATCTCTGGATTGCCTGACTGTCTCCTTTTAGCTTCTCAGCTAGTCCATTATCTGGGTGATTCCCTGTATTTAATTCTATCTACAGAAAGACCTAGAATGGTTCCTGGTTCATGCTAGACCTGGACCAATACAATCATCAAACTCCGTTCGCTCTACTTTTTTCTTCTTCGTTTTTTGGCTGCACTTCACAGCTTGCGGGATCTCAGTTCCCTGACCAGGGACTGAACCCAGGCTATGGCAGTGAAAGCCCAGAATCCTAACCACTACGCCACCAGGGAACTCTCAGTTTGCTCTACTTTTAAAACATATCCTGGGCTTCCCTGGTGGCGCAGTGGTTGAGAGTCCGCCTGCCGATGCAGGGGACACGGGTTCGTGCCCCGGTCCGGGAGGATCCCACATGCTGCAGAGTGGCTGGGCCCGTGAGCCATGGCCGCTGAGCCTGCACGTCTGGAGCCTGTGCTCCGCAGCGGGAGAGGCCACAACAGTGAGAGGCCCGCCTACCGCAAAGAAAAAAAAAAAAAAATCCTAAACCCATTCACTCTCCACCATTTCTTTTCTGCTACCACGGTTAGGCCAAGTTACCACCATCTCTTGCTCGGATGGCTGCAATCGTTTCCTAAGTGGTCTTGGCACTCCCACTCTCCCGTCTCAACAGTGTATTCTCCATCCAGCAGCCACAGCAGTCCTTAAAAACTGTAACTCAAATCGCGATGCTTCCCTGTTCAAAATCCCCCAATGGTTTCCCTTTGCTGAGCACTTTAGAAACCTGAAGTTACTGACACAGCCTACGAGGTCCTCTGTGATTGGCTCCCAGAGTCTTCTCTAATCCTCTCCCTCTCCCTCCCTTCCAGCCATAACTGTCTGGGGACACATCGCAGGCCCCACGTCAGGGCTTCTGTACTTTCCTGCACTCTCTGCCAACTCGCTGCTCCTACAAACAGTCACATTTCAAAGTTTCACTTCATTCAAAACTCTTCAAACGTCCCCCCTTCAGAGAGACCTTACGTGATCACTCTGTCTGAAGTAGGACCCTTGTTGTTTCCTACCACTCATCCTGCCTGATTTTTTAATAACATATGTCGTTACTTGACACTAAATTACATTTTGTTTGTTTGTTATCTGTCTTCTCATCTAAAACATAATATCTACAAAGGCAGGGACTTTGTCTTTTTTTTTTTTTTAACCTTGCTTTGTCTGCAGTACTTAGAATGTTGCCTGTCAAGTAATATAAACTCTATAAACATTCTTGAATCCATAAATAATAGGTGATGAATCTGAATTAATAAATAATAGGTGAAAAACAAGTGGCACAGATAAACAGTTGCATTATTAGAATAAGGGATGACAGATAAACACTCTTCTCATTAAATCAACATACATGTTCAAAATGGAATCCCACTGCAAACCAGGGTATTGCTGGGGAGTTATGACCCAAACTAAGTTAATGAGTGGACAGTGATCAGAGAGGAAGTCCCCAAGAATTAAACTTCCTCCCATTGTCACATCCCTGCCATTCCTCCTTCTCAAGCACTGCTGCTTAGTACCTATGTTTAGTGCACTTGCAAGTAATGTTGGAAATACTTTTAAATTTCCATGTGTCAAAGGGAACCAGACAGTCTGTGAATACAGTTCTTTGGTACGCTTACTTTAATTACATAAGGTAGGAGAAAACATAAAGATATCTGAGATGTCTAGGGCTTTTGGCCTGCCACGTCTTCTGGCCAGGAATTATAGCTAGGAATGACCACTTGTTTAAGGGATATGACATTGATAAATCCTAGGAACTCACTAATCAAAGCTGATTTCTTCCTACTGAAGTCAACTGTCTTATCAATTCCTCTAGCTTGTCATCTTCAGTTTTTCTGGCTTTGGGTACTCTTAAGGGTCAAATTGTGTCCCTTGAAAAGCTATGTTGAAGTCCTAGCCCTTGATTCCTGTGAATGTGACTTTATTTGCAAATAAGGTCTTTGCAGATATAATTAAGGCATAAGTGAGGATGGGTCACACTGGCATAGGAAGGGTCCTTAATCCAAAATGACTAGTGTCCTTCTAAGAAGAGGAGAAAAGGTGGAGAGACAGACACACACAGAGGGAAGGCAGCCATGCCATAACAAAGACAGAGACTGCAGTTGTACGGCTGCACACCAAAGAACACCAAGCGTTGTCAGTGGCCACCAGAAGCTGGGGGAGCATGCACGGCCCTGCTGATACCCTCATTTCAGACTTCAGGCCTCCAGAACTGTTGCTTTCAGCCCCCCAGTTTGTGGTTCTTCATTACATTACGGCAACCCTAGGAAACTAAAACACGTACCCTGTAGAAGACTCATTGCCAACAGGAGTCACTTTATGATACTAAAATTCCAGGTTTTACAAATATATGCTTATGAATTTTTTTAACTGATGAGAAGAAAAAAGGCAAGCTTATTTTTTGCCATTTTTACCTTTATTGGACTTAGAAATGGATGCTGAAGATAAAAAAAATCTTTAACTCTGTGCTATGTGAAATTATGAAACTATGATTACATTAATTCTGCAAAATTTAAAAAAATACTTCATTTGAAAGGAAAAATCATCAGAAAGGAAATGAAGTTATATTTAGAGTATCAGGAAACCACGGAATGCAACATTTCACAGGATGTTTCTTTTTATGCACACATTAGCTCGCTGGCTAGTTAGACTGTTCCACCCCACCCCATTGGCTGAGTCCATGAGTAGAGGAAAATTGTAATCAACATTTCCTTGCAAACGTGCACTTGGCCCAAAACTCTTTTAAGTAAGTTTTAGTCCCAAGGTTTTCCTTTCTTTAAAAATAAATTCAAATTCAATTCCCTCTTAAAATTTGAAAATGCTGGATTTAGGCCCAGGATTCTATTCCCAGCTAGAACTTCTCCCCACAATATGCTAGGGGAATATACCTGGTGGGCTGTGAATATAAATGGCTTAACTTCCTTCACTCCCGTAGGGATGATAACCAAATAAGTGAGTTACAGACTAAGTTAAACGCAGGCCAACTGGAGGGCCAGCTGGCATAATGAACAGAGTCAGACCAACTTCTCATTTGAAAGCTTTTCCTAAAATCAAGTGAAATACGAATTGGCTCTTTACAGAGTCCCTGTTGTGTCATGAAAGTTAGGTTGGCTTAAAAATATGGGTCCAGGGCTTCCCTGGTGGCGCAGTGCTTGAGCGTCCGCCTGCCGATGCAGGGGACATGGGTTCGTGCTCCGGTCTGGGAAGATCCCACGTGCTGCGGAGCGGCTGGGCCCGTGAGCCATGGTCGCTGAGCCTGCGCATCCGGAGCCTGTGCTCCGCAACGGGAGAGGCCACAGCAGTGAGGCCTGCGTACCGCAAAAAAAAAAAAAAAAAAAAAAAAAAAATATGGGTCCAGGATGAGCTCAGGTGCCATCCCCCAGTCTCCAGCATGGTCCTCAATGAAGTTGTGGACTCATGTGGGCCATGTCTATGCTTAGGATGAAGGAAGAAGTCTCTTCTCCAGTGGGAAAAAAGTTGTTATGTTCTTGGTAAAGAGCAAAAAGCTTCAGAATGAACAGCAACATCTCTGCCCTGGAAGGTCTGTCAAGAGTAACACCTAGTTCAGGGGTGGGAACATCCATCTGGGAGGATGGAAATGTCAGAGCCTGCCTTGCCTTTATGGGAGAAGGGACCTTTCGATCCTGGAACTTCCTTTTATTCTTTGCTTCATTCCTGGCCATGGCTCCCACCTTGCGCCCCATAATCCCTAAATAAATGATGGCTCATGACCAGTTCTCAATGGAATTGCCTTTTTCAAGAGGAAATGTGCCAGTATTCATCTATTGGTTTCCTGCTATGACCTTTGATGCATAAGGTGGGAATGAATCCAAAAAAGGATGCCGTAGAAATCTGGGGGCCTAATGATATAAAATTGTGCCTTGATTTGAAACAGGATACAATGATACTTTTGTCATTCCTGTTACATCAGCTTGTCCATACCACACACATGTGCATTTCTTCCATTTGACTCTTTTAACCTTTTACACACCTTATAATTTTACTTCTTCTCTGATTATCTATTATTTTCCATTTAACTCTGAAAATCTTTAAAAGTATCTCATTTCAGAGATCTCTTCTTCCAAGTTTTGTTGAATTTTTTTTTCTATTGAAGATTAAATGTGTTTCCAAATACCACCTACACCAGCAGTTAACTTTCATGTGAGTATTTTAGCCAACCCAATGCTAATAAATCCTAGTTTGTTTCAAAAAATTCAACTCTGAGTAAAATTTAGTTTGCAACACATATGATGGTGCGTACATTGAATTTAAAGTAGCAAATATTTATTTACCTGGATTGGCTTTGTATGTCAAAATGAGGCCATCATGACCCCACAGAACTGCAGGTTCACAGCTTCTATTTTTCAGTCGTTAGTATAGATTTCTGCTGGTTGGTCCCTTCTATAGAGTCTAGTCCTCCATAGACCAGAAGCTTATACCTACAAAAGCTTGCTAGCTTTGGCATGTTCCAGTTCCTGTGAACAGTTAATACTACTATTTGTATTAAAAGCTAATTGGCCCATGTGGAGACAGTGATCATACTACCACTTACCGAACACTTCCTGTGTTCAAGGCTCTGTGATAGAGGTTGTGTACACATCATCTCCTTTAATGCCCACAACTTTACAGAGGTAGATTCTGTTGTGCCCATTAGAGAGGTGAGAAAACGGAGGTTCAGCAAAGTTAAGGAGTTTATGTAGGGACAGAAAGGGCTTTCTGCTTCCAGTGTTCCTAGTCTTTTTATTGGCAAGAAAGCTTAGTCATCTATATTCACTGGCCATAAATGTAGACAGTTAAAAAGCTTTCAGAACTAAAGATGAGAAAATCACAATGAAGGAGAAATTCTCCTGGACTCACAGTTGGCAACCTTTTACATGATCACATTAACAATCTACAAATTGTTAGAGTAATCTAGAGTAATTAAAAGAGGGAAAGGTAAGAGAGATCCCAGGGTGGCTGACGGTTTCATGTCCCCATGCTTCTAATAACAATCCCTTAAAGAGCAGTCACCTTGGAGGAGTTGGTCTTTGGGGTTGTCTGTCAGAATGGGCTCCCAGGATGCATGGAGATCAGTTCAGACCAAGCACTGTGATAAATGCCACTTGAGTTTACATCATACTTTGGATATTTTGTGCATTTAAACAGCAGAACTGTAACTGATAAACTGTCCACATCATCTCTGTCATTCTTTGTTATTAGGATACTGAATCCTCTGAGAGGGATGTCATGTTAGAGCATATTTCTTGCTCTGAAAAGTTGTACGTTTCTCAAGAAATGAAAGTAACATTGGGAACACTAACAAAAGCAGAAAGAAAAATGGCATCATTGTTTTCTGTTGAGCATTTTGACCTTTCTAGAGGCTTCCACAGGTCAGCTTCTGGTACCATCTTTTTTTCCATGTCCTGAAGGAAGCTAAGTGTATATACGGTGACATTTTTCATTTTGATATAGTTGATCTATTTTCCAGACTGTAGAAAACTGGGAAATGACTTTTCATTTAAATATAAGTTGAAACCCTTTGGGAAAGTAAAAGAATTCAAGAAATATAGAGAAATGGCTGTTTCCAAGCCAACAGGAGAAAGGGAGAGTCTTTTTGGTTTTCAAATTAGTTGTTAGGGAAAACGTTTTTCCTCCCATCAAACTTTCACTTTTCCTTCTTTAAAATAGATTAATCATAGCTGTGTAGGTTTAGTTTTCTGCCTGTTTGTTAAAATGTGGAAAATATGAACAGTGGTTTCAAACGTTCATTAGTAAATTGTCACTTTGTGCCTTTTATTAGCCTGTATTTCAAACCCTACATTGCAAGAGCTCACTCTTTACTTCTGTGCCTTTCACTGGTAAGAATATGCTAATGCGTTATGTAGACCATGTCTTTATGAGCTGACAGTACAATTCCAAAGGACAAAATAGCTTCCAACAATAATCCAGTAGTATCGAAGTGTTGCTCTGCCGATCTGATGGATTATTGGAGTTCACATATTTTAGACTCTCATTAGATACAGGCATCTGCTCATTTTTTCCTGCTTAAGAAAGGTTCCATTCGTTTTATCTTTTTATTTATCTTTTCTGAAATTTATACTTGTCTATTTAAAAGTCAAAATAGCACCCTTGAAAATTATACAACCTGCTTTAATTTCCTCTAAAACTAACTCTTTAGAGCACAAAAGGCAGACACACTTGGCAGACCTGGGCATGGATATGGGCTGTGTGACTTTGGACAAGTCACTGAACTTGTCTAAGGCTCAGTTTTGTTTGTTTGTTTGTTTGTTTTTGCGGTATGCGGGCCTCTCACTGCTGTGGCCTCTCCCGTTGCGGAGCACAGGCTCCAGACGCACAGCCCCGGCGGCCATGGCTCATGGGCCCAGATGCTCCGTGGCATGTGGGATCTTCCCGGACCGGGGAATGAACCCGTATCCCCTGCATCGGCAGGCGGACTCTCAACCACTGCACCACCAGGGAAGCCCTAAGGCTCAGTTTTATTACATTTACAATAGGGAATAATACAGAGCATCTGGAAAGTAGTATTGCTCAACAGGTAATCACCAGACCAGAAGCACTGGCAGCATCTGGGAACTAGTCAGAAATGCAAAATTTCAGGCCCCACTCCAGACCCAAGGAACCAGAAGGTTTGGGCTTGGGGCCTGGCAATGTGTGTCTTAACAAGCTTCCATGGGATTCTGATGCACATCCAATTGTGAGAACCACAACTCAACCACAAAAAACCAAACAACCCAGTCAAAAAATGGGCAGAAGACCTCAACAGACATTTCTCCAAAGAAGACATACAGATGGCCAACAGGCACATGAAAGGAAGCTCAACGTTGCTAATTACGAGAAAAATGCAAGTCAGGAAGACAGTGAGGTACCACCTCACACCAGTCAGAATGGCCATCATTAAAAAATCTACAAGTAACAAATGGGATCCAGCAATCCCACTCCTGGGCATATATCTGGACAGAACTCTAATTCAAAAAGATACATGCACCCCTATGTTCATAGCAGCACTATTCACAATAGCCAAGACATGGAAGCAACCTAAATGTCCACTGACAGATGAATGCATAAAGAAGATATGGAGCATATACACACAGTGGGATACTACTCAGCCATAAAAAAGATGAAATAATGCCATTTGCAGCAACATGGATGGACCTAGAGATGATCATACTAAGTGAAGTAAGTCGGAAAGAGAAAGACAAATACCATATGATATCACTTATATGTGGAATCTAAAATATGACACAGGGCTTCCCTGGTGGCGCAGTGATTGAGAGTCCGCCTGCCGATGCAGGGGACACGGGTTCATGCCCCGGTCCGGGAGGATCCCACATGCTGCGGAGCGGCTGGGCCTGTGAGCCATGGCCACGCAGCCTGTGCTCCGCAACGGGAGAGGCCACAGCGGTGAGAGGCCCGTGTATGGCAAAAAATAAATAAACAAATAAATAAATAAATAATAAAATAAAATATGACACAAATGAACTTATCTACAAAACAGAAACAGACCCACAGACCTGTGGTTGTCAAGGGGGTAGGGGAGAGTGAGCGATGGATTGGGACTTTGGGATGAGCAGATGCAGACTATTATCTATAGGATGGATAAACAACAAGGTCCTACTGTATGGAACAGGGAACTGTATTCAATATCCTGTGATAAACCATATTGGAAAAGAATATGAAGAAGAATATATATATATATGTATATATATATATATATTTATATCTGAATCATTGCTGTACAGCAGAAATGAACACAACATTGTAAATCAACTATACTTCAATAAAATAAATCTAAAAACATTAATTTCGAGAACCATTGCTGTGGAGGTTAGAATGAGCTATACGGAGGACTTGTGTGCCACTTTTTAGAAGTTCAACAAATAGCAACTATTTTCTTTCGGTTATTACCCCCATTATATGGAAGACACTGAAGCACAGAGCCAGGCAGTGACAACGCTGGAAAGAGCACCTGGGCCTTGTTGCTCAGCCGAGTGGCCGGCGCGGCCCCCTTCTCCACTCTGCACTCTCTCTTTGTAGGATGGGGTAGACAGTTAGACAGACCTCAGTTTTAAGTGCACAAAGTGTAAGTGGAGAACGCGGCTCTCCCAAACATAATCTAGTAATACTAACCCATCTCCCTGCTGGGGCCAGGTGATAGGAAATAGTCTTTCTCCTGATAAGAACTATTTTAGAAATTCTGAAATCACAAATTGTGATCTGCTTAGAATTACAGTTCTAGAGGTGGAAGGGGTTTACAGATCATCCATTTCAATTTTCACACTGTGCTTTTCAGAGATCAGTGGAACTCCTCCCAGGCTGCATGTTAGAATCTCTTGGGGGACTTAAAAAATTCTAATGTGGGGCTTCCCTGGTGGCGCAGTGGTTGAGAGTCCGCCTGCCGATGCAGGGAACACGGGTTCGAGCCCCGGTCTGGGAAGATCCCACATGCCGCAGAGCGGCTGGGCCCGTGAGCCATGGCCGCTGAGCCTGCACGTCCGGAGCCTGTGCTCCGCAACGGGAGAGGTCACAACAGTGAGAGGCCCACGTACCACAAAAAAAAAAAAAAAAAAAAAAAAAAAAAATTCTAATGGGAACACCCAACTCAAAAGATTCTGATTTAACTGGTCTAGAATTTAGTTGGTTAAAAGTTCCTTAAGTAGAGTTGCCAGAAAAAACATAGGAAACCGTATAAACTTGGACACCTAGGTAAATACTAAAACATTATTTCATTATTTAGCTGAAATTCTAATTTAACTGGGTATCCTATATTTTTGTTTGTTAAATATGGCAACCCAATCGGAGGATTCTAAGGTCTGGCTAGGGTTGAGAAACCTTTGTAGGGTTTCCTCTGAAATACTACAGCTGCCACTATAGTGACTTCAGGAAGCAGGGCACCATCTATGCCCGTCAAACCTGCTTTTTTTTTGTTACCACTTTTACATTACAAACGTTTGGTAAATTTTTACATTTACATTACAAAAATTTACATGTATTGTCTGTCTTAAGCATTGGGTCTCTGTAATAGTTTGCTTGCAAAAAAAGCTTCTGTTATGACTAAAAAAGATTGGTAATGCTCTGATCTAATTCAACATCTTCTTTCTGGGTAAGACCCAGAGACCCTCATAGCTAATTAAATGCGAAATCAAACCTCTCCATCAGAGGCTACTGCTAGGACCCTTTTCCTTTTTTCTGAGCTCTAAGTCAGGAATAAGAGGTGGTATGATCCTATATCTAACAGTGCTGAATGAACACCTGGCAAGTCCCTAAAGTTTTGCCAGACACTGTACTCAGTCCAGGTAGTAAGGTGTGATTTCAGTTCTCAAGGAGCCGAAACCCAAATAGTGCAGCTGTCTCTAGAACAAAATGCCACCGATTTCTACGGCTGGTTCCCTCCACAATGTGACTGTTCAAAGCACCTTTGTTTGATCTGCAAAATGAGAACAGTGAGGCCGAAGGACAGCACTGGGTTTCCCAGAGGCCAATGGAATCTAACCTAAATTTCCGCATTGAAAGTTAAAGGCGTGAGGAATATATGATGACAAATGACAAAGGGATGAATCCCTGCCCTCATGGATCTTCCATTCCAGTGATAGACAAGATGACTTCTAAATTCTCGTCTAACACAAAAGCTCTAGGTTATTGGATATGGGGAGAAAAAGCAGAAAGAGAGAGAGAGAGGCGAGTTTTCTGTTTGTTGTTTTTCAGCGAAGGTTGCAGGACAGATTCGAGTTGAAAGGCAGATTCTGGGAACAGCAACGTCAAATCCAAGCCTGTTCATCACCCGTGTTCTGTGCTGGTCCTCCGCTCCCCTCTCAGACTCACTGGCACACACAGATCACAAGCACTCCCAGTTGGCACCACCTTTATGTTATAAATTTCTCTTGTGAAGCCACACGACCTCTGTCCTGCTAACTGCCTATGGGGAAGACTGGTGGTCACTGCCTTCTTCTGACCCTTTTTTCACCCCCCGATTCCCTCACGAGCTCCAAGCAGATCTTCTCCTTTATGCCAACTCAAACTTGATTCTTCAAGACTGACCCCAAAAGTCCCTCCAGGGAGACAGCCTCACTACTTCATGCCTTTTGCTGGGAACCCTGTTGGCTTTCAATCTCAGATTCATAGACCATTCATACACCCAGCCCATCCATAAACGTTCAGTAAGCCCTTGCCATGTGCCAGAGCTTCAGTGGAAGAGGTCACAGTTCCTGCTGTTAAGGAACAAGCAGGGGAGGCAGATGGGGATAACAGCAATTTGATGGTCATGGTGAGATGAGGGGATTATGGAATCCCAGGAGAGGAACAGAAGCCTGGATCTAGAGTTCTGACTTTGAGATGATCCACTCCGTTCGAAATGGGGAAAATAAGTCTTCATCTGACATGGGAAAAGAAGACCCTATGATAGTCCATGATATAAGGTCACTGAGTAGGAGTTGTGAGAATGACAAGCAGGCATGGGCACGGGTGGGGTGTCGATACCATACTTTTGGAAACTTTGGGAACTTATTTCTATGCTGCTGGTTTTTTTTTTTTTTTTTTGGCCTCACCTTCTGGCTCGTAGGAGCTTAGTTCCCTGACCAGGGATCGAACCCAGGCCCGGGCAGTGAAAGCACCAAGTCCTAACCACTGGACCACCAGGGAATACCCTATGCTGCTGGTATTGTTAGTGGCTTTTAAAATTTCTAACTTATTCTCTCTACAACTAGACTGTAAGCTCTCTGTGGGCAGGACCATGCCTCATGCTTCCTCTCTATTGCCCCCAGGACTTAGTGATGATTCATGGTGAGTCCCCAGTGAGTACTAACTGAGTCCACCCATAAGCGTGGCCAAAGGAGAGGTTTCACTCTGCCCAAGTGGCCTAGGAGCCTCCTCTTCCACACTTAACTTTCCTTCCTTGCACATCTTCAGGCCTGTAATATGAGTCCTCCAAAGATCAGTCAGTAATAGGACAGCACACTCTATGAATCGCCAGAAGGTCCTTAGAAACAAAGGATATTCCTTCACCTGGACATGGGTCGTATGATCCTTTTTTCATTCATTAAGCCCGATGGTGAAGTGACTGACACAGCAAACTCCAGAAGGTGGGGATGAAAGGGTCAGGTGGGCCACGTGAATCACTGTAATGGGAGAAACTGGGATCTTTCCATTTTCCCTCAGTTACCAAATTGCCTCCTTCACAGCTGATCATAAAGGAAACTGACTGATCTTCTCTTTGCTAAAGTATCTCTTTAATGTAAAACTGACATGGAACAACCGGATAGTCAAATTTTTTTAAAAAGTTGGATCTGTATGTGAGGACAAAAATACACACTGTCTGGGTACTAGGAAAAAAAAAAAACATGAGTTTTTTTTTTTAAATTAATAAATTTGGAGTGAGCAAAGGCTTGTCACAAAAGATGGATGAGCTTGACCCTATGAAAATAAAATCTTCTATACTGCAAAGAACACCCTAAGTGACATTCCAAGCAAATGAAAAACTGGGAATGACATGGACAGTTTGTATCACAAATGAAGGAACAGTCTCCCTAAATTTTACAAAGCTCTTAGAAAAGATGTTGAAAAAGACTAACAGCCCAGTAAAAATCCGGGCAAAGGTCACTCCCGGATGATTCACAGCATCAGAAATACAATGACATTTAAGTAGAATTAAGCAGAAGTTCTCAGCCTTACTCTTCAGAAGAGAAATCAAATCCAAACCACAGTGGAAATACATTTCTTCTACGTAAGATGGGCGGAGCACAATAGTTTGACCTTGAATTTGTTGGTGAGGCTTTGGGGGGACCAGGCATGTCGATCACTGCAGGTGGATGTGAAAACGGCCCAACTCCTCTGACGATGCGTTTACTATGACTCAAAAGTCTAATTCCGGGAACCCATTCCATAGAGGACTGGTTCCATTAATTCTGTACCTAGTACATAGCTGTGAAAAAGAAGGAGGAAGACTTCTATGTACTGACATGGAGCGATCTCCAGGATATGTTGTGAACTGGAGGAAATCAGAACACAACAAGATGCGGCTCAGCGGGTACAGTTTGCTTTACTTTGTATACAAAGTGTTTATTTGCATTTGCTTGGTTTGCACAAAGAAAGACTAGAAGGACGGGCAAGAAACCAGGAAAGATGGTTAACCTATATGAGGCGTGCGGCACAGAGGTAGGGGAGAGGCTTCTGGGATCAAAACAATAAAATCAAGTTTTGAAAAATGAGACCTGAGGAAAACTCTGAGAAGCTCTCCAAACAGCAGAGACTGCTGGATCCTGAAAGCTGAAGTTTGATGTCCGAGTCACTATAGGCTTTGTTTACAGCGATAGAACATCAGGTCTGGTGGTGGGGGGTGGGGTGGGGGGCGATCCGGAAGACATCCAGCTCGGGATTGGCTGAATGAGGGCAAGACAGATGCTTGCTCAAGATCACTCAGTAAGTTATGGTCCAAGAAGGCACATGCACGCTCCAGGATGGGGATCTGAGCCCTTGTGCACGTCTCAAAGATTTCGTGGGCGCTGTGGGGTGGTAAACGATGCCAGCACAGCTTTAGGTCTTCCCTCAAAATACTGATTCCGCCACCTCTCCTTCTACAGAATCCTCATCAAATTCAGGAAGATACCTGGAGGTTTCTGGGGGAGGGAACATTCCAGGATGAAAAGGGCCAATGGGATATATTATAATTATAGCATAGGATGGGTCAAACAAACCAAGATAAAAGGGAAGTTTTTTAAAAAGTGAAAAGATGAGGGTGGAAGAAAACACTGTTTATGATGCCTCTGGGGGTTCATAAACAAATAAGTAAGCTGATGGGCGGGGAGGCTGGGAGCCAACCACTAACCTTCTCTGCCTGCCCAAGACTGAGAGCCAGCTTGGCCAATACCATGGAAAGGATGCTGTCTCCTTTTCTCATTAAATTCCTTAAAGAGTGTGCTGATTTATTCATTTATAATACAATGCCTGGTCTGGGTAAAAATGGAACTTGCCCCCACCTGATCCAGCCTCACCATATTTCTTGGGCCCCATGTACCTGAATCTGGAAACAATGATGCTGAGTAACAGCTTGGGGTATTGCTACTTATTGTGAAAATAAATAATAAGGAAGGAGGAGGCTACTGGGCTTCTTTCAGGGAAGGTTGAATCAGTTCTTTCTTACTTAAGACTGAATTTTAACAACAGATAAAGAGAATGTGACGTTTCCCTTAATGAAACTGTATAACCCTGGCTAAGTTATGAAGTGGGTTTAATTACCCTTCGGAGGCTGCAGCTTCACATTATTCTCGCCCACAGTTTGCAAGGTCCCTGTGCTCCCGTCCCCTCCTCTGAACACCTCAGCCTTAACTTCCAGATTTGTTGTTTCCCTCAGCACGTTTAACATAATTCCACTCCTGCTTATTTAGCGTTCTACAGGTTGGAGGCCTTGGGACGTCAATAATCAAACCTGAACTATTTCACGAGAAGAAGGCAAGGTGGGCACTGGATGGCAGATGGAACGAAGGCTCAGAAAAGCTAACATTATGGGTCCAGGGTCACAAAGTCTATTCACTAGAACCCGGGGGTCCTAACCCCCAACGATGGGCATGTCCAACACATCCGGCCAAACAGCCCATGACTTGGTTTCTAGGTTCTAAGAACTTCACAGAGGAGAGCCAGTTGTGTGATTTGCTGAATGAGGCTTGACATTTTCCTGTCAAAATTCCTGGCTGCTGGTGAGGAAGGAAGCCTGCTCTTTTCCCTGAGGTCATCTGCTTGGTTGTACAGTACGGATATATTTGTAGGTTTCTGGCTGGTTAAGGAGAGGTGGTTGGGATGGGAGAATATTAGAAATGGTCTCTGTCTTTTTTCTTCAAGTCTGAGAACAAAATATGCTAAATAATGAGAATCCATGTCTCCTTTCTCCCCACACCTCAAAGCTTTGCACATCCCATTCTCCTTTTGCAAACTTTAATAATTACCTCTAGAGAGATTTCCCCTGAATACTGAGCTCCTTCTTTTCCCCACTGACCCTGTTTCTTCAACAGAGCTCCTTCTACTCACCTAGCCTTTCTATTCCTGAGATTTATGTTACTCTTAGTTTTAACCATTCTGTGGAAGGGTCCTGGCAAGGGGCCCTTTCCAAATGTCACAATGTGCTTTTCAGGCAAGTAGGAAACGCTGAGGTCCCCCAGGGACCCCAAACACCTGTTGAAGATGTTTTATCTCCTTTCAACATCTAACTGCAATTTACCTGCTTCACTAGAGCAGCGTGAGGATATGAACTGTCCTCGGGTACCTTTCAAGTCTGTAAAGGAGTCCCGCCTCCTCGGGCACATGTTCTCTAAGAGAGACAGAAATGAAACACTAATAAGAGGCTTAAATGGGCAGCAGCCTCAAACAATCTGTGGTCTGTGTTAGTACTTCAGGCGGTCGTCGTGTCCCTGACACTCAGACAGAGGCACCGGACCAGACACCACAGGCCATTGTGAGAGGTCCAGACAGGAGCACGGACATCCCTTCCAAAGCCTCTTGGAGGACGTGCATCTTAACCCCCAATCAGGTAGCTGGGCCAGGCCTGGTGCACCTGCTGGGCAGGCAGGGGGATGTGGCTGCTGTCATAGTTTGGCACAAATATTTGACAGGTTGTCCCTCCCAGCAAACATTTCTGATACGCAGAGGTTAATCTCGTCCCGGCTGCTTCTCAGCCCTGCTGACATCCTGTGCAGGATAAGGCTTTGTTATCAGGGCTGCCCTGTGCGTTTTAGGAGGTTTAGCAGCGTCCATGGGCTGTACGCGCCAGACAGCAGCTCTCCCTACCACCTGTGAATTGTGACAGCCTGTAATGTGTCCGGACATCACCGAGTGTCCCGTGGCGAGCATAGTCACCCCGTTTGAGAGCCACTGCGCTAGATGACTTAGAGTGAACACTAGAGGTATACCTTGGATTATGGATAAGTGCTACACAAAAGTCATTTTCAGACGCGCTTCTGGCGGCAGGGGCCTTGGCGGTCTAGCAGGTCCTTCTGCGTCCCCTGCATGAGACTGAGGAGATGCACACATTTTCACAAATGAAATGGCATCCGATGCGTTGCTTATTTAGTTAGATCCACTGCCCAGCTTTCTTTCAGTCCTGGCGGCCAAAGATTGCTATTTTGCACAGCACTCTGTGTTATTTCCTCTCCCTACCTAGTCCACAACAAGCAAGGATGTGTCCTGTGCTTTGAAATTCTACTTTGCAAGCTCCTGTTTAAATGTCTGGGGCTGTAACGTGTTGGAACTTGAGGTGGGTAGCACTGGGGGAGGGGTGGTAATGGTGGGGAGGGGGAGGGGAGAATGTCCATCACAGAGTGACAGGCTCTGGGGGGCATCTCTTCCCTCCAAAACGTGTCATTAGGGTCCCCAGACTTAGTCTGCATCTCCTCTGTATCCCGCGGTCCAATTTAATTGAGCGACGGCCTCACCACGGCACACGGCTCTTTTGACCGGAGGGTAAACTCCGTCGTGACATTTGCTTTCTTAAGGGCCTCACAATATGCAGCTTTAATAATTAATTAAATGCAGGTCACATCGCAGCCTCCCTTTTCAAGCCTGTCTGAGGACACAGTGGGTCCTTTCTGAGGGTTCGCTTCTGACCACGTGGTTTTTAGAAGCTAGTGGGCTTTTCTGTTTTGTTTTGTTATTGTGCGTGACACTTCTCCCCACGAAAAAACCCCAAACTTCAGCAGAGTGCAAACCCAATCGGAATAGCTGAAAGGGCTGTGGCTTTTCTGATGGTGAATAAATGGTGACAGAGAGAAATTTGAGAACCTGGCTCCAGTAAGGGTCTCAGAGCAGCCTGCTTGTCACGGTCAGTACTTTCTATTTGTCATCCAGGAAAGTTTAATGCTAGGAGACAAATCCCTTGTGTTTTATTGCATGTGTCTATTCCCCTCAAGTCGGGATGGGCTTGTCAATATAAAGCCCATCTTTCAAATGATCTAAATAAGAGAGAAGATCCAGGAAGGGCTAAAGATAACTCTTACCGCTAGTGTCCATTTCAAACTAAAGATTTCTCCAGGGGAACTCAGAATGATTCTAACGAGTTTGGATTTAGTTTAACCCAATGCTGATTTGGCATATTACATCGATTTGTCATCTTTAAGTCATGTGCCAGACGAATGCTTTAAAATAGATGCAACTTTGCGTGAATTCTCTACAATATAGCAAAATCTGATTGCTCTATTAATAGCCAAAGTCCTTGGCCTCGGCAAGACAGAGTGGCAGCGTTTTTAAAATTCATCATCTCTGCATAGTTGTGAATCTCCAAATATTCAAGCTGAGGAATTAACCAGGAACTGGGGCCGTTATCCTTCAGTGTCCCTTTTCATAGCGGTCCACAGTCATCATGTCCTTGTGTTTCTCTAATTACTGCAAAACCAATTGTTTTTAACTCAGCTGCCTTGGCTCTTTGTAATTTGTTGAAGAGGAGGGAGGGAGTGCTCCTGAAAGTAAGTTCGAGAGCACGGTGATCTGTAGACCCTAAGTGGGAACTCAATGTACGAAAACTAAAAACAAATGAAGTTCCGGTTCCTCACTCTGCGCGTGGCCTTAGGCCGTAGAACACAACTGTTTAGGACTCTGAGCAGCTCCTCTGTCAGATGCTGTTTCAAGTCTGTAGGTCTGCTTAGAAGCATCGAGGCAGCAGGGCTGTGTCGCTCACCTGCCCTCAAACCCCAGTGTCCAGCGCTGGCCTGGACACAGAGTAAGAGCTGAATAAACCAGATGAACTAGAGTAGAAGTCAACTCTCTTCTTTGCTTTTATCCTTTCTGTCAATCTTGTTTATCTACTAACCACTCCAACTGAGAGATTTTCAAAGAACAAATATTGGAAGAGCAAAGGTTCTCAACCATTGTCTCCTTCAGGTCTCAAGGGTGTGATGCATTTTCATGAATAAGAGTGACTCTCTGTGACAGTAACGCCCAAGTTGGGGCAGAGATTATGAAAATCAAGCCAGGGGACCGGGACCATTTAAAAGAGACAAAACAGAGGAGTCTGATATGCCTCCAGCAGCCGCCATGAAGAATCGTCATTGAAGAGGAAGCTGAATTACGTCTGTATCCTGGAGAAAAATTGGAAAAATGGATTCACCAATTTCTCTAGCATAGCCATACAGAGAAGGAGAAATGTCCTTATAGAATTTCCCTCTGTAGGTGGCTGCTCTGGGTCTTTCTTTCTCTGGATGAGGAAAGGCCCAAATGGATGACGAATGTTGCATGAGGTTAACCAAAGCCTTAACCAGTCCTGTGTTGCATTTTGTTTCAACACTTAGGATGTTGTTTACCATTTATTCAACACCTATGATGTGCCAGGCCCTGTGCTAAGTGCTGAACACGAATGAGAAGCAATCTTGACACTAATGAGAGAGCTGAACATGCAAAGAATAGCTATGATCTCAAGTAGCGAGTGGTAGAAATAAATATGGAGTATTGCAGGAGAACAGACAAGGAAGAGTAACGTGGCTGATGGAAGAGCGCTGGAAGACTTCCTGGAGGAGGCAAAGCCTGAACTCCATCTTAAAGACTAAGCAGGAGTTACACAAAGGTTAGAGAAGGGTGTTGGCATGAAAGCCATTCCAGGAAGCAAGACCATGAGAGCAAAGGCACGGAAGCCCCCAACGCATCGTGTGCTCAGGACAGAACAAGCATTTGGACGATGCCTAAAGTTTTCTGACAGGAAATGGAGGAAGATGAAGTCAGAGAGATAAGGCCACGGTGGCCTTTGTGAACCTTGCAAGAGGAGAAGATTGGATTCTATCTGTGAGTAACGGCGGGGTGGGGGGGAGAGTCCTTGAAGGGTTGTAAGCAAGGGAAGAACGTGACGGGATTTTATACTTCGCTGGCGGCGTGAATGATGCGTGTGAGGGGGGTGGGACGGGCAGGGGCTTGGTTGGGGGAGGGGCCCAGGGAAGCAGTGGGTCGTGCAGAGCAGAGGCAGGCGCTACTGGGGCAGCAGAAGAAGGGCTGGAGAAGGAGCAGGTCCGAGAAGCATCCCAGAAGGAAGCCAGCAGGACCCTGGGAATGCCAGGAGGTGGAGGCAAGGGAAGGAAGAGTCCAGGAAAGCTTCTAGCTTCCTAGTTTGTGCTAAAAGAACGGCAAGACCATCAGCTGAGACAGAGAGCCGGGAAGGCAGGCATTTCTACGGGGAAAAAGAGAGGGTCGAGCTTGGATTGTGGCCCCTTGAGGTACCTGGCAGGGTAGGGGATGGTGGTGGGCAGACAGACGGATGAATGAGAAGCTTGGGGGAGCAGCCTTGGTTAGAAATTGCTCATTCACCTTTTGCCAACCAGGTCCGGGGCCTTCAGTCACGGGTGAGACTCCCTGCCCCGCTCCGTGCAGAGACCGGGGCTTCATCGCCGCATCTCCCCTGGGTCTGCCCTATTCTATATCTGGCCCTGGTTTGCTCGCTCGCTCTCTCTCCTTCCCCTTCCCACCTCTGTCCCTTGCTCCTGCCTTCTCCCAGGCACCCCCAGCAGGAAAGGGGCAGGAGTGTCTGTTACGCCTAGCCTGGCCACCTGGAGCGGGAAGCTCCACGGAAACAAAGCCACAGACTCACCCCACCCACCCCCTCACGTGCTGTGCCACCTGCCCAGCGGCTAAAACCTGCTCCCACGGCTGCCTCTCTGCCAACACCCTGGCCTTTCTAAACACATTTCAGAGTCACTCTAGAGAAACCAACCGTGAAAGGAAAGACGTGTCTTCACTTGAGTGCATTATGAGCCCTTAGGCAGGGTTTTGGAAGGTAGCATTCTTTTGCATAAGAGGTCGAGGCCACTGAGTGTCCGTTTCCTGGAAGCCTCGGAGGACAGATTGCCACTGGCAGGTGCCCTCCCCTACCTGAGGGAAATTTCAGGGAACCAGGGAGAGAGGGTGTGTTTCAGAAAGGCCAACTAGCTTGGAGAACATCCACTAAGGCTTTAAGATCTACTGGCACATTCCATCCTGCAGGTTGGGGACCTCTATTACAAAACCTTTTTACTTAAAGAGGGAACGGGCTCGGGGGGTGAGGGGCTAGGGGCCAATCTCACTTCACAGGCACAGGTGATGAAAGCAAGGCAAAATCGTGACTCCAAAGGGGAGAAAAATCTCTACTGCACACCCAAGGCATGTACTCCTTTTAGTGTTTTTCTCTTATTGTTGCTATTTTCTTTTCCTATCAACTTTGCCAACATCCAGAAAGTTACTGGGGCTGCATGGACGCTAAACATCCCTTCCCAGGCTTGCTGGAAGCCAGCACACACCCACAGGCACGCCAGCCGTCTGCACGCGTTTTCCCTTCCCAGCAGCACTGACATCAGCCAGGGCTGGGGGGTGGCTGGATCGGGCAGGGTGGGCAGATGACAGAGTTCTGGCAACAAGTCCATGTTTAAAGACAGAGGGCAGATGCCTGGCTAGAGGGAAGCCTCTTCTTGCTGGTTGTGCTGCTTCCAGGGTTACTGTGCACCTCAGCCCAAGAAGCACCATGTACACAGAGGCTAAAGCAATAGAATGAAAGAAGCCTGTTCCTCTCAAACAGGGATCTGCTCTGGTTGGAGGGAAGAGGATGAACACAGTGAGGACAGAGAGGAAAAAACCTGAGGCTGAGACTCACTTCCTTTTGCAGGGGGATAGAAATAAATGGTAAAGGAGCAAGTTCACTCTTCACCAGGATCCGCAGCCATCACCGAATGCGTATTCCTTATCGCTCTGCACAACTCATTTAAACAAGCTGGACCTAAAGCGATCTCTCTCATACTCAGGTACGTCCTCATTCAGAGTCAGACAATTTGTCTTCATCTTGTTTCCTTTTTTCAGGATGTTTTCAAACTGCCTTTAGACCGTCCCTCCTTCCCTATCCCCACTTCCTCTCCCCACCCCTGGAACCCCACTACCAGTGTGAGAGACAAGTCTCAATAGGAAGACTGTGTCCCTCTTTTTAGCAAGTAGCACACGGAATCGTGGAATTCCTCCTTGACATACTTTTTCCGCTTGGCTTCTGAGACGTCGCATTCTCCTCTGCCCCGTTCACTGCTGGTTCCTACCCAGCCTCCTTTGCTGGTTCTTTCTCTTCTCCACGACCTTTAACCTTGGGAGGGTGAGGTCCTCTCTCTGTCGGCACTCGTCCTCCTCTGATCTCAGCTGGACCCAGGGCCTTACATGCCATCGACACGCCGACACTCCAATGACCTCTCCAGACAAGACCTGACCTGACCAACCCCAGACTCACACAGCCCACTGCCTACTCACACCTCCACTTGCTCAACGGGCACCTCGAACTTGGCATCGATTACCACTCTGCTTCCTCAAGCCCCGACCTCAGCCTTCTCCACGGCAGTGGGCAGAGCGCTATCCCTTCTAGGACCCCCCCTGGCAACCATCCTTGACCCTGCTTTCTCTTTCACTCCCATCTCCCATCTATCAGTGATTCACGTTGTGTTTTTAATTAGAACTGGAATGAGACCATTCTCACTCCTTGTGTTGTACAGTGACCCAAATCTGGCTATTAATATTGAAAGCTCATTGAAATAAAAACAAATTAAAATAGAGGAAAATGGGACTCTTAGGGAAACTATAGCAAAACTTAAATTTAGAAATTCAGTTCCTTACACTAGCCACATCGCAAGAGCTCCTAAGCCATGGGTGGGTGATGGCTGCGGTACTGGACAGGGCCCAGACAGAACACTCCTTTCGCTGCAGAGAGTTCTATCAGCTCGCGCTGCCCACTGCTTCCACTGTCACCACCCTGGTCCCAGCCACTAACACGTCTTGCCTGGATGAGTGTCACAGCCTCTTAGTCGATCTTGCTTCTTCAGTCTTCACGACATGGCAGCCAGAGCGGTCCTCTGAAAACATCTCAGATCATGCCGCTCCTGTGCTCAGAGATGTCCAAAGGCCCCCATGCATGGCTCTCAGGGGAGAAGCAAAGACCTGAGAAAGGTGAGCAAGACCGTACGAGAGCTCTGGCTCCTTTTCCGTTTACTGGACCTCATCTCCCCGTCCTGCAACATCCCCCCCTACCACAGCCACGCTGGCCGCCCGCTGCTGCTGTCTCAAGGCCACGCGCTCCCCCAGGCATCCTCCAGGGGCTCCCTCTCTCCCCTCCACCACATCTCTGCTCAAACACCAACTTCTCAGGGAGCCTTGTTCTGACGGCTCTATTTAAATTTTTTTTTTTTTTTTGTGGTACGCGGGCCTCTCACTGTTGTGGCCTCTCCCGTTGCGGAGCACAGGCTCCGGACGCGCAGGCTCAGCGCCCATGGCTCACGGGCCCAGCCGCTCCGCGGCATGTGAGATCTTCCCGGACCGGGGCACGAACCCGTACCCCCTGCATCGGCAGGCAGACTCCCAACCACTGTGCCACCAGGGGAGCCCTCTATTTAAATGTTAACATCCGCTCCCTCCCACCCACCGCTCCCACCCACCCACCGCTCTGGAGCAGTCCTGCTCTCCCGTCCCACCCTGCTCAACTTGTCTTTTCCATATCTCCTTTCAACAAACTATATACATTTACTAGTTTATTCTACCCATTTTTTTTTTACTGTCTGGCAGAGATCTTTGTCCATTTACTCACTGCTGGAAAGCTAGCCCAGAGGAGGCTTTTGATAAGTATTTGTTCAATAAATGAATGGAGTTTTAGAGCCGGAGGCGCAGTTGAGGGTCCATGACGTAAGGTTATTCTTCACTGTGGACCCATGTTAAGTCCAGGGGACGAGCTGGACTAGGGAGCTGGCCTGGCCTAGGCGTCTTCATGGGGAAGGACCCATGATGATGAACTCTCCTTCCCCTTATCTGTCACAACCAGAGGGACGCTGACGCAGCCCTGAGAGCTGACAAGGACAACAGCCTAACTAAAACACCAGGGGGTATATCTGCACTTTCCCCTTGGTAAGGCTTTGCAGGATTCACCCATCTGTCCTGCTGCTCTGGTGACTTGTAGGACACAAGCAACAAAGAGGAGGCTCAGGTTGATGACCATCCTCACACACCTATCTTACCCCCAGGTATCACAAATGTCAAGACTCTTGGAAAACCGGAAACACACGTGGTTGCTAGATTACGTTTTTTTCAAAAGCAACACATTAGGCTTGTTTTAAAAAGGAAAGTCATGGTTTCATCACATAATTGCCAAATGAGTATTTGAGAAAAGTTGATTAGTACAAAAAGAATGATTCTCCATTGTATCATTAAAATATGTCTGATAATCCAGAGCAGATTAGAAGAAACGCAGATCCTAGACCACATTTTGTGTTAGGGGATCATCTGTCCTGTTGTATCTGTAAGGAAATGCCATCTGAATATATTTATTTTTAAATGCCTCGGGATGATGGTTCTTCTACTGCCAATTCTCTTTCAAACAGAAATAATGTGAGAAAGTTTGAACCTCGTATAAACAGACCTGCTCATAATGGTATGGGTAACAGGTTCAGAGTTACAGAGTATGATATGAGCAGAGAGCCTGGGAACACCCCACCCATGGCTCACTGGATGATTTAACTTGCCGAAGTATATAATTAAAAACAAAGTTATCTTTATAGTCATTCCTTCATTATGGAGATAACTCCATTGAAGACTTTTTGGGAGACACCAGATTGGAAATAAAATCCTTACAGACTGCACGGCAATGTCATTAAGATAATACCAGAAAGCAAATTGATGCACGTAGACAATCTTCCATAAGTACCAGAAAATTAGATCTCGGGAGAGACACGGAACTAAGATGCAAAATCAAAGCGGGGTGGAGACAGAGCCCAGTGAAAGGCGTGATCGACAGGTTCCCGAGAGACGGGAGCCCCGAATGTCCCGGGGCCCGGCGCGCGTTACCTGGGGTGGCGCTCTTCATCACTTTCACTAACTTGCCCCTTCCAGCTCCAAAACCATTATCTCCATAGTCGGGGTCACTGTCACTATCACTGCCACCGCTGGCAGAGTACGCACACATTCTGGGTACCTCGTCCTAAATGAGTAATATGAGACCGTTAAGATTATTCACGCTAGTCAAAATGGGCAGACCATCCTGTGAGGATGTTCGTATCTGGCGGTTGGTGTGTGCACAGAATTCCATTCCCGCTACCCCACCCCCAGTCTGCCTGGTCCATCCATCTGCCTCACGCGGAGCTGGTGCATTCTGCTCAATTACCAGAGCTGCAGATATGGACCTGCACTGATGAAGCCATTGACTACACGCTGCCATTGTGTCCGTCACAGGACAGTCCCCACAGTTACCCGCTCTGCATTTTGTACACTGTTTTTATGGGGTCTTATTTTTCTCAAGTGCCAATTAGAGCTGCTGTCCCAGGCCTAATGGCTTATTTACTTATTTTTATTTTTTTAATTTTTTTGGCTTATTTATTTAGCTGATCTCACCATTGGCTTTCAAGTATCAGAGGGTATGACAATAATCAACCTTGGGAACAAAAGAATCAATGTTTACCCAATCCCTAATTTTATTCCAGCCCCTAAAAGGATAGGAGGCTTTACGGAGGAACACAATTGCTAGCCTATAGGGTTATACATAGTCCTTGAATCTACTAACAGTTCACAGGGCAAGGGACTTGGTCTCCCCTCTTGCTCACATGCACACATAGCCTGACCCAAGAGGATGTCACAGGTGTGGCAATAACACCAAGTTCAGGAATTGTGGAGGCTGTTGATACCATATGGATGGTTCTTCCTGCTGTGCACACAAGTGGAATACTGATATCTAAGACCGCAACTCTTGTGTGTAGAATGAAGAGCATTTGGGGCTCTCTTTAGTATGTTTGCAGGCTGCCCTGTTAGAGCCGATTATTCCACACCAATCCCAGAGAGTTCAGGCACAGCTCTATGGGATGCGTCTCTAAAGTCAATCCTGTTTGGGAGGGTGTCATTTGGTTGGAAATTATAAGAACACATTTTAGGATGTAAGCCGCCCTAGCTGGGGTTATACATTCAAGCAGTTACTTATTTCCTTTATTCCTTCATGCACTTCATCATTCATCGACCCATTCAAAAGATGCTGTGCTAAGCATCTTAGTACCCACTCTGTGCTAAGTGGTGTTCTAGGTTCTGGGGGTACAGGGCTCTATACAGGAGGTACTGGTGGTCTAGCAAGGATGACACGTTTACAGCCGTGGTCCCAAGGGAGCCCCATGTCTAGAGTTCCAGCAGGATGCTGGGTATGATGAGATGCCTGTTTTCATTCCTCTATTCAACAGACACAAGTGGAACCAGGCACTGTGCTTGGAACTGGAAAGATAAAGCTCACTGTTACTTTAAACCTTCCTTCCCTGGCGGTCAGTGAAGCAGAGTTGTGAGTTCCAAGCCACAGTTGTGACTCTTACAAGTCAGGGCAGGATTTCCAATGGGAAAAGCTAGTGCAGGGTGATGAGGAAGGGGACCCCAGAGAGGTGTGTGTGTTGGGGAATATGAATGTTGGGTGAGGAGTGCCCTGCCATCACACACAGAGGGGATAGCTCCCTCCTGGCCAGCACTGAGTAATTCCCTTTCTCTCTCTCTCTTTTCTTTTTTTTTTCTCCTTGGAATTGCTTGAGCCCTTTGCCACTGTCACCACCTGTTGTTTCTGAACTGTTTCCCCTCCAACTCTGGATGTCTTCTAGGATTTTCTCAATTTTTTGGTCCCCAAATCAAGCACAGAGTTCTTGAAAGAGTGTTTCTCAAAGTGTGCTCTGTGGACCGGCAGCATCGTCATCACCTGGGAGTTTATTAGAAGTGTTTGGATCTCACCCCATCTGTACCAAACAGGACACTGGGTGTATGTGGACAGCAGCAAGAGGTGCCACCCTCCAGTTGATTCTGATGTCTGCTCGTGTAAGGAACTACTGCTTTGGAGAAAATTGAGAAAACCCTAAGACTTAAAAATTAAGTCATGATAGAATACACCGGTTTACTCCTTTCAGACCCTTGTTCTGAGTGCTGGACATGGAATTCAGAGGGCTGAGTTCTAACATCAGTGTCCCAGTAACTTTTCCTTGGACCTTGACCATGGTCCAGCATCTCTGGAGCTTGTGTCCTGTGCTGTACATCGAGGCTGTAGGCCAGGGGATCGCTTCGCCTACTTGTCCAGGGTATCATTTCCATACCGAGATGCTAAAGACTGAAAGAAGGCTCCACCATCCTGGCTGTGGGGCATCTCAGATGTGGGCTAAACTGGGTATTTCATCATCAAGGTTGGGTCGCAACCCTAGTAGAAACAGTGACAGGGCCTCCTCATGCCGGGATTGGGAGAGCCAAGGCAGCAGAAGCAGAAAGGGCCAAGGCAGGGCCAGGAAGCTCGGGTAATTGAGCCTAATGTCCTTCCTCCCACTCTTCTCGCTGCAGGCACCACCGAAGACCCCGAAGTGGACCAGCCCAAGGGCAAGCCGAGAAATCGTGAACAGGCTGACTATGGCCCAAGTGATTAGCTGGGAGAGGTAAGCGGGAGGGCACTGAGGAGGGACACAGCTCCCAGAGAGGACCCAAGAGTCCCGGAGCCCCGAGCTCCTCCCCAGGTCCAATCACACGTCAGGAGGCCTGTGTGTCTGCCATCTCAGGGCGGATGAAGAACCCCCAGCAAAAATGATGGGGATTGAAGAAACACACGTCTCACCGACCCCGGCAAGGTCATGTGACCACTCCAGGCTTTAGTTTCTTCATGCCAAAAGGGAATATAATTATACCTGCTTTACTGGTTTCATAGGAGCAAGGTAAAAGATAAAGTAACTGATAAGATAATGAAAAAATATCACTGAATCATTCTAAGTGGTGCTCTTAGGGCTTGGGAGAGTGAATGGCCGTTCCACAATGTCTACTCAGGGCAGAGCATCCTTGCCTCAAGAGTTGGGGTGCAGATGGATGGAATCATTTGAATTACAAGAACCCACAGTGTTACTTAATAATTCAGGAAAAAAGGAGAGCCCTGGGCCTTGGTCTTTATGCACTAATCCCACAACAAATTTGACTTAACATTAAAATCGATCACGGAAGTGGTTAAGGAGGTCATTTTTCACACTCAGGACAATTAGGTGGAGGGTGCCCTCCTGTCGACTCTCCTTACCTGGGTCTCCGCAGCAGCGCTGTCACCCCCCCAGGCTAGAAGTGGCTTGCTGTCCACTGCCGTTGAGTTTTCAGCATATTCGAATGATGAACAAGTCTGAGGCCTTGGCTTAGCTTCACTCTGCATTTGGGAATTGATTTTTCCTAAATGAGGAAATGTATATGAAATCACAATCAGCTTTCTTCAACTCTTTACAAGTTTAGGGACGAGGGTAGGGGAGATAGTCAGAAATAATCCAAAGGGTCCAAACATGGTAACAGCTTGGTTTCCCACCATTCTGTCCCCTGCAAGTCTCTGCTAACAGAAATGTCTGCGTCATTACGTGTATCTTTGGAGGATGTCCACCTTGGAGACCCAAAGGCAAACTGTGCTTGGACCACTTTTCCAAAAAATGTGGACAAATTTTTCATATTAGAAAGGGTTCAGTGGGCAAACTACTTGCGAAACGCTATCATTCCTCAAACAGTGTTATACATCAAATAACAAACAAGTTTCTGTTTTGGAGGACTTCTTGGAGCCTTCATTATGCTAATGGGGATTTTCATAATTTCCAAAGGGAGGATGTGAATTCACAGCCTTTCCCAAACATGTTTGATCAGGGAACCCTGATTTTCCTAGGAAACTTATGAAGGTCATTTTGAATAAGGTGGCTTGCGAAAGTGCTCAGAGGTCCTTAAAGATCTCGCCGGGCAGTCTCAAGCTCATATGTGCATATACCTCAGCCAAGCTTTTGTTACACTGCAGGTTCTGATTTGGTAGGTCTGGAGTGGGGTCTGAGAGCTGGCATATATGACAAGCTCCCAGGGGCTGCTCTTGGCCCATGGATTACGTTGTAAGTAGCCAGGGTGCAATTAGCAGAGAATGATTAAAATGTCTCCATTACCCATAACAGCAGATTAACCTGCAGAGTGTAGTCTTTCCTTATGTCAGAAAGGAGAATTGCTGTCATTATCCTCCAGCCTCAGTGATTATCAACAGGACAGGCTGTGAGAGCCTTTCAACAGCATTTTGCTTGTGAGCAGAAGTGAGGTAATTGTATTTTCATCAGCATTGGGAGGTCTGTACAGTTCCTTCCATCTTTGATACAGGGATAAGAAAATAACCAATTCAAATGCATTTTTTTTTTTTTTTTTTTTTTTGTATTACGCGGGCCTCTCACTGTTGTGGCCTCTCCGTTGTGGAGCACAGGCTCCGGACGCACAGGCTCAGCGGCCATGGCTCACGGGCCCAGCCGCTCCGCGGCTTGTGGGATCCTTCCGGACCAGGGCACAAACCCGTGTCCCCTGCATTGGCAGGCGGACTCTCAACCACTGTGCCACCAGGGAAGCCCCCACTTTCCTTTTCTTCCAACTAGATCTCCATTCCTTAATGTTTAAAATGAGTAACGAATGGCCACAGAAAAGAGAAAAGCCTTGGAAAGCCAGCCCTGCCTCTGACCCGCAGTGACAACATCTTAAGGTAGACAGGAAGCTTCCGGACGGACGGCACAAAAACGTCCTGCAGTGTGTTGACCTCACTCTCTACCGTATACTACTTTTTTTTACAACTCTTCATGACAATCTAATTAAGACACAAAACTAAGAAAACCGGTGCACTGAATATTAGCAGCAAGATCAGAACAATCTCCTTCCTATCCCCTTCTTATGAAGCAATTCAAGGCTTGCAGTTTCTATTCAATTTGTTATAATGACAGTGTTTAATCATGGAGTCTGCTCGGCAGCCTGCCGCTGAATTGAGGTCACACATGTGACTAGTCAGGCATGGAGCACATAATCTATAACTACAATTTCGCCCCTGAATCTCTGGAGGCTGTGTCATTAATTAACAATACATTTATTTCAAAAATAATATATGTCCCAGCCTTTGAAAATGTAGCCTTGGCTTGAAATAAGCAGAAGTTTGGGATGAAACATTCACAGCAGTTAGTATTACCATATGGAGGAAGACCTCAGCCGTGGGAATAACCCGATCACATGGACTCACAGATGTTTAATGAAAAGTCTTCTTTTCTAATTTCTCAGAAGCCCATGGTATAATCTCTACTTGTGGTTGCTTTCTCATCATCAAGTCAGAAATGAAAGTCTTTAGAATTCTAGTTCATATGCTTATGCATGTCATAAATGCAACATGAGGCACACAAGTTAAAAATTATTTAGTGTCATCCTGAGCTGCAATAAATATTTTTATATTTTTATTTTTTACATTTTTATATTCAAATCATTTATTTCTATAGGAAACAGTATAGTAAAAGTTCCTTCTGTCTTCAAACTTCATGCAATATATATATATATATTTTTTATTTATTTATTTATTTATTTATTTTTTTTGCGGTATGCGGGCCTCTCACTGCTGTGTCCTCTCCCGTTGCGGAGCACAGGCTCCAGATGCGCAGGGCCAGCGGCCATGGCTCACGGGCCCAGCTGCTCCGCGGCATGTGGGATCCTCCTGGACCAAGGCACGAACCTGTGTCCCCTGCATCGGCAGGCGGCCTCTCAACCACTGTGCCACCAGGGAAGCCCGCAATAAATATTTTTAATCTTGAGGGAACAGTGAAAAAACTTTGACCCTTAGCCTGGCCCTATCTTTAATCATGAAAGCTTGTTTCCACTGACTGCAGCAGAGGATGGTACTTCTCAGTGGGAAGGCTCCCTCCATCCCGTTGTAGTTAACAGACAATCTACTACTGCTAATATATCAAACTACGTTTTTTATAGCTCAACATATAAATACATTTGAACGGGATAGGAATATGTCAGAAGACATATACTTCTGTGAGAGGGCAAACAACATTTCAGCTAAATTTATGTCTTGGGCCTAGATTGGTCTATACTTAGAGTTCAGTTTTAAAAGACAAAATCTGAAGTCTACGTTGTATGTTTTTTTCTTTATCAATTTATATATCCACCTACCTGTGCTAACGTGCTTGTTTCCTTTATGTGTGTGTACACTCCTTAAATAATACTGAGAGTAGATGATGTTTAATACGTGCTTTCTTTTTGTGTTTTGGTTGAGGACATAAAGGGATTTCATGCATCTACATTTCCACTGGGCAGAGATCACTGACTGACCTCCTGGTGGAAATCTTTTCTGCTGCCTGTTCTCCATTTTTGTCAGCAAGTGCATGATTTTAGTGAGCAAACAATCTCATTTGGAAGGTAACAGGCATTTTACCTGAGGAGGCTGGCTTGGGGAGGCGACTTTGAAGAGGTCGCATCCCTCTGGCGGTCATGATGGGGTCGGACGTGGAATGAAGAATGGTGTTGTCTGCAGATCCCCGGCCGTCTGCAGAGGAAGGCACTTCTCGTTCAAGGGTCTGGGCTCTTATGGAGGAAGCTGCACAGAGGGCTGGCTGGAGAGACAGGAGGGGCTCAGTGTCCTCGGGGGAGTCTGCTTGGCATAGGTACCGTCCCGTTGAGCGATTTCCTGAGTCTGGGAGTGGGAAGGTTCCAATCCCACTGTCCAGTGTCCTCATCTGGCAGTTCGTTTCTAGACAGAGCAACATAGTGAGAATTAGAGACTGCTCACGTAAAAGGAGAAAAGGATCATGGGCATTTGGATCTGGTCTGGAGGAAAGGGCATATCTAGAAGGAAGAGATACTCGTAAGGGTGTAGTAAGTTTCCAGGGAGTGGCATGAGACAGACATTTAATTGAACATGGAAATATTCCCTTAACATAACACGAAGTAAGAAGGTTAGCCGCCGTTCCTGGCAGCAAGAGTCCCATGTACATACAAAGTACATGGTTCTCTAGAGTTATAGGAGTCAAAGAACGGTCACTGGAGACCAAAGATTATTTTTGATCACCCTTATTTCAATTGGGAATCATATGACTTCAATCAATTAGGTAACATTTATTAACTGAAATAAGATGAGTAATGAGCACACATAACAAATTGAAGTGATGTCCTAACAAAGGCAGTTGTGCATCTCTTACATGAATTATCATCCACCAGCAGTTAACTAAGTCTCTGGCCTCTCCGTTTGACTGTGAGGACAATTAATTCACATACCCTAAGGGTCATCCCCAAAGGTACATCACTTATCATGGGGGCTTCCTATGACTCAACTGCCGTCTGAGGTCTTACAGAGAAGATCAGAGGGCCACTTTCTGTCTTTCCATCTACTTTTATGCAACGACAAAGCTCATCAGTACTCTTTGGATTTCTTGTCATTCCCAGGGCTCCCACTATTCCCTAAAACAAATCAAGTTGATTTCACCATATGTGTGGCATATTCTGCCAATTACGTCTCATCTTCAAAACATTTTATATCCAAGAAAAATACAATAGCTGAAAAAATTATTTCATAATTAATTCCTGAAATGTGGTGTAGTTTATCTAAGCCAATGAGACGGCTTCCAAGATCTGCCTGTCACCCAAAGGTCTCCTGTTTACACGATAATCTTAGAGTGAAACAGCATTAGTAAAGCTTGTATTAGCATCTTATCAGTCTAGGACTGGGGAAGAGGCACAACTTAACACCGTGTTAGGCATGGTGGGGAATATAATAGACTATGTTGTGATCTTTGTATCAAGAGGTTCAACAGCTAACGTTTCAGTGGTGCTTGGGAGTCTGGTCTCTGCTAATAACTAATTGTGTGAGCCATCCACAAAAGATCCTTAACCCCTCAAGGTCTCAGGTCCCTTAGGGAGTTTCTGTGAGAATAAAGATATGTTCACTGTGGAATCTCTTGAATTTAGAATGACCCCCAGCACACCGCAGGATAGCTGAATGAAAGAAATAATGAATGATGACCTATAAAAAACACTAGGTATATTTATTAGATTTCAGTAGATATCTGACAGGTAAATAGTTTATCCTTAAGTAACTTTCTCACACAATCTCATCTGATGCTCACCAATTAGTATCTGAACTTCAGAATTGGACCATTCCCCTACCTTTCTCCTCAAAACGTCTCTGCTCGGAGTACTAGAATTCTGGGAAATTCCAAATACTAAGGTGAAAACAAAGGGGTGGGGGTGGATACAGAGTTAGCTTTTATAGGTTCTAGTAGGTTTGGTCCTTGGCTTTAGAAGCACTAGAAAGATGAAGTCCCTATCAAAAGAGAGGATTCAGTCTCCAAAGGGATATTTAGTAGGAAGATACGGGTACCCTTTCTCCAGTATGGTGCCATTTAGCTATCTCATACGCCATCTGATCTCAAAGACTGATCATGGACCCCAGGAGGCCTGACTCACGTGGCTATAGTCTGAGATCTTTCCCAGAACCACAAGGGCTAAGTTTTAGTTCCATTCATTTCAGGGCCTCCACCTGGTCAGCTTTCCTCTCAACCAGCTTTCGAGATTATTCATTATCTTCTCTATTCATTTTCTCCTCAATTAAGCCAACTCAATTGCTACAAAATAGCCTTTTGGAGAAATAATCAGCTGTTTGCATGGGAAGGCAATGCCAGCAAAGAAAGACCTTCTTATTCAGAATTCGGTGTCCTTTCTTCATGTTAGCCTAGACATACGACACTCCCATATTTAACAATGCCCATGTGTTGTACTTGGGGCAATTCTAAATGTCTGAAGTATTTCAGTCTCACACAGGAGTAAGTGGATTGGAATCGACCCAGTCTCCAGGGATGGGGATCAAAGATTCATGGGATGTCATAGCTGTGTCAGTCCCTACGTGCCCCAGGCTGCCTGCCATAATAATTTCCTCCCAGCATCTCCAGGATGCCTACCTCTGAACAAAAGAATGCTCAGCATGGCAACATTAGGGGTTCTTTTCCTTTTGTGAAAATGGATCATCCAGTTTGGCTGCTGCTAGGAGTTCACTGCTTTCTTTGTATCATCCCTTCATCTTCTCAACCTCAAAGTGTAAGAACTATCATTGCCATTTACAAATGAGAAATCATGGCTCAAAAAGGTAACTTGTCCAAGGCTATATGCTGTAAATAAAGAGCTTGGATTTGAATCCAGACTTACATAAATACAGAGACCAAGCTCTTAGCCACCAGGCTATACTGATTCTGCCAAAAAGTTCAGGTAAATCCAGAAGTGGGGTCTGCTTTGCTAGCAGCCATTGAGGCAGCCTTGTGCGCTGAGAGTGCACAGAAGGGCCCCCTGCCTCTGGCCAGTGCGCCCAGCTTCTCCTAAGGAACTGGTGCTGGCCCTGAATTCCAGCTGGTTCCCATGCTTCCCATCCTGAGGATGGAGTTAACAGTTGGCATTCCCGGCATCTGCACGGTTCCCGAGAACCACAGATGTCCGGTACCTCTTCCCCCACCCTCTTGGATCGCATCTGTAGACTTCCATGCCAGGGTTTTTCTGGCAGTTATCTCATCTCTCTGGCCCTGGTGATAGGCATTGCCTGCGAGGGCAATATTTTTTTGGCTTTGTCTAAGAACTCTCTCCCCTATAGGTATTTTATGAGTTAATCCAGTCCCTTCAAATGGAGACTCAAAAAGCAAAGTAGGATTCTTGGCAACCTTTTCAGTGATTTTTCTGGGGAAAGGCCCCCAGACACTAAAGCCCATGTATGTTGGCCTGGCCTGTAACACCAGGCAGGAAATAGGGCAGGGAGAAATCTGGGGTAGGAAGAAAGATAACGGAGGTCCAACTCTGGTGCCCTCCTGAGGACACCAGCATTTTTTGGTATCCGTCCCTTTATACTATTTTCTTTTCCCTTCTTTCCCTCTATAATATTGTCATAATCAGAAGCTATAAAACAGGACTTCTGGTATTCCTGAGTTCTTTGATCCTCTAAGAATAGTGCGCAGTGACATTAAACACAGAAATCACCTGTTATTAAAGCCACCTTCTTATTTCTAAAAAGTACAGATGCCAAATGCAGTGAATTTGAAGGACTCATTTGTAACACCTATGAAATGAGGTATGGACAGTCGGGAACTCAGACACCATATGCCAAGTTTCCCCCTCAAGCAAATTTCTCCAGAATGCATAAACCTTCGGAAATAGAGTTTATAGTGAAAATGCTGACACCTTCTTTATGTAGTTTCTTTAAGGCACTGTAAGTTTCTTACAGTTCATAAAAATATTGTAATCTGAAAAAGTATTAGATACTGTACTTTTGAAGTCAGTTTCTTTTCTCAGGGGATTATAAGAACTCACAAAATAACTGAATGGCCGTGATAAAGATAAAGTTCAAAGGGACAAGCCAGCCTTGCATCCAGAATGCGTTGACTCAGTTCTGACCTCACAACGTGTTTAAGTTCACGTTGTGGCTGTGAGAACAGGTGTCAACAGGGCCTTGCTAATGAGGTCAAGGGTTGGATCACTAGATGGACCAGTGGGTTTCATTCTTTCAAGGTCAGTAAAGACTTCTCCTACCCTGATGACTTCTCGTCATCCCATGTGCCTTCTGTCTCTTAAGGTAAGTTCTCTCACTTATCACCACCAACAAGCCCCAGATGTTTCATGGGATGACTTACAGCAGTGCTTCCCAGTCCTTTTAAAGTTCTGGCACACATAGGCAATAGACACATACAGCTCACTGAGGAACACACCAGCTGCCCCAGGACCCCCGGCTACCTGAGAGCTGAGGGCTCAACATCTCAGCACACCTGGGGTCTGTTCAGGGCACGTCAGCATGGTAGGGAATCTCTTCCTTATAGAATGGACTCGGGACCTTCATTTTCCTGTCACCTTGGATGCATTATCTTGCATACCTCCAGCAGGAAAGGAGATGGACAGCTTTGTAGTCTGTTAGCAGCTGACAGGAGAATTTTTAGGTCCTTCTTTTTTGGAAAGAATGTTGAGAGTGTTGTGTTAGGGATACTGTCTGGCCTCAGACCTTCAGTAAAGAGGGATTTATTGTGCCTGAGAAGGGGGATGAGTCAGCGGGGGGTGAGCAGCCAAGACGGGGGACGTTCTGCGTGGGATGGGGGCAGAGAAGACATTTTGGAGAAACAATTCAACCAGGGGTTTTTCAACTGTTAACTCAGGATGTGCAGTACAAAATCGCCACTCAGCTCATCAGCGAGCATCAGCCCTCCGCTCCTGGACCAGGTGCCCCCGCAGGTGGCTTTAGTTTCCTCATATGAAAATTTGATTATATAACCTCCATCACAGGGGCGCTCTGAGGACTAGCAACATAGCACATCATAAACATAGCACGATGCCTGGAACAGGTACATAGCTATTATTCAGAAAATGGCAGCAATTCTCAAAATAAGTGTTATTAGACTGCTAGCAGCCTGGGGGCAGATTGGGTTTTATCCATCTCTTCAGAATTCCCATATAAGCATGTTCCTGACTCTACATCGCCTTTTTTCTACAGAATGGCAATTATATGCTAATAGAGCTGATGATAACTATAGGCCGAAGAGAGTGCCTGATTTACTCGCCATCACCCACGCTCCGCACAGAGCCTGACACGTAGCTAGCACGGAGTGTAATGAAGAAATAGGTGGATGAAGTAAGCTCTCATCTTCAGAAAATTCTTCCTGAAATTAAATTGAATATGAACTTTTCCTTTTGAAATCCCAATCTGCTGTTTTTTGTTCTCACTTCAGCAACCAGAGAAAACAGCTGACTTCCTTTTTCTGTGCAGCTATATTTCTCATACAGCCAGACTTCATTAATTCAGATAGCCAGGGGGGATAAGATCATTCAGAATTATTGAATATTTTAAAGACAGGTTTCTTAATACTTCCAAGCCCTTAGAGCAAGGGTCAGTGACCAAGACGAAGGACAGTGCGGGGGATGTGGCTTTAGTATCCACCTTGGCCCCCACCCCTACCTCAAAGCATCACTGGGCTGGAAGGTCCCAGGTCTGGCGTCATTCCTCCTGCCCTCATCCTCAGGGAGGGTAGATGCCAAGCTGAGTGCCAGCATCACATTTAACATCAGCACACATAGTAGCACAAGAACCAAGTTATCACAGAGGCAAGTTCCTGGGAGCCATTTGTAGTGAACAGATGAGATTACTCAGCAACTTCTTACATGTCCTTACACAAAACAGTGAGGTTTTTCTCTTTTAAAACAATTTGTTCCCTTAATTGGCTTCTTCTTGCATCTTCCAAATTTGTTTTACACTATTCCTTTACATTGTAACACTATATTTAAAAGTAGCTGCAAAGGGAAAAGCTTATTTCCAGCACTGTTTCAGTTAATATAAATTTCCAAGTTAGTGCAGTCTGTATTAGCACTGATTTTGAGTGTTTGGGAAAGGCCACTAACTCATTTTTCCCTCAGTTTTCTACAGATTAAAGTATCTCAGCTTTTTTTTCACGGATCCTACCTCACAAATCTTTAATTGCTTGAATGTATAAACCAAAACTCTTGGTATTATTAATGTATCTGTCCATAGAGATTATTATATAGGACAGGCTTAAGCAAACCCGACTTGAGTTCCAAGTTAGTCTAAATATTCAGAAGGATGAAGCAAAAAGACAATAGGCTTCAGAGTTGGAAAGACTAGGCTTGACGATCTGCTTGGCTACCTGCTGGCTGTGTCACAACAAGGAAATTTTTAAATGATCCTGACATCATATAATCATAGCTCATTGGTAATAATGCTCGTTACAAAGTAGGTACTCTGTAAGTTTCCAGAAGGGGCTGTCAAGGAGAGGTGAGGGCCCCTGCAGGTACATAATACACACACTGTCTGGAATCGAAGACAAACCAAACTTTCACCTGTGTGGTCAGTGTTGTACTGCTGCACCTGGGGACATTTCACTAAACAACTGCCCCGGTTATTTCCTAAGCAAGTGCCATGTGGCAACCATTTCCTTGGGGGTTACTTGATCACATCGTTATTGAACGATTATAAACATGGAGCAAAGTACTTGGAGTTGGTTGCAAGCTGCTTCATGTATAGAAAAGATGGAGTCCATTTTCCCAAGAAATCCATTTTGGAATAGGAACTGGGAAGGCTTTTTAAAAAGCTTAAGCAGGGCTTCCCTGGTGGCGTGGTGGTTGAGAGTCCGCCTGCCGATGCAGGGGACACGGGTTCGTGCCCCGGTCCGGGAGGATCCCACATGCCGCGGAGTGGCTGGGCCCGTGAGCCATGGCCGCTGAGCCTGCGCGTCCGGAGCCTGTGCTCCGCAATGGGAGAGGCCACAACAGTGAGAGGCCCGCGTACCGCAAAAAAAAAAAAAAAAAAAAGCTTAAGCAAATGATGTTTACCAATTATCCTTTGTTCACAGACTTGCTACATTCTCAGGGAATATTCCAAAATTAGTAAGCTCTGATTTTCAGTCTATCCTAAAAGGTTACACTTGCTTCTGTGCAATGATCTACCCTCTCTTATATATTCAAAGAAACTACTTCAGTAATCACTGTTTTTTTCCCCCTCTTCCACACTCGTAAATCCTAGGAAAATGGAAAACTTTAAAACCCAAGCTCATTTTTACTTTGAGAACTTTAATCATACCTACAAAGTTTCAGCCAAACAAAATTTCAAATTGTGTTGAATGAGGACTCAACACAATTCATCAGCCAGAAGAGCGACTCAGGGGTGTTTAATAGTCATACCGTATTACTGGCATACCTTCCTATAATGCAATTGGTCATGTAAATAAGTCTTTGTATGAGTTCTCTCCAGGTTCCTGAACATCTTAAGCTATGTGTGGTACTGGCAATAGAAACTTAACTACAGATGGGAGAACAGATCTCTTTATTTGCACATCCTTCTCTTCATCTGTATGGCTGAAATAAGCTAAGAAAAACTAAGTCTGTTGCCAAAGCCACATCAATTAAATGTAGGTTATTCATTCTAAGCTTACCCTGTGGTTTTGTTAAAGTAGTCCAAAATGACTATATCGGCTATTTATTCACAAACATTGGGTAACTTTTGACTGTGGCCTTAAGATGACCTTCTGGAAGAGTAAATTCAATTCGATGGCTTCAGAATGCATGTAAATACTCAGCTTCTAAGTTCAAACTGGACTTAAGCTTTCTGAGATTTGAAAAGTATATAGCAGAATGTAAATTTATTTTCTAACCCCTGTGTTCTCTTTGACATAAAGGAAGACTGGAACTTTGGGGGGTCTGGTACACTGGTACCTAGGGAATAAATATGAGAAAAAAATGAAGGGAGTTAATATGACAAAAATTTTTAAAAAGCAGATCATAATACTCCTTTGTCAAGGTGAAGGGCAAGTTATTTAAACCAATATAAAAGACATGTCACCTCAGCCTGGGTTGGTATCCTGTTAACCCAATATTCTGTCTGACAGTGGTAGCATCACATAAAATATTGTAGTGGGATAAGACTTAAGGATATAGACTGGAAAAGGTCAGAAATGTGTTCCAAATGCCCATGCAGACCACGAATTAATAGAAATCCTCCTTAAATTTATATAATTATTCATCTGGTATAAACCCCGAGGAAAAAAATTCCTTAGGTTCGCTATAATACGTGCTTCGTCTTGTGACTGGACACAAAGACAACCTCTTCAAAGGTGCGGGGGATGGCTCTCGGTCTAGTATTCTGAGATTTGTTATGCAACTTTCCAAACCCTTCCTGATTTTACAAATTTTAATCATTATCTCTAGACTCTTATTCTTCTAGACTGAAAAATCTTGAGATCTTCACATAACTCCTTCACGTCTTGCTATGCCACTATGCCTGTCATGTAAAAGAGTGGTGAGATTTGTACGTGATAGTTACTGTGATATATAAGAGTAGGCTAACGTGATCACTACAGTTTAAAAACCAGTATTTGCCTGACTTGGTCAGCTGGTCTAGGAACAGACTTGGATCCCAGATTGCTACATCTTGTTTTGGGAGTCACCACTTCCAGGTCAAAGTCCTTGTTTACGAGAATACAACACAGATTCCTCCCAATTCCTCACAGAGTGATGATTACCACTTAAACACTTTCCTATCCACAGGTCAAGTCTTGTCGTCCTCAGCTATTTTTCTAATTGGAAAAAAAAAAGCCCTTAATTTTATTAGCAAAACTTTCTAGAGTACCATAAAAATGTAGAACCACTATGGTTCCAGCCCTGATCTGTGTCCGTCATTTTGCTAGTCGAAGAAATGCCAATTTATCTCTCCCTTTTGTTTCCTGTTATCCCTGCTCAATCTATATCCATGACAAAATTGCTCTATCCTCAACTTTTTTTTCCCCAATCTAATGACAATCTAGCTATTTGCTTGTATCTTCTTTTAATCCACTTTCGGGCTGGTGCTTAGGAAAGGCATATTAAAGGTCTAAACAAATGATGTTTACTGATTCTCCTTGGTTCACACACTTATTACATTCTCAGATCACATTCCCAAATTAGTAAGTCACAACTTCCCCTTAGAGAAGATACAGCATATTTATCCTAAAAGGTTGTTCTTGTATCTGTTCGATGATCTACCCTCTCTCTTAGCTTCACTCCATCTCTATCTGCCCTGCCAAAAGGAAGTGAAAAGCTGAACAATTATCTGGTGAATCTGATAGACACAGATGGCTATTATGGGTAAATCTGTCTCTCTAAATCTCTAAAGTTCCATATCGGGTTTGCTGAATTATATGGACAACTGCCTCTGCTCTCCATTTTACCTGCCTGGATAACATCTGCTTTGATAAGGCAAGTGAGGGAAGGGAGGAAAGAAAATAAACTGGAGGTAAGCTCCTGCAGGAAGAGAGTCTAAACAGGTTTCCTTGGTAGGAAGCATATAAAAACAGAAAAGCATGAGGAGATTCAGATCTATCAATTTAGCAACACATAAAAAAATTTATTAAAGATGTTTACAAGAGGGAAAGCCTCCTACGTATTATTAAATTTATTTATTTTATTTATTTTTGGCTGCTTTGGCTCTTTGTTACTGCGCGGCTTTCTCTAGTTGCGGCGAGCGGGGGCTACTCTTTGTTGTGGTGCACAGACTTCTCATTGCAGTGGCTTCTCTTGTTGTGGAGCACGGGCTCTAGGCATGTGGGCTTCAGTAGTTGTGGCACGCCTCAGCAGTTGTGGCTCGCAGGCTCAATAGTTGTGGCACATGGGCTTGGTTGCTCCGCGGCATGTGGGATCTTCCTGGGCCAGGGCTCGAAGTTGTGTCCCCTGCATTGGCAGGTGGATTCTTAACCACTGCACCACCAGGGAAGTCCTCCTATGTATTATTAACCCATTTTATTTATCTATTTTTTAATTTTTAAAAATTTTATTCATTTATTTTTGGCTGTGTTGGGTCTTTGTTGCTGGGCGCGGGCTTTCTCTAGTTGAGGCAAGCGGGGGTTACTCTTCATTGTGGTGCGTGGGCTTCTCACTGTGGTGGTTTCTCTTGTTGTGGAGCATGGGCTCTAGGCACATGGGCTTCAGTAGTTGTGGCATGCGGGCTCAGTAGTTGTGGCTCATGGGCTCAGTAGTTGTGGCTCGTGGGCTCTAGAGTGCAGGCTCAGTAGTTGTAGTGCACAGGCTTAGCTGCTCCGTGGCATGTGGGATCGTCCCAGAACAGGGCTCGAACCCATGTTTCCTGCATTGGCAGGCGGATTCTTCACCACTGCACCACCAGGGAAGTCCCTAACCTATTTTTACAATTAAAATTTTATATACTCTAAAATTACAAATTATGTTAGTTTTCTTTTATTACTGTAATTATAGATATTTAATAAAAGACCCCAGAAAGATAAGAATTTAAAGTTCATAGATGTTTTTCTCCATTTGTCTCTATATTTATTCAATGTTAATGATTTTTCAAATTGTATGCGGAAAGGAAAAAAGCTTAAGTCTTCATACCCTGAAACTTTAAATAAAAAATTCACTTTAACATGCCTTACTTGCTTGGTTCAGGATTTTAATTAATATAAGTTAATCTATTTTAAGTGGATATTCAAGGATCATTTATTTTTCTTTTATGTGACTGTAGCTGAAATATGGGTGAAGAGAAGGCTGAAGTAGATATGAGCCTATCTTTCCATTTCAGCTGCCACTCTCCACTCTCCAATATTCCATGGTTGTTTCTACAGGAAGATAATAAAGGAGCAATGAAATCCAACAGACCAAAGGATATAAATATGGGCAAAAATATAGAGAGATATTTGCTTCTGTCCATTAATGACTAAATGTAACAGGAACAGCATATACTGTTAACCACTGTTTTCAGACATTGGACAATAGGCAACATAAAACTTGATCTCTGACTCAAGGAAAACAAATGAAGCGAGCTCTATAATCTCTGTAGCCAACTGCCCGGTGATGGTTTCCAGACTGAAACACTGAGAGAAGAAACAGTAAGAGGTAAACACAGGCGTGTGGGTGTGGTAGGGAAGGGTCTGTCTAGGCAGCTAGAACTTGCAGGGCTATGTATTGCAAAGAAATGATAACAGCAGAGGTTTCGCTATAGTCTTCCGCTGTGTATTAACCTGCACGTGCATGAGGTGAAATGCATGAGGTCAGAGAAGCAATGACTATGAAGCAGTAGGTTGAATCATTTCTTGAGCTCACATAAGGCTGAAAATAGTTTATATTTCCACCATCCAGAGAGGACAGGCCTCCCAAAACATGGACCACATGGTACAGTCCTAAGAAGGGTCAAGCCATAGTCGTGAGGCTAAATTATTCCCAGAAAAAAGGTTCCCTTGAATTTGTCATAACAAAACATAAAAGGAAGCCTTGAAAAATGAAAATAATCTGCAAGTAACTTAAATGCACCTCAAAATAAAGAACAACAGTCTTCACAGGAATACAATGAAATCTAGTACTCAACCATGTAAAATTTATAATCTCTGGCATCCAATTAAAAATCACCACCAGGCATGAAAAGAAGTAGGACAATATTACCCATATTCAAGAGAGAAATTAATCAATAGAAACAGACACAGTAATGAGAGAGAATGAAATTAAACAAGAACTTAAAAATATTGTAGATGTCACAACTATGTACAAAGATATAAAGTAAAATTTGAACATGATTAGGAAATAATAAAGTAATAAAAATACACAAATGGAAATTGTAGACAGGAAAAACTATATTTAAATTTAAAAATACACTATACAAAGGGCTTCCCTGGTGGCGCAGTGGTTGAGAGTCCGCCTGCCGATGCAGGGGACGCGGGTTCGTGCCCCAGTCCGGGAAGATCCCACATGCGGAGCGGCTAGGCCCGTGAGCCATGGCCGCTGAGCCTGCACGTCCGGAGCCTGTGCTCCGCAACGGGAGAGGCCACAACAGTGAGAGGCCCGCGTACCGCAAAAAAAAAAAAAAAAAAAAAAAAAAAAAAAAAAAAATACACTATACAGAATTAATAGCAGATTAGGAGAGCTATTAGATGTAGCAGGAAGAAAGTTCAGTGAATTTTTAAACATTACAAAATAAATTATCTAAAATAAAACACATAGAAAAAAAAGACTTAAAGAAATAGACCATCAGTGACCTGGATGTCAATATGAAATGGTCTAAATATGTATAACTGGAGCCCCTGAAGGAAAGAAAAGAGAGAAAGGGGGAAAATTATGTGAAGTAATAACCGGAAACGTACATATCTGATAAAAAACTATAAACCCCAAATCCAAGAGACTCAATGAAGCTCAACCAGAACCAACATAGAGAAAATGACATTTAGGCTCATCATAATCAAACTACTGCATATCAGTGATAAAGACAAAAATCTTAAAAGCAACTGAGAAAAAAGATACTTTACAGAACAAAGATAAAACTGACAGTAGAACTGATGTCAGAAACTACATAAGCCAGAAGAGCATGAAATAATGTCTTTAAAGTCTTGAGAGGGAAAGAAACAAAACAAAACCTGTCAGCCTTTTAAAAATTAATTCTAATTAATCAACTTTTCAACTAATTTAATAACCAAGAAAAAAATATATGCTTTTCAAACTAACAAAAGCTGAGAGAATTCATTGACAGAGAATGTTTAGTGTCAGATATTAAGGGAAGTTTCACAAGCAGATGAAAAATAGGTATCAGGTAGAAATCTGGATGTCTACAATAGAATGAAGAATGCAAGAAATGGTAAGTATATGCTATATAAAGTATATTTTTCTTATTTTTTAATCTCTTTAGGAGATAATTCACTGAAGCCAATATAAAAATATATTGCAAGCTTTCTAACATACGTAGAAGTAAAATATACAATAGCATAAAAGGTGAGAGGGGTTATAAGAAAGTAATCTATAATGTAGATAGATACATTCCAGATAGACTGTGCTAAGGTAAAGATGTAGTTAAATTACATTTAAGCATTAGTTCAATCACTAAAACAAACCAACAAAACCCCCCAAAACCAAAAAACCCACTAAAACCCAAAGATGTATAGCTAATAAGGTGCAAGTGGAGATAAAGTGGAATCATAAAAAATTCTCAGTTCAAAAGAAGGCAGAAACAGCCCCAGAGAGCAGGGGGACACAGGCTCCATGGGGACGGCTCGTAGAGAAAACATTTAAAAGAAATTGTCCGTGACCTGATGCATTTGATTATGTGGAAAATAATATTGAGAGGGGCCTTACAATTTTGTTGGAGAATTTGGAATCAATGAGCAGCACATAGGAGCCTAAGATAATTGGGAGAAAATGTCATTACTAATGCTAGAAAAAATTCTAAGCTGTACAAGAAAGGAACTGGAATCATATTACACTCTAAGTAGTATAATTAGTTCATCAGTGAACAGTATTTACATAATCATAAGGGTATAAACCAGGGCTTCCCTGGTGGCGCAGTGGTTGAGAGTCCGCCTGCCGATGCAGGGGACACGGGTTCGTGCCCCAGTCTGGGAAGATCCCACGTGCTGCGGAGCGGCTGGGCCCGTGAGCCATGGCCGCTGAGCCTGCGCGTCCGGAGCCTGTGCTCCGCAACGGGAGAGGCCACGACAGTGAGAGGCCCACATACCGCAAAAAAAAAAAAAAAAAAAAAAAAAAGGTATAAACCATACATATTAAGTTAACCAAAATCTCTAATACAATTTTTTGGAAGAAATAAGGGAAGAAGAATGGGTCAAGAATGCAAATTCATAATCTCCCATGACAGAAAGTCAACAGACAAGTTTACATTTTCAAAAACTCAAGAAATGGCAGTGTAGGTTTATCATTTCACAATATGGAGGTGCAAGGTGGAAAGAAATAGCTGAGAGACTAGAAACTAGCTGTAGGCTGTAGGGCCCAAGGCTGTAAGGATTGGAGCAGAGAAACCTGTTTTTATTACAAGTCTTTGAGAATTGTTTAACTTTTAAAAATAGATTAAAAATAAAAATTAAATTACCAGTGCAAAAACAAAATCCAAAAAACAGAAGAAGGCAGAAAAAGAGGCAAACATATAGAGAACAGATGGGACAAATAAAATACAGAGTAAGATGGTAGATCTAAACCCAACCATGTAGATTATATTAAATGGCCTAAATATCCCAATTAATAGGCTGAGATTGTCAGATTTGGTTTTTTAAAAATCAAGACCCAATTATATGCTGTTTATTAGAAATCTGCTTTATTTTATTTTTTTACCATTACAAGGGTTTAATAAGATGTAATACACATAATACATGTGAATGCAAATAGCACATTGCCCGGCAGCCAGTGAAGTGTTAGTAAATATGGTTGCCATGTGTCTGGTTTTAAACCAGAGAGTCCAGTATTTGAGTTGTCTTTCTGAGAAATAGATTAAGAAAAGACCAGACATATAAATGTAAATATGAGTAAGTGCTAGTATTACTACCATGACATGTCTTATGCATGAATAGTGGAGCTTCCTCTCACTAGGACAGTTTGCCACGAGGAATGATGGAGAGCACACTCCGCAAGACATGCTTCAAGCGCCACGACGTGGGAGAGCCCAGCACACACTCTGCCAAGTACCAAGTTCCATTGCCATTGCGAGCCAGGTGCGAGAGGAGGGCCCTGCAGTTTTTCTCAATATTTCCTTTTACAGGTACAATTCCTGTGTTTTATCTCATCTCCTCGGGGTCCTTCTCAGTAAGAGATATTTGGCAGTTTCTTTTTTTCATTTTTTTAATTTAACATCTTTATTGGAGTATAATTGCTTTACAATGGTGTGTTAGTTTCTGCTGTATAACAAAGTGAATCAGCTATACTATACATATATCACCATATCTCCTCCCTCTTGCGTCTCCCTCCCACCCTCCCTATCCCACCCCTCTAGGTGGTCACAAAGCACTGAGCTGACCTCCCTGTGCAATGCGGCTGCTTCCCACTAGCTATCTATTTTACATTTGGTAGTGTATATACGCCCTTGCTACTCTCCCACTTTGTCCTAGCTTACCCTTCCCCCTCCCCGTGTCCTCAAGTCCATTCTCTACATTTGTGTCTTTATTCCTGTCCTGCCCCTAGGTCCATCAGAACCATTTTTTTTTTCAGATTCCATATATATGTGTTAGCATACGGTATTTGTTTTTCTCTTTCTGACTTACTTCACTCTGTTTGACAGACTCTAGGTCTATCCACCTCACTACAAATAATTCAATTTCGTTTCTTTTCATGGTTGAGTAATATGCCATTGTATATATGTGTCACATCTTCTTTATCCATTCATGTGTCGATGGACACTTAGGTTGCTTCCATGTCATGGCTATTGTAAATGGTGCTGCAATGAACATTGTAGTACATGTCTCTTTTTGAATTATGGTTTTCTCAGGGTATATGCCCAGTAGTGGGACTGCTGAGTCATATGGTAGTTCTGTTTTTAGTTTTTTAAGGAACCTCCATACTGTTCTCCATACTGGCTATATCAATTTACATTCCCACCAACAGTGCAAGAGGGTTCCCTTTTCTCCACACCCTCTCCAGCATTTACTGTTGGTATATTTTTTGATGATGGCCATTCTGACCAGTGTGAAGTGATACCTCACTGTAGTTTTGAAGAAATGTGCTTTAAATACATTCATGGATCAGAATATTCAATATTATTCAGATGTCAATTCTCTCTGAATTGATCTATTGATCTAGATTCAATGGACTCCTAATCAAAGCACTATCAGGCTTTTTATAGACATTGAGAAACTGATTCTAAAATTATTTAGAAATGCAAACATTTTTTAAAAAAGTAAAACACCATCTGAAGACTGACAGTCTGCACTACCTGAATTCTATTTGGCTACAGTAATCAAGAGAATGTGGTATTGGGTAACGATTTGCATATAGATCAATGCAACAGAACACGTTCCAGAAACAGACTCACAAATATATTGTCAATTGTTTCCTGACAAAGATGACAAGGTAATTTAATAAGGGAAAAGATAGTGCTTCAACAAAGGATACTGGAAACACAGAATATTCATACGAGGAAAAATGAACCTCACCTCTTTCCTTATACTATACACAAAAATTAATGCATAGACTGAAACGTAAGCAAAAACCATAAAAATTCTAAAAGAAAACAAAGGAGAACATCTCTGTGACCTTGGATTAGATAGCAATTTCTTAAACAGAGTCAAAAATATGAATCATAAAATTAAAAAAAAATAGTTAAACTTGATCAAAATAAAAAACTTTCTCTTCAAAAGTATTGTTAAGAAAATTAAAAGGCAAGCAACAGGCTGGAAGAATATGGTGAAGTTATTTCTAATAAGGGATTTGGATACAGAATAAAAAGACCTCTAATGCAATAATAAGGACAAGCAACTCTACCAAATTGAGGAAAAAATTTGAATGCATATGTCACCAAAGATACATGGATGGCAAATAAACACAGGAAAAGATGCTCAACATCATCAGACATTAGGGGGATGCAAATTAAAACCACAATGAGATATCACTATACTCCCCTAAAAATGGCTAAAATTAAAAAGACTAAGAATATTAAATGTTGGTGAAAATGTGGAACAAGCTGAATTCTCATACACTGTCGGTAGGGATACAGAATGGTAAAACTACTTTGGAAAACAGTTTGGCAATTTCTTCTAAAGTTAAACATACACTCATGATGTGACCCCACAATAATACTGTTACCCAAAAGAAAAGAATATATATCCACCCGAAGACTCATATATACAAATATATATGGCGGCTTTATGCATAATAGCCCAAATTGGAAATAACTGAAATGTCCATAAGCTAGTGAATGGATAAATAAATGTGGTACATCCATGCAGTGAAATGCTTATCAGCAATAAAGCACGTGCACGCGCACACACACACACACACACACACACACACACACACACGAGGATACAGATAACAACACGGATGGTTCTTAAAACCATTAGGCTAATTAAAAGAGGCCAAATGCCAAATACTATATACTATATGATTAGTTCCATTTACATAAAATTCTAGAAAAGGCAAAACTATAGTGATACGAAGCAGATCAGTGGTTACCTGGGACCAGTGGTGTTGAGAGAAGTTCAGATGTAAAGAGGCATGATGGAATGTTTTGGGGTGATTAAAATGTCATATATCTTGATTGTGGTAGTGGTTATACAAGCACATGCATTAGTCACAGCTCACTGACCTGGACACTTGGAATGGGTAAATTGTGTTGTATATAAATTACAACTGAATATACCTGATTTTAAATATTATGCGCCCAACCTGCCAATAAAGATTTATTGAAATCCGAAAGTATAAGCAATCCTGGTTGAACATGGCTGAACAGAGGAACTGGGCTTTTGCCATGTAAATCTTGAATAACCTTTAGAGGCATGAGAAAGTGATGTTGATGAGGGAGGGTCTTCAGGAGTCACTAGGAAGCAACACGGGAGCTAGTCCTTAATCCCAGATCCAGGCAGCACACACAAGGCTTTGTGTACTCCTTCATCTTTTCAACCATCTTGGGAAGTAGCTACTATTATCCCCATTTGGTAGAAGAGGAAGCAAAGCTCTGAGAAGTGAAGATGGTGATTGGATGGAGTGCAAGTCCAACTCCAAAGCTCATGTTCCCTCTACTCATCAACCTGCCTCCCAGGAGAGTTGGGGACCCCCAGTATCAGAGAACCTGCCAGGGACTCTGTAGCCCAGCACTTCTCCAGCTTGGGGCGTGGTGCCTAGACCCCTGGCTTCCCTGGCTGTGTGTCCCAGATTCCTTTGCAGCAAGGGTCCTTAAGGAACAGAGCCACTAAATCACGACTGCACCAGCAGCCTAGGCGTGCTCTGTGCTGATGCACTTGACCTTCATCACACCTCCTATTTCTGCAGCATAACAACATTTGCTGACCGCTTACTACAGGGCAAGCACTTTGCTTGCATCGGGTTACTATGCAATATGCAATGGACACATTTTACATATGAGGAAACTGAGGCTTAAGGAGGTTAACAGAGTTGCCCATGGTCATACAGCTACAAGTAGGAAAGCCAGGGTTTGGACCAAGGTCTGTATAAGCCACAAAGCCTGCATGCTTGATGACGACGTGATTCCAGTACTGTCTTCTGTATTCGGTTTACTGGGCACTCTGAATCAGTGAGGATGCTTTTGGAGGAAAGTAACGCATTAAACAGTAAGTATGTATTAGCTCACAGTCCAGAATTAGCGCTAGCTTCAGGGCTGCCTTAATCTAGGCCCTTTGCTTCCCTTTCCCTGTGGTTCTCTTGACTGTGCTGCTTCTGCGTCTCAGCTTTATCTTCATGTTGGTAGGAGTTGGCTGGAACAGCCCCATAGAGGGCAGCTCTACACTCCCAAGACTAGAGGGAAAGATTCATGTGATTCTCTCCGAACCTCCAAACACCCTGTCCCCTGACAATGAGTCAGATGAGGTCACAAGCTCACTCTTGGACCAATCCATGTCACTGGGAGGATGCCACTCAGTGAGTGACTCAGACCTGGGTTCTAATTACTGGCAAGGATGGTTACCACGACTGTCCTAATCACCTGGTACCCCTGCAGACAAATACTGGGGCACCAACCATAACACTTGCTCCATTCTTTCTTAGTCGTTATTTCAATGGAATTGTACAGCAACGCTATGTATCAGTGATCACTTCCATTTTACAGGTGAGAAAACAAATGCACAGGGAACAGATGTCTCTCGGGGACATGAGTAGATATGCAGCAGCCAGGATTCAAAGTCAGGGCTTCTAACTCCAAGTCCAGAGCCCTTTCTACTACTTGGCAACTATTATGACCTTAACCCATGCTTCCGCTTCAGACCAAATTCTAAGATGCTGCTGAGAATATATTATCTTCTAGGGTCTCTCTTCTGGTATTTATCATCATTTTTTCCTAATTCAATAACCATTTCATTATGGACTCCAGTGAGCCATTTATAACCAAGTCAGGAGGCTTTTTTTAAAAGCACTTCCGTTCTAATGAGGTTTTATAGCTATCATTTAAAATGGTCTGATGTACCTTAAAACCTATTTAGTGTGATGTAACTTTCTTCTCTTTCCTCTTCAATCCCACATTTTCAATAAGCTCATGTTCAAAAATACTGTCCTTTTCAGATTCTTTATTCACATCTACCTTCAGTATGCTATCAAACTGTACCCCCAGGCCTTCTGTTCTCACCACCTGTATTCATTCTCCATAATGGACCTAATGAGGAGTTGCTGGCCTTTGGGCTTTTAAAGCAAGAGGGTCATAAAGATAGCATCTTTTTCCTTAAAAAGATGTGTAAGAGAAATGACATGGGATAAAACCCTCAAATATCTGCTTAGCTACACAGGGCAGTGTTTCATCTAGAGTACCAACAGGAATGGAAATAGACAACTGGCCCCCATATGACTATGGCTTTGGTACCTAACAGAGCCCCAGACGCTGGTATAAAGGAGTCCCTGGCACTTGGGGCCCAGCTTACATTTAGAATGTGCAGCCATGAACTTCACCTCCTTTGACTTTCCCAACAATCATGAGCTGAGTTGGGGAAGACAGAAACCAGTACATCCAGTCTACCGATATGGAAACCAAGACAAAGATTCGCTTAATTAATAAAGGACAAAATTGTAACTGAAACTTAAGTATCCTGGTTCCAGGTTCAGTGCCATTTATGCTGCATTATTTTGATTCTTGAAAAGTTAACGAAGTTGTGTAAAAAATGTGAAGGCTCAGGAATTAGTTTAGTACCGCTGACCCTGGATTTTAAGTGTGAATCTTATACATATTTTGCCTTTTCTGTGGTGTTCAGGAGAAGTAAACAAGACTTGACAGAAAATCTGATGAGTAGCAGCAACCATTCAGACCCAAGGCCAATATACAAAAATTCAAAAGATGTTATCAGGAATATACGTTGGCACCATCTAAGGGCACCTGTCATAATGTGGCCTTCCAGCAGAAAGATATTATCATCGCACGTCGAATAATACTGAACGTGCTGTTGATTCTTTAGAAACTGTGTACCTCCTGAAGATAAGAAGAAGGAGGTAAAAGAGGCATCAAAGAAGGGTCTCATTTTTCTAAATGTGAAGACTTGGGAGTACAGTCACGGAAGGGCTCCTAAAATAAGGAGCCAAGTGAGAGCACTGGGGAAAAATCATCATAGGAAAGTAACAGTAACCATAGGAAGTAACCATAGTAACCATAGGACCATAGGAAGTAACCATAGGAAGTAACCATAGGAAGTAACCATAGTAACCATAGGAAGTAACCATAGGAAGTAACCATAGTAACATAGGAAGTAACCATAGTAACCATAGGATGTAACCATAGTAACCATAGCAAGTAACCATAAGAGGTAACCATAGTAACAATAGGAAGTAACCATAGTAACCATAGGAAGTAACCATAGGAAGGAGGAGGTGGAGAAGCCTAATGGAATCATGATGGTGGAGGCCATACTGGAAATATCTAGAGCTCAGGTGGGAGATTTTGGTTGTAAACAGAGTTGCTGGAGAAAAGGGAAGGAAAGCTATGACAGACATCATTGTTGAAGGAGGGATTAAGGCGGAAGCCAAAGGCAGCTGAGAGAACTCAGGATGGAAAGGATGAAAATGTCTCTGGCGAGCACAAGCAAGTCAGGAGACACTCAGAGATCCCTCCGGGCCCTCCCTTTCCCCATCTGACGGGGGAAGAGTCAGGGATGGAACAGAATGAGAAGAGCAACACAGAAGCTGAGGGGGTCTCTCTGTGGGGTCCTGAGGGTTGCAGCCAGAGGGAACATGCAAAGCTTCAAAGGTTCTTGCCAGCTAGATCTGCTTCAGTGTGCAGGGGAAGGAGAAGCTTCTGTCTGAACAACACAGCTCAACCCATCTGTTTCTGCAGAATTCATCTTAGCTTCTATCCATATGCCTGCAGAATATCACCCTGGAAGTGGAACCTATTATCCTTGTAAATACAAATTCACTAATGGGTGTGGCTTACTGTGAAGCAAGGCACCTGCCCCATTGCCTCTGCCTGTTGCTACTCCGAAGCTTCTGTCATCCTGGGACACTTCTCTCAACTCAGCGAGCTTCCCATGCTTGATGCGCAGACTGTCCGGCGTCAGGGATCCCCGTGCAGTGAAGGAAGCGGAAGGGCGTCTGTGGACGTCACTCTTAGGTGTTGCTTTCTCCTACAGAGGTTAGTGCACAATGGGAATTTCTCCGTGCAGAGTGGATTGTCTTTCTGCCTGGCAGTTTCATTACAACATTCCATACAAGTTATATCTGTAAATGATGACCTGGCACAAATTCAGCACAGCAGCCCACCTATTGTGGAGTCCTGGACAGGCTAGTTTGGGTGAAAGAAGGCCATTTAACCCGGGTCCCCTAGCAGCCCAGTCTTCTTGCAGGGCAGAGCCACATGCAAATTGTAAGGCCCATTAATTGTCATCCATGATTCTGGCCACTCAGCAGAATCACCTACATGGGAAGCAACTCCCCCTGACTTCAGCAGGAGCGTCTCATGAACCTGTGAAGCCATTGTTTTTGGCCTGCAAGGAGGTTTGCTCTAAAACACAAATTCTCTTTAATAGGGAGCCATTACTGTGTAATGAATGAACATGCCATGAGCTGGCATGCAGAGCCCTCGGGCCCTGGCCTCATGCACAGGTCTCTGGAATCTTCACTCCTACTGGGGAGAGGTGAGCACACCTGCAGAGGGCACACAGCTCCGTGAAGTTCACTTCTTACAGATGTGTGAATGAGCTCTGCTTTCAGATCCAGTTGAAGTCCAACTATCTTGCTTTGTTTGCTCACATGAAACTGGACTGCTCAACCAGAAGGTTTTTAACAACTGGGGTTTCAGCAGACCTGCCCACCCCACCGTTTTACATCAATGCTGATGACATGTGCTGCCTGGTGTTCGGATCCTGGTGTCTGCAGTTTCCCCGCCCCTGCCCAGCTTCTAGGATGCTAAGTTTTCAGCTCTGTTTTCCTTGGCCTGGATAAAGCAAACTGAAATCTTTAGCCACCTGGACAGATGACAGCAGTTCGACATCCTCTAATGAGCTGATAGTCTAATCATCCTGTGAAAATTGAATTACATGTAATTTCATTAGAACTAAGAGGGTGTGTGTGTGTGTGTGTGTGTGTGTGTTATAAGGAATTGGCTCATGTAATCATGGAGGCTGGCAAGTCCCAAGATCTTCAGGGTGACTCAACAAGCTGGAGTCCCAGGACAGCCCAAGGCTTAGTTCTAGTCTGAGTCCTGAGGCCTGAGAACCAGGAGAACTGATAGTGTAGTTCCGGTCTGAAGGTCGGCCGGCTCGAGACCCAGGAAAAGTCACCAGTTCAGTGCTAGTCTGAAGGCAGGATGGCTGACCTCCCAGCTCAGAGGCAGTCAGGCAGGAAGAAGAATTCTCTTCTTTGGGGGAGAGTCAGGCTTTTTGTTCTATTTGGACCTTCAACTAATTGGAAGAAGCCCACTGCCTTTATGAGGGCAATCTGCTTTATTCAGTTTGCTGATCTATATGTTAATCTTATCCAGAAACACCCTCACAGAAATATCTAGAATAATGTTTGATTAAAGATCGGGGCACCCTGTGGCCCAGTCAAGTTGCCACATAAAATTACCCATCACAGGAGTTTAGGAGTCATTGTTTGTGACACACAGCAATGATTAAAGAGCCGAAATGGTGGGGGGGGATTTTCTAACTAAAACATAATTTTTATGCCCCCTTCAAAGAAACACATGCAAGACGGCCTGTTGAAATGAGCTCAGTGGAAACCTTCCTGCTAATTCCGCCTCCTCACCTCCACTCCCACCTCACAGCTTTAAGAGACACCGTTATTTACTTAGGAATGAATTCATTGTTTTAAACCTATCCTCCCCGTGTTTTTCTGATGCAGACTCCTCACATCTTGTGGAAATAAACTGAGAATAATTCTCTCTTCTTCCTGGATGAGGCAAATGAAGCACAGGGGGAAGAAACAGCTTGTCCAGCAAGCTGATATTTGGAAAACAAATGTAGCTGCATTTTAAGAACTCAGGATTGTGGTTTTTCGCCTTTTTTCTATGAGTATGCTGGAACTTCCACAGGTAGAAAATGATGGCTATCTTAGTTATTAAGGAGCTGGCTCAGATACAGACAGCAAGCGCAGGGTCTGAGGGGATATTATTTTTAAAGGGGGGAACTTCAAGGGCTGCCCCCTCAGCAAGGCAGCTCACTTTTCGGGAGACGTGGGGCTGACCTGTGATACCAGAAGGTTCTGTGGCAATTGGGTAGCATGCTGGCCACTGCTGCAGTCCATCCACCTTCCTGGGGCCTTACTACTTGAGTGTGCCTCTGTTGAACTTCCAGTTGCCAGTAACTGCACCTTTTTGCCCGAAGCTAACAGGCCCAGAAGCAGCCGTCGACTTATCAGTGATGGAAGGTGGTGATGAATATCCAGGTCCCTCACTCCTCAGATGGGAAGACTCTCAGACTTGGGTTCTATACCCTAGAGTTTCTCTGAGATGAAACTTCTGTCACACACACACTCAGGGCCCGTAGCATGTACGTGTGACCTGTATGGTCACACATACATGCTTGTACTCTGCTGTCGCCATCTTGAAATTCTTAATAACTTTTGAACAAGGGGCCCGGATTTTATTTTGCACTGGGCCATGAGAATTATGCAGCCAGTTCTGGTGGTAGTTGGCAGAACACACCTATCACTGGCCGGCTTCCCTTCTCTGTCTGACTTCTCCTCTTGGTCTCTCCTGTACTTCCTGATAATTTACTTGTCCTTGAATCCTTTTCACAGGGTCTACTTCTGGGAGACGCAAACTACACTGTTGCAAATGTCATGACAATCCTGAAGAATACGGTAAAGAATTAATGAAAGCCATCCTCCTATTTTATTAAAATAAAACAATAATGCATGTGGGTTTAATCGACACTAAAGATAAAATCACAGTTATATCATCTGTCAATGCCATAACATATTGTAATATCTAAGAGGTTTTATTAGGAAGTAATCCCCAGCTAAGCTTCCCAACATCTCTGCATCCCAGACCAAGTGCCCAGGTGAACCCAACATGCAAATATCTCCCCGAAGAAGCAGGGTAATAAACAGCAGCGGAGTTGACATTTAAACAATAGCTCTGCATGCCGTCTGTTTTAAAGAAATTATTTGTCTTTGCCAACATGTCAAGAAAAATAAGTTCACATAATTTAGGAGCTACTAAGGCATGTAAGTCCTTGATTATTTTTTTTTTTTTTTTTTTTTTTTTTTTTGTGGTACGCGGGCCTCTCACTGTTGTGGCCTCTCCCGTTGCGGAGCACAGGCTCCGGATGCGCAGGCTCAGCAGCCATGGCTCACGGGCCCAGCCGCTCCGCGGCATATGGGATCCTCCCAGACCGGGGCACGAACCCGTATCCCCTGCATCGGCAGGCGGACTCTCAACCACTGCGCCACCAGGGAGGCCCAGTCCTTGATTATTTACAACGACAGGATTATCTATAGCCATCACATTTCTTTACCAACAAGATTTTTTAAAAAACGGGTCAGAGAAATTGACCTTTTTGTAGAGTCCAGTAATGAGACAAGATATTAGAGTAATCCAATCTCAAGCCAAAGTTTAAGGAAAAGATGTAAACAAGGATCCTGGCTCAGAATCAGATCAGCTCATCAAATCGAGCCCATGTATTCTCAATGTTTATGTCCCTAGGGTCCGGCACAGTGCCTGGAATGGAGTCGATGCCTAATAAATATTTAGTAAGTGACTGAACTTGGGTATGGCTGTGCCTTGAGGTTTGAGTACCAGGAAAGGAAACGGACTCACCCCTACCTAGGAAGAAGCTGTAAGTTTTCCCCTTAGTCCTTTCTTACAGACTGGAATTTACCAAATGGGTGTAACACGAGTGCAGAGAACCGTGTGGGAGGGAGAGAATGGAAGGCAGTGGGTCTGCAGCAGTGCGGGTGGGATGCTGCACGTGCTGGCAGCTGGGTTCGGGTCCATTCGCAGTAGGTGAGGGATGCAATATTTGAGAATGGGCTGGAGAACTAGAAGGCCGCCTTAGGCCTTTCTCTCCATGCGTGAGACTTATGGCCAGGAGCTTCTAAGACCAAATCCATCTATCCGTAAGGCATGTTGGTCTTCAACAGGAATCCTGTCGTCCCCTTGCCGTGGATTATGGACCTAAAACCTCACTGTGCTTCACTTTCCTCATCAGTCAGAAAGATGACATCGAGGTTACCTGCAATTTGCGTCAGTGGACTGAGATGCTGACTCCGCTTCGCTCACCTTTCCCTGGTACACAAGCTTTTGTGCAGTTTGATTGTTAAATGCAGCTGTCTCCAGAAAGGTAAAGCTTTTTAGGCTGCTCAATGGATAAATGATCAGGACAAAAGAGGTTATAGAAACATTTTATTTGGAAACATTTTAAAATTCAAGATTTTGTCCTGACCAATTTCTGAACATGATGTTTCTTTCTGCTTAAGTTATATCAAAATATTTTTATGTGGTTTATAGCAGCACTATTTACAACAGCCAAGATACAGAAGCAACCTAAGTGTCCATCAGCAGATGAATGGATAAAGAAGATGTATAATGTAATGCTACTCGGCCATAAAAAGGATGATATCTTGCCATCTGCGACAACATGGATGGACCCGGAGGGTGTTAGGTTTAGTGAAGTAAGTCAGATGGAGAAAGACAAGTACTGTATGTTTTCACTTATATGTGTAATCCAAATAATATCAATGAAACAAACGAATGACTGTAACAAAACAGAAACAGACCAACAGATACAGAGAACAAACTAGTGGTTACCCGTGGAGAGAGGGGTGGGAGGAGGTACAAGATAGGGGTAGGGGATTAAGAGGTATGAACTACTAGGTATAAAATAAACGAGATACAAGGATGTAATGTACACCACAGGGTGTATAACCAATATTTTATAACAACTTCATATGGAGTATAATCTATAAAAATAGTGAATCACTAGGTTGTACACTTAAAACTAATATAACATTCTAAATCAACTATACTTCAATGAAAAAAATATTTTTCTGTGAAAATTCCTTTTTCCCCTCTTGCGTACGACCTTTCTAGACCAAAAAAAAAAAAAAAAAAAAAAAAGCCTGGGTGAGCATTTAGGAATGAAAAAGATGTAAAGTTTTGATTACTGACTGAAACACAGTGATTTTGTGTCAATGGGAGAAATCAAAGCCCTGGCACCTGGGGAGGCATGGGATGGTAGACGTGGAAAAGGAATTAATCATCTCTGTTTTTCAGAACTGTTCCTGGAAGCTTTCCCCTCTTCCTGAATGAAAGGTCCTCCTGCTACCTCTCCAGGATGCTGAGGGCCTTGAATTCAAACTGATGGCTGAGCCCAAGATCACCCCTGACAGCACCAACTATGAAAGGGCGAAGGTGGCCCAGCTCCTGTGCTTTCCACACAGAACACTTACGAATGTCACCCACACCCATGTCACTGATGGGCTGATGTCACGGATGAGCAGAGCTGTTTGGAACTGGCTGCAATGCCTCTGAAACCAGAGACGGAACTGAGTTCTTCTAGGCCAGACTGGGGATCCTAGGGATGGAAACCCTGTCGGGGGAAGCCACCTTGGGGGCCTGCTAACCTGTACCATCTGACTAACAAATACCCTGTTGGAGGGCCTTAATGATAGTAGACACTTTGTTTCCAGAAGCACCAAGTACTGTGCACGGGAATGCCCTTCCTGTGTGCCTTATCAGCGACTGTCATGCCTGCCTCAGCCCTGGGCAGAGGCATTCACGTCAAATTCAACTTAGTTCAGAGGTCCCAAAGGGAAGAGCTCAAGTCAACACTGCAGTTTGGTCTCACCCTGCTGTATGGAGTCCTGCAGATAATTTTGCCATAACGATGCTTTGGACAGGGCCAAGGTGATGGATTGTGTAGGGAAGAGTTTTCACAGTGGGCCTGAGAGTGCTGACGCTTAGAAAGGCCCTCTTGCAAGGTGGGGCCCTTTACTGGCACCTGGGAACCTGAATTTTGAGAGGGTTCCCACCACCTTAACTGGTAAGAGTTACTACGCCTGAACAGTTTGTGCAAACAGCAAGTGTGGTTTATGCTGCACAGTGGCTTCCCTTCTGGGGAACTGGGAATTTTGAAGGCGTGAGGCAAGATGGGGGCTGTAAAAATCCTGGGCTCTGAGCCGCTCACGAGCTCCGGTAGTTAGCATTTCACATGTGCTGTCATCGCTTGTCACTGGGGGAGTTTAGCGTGTCCTATGTGACTTTCCTGGAAGAGGACCCTGGGCCCAGTTACCTCCCGATGCGGCCCCACGGGCCATCTCCCTTTGCTGGTTTTGCTGTGTAACCTTTCATTGCGATAACTCACAGCTATGAGTACAACTAGAAAAAAGAAAGAAAGAAAGGAAGGAGGGCAGGAAGGGAGGGAGGAAGGAAAGAAAGCTAGCTGATATCCATACTATCTACACTTTATCCATATCCTTCTTAATAACAACAAAGAAGGCCAAACATGGAGCTCTTGCTAACTCCCGGCATGGTGTCAAGCACTCGTCTGCAGAATACTCAAACCTCTCAAAAAAAAAAACAAAAACCTCAAACCTCTCAACAATATTTCAAAGTAGGTCTTGTTATCTCCATTTGGCACACGAGGGAAGGAGAGAGAGAGAGGTTCAGGAACTTGCTCCAGGTCAGAGCATCTGTTAGGTGGCAAAGGGGGAACGGGAAGTCGGCTTATGTGACTGCAAACCCCAGGCGGGGAGACTCTGTTGAGGCGATCAATGAAGCACTCTCAGAAATGCAAAACTCTAGGCAAATGCACGGTGGTGACACTGCCGTTATGAACGGGGTCCAAGTCCTGCCCAGAAATCCCTGGATAAGCTTTGCAACTTTTCGAGTTTACTCAGGTCCTGGGATTGAAACCCCTGTCTTCCCACAGATTCACAGGAGCTGGGAACTGGACATGGAAGCGTATTTGCAAGTTCAGATACACCCTCCTCCCTCAAAGAGTGTTAGAACTCTGGGCCAGAAAAAAACATAAGAGAGCATCTGGAATACGTCCGTCATCTGATAACTGAGGAAACAGAGAGATGCAGCAGTTTGCACTAAGCTGTAGAATGGACTCTGGGCCCCACCCCATTCGTCTCCTTAGTGCACTGCTTCCCCCTTATCATATTTCTCTCTCTTTTTTTTTTTTTTTGCAGTACGCGGGCCTCTCACTGTTGCAGCCTCGCCCGTTGCGGAGCACAGGCTCCGGACGCACAGGCTCAGCGGCCATGGCTCACGGGCCCAGCCGCTCCACGGCATGTGGGATCTTCCCGGATCGGGGCACGAACCCGTGTCCCCTGCACGGGCAGGCGGACTCCCAACCACTGCGCCACCAGAGAAGCCCCATGTTTCTCTTTTTAAAAGTGGATTCAATCGTAACCCAGCATACGAGAGGTACTTTCATTTTTAAAAGTATGAATTACACAGGAAAGAGACCTGTTTGAAAGGAGAATTATGCACACATACTTTTGACATCCTGGAAACATTCTGATGACTGGGTCAGTGGCGAAGGGAAATGCAATCCACTCATTTGAAAGCAGGGCAGCCATTGCCCCCTCCAAATGTGTTCTCATACACACAGGATTCCCTCCGAGCAGGCTCTGAAGGCAAAGCACACCGCTGAGTTGCAAATGGGCAGAAAGTCACCTTAAAGCATATTTCCCCTCCTTCTGGGAGTTGACACAATCGAGTTACAGGCAGAGACTGTTTATCACATTGGCATGAAAGTCTCTCTTCAAATTCCTCTTGCTTTTGTAATCAAACAATAACATCTCCAGAGTATAGGTTTTAGCTACATAGGAAACATATTGGAAATTGATTCAATGTTCCTGGCTTGGCTGTGACCATGTTTCATAACCTGGTAACCTCTCCGCTTATTCTTCCCCTTTCCTGAAAAGCTTTTAGCGGCACCAGGGTGGCAAAGCAGAGATAAAGCAAACATCATCCTTTTATCTGATCCTGCACAAAATGGGAGGAGCAGGCACTGTACCGCTGATAAGAAGATTTGCTCAACGACTCTTCTGGAATTCTATCAATGGGTTGATGAAAGAAATTAAGGCTGACATTGATAAGTCATTTTCTCAGGCACAACCATTTTCAAAAATGAAGGTGTTTCTTTCCAAGCAGTTAAGCCCCAGTTGCGTGTCTGTGACTCATTAAAAAGTGCCCAGATCAGCCCCGTGTTGTTAACAGATTTACTGCAAGGCTTTACTTTCTTCATATCCATTCTCTTTTTCTCTAGCATGTTTCTTGAATAAGGATTCATTCGAGTCAAGAGCATCCTGTTCCCAAGATCGCTATTCCTCCTTTTATTCCCCCTCAGGTGCATGTTTCATTACACAACTCAATTTTTGTCACCATAATCTGCCATAGCCCTTACCCGATCTAGCGCTTTACACCTGTCTCAAGCTAAAGTATTTACTTGAATGTGCCAGACTTAATGGACACACCATGGGGAATCCCGGTGGACCGAGTGTGCGGATCACCTTAACTGAGACGGGTTTTCATTAAGTATATATGATTGAGTTCTTACAGTCAGGACAGCGCATTCCTTCCAAGCTTGATTACAGGCTTCTGTCCAGCAAATTTCTTGTTTAAAATCACTGCTGCTTCTCTGTTACTAATTTTTTATTACCTTCAGGATTAAGAAGAACTGCTGGTGGGCTTCCCTGGTGGCGCAGTGGTTGAGAGTCCGCCTGCCGATGCAGGGGACGCGGGTTCGTGCCCCGGTCTAGGAGGATCCCACATGCCGCGGAGCAGCTGGGCCCGTGAGCCATGGCCGCTGAGCCTGCACGTCCGGAGCCTGTGCTCCGCAACGGGAGAGGCCGCAACAGTGAGAGGCCCGCATACCGCAAAAAAAAAAAAAAAAAGAAGAACTGCTGGTTTTAGCAGTACTTAAGGCACAGACAGTTCAACCTATCTGTAATGTCTGATCAACCTGGAATTATCTGTGGTAGCCTGGAGGACAAAGAGATTACAATTCAAGAGCTGCCCACAACCTCTGTTTCTAACTTACTCCTCTGACACCCGACGGGCTTCAGAATTGATGATGTAACTTTATATTGGTGGTCAGGGTGCGTCCCTTTCCTGCTCTTTCTTCTCTTGGCTGACCTCGCTTCTGGAGATGCTAATGAGCTAGTCAGAGGGCAGACAGCAAGAGGATGGGAGGTGGCGGGTGGATGGCATAGATCAGCCAGGCAAACGGAAGGCCCATTCAGCTCACGCACATGTTTTGTTATTTAGATGGTACTTTAGTTTTTATCTTTTTAAAACAAATGTGAAATATACTATGAGCACGAGTGCATACAACAGATAGCTACACTTAAATCATCATCATCATAAAAGAATACCCACAACCCACCTTAATAACTCAGTGGTTTTTTCTTTTTAGGCACAATCTTTAATATTTATTTAATTTTTTTAAAGGTATTATATAAGATTGCAGGATTAAAGAGACACAAAACAGCATATATTGAAAATACTCTCTCATCCTTGTGTCCTTTACCCTCAGGTCTGCTCTCCTGAGGCAACCAATAGTACTGGTCTCTTGTGTTTCAGGTCTATTCATGCCAACAACTGTGTGTGTGTGTGCGCTTGTGTGTGTGTGTGTGTATGATCATATTTATACTTGCATTTATATTTTTACTATATATGTATGTGTGTTATAGTCCTTTCTCCCTTTTCAAAAAATCAAGCATACTATAGGTACTATTATGCTCCTTGCTTTTCTCATTTAATAATGTACCTCAGAAATTGTTCCTTATCAGTAAAGATCTTCTTTGTTTCTTTTTTACAGCTGTATAATATTCCATTTTCGGAATTCATTTGACTAGTACCCTATTAATGGACATTTGGTTCACTTGTGATTTTTTCCTATTACTATAAACAATGCTTCAGTGCATGCATTATTTTTCATATGTGCAAGTATGTCTATAGGATAAATTATGTGATTGGAATTGGTATTTAATAGCATTAAGTATGTGTGACTTTTATTCGATATTGCCAAATTCTCATCCATAGAGGTTGTACTAGTACCCTCTCACCTGTAGGATGTAACAATGCGCCTTTCCTCACATCCTTGCCAACAAAGTTTGTCTTAAAACTTTTTAAGCTTTTCCAATGTGACAGATAAAAAACGGGATCTAAGTGTCATTTTTAATGTGGGTTTCTTTGATCACGAATGCACCTCTTTTATTATGAATGTGCCTTTCTGACCCTGTTTCTGTAGAAATGTCTTTTTCTCGGGCCCTTGTCTGCTTCTTCCTTCTACTCTTAAGGACCCTTGTGATGCGCTGGGTCCGCCCCAATTCTGAGGTCAACAACTCAGTGTTTTTAAGCCACTCTTGCACCCCTTCCACTAGATCCTTCTCTCACTACTTCCCCTCCATAAGGTAACCCATTGTTGGATTCCATGCTACTCATTCATTTGCTGTGGTTTATAATTTGTATTTGTAGTAAAAAAAAAAATGTAACACTGGATTACATTTATGTATAGGCACACGTGCAGAGGTGTACTGGTTTATGATGTAAAAAGTTACTACTGTGGATCCTAGTCAAAAAAGTTTGAAAGGCCTGGCTCTAGAAAAACCCTTGGCAACTATATCAGGGAATATATACCACCATGGTGACCCTAGCAACATTGTCATAATTGCAAAAAATGGAAAACAACCCAAATATTTATCAACAGTAGAAAGGATAAATAAAATTTGAACTTTTTCTGCTCTGGAAAACCGTACAGCAGTGAAAATGAATGAACTCCAACTGCAGGGACCATCGTTGATTCAGCGCAAAAACAACGTTGACTGAAATAAAGCCAGTTGTAGTAGCATATGTACAGTATGATGCTATTTGTATAATGAGCAAAACTAAACAATAGTGTGGTAAGACTATATAAATAAAAGTGAGTACTACGTGCAGACCGTAAAACTATACATACGTGCACACACACATCTATATACACACACGTATACATACATACATATATACCATGAATTCTTTATCTGTCATCTATCAACAGACCACTATCTTGGCTATTGTGAATAATGGTGCAGCTAATTCTTTGAGACAGTGATTTTATTTCCAAATAGAACTATCATGCAGTCTAGCAATCCCACTTCTGGATATATCCGAAGGAAAAAAACTCACTATCCTTAAGTGTATATTTCCTTTTATTTACCTTGCTTGGAACTAATTTGGCTTCCTGAATGTGGGGGTTGGTAACTTTCTTCAATTCTACAAAACTCTCAGCCACTAACACTTTTAAAATTGTGTCTATCCTGTTCATTCTATTCTCTGCTTCAGGAGCTACAATTAGATGCATGTGAATTTCATCACCTTTTACTTAATTTCACCTCTCTTTCATATTATCCATGTTCTTGGCCCTCTGTGACACATTTTTCTGTACTTTTTCAATTCTATCTTCTAGTTCAGTAATTCTCTCTTTAGTGATGATAAATACTATTCTGACAATATTTAACTTTTCTGAAGTTCTGTTGTGTCCTTTTTTGAAATTTGACTGCTCATCTGTTTGTTCCTTTGTTAACTTTCATTTCCATTTTTGTTTAAATGCATTAAATATCTTTGGTTTATATTCTCTATTGGATAATTTCCAATTCTGCAGTCTTTGCAGGCCTCATTCTATAGCTTTGGGTTTTTTGTTTGTTTGTTTTTTTCTGATACTAATGAAGTCATTTTTTCCCCTCATGTCTTTAGTGGTGTTCTATTCTGAGTTAATTTTCCTTAGAACTTTATCTGTATGCAAATTTTAGAGTGGGTGCAAGAGAGGATTTGAGTTGGGTTCTGCCAGATTCCTGAGAGTACTACCACCCTGAATCTGTGTTTTTTTCTTTTTAAACTTTTCGTTATGATAAATTTCCAATATTCTCAAACAGTGTAATGTATCCTCATATACCCATTGCCCAGCTTTAAAATATTAATATTCTGCCATTCTTGTTTCATCTATTCCCTCTCCCAATTCTTCTCTGGAATATTTAAACTCACACCTTGGACCATTTAAAATTGTCAAGCTTGGACTTCCTTGGTGGTGCAGTGATTAAGAATCCACCTGCCAAGGCAGGGGTTCTGAGCCCTGGTCCGGGAAGATCCCACATGATGTGGAGCAACTAAGCCCGTGCACCACAACTACTGAGCCTGTGCTCTAGAGCCTGCGAGCCACAACTACTGAGCCCACGTGCCAAAACTACTGAAGCCGGCATGCCTAGAGCCCGTGCTCTGCAACAAGAGAAGCCACCACAATGAGAAGCCCGCACACTGCAACGAAGAGTAGCCCCCACTTGCCACAACTAGAGAAAGACCACGTGCAGCAACCAACACCCAATGCAGCCAAAAATTTAAAAATATAAATAAGTAAAATTTAAAAAAACGTTTGTCAAGCTGGGGGACTCAGGGGACACAAAGAGAGACTGAATTAATTCCCTGACCCACGTGAGTGTGAGCTAATGACTCAGAATCTTCAGAGGAGACATGTTTTTCCTTCTCTTTTTTTTCCCAGCTAGAGTTGAGACAGGGTTGAGGCTGAGTCAGGAGCCTATTCCCACTGTCTTCCTCCGTGGGGTACGTTTGTCACCACTGCTTTTGGGAATTCAGCTTTATGCTGGATGGGGAAGGGGTGTTTCTGATGTAACATTTCACCCTGCTCAGGCCCTAGGCTTTCATTAGGTCAACAGTTTAGCTCTTTAACACTAGGCTCCAGGTAGAGTGACCAACTGTTCCAGTTTGTCCAGGTCTGAGGGGTTTCCTGGGATGAGGGACTTTCAGTGCTAAAACCAAGAAAGCCAAAGTCAAACTAGAACAGTTGGTCACCCTAGTTTGAGGTCACCAGAGACTAGTCCATACCCCTTGGGCAAAGGGTACTCTCTCCCCTCTGCATTCAAACTTTCTTGCTGTCCCCAGCCTCTGATCAATTTTTTGCCTGAAGCTCAACCATGCATTTAAGAAAATACGTATATTTTTAGATTATATTCTGTGCTCTTAGGTGTGGCATCCTGTGAAAGGATTTTGAAATCCTAATTCGAAATATTGCCAGATAAAAGGAAGTCTCTGAAGATTTACTTTTTTGAAAACTAGGCCCAGATTTCTAAAAGTATCATATGTTACATAAAAGTCTAGACTTTTGGCTTCTGGTGAGAAATGGAAAGACGTGGCTACTTAGGGCCAGCCTTCTTCTATGGTGACAACTGGAGCTGGCAAGCAGCTGCTCCCCTAGAATGGACTGTGTTCTCTCCAGTCCTCAAGACTCCCAGCATTCATACAGTGTATGTCTGTGAATGTCAAGTCCAGCCCATCTCACCCATTGTCGCAGGGGCTTGGTTGAGTTTGCAACCCCTGACCAAAAAATCTACTAAAGGGATCCTTGGTCTCTGATGCCTGAAAGGTGACCAAAAAAGGTACCTAGTCATCATTTCGCATTCTTGGGGGTTTATTTAACTTGACTTCACAGCTGTGGACTAAGCACTGGATGATGGCTCCACTCCATACTAGCCATAGTGCTGAGCCACATACATAACCTTTCAGGAGGTACATTTCCTCATCTGCCAAAGGGTGACCACAGTCCTTAGTTTGTAGGGCTGATGTGAGGATAAAACAAGGCAACATACATACCAGCACTTTGGCCAGCGCCTGGCATATAGAAAGCTCTTGATAAAGAGTGAGTATTGGTATAATATATGACATCGTCTTCTTTCAGAACTTTCTGTCACGTTGGCAGCTTTCTGGTTCAGAGGCTGAGGTGCTCTGTTGTTTGACTTTGTTTTGACCTCCACCTCTTCCTTCCTATGCCATATGTCACATGCACAGTCTTATATTTACTTTAAGTGGATTCACTGTCTTTTAAGAAATTGAGGGAACTGTACAAAATGAGGTCTCTCTACAGCTATTTCAGATTCCCCAACCATGTACTTTAGAGCAACAGGCCTTGGGAAAATGTGGGGGGAAAAGACAAAGCTTATAACATAGTCACTTACCACCTGTTCAATGGGCCCTTTCCCCTCGGAGCACGTGGATTAATTAGTGTCACCTCCTAGGGCTTCATGTCTGCCTCTGCCCTGGCAGCTGAGACCCCTGTCTGAAGAGCACCGCCCTTCCCTCTCCTAAGCGTCCAAGCATTCCTTCTTGTGCTATTCGGTTTCCTGGCAGGAGGATGGACCAGACTCATGGCTCATTCCTCTAGCGTCTTGCTGGTGCTCATCTGAGAAACACACTGAGATCGTCAGTCAGTGACACTCAGTGGGTACCCTTCCCAGACACCAGCTGTACTATAACAAGAGACGTGAGCACTGGTACCCAAAGGAGTTACCCATGGGTAGGACATTGAGGTACACCCTGACAGATTTCCAGGAGAGTTCTTTTGGGTCAGGGAGCCCTTTGGCAACCCTGAAATAATCCATCCTTTTACACGAATGCGTGACTCTACTCATCATGGCACACCACTTGTGAGGAAACAGTATGGTGACTAGTGCATCTGGTTGGTCCAAGGCTAAAGGAGAGAAAATGAAAGTATGTTTTTATTTTAAAAGTCTGAGCATGAGCATCATAGTGACTGGATGGCCTCCTCTTATCGTGTGGGTCTCTTAAAACAATTTTCCACTGTCTATGTATTGTCTGTAGGATTAAGTTCAAACACCTAAGCTTGGCTTTCAAGGTCTCCACAGTCTGGTCCCATCCCACAACACCCCTCTGTCTGTACCTCGTCCTCAAAGCTTGCCCTCTGCTCTAGCCAGGCTGGTCCTCTGCTGACCCCCTTCTGTACAGTGTGCCATATTCCTATCTCCAGGTCTCTGATTACGCTGCTTACCTGGAGTTGAAGGACATCTCTGTCCCCTTTGCTGATGAAATCCTACCCCTTAGGAAAGTGGTTCCCAAACTCTGCTGCACATTGGAATCACCTGGGGATCTTTACAGAATACTAATGCCTGGCTCTACTCCCTAGACCTTGTGATTTAATTGTTATGGGGTGTGACCTGGGCATCAGCATTTTTAGAGCCTTCCCAGAGGATTCTGATGTGTTGCAGATTTTGGGAGCCACTGGTGTGAATGGCAAACGCTCTTAAACTTCAGTATCTCACTGTCTCACTCCTGCCTTTTCCTGTTCATGAACATCAACATTTCTGGATTCACCAAAGGTGGGCTCCACACCCTGCCCTGTGGACTCGTTTGTATGGAGATCATGCCTCTAACTTATCTGTGATTACACTGCATCAGAATTATTTGTTTGCTTCTCTGTTTCCCTACTGAACTGGAGTTCATAGAATATGCGTACTGTGTCTTATTCATCTCTGTATCTTTGGCTTCTAACACAGGGCATGGCTGGGAGAAGATGCTCAATATAGGCTTGTTGAACTAAAGAGAACTCAGCTCCTTGGTGCAATCTGTAGAGCAAATATTTTACAGGAGTAAAAAAGCCATACTTGCAACTCTCTAAGGCTACAATTCTCTATCTCTCTAGTAAAAAACAGAGAGAGGGAGTCATAGACCATGATTCACTATGCTCACAAATATGGAAATCTCCACCAAAGCCTTATCTCATGCCTGCCTCTGGTATTTAGAAGGAAGCAATCATAAGGAACAAGTTGACAGATGACGAAAACAGAGAACCAGCCACAAGGGAGTGAGACACAAGAAGGATGACATGTAATGTTCCAAGCACAGGGCTTTGTACATAGGAGATACTCAATGGATAGAAATTAACATTACTAGTTCCAGTCCTTGGTCAGAAAGAACTACATGGTCCTGTTTCCACGGGCCTACCTTCATGACAGGTGGAATTTATATTTGGGGCTGCCGGATGCAAAGCCCCCCCTTTGCAGTTCGGCGCTTGTGGTTATAGATGCGTGAACTCAGTGCAGCCTCGACAGAAACTTCCTTGCCCAAGCTATTACTCTATAGTACCTCTCAGGTGTCATTTGTATATTTGGACATGCAGAAGTATTGTCACCCTGGGAAGTATTCATGCGGATCCAAATTATGTAAAACCACTCCATCCGATTCCTCATCCACAGGTATTATTATCTAAGTGGTCTCCAGTTCAGAGCCAGTCTGTTACAAGTCAACAGCACATTCTCTATTGAATATCAAAGTTGTTACTGAGAACACCAGTACTTCCCTTTCCCATTTGTTTTGATGATCAGTAGCTCACTCTCTCCACAATTAAGCTAAATATGTCAGCATGCTAATCAAAATGTGACCTTTGACTCAAATGGCCTTCCCCCACTCAAAAAGCTGTGAAAGTCTGATTAGCTTTCTGAGACATTTAAAATTTTATTTTTACTATGAATGTCATTCACTGTGCTTTGGGCACACACACTTGCATTCGGTAACAACTCTTTAGATTTGGGGAAATACCATGCATCCTTCACTTCACGAGAGTCTACCAAGCAGCCTTTTCTTAGTTATCATTTAATTCAGCTTGACTTCTTCCTCAAACTTCTCAAAAGACATTTCTTCCTCTTTAAAGGAATTTCCAAATCCCCTGTCTCCTCTTAGGAGATTATTTTTGATGCTATCACTGGCTGATGTTTTTAATATGAGACAATGTCATTTGAATTCCTACTGACCATTTAATCCCATTAGATAATTAGTGTAATACACTGGGTGAATCTATTACAGTTAAATAGCAAGAAAGAACAATTGGTGTTGGTGATCATTTGTGTAGGCTAGCTTAGTCATTTGCTTGTTGCTTATTAACATGAAAGTCTGACATTTGTTAGGGCAATTTGAAGGAAAAGAATCTAGTTGTATTGTTTAACTTATTTCATGAATCTTGAATTTCAATATAGAGCAGGCTTAGTTAACTGTATCCTGTCTTGTAATCAACTCATACCATTTTGATTAAGCCAACACGATTATCCTTAACCACAGAAATGCAAACATTCGGATTCACAGATTTTCTGATTGTTGTTCTTTGTCAAAGATACTAGCTGCTGTTTGGTTAGAAGAAGACCATATTTAGATTTGCTCAGTTGCTGTGATTAGAAATATTCTATGGGTATAAATATTGGCAGGATATGTGATAACACTTAGTCTAGACAAAATGAAGAACATTGGGATTCGCAGGGTGCTAAAAAAATATTTTTTCAGTCATTTTTGTGCAATAAAGATAAATAACCACTCGATTTGTTGAGTCCCACTCAGCCTTGAAATGGATGAACTTTTTAAAAGGCCTGTGGTAATACTGATTGGCTAACTCAGGGAACACTTTCAACCCTCTTCTCTCTACTACCTCATGCAGTAGAGGCTGGGAAGCAACAGACTGACTTTCCCAGCATCCCTTGCACCTAAGATTGGCGTTATGATCTGGTTCTCACTGATGACATGTAACGTGAAGTCTATGGTGTGGGGCGGTGATTCTGAGGAATTTTTACTTTTCCTTGTACTTTGTGTCCCAAATGTAGCTGGGATGCCTAGAGTGGTGGGAATTAATTTGCAACCAGAAGTGACAAGCATGAGGACCAAAAAATAGGGTTTCGGATAGAATTGTTGAGCTGCTGCTTCTCTTTTATGTTTCCCTTCCTCCAGACTTTTAATTATATAAGATGATTCCATGACTTTATTCCTTAAGTCATGGCTAGTCAGTTTTGTTGTTGTTACTTGCTGCCGGCAGCAGCTCGTTCGGATAGGTCTCCACCAGTTTGAGGAGATGGGTCTATAATTATGTGAAGACCAAGTCAGTTCTCTGCCAGAAACAGAGTCCAAATTTACTTCCTTGAGAGTAATCTTAACCAGCACTTTCCAGCAGAACTTTGTGTGATGATGGAAAAACAGGCCATATAGAATATGTGGCCACTGAGTACTTAAAATGTAGCTAGTGCAATTGAGGAACTAAATTTTTAATTTTATGTAGTTGTCATGAATTTAAATTGAACCTGAAATAACTACATGTGACTATTGGCCATCATGTCAAACAGTACAGATCTAAAGAATTGCTAGTCTATAAAAGAATACACAGATTACTATAGCTCTCTCTCGAAAATTCAGCCTCTAACGCAATAATACTCTCATGCAGACTCCACCCATCCAGCTGTTTGTTAAGACTTTTGTATTCCCAATTACAACAGAAAAGAATAATAATGGTGTGCCAGTCTCATTAAGCTGCGAGGGTATGATAACTCTCTGAGATAAACTGTAAATTATAGTTGGGAGAAGGCAGCTGGGTAAGCTAGAAAACCAGCCGCAAAACATACCAACATGGCTCTAGGAGTGGTGAGATACTGAGAGTTGGCAGCTAAAGGTACTCCAGGGAAAGGGCAGGAGCTGTGTGTGCTGATTATACCAGCAACCAGAAAGCTGTAGGGCTGTCATGCCCTAGAGGATGGTATTCAGTACTGTCTACTACACCCAAATGTGATTTGAAAAAATGATTCTCTCGTGCCTTGATGTTTTGTGTAAAACTAAATAATCAGCATGCTTACATTTCACAGCTATTTTTTAGAGCCCAAAGAACAACTGATTTTGCAAGTGTCCACGGTGGCCCAGAGCTGTTAAAGTTATCATGTCTTCTATCTCCTGACAAGGATCACCGTCGCAGACAGCTACTCTATTACCAGTTACCTCCTGGCTGCTGGAAACAGGTTAGCAAAATCCCTTTGTGTTAGAAACCTGAGTTCCTTCAACATGGGCTCATGTAAAATTTCAGGACAGAGCTGACAAAGCAAAGGTATCTCTGAGAAAGGACTACCTATAATCAGGGTTCTAACAGAAACGATGAAGAAAATGAGGAGGTGATTTTGGCAAGCCGTATATACTTAATCTATTTAGTTCTATGTGTAAAACATATCCAATTTAAAAAATATTCAATATAAGAAAGCTACCACTCCACACTTCTAACCAATAGTAGTGTTTCCTGAGACAGTTACAGAAACTGGATCAATTCAATGTTGATTTTTTCCGCAGAGAGAAATTATTTACACTCAGTATCATTTTCATTTCATATTGACAAGGACTCAGTTGGCATTGTGTTCCTTTGCAAAGACCTATGTTTTCTTCATAGGTTCTGCTTTGACCCACTTATTTTATGGTGGTTTCCAATGCCTAAGAAGATAAAGGTAATCATGCATGAGAAGTTAAGCCCCAGTCCTGGTAGAGGTGGGCATAAGACATGACCTTTAGGAACACACCGTGTCTGAAATAGGGTCGCATGTAGAAAACATCTCAGTTAAAGGCATATTGAGACATGAATTTTTACCTATGGTATGGCTCTGAAATGCAGAATCTGCAACTGTATCTTCTTCATCCTCTTGCAACTGTTCATTTGCCTCTTTTATCTGCAGTAACAAGGAAACACTGTGAGTTCCTATGTGCTATATTAAATCGATTGTGTAATCCTCAGAATATTGGTACATTATATAACAAACATGTGGGTGTGTATGTGTGAGTGCGTGTATATATATATATACACATACATTTTCTTCACTCCATTTTCCCCTACTCTGTCACTTGGCTTTATTACAAGTTTTAATTATAAGAGCATGTTTTCAGAAATATAACCCCAGCTCTGAAAGCAAGTTATAGGGTACCTGATTCTACATAAGATTTTCAAGGTAACAGCTATAGTTCTTTTTAATACTTAATAAAGTCAGTAACACAGAGCTGCTGGGAAAAATTAAAGTCTAAGGAAACATAATTCTTCCAGGGACAGTGACACCACCACAAGTTATTTTAATGAGAATAAAGAAATACACTTAGATCTGTTGACCTTTTCCTAGAGTATAACTCTCTAAGAAAATGTTATTTTGTTGCTGTTCTTTCCAGAATGAAACGTGAGGTGACTATGATGTGTGCTCAGTGAACCAGAAGGGTGATACATTTACCTAGACTTTTTTCAGGTCAAAAACATCCGCCTTACATTTCAGCTGGGATATCCAGAGGCTGAATGCCGGAGTACCAAATGGAACTCGAGCAAGAATCTACTCAAGTCACAGTATTTTACAAATGAGAATTCTGAGATCCAGCAAGTTTCCTTAAACATATGTAAATGCCAACACTCAACCCAGGCCCCCTACTTCCCAATCTAGTAGCAGTAGTAATAAAATATCAGGAACCATAACAATAATAATAAAAACAGCCAACACTTAACTACCATGCAGCAGGAGCTGTTTAAGCCCCTCACACCTAGGCTCTCCTACCCTTGCAGTGCTAGGAGGTAAGTGCTATTGTTGGCTCCATTTTGGACATAAGGGGCCTTGAAGAAACAGACAAGATAAGCAATTGTCCAAGTGGCGGAACCAGGATTCAAATACAGCAAATCTGGTTTCAGAGTTGTGTTCATTTGGTGGAACTTCGTTATTCTCAAATTTCCATGGGGCCATGCCAGTGTAGACTTGGCCACAAGGTCAAGACAGCTCATGGTCCTTGGCAGAATGACCCTAAATAGCTCTTTGAAAATACATCCCAGCCAGTCCCCTGGGCAGCCAACGATGATAATGAACTGTGCAATGAACGCAGTGGGGGGACATTAGAGGTTGTCCGTGGATTTGCTCGGGGGCTCGAGTTGAATGCCAAGAAACCATTATTTTATACTTAAAATATGGAGAGCCATATGCTGGTAAACTGACCTTGAGCTAGACTTAGCTTTCTACTTTTTAACCTCTTATTTTTCATAACTAATGGAGTCAGACCAATTATTTACATTTCATGGCCATGGTTCCAATATCAGAATGTAACTGGTGCCTAATCCGTACATACTAATAGCCAGGAGATGGAACACTCAGGAGTATGTCAATGACTGTCTGAACCCTAAAAGGAGAAGGTGTTAAGGGCTGACGATCCAGAGGCCATGCTTCATCACTTTCTTTCCCCATCAGCTGTCTGCTGTCAGCACTGCCTTGTTTGTTAGTACCTCCAGAGGAAGTCAGCTAGGGAATGGGGGAAGAAGAGCAACATCAACCAGCTCTGTTTCTAGTATTTATGGACTGCAGAGAGGAGAATCTCTGTGCGCATCATCAGGACTAACGAATTACTTATTTGCCTTCCAAAGTTCACCTAGCTCAGTGACCTCTTTGTGACAAAGCTACCAAGAAACCCCAAAGGAAGGAGACCCAAACACCTTAATTTCCATGAAGAATCCAACAGGAACTTTCTATTCTCATTTATAGAAATATCAAGAAAATCTATATTTTCAGCCCGTTCCAATACCTAAGACAGGATGCTCCATATTTTCCCACACCTGTTAGGTAAAATAGTATTTCCTTTGGGTTTTTCTAAATCAACCAATTTTAAACTGGAAGGGGTGGGTGCCATGCTAACCTGCTGGAAAGTGGGTGAATCATCATCTCCATCAGCCTATGAAATTCTGAACAAAAGAATCTAATGATTACAATAAGGTTCTCATCTTGGAGATGAAGGAAAAGAGGCCTAGAGAGGGTTAGTGATCTGTTCAAGGTTATAAAAGGATGTCAGTTTTAGAGTGGGCACTCCTGACCCCTGTTCATTGCTGTAATTTAATTTTTCAGCGTGCCATATTGTCACAGTCACCCTTTCCAGACCTTCCCAAGAACTACTGTATCTTTCTTAGTGTCTGGCCATTAGGTAGGCAGTATTCCAAATATACATAAACGATTTTTTAATTTAAGAGTAGAAAAACGTTTTCTGTTTGTGTGTTAGTGTCCTGCTTCTCTTTCCTACTTGTTCCGACGCCTTCGGTGGAACTTAATCACCACCTCTGTCCAAGTATCATATTTAAGAAGGAAAATAAAAACCATCTTGAGGTCCTACCTGTCAGCTCCTTGTCAGAACTTTTCTAGGGCTTTAAGTGCTTAACAGCAAATGCTAAACGTGGCCTCTTGGGTATTTATCAGAGGGACTGGGCTTGTAGACAGGAGTTTTTTCAGCTCTCCTGGGCTAATGACCCCTGAGGAGCGAATGACACATGAGGGGAAATTTTGAATTGGAACGGGATGGATGAAGAATCAACAAAGGAATGGAAAATGGGGGAGTGCCTTAGAATGGCATACTTGTCAGCTCTAATTATCCATACAAATAGATTTCAATGCAAAGTGGTGAGTAATTAAAAAAAGCCATTTCCATATGGAAATGAGGGGCATAATTTATTTTGGCAGCAGATTCCCCTTGCTAATTATATTTCTCATAGGCTGAAATTAAAATTAATTTTCACTCTTGATCACACAGTGGCTGTGTGTTGGCGAAAGGTTGTAGAACTTTCCTGGGGGCAAGGGCCTGCCAGCTCAAGATGAAGAATTTGCCGAAGCGAATTCTTCACGTGGCAAAGCACTTCACAGATGGGAATGGTCACAAAACCAAGAAGTTTGGCTCAGCAAACAATGGTGGTTAGAGATTCAGAATTTCTTCAGCCATTGCTCTACCAGGAACAGATACAAATCAATGTCAGGAATGTCCCATTTGGTAAGAAGTAGCAGGTGACTCGTGAGCAATGATGTGGGTTATTTTTGGTTTCAGTTTGCTGCCAGTACTTTGGGCACCTTCTAATGGTGCCCCTCCAACTCTTGCCCATCTTTTGAGCTCTGCAGTTGTAGTCAAGAGCTGTACTAAATACCAGTCTCTAACAGGTAACCATTAAATGCCGCTGTACGCATTAGAGTCTATTAACCTCTCCCATTAGAAAAGGCTGGGAGGAACGTGCTTACAAAGGACACAGGAGGAAAAAGGGAGAAAATAATTCATTGCTGACAAATATATATACATAACTGCAGAATAAAACCCAATATTTGGGGACACCCTTCATTTGGAATTCTGTGTATACTTCTTCTGTGAATCATCCTAACGAGAACTGCATCCCCAGAAAAGAACATTTTGATGTTAAAGCTCACTGAAAAGGAAAAGAACTTAATGAACCTGTGAGAAGAGAGAAGTGATCCTTGGAGGGAAAACTCCTGGGAGGCATTACCTTTAGAAAAGACAGTCATTTAGAAAACTCTGCAGGAGGAGGGCAAAACAGCCATGCTTCTTATTAGCATCCAAATAGCATTTAGAACAGAATTGCTCAATTAAAGATATTGAAATTAAAAAATTTTGCAGAACTTAATAAGATGATAACAATTTGTGTAATTATTGTACTATTTTATGCTACTTCATCACCACAGCACAATTTTAATGGGATTGTATTTGATACTTTTTTATTAGCATATGTGATTTTTTCAGACTATGTGACACTGGGTGAAGAGGATACTCATAATTTAAATTAAAATACCCATATTAAAATGGCCATCTCTTTCCAGCAATATGATCTCATTAACGATTTTTATTTTGTCCAGTGACAGCTCAACAGGAGCTGGGAGCTGTTCCTTTGAGACTTCTCATTTCAGAAAATTACCTAAATCCACAGGAAGGAAGGACTTACAACATGGAGGAAGGAGTGTGCATTTCTTTCTGACTTATTTACTTAGTACTGACGCAGTCTTTTCTGGGGATGCCTTTCTCCCCTCTTATAATGATTTTGTAGAATTTAAGTAAAAGTGCAAAGTAACATGGCCCTTGTCTAAATTACACAGAAGTCAGAGCTAAGTGGTCTGTAAATGAGAGCACAAATGGGGACATAAGCCTCTAATTAAGGCTCTGAAAAGAGAAAAATATTTAATTCAGTAAAGCATTAATGAGACTTTTATACATATGGTAGAATGCATCTAGCAATCTTGAAAATGGATATGCCGTCACCAGTGAACTAAGGGAAGGTGTGCTACGTACATGGACTTGATATATGTATGGAAATAATTCTTCTATTATATTACCACAGATTAAAATAATTAAAATGCCTTAGGACCCTCATAACTACATATAGTCTTAGTTTGTTAAGGGCAAAGGATGATGCTATATTATGGTATAAGATTTTTGGTGTCTTTTTTGGCTGCACCTTGCAACACGCAGGATCTTAGTTCCCCAGCGAGGGATCAAACCTGCGCCCCTTGCAGTGGAAGTGTCAAGTCTTAACCACTGGACCACCAAGGAAGTCCCTGGTATAAGATTTCTGAAGAGTGATTTTATTCAGGAAAAAACTGTGATATGTAATGTATTATGTGCAGCTAAAATAACTAGTGTGAGAAGAATTCTCTGCAACACACTTTAAAAGAAGCAGAACGCAAATCTACCTTGAGTCCCAGTAGGGGAAAATTCCCTTAAACTCTTGATTTTAAAAGGTTCATGGGTATTCACATCAATGTGCTATGGTATGAGAATGTATCTCATTTTGCATCTAATTTCCTTTCTATATAGGCTGATAACATATAATGAATAGGTTTTCACTGCTATTCTTTTACTAGTCCCGAAGGGGACTATGGCCAATGTCCTTTCTGAAATTAGTAATTTTAGTCCAATCCCCATTGACGATTATAGAGGTGAAAAAAAATTGCATTTTACCTTTGAAAAAATGACTAGCTGTTCAACTATCTAGGTTAATAATATTCCTCTGTATGGAAAGCTTCCCAGCCTGACTAATTTCCTCTTGCAGCTAACTAGAAAATTAGCTTATCCCTGTGGATTATCTATATTTGGTGGTTAGGGAATCCTTGTACTTCACAGAGGACAATAAGAGTGTTTCTTGCAGATACTCTGGAAGGACCAAAGAAAACATTATTACACTGTAAAAGACTTCCAATGAGAGAAGAAAAGCAAGGCAAATTACTTTAGCATTAGGAAGTAATAAGAAAGTAAAAATGAAATTGTAAAAGCTAAACAGGTTTTTTTTCTTTTTGGTATTTCTGTACAGTGAAGATATACCCCAAGCTGTCAGCACCATATTAAATGGGGCATAGTTAAATTGAGTGCCTCTGATAAGGGGCTCTGCCAGGCTATCAAAGTTTTAGATCAGTTGGATTGAATTTCTGGCATACTGCACATTTCCACACGTTTATTCTCTTTCCTTTCAGTGACACTACAGAGGCAGCCTTAGACACACTTATAATTTGTGATTTTATAATGCAAGGGACATCTATGTTTTCAAGAAGGCATGATACCATGGAAGCCAAGAGCAAGAAGTGGGGAAAAGAAAAAAAAAAGCTTTTGCAAAGAACGTAGTCTGCATATGATTTCGGAGGGTTTGGAAAAGAAAACAAAAAAGACCTTATAGCTCTTTAGAGTCAAGAGCTGTTTGAAAAAAAAAAAAAGCATTTAAATGTACATTTGTCTCAAATTAAAGTGAAACTCTAAGGAACCCTAAACATCAATAATAATTAAAAACTAATAATGCCAATCACGATTACTTCTAAAATCTCCTCTACTCTTGAACCACTCCAGAAAAAAATGAGTAATTGCTTCATGTTTTCCCTAGGAAAATGGTAGCACATAGTATATTTTATAATCTCTTTTATTAAAGCCCAAAAATATATGGATTCAGGAATTCTGAAAAGATATTGTTTTTTGCTCGAGTGCTTTAAAATTTACATAAAGGAACAATGAATATCACCAGACCAGTGATGCAAGAACAGAAAGGATGTAAGAAGAGGAAGTTCAATTTAAGGTAATTTTAAAACAAAAATATTATTTGAAACTGGCATATCCTTGGGAAATATAAAAATGCCTTTTATTCATTTTTTTAAAGGAAATTACCCCCTGAGTTCTAGACCTCATAATTAAAACACTAAATGATAGGGAGTCAAGTTCCAAAAAGGATAACTTTCTTTTTTTTTCTCTTACATGTATTTTATTATTTATTCATTTATTTTTTAACATCCTTATTGGTGTATAATTGCTTTACAATGGTGTGTTAGTTTCTGCTTTATAACAAAGCGAATCAGCTATACATATACATATATACCCACATCCCCTCCCTCTTGCGTTTCCCTCCCTCCCACCCTCCCTATCCCACCCCTCTAGGAGGTCACAGAGCACCGAGATGATCTCCCTGTGCTATGCGGCTGCTTCCCACTAGCTATCTATTTTACATTTGGTCGTGCGTATATGTCCATGCCACTCTCTCACTTCATCCCAGCTTACCCATCCCCCTCCCCGTGTCCTCAAGTCCATTCTCTAAGTCTGCGTCTTTATTCCTGTCCTGCCCCTAGGTTCTTCAGAACCTTTTTTTTAAAGATTCCATATATATGTTAGCATATGGTATTTGTTTTTCTTTTTCTGACTTCCTTTACTCTGTATGACAGACTCTAGGTCCATCCACCTCGCTACAAATAACTCAATTTTGTTTCTTTTTAAGGCTGAGTAATATTCCATTGTATATATGTGCCACATCTTCTTTATGCATTCATCTGTCGATGGACACTTAGGTTGCTTCCATCTTATATGTATTTTAAATGATGAAAAGTTGTCCATGACAGTTATAGAAAATGGATGGAGTTACCTGTTTTTTAAGTTCCATTTATGTATATCTGTGTGTAAATCTGTGTGTGTACACACATACACTTTTTAACAAGAGTTAAATTAAACTCGCCACGAAAACTCATATATGGGAAATGTTTAGTGGGCGTCCTCACTTATGGGGAAGCTCAACAAGATTTGGGAAGAGTCATAGGACATTCATATTAAAATAGGAAATACAGCCTGTCTTCAAATGGCTCAAATCTATGTAAATCCAGGATGGAAGTCATACAATTCTGAGACATCTAATCAGGATTGTTAGTTTTAAGTTCTTCTCCATTTTTGCGAAGCTCTTTCAAATGCTTTCTGCTTTCAACTTCTCTTGGGAGGCCTAGCTCTCATCCTTAAGGGTGAGCACAAAGCATGAATATTTGGAATTTTAACGTGTCCTCTTTATGAGATCCAGATTCTAGTGACTGGCTTCCTCCTTGGTTCTAATATTTAAACTCTAAAATTCTATCAGCATTAATCTCAGTTGAATCAAACTATACTAATCTGCCCAAACCATTCTTTTTCCTCTCCCCTAAAGTATTACTAAAATAGAAGCAAACAGCTAGTATACTTTTTTAGATGCTTGAGGATAGAAGATCATCTAGTCCAGTAAAAAGAAAAGTATAAACCAAGGAAAGTACTGCCATCACCTTAAAAACTGGTACCCAAAGAGGATCAAAGATCAAAAATAATACCAAAAGCCTCAACATCTGCAAATCTCTATTTCTACTCCGCATTCTCCAAAACAATGTAGAAACTGTACTATTTCACAGGAAAAATCACCCCCTGATCACTTCCCCGAGACGGTTTCCACATCAGCGATTTTGCACTTAAATTTCCAAAATCCAGCCTGATCCTCTGCAGATAACAATACTTTTGTGAGCTGAAATAATGTGCAAATTCTGCCGTTACTGTTGGAAATCACTCATTCCTGATTCGCGGGCGGTGGTGAACGGGTCTGGATTCCTGATATAACTAAGGAACTTACAGCATCAGTCAAGCTTCTCACCCCAGCTTGGTGGAAACCCAAACAGCAGTCTGTCTCCATCTTTTAGAAGCTGATGGCATTCCCGCCCAAGACCCCCATGCCGTTCTGCTGCCCCTGTGCTTTGTGACCATGTCGATGGCCTGGGGTCACACCAGGAGGTAGTTTCTGAGCTCATTCCAGAGCTGGAATCTCTCTGTCCAGATACACAATGGAACCAACAGATCAAGCAATCTTTTGTACAACCCAAGGTCCAGCTGTCTACCTTATCACGATCGAGGTGTCTGAGGAATTAGGAATTCTTGGTTGGGCAGCACTTCTACTGCAAACAGAAGAGAAAACCCTTCAGGGCAGCTGGTCAAGCCCAGAAGGAAAGGAACTTCGTGGGAGTGATGAAGGCGGTTCTTGACTGGATGGAGCTTTTCTCAAAGCGATGGGTGGATTTTGAAGGCCTAAGATGTGTTCTGGTTCATTTGTCCTGAAGCATTTCCTCCTCCTGTTGTACTGGAAATAGCTGGCCGCTCCCAAGGTCCAGGGTCACCACCACCACCACGGACATGACAGGAGACACGATTTTTGCTATCACGTTGTCTTGTGGGTTGCCGAACGAGGGATAGCTGTCTCCGCCGAGCGTGTTTCCGTGGCCGTCATGATGGGGGTGGTAGCTGCCGCCGCCTCCTGCGGGTGGCCTGGGCCCAGGTGGGTAGCGGCCATCCTCGAGGGACCTGTCGCTCAGGAAACCTGGGCAGCCTACAGAAGCCCCGATGTGCAGCCTGCAGGGCGGACCATGCTAGCTCCGGGGCTAGTGCCCAGTCCCAGGACAGCCTTGATGTCCCAGCCGGGAGCATGGGGCACAGCTCCAGGCTGTCCCCTCTCCCTGCCCTGCAGCATCCAGGCCTGGTTCCAAGGATACGTTTCTTAAGTCTTAACACCTTCTGTCTTAGGTAGGATAAGTCAGTATTTACAACTTTAGGGAAAATACTTAAATCAAATCATCAAAATAGCCAATGTTCTCCTAAATTGTTCTGCACTTTTATTTTTTATAATCATTTTCGTTCCTTTTTGCGTTGCTGGAAATGATGGAAAGCATCATCAGGACAAATTCCCAGCACAAGGGTATAATTTGAAGATGACACTCGCAGCATCATTTGCCTGCACTGTGATTATCCCATCCTTCTGAAAAGAGAACTACAAAAGCAGCGAGAGTGGAGGGAGCCGGGCCCATTCCAATCTAATCGCCAACACTCCGCTACAGCGTCACCAAGATCCCCCTTTTTTCTCTTTGGCTTTAACTTTCCCTTTCCCCCGTAATCTCTTGCCTCTCTATTTTCATCAGCAAAGGGTAGACAGAACCCAACTAGCCCATCTCAGAACCTGACACTTCATAACCAGGATGGTAAAAGACTTACCAGGGAGCCTTTCGGTATTTCCACATCTGCTTTGGTTTTGATGTTCTTCTTGTGGGTTCCTTGAGTGCTGATAGAGCTGCCGGTGACACAGGAGCCCTGGGAGCTGCCCTTTAACACGCTCCTGCAGGAAACGTTATTTGATCCACTTTCAGTCTGTTGAGCTGCTTTCTTATCAACTCTGCAGGTAGAAAGTGATTCCTCTGATCAATTACATTGCTCTTCTTTAATCGCTCTACCTTCCCCAATCCTTTAATGTTTAAAGTAACCTCCATGTGTCTCTTTGTCTTTAAACCCTTGAGTGATAAGTGTGTCTCACTGGCCTTGGTCAAATCTTCATCTGCTATTCCAGTAGTGTGTCAATTTAGATTTGATAATGCAATCATTTATTTTTATTTTTATGACTGCTTGTGAGATGGCGGGGGTGTGTGTGAGGGAATAAAGTAAAAACCACTGGGGAATGATTGCTAAATAGATTTCTGGCTTAAGATCAGCAGAATCTGTAATTACCTCTGGAAAGTTTCTAAGTTTGCTCAGTACAATCAGTGGGGTCAGCATCCTTTAAAAACATATGTGTAGGGCTTCCCTGGTGGCGCAGTGGTTGGGAGTCCGCCTGCCGATGCAGGGGACGTGGGTTCGTGCCCCGGTCCGGGAAGATCCCACATGCCGCGGAGCGGCTGGGCCCGTGAGCCATGGCTGCTGAGCCTGCGCGTGCGGAGCCTGTGCTACGCAACGGGAGAGGCCACGACAGTGAGAGGCCCGCGTACCGCAAAAAAAAAGAAAAAAAAGAAAAACATATGTGTAGTTTTCTTCCATTTTATGCCATGTGGGTACATTCATGATTTCTACTGTAGGCTGGATTTCCATCCACCTTGATAAAACTTACCATTCTTTAATTTCAAAGACCACTGGTTTGGTTACCAGAGTAACATGGACTAAATTACCATTTTATTGCTAACTTTTATTTCATTGTTTAAATTCTGGCTAATGTATAAAAGATTGCTACGATGAATTTCTGCTTGTATGAGAAACATGCTTGACTGGTATTCAGTATGCAGGAAACAAACAACTCTCCTTGCTGGAGGGTGAGGCGTGGGTGGGGTTCTGCACTGCCCTCTACACTGCCACCCCCTTGGCCAACACGCTACCTGTTCAGAAGTTCCGTCATAAAGGTATCTTTCGTTGAACATGGAACAGGGCTGGGTCTACTTCTCGATACAAACTTCACTTGGTCATAAATGTCTGGCGGTGTTTTCAGGTTATTTCTGTTTTGTAAACCACTGTCTGGACCATCTGCCAGCTCGATGTCCCTGTTAAGTTCATTTTCCATCTCGCATTGTAGCTCAGGCTTCTTTTTCTCTTTTTTTCTCTCTGATTTTAGCTGTTTGTTTCCAAACCCCAAACCTTTTGCATCTTTCTTTTCTGCTTTGGTTTTGGAGACATCCGTCTTCCTGCTACTGAGAGCTGGCAGTCTGTTCCTCCGAAAACCGAACCAGCTGGCAAAAGAAGGCCCGGGCTTCGGCTTCGCGTCCACAGAGGTGGACTCTGTTTGCACTTGGCCCTTTTCCACATTCTCCTGAATGCACAACATGACCTTTTCTTCGATTGTGGGTGAGAGGGGGACTTCTGGGCTCACAACACCGGTCCTGCTTGTAGACGTGTCTGGATTCCTTCCAGAAGTTTCTAGCTTGGAGGTCCTGCTGGTTTCAAAACTGCTGGGCTGCCGTGTCCTCCCCGGACTCTGAGGGGCGCCTGGGCCGTCCTTTGGGGTGGATGGGCACCTGCCGTGGTCGCTGCCTGCTTCCTCTGGTGCAGTCACCCTGGCGCCTTCTCCCTGGGCGTAGGCCTGTTGCTCTTCTGTTCTGGGTGGGGCGAGGAGCCCTTCGGATTTTGGAAGGATCCTCAGAGGCAACTTGCTTGGACTCCCGTGCTGGCTGCTGGAGCTGCCTGTACTCCCCAGGGAGCCCTGCCTGGAGGAAGGATGCCCCAGGGGCCTCCCAGCACCGGGGAGACCGTCAGACATGGGGGCAGACGCGGTCTTGCTGGGAGAGCCTTCCGTGGAGGAGCTCTGCCGGGTGAGGGAGTTGCCCCTCTCAGCGGTGTTGGTAATAATCTGAGTCCGGACCTTGCCTGGCCCTTCCACGGAGGCCGTGGGGGGCTTGTCCCCTGAGTGGGCGCTGAAACTCTGGCTGCGGGCTTTGGCTCCATTCATGCCTAGAGCTGGTTTTAGGAGCGGTTTGCTGGAGGACAGGGATCTCTTCACAGACTTGTTTTCTACCGCATCTTTTCCATCAGCCCCAGGCGTGCTATCTTCCAATGACTCTGGCGTTGCCGTTTCCAGGGGAAGCCCTTCGGCCAGACTCTCCTGTGCTCGTAAACCCAGTGGAGACACATTTCTTTCACCTCCTGTGGTCTCAGGGCTGCTCGCGTTCCTGGAGGTCCCCGGCTTATCCTTGCTCACAGCCGCGGAACTTTTCGAGGCTTCGTTGAGGCTGTCTTTTTCATGTTTCCCTGGCACTGTAGAACTTTTCCTGAGCAACTGGGGAGACTTCATGAAGACTTTGAGCCCAACGGGGAGGCGAGTTTTCAGTCCTCTCTCGTGAGGGTTTTGACAACCGTGCGGGGTGCTATGGCTTTTGGAGGATGCTGCTGATGAGGGACTGCTAACCTGAGACGATGGTGACTCATTTACCCCTAAGAAGGAAGGCTTGGGGGATGTGGAGACACTGTCATTCAACTGTCCTTTTCTTGCTGCAGACACACCTTTGGAAGACGGTATTTCCAGTGGCTCCTGGGTAGCAGGACAATTCTTGGGGGTCCGTAACCCTACGTCCGTTTGTGTGGTCCCAAGTGTTTGGTGAGGTGGGGTTCTGGGGACACTTCTCTTTGGAGAGACCTTTGGGGGCCCTGGGGCCATCCCAGCAAACGAGCTGGAGGGGCTGTGAGCAGGGCACCTGGTGTGGATGGCTGTTTCTGTGGAGGGCGGAGGGGGAGTGAAGACGGGCTTTTTGAAGGCCACAGAAGGTTTCTTCCCCTGCACTTCCGTCACGGTCTGATTAAAATAAATAATCGGAGCAGAGAATCCTTTCAGAGGGGGGGATTTCAACACTGCCCTTGCTGCCTCACTGGGGACCCCGCTTTCCGGCTTGGCCCATGAAGGTGGCGACAGATAGTCGTAACTGGGCCTGGCGAGTAGGGAGACCGACCTGCCTGGAGGGGACGGCAGGAAGGGCGGCCTCAGCCCGGCCTCCGGCCCCGGCTCACAGGGTTTATCCCTCGTGGGGGGCTCGCCATCGTCACTCGGCTCGGCGGGGGGCCTTGGCAGCAGCTGTGCCGCTGGAATCTGACTCCTGGAGTACTGGACCCAGTCCCTTCTGCTGAACACTTTGGAGCCGTGAGGGAGCTGGGTGGAGGGTTTTGGAATGTGTGAATCCGGCGGTAAAGCAAAGAGGGGCTCTGGGGCTTCAGGCTTCTTGAACCGTGAGAGTTTCCCTGGAGCTGGTGACCTCTCAAGAGTCACTGGGCCAGCTGAGGGGACCGTGACGGAGGCTTCAGGCTCCATTATCCTTGATTTCTGAGGTGAAGACTTGCCCCTGGTAGGTATTTTTGTCAGGCTTTTCTTCTGATAGATGCCCGTGGCCACAGAGGACCTAGAATGACTCTGGCACGACGTAGCGTGTGTTGGTTTGGTCAGTCTTTGTCGCTGAGTGTTTTGCGTCACCGTCCTGGGGTGGGAGGATTCAGTGGGTGTCACGGCAACATCATCTATGTCTTCCCTTGGAATGTTTCTCTCGGTTTCCTCTTCAGATCTCTTCAAGAAAGGAAAGTCTCTAGCAGCGGCCCCTGGCTGTACATGAGCCATTCCCTGAGGTAGAAGTTCAGTGTGTTCTGTCTGGGGCCCAGCAGGGGCCTGATGGATGGAAATCTCCTTTCTGGTAACCGTGACCAGGCCAGTCTGGTGAGAGCTGAACTCAATGGGCTCACCACCGTCTGCGTCAAATATGACAGTAATACATTCTTCTGAGGAAGTCCGTTTTACAACCCTCTGCTGCTTAATGAAACTGAACGTCTTTGGCCTGCTCTCGAAGTGGACGGGCACTTGCTTTTCTTCCTCCTCAGGAGACCCACGCTGAGATCTTCCAAATCCCACGCGGACGTCCAGGTTCTCCACGGCCTTGTCGGCGTCCACGGTCAAAGACACGTCTGAAGGGCTTTTCTCATCACTGCTCTCTATGTGCAGCTCATCCAGGGTTTCGGTGTCATCCGTGTCTGAGAGATGGAGATTGACAGCCAGGCAGCCCTGGCTGGGCGGGTCCCTCTCTCTCTGTACCTGAGGCCCCTGCACACTTGGGCACAGCTTCCGCTCCAAGGGACGGTTGCTAGCACAACTGGTCAGCTTCTCAGGCCTTTCCCAGGGGTAGACCGAGGAAGGGATTTCTGAACAGTGTTTGCCATTCAGCTCCCAGCCAAAGAGACTGTCAGAAGCACTGTGGGTTAGTTTACAACCGTGCAGCCTGCAGCCCTGGTGTGGAACTGCCTGGAGCGAGGCTAAGGAGGAAGGGTCCTCTTCGGCATCGTCGTGAGAATCTGTGTCATAAACAAATGCCTTGTGGGGCTCCTTGCAGGGGCTCCCCGTGTCCGTGGGTTTGCAGGGGGGATATTCCTTCAGGCTGCTACTTTTAATTCCTGGCGAATAGATTCCTTCATTGGAGTTCATGCAATCTTTATAACCCCATTTGGTTATCACTGATGGGGGTTCAAGTAACACTTTTCGCTTCTGGAGCTTTCTGAGTCCTTCCAAAATGTGGCTTTCCTTGATGCGAGTCGGAGGTAGTTCATCTGTGGGACTAGCAAAGCCACTCGGGAGTGAAGAGTCAATACTTAACCTTTTGTCCCAATTTTGTGATGACTGCTAGGAAAGAAAAGGAGATATGAGAAATGATTGAGCTCTGTGGAGCACCAATTTATAAAAGGAAAAGGCCATCATTAAACTTAATTCGTTCTAGTGGTTGATAAATATTCACATATAAATGCATTTATTCATTAATTAAATCAAACTAATTCATTAACTATGCAGCTAATCTCTACCTTGCCAGGTCCTGAGCTAAGTAGCATATGATATAGATAAGTAGCGGATAAGGACCCTGCCTTCAAGGAGCATGCAACCCCCAGGAGGAGCTGAGCTCAAGTAACCATAAGTCAAGGGATCATATGAGACATACAGGGGTAGGAGGTACTCCAGAATTTCAGATGAGGGAGACCACATGTCTGTTTGGAAAAAAACACAAAAAGCATATAAGTTTCCTTTTCTTTTCTTTTCTTTTTTAAAAAATAAACCTAGCCCTAGAAAGATAGATAGGTTTGCCTTAGTTTAAAAGTAGAGGAAATGATTTCCAGTTAGAAGAAATGGGATGGCAAAGACCTAAATTGGAAAAGTATGCTTAAGGAACACTTAGGGAATAACCAGAAGACAATATGGCTCACTGCTCAATGTATATGGCAGGTAAAGAGGGTAAATGGAAAAGTGAGTTGGTCCCTGCCTTTATGGTGCCTTCCATTCTAAGGACTGAAAGTTAGAATGTCATGTGGCTTCATGACTTTACTTGATAGGCAGTGAACATCTGTGAAGTGTTTACACAGATAGAGCAGCTGGGCATTTGCTGTTAGAACTCATAGCAATGGTTCACCTACTAACTTCAAAAGGTCAATTTCCTGTTCTTCATATTTCTCCAAATACCAGTGTTAGTTCTGGAGAGTGACCAAGAAGTGACATAGAAAAAAAACATGGCACTCTACTCAGACATTCATATTTATCAAATTACGGCTAGCAAGAAACAGAATGGCAGAGGAGGAAACTTACACTGACCCAGCATTTGCTGTGTACCAGCCTCTGACCCAGTGCTTTGATTTAATTTTCAGAACAATACCATGAGGGAGACATTATCAGCTCTATTTTACTAGGCGGGAAACTGAGATTCAGCAAGATCTGTCCTTTGGAGATCACATAATTAAGGGAGAGCTAGAGCAAAGGTTTGAACTCTGGTCTCCTGGGTCCTTCCTATGACTCATTTCTGAAGTGGCGGTGTGGAGATCTGAACCCAGGCAATCTGGCTCTAGAGACTGCACATCAATCTGGATGCGATACTGCTGGAATGAAGCTTAGCCTCTGTTCTACCCTCTGTATTAGTCAAAGTCATAATAGAGACCGTAGGTTATTCCAACACCCCTCTTTTGAATGGAACTTGCAGAGTTTAATCACAAACTGGCACTCGGGGAAACTGGGAGGCTCTGACCTAATGACCTTTTCCTTTTAAAAGGCTATATAATTAACGATGAAGAATGTCTATGAATGAATCTGGTGGTTTCCGATGTGCACTCTGCACCAGTCTTGGCTAAGAGTACAGCTCCCGTTGGCATCTCCACACTAGCTGACCTGCTGCACCAGGACTCTGAACACCCGAGCACTCATAAGCACAGGTCAACTCCATGTCAGGAACTTACCCTGGAATCCCAGGTTTTTAGTAAGCTGTGAGCATCTGCTTACATCTAAAACTTTCTCATAAAAATTTTATGATTTTTAAAAATCATAAAAATCTTGTTATCAACAATACATCTTGTTTATTTTTTCTTTTTTTGTTATATGTATATTTGGTTTTAAGTCAAATTATATATTCTCTTTGGAAAATTCTCCAGGGTCAGCAGTTGCTGTGGATCGATTCTGTTTTGGTGATGCGCCCCCTTCCCCGTCCTCTTCTGCTGTGCCATTAAAAACTCCTTCGGAAATCAGAAGAAATCCCTTCAGTAAGTCTGGGTATTATAGACTGACCAGTGAGCAGACGGCCACAGCTCGGGTTTCTAAGAATTTCCATGATCCTGATGTCACGTTCACGAAAAAGAAGAGAAGCCAAAAAAGTACCCTCTTAGAGCTTGAAAAGGGCAGATTTGTTCCCGCCACAGATGTGCTCTGTGTCTGCCTACCCACTTCCTTTCTGCCTCCCCGGAGCCTGCCCATGTTGTGGTCTGAGTCATCCCAGGGCCCAAGGCTGCAAACCTCCCAGGGCCCTGGCTCCCCACCCCGTGAGATTAGCCACATTCCTCCAACAGTTTTCCAAAGGAGGTCATGGTATTTAATAGCTTGAGAAAGGTTGAGGATGATCTTGAAACTTGATAAAAAGCATGATTCTCCTATCGGGGAGATGGTGGGACGAAGCTGGCATTTCATATTGGCGGCTTCATTCTTGGCAGGGAAAAGTCAGAAGAGAGTTGCTCTGGGGAGCAGCGCAGCTGGCTGAAAGATGCTGCTGATAAGGTAGGAGCCTGGGTTTAATGCCCACACTTCTTTCCTATTTCTTGACTAGACAACAGTTTTACACATTCTTTTTTTTTTTTTTTAATGACATTCTTGGTCTTAATGGAAACAAACCCATCCCAACAACTGGGACTCCTCCACGTTTTAGGCTGATTCAAGAAGGTCAGTCTAGCAGAATGGTTAAGGTTCTGGAACCAACTGCCCAGCTCCACTTACTGGCTATGAGGCCTTGGGATGGATATTTAATTTCTCAGCACCTCAGTTTACTTCTCTGTGAAATGGAGGAAATAGGAGAACCTACTTAATAAGCTATCACGAGCATTAAATGAGCTAGTACTTATGAAGAGCTGACAAAGCTGACATGTGGTAATTACTCAATAATACAAGCCAGATTCCTCCATGGAGGGCAGGCCAGTGCATTTCATGTAGGCTTCCCTTCTGCTTCTACACAAAAAAATATTTTAAAAAATACTTATGAACTACTAAAGAACCATTGGTCATATATTTGTTATTATATAGGTTAATATTATATTCAAATTCAAAATCATATCGTATGAATTTATTATGTAAGTTAAGACTAAGTGAGTACCTGGTACATGGTAAGAACTTAAGAAGTTCCTTAAATAATGTCAACTTAAAATGTCTTCAGGACTTCTTCCCTGGTGGCACAGTGGTTAAGAATCGCCTGCCAATGCAGGGGACACGGGTTCAAGCCCTGGTCCGGGAAGATCCCACATGCCGCGGAGCAACTAAGCCCGTGTGCCACGACTATTGAGCCTGCGCTCTAGAGCCCGTGAGCCACAACTACTGAAGCTGGTGCGCCTAGAGCCTGTGCTCCGCAACAAGAGAAGCCACCGCAATGAGAAGACCGCGCACCGCAACGAATTGTAGCCCCCGCTCGCCGCAACTAGAGAAAGCCCATGCGCAGCAATGAAGACCCAACGCAGCCAAAAATAAATAAATAAATAAATAAAAACAAATAAAAATAAAATAAAATAAAATGTCTTCATGGGACTGGGTCTAGTTTGCTGGATCCCTGAGAATTAGGACTTTTCTCTGGGAGATGTGACAGGCGCGCTGGTATTCCACAGCCATTTTGAGATGGGACACTGTTAAATCTCCAGATGACGGCTAACGGAGTGTGTGTGATGTGTCTTAAGAACCTTATTTCTCCTCTTTCAGGGAAGAGATGTCCCTAGAATATCGAGGGTTGTTCTAACTGGAAAAATTTCAAGGAAGAAAGAAAAGAAAAGAAAAGAAAAGATAAAGGCTCAGAGAGAGAGAGAGAAAGAGCTGTGAATGAAAAGGGCAGAGCAGGGGGCTCTGGGCGCCAGCAGTATTCAGAGACAAAGAGAGGGAACACCCCCCCACCACCTCCCCAGTCTGCTAAGGGACAGGTCCCTGGCAGTCATTATTCAGAACTCGGAACAGCTCCTTAGAAGGAGCAATTCTGATAACACCCCAGGCTCCGCACTTTGCATTGTAAGTCTGAGTCCAAGGGAATAAGCTCTAAATTCAAGCTTGAAATCTTTTTCTGAGCTCTTGTTCAGAGTATGAAAAACCTCCTCCCTCACCCAAATTTTCTGGCAGTTATGGAATTTCCCTGGTTTCTTATGCTTCTTAAGTCATAAACTAAATTTATACAGATGACAGAAAACTGATCTCCAAATATTCGAATTCAGGGTTTCCATTCTCCTGTACTCTTTGTTTTTCTTTAACATTAGGAAACTGCAGAAACAGCTATTCCAGATTCTTGGCTTATACCAGTGTGCAAAGATGTTTATTCAAATCGTGAAGGAATCTTCAGCGGTGTGAGCCCACTTTGCAGATGGGAGTCATTCCAGCCGTAAGAGTTATTTAAAAATCTGGTAGAGGAACTCCTGGCATCTAAGTAGAGACATGCTCGACTTGCACTGAAGCCATAGCGCTTGTCAGCTACCATGGAATTCTCTCTACTGTGCCACCCTCCAACTTACAGCCATAATATTAGTGTTTTATGAGGCTATTGCACTGATTAAAGGTCAATATAATACATGCTATTTTTGAGCAGTAAACGCCTACAAAGCTAATGATACTTCCAAAACTTTTGGCCATTCATTTGGAAAGAACGCACCGCTCTCCTATTCTCTAGAAGGAAAACTTTTCTTTGAGTTCTCACAGGATGCTCAGTCTGGAATGACTTGGCACGTGGCCAAGTTCACTCCCATTTGCAGTGGACATTAACAAGTCTCTCTGAGCATCACAGGCATGATGTCCATAAAACTACTTGAAAATGTCTTAGTTGGTCTGAAGCGTGGTCAGTTCCATTAGGCCAGGGTTCCAGTTACAACTCGATATAAATCTGGGAATTCGGTGGGCTCCACCAAAGCACAGAAGGGAAATGTCTTTCTCTCGCAAACTCCCTCCCATGATGGCCTCGCGTCACCTGAAGTTGAATCATCATGCCACTTCTCACTGGCTGTGTGACTTCTAGCAAGGAACTTAACCGTCTCTAGCCAATTTCCTCTTCTATGTAATGGGGAGAATCGTATTTCCCTCTTCGGTTTTGTGAGGCGTAAATGAACAAGAACTCGGCAAATGGTCATTTCCTTCTTCACCTCCCTCCCACCTTCCACCTTCCTACCGGAAGAGGCTTCTTTTCTGGTTCTCCCTGACGCTGCGGTGCCCTGAAAGGAGCCTTACCCTTTTCCTGAGGTTCTTCCCGTCATGCCACGTGTAGGAGGAGCCGCTGGAGTATTCGCTGCAGGTGCTCGAGAGAGACAGCTCGCTGCTGCTACAGCTGCTTCGAGGACAGAGATGACCATGGATGGCAACCCCCAGGCCAGGGCGTTTCAAAGCAGGGGTTCCTGATTTTGTGTTCAGCTGGCACTCCTAAAAAAAGCAGGACAGCTCTCAGCTAGGACTTTGCTAAGGGGGAGAGGAAATACCAGCTCAGCATCATAATGAGGTAGGAGCGAATACAGCACTGTGGTTAGAAACACAGACTTTGGGGTCGACAGACTAGGGGTTCAAATCTTGGCTATGACTCTGACTAACATGCCTGGGAAATGATTTAATCTTTTAGAGCTACATTTTCTTTTTAAAAAAGTGAATAATAATAATTCTGCGCACTGTTTAGGGTCACTGCAAGGACCAAGTGAGTTTCTAGATGAGAAGCGTACAGCATAGGAACTGGTCTAAGCAGGTGCTCAATTATTATGAGCTGCCATCATCGTTAGGCAGAAATATGACACTGGTAGTGTCCCATTTTATCCAGTCATACTGGTTAAAGAATCAGATCAATGTCAAGACATGACTTTAATGCTACAAAAGGAAGAAGACAGAGCAGCATCTCTGGCTTAAGGGTTCAAGAGCATGGGCCCTGGACTGGAGTCCAGCGACCTGGCTCTCAGGCTACAAGTGCCACCAGATATGAGATATTGAGAAAGAAAGCATTTAACTTCCACGGATCTTATTGTCTTCCGGTGTAGGGTGGGACAGTTCTACCAGATTACTCTTATGATTCCTATGGCTCTGATAACATCATTATAAGTCTGGGATCAAACACCCAGGAAGCCATGTACTGTAATGGAACACCAAACCCGGGAATCATGAGGCTCTGTTGTATAGATCCTAGGACTTTTCCTATCAGTTGGCTATCCGAATGGTTAAGATTCTCACATCAAACAGATCTGGGTCCCGCACAGAAGGATCCAAGCAGTTAGAATTCTAGTGGGTCTGCATAAGGCACGGGTGACAAAGCTGTAGACACCCCAGAACATCTTGACAGCCACATTATAGGTCCCTAATGTAACAGATGAAGCTCCACTAACTGGACAGGCTAAATTAATTTAGCATCCCGATCACAAGAATGGACTCTCTCCATTACAGTCTCATTCCTGTCCCCTATCTAGAAAAGCTTTGTCTCAGAAACTCATTGATGGGAAACCATCGGTCTTTGTGTCACTGGCAGAATGGCTAAGTCTCTTACTTGTGCAATTTACTGACACTTTATGGGTGCCTTTAGTACCTGGGTACATATCACTGTTCTCCAAATGCAATTCCAACTGACAATGACTAAACACCAGCTTGGGGAAGGAAGGTAATGCTGTTCTGGGAGCACCCGTGGTCAATAGGAAACCCCTGCATCGGTACAGAGGGCATGTTTAATCTGCTGTCTAATCAATATCCATAATGCTTAATAATGTTAGATTTTCAATATCAGGCGTCTGCCTTGCTATCGATACTTCATTTTGGCTGCACAATAATCTCTTTAAGTGATCTGAAAATGCCAAGGAATTTTACTACTTTATTTTCCCCCCTGAAATTTGGCTCTAAATATCACTGAAAGGAGAAAGTCGTCTTAAAATCCAGCTTTCAGCAATATTTATGGATTTATGACCTTACTTACTGCCAGATGTCACTTAGTTAAGGGGAGTTCATGTTTGTATCTCAACAACTACCCTCTGCCCGTGGTCCCAATGCACTGGAGCACGATGCAGTTAGGACTCAGCCATGGCACACACATCTGGAATATGCCCCGAACAGACTTTCAGAAATATCACATCATGAGCCACTTCTCCTTGTGTGTCTTCTGTTTTCTCCATCCCATTCTCTGATATTTTGCGTTTTGGCTCGGCAGGGTGGTGGTTTTTATTTAGGACTACCTCTGCTCTGGAACTTGTGTCTACTATCCAGAGAGAGACTGCATCCGTGTCCTCTGAGGCCATCCGATCTAAACTTCTCCCATGGCTTTTCTCACACCCTGCACAGGTGTCAGTCACCGTTTATATTCTACCTTTTCCCAAAGTACTGAAGCTTATATGTGATTTCTCTCTGTGTCTTTCCCATCTATACCTTCCCACTTCACCTATCAAAATACTGTCTATTTTTACAACTCATTCCCAGCCCTCTTTTTAACAAATAGGCTTCCTTGCCCAGTTGTCACACGTGTGCACCTCCATACAGATGTCGGATTAAGAGGACAGGACACTAGAACTCAGAAGATGAGCTGGAGGAGGAAGGCATTGTTGCCTCTCCCTTGACCTTGAACTTGAGATGCCCAGATGTGATGGAGGACACGGTGGGGAGGTGGGGAAGGCCCATCAATGTCATGTGGGGCAGGCAGGGCTGGGTAGTTATGCACAGAAGTGTCCTCTAAGCCGGGCTTTTCATCCTTTCATGGGCACATAAGTCATCCCAGATCTTGTTAAATACAGATTTTGATTCAGTAATTCTGAGGTGGGGTCTGAGATGCAGTATTTTAAGAAATTCCCAGGTGCTTTGATGCTGCTGGTCCAGGGCCTGTGCTTTGAGTAGAAAGCCCCTAGCCTAGGAGGAGCGAAGAGAGACGATTACCTCTCATGCGGATTACTTGGTAGCAAGTTGTGTATCTCACAGTGTGACCTGGGCTGTGCTGAGTAGGATGAAAGGAGTGGTGTGAGCCCTCTCTTGGAGCAGTGTACTGGGGAGGGTGTGTGTGTGTGTGTGTGTGTGCGTGTGTGTGTGTGGGGGGGAGGGTGTGTGTGTGTGTGTGTGTGGTGGGGTGATTACAGAGTAATTCTTTGCCAAGAAGAGGAAGGGGCGAGTCCTCTCTACTCGGAAATTCTCCCACCTTTCCCTGACCTTGGGCAATCAATGTTGGAATTTAATAAGGGACCCAGCATCTCTGACATCATGGCTGAAAAGTGAGCTCCTCTGTCCTGAAGTTTCTTCCCTCATCAGCACATGATTATCATGTAGGATTACCTGCTCCAATAAATAACTGTTCTGTGATTGAGCGGTTGAATCCCAAGGCCACTTATAAGGGTTAAATCCTGGCTCTCGCACTGGCTAACTCTTTGACCTTGGGAAAATTATTGAACTCCTCCATGCCTCAGTTTCTTTCTTTCTAACTGGAGATAATGACATTAGTAGTAGTTCGCTTAATGATACTTAGTAATTATTAGTACTAGTATAACTGTCAGGTTTTACTACTATTACTAAAAATGTTTCTTTTTTTAATATGTGTGTGTCTTGGTTTTTCAACAAAATTACACTTTATAGCCTCCCTAAGGGACCATGCATTACACTTCTTAATGTGCCATCATGGTCTTACACATGGGCGCTGTGATGAGAAACAGCCAGAAGTGGGTGTGCTTTATTTCCACGGGTCACTGATGTGACCTTCTGTAGGGACACACCAGTAGACACTTTTCTCTATTCTCATTCTCCATCTTCACCACGTTCTTCTGTGGCCGTGGCATGCGGCCAAATACTTAAGAACGCGAGAGGGCTAAAGCAGTGGAGATCTCGTCATGGCTCCAAACTGTTATCAGGTACTGTGTTATGTACATTTTATATATTATCTTATTCAATCCTCACTACAACTCTCAGAAATAGAAAAGAAATATCATTTTTTCTCATTTTCCAGATGGGGAAGGTGAGGCTCTGAGGTGTTAAAATCTTGTCCAAGGTCACCCAGTCAATACAACATTCTGATGTCAGGCCCAGGTCCCAGCCACTATGACATAGCTCCAAGTAAGGCCCCTGACAATAAGCAGAACTCCTGCACGTATATAGACTTCCTTCCAAAACATCCTCCTGAGAAGAGTCCTAATTAGTAACAGATAATGATTATTATTAAAATTCTTCTTTGCCACAAGATGTATGTTGGTTTGCGTTGCAACATTATCTTAATTGTGTTGATTTAATTGGCAAAGTATACCGTTTACACTATTCAAAGTGTCTTTTTCCCATAGTGTATTTTAGATTACCACCTTGAAGCACTCATATGCTTTAACATCCTTACTATGAGAAATGCAATACAAAATCCATAATTTTAGTTAAAAAAAGGAGAGAGACGTAGAGAATGAAGGCAAGGATTTCTTGGATAAAAACTGCAACTTAAAAAATTCCTGATCTTAAGGCCATATTATAGATTGGATGCCATTAAGGTCTTCATGAATGTTTAAAGTGACAGCATTCCACTGACATTTAATTCCAATCTAACTTGAGAATATTTACCTTCGATATAGACTCTCCTAGCTACACTTATAAAATTATACAGTAAAATAAAAGGTCAGTTATCCACAAATGTCCATCTGTCATTGTTTTCAGCCTAACACTTTTCATTATATATTTATTTGGCTCTTGTGTTTTTCAAGATACTTTTTTTATGTCAATGAGAGTTAAAAACCACGCTGGTTAAAGTTTTGCCAAATAAGCACAAAGATAACCCTAGCTAAAGAAAAAAAAAGTACAGACCATGAATTTTTAAAAGTTCATACATAATAAATATATCATAAAAGTAGGATGAGTAATATGGGACATGGGCTTTAATAAAAAGCTCCTTGGCCATTTCTCAGAGACTTTGAGATGTAATCAATACCCAAAAAGGTATCTTGGGGACGAGGCAAGATTTATGATATTTTTGCCGACAGTGACACTTTCTGCTTACTTCATCAGCTGGGGGACATGATATTGAATTGCAGAGAACACAAGAAAGGAAAGTATTTTTAATCTGCCTGACAATGCTTCAAGGGTGCGCTTTATGGTTCACTTGTGACATCATTTCTGATGGAAGGAAGGAAAATAACAACCTGAACAAGTGTTCTGAAGGCGACAGGGAAACTCACGTGCATTTCAACATCAGTTCGTGAGTGCGTCAGACTCCGGCTTCTTTCCACATCTGAGAGCAAATCCCCGGTTGAAAGATCTAAGATGTGGGAGTGAAGTTTCTGGGTAAAAACAGGCAGAAATTTTGAATAGTGTTGATTTAATTGTTTGTTTCAAATCTTGCCTTGGACAGGTAAATCTCAAAAGAGTTGACATTTCTAGATTAGATAACATATCCTAACTCAAAAAAGTTTATCTGAGTTTATCAGTGTTCTATATATACACACGTGCAATTACACATTATAAACAATAATCACACTTTCACAGTCTGTCAGTATGTGTTGGAAAATAAGTAGTAAGGAAAAAGAAATAGCAAGAAAAATGTGAATACCCCAATACACTTATTGGCTTTTGATATTAACATTAAATTAACTTTTGATATTCACATTAAAAAGCACTCACCATGTTAACCTTATTATGTTGAGTAGTGGTTAAAATCTGAGCAAATGATTGTAAAAGTGACCTTATTTCTAAACAGCACTGATCTTGTGAAATCTTCCCTTGAACACATTTTAGCTCAAAGTCATTAATGTCATCTGTTAGGAACAATTAATGTGAATAGAAAGTAATTGCATCAGGGATCTGGGGACTTGGAGGGCTTTGTGCATTAATATTCACATGCCATTTGATTATATACTCAATTCTTTATTTCAGCTTTGCTTGGGTGGCCTGCTAAACCAGGGACATTTCGCTATATTAATCTTTATCCTAATTACTAAGGCTTTTCTGTAGATATTAAATTTGATCTTTTTAATTGCAAATACAATAAAACTCGTGATTTATGTCTAATGTTTCTGCTAGGCTGATGACATTTTAAAAATGGTACTTACAGCCTGGTTTGTCTTGGTTACAACTTTTGTGACTTCAGACACTAAAAAATCGAATCGAATAAGTAAATAATGTGGCTGAGATGCCTCCCTCACCTCTGAAAACTTTTTCTATTCCTTTTCCTCCCAGGAAAGGCCTTGCTGCATACTGATGTTGATCTGGGAAATGACTAGTTCTCTGCCAATAATTAATGCTAGGATCATCTTAGCGTGCAGGGGTTGCCCAAGGGTCACTTTGTCCCAGCAGATCCACCATGTTGTCAGCAGGGCTGTGAACTCCACTAAAATGAGCCATATTTACTGTTCCCCATTTGACTTCCTTCAGGTTGAACTCGTGTGAAAGCCCTGTGTACCTGGTTAGTCACTCAACAAACATCTATTCAGCACCCACTGAAGGATAAGTACTCTGGTAGCATTGCGCTGCATCCATCTGCAGGAATAAAGGCAGTTTTTTTTTTTTTTCCTGCTATGGATCAGTTCTCCTTCTTATCAGTAGAGCTTAAAATCATTTGCTTCAGACTTATACTCTTTTTTTTTTTTTTTTTTTTTTTTTTTGCGGTACGCGGGCCTCTCACTGTTGTGGCCTCTCCCGTTGCGGAGCACAGGCTCCGGACGCGCAGGCTCAGCGGCCATGGCACACGGGCCCAGACGCTCCGCAGCATGTGGGATCTTCCCAGACTGGGGCACGAACCCGTGTCCCCTGCATCAGCAGGCGGACTCTCAACCACTGCACCACCAGGGAAGCCCCAGACTTATACTCTTGCTTCTCTCAATTTGTGTTTGTGGAGTTACTTTAACCAAAAAGAACATAAATCCTAGATATCTGGTTTTCCATTATTTTGAAGATTCTAATTTCTCCAACAATGCCAAGACATCAATAGGTAACTAGAGCCAGGATGTTGTTTCTGCACAATATTTATAATCCTTATCTCGAGCTCCCTCTAGAATCAAAGATCTTTTAGGCCCCAGGATCTGTCACACAATGTGTCATACTCAGTAAGTACACAACTGATGCTTGTTGTAGTCCATAAAGAAAAAGATGTCTATATTTTCTCCACCCACATATAGGTTTTAAGGATTGAGAGAGTGCCAAAAGAATGATAACATTCTAAGACTTAAGAACACATTTATCAATATGCAAAGAGTCAAAGAATTTATGGGAAATGACATTCAACAAAAGAAATGATGATTTTGAGTGGTATATCATGTGATTTGAGGGAAGAGTCCTTATAGATTAGATATCTGACTTCTTATTCAGTTCATGGTTACACTTCTTACCAGATATATGATGTCATCGTTTTGCTTTCTGCATGAATATGTGTATATATAAACCCATCCTCCTAAATGAGGTTATATTTTAGTTATTTTTATGCAAATGGTCAGTTCTCTCCATTGAAATAGGTGAAGTCATGAAGGAGAGGAGACAGACCCTACGGCAAGGGGACCTGAGTTTCCGCCCGAAGGCACAGATTTTACCAGATCTCAGGATGTAACTGAACCTCTTTGTCTCAGATTCCCTGCCTGTTACAAAGGGATGGAAGAAGCTACTTAACCTACCTCTCAGGTAGGGAGAGGTACTGCCATAGTCAGAAAGGATAATAAGTAAGATAGTACTGTGAAATTTACACAGTCTTATACCAATTAATTGTCATAACTGAGAGTTGGTAATTTCTTTTTTTTTAATCATCTTTATTGGAGTATAACTGCTTTACAATGGTGGGTTAGTTTCTGCTTTATGACAAAGTGAATCAGCTATACATATACATATATCCCCATATCTCCTCCCTCTTGTGTCTCCCTCCAACCCTCCGCATCCCACACCTCTAGGTGGTTACAAAGCACCGAGGTGATCTCCCTGTGCTATGCGGCTGCTTCCCACTAGCTATCTATTTTACATTTGGGAGTGTATATATGTCCATGCCACTCTCTCACTTCGTCCCAGCTTACCCTTCCCCCTCCCCGTGTCCTCAAGTCCACTCTCTATATCTGCGTCTTTATTCCTGTCCTGCCCCTAGGTTCTTCATAACCTTTTTTTTTTTTTAGATTCCATATATATGTGTTACCATATGGTATTTGTCTTTCTCTTTCTGACTTACTTCACTCTGTATGACACACTCTAGGTCCATCCACCTCACTACATATAAGAGAGTTGGTAATTTCTTAAATGCTAAGGTACAAAGGAATCATTTGTTGTTACAGTTTACATGTATGTAAGGAGAATAAAAACTGACTTAGAGGAAAATAAAATCTACTTCTGTGTTAAGGCTGTAGGTAAGAAAATAAAAGGTAAATATCATCCTTTCACATAAACATCCTTCATGGTTAAATAACCACAAAAGCTCACAATACCATTAGGTGTTATACTTTTATAATAAGTATTTTTATGAAAGGTTTGTATTTTCTACATACACATATATAATAAATAAATTCTCATAGAGAGAGGGAGAGAGAATATTACTTTTCAAACTGGTGTTGTGATGTTATGTGGCCTTAATTCAGGTAGAATATATACATGAGGAAGTCAATTAAAATCACTGACAGAGTATAACTGACAGGAGAGTACCCCTGCCTCTTCAAGGAAGTCCACCTGCTTAGTTTGAGGGCAAATTCACTATCACATGACTACCTACCTACAGTTCATGTATACTGAATAAGTGTCCATTCAGATAAAGTCTCCCACCTGAAAATTTTCAAACTTGAAATCTTTAGCCTACAAATCTGGATGAATCCTGGATTTGACTCGGACATGATTTTGTGTGCGTGTGTGTGCGTGTGTGTGTGCGTGTGTGTGTGTGTGCATGTGTGTGTGTTTAGACATGAGAGATAACAATATTACTCATTACAGATTTGAAATTGACCTCACATCACTTCTTATACTATCTCAGTAACTGAGATTTCACTTGGTCTTAGAGACTCCCAGCCTCACACATTCTCCAACTAGAGGCCAGTGAGATCTTTTCACTCAAATGCTTCCTTTCATGGTAACTGTTCACCCCTCTCTTCCTGCCAGACTGGTTTCACTGTCTCTAGAATGGGCCCCTCTCACTTCTGAGCTGGTGCTTTTGTCCGTCTGCCTATAGCACACTCTCCCTGCTCCTGCCCACCTGCCTGCAACCTGCTCACTATTCAGGACTGCACTGAAACCTGCCTGTAGGGTTGTCCGTCATCTCTAGCTCCCAGTGGATTCCTCACCCAGATGGATTACGGCCTCCATCATTTTGGCCCTTTATCTGAAGTGCGTAACGGCTGAATTGCTCCTGTATTGCAGGGTCTATTTCCCTAATGGGGTGACCAGCTCCATGAGAATGCAGGCCAAGCCCTCGATTTCTGCTTTGTTCCTGTGGCAGGGGCTGGCTAGGTGTCATGGAACCCATTCCCTCTTCCCTCTAGCCACACAGCTGGACTACATTTCCCAGCATCCTTTGCAGTTAGGTGTGGCCATGTGACAGGGTTAGTTCCAGCCAACGGGGTATGAGCAAAAGTGATATCTGTCCTGGCCCGGGAATATCTCCCACATGCGGTGCTCCACCCTCCTTCCCCTTCCACCAGTTTGATGCAGCCAACTCAGCACAGCAATCACAGAAGTCACGTGTTGAAGATGGAGCCAGCAGGTAGGAGGAGTTTGGATTTCTGAAGTCAATGGAAAAGAGCTGCCCTGGGACCAGAAGTACCTCTTCTGGACTTTCCACAAGAAAGAAACTTACACTGGGTTTGAGCCATTAATCATTTGGGGGTTTGTTTGTTATCAGGATTAATATTAACTGGCTGATGTCACCCTTTTCTGAGATAAGCACTCTAGAGCAAACAGTCACTAAATAAAGACACACATACACACATAAATTCCTATGCACACATTATGTATATACACACATTATATACACATTCAGAAACACATATTCACACATGTATTTTCAGCTTCATGGAGAAGAGGCCTACTTTGTGTCACTATGCAGGGGCAGGGGTGAGGGGTTGTGTGACCAGCCATGGTGTAGATCAATCCACAGTCAGAACACATGCCTCACAGCAGACTAAGACACCATGGTCAGCTTTGGGGACCTGGCAATGCCAGAGCAGCCAGGGCCAGAAATACAAGCTGGGTTAATAATTTTTGGTGGATTACTCTGCCTTCAGTCAGCCAGCTCTATTTTCTATTTTACAGTTTTGAATCTGTAATTCAAGGCCGAGAAGGACTGCACCTGAGACCAGCTGTGCATCACCTGGTGGGATGGAGGTGGAGGGGCCCCTTTCACAGTAGCCCGGATGGCTTTGCAGCTCTCCAGCTAATGATGGCGGCCGAGACTGAGACCAAGGTGTGCCTGGCCTTTCAGGGTGGGGCTGGAGGGCCGCTTTGCCATTTTTTGTTTCTCTCCTCACTCACGGAGCTGCACTTCTTCACATGCTTAGTGAAGGCTTGTTGCATTTAACAGAATTCTGCCTTTGGAGTTTTGCTCAGTACCGAGACGATGTCACGACTGGAAGGCAGTGATTGCTGAGGCCAGGGCGACACTGAGTCCTTATTTAGTGACACAAGGTGAGGTTAAAAAGCAGATTATCTGAGAAATGTGGGTAACGTGGGAAACCATACTGGAAAAACCAAGTGAAATAAGGTGGAGCAGCTTTTGTATTTATTGATGTACTCCCTAAAGTTTGAAAAGGATGGTGTGAAGTTTTTCATTTCAGGGTTTCAGACGGAAAGAGGAACATACAAAAGGGATTGTCTAACCATCACTCCCTTATCTTCATTCAGATCTGGTGAGAGAATTAAGCTAATACCATAATCATGCACACAATTATTCTCCCCTCTAACTAAGAAAACCAAATACCTGTAAAAAAGAAATTATGAGAGTGAATATGGCATATATCTGATTAACGGACACTACCAACATGGGTCATTTAGGTTCAGCCACAAAAGGTGAATGTGAATTAGTGTTTTTAATCTGATCTGCTTCAATCCCCCTGATTTACTCAAGCTTGGTAGATGCTACAGTACCAAGGTCCTGAATTCTACCCTGTCCTGTTTCATTTTCTCTAGAGTTCTTTCTGCCCCTTGTGGAAAAGGTCTCCCAGTCAGACGGGATGGCTTCTCTGCCCACAATTCTTGAATTCCTATTTTATTAATGAAGCGATGAGTTCTGCTATTGCCAAATGATCTAGGGCTCAACCTTCTTAACCGACCACGTTTCCCTGAATTCTATTCCTAATGCCCTCTACCACCCATCAGAAGGTATTTTTCTGCTCTCAAAAAAGTTCATGGTAGGGTATTTAGGAGTGGAAGAATTTCTTGGGATTTGCCCACTCACTATTGGTATCTTCAGCCATTTAACCCTCTCCCCAAGAGACACAATACCAGCAGCTGACCCTGGTCGCTTCTCGTCTCGGAGCCTAGGCTCAACCGCTCTTGCCCGCTGCCCTGCTGAGCGCTGCTGCTCTCACTGCTCTATCTTGGCTGGTGGCTCATTTGTACTTGACCTTGTTTAGGAATCACCCTCCCTCACAGATCTAGTTGTAGGAAAAATGGGGCGTGAGAGGATGGTCACGTCCTAGGTCTTGAGTGAGTCCCTGGGGTGGGCCACCAAGGGAGGGTCCTTGGCTTCGTGCAGGAAAGAATTCAAGAGCGAGCCGTAGTAAAGTGAAAGCAGGTTTATTTAGAGAGGTACACACTCCACAGACAGAGTGTGGGCCATCTCAGAAGGTGAGAGGCAGCACTGAACTATGGGTGGTTCATTTTGACGGGCTGGGTAATTTCACAGCCTAAAGAGTGGGAGGGATTATTCCAACTACTTTGGGGAAGGAGCAGGGATTTCCAAGAACTGTGGCATCACTCACTCTTTGGCCTTTTATGGTTGGCCTCAGAACTGTCATGGCGCCTGTGGGTGTGTCATTTAGCTAATGCATTACAGTGAGCGGATGATGAGGCTCAAGATCCACCGGAAGTCAAATCTTCTGCCATCTTGGGCCTAGTAGGTTCTAACCGGTTTTTGTCGTATCCTGTCCTTCTTAAGGTTGTGTCATTCTTTTTTTTTTTTTTTTTTTTTTTTATAGGGTTTATTTTTTCTCACATTACAAGAGCAGGTTTACCTGCTCAGTGATGCCATCAGGAACCCAGACTCTTTCTTTTTGCTCTGATATCCTTAGCATATTGGCCTTCATCTTTCTTTTTTTTTTAAGAAGATGTTGGGGGTATGAGTTTATTAATTTATTTTTGCTGTGTGGGGTCTTCATTGCTGTGTGAGGGCTTTCTCTAGTTGTGGCAAGCGGGGGCCACTCTTCATCGCGGTGCACGGGCCTCTCACTATCGCGGCCTCTCTTGTTGCGGAGCACAGGCTCCAGACGCGCAGGCTCAGTAGTTGTGGCTCACGGGCCTAGTTGCTCCGCGGCATGTGGGATTTTCCCAGACCAGGGCTCGAACCCGTGTCCCCTGCATTAGCAGGCAGATTCTCAACCACTGCGCCACCAGGGAAGCCCTGTGTCATTCTTTTAATAGTTGTACCCTGCCCCCTTCCTCCCTGTCTCATTGTGGCCTGGATCCTAGGCTGATTTCTTGGATGAAGAATTTACTGCTTCGTCAGCTGTGGCTTTGTTTTCACACTGTCCTGCCTCCACCTTGGAGATCTGACCTCAACTCACAGCTTCCGGAGAGCTTCCTAGAGCCCCACCCCTGCTCCCTCAATTCAGCCCATGCTGGTCCCCAGGCAGTGTGTTTCATCCCCTTTTATCCCAGCACAACGGAAGCAAGTCTGGAGTACGTAATTATGAAATCCTATGAGCATCTTTGGATTTTGCCAATTTCATGGCTTTTCCTGTGAGTTCACCTTTCTTGGATATCCTCTGTTACAGGGGTAGAAAACATGTGTGGTGGATTTGGTATATATTTAAGAGACTTGTTCTAAATATGGCTTGAATTAGACATCTCCAAGTGAATAAGCCTTGTTCCTTCTGTTGGGTAATAAGGCAGTTTTCACAGGTATGCACCAGGCTCTGAAAGGAAGTTCAAGGAAATCTCCTAAAATGACTCGAAGCCTGATTAAGATAATTTTTCTTTGGAAGCTTTACTCCCCAGATGATCATCCCAAAACCCCCCAAGTTTTATCTTTCTCACACACTAGACTTACATTTTTATTTACATTTTGCCACACTCAGAAATGTGATTTTTCATCAGCCCTTCCAAACCCCATCAAGAGATATTGTGGCAGACCCCTAGTTCACATTTCAGAGGCTTCATTCTGTTCCATTAAGAATTTATTATAAAACTGAACATTACATAACTGCGTATTATGTAACTGAGTATTACATAGTCCTTTCTTAGATTCACAAAAATTTGAGCCTAGGACAAAATATTTTTGGATAAAGGCTGATGTTTAATTAATTATGCCATAATTTCCATTTGGGGATACAAAGATAAAACATAATATCTGCATTCGGTCATTTCGCTGATGCGACACAGAGCATGTCTTTTGAATATTCTCTTAGAGGTCCTTTACAAAATATGTCCATCAAGATCTGATCTCACTTCAGAGTGTGAAATTTTTATAGCTAATTTTTTTTTAGCCATCGACACCGGTCCTCGATGCAATTCTTATTTTCCCTGACAACTTTCAGCCTTGCCCTGCATATCCGTCCTTCTGTGACCCGTTTGGATGCATTCTGCTTCGCTCTGGATGGTGCCTCTGCATAGGACACGGCTCCGCACCCTCTCTTCTACTTCTCCGGGATCCAAGGTTATACACGCTTTTGAAACAATTATTCCACAGCTATATTCAAAACCTTCTTCAAGGGTCCCTGCTACCATGACAACCTGATTACCCAGTGGCTGCCTAAGGGAGCATTTGGTTTGGTTACTAGGAAGTTTATTTGGGGCTTCTGCAGCTCAGACGGATGACTGGAGTGTCTCAAATCTGTCCTATCTTCTGAAATTCCATGAACAGCGCCCTGAGGTCCTGCTGGGAGAGGACCAGCGGGATGATGGATGAGGATATAAACAGCAGACCTTGCCCTCGGGAGTCTCCACTCTAATTAGTCCAACAAGAAGCATTCATGAAGCATCTACTATGTAAGAGTCCTGACTATGAACTACGAACAGACTCAAAGAAGCCCGTTAGCGGAGCCTATGATATGAATGAGGAGCTCAGACACACAGATGAGAAAAAAACGGAAGAATTTTAAGGCAGGATATGCAAAAGAGGTCATGGTACAGGAAGAGTGATACGGAGGCGGGGCGGTGAGGGTAGGGGTCAGTGTGGCAACACAGTTAAATATAAATAAGATAATATTCTGTGCAATAAAGATTCAGGCCATACGGGCTTAGGTCTCCCTGTCAGGCTCCCAAATCCCTTGGTCTCTTTACATAAAACAAACAAAAAGGAATCAGAAGTATTTAATATGTAACAGCAAAGTGACGGGTGTTGGGAAACAGGATGTATGATAAGGGCTTCAGCTCACTCAGACCTGGGAAGGGCCAGTTCCTAAGAGTGGTTCACACCTGCTTCCCAATCCTAAAACTCTTTGAAGCTTCTCTTTTGTCTTTTTCTGTGACTCTGATCTGAGAGAGGAAGTGATTCAGCACAGTCTGAGCCTATTCTGGGATCTAAGAGATAGAGAAGTGCCTTGAAATTTCCATTTTTATCACTAATTACTTTAACAGGTACTTTAATAAGAGCTTTCCAATTGCCCCTGCTGTTTTGTAAAATTATCTACACTGCATTTTATATTTTTAATCAAGCTTGATTTTTGAAAACTCTCCTGGATTTCTGAAGCTTTTTGACTTTTACATGTGGGGGAACAAATTTTTCCTCTGATTTCACGGAACTAAACGAATTAGGGAGAAAAACAACTTGACCTTCTATTTTTACCAGACCTATTGGAAAGAGCATTGGTGGTCACTGGAGTCCAGTGCACTGTTTATTAGGAAGAAATGATTCACCTCCTGCCCTATGGGGGAAGAAAGGCACTGAGTGAAGTCCCTTCCCTGATCTTATCTCATGAATCCTCATGCTATTGTGTGGAAGAAGCTAAGATCTTAATTTTTAGGGATGAAGAACTCAACCAATGCTAAGGATGGTATCCAGTGTCACAAGGCTATATATTCCAGTAAGTGGTAGAACCAGGATTCTCTCCCAGATCTGCCTACTGCTAAGTCCAAACTCTACCACATTCTGTTCACTTTTCCCCGAAGGAAGGAAACTGATATCCTCATTGGTCTCTTTTGCAAGATGAGTTGCTTATTTCTGCCTAAGTGCTAAGCCCACAATTTGGGTCACTCCCATTAAGTGAACTATGTTGCCTTGGGAACTTTCCTGCCCAGAGCCTTTCTCAGAGGCAGATAATCGATAACCGAAAAAGAAATAATCATAACAACAACAGTAACAACAATAGCTGCGACCACTGAGCTCTTTTTAGCACTAAGTATCTATTTCATGCATATTATCCTTGTAAATCCTTATCACAATTCACAGTAAGGGCTGTTATTATCCCCATTTACAGGTGAGGAAACTGAGGCACAGAGCTAAAAACATTGTCTAAGGTCATATAAATCATAGTTAAATCCCAGGCAGTGTGACTGCAGAGTTTATATCATTAATTCTACAATTAAATCTGGCTAATGATAGCTTGGTAGAAGCAACTTACTAAAATAACAATATAAATTAATTAGACAACAAGATAAACTACATAGAATTAAAAATAGAAATAACTCTAAGTACAATGTGATATCTTCACTTACTATGCTTAAACATAAATCATTCATTTATTCAAAAATATACTTTCCTTATGAGGATGATTATTATTGATAGTATTTTTGTTATCGGTGATGTTTCCTTCTTAGGTCTCTACATTGTTTTCAGGGAAACGCAATTCTGTATATAAATATTTGGATCTAACTGAAAAATAAAACTGAAAAAGATAGCAAGCATTTATAGAGTGCTTGCTACATGCCTGGCTAAGGCAAAAAAAAAAAAAAAAGACATTATTTTTTTCTTATTTAATCCTTAGGATCACCTAACAAGGTAGAATCTATTATGAGCTCCATTTTTCAGATGAATAAACTGAGGAACAAGAGAACTTAAGGAACTGTTCAGGTCAGGGATCTGAACCTGGGCACAGACTTCAGGGCCTCTCATGATGTGCTCTGCCACTATGTCCTCTAATCCAGGGTACAACGATAGACAAACACAGTCCCTGCCGCTAGGTGCTTGTGGGACAAGCCACGGGCACCCTCAATGTCATGTGCCATGGAAAACTCAGCAGGGGGCTCTGGGAAGGCTTTTCTTGGGAAGCGATAGCTAAGTTGAAATTTTATGAACAAGAACTGATGATTCAGGGGAAGAAACCAAGAAAGGAAAACAGAGCTTTCTGGGCAGAACCTGTACAAAGGTCCAGAGATGAGAGAGAGTGACCTTTTTCTGCATATGGCTCAGCAAGACGACAGAGGCGAGTTCAAAAGGAGGAGAGCGGGGAGAGGGATGTCTCAGCAACAAGGACCTGCGGCAAGTCACCCGGTGGGTGAGCAAGTGGAGGGGCTGGGATTTGAGCCCATCACTCTCTCCAAAATACAAGTTTCCTACCCTCTTCCTCTGCCCACCACTAATTTTTTTCAAATGCTGAACTTGGCTGTGGGCCTCCATGGCCCTTAGGTACGTAAACAAGCACTGGAAGAAGAGACAGGAAGGGTCCCTAAGCAAATGTGGACACAGAGGACACACCCACAGCTCCTAGCCTTCTCGTCATGCTTCTTCCTGAAAGGGGTGCCAGGGGGTTCCAACCAGGATCCTCACTCACGCCGCATGCTAGGGCTGTGCAAAGAGCTGCCTGCATTCCAGAGATCTCTAGTCACTAATCCTGAAGAAGTAGAATGGCTCCTTCTGTGATGCCAGAGTGTTCTATGAGTATCCAGGCTGCCAGCAGGAAGCCAGACCTGGGTCCCGCTCTGTTCTTGCAACTTCGATGAGGAGATATTAACATCAAATGACTATTGTTTGACACTAGAAGAGAATCTCCTAGGAAGAGAAAGTGCCTTGTCAGTGTTTTGGAGAAACCCTCCCCCAAAAACATCATGCAGAATTATTTATAAGATGGGTGCCACCTGCCATGATTCAAGGAAAGATGAGAACAAATTGAAATGCAGAGTTTGGGAGATTACATAACCACTGGGACCTTCACGGGCTATAACAGCCACTCTCACAGTCTTTCCCTGCAGGGAGTTTGGGGTAAGACACAGATCAGAGCGTTGATGAAGATGACTTCTGTGATGAGCCCTCATCTGTATTTTACAGCCCGAAGTCCTGGTTCTAGTGGGACAAGCTGCTGGAGAGTCCAATTCATTTCACAACATTTGTGAAGACATATCAAGTAAGGGCGGTTTCTGGCTGAATGTTCGGCGAAGGCCTGTAGTCTCAGCTCCTTTGACAGTTAATATTAAGTTGTGTGTTATCAGGGTTTCAGACTCATGACTTCGGTTGGCTTTATAGGCTTTGTTGCTACAGATCTGAGTCACAGTTTCTCTGTAGCTCCAACCCCACAGCAGTTTTTTTTAAATCCACTCTTACTTTACCCCATGGTAAGAAATGCCTCAGGGTGTTATAAACAATCAGTTGAAAACTGTTATTTATGTGGTTTCCTAATAGCAATTTGAAATATAGGGCATAAAATTACTAGCTTACAATATTGTTCAATATTAACAGTGGGAAGGGTAATATGTAAAACAGACATTAAAGGATTAGCTGTAAAATACATTTCACTGAACTAAGTCATTTCTTGGCAAGTGGTAGTTTCCAGCTATTAGCGTAGGATTTATCAAGTCGAGTGGATTTATTTTTCTATCAGTTTGCTAAATATATTCTATATTTAAATTTCAATTTTGTGTGTGTGTGTTTCAAGCAAATTAGGAGCAGCTGTTGAAAACAAAATCTGAGCTAGAAATGACACCAGAATTTCAAGTCAAAACTGCTCCTCGATTTCCCCAGCAAATCCTCTAGTAAGTTGACTAAAGATTCAGCTGTAACATCCAAGAGAAAAGTACATGATATATTACAAACATCTGTATGACAGATTAGGGGGTTTACAACTGCATCAGAAAATTCAGTAAAAAGGCATATCCTCCACAAGACATAAAACAATGCTTCTACCATTTTTACTTGAGACTCAGCAGGCAGAGAACACTTTGTTCTCATCAAGCCTGTTCAGTAAACACTATGAATTTGTGAACCAGGCACCCAGAAAGAAGGTTGAAAGAGAAATTCCTAATCTCCTAGGGTGGAAATTGTGAAGTATTAAATGGATATTTGATGCACAAATACAAATAACATAATCTCTCTATTTTCTTCTGAGACAGTCACCAGTTACCATAATCCTAAAATTATTCTGTGTTCTCAAATCCCTACAGATTGATTGATTTTCATAAATTGCTTTGATGGAAACTTTCTTAAAAGATGCAAACTAATCTTTCTCTGAGTTTCCTTTCATTTGGTAACATGTGCAACATTTTCAATCTCAGAGAATACCAAAAGCGAGTTCTTATTTTTCAGAGGAATTGGCTAGAGATCTATAAATAACTACTACAAAGAAACTGGTTATAGACCTATAAATATTACAAAGCATTATAGAGACAAGAAACTGCCCTTAGACTCATTTGTGAAACTATGGGAAAGTCCAAATTGCCAAGAAGTAATTATTATTTAGAATTCAGGATCCATTTTGAACACTTGTTACTAATTAGCTAGTTTTAAAGATAATAATTTTCTTCTCAGACTATAAGTTGGAAACCACAAATATTTCTCCTCAAATGCCCCATGTTAATAATTCCAGGGGCTTCAAATCATTTATTCCATATAAATCTCTGTTTTCTTGTTCAGCTGTTTTATGTGGGATGCTGTAGTTCTTTTCATAAATACTTTTCTGTTGATCGAAAACTAATGAAATAAGACACCCTCTAACTTGAGTGCATAAAAGTATCGTCATTGTATAAGATGTGAATCACTTATTCAGAAAGCTGGTGGTTGAGTCACAGAAGATATCTCGTCCAGTGTGTCATCAAGTGTGAAGTTCAGGTCCATGAGCCACGTTCACTGTATTACGGAAACACCTCAATTAACTGGAATCCAGTGGACCCAAACCCTTGATTCGTTGGCATATTTAAAACAAAGAAGATAATAACTGCAAAGTCAGCTGTTCAACATTCAGTATAAATCCTGGGTTCAGGTTCACAAATCAGCTACTCTCCCAGACAGCACATGGGCCCAGGTGTTAGACTGCTTGGGTTCAGATTCTGGCTTTGTGTGGCCTGGGGCAATTACTTCATCTTTTAAGTCTTAGTTTCCTTTATAGATAATAATAACAATATTAGTTCACAGGAGTTTATTGAAGACTGGATGTTCAAGAGAAGAAACTCCCGAATTTATAAGGCTGGGATAGGGACTCCATTCATTAAAATGCTTGGGACATATTAAATGCTCAATAAATGTTAGCTCTTTTCAGGACCAGTGACATAATTTGTGGAGCCCAGTGCAGGGGCCCATTTGTGAAGAAGTCATTAAGAATTTCAAGATGGTGACAGAACAGAGTTAAATCAAGCACAGGGCCCTTCTAAGCCCCTGTGTGACTGCACAGGTTCATACCCACCAAGTGGGCCCCGGCTATCACCTTCTCTGATAATCATTAGACTCTGAAAGACACCCCTTAATCACACAAGGATCTAATTTGTTACCTTTACTAACCTAACTGGGGTAAAAGTGGAATTTCGAATTTAACATAATTTTTCAATAACAGAGTAGTATGCTCCCCGCCCCGCCCCGTCTATCCTCAAGTAGTGACACTTGCCCGCCCCTGCAAACAGTCGTGAAACAGCTTCCTAATATGAGAATCCCCTCCCCTGAAGAACCACCGTTTTGGTAGCACATAAGTAATGACCCTTTGAAACTCCAGAAAGTGTCAACAGAGGGTACCTGACGGAGGTAGAAAAAACACATATAGCAAGGAAAAGTCACTTTTGTCAATTCTAAGTCACAGTTGCTTTACAATCAGAATGCTAGGAGCGACTTCAAAGTTGCTGCCTGTTTTCATGTATTCCCTTTTCTGTCCCCACAGGACGGCCACCCATGCCCTGAAAGGAAGTCCTGCCTAGACAGGAAATCTGGGAGGAGTCGCCTGCTAAGGCAGCAAGATGGCCCCAGGTGGCGGTGGGCAGAGCCACATTTTATATTCCCATTCTTTCTTCTCTGCCCACCCCACTGAATCCCTGCCCTACGCCTTAGCAACTCCACACGCCGTAACGCTCCCTGGTTTTCTTGATCCTGAAATTCACTTGCTGACTCTTGTCCTGTTGCTGTCCATGGTCCTTAACATGACACAGGGTTGAGGACCAGGTCTTAGTAAAAGCCCTGGACAGACAATCGATAAAGGCGTATAAAATGGCAAATGATGACTTCAGAATTCTATCCCATATAACCTTTCCTGAGAAGTGACAGTTTCCTTTGCTACCGCACTCTCTAGACATGGCCTCCCGAAGATACAATAAATAAGAGCCCTAAGTTTCTCCTGCCCTCTCCCTAAACTGCCATGACTAACTATAAATTACCAGTTACAATAACAACTGTTTCTATATTACACCACATGGTACTGGTACCACATATCTTACAATATGAAAATCCTTTAACAATCTGTCTCTAATGCATTTTAGCCTGGACCCACTCGGTCATGTGTCACCAAAGTACCATGTAGCCTGCTGCTCGTCAACGGAGTGACGGTAGGAGTCTTCAATTCCCTTTCACGTTTATCTCTTGGATTTGTCACTAGACCCTAGAATCATCTGAAGGAATCAGGCAGTTCTCAATCCGACCTCAATATTGACATTTATGTTGATTGATGTTGGCTCTTACAGAATTGGAATCTGCAGATCAATTCTCTGATTAGATTCTTTCTCACTGCTGCCATAATCATTTTATCACACGGGCTGCTGCTATCAAATGCTGCTTTATCACTATGAAATGGGGCGAGCTAAACCAGTTCCTCTACTATGCCACAAGAAATAAGACATTCTCCTGGTTTTAAATCTTCCTTTTCTCAAATTTGAAGAAAGTCCCTGATAATTACATTCCTATAGGAGTTGATTTGAAGTTACTGTCCCTTAAAACTATGCTCCATGGGAGAACCAATGTTGAGTCCTAAGGCAAATATACACAAGACTCCTTGAAACCTGTTTTCCTTTCCTCTCAGAGAGTTTCAGATGTCAGATTATAAAGCAGGTACCTCTGTGCGGTGACCGTGGCCAGTTGGGTAGAGCCAGTGAAAATGTCACTGTCTCTGGTAGGGTCTCAACACCTGCCCAGGAAGCCTTGTATGAAGGCGGAGAAACAAACCTTTCAAGGTGCTTCTAGCTCTACACTGTTATTAGTTGTAAGAGGGCCAAGAAAAAAGCAGTGTGGCTGTCACCAGACGACCCACAGAATCGAACTCAGGGTATATGCTCCATTAAGAAATGATCAGGAGTGACATCAAATATGAAGTATAGTCATTCAAATATTTTCTAAAGTGTAATATTAAACTCTGCACTTATTCCACTGGGAGGAATGAGTAGTTACAAGGACAAATAATTGTCCTTGTAACTACACAGACATGCAATTCCCAGGAAATAGAAAATGCAGATTCTCAGGGCTTGTTAATTCCATGGATAGAATTCAGAGCATTCGTGAACTCTGAGGAAGAAAAGGCATCTTTAGTTCCACTAAACTTGAACTAAAATTTAGCATTTCCTTCAGCTACAAATGCAGACATCAAACTTCAGTGGTATCAACTGGTGACTTTGTCACTGACAGAAATCACAGACATCTTCATGTCACATTACAGTTTTTGAAAATATCTCTAGAAATTTCATATTGGAATCATTATGTAAAAACTAACTTAGAACTTCCATTTGAGCTTGTTATTTTATGCTTCAGAAATGAGGCACATGTATTGCTATGTCATATGTTTTTTTCAATATTTTAGCAACTGGACCTCAATATAATCAGCTTCCTTTATAAACATATGTCATCTATTTTACACATTGCAAAACATTATTCTGATGAGAGGACCACAGGCTTCTATGATCTTACACAATGAACGATGGCTAAAAAATACTTACGAACACCATTACTTGACCGCTCCCCGACCCTCCACGTCACGTTGCATGTGACATGAAGACCTCTCCCGGCTCTGACTTTCCACACATGTGAACAAGGATGGGTGGATTTCTGCCATCCTGAGTCCTGTCATTTACCTCCAGAACCTGGAGGCATTAGCACCGGTTGGGCAAGGACCTTCCATTAATTTGAATCTCCACCAAAATAAATGAGTTTTCTTTTCATTGCCAAGCCGAGCTCTTCAGCTATGATTGTTATGTATTGTTCCAGTCGAGACCTTAATGGCATTTTAGCCCTGTGGTGGGCTTGCAGAGAAACGATTTTCAAACTTCAAAAGGCCATTTAAACGTGTGCAGATGTCTGGAAAATTAATACTATTATCTAACTCTCACCCTTTGCCTGGAGGAGGCAAAGAAGAGACAACGTTCAATAAAGATATTAGAGATCAATACATGGTCATAAAGCAAAGTGCTGTCCTTCTGGGAAGCACCAGTGGTGAGAAGTGAGGAATCCAACAGTGCTTTTGAAAACACTTTCTCATTAGATTTTATTGTCAAAGTCATTCACTTAATCTGTTAAAAATTGAAAGAGAGAATGGGGATGGGATGGAAGGTGGAAGGAGAGAGAAAGATAAAGATAATTTTCTGCCATCCTACTTCAGCTTAGATGTTCAAGGTCTAGAGTTCTCAAGAGTGGAGGCATTCATTCATTCACAAGACAGAACCTGAATTTGTCAAGGTTAATGTTAAGCAGGTTACAGTTTTTAAAGGGCTTTGCATTCTGAGAGACTTCAGCCACATTCTGTAAAATTCTCAGGATAGGGAAGTAGTCTCATAGCTAGTTTCAAGGCTTTCATAAAGTTTTCAGAACGGTAGTATAGTCTCTTCTCTTCCTTCATTTTATTTCCAACAGATTTTCTTCTGTACGTGTCCCAGGTACCCCCAAAAGGCATGAGAACCCGACTTTTTAAAAAAAAATCACAGAATGGGGGCTTTATATTTTTATGAAAGGATTTCTTTTAGAGAGTTCTTCAATTTGGAAAGGGGAAAGAGAATGCAAATGTGGGAAAAGACATTTTTAGCAGGTTTTCTTTTTTCAGATGGATGGAGCTGACTGTGGGAAGTTCACCGGGAACTGTTAAGGAAGTATTAATATGGAATCATCTCTCTAGATAACCCTTCATAAGAAAACCTGAAAACATTCACAGATTGCAGGTAACACATCCTTTTAAATTCAAGAATAAGCAAGACTGTATTAGTAAGGATTGCACCTAGCTATAAGAAGCAGAAACGTTGACTTTCAAGGCCTTAAACATACAGGTGTTTGTTTCCTCACACATCAAGAAGTCCAGCGGTAGGTGGTTTGAGATTTGGGGGGCTGTTTGTTACTGCGTTACAACCTAGTTTATCCTGACTGATACAGTGAGCCAACATGAAACGCCAACCAACAGGACCAAAATGAAATGTAGTCTAAAACAGTGTGTGTTAGAAATCTCCAAATCATATTTTAATGATGTTGGAGTGTTTGTAACACATCCTTTTGAAGGGGATCTTTTTCTTTTGAAGTTCAGAACATGTAAGGACAGTCTCAGGATTGCATTCAGCTACCAAAAAGAAAAAAAAAGGAAAGCTTGACTTACAGTGTCTTAAGCCTAAGGGGCTTATATTTCTCACATAGCAAGATGTCTGGAGGTAGGCAGTCCAGGGCTGGTGTAGAGGTTCATTGAAATCATCAAGGAACCAAACTCTTCCCATCTTTTGGCTCTGTCATGTTTTTTTTGGGGGGCGGGGTTGGGGCTGGGGAGTTCATGCCAAGGTGGCTGCTACGTATGCTGGCACTGCCTCCATCTTCCAGATAGGAAGAAGGGATAAGTGTGAATGAAAAATACCACAGCTGTGTCCAATCCCCTTTATCCAGAAAGCCAAAGCTTTCCGGTAAGTCCCCATTGCAGAGTTCCATTTAGGTCTCACAGGCCAGAACCAGGACCATGTGGACTCTTCTAGGAGAAAAAGAAGCTGAAAAACAGTGTATATGGCTTTCTAGTTTCCGAAGTAGAGGAAAGAAAGGAGAAGGATGTGACTGAGTGTGGTGGTCATGAGTGCTGCTCGTCAAGTATGTCTAAGTCTCTCTCCTACTGGGAATGTGTCGCCTTCTGTTTCCCGACCCCTTTGTGGTTGGGTGGGGCCATGGGACTAGTTCTGGCCAGTGAACTGTGAGGGTGGTGCTCTAAACCAGAGTGCTTTTAACAGTGATGTGAGATCTCCCAGGACTCTCTTCTTCCTGGCCTGGCAACCAGCAGTGTTTGAGATGGTGTCTGCTCCATCAGTCATATCTCCTGAGTGTCTAACAGGTGCAGGGCTCCCCTGCTGACCCACGAGGGCCACGTAACATGAAGAAGAAATGAATCTTGATGTTTGAAGCCACAGAGATTTTGTAATTGCTTGTTACCACAGCATAACCTAGCCTGTCCTGACTGATTCAATGCGTCAACCTGAAATGTCAGCCAGAAGGATCAAATTTGAGAGGCAAAAGTAGTCTCAGGAAGGCCAATGTATTAGCCATCATGGAACCTGATATCAGTGGGATGATATCCTGAAGCCAACTTTCTCGACCTTAAGTGCAGTTAAGTGGACTTTAATTCATAATGTGAAAGCCGTCCTTGTACTACCCACAGGACACAGACAAATTATCCCTCTCTCCTGTGTCTCTACATAGGTGAGTGGCTAATGAACCAGAGCATGTTCAAGGTAAGCCACCAAATTTAATATGAACTTCCAGGATGACTATCCACAAAAATATAACGCATGATAATGAAGATGGCAGAGTTTATGACAAGCCTAGTTAATGATACAATTCACATGTCTGCCTTGCTGAGCCTGCTCTTAAGAAGAAGAAGAAAAAAAAGAAAACCCAGGCGGGGGGGAGGTGACTAAGAGTTAAAGCATTAATGACCTCTTCAGTTACATTAAAGATCTGATTTTATCTCTAAATACAGTATTTCACATCCTCAGCAAGGTCCGTAGAAATTCATTCAATAGTGACGGGGCTCTTCCATAAGGACCCCAAAGCTACCAGCATCCAACCAGTGTAACAGAAGGCAAATCAGATGGGGGAGGAAAGGGAACACTAGTAGAATTCAATACAAAGGAGGTGGACTGCTTGACTTGCTGTTTCAAGTTTCACTGTTGCTCACATTGCATTTTAACGACTATCCTTGGGCTGATCATGGGACGGGAGAGGCGAGCCATATGGATGTATGCCAGCAAAATGGTTGGATCCAAAACAGATGGTAACACAGAATCTTACGCAACATACTCATGTGCTAAAAACCACTTAACATAACTTGAGTTAGGTTCATCTGGTGTGAAATGTGTGCAGAGCGGGGTGTGCGGCAAAGGGAACAGTAAGTGGCTCCAAGTGTGGCTGCTGATTCGGTCCTTTCTCGGCAGTCACGCTCTAGTTCTCACTCGCAAAGGTCAAAGGAAGACCACTGTCACGTAATGCTACACTTCCCTGGAGTTTTCAAGTGCTCATTTAACAGGTGGGATGAGATAATTAATCTCTTCCTTTTGTAAAATCCAAGTATGGATTGCTTTATACACTCCCTGAATGTGTACATACCTCATTTTTTTTGGTGGTTTTCATCTTCAAGTGTCAGTTTTTAAAGCAAAAAATAAATATTACATATTTAGGGATATCAATAGTTGCGGTGATGGTTACAATTTCTTTTCAAGATTTCAATGGATTCCCACTCTACCATAAAAAGGATAATAAACCCTTTCAATCTTTGAATCATTTAATTTTATGTATTCTTTTGGTATTTCATGTGGGAGTTATGGTGTGTGAAATATGCACCATGATGAGAAAACAATTAGTCAGCACACCTGTTGTTTATTCGCACTGTATTCAGGGAGGGCCTACTGGAGCTGTTATTTTATTCCACAGCATGGTGTCAAGCAGGGGGCTTTCAGAGGTGACCTAATGACACCAGATTCTACTTTTATTTGTATTACATGCCTTGGGCCTTGCCCTCACGTTGGAATGATCTTTGCTTCTCAAGTCAGAATCATGTTTGTAACCCACAACAGCAGTCAGTAAGATTTTCAGGTTTAAAAGAAAAATTAAAGTTCAGATGTGCTACAGGAGTGAGTAGTGAGTGAGAAAATTATAAAAGTAGCAGAGACAATGATCATTTATTGAGTATCAACTGTGCCCAGGTAAAACACAAAGTTTAGAGATAAAGAAGTGGGGAGAAAAACAGAAAAACCATTCTAGGTTTGTCCATAATACAGGGGAAGAAATGTTCTGTTTGCGCCCCTTCTGTTAACATACTGTGGTGGTAGGAGGAAGTAATACACATTAAAGAAAATTTAAACTCTGCTTAAAATTTTGATGTGGGGCACATGAAGCCAGTAACAAAAAATTGTAATTTCACAGCTTTGGCCAATTCTCTGGGTGGGTATCTGGGGGTGAAGGGCTATTTTATTTAAGACAATGGTTCTCAATCTATCAGACCTAATGTCCCTTGGAAACACATGTATTTTAAAAAAATTCCCCATTTACTGTTTACCAATGATATTCATAGGTAGTATAACCCATTGCACAGAAAAAAAAAAAAAAAAAATTAACATAGGAGGCTTGACTGCCGTCTCTTGAAAGGCCCACTTACAGGGTGGGCCTGAGTTGGCGTCTGGATTTTGGAGGGCTCCCACCACCGCAGCTAATCAGAGTGGCTCACGGTGTCTAAGCTGCTTGTACAAATGATGTGGTTTGTGCTGGACACCTGCTTTCCTTCTGAGAGTCTAGAATTTTGATACATGCTGGGTAAAGGGTGCCTATGTGACCAGCCCTTAATAAAAGTCCTGGGCACTGAGGCTCTAGCGAGCTTTCCCAGTAGACGACACTCCATACATGCTGTCACAACCCAGTGCCTGTCCTGTGTGACTCTAATAGGAGAGTCTGGGAAGCTTGTGGCAGGTCTCCAGACTCACCCTGTGCACCTTGATCCTTCACCGAGTTCGCTTTGGATCCTGTCACTGTAATAAATATATTACTTTCAAAAAATATAATGTACAAACTCGAACTCACATAAAAGGAAAAAAAAATGTCATTTAGGATAAACAATATGCTTTTCGATATGCAAATGCTCAGGCGTTACTCCCTTGCGGGATACAATAAAGTGGCCAGATGCTTGCCCAGTGGAGTCACCACCAATGAAACAGCCATAAATACAGACTCTTCCTGGTTCCCTGTCCTGGAAGTTCACACACAGTGAGGGCCACTGCAATCAATGATGTGCTATCCTGCGACAGTGAACACTTCTGGGTAAAGTTTAAAATAAAACGAAGTTCAGTTTTTCTTGAAGAATGCTGAGAAAATTCAGCTTCTAGTAAAACCATGTCCCCAATACTTTGAGTTTGTACATGACATGGTGTCAGGTTCTGTGCTCAGATGATCACGGGCACACATGAAGGCCTGGCGGGAACTCTGAGGCAGCGAGGTCCAAGGGACCAGGTCTGGCACCCTTGTCTCCAGTCCCTGAAATGTCAGTAGTGCTTCCCAAACACTGTGTCCTCCAACAAGATGCCCCAGATACCCCCTTTCCCAGGTGTAGGACCACCCCGTTCAGAACTAATGGTCTTTGAGAACATGTGAATAAAACTAGGAGGCCCATAAGCAGGGCTTGCAGCAAATCTGAGATCAGGCAGGTGGAGGTAACAAGAGTGAATAGCACAAAGGGATGAAACAAAGAAAGTAGGAGTTTCCTGGTAGCTGAGAGCAGACCTCAGTGCAGCTTAGTTCAACAAACCTTTCGTGAGCATCTGCAATGCAGCGGGTGCTGTGCAAGGTGGGAAAAGACAAGGCGAGAGAAAAGGGCAGGGAGGAGAAAGTGCTTGTATTTAGAGGCAAACAGACACTCTGGTATCCCCAGAGGTGCTGATACATGAGAGACCGCTTCTCATTCATGAAAAGACCACGAAGAGAGAGTGGAAAATCTCAACTGTCATTCAGCTGGGGACAGAGTGTGGAGGTAGAGTCATACAAAAGCAGTGACAATTCTAAGCTTCAAAATGAAGGCCCAGCCACTGTGTGTCAGGCCTGATCCAGGTCCTTATGTGTTATTTCAATCCTCACAACACCCCTATGAGGTGGATGTGGTTATTAGTCCCATTTTACAGATGAAGAAACAGAGGCAGAGAAAGGTAAAATAACATGCTCAAGGTAAAAACTTAGACAGTCTGACTCCAGAGTGCACGCTTATAAGCTCTATGCCATGAAGAATGATCAGTGAGAAGCAGTTACAATCACACTGAAATGTTGCTAGGGTTTTCTGAGTCTCTGTTGACTCATGACCTCAAAGTCTCCTGTTTACTGATTCTTGTTTTTGAATGAAGGCCTCTATGGTAAGGTTTAAATATACTTCAGCTGGATTTCTGAGATTTGATGGCACTGTCACTTGGGTTTTACAAAGCCCAAGGTTGACCCTGTACCTGTTTTTAGTTTAGAGAAGCACTATGGTATCGTAATTGAGACATAGGCTTTGAAGTCACACTCGGGTTCAAATCCAAGTTGAGGGATCTGCCTGATTTTATTTATCACTTATAAAACAGAAATATTTCCTCATCGTATGTTATGATAATAAACGGAGAGGCTGCAGGTAAACCTCTTAGCGAGGTGTGGGGAGCACAGAGAGTTCACGGTACACAGCTGTTACCATCACGACGCTCCTCAGATAGACAGTGCGCGTGTGTGGTCCAGGCCCAGAGGTGACCGTTTCTCTCAGGTGACCTCTCCTACAGCCTTCTTTCCACAGGTAACTGCTGGCTCAGTGCATGACAAAACCGATAAGCAGATGTTTCCTGCTGGCATATTCCTGTCTAACCTTCCCTCAGAGTCCTGCCTTAGATGCCCAGACCCCCGGTGCTTTTCTAGGCCCCCACCTGAGGCCTGTGTGGGCGTGGTCTGGGCAGCGCTCTGTATGACAGGTCTCTCCTCCCACTGTTGGTTTCCAGAAGTAGTGTGGTGTCATCTCAGCTCTCAGCTCAGAGACCTCATATCTTACAAAGGAAATGAGATGGGACCCTGAGATAACAACTAACAGAGAAAAGCATTTATGAATATTCCTTTATAATTACTAAAAAAATGACACAGTCAGCTCACCAAATGAAGAAAATGTCAGCCGTTTTTGATTTATGTAATAATAGTAATATTGGTACAATGCAGTTAGTTTCCATTCATCTGACATCAAAAGAAAATAAAAGCATGGCCTTTGCAGTGAAATCAGGCCTGAATTCTGGGCTTGTGAACTAAATGCCTTTGGGAAGGTCTGATACTCATTTCAAGACCTATAAGATGAGGGAAACAACACCTACCTTATGGAGTATTGGGGAAGTAAAAGAGATGATTTATAAAAAGCATATACAGGCCCCACAAGAGACACTCAGTAAGTAGTAGCTGCTATTATTATCTAGAACAGGGATTTGCAAACCATAACCTATGGGCCAAATCCCTGTTTTCATAAATGCAATTTCAAAGGAACACAGCCACGCCTATTCATTTATATATTACCTCTAGATGCTTTGGCTGACGATGGCAGACAGAATACTAGTTCTGACAGATAACTGAAAGCCTGCAAAGACTCAAATATTAACTATCTGGCCCTTTGCAGAAAAAAAATAATTTCTGACATAAAGCAGAAGTTCTCAAATGGTAGCAAACATCAGATTCACCCAGAAGGCTCGATAAACTCCCCATCACTAAGCCCTACCCCCAGCTTTCGGATGTCATAGGGATGTAACGAACCTGATAACTTGCATTTCTAACTGGTTGCCAGGTGATGCTGATGCTGCTGGTACAGGGACCTCACATGGAGAGCAGCCCATCTGGAGAAACTTTCCAAATCTCTCCTTTTTACAGTTCTAATAGGATGCACACATAGCATCAGGTTTGCTTTGTGGCTGTTGAAATACACTCAAGAGGCATTTATTTACTCTATCTGGTGCTCCAGCCAAATTTTCAGATTTCAAAACTAGTGAGGCTGGGACTTCCCTGGTGGCGCAGTGGTTAAGAATCCGCCTGCCAAAGCAGGGGACATGGGTTCGAGCCCTGGTCCGGGAAGATCCCACATATCGCGGAGCAACTAAGCCCGTGCGTCGCAACTACTGAGCCTGCACTCTACAGCCCGCGCGCCACAACTACTGAAGCCCGCGCGCCACAACTACTGAAGCCCATGCACCTACAGCCCGTGCTCCACAACAAGAGAAGCCACCTTAATGAGAGGCCTGTGCACCGCAACGAAGAGTAGCCCTCGCTCAATGCAACTAAAAAGGGAGCCCACGCACAGCAACGAAGACCCAACAGAGCCATAAATAAATAAATAAACAAATAAATTTATTTATTTAAAAAAAACCTAGTGAGGTTGACTTTCCCCTTCTTAGTTCGTACTGCAGTCCGAAGACACACCAGGTAAAGCCCAAGCTTTTTGCTACTCTTCCACGGACTAGGTTTGGTTCCTTTTTCCTAAAAGGTTAAGAGCATTCCTAACGTCTGAGCTTTACGTTTTCAGTCCTTCATGTCTCCACTAAGGCTTTACTGAGAAATCCATACCCACGTGACCCTCTGCAACTCCTTTCCAAGTCTTAAAACTTTTTTGCAACAAGATGCACCGAAGTGAAAACAACGGAAAGCTCTCGAAGGTGGGACTCCTGGTTTGTTTGTTTTGGGGTTTGTTTGGACTTTTTTGTTGTTGCTGCTGCTTTTAGAGACGGTGATGGGAGGAGGCTGGGAGAGTACATTGGCTTATTGGTGCTCTGGTAATTATGCTAAGGTGCTAAAGACAGAGAAATGCTGGCAATGTCCCCCCTTGCAGTGCTACCAGGAACTCAGGGGGGTAAACAGTGTCTCCATCCAAAGAACAAAGGACTAAGCTGGAATGTGGGCTCAGGGGCCAACAGCAAAAGATATATTTCTGGGGCATGAATCACTCCCCAAATCACACCGCAGAGATAATAGCACAGATGAGCTTCTTCAACCTGTCTGCCGAGTACTTGAATATCTTTATTATTGCTTCCAGCAGAAGCGAAAAGAATACAACTTTTCTCTCATGGGGACTGACAAGGGTACATATTCATCATCTGATCAATCAGTTCCTGAAGCTGTCCAGAGTTACAAGAGCAGAATATGGTAATTATCAAAAGAATACAAAGAGGATTTGTGGCATTTATAGTCTTAAATTTAAAAATATATAATATCTGAATATGTTCTTATAATACAACTTCAATAATGTAGAAGTGTATGGAGTCAACGTGAAAGTCTTTACAATGTCCTCCCCTTCATCAGTTCTATTCTCTTTCCCCTAAGTAGCCATTGTTTATATTTGGTGTGCATCCTTCCAGAACAATTACGATGCACGGAATTTACAAATCCAGACTGCATTAGTCATGCTTTTCTGTTTCATGTAATTCTGATGCTTTGATATCTTGGGGCCTTGCTGATCCTGGAGAGACTACTTCTCCCAGGGTTAGCCTTTCCCTAGACATAGTAAACAACTCACCTAGGAGGGGGCCTTTCATATGCAAACTAACCAAGTGAGAGCCCATATCCTTCCAACGCCTTCTTTCTCAGGCTCTTACTCTCTATTACATTATCATACTAGGTCTCTGCCTTAATCACCTCAGGGCTAGATATCAGGCACCGAAGAGCGGCCCCTACACCCCCAGAGCCTTCAGACATTATTCAAACTAGCCAATCCTAAACCTGCTTCACCAGATCCTTCCAGCACAACTGGAAGGAATCACAATTGTGAAAACTACAGTAAAAGCCTCTTGCCCCCATTTTTGCCTTAACTCCGCCTCTCCTGACCAACCCTGCTGCTTCCACATGGGCCCCTGCATCGCATCACATACGGCATATGTCTTCCTCTTGGGACCTGTAACAAACTAACTTCAAACTATCTTTTCTTTCTTTTTTTTTAATGAGAAATGTTCTAGCTTATCATTTATTTATTTATTTATTTATTTATTTGAAGTATAGTTGATTTACAAAGTTGTGTTAGTTTCAGGTACACAACAAAGTGATTCACACTTTGCTGTATACCTGTTACATACACATATACTTTTTCAGATTCTTTTCCCTTATAGGTTATTACAGAAAACTGAGTACAGTTCCCTGTGCTCTACAGTAGATCCTTGTTGGTTATTTATTTTATATACAGTAGTGTGTATCTGTTAATCCCAGACTCCTCATGTATTTAAAAAACTGACATCCAGCATTAGGCATGTGACGTAGGAATGTTGCTGAGTACGAATTGATACTTTTTTATTTTTTTACAGTTGGTAAATGGCATCGTTCAGAAGAACAAAGAGCAGCCACTGTCCCTCCAAATCCTCTCATCTGCTGTCTTCATCAAACCTGAGTAATAATAAAACCTACATTTTTTTAAAAATTGGGGTATAGCTGTTTTACAATGTTGTGTTAGTTTCTACTGTACAGCGAAATGGAGTTCCCTGTGCTATACAGCAGGCTCTTATTAGTTATCTATTTTATACATATTAGTGTATACATGTCAATCCCAATCTCCCAATTCAGCCCCCACCCCAGCTTTCCCCCCTTGGTGTCCATACATTTGTTTTCTACATCTGTGCCTCTATTTCTGCCTTGCAAACTGGTTCATCTGTACCATTTTTCTAGATTCCACATATATGCATTAATATACAATACTTGTTTTTCTCTTTCTGACTTACTTCACTCTGTAGGACAGTCTCTAGGTCCATCCACATCTCTACAAATGACTCAATTTCATTTCTTTTTATGGCTGAGTCATATTCCATTGTATATATGTACCACACCTTCTTTATCCATTCGTCTGTTGAAGGACATTTAGGTTGCTTCCATGACCTGGCTATTGTAAACAGTGCTCTGCAATGAACACTGGGGTGCATGTATCTTTCTGAATTATGGTTTTCTCTGGGTATATGCCCAGTAGTGGGATTGCTGAATCATATGGTAGTTCTATTTTTAGTTTTTTAAGGAGCCTCCATACTGTTCTCCATAGTGGCTGTAACAATTTACATTCCTACCAACAGTGCAAGAGGGTTCCCTTTTCTCCACACCCTCCCCAGCATTTGTTGTTTGTAGATTTTTTGATGATGTCCATTCTAACTGGTGTGAGGTGATACCTCATTGTAGTTTTGATTTGCATTTCTCTAATAATTAGTGATGTTGAGCAGTTTTTCATGTGCCTCTTGGCCACCTGTATGTCTTCTTTGGAGAAATGTCTGTTTAGGTCTTCCGCCCATTTTTTGACTGCGTTGTTTGTTTTTTAGATATTGAGCTGCATGAGCTGTTTATATATTTTGGGGATTAATCCTTTTTCCATTGATTCGTTTGCAACTATTTTCTCCCATTCTGAGGGTTGTCTTTCCATCCTGTTTATAGTTTTCTTTGCTGTGCAAAAGCTTTTAAGTTTCATTCCATCCCATTTGTTTATTTTTTGTTTTTAATTTCCATTACTCTAGGAGGTGGGTCAAAAAGGATCTTGCTAGGATTTACGTCAAAGAGTGTTCTTCCTATGTTTTCCTCTAAGAGTTTGATAGTGTACAGCCTTACATTTAGGTCTTTAATCCGTTTTGAGTTTATTTTTGTATATGGTGTTAGGGAGTGTTCTAATTTCATTCATTTACATGTAGCTGTTCAGTTTTCCCAGCACCACTTACTGAAGAGACTGTCTTTTCTACATCGTATATCCTTGTCTCCTTTGTCATAGATTAGTTGACCATAGGTGTGTGGGTTTATCTTTGGGCTTTCTATCCTGTTCCACTGATCTATATTTCTGTTTTGTGCCACTACCATATTGTCTTTATTACTGTAGCTTTGTAGTATAGGGAACACTCCCAAACTCATTCTGCGAGGCCACCATCTCCCTGATACCAAAATCAGACAAAGATACTACAAAAAAGAAAACTACAGACCAATATCACTGATGAATATAGATGCAAAAATCCTCAACAAAATACTAGCAAACAGAATCCAACAACACATTAAAAGGATCATACACCATGATCAAGTGGGGTTTATCCCAGGGATGCAAGGATTCTTCAATATATGCAAATGAATCAATGCGGTACACCATATTAACAAATTAAAGAATAAAAACCATATGATCATCTCAACAGATGCAGAACTAGCTTTTGACAAAATTCAACACCGATTTATGATAAAAACTCTCCAGAAAGTGGGCGTAGAGGGAACCTACCTCAACATAATAAAGGCCATATACGACAAACCCACAGCAAACACCATTCTCAACTGTGAAAAACTGAAAGCATTTCCTCTAAGGTCAAGGACAAGATAAGGATGTCCACTCTCGCCACTGTTGTTCAACACAGTTTTGGCAGTCCTAGCCATGGCAATCAGAGAAGAAAAAGAAATAAAAGAAATACGAATTGGCGAAGAAATAGTAAAACTGTCACTGTGTGCAGATGACATGATACTATACAGAGAAAATCCTAACGATGCCACCAGAAAACCACTAGAGCTAATCAATGAATTTGGTAAAGTTGTAGGATACAAAATTAATGCACAGAAATCTCTTGCATTCATATACACTAACAAGAGAAAATCAGAAAGTGAAATTAAGGAGACAATCCCATTCACCACTGCAACAACAACAACAAAATACCTAGGAATAAACTTACCTAAGAAGGTAAAGAACCTGTACTCATAAAACTGATGAAAGAAATAAGACACTGATGAAAGAAATCAAAGATGATACAAACAGATGGAGAGAGATACCATGTTCTTGGATTGGAAGAATCAATATTGTGAAAATGACTATACTACTCAAAGCAATCCACAGATTCAATGCAATCCCTATCAAACTACCAATGGCATTTTTTACAGAACTAGAACAAAAAATCTTAAAATTTGTATGGAGACACAAAAGACTCCGAATAGCCAAAGCAGTCTTGAGAAAAAACACGGAGCTGGAGGAATCAGACTCCCTGACCTAGGACTATACTACAAAACCTACATTTAAAACACATACCAACACACAGTTTTCAAAAACATAAATGGATGACACAGTATTATGCATACTGTTGTACAACTTGCTTTCTTAGACATAATACAATATTTTGGAACCCCTTCTGGTCAGTAGATGTGGATAAATCTGATAATTTTTCTCACTGCACTGTGTCCCGTCACTTGGAAGAACCATTCTTTATTGAATCTTCTTTCCCAATAAGGTCTTTTGGTTGTTTCCAAGTCATTGTTCTTCTGAACATTGCAATAAACATCCCAACGAATCTATATATGCATGTGTGCAAGCATTTTAGTGGAAGAGGTATCAAGAACAGGTATTTCTGGGGCTGAGAACACACACACTTAGATTTTTGTTATAAGCAGCTAAATGGCCTTCCAAAAAATGTACCAATTCATACTTAACAGCATTGATGTATCACATGCCAAATGCTGGATATCAGTTTTTAAAATTTTTGTCAGTGTTTCTGATAGCTGTTTTATTTTCATTTCACTGATTACTAATGCACTTGATGGTATATTTGATATTTGGAAATTTTTTTGTTGTGAAAAAAATTTTTCACAGGAAAGTTTGCTTTGAACCTTTGCTTCTCCAAAGGTTTTCATCATTTTTTTTATTGGGTTATTTGTCCTTATTTTTGGAGGGGCTCTTTATATAGCGTGGATACTAATATTGGGATTTTTTCCTCCCTGTTGTTTGTCCCTTAACTTTATGATGTCTTCTGTAAAAGGGTTGTTTGTTGTTTGGTTGGTTTAGTTTTGAATTTAAATATATCAGTCATTTATGACTTCTGGGTTTTGTGTCTTGCTTAGTAATACCTTACCTATCAAAAGATTATAATGCCATTCTCTTCTCTATTTTTATATTTAATGCTTTAATTTATTTGAAATTTATTTTTGCTTGTGCTGTTAGAATAAACTAATTTTTTTGAAATACATTGATGAATGTCTATTATTTTCTCTATTTATTTAAAATATCTCTATTGTAAACAAAACTCCCATTTAAACATTATTCCTGAAAATGCTATTTTGTTTAGTTCATCTGTTTTTCTACTTTTTTTTTTTCCCGGTACGCGGGCCTCTCACTGTTGTGGCCTCTCCCATTGCAGAGCACAGGCTCTGGACGCGCAGGCTCAGCGGCCATGGCTCACAGGCCCAGCCGCTCTGCGGCACGTGGGATCTTCCCGGACCAGAGCACGAACCCGTGTCCCCTGCGTCGGCAGGCGGACTCTCAACCACTGCACCACCAGGGAAGCCCCTGTTTTTCTACTTTTGAGCCAATACTATACTGACTTAGGTGTAGCTTTGCACTTTGTTTTGAGATTTGGTAAGCAAGTCCCTCTTCATACTTTCTTTTTCAAAAAGTTTCTTCCAGTTCTTGTCAAAGTCCGTAAAACGAACTAATGGGATTCAATTTAATTTCCATCAATTTGGGGAATTAATATTGTTATTGCCAACTGAAGAATGTCACTACCCATTTGGTTCTACAATGACCGAGTTATTAGCCACTGCTGCCACTGACCTTCAACATCCCCTGAAAGGAGTTCAGGGTGGAGATCAGGAACGAGGCACTCTGTGCTCTGAGAAAACTGGCAGAACAGGCCTTCAGACCGTTAGATATCTTCAGGAGAAATTTTTAATGAACCTGGATTCTTGCATCTGCCCATACTTAGAAAAGCACTAAAATCATTAACTAAGATATCCATTCCTCATGACTAGCAGTAACCAAGATGTGTGCTTGGTTGCATGTACTCCTTCACCAAAATCGCATGTATACTGGCTGACTTCCCTCCCTACCTCTTTGGAACAGTTTCTCAGAGCGATCTGAAATGCCGTCTCCCAGGCTATAGTCCTCAGTAAGACACTGAATAAACTTGACTCACTTGTGTGTGTGTGTGTGTGTGTGTGTATGTGTGTTTAAGGTAACATTATCTTTATATTGTTGAGTCTTGCATGTGCATCATATGCTTCCACATTATATATCTCTTACTGTCCAATACAATCTTATAGTTTGCATCACATAAGATTTATAGAGCTCTCACATGGACTTATTTATTGGTATTTTATGGTTTTTATTGTTGCTACTATCAATACATTTCCCTTTATAATTCTTTACTTAGTCATTTACTGGTATGTAGAAATGGTGTAGTTTTTTGTACTTCTGTATTACACATTAAAGAATTTTCTTAATTGTTCATAGAGGCTTTCTAGTAAAATGTTTAGACTTCGCAGGTCATATTATTCAGAAATAATGATAGCTCTATGCCTTTTTCCCCCCAATACATATGCCACTTATTTGTTTACTTTTCTTATTGGATTGGCCAATAAATATTAAATAGTAATAGATATAAACATATTTCTATTTTTTATGATTTTAATTTAAATGCTTCAATGTTTTAACATTGAAAATGATACTTGCTGTTGGATTCTAATAGACAACTATTATTAAGTATCTTCTAGCTTGCTAAGATTTTTTTTTCTTTTTAATTAGGTAATGAGGCGTAATTTCTGGCAGCCACTGAGATGATTATATGAAATTTGTTTTCTTTATTTTTTAACGTAGAGGATTACAGAAACGGAATAATTAAGTTAGATCTTTGTGCTACTGGATTAAACTTTGCTTGGTAATAATTTGTTATAAGTTTTAATAATATATCATTGTTTTTTTTAAACAGTATGTTGACTTTTATAAGCACTGCACTGAAGGAAGGAGAATGAGTGTGCTCACCAGTTAGGGGCTGGGAATGTCACACCCCAGTTCCTTCATGCATCAACGTTACAAGACTTTCTTTAGTATGAGCACACCCAAGACACCCTCTCCCACGAGTTCTTACCTCCTCCCAGAATTGTTTTGTGATCTACGGAAGAAGGTAGTCCTTTTACTTACAAGTGTTTAAATTTGAAAGAAAAAAATGTGTACATTTGAAAAGAGGTTAAATATATATTTGAAAACAAGGAACCCACAGAATTTGATAAGAACAGAAAGTGACAGAACATTCTCTAAAGATTTCATGGTGATCATTCAAGGGGGCAAAACATCAAGCCATTTTGTTTCATTTTACTTTTAGTTCATATTTGTTTTAACTTCTGGGACATGTGACATAACGTTTTGTTGATTAAGTGGAGGGGGGCTGATTTACTCTTTATTTCCCTCCCCCCATGGATATAGAAGTGCATGTATTTTATCTATGTATTCATTAGGCTATAAATATGCCTTCCCAAGGATGGAATTGTTTGCCATCATAGTAAGAGCCACTTAAGGGAAGCGACATAGGGAGAAGCAGAGAAAGAGAACCTTGTTGGTAATAGCAGCGAACTAGACCTGAAAGCCAGATAAAGACTATTATGTGTCCTGCTTCTCAGCGCAGGTCGAACGTCACTATGGGCTTCATCCCATCGACACAGATATGAGAAGGCCACACACCTTTTACCTCCCAGACCACGAGGCATAGCAAACCTGGGGAGGCCCTGAAGCTACATCTGCGGTTGGCAGTAGAGTCAGGCCCACCTTGTTTTGGTGACTATTTCATTGCTTAAAGGAACAGTTTCATAGGAAAGGACCAACTTGGAATGAAAGGCATGGGGTGTTATTTGTCAATGTTTAGAATTATTTACCTTTTTTCCCACGTGTGTTTCATAAGTGAGAGACTTATACTTCGGGTTTGTGTGGGCTCTGCTTGTCCAATGTCAGTATCTGGGTTCGCCTAGCCTTGTGGAATGAGTTGGGAAACTTTCCCTCTGAAATGGTTTAAATGATGATACAAATTATCTGTGTCAAAAGGATGGGGCGGTACAGTCTTGTGAAACTGCTGCTTTGTTTTGAGGGAAGTCTGCCCCTGGAGCTTCTTCTCCTGTCATTGTCACTGGTCAGCTACAGCTTGCTACCTTCTCCTGAGATGATTTTCCTCCTCTGTCTTCCTTAGAACATTATGCATTCAATTTTATTGGTGTAAAGCTCTCCTTACCTGTAGTTCAAACCATTTTCTAATTTCCAATGTCATTTATTTGCATTTTTACTTTTTCTCCCTACTTCAGGCTTATTCAAATTTCTTTCTTTGTTGGGGAGGTCTGTGTTGATTTTTCTTCACTTCTGTGCCTTTAATGGACTGATTAATTTCTTTGCTCCAATTTTAATTCAAATAGTTATACTCATCATAGCCCTATTATCATCGTTTTCCTTTTAATCTTGCACTGCCGGTTAATTTCATGTCAATTAATTTTATTTTGTTCCAGTAAAATATGTAAGAGTTTAAAAGTCAAATATTACGAAATGGTTTATAATTAAAGCAAAAAATAGAAGTCTTTTCTCCCATTCTTCTCCACCTCTTCGGCCTATATTCTATTACCATGTTTCCTCCTTATATTTGCCCCCAGTTTTTGGAATAATAATCATAGTCATGGCACAAACTGTTTTTTGCATATTAGACACTATTCTAAAAATATACACACAGCAAAGGAGACCATCAACAAAATGAAAAGGCAGCCTACTCAGTGGGAGAAAATATTTGCAGATCACGTATCTGATAAGTGGTTAACATCCAAAATATGTAAAGAACTCATACAACTCAATAGCAAAAAACCCAAACGATCTGATTAAAAAATGGAATTTTTTAGAGAAATTTAATAGACATTTTCCCCAAGAAGACATACAGATGGCCAACAAGCACACGAAAGATACTCCACATCGTTAATCATCACAGAAATGCAAATCAAAATCACAATGAAATATCACCTCACACCTGTTAGGATGGCTATTATCAAAAAGACAGGAAATACAAGTGTTACATTAGGGAAGAATTTTATTGGCTGTGCTTGGTCACAAGTCTACTCCTGGACCAATCACTAGGCTAGTGTGCTGAGTTCTGGGATTGTCCAGCATGGATTTAAGTGCCCACACAGCAGATACTTAGAGAGCAGTATAGTTGAGAGAGGAGGAGCTTTTGTTGTCTTAAATCATATAGGCAGCCATCAATTGCACCTGTTTGTAAAACCGGTCACTTCCAAGTTCATAAAATAACTGCATTTATAATTTATAAAACCACTTCTGTGTTAAGATGTCACTGTGGTCATTGCTCTATCTTTATGTCAATTTTCATATAACATAAAAAGAAAAATGCGATGGGAATAGGATATAGCCCTGTTAACATGAACCAGCTGGCTTTTAACATTGGATTATTGTGACTTTGAGGGTAAATGGGAGACATTTTTCCTTAGTTTTAAATCCCCCTTTAGTCTACTCAGTACCTTTTACTCAGGAAGCTGAGAAAGAAACACAGTAAGAATGTGTTAAATATGAATATTCAGGCACTGCAATATAAACAGTTTAAAACAATGATTTGAAATTATAGTAAGTATAAATTCCAAAACTGTAATTTCAGCTTACTTTATCTGTTATATGGGATAGGCCTCAGTGTTAGCTAAATGTTTTAATAAAAAAAACAATGAATGCATGTAATTAGTTACACATACTAGAAATGCTTGAACATAAATAGAATCTTGAACAAATTCCATGATGTTTTATATAACTTTTCAAAACTTAATAGAATAATCTGGGTTTAGTTCTTATGTTTTTTTCTTACTTTAGTATACAAGTGAGGTCTGCCTCAGAACTGAACCTATGATTGTGGCTGATAAGTAGAATAAATAAAATACTTTTTTCAAAAGGTGAAAAAAAAAGGAAATACAAGTGTTGACAAAGATATGGAGAAAAGAGAACCTTGTGCACTGTTGGTGAGAATGTAAATTGATGCAGCCACTATGGGAAAAAAGTATGGGGTTTCCTCAAAAAATTAAAAATAGAGCTACCATACATTCCAGCAATTCTACTTTTGGGTATATATTTGAAGGAAATGAAACCACTTGTCTTGAAGAAATATCTACACTCCCATGTTCATTGCAGCATTATTTATAATAGCCAAGACATGGAAACAATGTAAGTATCCATCAATGGAAGAATGGATAAGAAAATGTGATACACACACACACACAAACACACAACGGAATATTATTCAGCCATAAAAAGAAGAAAATCCTACCATTTGTGACAACTTGGATGGACCTTAAGGGCATTATGCTAAATGAGAAATGGGGCACATACTATTCTTTCGTTTGTTTGACTCCTTGTAAGCTGGCAAATATCTTTATTCTTGTGCTTGATTAATATTTTGTTGGTTGTAGTAGGGTGAACATCATTCCACTGCTTCCTTAACAGTGATGCTATTGAGAAGTCTGATGCCATTCAGCTTGTAATTCCTATTTTGTTATCTGTAATTGCTCCGTTATTCTTTGGTCACCTTGGTCCTTAAGGAGCGTCTTTTCTCTTTGAGTATTCTGAAATTTCATGATACATTTGACGGAGGTGTTTCCTAAATCACTGGGCTACGTACTCAGTGGCCCTTTCGATCTGCAGGCTTGTGCCTTTCCTTAGTTCAGAGCTATCTTACTTGTTTCATAATTGCATTCTTCTGTTTTCTCCGTGGTCTCTTTCTGGTATCCTTATTATTCTTACTTTTGCACTGATCCTCTAATTTCCTTATTTTTGGACTCTAATTTTTTCTCAATCTTCCAACCCTTCTACTGAGTCTTTTATTTTGGTTACCACAGTGTAATTTCCAAGCATTCTTAAATTTCTCTAATCTCTTTTCATAGTAACCATTTCTGTATCAATAGATTTAACATTTTCTGTCATATTTTTTCTTTTCAATGTTCACTGAGTTATTTCTGTGAACTCTGGGTCCTTTTTCTCCATTTGTTTGTATTGGTGTCTTTCATTTATGAATGTGTCCTCAAATGTCTGGTCACCCTCGACTGTCAATTCGTGTATGAGAATGCATTTCTAACAGCTGATTACACACCCCTGTGCACGGGCACGGCTTGTTCCTGGCTGGGCTTCATTGAGAGGGTGACGAGCTGACCTTCCCATTGAGGACAATCTCCAGATAACAGAAATGGGAAGTTTTTCAGTTACTGAGATGAATCCTCCAACCTCCCTCCTGGGCTGGAGCAGGGTGGTGTACATCTGCATGTTGATGTTCTGGCAGCTGGACAGAGGTGGAGGTGGGGACGGGGGGCTTCCCACAGTTCAGCATGTAGACTCTCATTTAACTCCCTCTTTTCAGCCCTATTATTCACTCCAGACTTTGGCTATACTGGCATCTCTGAGTATGGGCCCTTCCTGCTCAATTTCCTTTATTTCTCAGAATATGGGTGTGAGTGATGGTGGAAGCAAATCTGGGGGTCTAGCCACTCTACACACAGACTTCCAATGCTTCTCTCTCTGGCACCTGGGGGGTCTCCCAGTGGTACCCCTCAAGGGTCCTGCAGGGAGAGTTGCTTCCTCTTGCTATTTGCCCAATGCCAATACTTAGGTTGTAGCTTCTTTCACTTCATTAATTCAGCTGCTATTACTCCATTTGTTTCTCTCTCCCCCAAACTTATAGAAATCTCTCATCAGTTTTCGTTTCCTCTTCTGTACAATTTTCCTCTTCTGGACTAATACTTTATTTCTATGGCACAGAGTCTTGGGATTAGGATTGCTGGCTGAAAAGAAGTATTTTCAATTTTAGTAGATATAGCTTGCTTGGTTTTCCAAAAAGTATAACACTTCACATACATGAGAGTAGCCTCTGCACGGTATCCATAACAGTCAAAATTATTTCCCTCCTTAATTATTGCTAATATGATTGTAATTGTTACCTAAATTTTCATTTCCCTGAATACTCGTGAGTTAAGTATCTTTTGAAAGTTTGTTGACCATTAGTACTTGCACTTACTTATCAACTGCCTTGCTCAATTTCTAGTGTCTTTTATGTCCCCTTCTTGTCAATTTGTAAAAGTCCTTTGTATATTACAGATATTTATTATCTACATTGAAAACATTTTTCCCCCAAATCTATTGTTTGTCTACTGCCTTTGTTAATGGTACTTTTTAATAGCCATACACATTATTGTGTTTTTACAGAATCAAATATATTCACCTTTATTTTACAGTTTCTGGGATTTCTATACTTGATTATATATGTATCCCATATTATTTTGTAATATCTATCATTTCCTTTACATTAAAATTTTTAATGTATCTAGAATTTGACATGTGGCATAAGATAACCAATTATACCTATTTTCTATATACTTTTTTTTTTTTTTACCAGATAGCTAGCTAGTAATATAAGTATAATCTATCAAATAATCCACCCCTTTTCCTGCAGGACTGAAATGCTGACTTTATCATATATTAGATGTTCATACATACTAAGATCTATTTCTAAATCTTATATGCTGTTCCCCTGGTATGTTTGTCAATTCCTATGATAATACCACATTGATTTTAAATACAGTAACTTTCTAGTTGTTCTGATACCTGTAAGAGAGTCCCCTGACTTTTCTTCTTTTTTACATTTTTCTTAAATTTTCTCTTCTCAGGCATCTATTTCTCCAAAACTACACTAAAATAATTTAATTCAATTCCAGGTTTTTTTTTGTGAATTTTATCATGTGGTTCAGTACATTTCTTTTAAAATTTATTTCTAAATATATTATAGTTTTAATCCTGACTATGAGAGGGATTCATTTCCTGTTTCCATTTCTAGGTGCTTTATTCCAAGAACAAGCAAGAGCTATTAATTGTTATTATATTTACCTTCAGTTGAACAAGTTTACCATTTTTATAGTACATTTTTTTCAAATTAGAGAGGATTTCTAAGTTGGAGTTATAAAATGAATGAAAGAGACAGTTGTAGTTCTACCTTTCTAAAATTTATACCTGAGATTTCATTTTCATGTCTTATTGAACTCACTGGAACCTCGAACACAATATAGGATAATAATGGTAATATCAGCATTATCGTTATGTTTTGATCACTTTTTTATTATTAATTTGTAATTTTATTAGCTTATTATCAGAGAATCAGCCTGTAAATCCACACATTTTTTATTTCATTAAGGTTTTCTCTGTGGCTAAGGCACAACTGATCTTTTCCAAATGTTCCACAGACACATGAAAATAATGGATATACCTTATTGAAATGATGTAGACTTTTGTATACAGCTATTACATCAAGATTATTGGTTGTATTATTTGTTTCTTTATGCCCTACCTATTATTTGTCTGTCAGAGTTACCCAATTCTGAAAGAATCTATGTCTTTGTGTTCTGAAGTCACTTTCCGTAATGATATTTTTTTAACTATTATGTTCTCCTTGCATTTAAGTTTTTTGCTGTGTAACTGCTGTGGTATTTGGTGCACACAATTTTGTGACCACTAAATTTTTATTCATGACTTATACTGTTTATTATTACTAATTACAAATGCCTCTCTAATTACCCTTAAATTTCACTTTATGTGTGTAATTCCTCCATACCTGTTTTCTTCATGTTTGCATTTTTCAGGTATTACCTATTCATTTATTTTCCCCACTATAAGTTTGTTTGTTTAATAAACAGCTTATTATTGGGTATTATTATCTAACGCAATCTGACAATCTCACTCGGCTTTTGACCACTATCTGACCCTATTTCCCTTCCCATCTGTATACATTGTAGTGTCATGTTGATATGGTTATTTTATTCATTCCCTCTTAATTTAGATCTCTTATGTTATATTGTTCTTCCATCTCTTACTGATTCAGTATTTTTTTTGGTTTAAGGTGTTATTAGTTTCTTATTTTTCCCCTTGTTAACTTAAAAGTCCTAGTGCTCTTTTGCCCTAAATAATACACATATCCTCCTCATGTTTTGAGAAAACACGATACCAGCTATTTTCCCCACGGAGACACAACGTTTCCTCTATGTCTGCATTTCCTCAACCTGCTAAACTGTCTTCAAGAACACTTTCACCGCCCCTTCTCTCTTCCTCCTTCCCCCCCCACTTCCACGAGATCTCTGGAGCACGTTTGCTCTCCCCTCCCCCTCACTACTCTCCAGGGCGAGGTTTTACTGAGGATAGCTTAGCATTTTAAGATCTAGATTAATAATTTCCCTTGCAATATGTGCTTTTTGTTTCGAGTCCCTATGAAACACAAAGATTACACGTTCTCAGAAGTCTATCATTATAAATGTATGTGTGTGCTTGCCTGTGTATATATTGCATGTCTACCAATTATTCCCAATATTTATAATTTTCTTCGACCATTGATACTATTTTAATTTACTTTTATTTTAAAGAATTAGTAATATATGAATAATTTCTCACTAAAGAATTCAAACTCTACAAGAAAGATGAAGTATCACTTGACCATCCCTCATCATATTCCCTCTCCTAAAGGTAGCCTCTGTTACCAGTATGCCATGTATTTTTCCAGAATATTTTCCATATATATATAAATACATATACCTACACATGTATTTTTTTTTAAATTTATTTATATTTGGCTGCGTTGGGTCTTTGCTGCTGCGAGCGGTCTTTCCCTAGTTGTGGCGAGCGGGGGCTACTCTTCGCTGTGGTGCGCGGGCTTCTCATTGTGGTGGCTTCTCTTGCTGCGGAGCACAGGCTCTAGGCACGTGGGTTTCAGTAGTTGCAGCATGTGGGCTCAGTAGTTGTGGCTCGCAGGCTCTAGAGTGCAGGCTCCGTAGTTGTGGCGCACGGGCTTAGTTGCTCTGCAGAATGTGGGATCTTTTGGGACCAAGGCTCAAACCCATGTCCCCTGCATTGGCAGGCTGATTCTTAACCACTGCACCACCAGGGAAGTCCCACATGCATGTTTTTAATATAAATGGTATCACGTTGTCTGTACTACTTTGCAACTTCATTTTTTTCGATTAATATACTTTAGGGCTTCCCTGGTGGCGCAGTGGTTGCGAGTCCGCCTGCCGACGCAGGGGACACGGGTTCGTGCCCTGGTCCGGGAAGATCCCACATGCTGCGGAGCAGCTGGGCCCGTGAGCCATGGCCGCAGAGCCTGCGCGTCCAGAGCCCGTGCTCCGCAACGGGAGAGGCCACAGCAGTGAGAGGCCCGCGTATCAGGGAAAAAAAAAAAAAAAAATATATATATATATATATATATATATACTTTAGAGATTGTTCTAGATGAGTAGATATAGTTTAACTTGATTATTTTAAACTGTTGCATAATATTGTCAGTAAAGTAAATTTTTTTGGTGAGCATTTAGGTTGTTTCTACTGATTTGCTATTGAAAACAGTGTATAACATTTTACCTGTCACCATCTGCATATGAATGAGAGTTTCTGCTAAATCAAAGGGTAGATGTTCTTCTTACTAAATTGCCACACAAGAATTACTGTACCTATTTATAATCTTACCAGCAATGCTTGAAGTTTATATGTTCAACAACAGTGCATGAGACTGTTTTGCTCTACCATTTTTTTACACTTGTCTGCATGTATTACAAAATGGCTATCCCATCCGATCAGTGAAATAACACTGTTCTCAACGTAGCAAGCTCCAGCTTTGACAGCGCTTAATATTATCACAATTTTATTTATGCCAGAATATACTGGTGAAAAAAAAGTGTCTTGGACTTTAATTTCTGGTTAGTAGTGAGGTGAGCATCTTTTCGTACGTTTATTAGCTGTTTTGTGTTTCCTATCCTGTTAACTGCCTATTTTCCACCCTTTGTCTTCCCTCTTCATTTTTTCTAACTCATTACAAATTCGTAACTCTAATTCATAGGAACTATTCATACACTTTAGATTTCATTCCTTTATTGTTAAATATGTTAAGGTGTTTTCTCCAGGTCTGTTGCTTATTCTTGCTTATGTTTATGGAATATTTGGTCAACAAAAAATTAGAAATTCTGAGGTAGTCAAAATTTAACAGTCCTTTTCTTTGTTATCTTGGTTTTCTGTGTTGTTTGAGAAAGCATCCAGTACACTAAGATAAAAAAATAATAGTCTTCTGAAATTCCTCAGCCTTTATATTATTTGTACATTTAGAATATTAACCTGTGCAAAATTTGTATTTCTTTATGGTGAGGTAGGGCTCTGATGATGGTGATGACGATGATGATGATTTTCAACTGTATTGTCAAATGTCCTCCAACCATTTACACATAGTTCATTACTCCCCACTGCCACTTTTACAATAAAATAAATCCACATTTTAAAATAGGTCTGCTTTTGGACTTCTATCAGTGGATTTCTCTCTTCCTGGTTCAAACTCACTCTTCTCTAATTACTACAATTTTAAGTATATTTTAAAGCATTATAGGATAATTTTTCCACCCCACACGTTGCTGTAGTTCTTAATTTTCAAAGCTGTCTTGTCTATATGAGAACATTTTAAGCTTCCCAGGTGTATTTTATAATCAGCTTGGCAAATCCCATAAAAAATTCTGTTGAATTTTGATTGAAAATGCATTTAATTGTAGATTGGCTCTGGGAGAATGAACATTTTTATAACCCTGACTTTTCTCATCTCATGGATATACAATATACTTCCACTTATTCATTTCTTCCCTTCTTATTAAAATTTTCTATTTTGTTCATTTAAATATATCTTATTAGGTTTATTGCTAGGTAGTTCATATTTTTTTATTGATATTATGCATGGAAATTGCATTTTCCAACTGGCTGTTAGTTTATCTTGGTGAACATATTAGCTTCCAAAATTTTCAAAGTTTTTTTTCTGCTGAAGGAAACCGTATTTTCCAGTAATAAGCATTTAATTTGATATAGTGCATTTGGAGCTAAAGTTTCAGAAGTGAGACTCAAACCTAGGTGTACAGAGCATGCCTCCCCTTTCTTTATGTTATTTCACGCTGACTCAGCATTCAGTGAGTTTCCCTACACCCCCGCCCCCTAACCTGATCCCTTTTTCTCAGTGCAAACCAAAATATAACAGAAAGAAGGGCTCCTGGGTCCTTGACAAATGCCTCATTTTACCTACTGAGACCTAAAGCATTTAAGTGACTTGTCTAAGGTCACACAATGTAGGACTCAGAAAAAGGCAGAATTGGATTAGCTTCTAGAATGGTTATTACAATTTCTAACATAACAGGAATAATAGTGGCTTAACTGTGCTTCTCTTACAAACTGTATACAATTCTACACACAGCTTTACCTGATTTTTATTCTGTGGAACGGTTTGTGTAGTATTTTATGATTGTGTATGAAATGGGCAAATTTCCATGCTATGCAAATACTGTTGGTTTTCAATTATATACTTTTAAAAAGTCGGAAATGGGTCACATTTATGTTGCAAAGTATACAAGTGTACCCAAAATGGCTGAAGGCAATTATCAAAATGCTTGAGAGTAAAAGCCAATGAAAAGCTATTAATTCCCAAAAGTGCATTAAGCACTGTGAGGGAAGCAAAGACATATAAGAAAATGGTACAAAAAACAATAGAGAAGTGATATAATTTAATAGCTGTTATTTACAGTTTAATACACTGTACTATATGCTTTCCGTATGGTAACTCACTTAACTCTTAAAACATACACACACAACAACCAAGAGCTAAATGTTGGGTTTTGTTCTTCACAGAGGAGATACCAGAACTTTAGTGATGAAGTTACTTGCCCAGGATCATGATGTTAATGAGTAGCAAAGACTGAATTGGAACCCAGGTGTATTTAACACCAAAAATCTTGTTCTAACTTTTCTACGTACTTATCTATTTTCCTTAGAATCCAGCTAAAAATACATATCTTCCCTTTTGGCAACACTGCATTAGGCTAACAAGCCCTGGGAACACTTTTAATGATTAACTGAGACCCAAATGCATCTACTACCAAAAAGCTGGTCATTAACTTACTGGACATTCTCACGAATGCCTTCAAGGAAGTACTCATGACATATTGCAACACAAATCAAAAGATCAAGTCATTGTGGAAGAACTGATACAAGCAGCTACCCGGATGAATATCAAACACATGCTAAGCAAAAGAAGCCAGACTCCAAAGCATACACATTACATGATTTCATTTATATTAAACATTTTTTTTTTTTTTTTTTTTGTGGTACGCAGGCCTCTCACTGCTGTGGCCTCTCCCGTTGCGGAGCACAGGCTCTGGACGCGCAGGCTCAGCAGCCATGGCTCACGGGTCCAGCTGCTCCACGGCATGTGGGATCTTCCCGGACTGGGGCACGAACCCGTGTCCCCTGCATCGGCAAGAGGACTCTCAACCACTGCGCCACCAGGGAAGCCCTATATTAAACTTTTGAAAGGCAAAACTAATCCATAGTGACAGAAAGCAGATCAGTGGTTGCCTGGGGCTGGAGATTATGGAGAATTGACTGGGAAAGGGAACAAGGGAATATTTGGGGTCGGGGGGTGGGTGGATGAATAGATAAAGCAGATATTCTTCAGAAATGGGTCACAACCTTTGGTGAAATGGGTTTAATGGTTCCTCTCAATTAGGGTAAGGTCTAGATATCAGAAAATTGCTTTGAGGAGTCACCAATGAATACCATGTTATGTGGATCTTCAGTGTCTCAGCAATCTGGTCTGAGAATAGCAGCAACATTTAGCTACTAAAGTAAACAGTCCGGAAGCTTAGTGAACAATCAGTGGTGGTAATCCATCCAGCTGCACCAGGGGCATGCAGGAGCACCTCAAATGTTCTATTTTGTATGGAATTAATGCAGTCAGTTATTTTTTTCTTTTTGCAATGGATGTAACATTGTAATGAGAAGAAAAGTTTGCATCAGAGGCATCAGCTTCTCGATTATCTCTTGCATTTTGGCTTTCCCCACTTTTATGGCAAATTCTGCTGCAGCGTCATGGTAATGGCATTTTGCACGCATATTATTATGAGATCTGTGCGTTAATTCAAGCATCTCAATGCCTGCCTTGAACAGCGTCACACGGATATGAGCAAGGCTTATTGGAAAACATCTGCATGCATCTCATATCAAAAAATGCACAACACATTCGACTATGAAATTCTGATTTTCGTCACATTAAAATTGCTTTGAAAGATACCTATTATGCAGTACGATTCCTATAACATGATTCTTTATCTATCATCCCGTCCCATTCAATATTTAGCTACTTGGGAAAGAAATGCAACCATAAAAAGGGAAACGTGAAAACAATTCTTGCTCTTAGGGGGGCCTGTGCTTTGAATTTTTAAAGGTGGACATTCAGGGACCTGGCATACTTGGTAAGGGTTTTAAAACAGGTCTAAAGGAAAGAATCATATAAAATAGAAAGTGTCTAACACAAGATGAATGAATAAAGGTAGAAGGTAGGTTATGATGCAGACTACCATCGAGGATTCAATCTTAATTTAGGATTCATTTCTTATTTAAGGAAGTAATAGACAGGCTTCACAGGATCCCTGAAGATCTTTGGGTTATAAGAAACTTTTTCTCTGTATGTGGGGAGAAACCTATTGCCTTGCTCAGAATCGCAAAGGATTCTGTGATCCAGCCATGACTCTCTTCCCCTTCAAAGTTAACCAGCAGATGAGATAAATAGCTTAATTCAGGGCATTTCCAATTCATTCAACCCCAGCACATCTCATACACATACTCTTGCTTAAAGGTTCACTCTGAGTCATTGAGCTACAAGCCAGTAAGGATCTACTTAGAGCTAAATATCTCCAGAGAATCTCCAGAAATACAAATTCCCAGGAAAATCCAAAACAAACAAACAAACAAGTCAATAGTGAAGAGAAACTGATTTAATGCAGCAAATGTGGGCCTAATACCACATCCTTTCAGACCAGTTTCTCAGAAAGATTCTTGCTGAACAAACGGATCACCTTTCTGCATCGCCTCCGTTTCCCTGCTACCCAGCTGCCGGTCACTGACTTCACAGGAAGAGAAAGGAAAAAAGTACAACATTTGTTCAGCTTCTCCTATATGACAGTCAGTGGACTAGGCATTTTTTCTTTATTTTTTGCGATACGCGGGCCTCTCACTGTTGTGGCCTCTCCCGTTGCGGAGCACAGGCTCCGGACGCGCAGGCTCAGCGGCCATGGCTCACGGGTCCAGCCGCTCCGCGGCACGTGGGATCCTCCCGGACCGGGGCACGAACCCGTGTCCCCTGCATCGGCAGGCGGATTCCCAACCACTGCGCCACCAGGGAAGCCCTGGACTAGACATTTTAGACATTTTTCATTGCTTTGTTTGGATGGAAAATTACGGTTCTAGGAATTTCAGGAACCTGCCCCTGGTCACCTAACCGAAGAAACTGGCGGAGTTGGGACTCGAATTCAAGAGAGCTTGGAGCTTAGTGTCTGTTGTCTTTCCGCCCCTCCACCCAGTGATTCCTCTTCCCTTCCTGCCTCTCTGGTCCTCTCCATCACGCCTCCTTGCAGGTGGGTGTTTTCCATCAGCCCACTTCATCTAAACCATTTCCCAAAGCCGCCTATTAGGCTGACAGCACATGTCTCCTGCTGAGTTTTTACTCTTCCTTCATTCAGGCAAATTTCAAATGTGTTACCCATTGCACAGTGGAAAAGGCACAGTGCTGGGAATCAGGACTCCTGGGTTCTGTCTGCCCTAAACAGACCATGTGACCGTATACCAGGCATGAATTAATCTGAGAATCAGATAACAAGGCGGGTAGATTACATGATCTTGAAAGTTGAGATATAATATTCTAACTCTATTATTCCTTGGCGTAAACATGCTTCTATTGAGAGCAATTTGATCATGTTACTAGGCTATCAGATTCATTGTCCTTATTTGGGGAAATAGTATTTAGGCCCACCATGCTGTTGCCTATCACTCGGATTATTAGGACATCACCCAAATGTATTTAACTTCATTTGTCCAAAGTGTAGCACATTGCCAAGTCCAAACAGACCCTCAGATGCCTTTGAATTGGCTGATTTACTGAAGGCTACTGCTCCAGCCTTCCCTTCTGCAGGCCAGGGGAAAGTAATGGAGGGGAGAATTGGAGATGAAGGCATGAGCTGGCAGTGGCTGCTTTGGGCCAGAAGCTTTGGACCAGGAGAAGAACCCTGGCTAAGAAGAAGAAGCCTCTAGGAATTTTATCTTCCTGTTTGTAAAAAAGCAATAATACTCCAGGCTAAGCGTAAGGGTTCGGTGAGATGACATCTGTCTGCTAATAAGGTACAGCACAACCTCAAACTTTCCTGACATCACCGTCAGATACCCATGTGGAAAACCCTAGATTTGACGAGGCCTGGTCTTCCCCCAAGCCAGCTGTAGAAATCGCCTTGCGGCCTCAGTGCAGCACATACTAAGCTGACAGAACTGCATGGGTGACTTCTCTGCACGCACAACCCTGCTCCGTTCACTGTGCATCACTTTACAGGTAAGTACTCTCCCGGCCCTTCTACCCTCCTACCTGTGAGGTACAGAGACGCAGAGATTTATCAGCCACAGGGTATGGCTGGAGGTGGTGGTGACGGGTTTGTGTGGCCTGTCTCAGGTCACCAACGAGTCAGCAGTGACACTGTCTTCGGAACAGGGCCTGTGACCTACGGGGTGGCATCCCTCATTCCAGGGGGCCTCCGTGCAGGTAAAGGGTCTGACGTCCAGATTTTGCAGAAAACTCAGGAATTATTTTAGTTCTTGCTTTTGAGACCCGAGGCTGACGGTGATCAGTAGAAACTGAGCCAGGTAAGGGCCACAGGCTGTTTTAAAGGCAGAAAAGGCTGCTGCACCTGGATTGAATGAAGGTGGTTTTATGAACAGGAGACTCAGCAATATCGCCCTGGTTTCCCAATCTCACAAAGGTGCTCTCTGACCTCATCTGTCCAAAGATGTCCGTCAGGATGTCTGAAAATGTGACCTGAGCTTGTGTGTGCGTGTATATGTGTACGTGGTGGCAGGTGGGAGAGGGTGTCTTTGTGCCCCTGAAGCTGGTCCTGACTGCTCGGGGGCGGCCAAGTACATAAGCTACACGTCAGTGCCTCAGGATGTGAGGGCCCTGGGAATATTTATCTCCATCTGTCTGATCGGTTTGGGGACTACTGTGACCCCAGTCCTAGCATATTTCTGAGCGACTGCAGCAGGCCAGGCACAGTTGAAGGCCACTCCCATTTGTCTCTAGAGTCTGACTATCCCAAGCTGCACGGAGCTTCGCACCTACCTGAAGTTCTCTCCTCGTGGAGCCTCAGCCCATCCTAGGTCAGCTCTGCTGAGAGATTTCAGATGCTTCTATGTGTCTCCTTGGTATATACCCCAACCTCCCCTCCCTTCCCTGACCCATGCAGCCAGGACTTCAAGGATATGCATCATCACCGAAGGCTGAGCAGTTAAAGACTTGTTCCAGAGTCTCCTAGAGAGCTTTGGCAGATTGCGAATGGCTAGCTGGTCCCACGAAGTGGTTCTCGAATAGGTCAGGCAGCTCTCAGACAAGTGTATCCTCATGGTAAGAGAGGTGACACAACAAAGCCAAACTGCTTTCGCTCCTGGAAACACTGGTCTTCCGTGTCAGAGTTTGGGTTACTTAATCTTTTCGTGCCAGGGATAAAATTTCCCTGGTGTAACATCCACTGATAGCAACGGACATTCCACAACTTGGAGTGCCATGAAATTAATGCTCCAATCTGCATCCTCAAATCCCCAGGTAAACATCACCATGCCTTCCTCAGTACTTTCCGTGCTGCCTTGCATTTCCAGATGCTTACAGTTATCCACAATTCATGAAAATGTAATGCTTCATAACAATTTTTACTGGGGCAGCTTTGAAGGTTACTATGATAAACACTGACTGCATGAAATTCACCAAATTCAGAATTATCAAGTTCTCCTATATGTTTGAAATATGGAAAAAATATATAGCCTGAAGGTTACATGCTACAAGGTACATTTCCTGAATTTACAATTCAATCACTTAGTCTGTTTCAATATAACGTTGATGTATGTTCAGGTTTGAAACCTTCGTTTAATGTTAAAATTCTTAAAACAAACCTCAGAGGCAGAGGGCTCTGTATGTTTCATCCGTTTTTTAAATTTAGCTTAACTAGATTCTACTCGGATAAAAAGCTAGAAAGAACGGCTGTTGAAGGGCACAGGGGCAGAGAATTCAACTAGCATGGCAACTCCTCAGAGGTTTTTGTTTTTTCCACAGAGCTCAGTGAGTTAATCTGATATTGCTGGAAGGGTTTCAGAAGGCCCAACAAGACCAAATCAGGTGAAGACTAGTTTATAATTTCATAGTCGTGATTAAAGCCAGACTCTGGGATTGATCTAAATATAAAGCCCAGTACTAAGCTTAGTCCTGAATCTAGTCTGAGAATTGTCTGTTACCCTAACAAACTCCTATGCGTCCTTCAAGGTCCCTTTTAGCTGTCACCACCTCCTAGAAGGCTTCCCTGATACCCCAGATACACTCACTCTTTCCTCTGAGGACCTCTGCTGGGAAATATTGCTGTTTCATTTGCTACTCTGCTGCACAACTGTTTGTTCATATTCTCTGTCTCCTTATTAAGTGATACATTCTGCGTCCTCAGTAGACGGTCAATGAATTCTTCTTGAAATAATGAACACAGGAATATATTCTAGCTGTATTATGAATATGAGTGTGGAGCCTGGTGCCCAGGTATTCTGAGAATTGGTACCATGTTTTAAATTAGAATCCACCATCACTAGAAAAAAGGAAAGAAAAGCAGGTTGCAGGTCAAATCTGGCCTGCAGATGTTTGACTGGGCTCCCTCAGTGTTATAAAATAGTTGAATCAGGTGCCAACATTTAAAAGTCAGGAGGCTGCACACAAGTGTCTGCATTTCCAGTTTCTTAAAATGTCTAAATCTATGCTAACATCTAACAAGCATTTCCACATGACCACAAGTGGCAGCTGAGTACAGAGCCTCCTTTGCTTATCCCTTCACCTGGCTCAGCCCCTTTAAGCATTTCAGTTCGCAATGCTGCTTTTAGAACATCAGATTTTTCATTGTTTCAGGTGACAGGTTGGTTTATGCAGAGCCAGCCATGTGCTCTCGAAAGCAATTAATACATATTTGGCATATTATCTAATTTTAGGAAGAGACAAAGAGCAGGAAGCCAGGTGCCTTCCATTAAGTAACTTAAAATTGGGGTAGGGGTTTGGGATGGGAGAGATTAAAAACTCATGTCCATGAAACCATATGGAACCTCAGTCCCTCAGCCAAGGATATATCATGTAATACAGTTCTCTGTATCAACAGGGTACAAACAATTCCAAGATGTAAACCACATCTGAGATCTCACTGACAACAGGAAGAGATAAAACTAAAGCAAAAACCAACCAAACAATAACAAAACTGAATGCCTTAAAAAGAAGAGAGAAGCTCCCCTGGTCGTCCCAACTTCTCTAAACATACTATTGCAAAGTCAGCCTTCTAGAGTCTGGTGTGCACAGTGCCCGAAGGACTGCTCCCTCTCCCTTCTCTTCTTTCCCCCTCGTGGTCACTTCCTTTGTGAAGCCATCTCCTTCTTCCTTCCTGGTCGGCAAGCCTTTCCACTCGCCCCAGAGGTTCACTTCAGTCACTCATTCACTCAACATTTATCAAGCCTCGCTTTGTTAAAAGGTACGCATTGGGAGGATTCAGAGGTCAATAAGGCAAGGCCCCTCGTCCCTATGAAAATAAAAGTCAAAGCAAGCCAAGTCCAGAGCAGGAATCGACCCTGACTTCCTTCACAGACCACGTGTACCCTCGACAATACTGCAGGCAGGAAGCACATCAGGACACATGAACCAATAAGCCTGGGTCTTGTGCAAAAAAAAAACAAAAACAGAAAACACACCTTAGCTGATTTGGGAATGAAGAACAAACATGTGAGAAAAAAAAAACTGTAGCATACTTACAAAGTAACATATTAATAGAGACTGGGACCTGGTGAGCCAGGTGTGTGTGGGGACTGAGGGGCACAGGGGTGCTTATTCCAGGACCGCTGCCGAAGCCTATAGCTTCAGAAACAGGACCGGAAGCGCGCCTTCACGCACAGACTGTTCCTTCCGGCTGGCACGGATGCTCGCCCTTGTCCGCTTAACAAGCTCCTCTTCATTTGTTTCGACACACGGAGAGGCAGTATTCCCTCTGTTAGGTCTTCCCCAGGCCCCTCGCCCAACAGAATTAGCCTCCAGCCCTACCCTGCCCCCCACCAAGTGCCCCTCACCATGGCACTCTGCTCTGCATGGCATCTGCAGACCTCAGCTGTTGAGGAAATGCATTTTACCCCTGAATCCCCAGCACCAACAGACCCTTGGCGCTCCCAGTTGGTTAACTGAATGAAGAGGAGTGGCCGCGGGTGGGATGAGGGTTGGCCGAACAGCATTTTGAACGGGGGAATGACATACAAAATGGGACAGTTGAAGGAAAACCTCTGTCATGCTGTGTGGAGTGAGGGTGTTTCTGCTTGGCTGGAGTATTTGTGTCAGGGAGAAAAAGACGAGCGAGGCTGCTGAAGGTAAAGGAAGCTGACGGAGGGCCTTGGGTGCGTCCCGCAGAGGAGAAAATCACATCCCGCCGTAACCCTGAAGATTCTTCATCTTCTCTGCTGCTCTAACTTGCTCCCAAGCCAACCTCGTGTGAGGCACCTGCAAGCCCTGCCCTGCAGGAGTTGTGTGATCCTTCAAAGGGTCCCCGATTTCTCAGAGATGCCACTTTCTGTACCTCAGACAAGTTAATGTCCTTTCCAGGGCTCAGTGTGTAAGACAGAATCCCTGCTGCACATTCTCCGTGTGTTTTCATGGCTGGCAGCTGTCCATAAGGAAGCCAGCACGGCCCTCTGATCACGCGGGATGACAGGTCACTGCTGGTGGGCACTCTGCCATCTGGATGGACCCTGGCAGTCCTCAGCATCCCTGAAGCATCACCGGACTGCTCCTCCTGTTGCTCCGTGGATCTTTCTAAATTAGACAGCAGGTCTACAGGACAGGGCTGGAGGCTGCTGCTGTGGCCAGCACACAAGCAGCTCAAGGGCAGAGCTGATCAGTTTTAGAAACCCATAAGGCAAATGTACATCCTCGTATGGGAAGCCAGGTAGCTGCTCTAAACTTGTGCGGATTTTCCTGCCTTTTCTCTTGACTCTTTCATGGCGTGTGGCTCAAGAGAGGCACAGGTCAATCAGAATGAAACCCTTCTCTACCAGAACTCAAGACCCACTGTCCATCCTTCACCCAGTTGCTCCTTCCCTCACTTACTCCTCTTCCCTTATTGCTTTCCGTATTATTCCAATGCCCTCTTAATGATCTCTTCTTTTCATCTCACTTAACTGTATATATTTTGAAAGTACCCAAAAGGTAGATAGGTAGACCTTTTAAAAAGCAAAATACATACATTTAAAAATGTTTAATATGGCTGGCATTTTCCAATTTCTCTGAGTGGCCAAATACCCTAGAGGAGATGCCTTTGGCCTGGCTGTTTGATTGTTCAATTCCGGGTACTTCTGTGAGGCTGTGTTCATTATGCAAAGGCCAAGTTCCAAGGTAGTGAAGAATGTAAATGCCTAAAAATCTTTGCTTCTCAGAAATAAATAAAAGGATTAAAAATATGAACTGGGCACCTAGGTACAGTGGATTGAAACAAAAATACACATAAGCAGACAGAAAAAGGCATGGTCTTCAAACCAAGAATATTACAATCTTATTGTCGTTAGAAGCATCACCCTCAAGGGTGATGTCATCAAGATGGTGACATAAGTCATTCCTGAATTCAGTCCCCTTCACTAGAAGACCAGCTAGGGACACCAACATAGGCAAGACACCACTGTGAAAACCCCAGAAGACGGAGGTGAGCCGGCAGCACCCCTCGGGACCACAGAGACCACGAAAGACCTCATTAGAGGGTAAGAGGAATGGCTAGACTCTAATCCCATCACCCCTCCCTCAGGGTGACACAGAGACACATTGAGAGGGCCCCTGGGGCCTATGGTTTCTCTAGTGGGACACAAAGAGCCCAAGGTGGACATCCACCTTCCCAGCACTGTGGGTCACCCCCTGGGAGGCCCATTTGGGTCTCACCCCATGGGGATCACAGGGAAGCTGCGGGGCTTGACACTGGAGATCACATCAAAGCGGGGCGGGGCTTCCAGTAACCAGCACTTAGCTCTGGGCAGAGTAAGCTCCTCCTCGCGGTGGAGCAGGAGATCCCAGCCAGTGGCTTTGCCCGTCTTCAGAGCCAAGCTGGTGACCCCATGTGGCCAGAGTACTTGATGCACAATTCTGCCTGATTTGATCCCCAAACAACAAGCAATGCTGGCCTTCGGGCCTGTTCTGCTGCACCACCTGGGCAGGGAAGTAGGCTGCTACCCCTACCTACTGTTGAGTACAGCCCTCAGTCTTGCCTGATCAGGAAGCATAACCAGAGCACCTGGGAGGCTAAGCGGCCCACCCTATAGCTGCACTTACAGGGGCACCTGAGCAGAAAACCCAGTCAGTAGCTCTGTCCATCTGCAGAATCAAGTCAGTGGCTCTTCCTGACCAGGGAGCTCAGGGGACAGTTTTGCCTGGCCTTGGTCCCCAGGCAGTGAGCCATTCCAGCAGTTGTATGACCTTGGCCAGGCAGGGAAGTAAATTTGCAGACCCCCTTAGCTACTGAGTATAGCGCCCGACTAGGAAGCCTGACCAGCGAATGCAAGCAACTGTGGAGTCCATTCTACAGCTGCACTGGGGAAAAGAACCAAGCCAGGAGTCCTAGTCAACTGTTCCCAGCCAGTGGCACCCCTGAACTCAAGAGCTTGGGCAGTGGCCTCCCTCAAATAGAGACCCTGATAGCAAGCCCCACTTCTAAGGATGCTACCAGCTGACTCATCAGAACCCCAAGCTGAGCTGACAGGTGAAGCACTGCCTCTGCCCAAGTGAATCTGTAAAGTCTGGAAGAGGAAACTGGTTTCTCCAATGCACAGATACCAATGCAAAGAGTCAAGGATGACAAAGAATCAGGTAAACATGATGCCATCAAAAGAAACTAATAAAGCTCTAATAACTGACCCTGAAGAAATAGAGATCTATGAACTCTCTGACAAGACATTCTGAATAATCCTCTTCAAGAGGTTTAGTAAGCTACAAGATCACACAGACAACTAAATAAAATTAGAAAAATAATGCATAAACGAAATGAGAAGTTCAACAAAGAAACAGAATCCATCCAGAAAACCAAACAGAAATCCTAGAGCTGAATAATACACTGACTGAACTGAAGAATTCAATAGAGAACTTCAGCAGCAGACTCAACCAAGCAAAAGAATAAATCAGTGAATTAGAAAATAAGTCATTTGAAATTATCTAGTCATTTGAGCAACATAAAAAAAGAAAAGAATAAAAAGAAAGACAAATAAAATGTTTAAAAACCTATGGGGTTTAGGGGACACACTCAAGAAAAACAATATATGCATTATGGTTTAGGACTGTTTCTGCTGGAATGAACCTGTAAAACCTGGAGGAGGTGACCATTTATTCAAATGCAAAGCCAAGAATACCAGAAATGAAGGAGAGATAAAGACTTTCCCGAACAAATAAAAGCTGATAAACATCACCACCAGGCATGCTTTATAAGAAATGCTACAGGGTGTTCTTCCAGAGGAAATAAAATGATGCTCATTAACACCACAAAATTATATGAATGTAGGTAAAAAACTCACTGGTAACAGTAAATATATAAGCAAAGCCAGATTTTCTAATATTGTAATGGTGTTCCATAGTTCACTTACAACTCCAGCTTAAGACGTTAAAGAAAAAAGTATTAAAAATAACCATAACCACAGTAATTTATTATTGATACACAATATAAAAATATGTAAATTTTAACATTAAACCTAAAATGTGAGAAGGGAGAAGAAAAAGTGTAAAGTTTATGTATGCTATTGAAGTTGTTACCAGCTTAAAACAGGATGTCATAAATAGAAGATATTTATGTAAGTCTCATGATGACTACAAAGGAAAAACCTGTAGTAGTTATACAAAAGATTACAATAAACAAAGCATACTGCTACAAAAAGTCATCAAATCACAAAATAAATCAGTAAGAAGCAAGGGGAAAAAAAAGAAAGGAACAAAGGTTTAACAACACAATCAGAAAACAATTAATCAAATGGCAGTAATAAGTCCTCACCTATCAATAATTACTTTAAGTGTAAGTGGATTAAATTCTCCAATCCAAAGACACAGAATAAAATTTTTAAAAATCCAACAATATGCTGCTTACAAGAGACTCACTTTAGCTTTAAAGATACACACAGCCTGGGAGTGAAGGGATAGAAAAAGATATTTCAAACAAATGGTAACCAAAAGAAAGCAGAGTTAGCTATACATATATCAGACAAAATAGACTTTAAGCTGCAAATGCTCAAAAGAGACTAAGAAGGTTACAGTATGATGATAAAGGGGTCAGTCCACCTAGAATATATAACAATTGTAAATATTTATGTAGCCAACATTGGAGCATCTAAATATATGAAGCAAAGAGTAACAGAAGTAAAAGGAGACATAAACAGCAATACAGTAATAGTTGGAGACTTTAATATCTTAATCTCAACAATGGATAGATCATCCAGCAGAGAATTCATAAGGAAACAGTGGATATGAATAACACTATAAATCAAATAGACCTAACAGACACATACAGAACATTCCATTCAACAACACCAAAATATACATTCTTTTTAAGTGCAAACAGAACAATTTGTAGGATAGATCATATGGTAGGTCACAGAACAAGTCTTAGTAAATTTAAGAACATTGAATCATACCAAATCTTTTCCAAACACAATGATATGAAACTAGAAATCAACAACAGGAGAAAAACAGGAAAATTCACAAATATTTGATACATGGATTTTTTAAAAAAACACACTCCTTAACAATGAATGGATCAAAGAAGAGATGAAAAGATAAAAAAGTATCTTGAGAGAAATGAAAATGGAAACACAACACACAAAAACTTAAAAGATGCAGCAAGAGCAGTTCTAAGAGGGAAGTTTATATGGATAAACACATACATAGAAACAAAAGAAAACTTTCAAATAAATAAACAAATTTTATACCTCAAGGAATTAGAAAAAGAAGAATAAATGAGGCACAATAGTAGCAGAAGGGAGGAAATTTTTAAAAAAGAGGAGAAATAAACAAAATAAAAAATAATAGAAAATATTAACAAAACTATAGAGTTGGTTTTTTGGAAAGATAAACAAAACTGACAAACCTTTAGCTAGCCTAACCAAGAGAAAAACAGGATTCAAATAAATAAAATTATAAATGAAAGAGGAGACATTACAACTGATACCACAGATGCAAAGGATAATAAGAAACTTCTTTGAACAACTATATGCCGACAAATTGGATAATGTAGAATAAATTGAAAAATTCCTAGAAACAAACAACTTACCAAGAATGAATCATGAAGAAACAAAAACTCTAAACAGACTAAGAATGAGTAAGGAGGTTGAATCAGTAACCATAAATCTCCCAACAGAGAAATGCCCAGGACCTGGTAGTTCACTGGTAAATTTTTACCAAGGATTTAAGAAAAACTGATGCCAAATCTTCTCAAACTCTTCCAAAAAATTGAAGAGGAGGGGAACACTCCAAAATTCATTTCATGAGGCCAGTATCACCCTGATACCAAAGCCAGATAAAGATACTACAAGAAAAGTAAACTACAGGCCAATATTCCTCATGAATATAGATGTAAAAATGCTGAACAAAGTACTAGCAAACTGATTTCAACAGCTCATTAAAAGGATCATACAGCAAAGTCAATTGGGATTCATCCCTTGGGTGCAAGGATGGTTCAACATATGCAAATCAGTAAGTGTGATGTATCACAATAATAGAATTTAAAAATTCCTATGATCATCTCAATAGACACAGAAAAAGCATTTGACAGAATTCAACATTCATTTATAATAAAAGCTCAACAAACTGTGTAGAGAAGGAATATACCTCAACATAATAAAGGCCATATATGATAAGTCCACAGCTAACATTATACTCAGTGGTGAAAAGATGAAAGCTTTTCCTCTATCAGGTACAAGACAAGGGTGCCCAGTATCACCACTCCTATTCATCATGGTACTGGAAGTTCTAGTAAGGGCACTCAAGCAAAGAAAATAAATAAAAGACAGAATCAGAAAGCAAAAAGTAAAATTGTCTCTATTTGCAGATGATGTGATTTTATATATAGAAAATGTAAAAACCTCATAGAAAACTTTTAGATAACCATGAATTGAATAAAGTTGCAGGATGCAAAATCAACATACAGAAATCAATAGCGTTTCGATACACTGACAACTAATTATCTGAAAAAGAAACAAGAAAAACAATCCCATTTATAATAGCATCAAAAAGAATAAAATACTTAGGAATAAATCTAACCAAGGAAGTGAAAAGTCTCTACAATGAAAACTATAAGACACTGATGAAAGAAACTGAAGATGACACAAATAAATGGAAAGATATCTTATGTTCATGGATTGGAGAAATTAATATCGTTAAAATATCCATACTACCTAAAGCTGTCTATAGGTTCAGTGCAACCCTTATCAAGATTCCAGTGGTATTTTTTTACAGAAATAGAAAAACAATCCTGAAATTTGTCTGGAATCACAAAAGACCCTGAATAGGCAAAGGAGTCCTGAGAAAGAAGAACAGAGTTGGAAATGTAACATTTGCTGATTTCAAACTGTGTTACAAAGCAATAGTAATCAAAACAGTATGGAAATGGCATAAAAACAGACACATAGGGCAGTGGAACAGAATCAAGAACCCAGAAATAAACCCATGCATACTACGGTCACTAATATTTGACAAGGGAACCAAAAATACTGAATGGAGAAAAGACAGGCTCTTCAATTAATGGTGCTAGGAAAACTGGATATTCACAGGTAAAAGAATTAAACTAAACCCCTACCTTACACCAGTCACAAAAAATTAACTCGAAATGAATTAAGGGCTTAAATGTAAGATAGGAAACCATAAAACTCCTATAATAAAAACATAGGGGGAGGGCTTCCCTGGTGGCGCAGTGGTTGAGAGTCCGCCTGCCGATGCAGGGGATACGGGTTCGTGCCCCGGTCTGGGAAGATCCCACATGCCGCGGAGCGGCTGGGCCCGTGAGCCATGGCCGCTGAGCCTGCGCGTCCGGAGCCTGTGCTCTGCAACGGGAGTGGCCACAACAGTGAGAGGCCCGCGTACCGCAAAAAAAAAAAAAAAAAACATAGGGGGAAAAAAACCTCCTTGACATTTGTCTTGGCAATGATTTCAAGGATGTGACACCTAAAGCTCAAGCAAAAAAAGCAAAAATAAACAAATGGGACTACATCAAACTAAATAGCTTCTACACAGCAAAAGAAGCAATCAACAAAATAAAAGGCAGCCTACAGAATGGGAGAAAATATTCTCAAACCACACATCTGATAAGGGGTAATATCTAAAATAAATAAGGAACTCATACAACTCAATAGCAAAGTATCAAATAATCCAATTAAAAAGTGGACAAAGGACCTGAATAAGCCTTTTTCCAAAGAAAATATTCAAAGAGCCAACAGGAACATGAAAGGGTGCTCAAGATCACTAATCATCAGCAAATTGCAAATCAAAACCACATGAGATATCACTTCACACCTGTTAGAATGTATTATCAAAAAAACAAGAGATAACAAATGCTGGTGAGGATGTGGAGAAAAAAGAGCCCTTTTACACTCTTGGTAAGAAATGTAAATTGGTGTAGCCACAATGGTAAACAGTATGGAGGTGCCTCAAAAAATTAAAAAAATAGAACTACCATATGATCCAGCAACTCCAGTTACGGGCATAAACTCAAGGTAGATGAAATCACTATCTCAAAGAAGAGATTATCTGCACTGTCATGTTCACTGCAGCATTATCTACAGCAGCCAAGACGTGGAAACAATCCAAGTCTCCACTGATGGATAAATGGATAAAGAAAATGTGATATATATGATATATATTTTATATATATATATAAGATATAAATGTATTTTAGAGATATATTTATATATTTACATATATATGTAATAGAATATTATTCAGCCATAAAAAAGAATGACATCTTGCCATTTGTGACAGCGTGGATGGACCTTGAGGACATTATGCTAAGTGAAATAAGTCAGACAGAGAGAAGTAAAAACTGCATGATTGGGCTTCCCTGGTGGCAGAGTGGTTGAGAGTCTGCCTGCCGATGCAGGGGACACGGGTTTGTGCCCCGGTGCGGGAAGATCCCACATGCCACAGAGCAGCAAGGCCCGTGAGCCATGACCGCTGAGCCTGCGCATCCAGGGCCTGTGCGTCCAGAGCCTGTGCTCCGCAATGGGAGAGGCCACAACAGTGAGAGGCCCGCGTAGCACAAAACAAAAACAAAAACAAAAACAAAACAAAAAAACCCTGCATGATCTATCTTACACGTGCAATTTTTTTAAAAAAAAAGAACTCGGGCTTCCCTGGTGGCGCAGTGGTTGGGGGTCCGCCTGCCGATGCGGGGGACGCGGGTTCGTGCCCCAGTCCGGGAGGATCCTGCATGCCACAGAGCGGCTGGGCCCGTGAGCCATGGCTGCTGGGCCTGCGCGTCCGGAGCCTGTGCTCCGCAACAGGAGAGGCCGCAGTGGTGAGAGGCCCGCGTACCGAAAAAAATAAAATAAAATAAAATAAAAAATAAAAAAAAGAACTCATAGAAAGAAAGAACAGATTGGTGGGGGTGGGGAGTTGGGGAAACTGATAAAGGGGATCAAAAGGTATAAACTTCTGGTTATAAGATCAATAACTTCTGGAGATGTAATGTACAGCATTGTACTGTAATGTACAGTGACTCTAGTTATTAATAGTGTCTTGAATATTTGAAATCTGCCAAGAGATCTTACAAGTTCTCATCACAAGAAAAAGAAATCTGTGCATAGTGACAGACATGAATTAGACTTATTGTAATGTCCATTTTGCAGACACTATAAAACTCCTAGAAGAAAACAAAGGCAGAACACTCTCTGACATCAGTTGCAGCAGTATCTTTTTCAATCCACCTCCCAGAATAATGGAAATGAAAACAAAAATAAACAAATGGGGGCTTCCCTGGTGGCGCAGTGGTTGAGAGTCCGCCTGCCGATGCAGGGGACACGGGTTCGTGCCCCGGTCCGGGAAGATCCCACATGCCGCGGAGCGGCTGGGCCCGTGAGCCATGGCTGCTGAGCCTGTGAGTCTGGAGCCTGTGCTCCGCAAGGGGAGAGGCCACAACAGTGAGAGGCCCACGTACCGGAAAGAAAAAACAAAAAAACGAAAAACAAAAAAACAAATGGGACCTAATTAAACTCAAAAGCTTTTGCACAGCAAAGGAAACCATAAACAAAACAAAAAGACAACCCACAGATTGGGAGAAAATATTTGCAAATGACGGGACCAACCAGGGATTAATCTCCAAAATTTACAAACAGCTCATGTGGTTTAATATCATCAAAACAAACAACCCAATCACAAAATGCGTAGGAGACCTGAGTAGACATTTCTCCAAAGAAGACATACAGATGGCTGAGAGGCACATGAAAAGATGTTCAACATCGCTAATTATTAGAGAAATGCAAATCAAAACTACAATGAGATATCACCTCACACCAGTCAAAATGGCTGTCATCAAAAAATCCACAAACAATAAATGCTGGAGAGGGTGTGGAGAGAAGGGAACCCTCCTACACTGTTGGTGGGAATGTAGGTTGGGGAAGCCACTATGGAGAACAGTATGGAGGTTTCTTAAAAAACTAAAAATAGAACTACCATACGACCCTGCAATCTCACTCTTGGGCATATATCTGGAGAAAAACATGGTCTGAAAGGATACATGCACCCCAATGTTCACTGGAGCACTGTTTACAATAGCCAAGACATGGAAGCAACCTAAATGACCATTGACAGAAGAATGGATAAAGAAGATGTGGTACATATATACAATGGTATATTACTCAGCCATTAAAAAGAATGAAATAACGCCATTTGCAGCAACATGGATGGACCTAGAAATTGTCATACTGATTGAAGTAAGTCAGACAGAGAAAAAGAAATATCGTATGATATCGCTTATATGTGGAATCTAAAAAGAAATGATACAAATGAACTTATTTACGAAACAGAAACAGACTCACAGACTTAGGGAACAAACTTATGGTTACTGGGGGGAAGGGTGTGGGGAAGGGATAGTTACGGGGTTTGGGACTGACATGTACCCACTGCTATATTTAAGATGGATAACCAACAAGGACCTACTGTATAGCACAGGGAACTCTGCTCAATGTTATGTGGAAGCCTGGATGGGAGGGGAGTTTGGGGGAGAATGGATACACGTATATGTATGGCTGAGTCGCTTTGCTGTGCACATGAAACTATTACAACATTGTTAATTAGCTATACTCCAATATAAAATAAAAAGTTAAAAAAATATATTGAATTAAATGTTAAGCCATCAAAGTATACACTGACTATGTATTATGAATGGTGATAATATCTGTGGGAGGGTAAAATGCAACATTCAGCATAATTGCTGCCCTCAAGGAGATTCCTATTTAGGTGAAATAAAAGTTAACATGAAATCCCTAGTTATGGGGGTTGCACTGCATGACCTCCACCATCAGTACCATGTGACTCTAGGATGCCATAACTGCATATGAAATTAAATAAAATGCAATGAACACAAAAGACACCAGAAGCACAAAGAGAATTTTTAAATCGTCTCATCTCACCTGAAATAATACAAAACAAAACACTAGCAAAAGAAAGTCAACGCTCTCAGAAGTGACAGCAAAGTTTTACACCTTGGTTCTAAGCTGTCAGATTCTCAACTGTTTCTGAGAATAATATACACTATAACATTCTTTTCTTTCTATCTTGGCCCAAGGATACGAGTATAGGACCCTTTGAAATATCAGATAAAAAGGAGAAGAATAAACTGTGTTAGGCAGAAAATATGAGAATAATGTCCTATCAAGATGACGATAACACAGGTGTCCAGAGCAAGACGAGAGCAGAACACACAGGAGAGGGGAAAATCTTGGATGCCACAGATCAAGAGGCTTTCAGAAATGTGTAAATATTGTAGGCGATTACACTGCAGAAGCCCTCTGAACTGATTTGAGCACAGGTGGGCCCGTTAATCAAAATGTCTGTCAGAGTACAGAATCAGAAAAATGTTCCTTGTGTCCATTTGTATTCCATGTAGAGGGAGCACAGACAGGAAGTGAAAGGGAGGAAGTGGACCCTGACCATGGATTTAAATCCCCAGTCTGTCAATTACCACTGGGTGACACAGCCTCTTTGTGCCTAAGTGTCCTCATCTGTAGAATGGGTATAGAGATAGTTCCTACCTGACAGCACTGTAATGGAGATAAATTGGTGAACACTATAAAAGGTTGTAGAACAGTATCCAGCACTTTTTTTTTTTTTTGGTAGGGCCAAGGCTGGCTTTTTTGCCTAGGGATCATATTATTAGAGTCCTCCAATGTCTTTTTTAATTTTTTTGGCATCAAACACATGCTTTAGGCATTGTCTATGATTTCTAGGTTTTGTTTTTCTTAATAGTGGAACAAGAGCTTAAAACCACCTGAGAAGCAATTTGCAAGCAGAATGCCTCTACATTTAATACAATTCCCCATCTCCCACAATTTTTTTTTTTTTGCAGTTACACATCTATATTTCATTTGATCACAAACATTTTTAGGGACGTGCCTTTATAGTGTTTTTGAAGCACTCAACTTTATTTTATAGAAACAATTCTTTTTGCACCACATTTCATCAGTTTATAAAGCAGTTAAAAATTTCATAATCACCGTGACAAGTACTAGTCACGTGAACATACTAAGTAACAAACATAACTCATTCATGGTGGAAATACAACTCAACTGGTAAGAGAATTAAGTACTCCTAGTAGAGAGTTTCAACTAGTTGTCAATGTTTGGTAAATTGAGAGTGTAATCTAATATAATTTATAAGAGGAAATGGTGAGCATTGGTTAATCTGGCCAGTGAGTTCAAATAGGTTTAGTTATAGGCTCCGGTTCCGTTAAGAATGTTACTTTTAGATTTTATTTGCTATACTGGTTTCTTAATCCATTAGAATTTAGCTCAAATTATTGATTTTAATATGGAGGCCCTTATTAATCTGATTTGTTTCCACCCACAGTCCCAGAGATGCTTTTCTGGAAACTGGAATCAACAGAGAAATTTATGGCCATTCTTAAGATTTTAAATTTCAGGTTAGGCTTCTTTTCTTTCCCATCATGGACTGGTTCCTTTTGTAAGTTTCCCAGAATCTGTCAACGAATCCTTAGAGCTATCCCTTTTTGTTCCTCCTATATCAGAATTTGCTAAAGAATATCCATGTAACCTCTTATTCTCTGTTTTTGAGGGACAAATAATTAGCTATTTCCTATAAATTACTTTCTTTTCTACAACTTACAATGTATCTACTAAAATCCAATGTGTTCAACAATCTTCTTTCTGTATTTCTCTTCAGGTGGCTACTTAGATTGTAGAGAATCATTAGGCTGTATTCAGCAGATGACAACTAATCAGTTTTTTAAGATACACAGAAACCTACTTAGAAATCTGCTGTACTGAATCTCCAGTCCATGGGCAGAAGCTGTAACATCTCTCATACTCGGGACCAGGCACACTGGTGGGTTTGCTGTGCTCACCAGCCACACCCTCAAACAAACTGGGCTGGACCAGCATGGCTGCATAGTTCCAAAGCCTCCACACAAGACAGGAAACATTCAGAAGAAGAGGTAGGGGTATAAACCTCTCTTAGGTGTATGTAAAAGAACTCCCCAACTTGCAGAATGAATCTGGGTCATTTATTCATTATTCCATTCAACAAATAATTGCAGAGCTTCCACAGGGGCAAAGCAAGCTCAAACTGCTTTTACTTTAGCCAGTGTTCCATGATATGTATTTGTGCCACCAGAAAATAAAAAAATCACAGGTCATATAATGAACAGACCACCTGAAAAACCAGCAACTTTGTCTATGACTGTGAGCCCTTAGATGTTAGAGGGCAGGCATCATCCTTGCTATTATTGTACGTCACAGAACTACTATCAGCCCATCTTTTACAAATTCCATTTAAATTAGAATGGCTCCTGGAAGTGAGGTCTATTTGGGGAGAAACAGTGTGTTGGCTGAAGACACCCAAGGAGTAAACATTGAGTTCTATTGTTAGTACAAACACCATCCCCTGCCAGTTGGATATGTATTTAAGAAATGTGTCAGCCAATGAAGAAGCTTAAATATCTATGGCACATGTGTTTACTGTGGAAATGAACCATCATGATTCACAAACAGGGACTGTAGATCCTTAAAAATTGTTCCAGAAAAGCCTCAAGTTAAAACATGTAAAACGGAAAAATTCATGAACATGCAATAGCTGTCAAAAGCAATTACAATAGTGGATCTTGATGATAAGTGAGCAAATGAGATACAACTTTTAACAGATGCAAGATTCTCTCTGACCAACATTTATCGTGGCCAGGATCAGGAAACAGAATAGAGATAGATGATTTTTTTTCCACACAATTTATGAGTCATAAATTATGAATTATGCGCTAATAGATAAAGCAGAGAGAAAATTAATTTAAGAGATGAGATCTATTTTACAATTCAGAGAGCTCTTTTCTTTTCATCAGGGGCGGGGAGGGGAGGATTACATTTTGATGTGTGGTTTTACCAAACATCTTTCTTTCTCTGAAATGAACTGCAATTTCTCATTATTTCCCTGAGGAGTCAGGGAAAGATGTTTGTGCCAAAGTTCAGAGGGTAAATTAGCAACACTGTCTCAACCATCTGGAAAAGTGCTGAACTTTCTACCATGATGGAAACGTTCTGTACAAACACTGTCTAATATGGTAGCTGCCGGCCATGTGTGGCTTTTCAACACTTGAAATCTGACTAGTTTGACATAGAAACTTAATTTAAATTAATGTTTAATTTCAATAGCACCACATGGCTAGCGGCTACAGTGGTGACAGGCTAGTCTAGAGGGTATCTCAGTCTTTCCCCTTTCCTTTAGTCAATCAGACCAGGCAGCTGGGGGTTATCCTTTACAAACTTGGAGCTTGTCTGAGCAAATATGCACATTAATAGCATTAAAAAAAAATAGGAAACAGCAAAGATCAGCCTTCTAGACCCCTTTGCCAATCCATGTGTCTCCCTGCAGTCAGATATATTTTCTAGTGCTTTCTCGGGGGCAGCTTCAAAATGATTCAAATGGTTTGCCTTTCCACAACTTTTCCTGTTATGAAGGCAACTGGAAGAGTTTGGTAAGAACGCTTAGACGAAGAGAACCTGTAAAAGACTGAGGCGGAGTGGAGGAAGTATTAAGTTGTGAGGAGGCAGGCTGCATAGAGAGAGAGATGAAAGCACAACAAACCCCAGCTGTAGTTTTGCTTACAGAGAGTTTGAAATAAAGAAATGTACTTCGGCATCACATAAAACTCTGCCTTGCTTATCATGGAGCGCAAGACTACTAATACTTGTCCCCAAAGCAATCAATTATTTGCTGACTCCATTCCCCGGTTTCACTTGATACCTCTGATTGTTTCCTTTTACCTGTTTATTATTTGTTGATGCATTTCTTTATCAAAGTTAGATTTAAAGAGTCAGAGATTTAAGAGACATTCAATTTTAATGACATCCCTTGAGAGGGGAGAGAAAGGAGGTTCTGATGCAATATGTCTTGCCCATGGAGACAGTGGTACCTTTTGAACTTAACTCACTTCCTGTCAACAGCATTTCAGTAGCAAAGATTGTTTTGCACAGAAACACATACCTGGAGGAGCAGATCAGAAGTTGGTCTGACTCGCTGCTGGAAAAGGATGCTTAGCGTTCGATTCTGTTGTTCCAAATCAAACACTCTTGTTTTCAACTTTACACATTCCTCCCTTAGATCCTGCAACAAACACATTGAAAGAAAGAAAAGTCTATTACCGTTAAGACACTTTTGCATATTATCACTATATTTCATCTGATATTTCAGGCACAGTAGTAAAAAATAGTATTTTAAGCCTTCAAGCCCCCCAGAAATAGATCACACACAATGTTTTCTTCCATAGACTACTGTCTGATAGAATTATTATGTTCAGGGAAGACCTACTAAAAAAAAAAAAAAAGCACCTTGAAATCAGAAATGCATTAATCTAGCATGCTATTTTTTTTTTATTTTTTTTTTATTTTTTTTTTATTTTTTTTTTTTATTTTTATTTTTTTATTTTATTTTTTTTTTGCGGTACGCGGGCCTCTCACTGTTGTGGCCTCTGCCATTGTGGAGCACAGGCTCCAGACGCGCAGGCTCAGCGGCCATGGCGCATGGGCCCAGCCGCTCCGCGGCACGTGGGATCTTCCCGGACCGGGGCACAAACCCGTGTCCCCTGCATCGGCAGGCGGACTCGCAACCACTGCGCCACCAGGGAAGCCCTAGCATGCTATTTTTGAAGATGGTAAATCTCAGCAATATAAAGTCAATTTAAGTTTCCACCTATATATTTGGCTTTTTCACTGTCTTCATAAAAGCAATCATAAAGCACAAACCACAGGACAATGTTATTACAGTGAATAGAGATTTGATCAACTAAAGAAACTATCACTTTTTTTTCTTAACATCTTTATTGCAGTATAATTGCTTTACAATGGTGTGTTAGTTTCTGCTTTATAACAAAGTGAATCAGTTATACATATACATACGTTCCCATATCTCTTCCCTCTTGCGTCTCCCTCCCTCCCACCCTCCCTATCCCACCCCTCTAGGTGGTCACAAAGCACCGAGCTGATCTCCCTGCACTATGTGGCTGCTTCCCACTAGCTATCTATTTTACATATGGTAGTGTATATATGTCCATGCCACTCTGTCGCTTTGTCCCAGCTTACCCTTCCCCCTCCCCATATCCTCAAGTCCATTCTCTAGTAGGTCTGTGTCTTTATTCCCATCTTACCCCTAGATTCTTCATGACCCTTTTTTTTTTTCCCGAGTCTGTCATACAGAGTGAAGTAAGTCAGAAAGAGAAAAACAAATACCGTATGGAAAGGGCTATCACTTTTGATGGAAGCTTCCTCTGTCGTTTGTGGAAACGAGTTGAAATTCTCAATGCGGCTGCTAACTGAGTCAGTGATGCATTTACACGGAGTGAAGCAACTGTGAAGTGAAGGCTTATAAGGCCACTTGAAACTTGCCCATCCTCTGAACTAGTGGATTTCCGTATCTTTTGGGGTGTTCTGGTCTTCGTGTTGGGAAAGAAGTAGAAGAACCGTACTTCAGCATCCCCTTGGAGCAGCTCTTCTGAATAGTTCAAACACCAAGGAGAGCTCTTCCCCAGCTTCCATGAGGGGGGCCGACATGCGGGAGCTTTAGGATGCTCTGGAATCCCACCCAGGAGCTGCCTTCCAAGTTAACTTGTGATAAAGACAGTACTTCTACTGACATGTCTACATCCTCTTTGGTGGGGTTCAAGGAACACCAGGGTAGAATAAAGCCCCAAGGCAAGGTTCTTCAAAAGCTGACCCTTTTCTACATTTCAAACTTTATCTTACACTATTTCCTGATTTGAAAAAAAAAAAAAAAAAAAGGTTTCTGCTCTTACCATGCTCTTACCCTGTTCTTTTTTTTTTTTTTTTTTTTTGCGGTACGCGGGCCTCTCACTGTTGCGGCCTCTCCCGTTGCGGAGCACAGGCTCCGGACGCGCAGGCTCAGCGGCCATGGCCCACAGGCCCAGCCGCTCCGCGGCATGTGCGATCTTCCTGGACCGGGGCACAAACCCGTGTCCCCTGCATCGGCAGGCGGACTCTCAACCACTGTCCACCAGGGGAGCCCTTACCCTGTTCTTTAACAAGGCTCTGCCTGTTCTCGAAAGCACCAGGCATTCTGCCTCCTTCCCCCTCCCCGACCTCCCTTTTGCTTCTCATCCACCGCCTTCTTCTGGTCCAAGTTTGGCTCTTCAGTTGACATCCAGTTCAAATTCTGTTTCCTCCCCGACGCCTTTATCTGGCATCCTCCACTTTTATCTGCTCCCTTTTCTGAACTCCAGTAGGCCCTCAATGCCTCTTCTACGACATTTAGCTAATGTGAGATACTGCTTTGTGTTGATTTGCTTTCATGCTCTGGACTTATCTTGTCAATGGGATGCCACGTTCCTCCAAAGGCACGAGAAGATACTCACAGAAACACCAGCACAAGCATATTGTTCTGACATTTTGCCTTCACCACCTAGCACAGCACCCCACAGAGTAGTAGGAGCTTGATAAAATTGTGTGATGATGTTGTTAAAGGGGGTTAATGATGATGAATTCTATTCTCTAGTGATGGTGTGATAAAGAGAGTTTTAAGTTTCTCAACACTGCTAGTGCGTCTACCTATGTATTCTGAGCTGGGGCAGCTACAGGCCTCACTTAAGGCTCTGCAAGCAAGACAGGGTGCCAGTCCACACCTCTGCCCCCCAGGACCTAAACAGTAGTCACAACGGTGAGTGGGCCTGTTCCATACATAACCTTGGGGCAACCTAAGTGTGCAGCTAGAGAGAGATCTAGCTTCCGAGGCCTTACCTGAGATGCATCATCATTTCCAGGCTTATTCACTCTATTTACAGGAGGCAAAGAGACAGGCCAGGCTATAGCTCAGTGCACAGCTTACACTCACCTCACCTTTTTAGCTAAATAAGGAAGCTTATGCGTAGGATGTTTTCAACTGATCGCTGCCTACAAATTCAGAGCACGGCAAAGGAATGCCATGTCCAGACGAGGCACCAGGGTGCAAGCTGTAGGAGGGCAGCACTGTAAAAGCAGGGGCAGGGGGTGTGTGCACACCTGAGCATGCATGCCATTTAGCAGAGGCTGTTTTGGCGGCCTAGGCACTGCTCAAATGAAAAGGCTAAATTTGCTGTCTTTATTTAGAATTCAACCTCTGTGTCTCGCTAATGCTAATTTTTGTTCTTAGCGTGTATATAACACTCCCTGCTCCCAAACGCTAATTGTTTTCACTACTGCTAATTAAGCAATTAATAAAACTTGACCGTGAGGTAAACAAATATTAATAGAACCTATTGGGTGGGAAAACACAATCAGTCTCACTTGCAGGGGCAGGGATGGACCAGAAGCATATGAGTCTGGATTTGCAAGGAGAAAGGAGACTTGTAAGGAACACCAGCAACAGTTTTAGTAGCAAAACTGAGAATAACTTGAAAAGATTTCTTCAGATGGGTAAAAAAGAAAAAAAAAAAAAAAAAAGGAAAGGAAAAAAATCAATATATTCTAAAGCAAGTTTTTGTACCAGTGCCCAAATTTCCATGGCCATTACTGTTATTTAAGGCAGTAAAAGTTCATTAGCAGGAACACACTTTATCGACCTTGAGAACCGTTCATCACTCAGGGCTCATCTAGATCAGCACAGAGCAGAGGGGGAAATGGAGGGCTTTAGGAATGTGACACTGCTCTTACAATCACTGACCAACAGAATTGAGCTGGACAGAAAATCTGTAGATATAAAAGAATATTCTGTGTTGTTTTAACATTCTTGTTTTCTTCACTCAAGCTGTGGATGGTGAGGCCAGACAGTTGTCATCCCAAGAAACTGTAATCAAAGCCATGTGTGTGTGCCCATGTGCACACACATAAACACAGCCTGACTGGATAGATGGAAAGAGAGAGAGAAAAACCACAATTTCCTTGACTACTAGGCAGAGAGTGTCAGCGGGCTGTCTGTGCTTCCCCTGGGCTCACAATGAGAACCCACTACCATAAAGGCCCGTATGACATTTTGAGGCTGGGTGCAAGAGCCACTATTCTAATGCTGTTGATTATAGAGGTGAGAACTAGACTATGCCCCCCAGGTAAGGCATTAGAAACTAAAGAACTCTCCTGTTTAGAGGCCAGCCTCTGAGATCATGGCTCCCAACAGGGGCTGGACCATCTGCCCTCGTCCACAGCCTTTTATTTTCTCTGCTCCCTAGTATGTCTCAGGCCTCAAGGGGAGGACCCCACTGAAAATATAAGGTTGTGTCTTTTGAAAGAAAAAAGGGGATGTGTTGTATAATGTTATCAGGAAGAAAAAATGCCAAAGAGTTGACTACATTTCATCTCATGTAAGCAAGTATAGTGGTCTTTGGGTTCAAGGAAATAGCCCAACCTGTTTTCTTTGCAATCTGCCTGCCACTCTCAATTGAAATAAAGTAAGGCATCACAGCCGGATGCCAGGGGAAAATATACTGAGCAATGGGATGATACTGGTCTAAAAGAGCCCTGTGTATCTTTTTTTTTGGGGGGGGGGGTACACAGGCCTCCCACTGCTGTGGTCTCTCCTGTTGCGGACCACAGGCTCCAGACGTGCAGGCTCAGCGGCCATGGCTCACGGGCCCAGCCGCTCCGCGGCATAAGGGATCCTCCCGGACCAGGGCACGAACCCGCGTCCCCTGCGTCGGCAGGCGGGCTCTCAACCACTGCGCCACCAGGGAAGCCCGGCCTTGTGTATCTTAATGATCCCAAACCATAACTTCCCTGGAGGATCCACACATTGTACTCCTGACAAGTTTCACCTGTGTTTCACCTGTGGCCGAAAGAGATTCTGGCTTCACTGCTGTGTAGTAGCTATGGAGTATGGTTACTTCATGCATTTAGAGCAAAACCATTGCCAGCTCCAGGTTAAAGGAAATTTAGGGAAATGCTGGTTGATTAGAAACTCGATATATACTGATATTACCACTGGAGTACTGTTGAAAACTATTTAAATCTGATTTTATCATGTAAAAGGGTATTGTATTGGTATTCCTATTTCAGAAGCAGTGTGTATCATGGGAATACACTGGATTGGCAGTTAGGAGGGCCTGGGCTCTGGTCCTCATTACCCACATGACCTTGAGGAAGTAACTTATTCTGGTTACGCCTCAGTTTCCTCACCTGTAAATGTAGCTTCTGCACAAAACCAGGCTTTCAAGACAAGGCATGCCTCAGCTGCTTCATGAGGTGACTTGTCAAGGGCCACCTGAATCCTTTCCTTAAGCTTACTGGAAACCACATCCACCAGCCTCTCCCAGTCACAAACCCTCTCAGTGTCTGTCACTGATATATCCCTAGCTCTTCTAAGAATGCTAATACTTCTGTAAAAAGAAAAGGATTACTGGAAAAGGCTGGTCACATCTCAGACCAACCAAGGACCTCAACATCAAATACTTAAAAAGGCAAGACAGGTAACATAATTGTATCACTGAATCAGGCCAGTTCTAATCAATAGGAAGTGGTGAGTCTCGTGGCAAACAGAATACTGCAAGCCTTCATCCAAAAGGCATTCAGATGAAAACATTCTTAATCTGGGTGATGGCTAAACAGTTTATGTCATTACGGTGAATTGAGCCTATTACCAAGGCTAGCTGACAAGCTCAGGGTTAAATGTTCACTAAGGTCCCTGGCAGTTGGGAAATTCTGGGGTCCAAAATAAGACTGATTCTGAGAAAGCTTGATTTGGAGAAAGCTCCAAATTTACAGTCACTTTTGACTCCACGCATGTCAGATCCTGGACGTCCTTGCTAGCGAGGACTGGCGATGCTTCCAGAAGTTTTAAGAAATCTACTGGCTTCCTTGCTCTTTTGTTTTATTTCCTGCAATCGTATGTAACTAATCTTTGGGTTTCAACCCATCTGTTGATTTTTATAGCATCTCTTCTGGTATGCCAGAAAAATACCTTTTTGGTTGCCCAGGGAGCAGGATATGAAGTCATGGCAGATTTGCCTTCGTGTCATAACAAATGATATAGTCCAAATTTGTACCGAATGGTACAAAGGGTAAGGCCGTGGAGTGGAGTGCAGTAACCCTAGGTTAACATACGGGCTTTGGCACTTCTAGCAATTGGAACTATGGGAAATTTATTTTCGTAGTCCTACCTCACAAGATGGGCAGTGAAAACAAAACAATTCAGTGCATTTAAAATGCTGGACGTGGGGTCTGACTCCTTGCAAGTGCTAAGTAAATATAAACAGACTCTCTACAAGGAAACCAGATCCTACCCACACCACTGCTACACAAGTGGACCCAGATGGCCTGACCACACCTCCTACAAGGGAAATATGTAAGAGTTGGGAGTTCTTTTAGCTTCAAGCAACAAAATTGTGTTCTGCTGCTATCTGGTTGGCTGTATTGCTAGATTCCGCCATACAAGGGCCTTAATCCATGTTGGCAAATTAAAAAACACCATGAATATTTGGTGATTCTAAAGAACATGAAGGTAAGGCTGAGGTTGTTGATATGTGCTGGAAAATAACTCCAGGGAAAAATGCTTTTCTTCCAAGTTTGGTGTTAGTGGCAAAAAAGAAAAAAAAGAAAAAAAAAGAACCTAGGAGAGTAACATTTTCAGTGAGTGTAATTGTCTTAATGAAGATAAAATATATTTCAGACAAAAATATGAGCTTAGCTCAGGTTATTGATTTCACTTGCACTTATAGACTTGGACCTATGATTTGGAGGCATAAGTGGAAGTGAGCTGGGTTTAATACTGTCATTTTAGCGTTATTGATGCAAAGGAGGGACGGTCAGCTCTCTTAAGAGAACTCACGGATTTCTGAGATAAATTGAATTACGTGACTAGGACATGATATGTACATTTAACAGAAGCTGCTAAATTCATGGAAATCATGTTTTTTCTACCAGTATTTGGAAAGGAAATACACTCTGTGACTTCAAGATGCTTATCGGAGCCAATTCCTGGTATGCCAGAAAAATACCTTTTTGGTTGCCTAAGGAGGAGGATATGAAGTCATGGCAGATTTGCCTTTGTGTCATAACAAATGATACAGTCCAAAACTGTATGGTTATGACTATAATTTTACCTCAAGGATTTGATGTGTGTGTGTGACGTGGATAAATCACTCAAGATTTCTGTTTTTTACTCTGTGCCAGCGTCATCCCTCTTTAGAATTAGGTTTCTCATCTGCTTTTGGAGCACATTTTATTTCCTATATTGTGCTCTTAATTAAAAAGAAATTTTTGTCTTTTTGTAGCAATTCTACAGTCTCTAGAAAAACTGGGAAGTGCATGTTTCTGCAGAACATGATTCTTTTGGAATCTCTGAAAGCCCAGGCATCTTTGCCTGCTTCCACAGTATCCCTGAGGTAGGCTATCTCACAGTAGCACATCTTTTTGTGTCTTACTGCTTAACTGTACCAAGGCAGATTTATCTGTTTACTAGTTACTGCTTGAATTTGTGTAGCTATTTTTTGTGGCTGACCTGAAAGGTCCCATTTTCCTTTATATTGTACCAGACAGCTTTCTTGTCTCTTTCCTGAGGCACCATTAAAAAAGACAGGCACGAGAAGTCTTTCAACAGTGACACACAGAGCTGCAACAGTGCCCCGTCGTTCCTTAGGTTTGTAATTAAATGAGTGTCGAGTTTCCAACAGGAGGAAAGCAGTTGAGAAATTAAAGCCTTTGAAAGAGAAAAGGCATTCAAATACGCTGTGACAGAAATCAGGAGTTGCCCCTCAACATCTATTTCGACCCTTCTACAATAAGGTGACAATCAATTTTCAGCTGGGCACATACCCAGAATAAAGACTCCCCTGTCAGCTTCCTTAGGTGTGGATGTGTGATTAAGTTCTGTTCATGGAGATGTAAGTAGGGAGGTGTGAAAACTTTTGGACGTTTCTCTTAAAAGACAGCTGGTGTGTGTCTTTTAGCCTCTTCGTTTTCTTTGGCTTTCATTTCTTCCAGATGGCTGAAATGTGGATGTGATCACTGGAGCTAGAGCAGCCATTTTGGACAATGAGGGAACCCTGGAAATGAAGGCCACATCCTGCAGAATAGTAAGATGGAAGCCCGGATGCCAGGAACCCTATCAACTTTATAGAGCAGAGTCATCATACCAGTCATGGACTGCCCACCTGTAGATTTAGATCTGATAAATAAATAACGGATTTTATTTTATCTTATCTGATTTAAGACACCATTATTTTGGATCTCTGTTATTCACAATGGAACCTAATTCTAACCTAATAAATGTGCTCAAATCTCTCTATTTATGTAATGTTAATGTAACATCGGAACCAGTGAAAATCATTTGTAGCAGGAAGCATGATATTTTGACAGAAGTAGTTGGGGGAGAGAATCTAGCAAAAATATTATTCTAATGCCTCTATAGTATACATTTAAAATAATATTTATTTAAGTACCTTTATGAGAAGTAGTCAACCCCTAATAAAATTGTTTTCAATTAAAAAATATCAAAATGGGGGGCTTCCCTGGTGGCGCAGTGGTTGAGAGTCCGCCTGCCGATGCAGGGGACACGGGTTCGTGCCCCGATCTGGGAAGATCCCACATGCCGCGGAGCGGCTGGGCCCGTGAGCCATGGCCACTGAGCCTGCGCGTCCGGAGCCTGTGCTCCGCAACGGGAGAGGCCACAACAGTGAGAGGCGTACGCGGGTACCACAAAAAAAAAAAAAAAAAATCAAAATGTCATAAATGATTTTGCTCTCCTTAGCCACATCCTCCTGAACATGCCACATGATCTAAGATTTTCTTTTAAAGAGGAAATCTATCTCACAGAGAGGTAACTCAGAATAAAAAAATCTGAAGGAATCAGAATTTAGCCTCTCAGACACATCATGGAAGGAGATGCAAAAGGTTCAGTAAAATCCACCAAACCTGCCAAATTTGGGCAACGACCTGCATTTACCCACCCTGCCCCAATAACATGATCTGAAGGCAGAATAAGAAGATGACAAAGGAGAAGGCATAGAAATTTCAGGCTGAGAAATCACCATTTGTTGTTTTCCCTAACTTTATGAGGAGTAATTGACAAATATAATTGTATATATTTTAAGTGTAAAACATGATAATTTGATATACATTACATGGTAGAATGATTACCAAGATCAAAATTATTAACACATCCTCACGTCACATAGTTAATTCTCTTTTTTTATTTTGTGATAAGAAGGCTTAAGATCTACTCTCAGCAACTTTCAGGTATATAATACCACCATTTATTTTATCTTTACCACAAACCTGTTCCTGGGGGAACAACTCTGTATGTTCCGTTTTATAGGACGGCCACAGCAATTCTGGGAGGTAGACATTGTTATCCCTATTTTACGGAAGAGGAATTAAGGTCCAGAGAAGTTAAATAAACTTCCTAACCTCAAAGATCTCTTGCTGAATTTTAGGCCTCTGTTAATGCGGCCCATCGCAGGCTATTCATTTTATAGGAGTCAGAGGAATCCATCAACTTATTTAATGTTTGAATTTACTAAACAAAAATGATAGGTTTGCTACTCATCTGGGTGGGCCCACGGAAATCTTTCATCTTCAAAAGGCTTTCTATTACTTTCCCAAGAGTTTAAATTTTATGAATCTATTGGTCATTGATGTTACTGCATATGCCATCTAAAGTGCACACAATTTTAACCTAAGTGAATAAATAGAAAAGTATTGCAGCTATCAATCATAGTTTCTGTTAGTTTGACAATGTGAGTTCCAATCTATTCACATAAGTACTTTGAAAATAATAAAGCCAGAAAGTGACCTACCTTTTGAGTGAGCAGAGCTTGCACAACTTGGTTGGCTACCTTTAAAAAATAAAGAAAAGAGTTGCCGTTTATAATAATGAGACTTTATATGCATGGACTCTAATTTATCAGTAAGTTTCCCACAGCTTACTATAGCTAATTAGCTCATTTTCCTCTTTCCTCTAGCTCCAGAGGACCTGATTCTTTTCATAATAAGCCTTTCCTTCTAGGTAATACTTCGCTTTTTCCAAAGGTGACCTTGTTGCTAATTAAGATGGTTAGGCTGGAAAGATCATTCATACCTTGACTCTCACATTTCCATATTTGGAAAAGTAATATCCTTTCATATGTAAAGTACTTTAAGAAGGCTAAAAAATGATACAGGGTAAAACACGATCCTAATTATCTGTATACAGTTTCTACACTGCTGATTTACAATGTCCTTTGCCTCTCCTTCCTATTCTTCTGCTGTGTGACTATTTCACTGCTTAAAATTACTTGCAACAGGGGTAGCTGGAATGGTGGAGAATAGGGGCAACTCATTCTTTCCTATACGCTCTGCTTTCCTACTCCACATCTTCTTTTACGCCATCCTCTCGTCATTGTTACCTGTGATAGAGTCTGATAGTTGTTTACTCTATCCCCCATTTGCCCCTTCCTCCTAAGTCACAAACCCTGATTTTTTGGCTGCACACATCCAAATACATTTCCCTGCCTCCCTTGTCACTGTGTGACAAACTTCTGGCCAATGAGTTATTAGCAGTCTATTTTCTTGGACTTATAGGCAGTTTCTTATAAAAAAGGGGGCTCATCCTTCTTTCTTTTCCTAGCTGGGATATGAAAGTGATGGCTGGTGCTTCAGCAGCCACCTTGACAATGGAAGTCACATATTAAGTATTTTGGGGTAGAAAAATAGGACGAGCCTGGTCCTGATGATGCATAGAGCTGCACTGTCTATCTCTGAACTGGTATATGAGAAAGAAATAGAATAGGCACTGATATGTTGAGTTTCTTCTAATATACAACCAAATATAATTGTCACTAATATATTACTAGAACCCTCATTTTCTTCAGGTACCAGGCAACGTGTGACAGTAGGAGAAGCTGGGCCCCTCTCAGCCCAAGGAGGTGAATCTTGATTAATCTAAGCCAGTGTTGGTTATTCCAGTTCCTTTCAGCGACTGGCTTAGGAGTGGGCACGTGACACAATTCCAGTTAACGGCCATGTGAAAAACCAATAACGTGTCCATGATATTTCAAGAATCTGGCATTTTCTCCAGATAACCATTCATCATTTCTACATGTATTTACACTAAGGTTTCTTTTTCACCTGCAGGTTTCAAAAACACTTCACAAAGAGTCACTAAACTTCACCACAACCTTGAAATTATGTACCCATATGTATGGCTAATATTGATAAAATTATGGTAGATAGGTGAATTATGTGGAATTTTTTAGTCAATACATACATAAACTCTAAACATTTAGTGTGACAACTGAAACTGATGGCATCAAAGACCGAGTCAGGATATTTAAATATCTTAAATATAAGGTATTTCTGTTCATTCATTTATTCAATATAAATTTGCAGAGTATCTATGATTGGGATGTGTTCTTTCATTTCAAAGAGAACATAGCTGGTAGGAGGTTGGCAAGAACACAATTATAAGTGTGATAATCGTGTAATCATGTAATCATATTGGTAATTCTCACATTCAACCGAAGGCTAAGGACCACACTTTTATCTTCTCTTTCTCTTGATAACAAATGTATTTTTGATGATGCTAAACTGTGTGTGCTCATTTCTCTGTCTAGTATAGGGGAACAGATTATGGTAAAAATGTTTTCATGGGGCTTAATTGTTTCTTAACTCAATATTGACAAAATAGCATATCCTTAATGACAGTGAGCCACCAGTAAGCTTCACTGAAAATTAAAATACAGGCTGCAATCAACTTGTGGTTAGCAGACATTTACACCACAAGCAGTAAATGACTAGAATCAGATTACCTATAATTGGTTCATTGAACTGTATGCACAAGAAGGATTTTTTTCCCTATCAGAATCCTTTTCAAATTTATATTGTTGACATAAAGTAAAAAAGAAAGGCCTTTTTCATTGAAACTACAGTTTTGAAGAAAAAGTATTCTTAGGTATTTTGCTTTTTAGTCCAGCCCAAGTTAAAGAAGCATATCTAAGAACTATCATAGTCCAAAATAAATCATATTTTCCGTAACTGGTGCCATTACTTTTTCCTTTATTACTTTATTTATACATGATCACAATGGTGATAAATGTTATTCGGCTGACATAAATTGACCAATAGCACAATCTTGAAAATCTTTCAGTTTTTAAATGTTCATTTCAATTTGTAACTGTGAATTTAAAGTCAAACTATATACCATCTATTTTATTCTTGCAAATTAAAAAAAACCCAACAACAGAAGAATTGAACTATTCATGCTGCTTAAATCAGGAACAATGTACCAAACTTAATTTATACCATAAATAATTTAATTCTTTTGGATAGCAAACTTTGGATTTGATTTACATTCTCATAAAACTGCCTAATATCAATATTTTCTTTTCTTCCTCCAAACTGGTCCCTCACTTAAACCAGTCTGTGGCACAGTGGTCGCATAAAATAGCTCTCTTCATGATTTAACAGGAGTCATAAACGAATACCTTATCTGTAAGAGCCTGCAGGAATAAATACGTTATATCTTTGCAATCCAATATGTTTGCCCTATAGGCTTACAGACTCTATCTCTGATACAGTTCCTTTTGGCACGTACTTTGGACAATTGTTTGCTCTACCTGAAAACTGAACAAAGATATACGAATGCATTGTTTCTTTAGCTACTGACATGGGGTTCTATTACCCAGAAGGGCTCACAGGTTCCTTGCAGAAAAGCAGGCAGGTGATACACATGCTTTCCTTGGTTCTGTCTATAAAGATAGTTTCCTGGGTTTTGTTACTACTTTTAACAGCTCAGGTTCCCTGATGCATCAACAGAACAACTGTGTGGAGCTTGTGCCTGCAACCTCTAATAGGTTCACAAGATGATCCCTGGAATGGGCCCCTGCCCTCATCGTAGCATCCTGCCCTTAGCACTCGGGTTGCAAATAATCACACCCGGGCAGGCCCAGCTAATGAGAACATATACCTTCTAGTGTCAGCTGACAGCTTTCCTCTCCAAAGAAAGTAAAAAGACCAGCTGGGCTGGGCCATGGGGACCTGAGACACACTGAGCAAAGGTGACGGTCGGTCCTTAAGCCCCTGGCTTGTTTGACCACCTCCCTTGGGCTCTTTGTGGAAACCTCCCTCTTTGCATCTAGGAGAGGACCAGGGGTGGGGGCAGCGGGCGAGCAGGACGGGAGGAACAGCCGCCAGGTACACCTCTCCTCTCCTCTCCGTAGGAACTCTCTCAGAGGAGCCAGCTCCTCTGACACTTGGCTCATCTGTGACCCACACACATCTTTGTTCTTCTTCCCTGTCAGATGTAGAGGGATCTGGGTGGGGTGGCGGGGGGTGGGGAGGGCAGAGAGAGGAGAATCAGGGCCGCAGAGTTGTCTGTTACTTTATTGCCAAACAGTCCCTGAGGCTGAACGAGTTTATTCCAGAGGCAGCCAATTCTTACCACATCCTGAAGACTGTCGGGGATGGGGTCCAGGTGGGGGCGCATAAGGTACTCAGCGGACACCATGCTTAACGGTTCTGTCCTCCTGCTTGGTGGTCCTGCTCTCACCCTTTTATGTGCTCCTTTATCATGCCAAGCCACTGTCATGTCAGCAAGGTAATGTAAAAACCTGGTTGCTAAAGCACGCCTTTTGGGAAATGTGCTTCGGGGATGTTTTCTCTGCTTCTGAGCTTGGTTTATTGTAGGAAGGCAGCTGGGGGCAGGTGGGAAGAGCACCGGGGCAGAATCACAAAAGAGACCTGGGTTCAAATACTGCCTGTGTTGGTCATTCACTGATATGTATGGGGGTGGGGAAGCAACCTGATTTCTCTCATCTGTCAAGCAGGGGAACCGTCTGCCTCTAAAATTGTGAAAAAAAGCATGAGATGATAGACATCATCAAGAGAAACCACCTTGGGCAGTACCTGATCAAAAGCAGTCACCCCAAAAATGTTAAATCTGAATCCAATCATTCAAACTTCAGAAACTAAAACACATTTTCAGGTAAGCAGCTAAGGAAGGGTGGTTTAAGAAGGGCTTTTATTTGTAAAGGCATGAAGTGTGTATGTGTGTGTGTAAAATGCATGTATAAATAAAAATCACTAAGCACCTATATTATTTATTTACTCTGTGAAAAAAAATCCTGTAAGACCCTGGGAGGGGGGAGATTTACATACGGGATTCCAGTGAAAACTAATTTGGAAATTAATTTGCTGCGGATAACTTCCATCCGTTCATTTAGTTATTCACAAATATGCATTAAGTGACCTAGTCTGGGCCAAGAATTGTGCTGGATCTTGGAGAGATAATGCTAACGAGAACACAGGGGCTGCCTGTGGTGATCAGAGTCTAGAGCAGGTACAAGAAGTAGATCATCTACTGATTTTATGATCCATTCATGAAATGAACATGAAATGGACATCTGAAGCATGTGAGAGCCATAAGCAGGATCATCTTCCATCTACATTTATCAAGATATTGATTTTAAAGATGACTTAGGTTCCCAGATGTGGGCTATACAATGACAATATCTGATAATGATTCCACAATCCAGTCTTGCCGTATAGCAGAGGAACCAGAAAGAAAAGGAAGAACTGTTTTTAACCTGCTTCTGCCTTTAGTTAGCCTTGGTTTAAAAGAAATTCTGATGCTTTTTTCTTTTTTTCTGAATTACACCCAGAGGTCTGCTTTTCCCTGCCCTTGTGCTCTGAAGTGTAGAGCACGGAGAAGTCAGAGAAGAACTCAAATACTACGGCACCCTGGCTGCCTACGAACCCCGGTCCAACTCGGATGGCCTGATGGGGAGGCAGGTCCAACTTCTGTGTGCAAAAGCTTTGCCTGGGAAATTCGTTCAAATTGCCAATTTCCTCACCCTACATTCTGCTTAAGAGTAGCTGAGTGAGGTCAGAGAATCAAATTTTTAGCAATCGAGACACATCTTTCTGATGCAGAAGGGGTTCAGAAACACACTCTGAGAAGCACTGGGATAGGGTGTATTTTTTGCTCAGACACTGTTAAGGAATTGGAAATAACTCAGTTTCCACGTGGGTCCACATGGCTCTTCTATCATCACAACCAGTTTGGTGGAGCTTTCATCCTCTTACGGATGCTTTCTGAAAATGCCCTCTAAAGCACACATTCAGAGACATAAGGCTAGTGGTTCTTCATGCTGGCTGAATATTATAAGCCCCTGGAGTGCTTTAAAAAATTTGAATACCTAGGCTCCACTCTAGAGCAGAATCAGATCAGATCAGAATCTCCGAGGGGCGGCGGCAGCCAGTGGTTCCTTTAAAGCCCCCCAGGTTAAGTGCATGTGCCAGTAAGAGTGAGAACCACTCACCTTTCTAGATCTCAGACTTCACCTGCTCCAGCTCTCTCTCCTAAAGATGCCCTATCAGTTCTGCCCCCTTCACCGCCTGCCCGCCTGCCCACTGCTCCGCCTGCCCTTTGGTGACTGTGCTGTATGTTCTCCAAGACCCAGCATAGCCAGTTTCCTCTGTGAGTTTCCCTCACCTCCTTCCTCTGGGATTAACCACGTCCCTCACTTCTCCTGCTACGCTGGGGGTACCTTGAGATCCCAGGGCCTGGGCGAGGTTGATATCCCATGAAGGTTTGGAGGATACAGCTGAATCCATCTAAAAGCAAGGCAGCGGTTTGAGGAGATGGTATGTGTCATTATCTTCTCTACTTGAGAATAAGTTGGTCTTAAAGGAACTGGCCAAAGTGACACTGAGAATAAAAAGCGCTTCGCTGCTTGCCAGCAAGCTGTCAAACAGCTGGACAAAGAAGCTAGATACAAACATGAAAACCTCCAATGCCACCCTACCCTCCAGAAAACCAAGACTGGTCCTTGATTTTGCTTTTGTATTGCAAGGCAAGGAGATGAGAGGTTGGGTGGCAGTAGAAGTGGTGGTGAAGTGGCAATGTGTGTGCATGCATTTGTGTGTGTGTAACTATGGATGTGTGTCTGTTCCTTCTGAATAAACACACCCTTTTATTAGAACACACAGAGGGAATCTCTGACTCCCAAGTGCTTTCCCCAAATCCTCAATATGTTCTTCATTTCCCAGAAAATAACAATCAGTACAAAAGGGATTGAAGAACACTTCAAATTTACATTTTATCCACCTGTGTATGTTTTATGAAACCCATTAGCAAGGAAATAACTTACATGAGGCCTTACCTTGTTAGTTTGTCTAATTAGTATAAAAAGCCTTGAAAAGAATTTCCAGTTGGCATTATTGCTACATTCAACTACCCCTTTGAGAGTGTTCTCTTACAATGCATGGAAATGGATTGTCTACCCTCATGCAATTAGTTACAAAACAACAGGCGTGTGTAATCAGGGGCCGGGATTCATGAATCAGAACATTTGTGCTGCTCACAGGTGGTTCTTTATTGCAGATCCCCTCTTTGGCAACAGTTAAACTTCTGCACTTAAGGACGGAGGGCCCAGGACCTACACGCAGCCCCACCTGGCATCCCGCGACCTGCACGCAGCCCCACTTGGCGTCCCGCCCGCCCCCGTCGCTGGCCTGCAGCAGCAGCATCTCCTCCAGCTCTCGCCTATGAAGGGGCTCAGCCTGGCGGACGAGGAGGACACTCCCCCGTCCCTCAGCGGGACCCGCGTGCTGGCCAGCAAGACCGCGAGGAGGATCTGCCAGGAGCCCGCCGAGCCGAACCCTAAGCTATCTGCCCCCAGGGTGGAGGATGAACCACTCTTCTGAAAGAAGACCCCCGCCGCTTTGTCGTCTTTCCTATCGAATACCGTGATACTTGGCAGATGTGTAAGAAAGCGGAGGCTTCCTTCTGGACAGCTGAGGAGGTGGACCCTTCCAAGGACTTTCAGCACCGGGAAGCCCTGAAGCCTGAGGAGAGATGTTTCACTTCATATGTTCTGGCTTTCTCTGCAGCAAGGATGGCACAGTAAATGAAAGCTTGGTGGAGCGGCTTAGCCAAGAAGTTCAGATTACGGAAGCCCGTTATTTCTACGGCTTCCAAATTGCCATGGAAAACATACATTCTGAAATGCATAGTCTCCTCATTGACCCTTACATTAAAGATTCCAAAGAAAGGGAATTTCTCTTCAACGCCATTGAGACAATGCTTTGTGTAAAGAAGAAGGCAGATTGGGCCTTGCGTTGGATCGAGGACAAAGAGGCTACGTACGGAGAACGTGTCGTAGCCTTTGCCGCAGTGGAAGGAATCTTCTTTTCTGGTTCTTTTGCATCGATATTCTGGCTCAAGAAACGAGGAATGATGGCCGGCCTCACATTTTCCAATGAACATATTAGCAGAGACGAGGGTTTACACTGAGACTCTGCCTGCCTGATGTTCAAACACCTGCTACACAAACCTTCGGAGCAGAGAGTCAAAGAAATAATCGTCAATGCAGTTAGGCTAGAACAGGAGTTCCTCACGGAGGCCCCGACAGTGAAGCTCATTGGGATGAATTGTGCTTTGATGAAGCAGTACATCGAATTCGTGGCAGACAGACTTATGCTGGAGCTGGGTTTTAGCAAGGTTTTCAGAGTAGAAAATCCATTTGACTTTATGGAGAATATGTCACTGGAAGGGAAGACTAACTTCTCTGAGAAGAGACTAGGCGAGTATCAGAGGATGGGAGTGATGTCCAGTCCGACAGAGAATTCCTTTACCTTGGATGCTGACTTCTAAGCGAACTGAAGATGTGCTCTTATTTTGCTGATTTTTCTTTTTTTCCTTCTTATCAAAAGAGAAAAAAAATCAGCTACTTGAACTGTATTAACCGGCTACACCATAAACTGCCCATCATCTTCATTAATGGCATCTTTAAAACTGTGTAGCTATCTCAAAATCAATCCTGTTAATGCTAGTGGGGTCACCTAGGTTGAAAGCGTTGACAAGAGCTACTCGGATTCTTACGAAAGATCTTGTCCATGTTTGGCGTTTGCAAGCAGGCTGGCTGTACATGACTTCCCCCTGGCTCTTAACAGCACGTTCCTTGGCCTCAAAGTGTGGGGAGTCAAGCGAGTTTGATCCAGCAGGATTAAACAGTTACTGCCACAAGGCAGTAGGAAGACATCAGACTCACTGTTTCAGATTTTAAAGTTTACTTATGATTTGTATATAAAGCTGGCACTTTACACACAAATAAACATAGTTTGTACCGTTGGAGTGAAGGCTTGATTTAACCTAAATTTGTTGGTTTCTACACCAAATACAAAAGTATTCTATTTACCGCTGACGGGAGCCAATTCAAGATTTACTAGGTGATCAACGTAGGTTAAGCCTGTGTAAACTAAGGGTGTTATTTTGATTCTTTCTTTTCTTTGATGAGTTGAAGAGCTTTTTAACTCAATCCTGTGCATACTTAGGTATCAGTATCAGGCAGGTGGTGCCACACAGAACACAGGTTGGTTTTGTGTTCTGTAGCCCACGTCGAGTATTGCGGGGTAAGAGATGTGGAGAAAGGAGACTCTTAACTTAGGTCATTAGGAACTGAAGTGTGATCCGGACTCACTGTGGCTAACGTGGGTGTGCATGAGGGGCGGTATCATTTAATTTCTCAAATTGTATGTTCCCCAACTTCAAGTTAGTAGGAAAGATCCTTGAAGAGTCTTCTTAGCTGGGATCCAAGATATTAACTTTGTCAATTGGTTTTCAAATCATCCTTGAATGAAAGGACCCACGTAAGATCTTTCTCCTATTAAGTGGTAAAACCAGGACTGAAACTGCTTCTCCTAAAAGTTGAGTGTTTATTCTGATTTTGCTTAATTTGTATGTGAATAGGTACTGGTGCCTTAACCATGTGTACTTTAAAGTTAGAAAGTTGTTCTACTATATGTTTTTTTATATTATATCTGTAGTTCATACTTTGAAATAATTACCCAGTATTATTTTGCAGTTCATAATTGATTGAGTGGATGTTGCTCAGTGCAATTACCCCTAGGATTTGCCTAGATGTGAGCATCATCTGCTGGATACTTAAACTTCAGTAGAAAGCTGGTGTTATGTGAATAATTAATACATGCTCCACTCAAATATTAATTTCAGAAGTATAAACTTAATAGATATATTTAATAGGGCTAGTTTGAATCAATCCACCTTTATGTTCCCTCCCCCGCTCCAAAAAAGATGTTACATGGAAGGTAATGCATGACACAAACCGATCCTTTCGCCATGTTTGTTAACACATTGTGTTGTGTGTTGGCTGACCACTGGCCTGTTCTACTGTCAGTTTTCTTCATTTATTGTATTAATATAAATGGCAAAATAGTCAATTAAAAAACTTCTGTAATATGGGACCCTTTTCTACCTTTTAAATTATTGTTATAAAGTTAATCCAGATTATATGGTCCTTACACTCGCGCGACACAAAAATAAACACTTCGCTTGGTGTTGTCAGGTACAGGTGGCAGTTGGAAGCAGATTTTAGGATTCTACCTCCCATTAGCTGTGTGATGCAAGCATTAGCTTCTGCCAACTAGGATTCGTTTTTTTAATCTGTTAAAAGGAAACAGACTTTGTCTAAATAATTTCAAAGTCCTAATATTGAGTACTGCACAAGTGATCAATGATTTAAATAAAACCGTTCTCATGTCAAAAAAAAGAACAACAACAAAAAAGTACAGTGGGATTCTCCCTCTGAAAATTCTGTGTTCAGTGGAAACTTTATACTAAATGATTTTGTGGGTGAAAACTTTGGTTTCACCAGACACATGCTAATGAAACCTTCGGAATGCAGGCATAGAGAACATACAGAAAGCAGGCTGTGAATTTCCAGAAAGGAATGCTGGGAGCTTTTTGAGTGATGGGGAGGGATGACTTGTGGGAAAATTGTGACAACTAACAAGTTTCTGTGGTGTGATTCACATAAATTTGACTTCTGAATGCAGATTAAGTCTCATTGGAAATTTGTGTGCAGGAGGTTAAAGTGGAACTTTGCGGATCAATACATATGACCCAAGGGCACTATTTGTTCCTTTAAATATCCTTGGATCTATTTGGTCTTTCTTGCCCTAAACTTTGATTGGACCAAGTGCCTGGGGAACAGGGATGAGGGGGCTGAACTGGCCTCACTAGACACTGAGTCACCACTCCTCCTTTTATGTCAACTGACTTGAGTGAGTCTTTTAACTCTGGACAGTGTACAGATTCTTCAGAGTCCTTTTAAGTCTTGACAGGGCAGAGGAGTGCAAACACCATTTTGCTTGAGTAACTAATATATATGGCTGGAGATATGAAACAATTAAAATATTAAATAGCTAAGCAATTTTCTGGGGACATTTTGAGGGTTCTTCAACAAGCAACTGTGAAGCAAAGTGGTCTGTGTTATGAGGATAATGGCTCTTGGTTTGTAGGGCTCAACAGCATCACCTGGAGAGCTTGTTGATCTACAGATCGATCATAGCCAGGCCCACCTCCACTCCCAGAGTCTCTGATTCTCTACAGCTGGGAATGGGGCTTAAGAATTTGCATTTCTAACAAGTTCCCAGATGAGGCTGACGCTGTCAGTCCAGGGATCCCATTTCAAGATCCACTGGCGTAGGAAAATATCCAGCCCAGGTGGAGCCCTGAAGGAAACACCATTTCTAGTTCCAAGGGGGAAGAGGAGTGTATGGTGGAGGTGATGATGCCGTAACCGGGATTCGAACCTGTGTCCTTTGTCATTTAACCCATCACCTTCCGGGACAATCAAGGGGGGGTTGGGGGAGGGAAGGGGTAAGGAAGTTCAAGAGCGTTTGTATAGTGTATCCGTAGTTCATACTTTGAAATAATTACCCAGTATTAGTTAGTGAAGAGGCAAAGACTGAAGATACATTGCTGGTTTCCACTGGTAAGGTAGTAAGACTCGACTGAACGTAATTTTTCTTATTTTCTTAAAATCTCTGTCGGCTATATCATAACAGCTCTTAAACAGAATCTCTTAGAAGAATATGTGCAAGTCTTAGGGTATCGGGCAGATGACTAGAAAAGTCATCCCATCAGATGAGTAACTCCAGGGCTTCCCTGGTGGCGCAGTGGTTGAGAGTCCGCCTGCCGATGCAGGGGACACGGGTTCGTGCCCCGGTCTGGGAGGATCCCACATGCCACGGAGCGGCTGGGCCCGTGAGCCATGGCCGCTGGGCCTGCGCGTCCGGAGCCTGTGCTCCGCAACAGGAGAGGCCACGACGGTGAGGGGCCCGTGTACCGCAGAAAAAAAAAAAAAATGAGTAACTCCAATCACCAACCAAGTCCCAGATAAGAGCCTGTCAGAGAGGCCAATGGCCAGTCTGGGCTGGATGACGTAGGAAAGATGGGTGGTACGACCCCTGGCGCCGTGTCAGGGGATGGCTGAGAGGAAAACCAGGGCCCTGCATACCCTTCAGTCTTCCCTCCCCTCTCAGGAACTCTGAGACACCCACCATCTCTGCCTTCATCTCTTCATCATCGTGGAATCACATTTCTCCAGTTCACTCAGGCGTGTGGCCCTGTCTCCTTCCATTCTGCTCAAGTTTGCCTCCTTACTTCCCTTTCTCTTCTTGCCTTGTTCTCAATCCACTGATTTTTTCCCTCTGGCTGCCAACTGTGAACATCGTCCCCACCCACTCTATCAAGGATTTGCTTTTTCAGAAATGGCATCCAATTGGAGGCGATGCAACGTGCCCTGAGGTGGCTTTTCTCATTCACAGGCTGGGATCGCACTTACTGGACAGGATGAATTTATCCTACAGTGAAGCATCTCCCAACCTATGCCCCAAGCATATTAAACAATAACCAAGAGGAATTTGCAGATGCCCGTATAAGGATATAGGGAGGGAGGGGGAGGGGACTGACTGACCTTCCTTCTCCACATTCACCATGTTTACAGCCTTTCTTTGAAGGAGAAAATGCTAACGTTCTCTGGAGACCGGTAATAGACACATATTAAGATCCGACACAAGGAATCCTAAACCGTCCAGCCTCTTATCCAGAAGCACCCCGCTTCCCTTACCTCATCAAGACACCTCTCATACTGTTCCCTTTGATTTTCATTTTCCAAAGCCAACGCTGAATTCTCTGCCTGCAGTAGAGATACAAAAATAATACAGATAAATCAATGAAATGTTGTGTTACGTGACAACTTCTTCAGTACAGTTACTAAATATATCTCCTCAGGATCCAAAACGCTCTTGTAGAAGAATCCTTGACGAGTCTGCTCGAAGTACTATTATAAATCTCTCAGGGATGACTCCTGTCTTATTGTTCACAAAAAGGCATTAGCATTTAAAGAAATGCAAAACTTGATATTTTGAACAGGTAGAAAATCAAATCATGGCCTGATGCGAGAGTGTTCTGTAAGAAAGATTATAATGTTTACTTCATTCTATGAAAATGTAAATGGAAGAAATGCCTTAATCCACTTCATTAAGACCTGTCACAGTTTCACAACCTGGTATTTGTTTAGGTCATGGAAGAGAACCTCAGGTAAATTCGTGAAAGCATAATTCCAAAAGCAAACTAAACCTGTTGTGTTCTTGGTTAAGCAATGACTCTTGAACGTGAGACTATAATGAGAAATGTAAGAACTGCACGTACTTAAGAGTCCCTCGCCCCTCCCCCTGCCTCTTTAAAAGTACTGCTTTCCTGCTCCTAAGAGCCTTGTAGGTACCTTAATGTTAAATAAGTTACTGTAGGATCCTAGGTTGAATATGGTTACTAGGTTACCAGCAGAATAATAAAGGAACAAAAGTATACAGTATAAGCACATTAGGTTTTAGAAGAAGCATGGAATGGTGGCATGAAAATTGCCCTCTGTGTCTGGTGACCTGGACTCACTTTGGCCACTGCTGGCCCCGGCCTGAACCCTGAACTGTATAAGTTAACCCATCCCATGGCTGCCACAGTGATCACCATCCCCATCTCCCAAGGAAACCCGGCTCCACCCACCTCTCATGACAGCCCTCCTTGACATTTAGAAGTGGGCGTACAGACCTTTAGATCATTTTTTTTCAAAACTATGGTATGATTTTTAGGAGGTACACAGATTCACATTTTCCCGTTATACTTTCTTTCAACTTTTTTTGGGGAAATAATTTCAAACTTACAGACGATTTGCAAAAATGGTACAATGAACTGCCGCATACCCTTTCCTTAGATTCACCAATTGTTAACATTTTGCCGCATTTCCCGTATCACTTTCTATCTCTTTTAATTTCTTTCCTGCAACTTGAGAGTAAGCTCTTTATCCCTAACTACTTCTGTGTGTATTTCCCAATAATGAAGACAACCACAGTATAGTTTTCAAAGTCAGGAAATACAGTGTTTATTAATACAGCACCACGATCTGACCTACAGGCCTTATTCCAAATTCATCCATTGTACCAATAATGTCGTTATGGCAAAAGTTTTTTCCAACCTAGAATGCTCTCCAGGATCAGGATCCGATCTTGGATGAATGACAAATCATCTATTTGTCATTCATCCAAGATCGTGTAACTTGGAAGAGCTGTCGTCTATGCTGTTGATCCCTCCCTCCCTCCCTTTGTTTTTTTTTTTTTTGGAAGAGTAGAGGGCAATTATTTTGCGGAATGTCCCTTAATTTGGGTTTCTTTCAAGTTTCCTCCTGCACACCTGGCAGTAACGGCATAGAAATGATACCGGGTCCTTCTCAGTGCGTCGTATCAGAATCGCGTCATGTCCATTTGTCCCATAATTGGACAGGTTAACTTTGATCACTTGGTTAAGGTGGAGTCTTCCAAATCTCTCCACTATAAATTTACTATCTTTCCTTTTAGAATTAATAAGTAAATTGGGGGTAGGTACTTTGAGACTATGAAAATCTCCTATTCCGCATTGAACTTTTATCTACTTATTTTAGCAACCATCAATGAATCTTGCCTGGATCAACAATTACTTCGGTTGAAAATGATGATTTCTACCATTTTTCTACCTACATTTACGAGTCTTCATGACGTCATAAGGAAGTGTTTTTCCTATTTATTTATCAGTATGAATACATGGATTCTTTTATTATTCATAGGGCTATGTCTGTACTCTCAGTATTTATTCTGATGCTCAATTTTCTCAGCTTTGGGAAGGTGAATCTCTTTAAGCTGCGCCCTTTGACATATTTCCTTCATTTTTAAAACATGTTCTTTCTTTTTGGGCCCAGGGAAATGTTCCATGCCCATTTTGCTTGTCTGGTGCCCCATCCCTGAAAGCAGCCATTTTTCCAAGGAATCCTGCTTCTTTTTAGTTGCGCAATGATATTTGGAAACTAAAACCTGGATATTAATGTGTGCAAATTACTACTGAGGGATCGCCGCTCCTAGTCTCTTTCAGTGTAAGGAAGGGTTTCTCCTTCTCTTCCTCTCTTCCCCTCCCTCTCTCCTTGCACATGCGTGCAGACGCGCGGACACACACACACAACCACCCAGAGACCTCCTCCTTGCCCTCCCTTTTCATATTTGTATCTTCCTTTTTCTAGAGTGACAGCATATGGGCTGCTGACATCATTATATTTTCTAATTTCTTCAATCCTAAAGTGCGTACGAAATGGTCACACTACAAAAAAAATAGTACTAAGAAGAATTCACATTTGCTTTTTCTTTAGAATGCAGGTATATAGTAAAAATACTGTGTTCAAAAGATACCAGACTGGCTCTTTCTCACCCCTCACACCTTAATGTGGCTACACTATTTGAAACTGAAGCTAGAAGGGTTGCATTTATGGATATCCTTTACGAGACTCAGAGAAATTTTGAGGAAGTTAACATCTGCTTCTTTCTCAATTTAATTTTATTTAGATTTAAATATGTTTTAAGAAGCAGATTCACAGATGCGGAGAACTCTAGTGGTTACCAGCGGGGGGAGGGAAGGGGGAGGGACAATATAGGGGAAGGGGAGTGAGAGGTACAAGCTACTACGTATAAAATAAGCTACAAGGACACACTGTACCACACAAGGAATATAGCCAACATTTTATAGTAACTATACATGGAGTATAACCTTTAAAAACTATGAATCACTATATTGTACACCTGTAACATATAAGGCTGTACATCAACTATACTTCAATGAAAAATGCTTAAATTGTTTCAAAAAATGAAAATTTATTTTGAAATTCAGTTCAGGTCATTTGTTTCTGATAGCATTCAAATTTAATTTCTCCTCTTCTCATTGGTTTCATTTTATATTTTGAAGATGGAAAACATGAACATGATTCCAAAAGTCAAAACTATACGAAAAGGAGCGAGGTGTCACACTCCCTCTCCTAACCCTCCGACATCACCCCTTCCAGCTCTCACAGATTCTCTCCCAGTGCCCACCACTCCCTTTGTTCTTAGCATCCTTACAATCCTGTGCCCGGCCCCCCCCGTCCTGTTATATATGCAACAATCAACTGTGCCCCCGCCTTTTTTCCTACCAGTTCTCTACTTGCATTCTTTCTGTTTTATCAGTTTATCACTTTCACGTACTATTCTTCCACCCTTGCCCTATACACCCCCGTTTTAGCCTCTTTGCTGGATGGTGACTGGGGAGGCTGGTCTTACACTTCTATTTCCACAGCATCTTGAAATTTTCCCTCTTCTTTTTCCCTTCACAGTCACATCTTCAGATGGTACCTTTCCTCCCAGCCTCATTTTCCCCAGAATCATGGCCTCGCTGAGATGGTCACCTTTGGTCCTGTACACTTTCAAGCCCTGCCCTACAGCCAGTACTGAGATCTGAGCTCGTGGTGTCAGACCGTCTCATTCTGGGAGTGCTTTCCTTGTACCCTCTGCTACCACCCTGCCCTGGCACACACAGCCTCGCTGTGGAGAGTGCTGTGGGGACAGTATGTGGTGTTTATTTTTCTGCAGACAGCAATTGAAGTTCTAGTGTTCTGTTTTCTGGTAACACAGAAGGTGCGGGTTCCGTGTGGTTTGATTTGTGCTTTGATGATTTGAATTTTTTTTTTTTTTTTTGGCAGATGTATGAAAAGTTTCAGATTTAGGCCCGTTTGTTACTTACCAGTGAAACTGACATGGTGTCACTGAACTAGGCTGGGGCACAAAAGCTGAAGTAAACAGTCTGTTTGGATGCCACTGTCAGATCATCCCGACCTATCAGTCATCTTTCAAATCCAACGATTTAAATCCCTGTTTCTCCTTCAACTTTCCATTCTAACACTTGGCTTTGACATTTTTCCTCTGGGCTCGAAACCCTGCTTTAGCAACCCTCTCCCAACACTCCTGTCCCTCAGGTGGGATCCTACCCTGTTCTCTCCATTTTCATCATGGACAGACATCTGCCACATAGCCCAACCCTTCCACCCTCATGCTGATCATCTGTTCAGATTTTTAAGCATTGGTTATCCTCAGACAGTTCCATCATTTCATTCCCCACCCAAACGAAACGGAAAGCTTTTCCTGACTTGCTGTTGGTTCCTCCAGGGCTTGCTCTGGTCTGTCACACTGAACCCCCTTCAGACCTGCAGCCGGTGTAACCCCTCAGCTCCCCGCCCAGCCCAGGTGGGAGGGCCGGTTCTACCCCCTGCAGTTTACCTGGCAATAGCAGGCTGTGTAACCTTCAACAAGTCATGGAACCTTTCTGGGATTACAGTTCTTTAGTAGTTAATAAGTGAAGGGAACATACTAGCCAATCTACAAAGCGACTTCCGGTTCAAATATCTGGATACCATGAATAATGGAGAATTTCAGTTTTATAAAGTCACTGCTTTCTTTGGAGAAAGTTAGCTTCCCTGGGGTCTGCTGGTTTTAGTAAGGCAACAGCACAGAGGATGATGGGGAGAGATAAAGGAGAGAACAGCAATGCCAGCTCACATTGCTTTCACTTGAAAAATCTTGGGAAATAATACGTAAGGAAATAAAGTTGAAAATGGGAATGTATATGGGATGTCTGTGTCTCGCTTCTACCCACAATATCACGTGGCAATAACACTCCGATCGACCCATTCAGATAATTATCATCATTACACCATTTACGTTACTTGCCTTACGTTTACTGCTCTGACAATCTATTACAGGCAAGCAAATTAAATACCTTAAGCGTGCTGGGAAAGACACGGCAGTCACATTTATGGTTAATGCGTTCAGTTACAGAGACCAATTTAATTGATGTAATCCTACATATCCCCGGGGACGACGGAGATAGTAACAATTACGCTGGTGAAGTTAAAATAATCTTGAACTCATGATTTTCTTTAATCCATTTGCATTTATTAGAAATTCAGGATTAACCTGCTACCAACATGAGACAACAGGGGAAGAAAACAGAAAAAGAAAAAAGGAAACTTAATTAAATGTGATTTAAAGAGACAGTGACTATTCGTATGGCAGGGATGGGAGAGGACGAGGCAGAGAGGGAAAGAGAAAATGTCAGGGTCACTACTGAGACTTACAGAATGGTAACATGGGTTTTGTCACTTTAAATCAGTGTGTTATTAAAGCAGTGTACTCAGAGGATGTCATTAGAGTGTTCAGTTAAATATAACAGCGGGTCTTAGGGCTCAGCTTGGTCTTGCACAACAATCAAAAGCTTGTGCCAGACTTAGTCTCTGATTTAGAGGATTTCCCGCTCTGTGTGGTTTCCTCAGGGCTCCAAATTCCAGGGATCTAAATACGTTTCTGGTTTCATCCCTAAAGTCCTTAAATATCTTTATAAAATTGAAGAGCTTCATAGAGTACATCTGTATTGTTTTGCTTTACTGTGGAAAATGGGTCTGAATTAATATATGCAAAAATTTTTTAATTGAAGTATGGTTGATTTACAATGTTGTTGAATTAATGTATGTTTAATATTAATACATGTTTTAGAGAAACTACGTTCCTTAGGGGGTCTGCTTTGTGAACAGACATGCTGGCCGGAGCTTACAAATGATTAAATGGACCAATGCTTCTAAACCGCCGCTCTACATTAATCCTCTAAGTGCTCATTATGTATAAATCTTTCTGTACTATAAATGTGTTTAATACATCTGCTACAGCTGAATGTTTGTGTCCTCCCCACATTCATACGTTGAAATCCTAATGCCCAATGTGATGGTATTAAAGGGTGGGGCCTTTTGAAGGCGAGCAGGTCATGAGGGTGGAGCCCTCAGGAAGGGGATTAGAGTCCTCATAGGGAGGCTCTGAAGGTTGCCAGCCCCACTTCCTTCAGGGAGGACACAGCAAGAAGGCACCAGCTATGGCTATGAACCAAGAAGACGACCCTGACCAGAACTTGACCATGCTGGGGCCTTGATCTTGGACTTCCCAGCTTCCAGAACCGAGAGACACACATTTCTGTTATTTATAAACTACTTGGTCTCTGGTATTTTGTTATAGCAGCCTGAACAGACTAAGACAGTATCCTTTTCCACAGACCAAAGGTAGAATAGGTCTACACAAAAAACTTTCCTCTACATAAAATCACAACTCCACTGTAGGATTGTCACCTGTTATATTCTGTCCCCACTCATCTGTGCAAACATATATTTGCTGCTACATAGCATATGCCATCTCTCAGGTCAGGTCTGGCCCCTGTTCATCTCAAGAAGTTCAAGGTCTCATTCCCCAGGCTACGCCTTTGTTTCCGCTGTTTCAGACGGAATATACTTCACTTTCCCATTGGCTTCTAAATTCTACTTATTTTTTGTGGTCTGGTGAAGATGTGAACCTAAAAACGTATATGGGGGCATATATTTAAATTAAAAAAGTAATTTCAGATGGACAAAAAAGTTTCAAAAACATTACAAAGAGTTCTTCTGTAACTTTCACTCAGATTCCCCAAAGGTTAGCTTTTACCACGCTTGCTTTATCATTTGTTTTATGGAAGAAAGAAGAAGGTGGAAAGAGAAGGATGTCTTCGGAAGGGAAAAGAAAGAGAAGAAAAACTCCAATTCACAATAGTTAAAAGGGCTGCATCCCTGTGGTTTCCCTTCTGTAACGACTGGTCTTTTTCGGAATGATGTCTTCCCAGCTTGCTGAAAGCCCTCAACTCAGCAAAGGCAAACAGGTCAGAATAAAGTCAGAAAAAAGGTATTTCTCAAAAATCATGGTTGGTCCCCAAAGGCAGGAAAGCATACCTTTCTATGATCGCCCCTCTGAATCAGAGTCCTGTGACACTCCAGTTAAATACCTTCATATTTACACCTGAGTTGCCCATTATAGTACCATCCTAACAACTTCACTCTGTGCACCAAGAAACTTCAGATTCGGCCTTCCAAGCAAAACAGAGATGCCCCAAATAGCCTTAATTACACAGTAGTCTGTTCTATTTTGAAAGCCATCTGAGGAGAAAGCATCATGGGAGTGGCTGGGCGTGCCATAAAGCATGCCATCCAAGCGTGCACATTTTCATCTCGTAAAGTGATACAAAGTCTGAAGTCACCAAGAACTGGACCTGGACATTGAATCTCCTTCCCTATATCTTCATCCATTAAAACTTATGGCGTTACTGGATCATTCATCTTATCATGTCTGGTCACTGTGGTGGCCAGGTTGGACGCATAGCTGGCAAAAGGGTGTTTCCCACTGACTGTATTTAAGAGCTACATCTCCACACCTGGGCAACATGTAGGGCTGCTGTGCACTTGGAGACAAATTTTGTCATTCTAGAAAATTTCCAGAAATAGTTATAAGCTCTGCCCATCCACCACAGGAATAGGACATGCATTCTGGAATGCATTCATGGAAGGTTTAGAAGGAATCTCTGTGCCTATACATGCACAGGCACACTGTCAAAGTGTCATTACTCTTGCACTAAAGTAACCTGTGGATGCCCAGTACCTCCGGGCCCAGCACAAGGCACTGGGGAGCTAAATTCAAATAAAATAGCATTCATGTCTCAAGGAGTTCAGGATCCCAAGCAATGAGAACACGTTATGCAGGACCTGTCTGTAGGTTCTTTTTTTTTTTTTTTTTGATTTTTGATTATTTATTTTTTAACATCTTTATTGGAGTACAATTGCTTTACAATGGTGTGTTAGTTTCTGCTATTTAACAAAGTGAATCAGCTATACATATACATATATCCCAGTATCTCCTCCTTCTTGCATCTCCCACCCTCCCTATCCCAACCCTCTAGGTGGTCACAAAGCACCGAGCTGATCTCCCTGTGCTATGTGGCTCCTTCCCACTAGCTATCTAGTTTACACTTGGTAGTGTATATATGCCCATGCCACTCTCTCACTTCGTCCCAGCTTACCTTTCCCCCTCCCCGTGTCCTCAAGTCCATTCTCTACGTCTGCGTCTTTATTGCTGTCCTGCCCCTAGGCTCTTCAGAACCACCTTTTTTTTTTTTAAATTCCATATATATGTGTTAGCACACGGTATTTGTTTTTCTCTTTCTGACTTACTTCACTCTGTATGACAGATTCTAGGTCCATCCACCTCACTACAAATAACTCAGTTTCATTCCCTTTTATGGCTGAATAATATTCCATTGTATATATGTGCCACGTCCTCTTTATCCATTCATCTGTCGATGGACACTTAGGTTGCTTCCGTGACCTGGCTACTGGAAATAGAGCTGCAATGAACATTGTGGTACATGTCTCTTTTTGAATTATGGTTTTCTCAGGGTATATGCCCAGTAGTGTGATTTCTGGGCCGTGTGGTAGTTCTATTTTTAGTTTTTTAAGGAACCTCCATACAGTTCTCCATAGTGGCTGTACCAATTCACATTCCCACCAACAGTGCAGGAGGGTTCCCTTCCCTCCACACCCTCTCCAGCAACTGTTACTTGTAGATTTTTTGATGATTGCCATTCTGACTGGTGTGAGGTGATACCTCATTGTAATTTTGATCTGCATTTCTCTAATAATTAGTGATGTTGAGCATCTTTTCGTGTGACTACTGGCCATCTGTATGTCTTCTTTGGAGAAGTGTCTATTTAGGTCTTTCTGTCTAAGGTCTGTTTTGACAATTTGATTTTAGAAACCCAATATCAAAGCATCATAAAGCTGTTAGTACCTGTACCTCCTCCCCCATTAATGAGGTTACTTCCTTTGTCTCTGAACTTGCTAAGCGGGATTAACTTGACCTCCCCTCCCCTGAAACTCTATCTCTCCTCTCCACTAGCTAGAAGAGGAAAATTGATCTTTTCAGCCTGGAACAGATTGTACTTGGGACTCAGGCTTGTGTTGATTCAGGGAAGTGAAGCTCTGTATGTCTGACAAGTGTGTGTTTTTAAAGACTGGTACAAATATTTTATTATTCCAAACATTTAATACTATTGTCAAATTATTCCAAATTATTCCTATTAAAATTGAAAAACTCAGCAATTTCAAAAATTACATATTTGCACTCAAGATGCAACAAGTAATTTCTAATCATGACAGAGCCTAAAATGCAGGTACCCTAACGGTCTTAGCCAAAACAACCTTTGAACATATTTTGCTCCCCAGATGTGTATTCAGAAATACCAAATCTCTTTGACTTTCAAGCAACAGGGGACTAGAGTGAATTCTGTGGTTTTATAAGCGTCACAGAGAAATGTCACAGAACTAAGAAACGTGAACAGATCTGATCACTTTGTTGCATAGAGGATATTTGTGACATTAACCATCAGTCATTTTAGAAGTTGAATTGTTCAAAACTTGATTGATTTACATAATGTAATATCAATTAAGATATTGACCTTATTACCTCATTTAATTGAAGACCCCTAGACTGTATGGGGTAGATAGTGTTAGCTCCATTTCACAGATTAAAAAATAAACTTAAAGAAACTGCCCATATACATCCTTTATACTACAGGAATAATATCGTTATCTACACAAGTCCTTATTCCTTAAGTATTTTGAAGAAGAGCATATAAACAAAGAAAGCCCAATAAATATAGCATGAGTGTTTGTCCCCACTCAGCCGAAAAGCAAGCAATTTGGGTTGTTTAACTGACTGGGAATTCCTTCAGGAATAGGAATCTTTGACCTCTGAACTATACAGGAACTGGAAGACAAAACAGGGGAAGCAAACAAAGCACAGACATTTGCACTCCAGGAATCGTTTTACCCCCAAAATGAAGTTACTTGAAAATGTAAGTTAAAAGTACAAAGATATATCATTACACGTGCACCAAGTTGGCACGAACAGAAAAAAGGTAAAAGGCAAGTGCTGGTGAATACGTGGAGAAATAGGAGCTCTGATATCACACCGGGAGGAGGTATAAATAAATGTATTCACATAGAACAGTTTGGCTTAACCTACCGAAGGAGAAGATGCTTATACCTCTCAGCCCAGCAAAGCCACCTCTAGGTACATCTGCTACAGACGTCTGTGAACAGCTGTAACAGGATGGCCATACACATATGTTCACAGCATCTTTGCTCTTATGAGCTCCCAGACGGAGATAATCCAAATGAAGACTAACAGTACAACTGGCAATTTGTGGTACATTTATATAATGAAATAATATACAGAAGTGAAAAACAGTGGAATAGAGCATGAAAAATGGATAACACATATGAATCTTGCAACGACATCACTGAGTGAAAGAAGCAGGATGTACATTCAAACATATTTATACAAGTACACGTACATGGGCATACACATACATACACATTATCTCCCCAAATGATTCCAAGTACACATGTTAAAACTGGAAAAATTATATTGTTTGGGAATACAAAAATACGAAGTACAACTATTTTTTTCAGAAAGCAAGAAAAGGATTATTCCAGAAGCCAGATGAATAATCGCCTCCGGTGGGGAGAAAGGAAGCTGTGATGAGAGAGGAACCTGTGGGGGCCTCTGGGCTCCTGGCGATATTTCATTGGCTGACCTAGTAGCCGTTCTTCAATTGTTTGCATTATAATTTTTCACTGTAAATATACATTTTATGCACTTGTTTGTAAACACATTTCACACACACACACACGAACACACACGCAAATAAGTAATAGAGCACAAGGCGGGGCTTGAGGGCAAGGGAGTTCTGGAAGGGTCTAGGTGTACTCGGGCAGCCAGTTCTGCTCTTACAGGGTCAGAGGGTACAGAGCAGGGACACAGGGCAGGGCAAAGGACAAAGAGGTGGAAGGAGCCAGACGCTGTGGTGAAGGGACACGACCAAATGTGTATTTGAAGTAACTAACTCCCGGCACCAGCGATGAAGCGGGATTACAGTGGCAGGTGGGGAGATCAGAAAACATGTGAGTGCAGCATCCTGTCAAGGACCACCTGCCCCTGAAATACAACGGTGGCATCGGGGAGGAGGGGGGAAGACACACACTGGAGAAAGAATTCGGAACAGATTCTTCAGCTCCTTACCAGCACCTGGGTGAGAAGGACAGCCGAGAACCAAAGACAAAACCAAGGTTGATATTCTAGGTCTCTGAGACAGTGGTAAGGTCCTTGACAGAAAAGCAAAGTGAGATAAACAGTGTTACGTGAGATTTTTAGAAAAAAATCTATTGCTCTGCCATGGAACAATTTTTTCCCCCTTCCTAGAGAGAAGACAAAATGACAGCAGGTGTATAAGCCTTACTCTTCAGCAACGTACGCCAGCAGTCCACACTGACCCCTCTCCCCTGTCTTTGCTTTGTTTCCATGTTTCCAGGACACCCTTTTCAGTGACGCTGATGGCTCGCTCTGATGCTCCCTTTCTCTTTAGGGAAGAATAATATCCCTTTGCTTAAGAATTCACAAGGAATGACCCAGCAATCCCACTACTGGGCATATACCCAGAGACAACCATAATGCAAAAAGACACATGCACTCCAGTGTTCACTGCAGCACTATTTACAATAGCCAGGACATGAAAGCAACCTAAATGCCCATCGACAGACGAATGGATAAAGAAGATGTGCTACATATATACAATAGAATATTACTCAGCCTTAAAAAGGAACTTAAACTGCATCATGGGTAGAGACGTGGATGGACCTAGAGTCTGTCATACAGAGTGAAGTAAGTCAGAAAGAGAAAAACAAATATCGTATATTAACGCATATATGTGGAACCTAGAAAAATGGTACAGGTGAACCAGTTTGCAAAGCAGAAATAGAGACACAGATATAGAGGACAAACGTATAGACACCAAGGTGGGAAAGTGGAGGTGGCGGGGGGTGGTGGGATGAATTGGGAGATTGGGATTGACATATATACACTAATAGGTATAAAATAGATAACTAATAAGAACCTGCTCTCTAAAAAAAAATAAATAAAATTCAAAAAAAAAAAAGATAGACACTGATCTTTCCTCAGGAAAACACACGAAGCAGAGCCACAGCTGACTCTTGCCAACATGTAACAAAAGCAAGAAATAAAACTTTAATCTTGTAAACATCTGGGCTTGTTTTGTTGTTGTTTGACCACAGCATAACCTGTAAAAATTTAATAATATATAAAATATACCAGTGGAGTAGTTTCGGAAGCCAGAAAGATGGTAAAACATGTTAAGTAATGGGGAAACATTTGATAATGCTATCGAAAGCAGTAACATGGAATAAAGTTATACATCAAATGAAAAAAACAAAAAAAAAAAAACAAAAAGAAACAAACAAAAAAAGAATTCACAAGGAAAATGGTATTAAGCTTTAGGAAGATTACAATTAAAATTAATTAGCAAGCATAATCTCTGGCCTTTCCACTCAGGACAACTGCCCTTCCAATTGGTGAGCGGATGGATGGTCAAGAGTCAGTGGAAGGCTGCCTCAGCCCTGCTCTGAACTCCCATTTGTCCCCTACGTGAGTGGGCAGTAGCTGCTCCAACACTTGGAGCCTTCTGCCTTCTTCTGAGGATGGAGTACGATGGGGGAATCCAGTGGCTAAGGATAATTTAGTTTGGCTATTCCCTTTAGCTGAAATTATAAGGACATGTGACACCCCTTGACTCATTTCTATCATTTGGTGTCCTGAAATTTACTCACTGGGGTTCAGAAAATCTAAATAAGATCTGGCCACAAGAGAGGAATTACCCTCAAATTTGTGGCAGTTCTCAAAATAATGAGTTTTGAAGAAACAAGCAGTTCAGTTTTGTATATTTGAGGTGTGAGAGTAACATCTGGAAGAGATCCATCCAGGTGCTGGAAATGTGGGTTAAATTTGAGATGGAAGCCAGAGCTAGAGTCACTGGCGTATCTGTGTCAGAGACGAGCAAAGGAGCTCTGGAAAATGATGATGACGATGACAATGGGAGTTAACGAGTATGGATGGTTACTATGTGCCAGGCTCCGCGCTCAGCACTTAGTATACTTGATCTCATGGAATTCTTACAGCAGTGCTATAGAGAGACTATTCTGTCCATTCTCCAGATGAGTAACCTGAGACTCAGAGAGATTTAGTGGTTTTCTTCAGGTCACATGGACCTAACTGAATGAGAAGCACTCTGAGCCATTACAGTAAACTTTTTAGCAACCTGCCCTCCCGCTTGCTTTTGCTTTAATGCAATTATGCTAAACTGAATCCCCTTCTAGAAATGACATCCTTTATTTGCAAGTCCAGGGGCTAAAAGGGGGTGGGTGATCTTCCACTTCCCCTGAGAGAATTGGCAAGCAGTGGGATTTGCTGTGAAAACCTTGGGGAGAGAGGAAAACTAACACGCTTACACACAGCCCTGATTCTTCTCATTCTACCTTTGAAAACTTCCTGAGTTGCTTCCTGTGGGTGAGTGGATGGGTGCTGGCAGATAGTTTTAAGCAGCTGGCACCCTGTGGTGATAAGGGATGAGGTGGCTGAAATGTAATCCCTTATTGAGGGCTGGATAAAAACAGAGTAAACACCTCAGGTGACAGCTCAGCTCAGGGGCAATAACAGCCATGTAGGTTGGGAAGCTGGCAGCCACCAATTTTATTAAAAGATTTTTCTCTTTGAATTACACATCATGTTACAAAGATAATATTGGATCAATGTGTACATTATGTACTTATCCACTGATGCTACTAAGGAGCATTATACCTAGATGACGTCTCAGACAGACATTTTAAGGATAAGGAAAGTGTGGTATTAAGAGACCTGGCTTTTCAGTTATAGTTTGGTGGTTTTAAAAACATTTTCAGGAAGTGCAGAGCTCCGCCATAACTGACTCCACTGTGTGGCTGACAAGGTCTTGGTGCTCCAGCCGGGTGTCAGGCCTCAGCCTCTGAGGTGGGAGAGCTGAGATCAGGACATTCAACCACCAGAGACCTGCTGGCCCCACGTAATATCAGTCGGTGAGACCTCTCCCAGAGATCTCCGTCTCAATGCTAAGACCCAGCTCCACTCAATGACCAGCAAGTTCCAGTGCTGGACACTCTATGCCAAACAACTAGCAAGACAGGAACACAACCCCACCCATTAGCAGAGACGCTGACTAAAATAATAATAAGTTCACAGACACCCGAAAACACACCACTGGACACGGTTCTGCCCACAAGAAAGACAAGGTCCAGGCTAATCCACCAGAACACAGGCATCAGTCCCCTATACCAGGAAGCCTACATAACCCACTGAACCAACCTTAGCCACTGGGGGAAGACACCAAAAACAATGGGAACTATGAACCTACAGCCTGCGAAAAGGAGACCCCAAACACAGTAAGTTAAGCAAAATGAGAAAAAAGAGAAATACACAGCAGATGAAGGAGCAAAGTAAAAACCCACCAGACCAAAAAAATGAAGAGGAAATAGGCAGCCTACCTGAAAAGAATTCAGAGTAATGATAGTAAAGATGATCCAAAATCTTGGAAATAGAATGGAGAAAATACAAGAAATGTTTAACAAGGACCTAGAAGAACTAAAGAACAAACAATGATGAACAACACAATAAATGAAATTAAAAATTCTCTAGAAGGGATCAATAGCAGAATAACTGAGGCAGAAAACAGATAAGTGACCAGAAAGATAAAATAGTGGAAATATCTATGAAAGAGCAGAATAAAGAAGAAGGAATGAAAAGAACTGAGGACAGTCTCAGAGACCTCTGGGACAATATTAAACACAGCAACATACGAATTATAGGGGTCCCAGAAGAAGAAGAGAAAAAGAAAGGGACTGAGAAAATATTTGAAGAGATTATAGTTGAAAACTTCCCTAATATGGGAAAGTAAATAGTCAATCAAGTCCGGGAAGTGCAGAGAGTCCCATACAGGATAAATCCAACAAGAAACACGCCAAGACACATATTCATCAAACTATCAAAAATTAAATACAAAGATAAAACATTAAGAGCAGCAAGGGAAAAGCAACAAATAACATAAAAGGGAATCCCCATAAGGTCAATAGCTGATCTTTCAGCAGAAACTCTGCAATCCAGAAGGCAGTGAGAGAACATATTTAAAGTGATGAAAGGGAAAAACCTACAACCAAGATTACTCTACCCAGCAAGGATCTCATTCAGATTTGACAGACAAATAAAACCTTTACAGACAAGAAAAAGCTAAGAGAATACAGCACCAACAAACCAGCTTTACAAGAAATTCTAAAGGAACTTCTCCAGGAAGGAAACACAAGAGAAGGAAAAGCCCTACAATAACAAACGCAAAACAATTAAGAAAATGGTAATAGGAACATACATATCAGTAATTACCTTAAATGTAAATGCTCCAACCAAAAGACATACACTGGCTGAATGGATACAAAAACAAGACCCGTATATATGCTGTCTACAAGAAACCCACTTCAGACCTAGGGACACATACAGACTGAAAGTGAGGGGATGGAAAAAGATATTCCATGCAAATGGAAATCAAAAGAAAGCTGGAGTGGCAATTCTCATATCAGACAAAATAAGACTTTAAAATAAAGACTTACAAGAGACAAACAAGGACACTAAATAATGATCAAGGGATCAATCCAAGAAGAAGATGTAACAATTGTAAATATTTATGCACCCAACATAGGACACCTCAATACATAAGGCAAATACTAACAGCCATAAAAGGGGAAATCAACAGTAACACAGTAACAGTAGGGGACTTTAACACCACACTTTCACCAATGGACAGATAATACAAAATGAAAATAAATAAGGAAATACAAGCTTTAAATGACACCTTAAACAAGATGGAGTTAATTGATATTTAAAGGACATTCCATCCAAAAACAACAGAATACACTTTCTTCTCAAGTGCTCAAGGAACATTCTCCAGGATAGATCATACCTTGGGTCACAAATCAAGCCTTGGTAAATTTAAGAAAACTGAAATCATAGCAAGTATCTTTTCCGACCACAACGCTATGAGACTAGATATCAATTACAGGAAAAAACTGTGAAAAATACAAACACATGGAGGCTAAACAATACACTACTCAATAACCAAGAGATCACTGAAGAAATCAAAAAAGAAATCACAAAACACCTAGTAACAAATGAGAATGAAAACACAATGACCCAAAACCTACGAGATGCAGCAAAGGCAGTTCTAAGAGGGAAGTTTATAGCAATACAATCCTACCTCAAGAAACAAGAAACATCTCAAATAAAGAACCTAACCTTACACCTAAAGTAATAGGGAAAGAAGAACAAAAACCCCCAAAGTTAGCAGAAGGAAAAAATCATAAAGATCAGATCAGAAATAAATGAAAAAGAAATGAAGAAAACGATAGCAAAGATCAATAAAAGTAAAAGCGGGTTCTTTGAGAAGATAAACAAAATTGATAAACGTTTAGCCAGACTCATCAAGAAAAAGAGGGAGAGGACTCAAATCAATAAAATTGGAAATGAAACAAGAGAAGTTACAGCAGACACTGCAGAAATACAAAGCATCCTAAGAGACTACTACAAGCAACTCTATGCCAATAAAATGGACAACCTGGAAGAAATGGACAAATTCTTAGAAGGGTATAACCTTCCCAGTACGAAACAGAAAATAAGAACAGACCAATCACAAGTAATGAAATTGAAAGTGTGATTAAAAATCTTCCAACAAACAGAAGTCCAGGACCAGATGACTTCACAGGTGAATTCTATAAAACATTTAGAGAAGAGCTAACACCCATGCTTCTCAAACTCTTCCAAAAAATTGCAGAGGAAGGAACACTCCTAAACTCATTCTATGAGACCACCATCACCCTGATACTAAAACCAGACAAAGATACTAGAAAGAAAGAAAATTACAGACCAATATCACTGATGAATATAGATACCAAAATCATCAACAAAATACTAGCAAACAGAATCCAACAACACATTAAAAGGATCACACACCATGATCAAGTGGGATTTATCCCAGGGATGCAAGGATTCTTCAGTATATGCAAATCAATCAATGTGATACACCATATTAACAAACTGAAGAAGAAAAACCATATGATCATCTCAACAGATGCAGAAAAAGCTTTTGACAAAATACAACACAAATTTTTGATAAAAACTCCCCAGAAAATGGGCATAGAGGGAACTTACCTCAACATACTAAAGGCCATATACGACAAACCCACAGCAAACATTATTCTCAATGGCGAAAAACTGAAAGCAGTTCCTCTATGATCAGGAATAAGACAAGGATGTCCTCTCTTGCCACTATTATTCAACACAGTTTTGGAAGTCCTAGCTACGGCAATCAGAGAAGAAAAAGAAATAAAAGAAATACAAATTGGAAAAGAAGTAAAACTGTCACTGTTTGCAGATGACATGATACTACACATAGAGAATCCTAAAAATGCCACCAGAAAACCGTTAGAGCTAATCAATGAATTTGGTAATGTTGCAGGATACAAATTAATGTACAGAAATCTCCTGCATTCCTGTACGCTAACAACGAAAGATCAGAAAACAATCACATTCAACATTGCAACAAACAGAATAAAATACCTAGGAATAAGCCTACCTAAGAAGGGAAAAGACCTATACTCAGAAAACTACAAGACACTGATGAAAGAAATCAAAGATGACACAGGGATGGAGAGATATACCATATTCTTGGATTGTAAGAATCAATATTGTGAAGATGACTATACTATCCAAAGCAATCTACAGATTCAATGCAATCCCTATCAAATAACCAGTGGCATTTTTTACAGAACTAGAACAAAAAATCTTAAAATTTGTATGGAGACAAAAAAGACCCAAATAGCCAAAGCAGTCTTGAGGGGAACAAATGGAGCTGGAGGAATCAGACTCCCTGACTTCAGACTACACTACAAAGCTACAGTAATCAAGACAGTATGGTACTGGCACAAAAACAGAAACATAGATCAATGGAACGGGATAGAAAGCCCAGAGGCAAACCCATGCACATATGGTAACCTTACCTTTGATAAAGAAGGCAAGAGTATACAATGGAGAAAAGACAACCTCTTCAATAAGTGGTGCTGGGAAAACTGGACAGCTACATGTAAAAGAATGAAATTAGAACACTCCCTAACACCATACACAAAAATAAACTCAAAATGGATTAAAGACCTAAATGTAAGGCCAGACACTTTAAAACTCTTAGAGGAAACATAGGCAGACACTCTATGACATAAATCACAGCAAGATCCTTTTTGACCCACCTCCTAGAGAAATGGAAATAAAAACAGAAGTAAACAAACAGGGTCTAATGAAACTTAAAAGCTTTTGCACAGGAAAGGAAACCATAAACAAGACGAAAAGACAGCCCGCAGAATGGGAGAAAATATCTGTAAATGCAGCAACTGACAAAGGTTTAATCTCCAAAATTTACAAGCAGCTCATGCAGCTCAATATCAAAAAAGAAAACAACCCAATCCAGAAATAGGGAGAAGACCTAAATAGACATTTCTCCAAAGAAGATATAAAGATTGCCAACAAACACATGAAAGGATGCTCAATATCACTAATCATTACAGAAATGCAAATCGAAACTACAGTGAGGTATCACCTCACACCAGTCAGAATGGCCATCTTCAGAAAATCTACAAACAACAAGTGCTGGAGAGGGTGAGGAGAAAAGGGAACCCTCTTGCACTCTTGGTGGGAATGTAAATTGATACAGCCACTATGGAGAACAGTATGGAGGCTCCTTAAAATACTAAAAATAGAACTACCATATGACCCAGCAATCCCACTACTGGGCATATACCCTGAGAAAACCATAATTCCAAAAGAGTCATGTACCACCATGTTCACTGCAGCTGTATGCACAACAGCCAGGACATGGAAGCAACCTAAGTGTCCATCAATTGATGAATGGATAAAGAAAACGTGTCACATATATACAATGGAATATTACTCAGCCATAAAAAGAAATGAAACTGAGTTACTTGTAGTGAGGTGGATGGACCTAGAGTCTGTCATATAGAGTGAAGTCAGAAAGTGAAAAACAAATACCATATGCTAACACATATATATGGAATCTAAAAAAAAAAAAATTGTCATGAAGAACCTAGGGGCAGGATGGGACTAAAGACTCAGACCTACTAGAGAATGGACTTGAGGACACGGGGAGGGGGAAGGGTAAGCTGGGACAAAGTGAGAGAGTGGTATGGACATATATACACTACCAAATATAAAATCGATAGCTAGTGGGAAGCAGCTGCATAGCACAGGGAGATCAGCTCGGTGCTTGGTGACCACCTAGAGGGGTGGGATAGGGAGGGTGGAAGGGAGGGAGACGCAAGAGGGAAGAGATATGGGGATATATGTATATGTATAGCTGATTCACTTTATTATAAAGCAGAAACTAACATACCATTGCAAAGCAATTATACTCCAATAAAGATGTTAAAAAAAAATAATGAGGTATCACCTCACACCACTCAGAATAGCCATCATCAAGAAATCTACAAAGAATAAATGCTAGAGAGGGTGTGAAGAAAAGGGAACCCTCTTGCACTGTTGGTGGGAATGTAAATTGATACAGCCACTATGGAAACAGTATGGAAGTTCCTTAAAAAACTAAAAATAGAACTACCACACGACCCAGCAATCCCACTACTGGGCATATACCCTGAGCAAACCATAATTCAAAAAGAGTCATGTACCAATATATTCACTGCAGCTCTATTTACAATAGCCAGGACATGGAAGCAATCTAAGTGTCCATCGATAGATGAATGGATAAAGAAGATGTCGGGCTTCCCTGGTGGCGCAGTGGTTGAGAATCTGCCTGCTAATGCAGGGGACACGGGTTCCAGCCCTGGTCTGGGAAGATCCCACATGTCGCGGAGCAACTAGGCCTGTGAGCCACAACTACGGAGCCTATGTGTCTGGAGCCTGTGCTCCGCGGCAAGAGAGGCCGCGATAGTGAGAGGCCCGCGCACTGCGATGAAGAGTGGCTTGCCACAACTAGAGAAAGCCCTCGCACAGAAATGAAGACCCAACAAAGCCATAAATAAATAAATAAATAAATAAAAGCCAAGCATTTGAAGCCCTTAAAAAAAAAAAAAAGAAGATGTGGCACATATATACAATGGAATATTACTCAGCCATTAAAAGAAATGAAATTGAGTTATTTGTAGTGAGGTGGATGGACCTAGAGTCTGTCATACAGAGTGAAGTAAGTCAGAAAGAGAAAAACAAATACCGTATGCTAACACATGTATATGGAATCTAAGAAAAAAATGGGTCTGAACAACCTAGGGGCAGGACAGGAATAAAAATGCAGATGTAGAGAATGGACTTGAGGACACGGGGAGGGGAGAGGGTAAGCTGAGATGAAGTGAGAGAGTGGCATGGACATATATACACTGCCAAATGTAAAATAGATAGCTAGTGGGAAGCAGCTGCATAGCACAGGGAGATCAGCTGGGTGATTTGTGACCACCCAGAGGGGTGGGATAGGGAGGGTGGGAGGGAGACGCAAGAGGGAGGAGATATGGGGATGTATGTATACTTACAGCGATTCATTTTGTTATACAGCAGAAACTAATGCAGCATTATAAAGCAATTATACTCCAATAAAGATGTTAAAAAAAACCAAAACAAATCAAAAAACATTTTCAGCTGCGTAATGTGGCAGAGACCACAGTCAGGAACACGTGGTTTTAAGCTCTGCCGTTTACTTACTGTGACACTGGTCAAGTTGCTTAACCTCTCATGGCTTAATTTTTTGTTCCCTCATCATATTACTGGATCATGCAGTCTCCAAAGCCGTTTCCAGCTGTACGTCTCAGATTTCTTTGAATTTATACAGTAATTATCGAAATATAAATAATCATAAATCTTAAATTCTTAAGAGAAGATGAAGCACATCATATTTTCACTTGTGTCACAGTAGAACCATCACTTTGATAAAATTCTGAATATACACGATCCTCACTGTTCCCCTTCTTTGAGTCTATAAGAGGGTCAGCCAACTTCTGCTAGAAATCCCGTAGCCTAGCTGGTCTCATGTCTCTAAACCAGACTTTGATACAGTCTGTTGAGCAGAGAGAAGCGTAACCAAACCAGACTGAAGTCTCAGTAAGACAAACACGGGTAACATGGGCTGCACACAGCAAAGCTTATTTCCATGTCTCAACAGATGGTTAGGAAAACAAGGTCTTGTCGATCTGGTTGGAACAAATTAGATACAAAAACTCTTCTATATGATGAGGGAGTATGTGAGCAGTTTGTGTATGTTTATCAGTGTGTGCATGTGTATATGTGTGTGTGTACACAGCATAATGCAGCCCTGAAGGAACAGGAAACATTCAAGCATAGCAAGAGGAAGGTCTAGAAAGAGTTTTGTAAATAGAATCCTATTTAATGTGAAAGGAAATCAGCAGGGATATATGAAGGGCCTGCAACATGGTCCCAGAATTGTCTAGAAATGAGCAGGTTACAAGTACTGTTCTGAATGTTAATACTTGGTGCATTTTTATTATTTCCATTTGCTAGCATGCCAGTAGACTCCAGGAGCACTTTCTTTGCAACTGTGTAATATTTTCTGTTTTTCAGGTTATACTGATCAGGCTGTGAGACAATCACAGTAATGTTTGTGATCCCTATTTCTATTGATTTTGCCCTTGGAACAAATGGAAAAAACCAAAAGGATGAAAACTGGAATAACAAAAAAACACAAAACACATCAAACACTCACACATGTCGCTATACCAACATACAAACTAGGGTTTTTCCACCTCAGCACCAGGGACGTTTTGGGTCAGATAATTCTTTTGTTTGGGGGGACTGTCCTCTCTGTATTGTAGGATATTTAGCAGTATCCTGGGCGTCTCCCCACTATATAACAGCAGCATCCTCCTCACCCAGTTTGACACCAAAGTTTAGACTTTGCCAAATGTCCTCTGGGAGGGATGCACATCTATATCCTTATATATGGACATATGTATGTATATATGCACATATATTCATGCATATGTATCAGTGACATCACATCTGTATTTGTCTGGCACTTTCAACTTCATGAAATATTTTGTGAACTTTCAGATTTAGAAGGGATTGGGATATCAAGAGTAGCCACATAATTTCATAGATAAAGGAAAACTGCAGCCCAGACACGTAAAATAACGACTATCCAACCAGCCACCGTAATTCGTCTTTTGGTATTATTCACAAGAACACCAGAGCTTAAAGAGAGCTCAGCTGCATCAAATCCAGTCTCTATTTCACAGACAATAAAATTCGATCTCTGCTTTTTGTTTTTCTGCCCTTCGACCCATTCCACTGATCATTTGGATCAACTGCACTAATAGTTTACTGGGTATTAAATAAATCTTAATTTTATCCTTCAAGGTGATAGAATTTGTGCCCAAATTACTTGAAGAGTGGCTTCACAAAGCATGTTCCCTTTGATTAAGTAAGTGGCAGCAGGTGCAGACAGCTCCAGGCTTGGGTCTCACACCTGCTGAGTTCTACTTAGGACCCACGGCTGCAAGAGGACAATTATCTAGTCAGTTGCTGTGGAGGGAACATCACATCAAAAACGTGACCAAGTTTACACCATCATAATTAATCAGACAACTGCTCTCATGTGACGGCAGTTAACACTTCACAGATTTGGAACTGTCTTTTTAGTCCCATAAAACACTGTTACATTAAGGCTGAGTTCTATTTACATAAGCCAAGTCCACATTTGGATGCTAATTAGCAAAATAATACCCACAATGCAATCCCACATATATGTATCACCTCAGGGTGGAAATACATTAAATAAGTAACATATTAAATGAAATAGGATTGTGTCAATATATTTGCTATAGAAAAATACTTAAAAATCCCTTATTAAAAAAAAATCAGACTTCACATTTTTAAAAGCTGTCCTAAAATTACCGTCTTTTAAAAATGTAGCTTTGGGGGACTATCAAGACAGGACTATCTAGACTTTTAAGAACTACTTGAAAAGAGCAAAGAGCAGCGCTGCTCTGGGCATTAACTGCATGTAAATATATGTCAAGAGTTTGAAAGGGGCTGGTTGAAGTTTGCAAATGCTAGTACAGATTTTTCGGCCATAATGATGTTATATCACCTTCTTATGTTTGAGAGCAGAAATACGACATTGGTACTTCTGGGTGACATGCATTTTGCTTTTCAAAGGCTGTCATTTTCTATCCCATTTGAATTATTCGTTTCACAGCACTTGAGGATTCCTGAGTTTCAGTACATATTGGTTTTTCACTTATCAACATTCGTATACCAAAGCAATTATTGTTGTGCATCAGAATGATAATAAACCTGATTTTAAAGCACGAAGGTAAAAAATCTGCATTCGTCTGGAATGAAGTATTTTTAAATCTGAGAAAGTCAATTCTTATTCCAAGAGCAATCATGACATGGGTAGGAAATGAGTGATCCAAGAGAGGGGAGGGTGTGGAGGAGGCATTTACCAGGCACTGAGGGAAAAGTGAACGAGGATAGATGTCCAGTTAGAACTCAACTGGCAACTCACATGTCTGCGGGGTATCACTGATAAAGGTCAAGGGAAACAGAGGTATGACAGTGAACTTTAAAAATACTGACAGGAAACAAGCCTGCTCGTTTCCATGTACCTTGCCTTGCTATTCATAAAGCCAATAGTCCCTTCACAGAAAGGTTTATTGATTTACACAGACACTCATTTGTCATATCCTGTAGAGTACGTTAAAAGCTGCGCGAGTATTTCAAATATACTCTGCCAATTTGCTTTCTCACCTGTGTGTAGTCTGGGATCTTGGCTATAAGATCATTTTCAACATGAAGGGCTTGATTCAAGAGAAAGTCGGCAACTTAACAAACAGGTAGCTTTGAGACGCCTCCCTGACGGCTTACTGAGAAGGTGCTCTCATTGTTCATGGACACTAATGGGGGATTCATCGTGTAGGAGGATGGCAACCACTGGATGCAGACGGGATTCACCAAGGGGGACAAGACATGCTCACTGTCTTGCTCATCCTCGTGAAACTCCCTGACTTCCCTTGTAGTTTGTCGTTTTCACCTGCTTGTGACCGTTTGGTGCCAGGCCCAGCATTATGTGTGGGAGGCAATATGGAGTCACGGATGCGGGGGAGGAGGGTGATGTGGGTGTGGATTCTGGTTCCATACTTTATTAGCACTCTCACCCTGGGCAAGTCACTTACCCCCTTTACCACTCAGATTCCTCATCTATAAAATGGGGGTATAAATAATACCTGGATCACAGGTCATTGCGAGGCTCAAATGAGATAATATACGGAAAGCACTGACGAAGATGCCTGATTCACAGTCATGCTACATTGTAGAGCTGTAGCCACCTGCCACCTGTGACTATTCATATTTAACTTAAATTAATTAAAATGAAAAATTCAGGTCCTCAGTCACACCAGCCACATTTCATTATTTTATTTATATATATATATATATATATATATATATATATATTTTTTTTTTACGGTACGCGGGCCTCTCACTGTTGTGGCCTCTCCCGTTGTGGAGCACAGGCTCCGGACGCGCAGGCTCAGCGGCCATGGCTCACGGGCCCAGCTGCTCTGTGGCATGTGGGATCTTCCCGGACAGGGGCACGAACCCATGTCCCCTGCCTCAGCAGGCGGACTCTCAACCACTGCGCCACCAGGGAAGCCCCCCAGCCACATTTCAAATGCTCAACAGCCATGTGGCTAAGTGGCTACTGTATCAGCACAGAGAGACAATATTTCCAACATTACAGAAAGTTCTACTGGACAGCACTATTCTAGAGGTTGACATATTTTTATATTCATTAACTAATCTTTTACAGGCATTATGATTTAATCTGGGGCACAGGCCCATGCCTGATAGTGAATGAAAATTACTGAATGTGCTGACTTGAGAAATATATGTTGACAGACCTCAACTCACTATATTTTTCTTACATGTTTTTCTTCCAAATCATGTTTTCATTTTTATCTCAATTTGTCCTTATAATATCCTTGTGAGGTAAAATATGTTAGACATTCATCATTTTCATATCATAGAGAAACAGATACAAGGAGAGTGTCTATGTTCATATGAGCAAACAACGTCTATCCCTTGGAGAGTTTTGAGAATAAGAAACTAATAAAGTAAGGGATATTACTCAGGAGGAATGGAGTTCTTATTTTTCCTGATTCAAAATTAGTAAGAGTTTATTGGAAAAAACATGGAAAAGGCACACAAGTATGAAGAAAACAAAAATTGCTCAACATTACACAACCCTTAGATAGCCACCATTAGTGTTATGTTGTCACTTTCCAGAAGTATAAAATATATATTGTATATTACAGTTCATTTATTAGGTGACAATTTTGCTTTCACTTAAAACAGAGTGGACATTTTCTCACTCCATTAAAAATTATTGGGCAACATATTTAATGAATGCACAAGAGTTTATTATGGGGATATGTTACAGATTATTTAAACATTTCCCATATTTGCTATTGAAAATAATGCTGCAAAGACTGTGCTTAAACATAAATTTCATTTTAAATCATGGATTATTTCTTTGGGATGCAGCCCTGGAAGTAGAATTACTGGGTGAAAGCCCTAGAATGTTGTCAGAGATTCCTGATACATTATTACCACTTGGCCTCCTGGAAGGCTTTATCAATTTTCACTTCCCCAGGAGTAAATGCGTCACCGCACCTTCTCCAGTGCTGATTAGTACCTTCTAAACATGTTGCCAGTTTTGCAGGCAAAACATACTTTTGTTATTTCATGTTTTATATCTTTCATTACACATAAGGCTATTTTTTCCCCTGTGTTTATTAGCTAAAGGTATTTTCTATTCTGTGAATTGTCTCTTCATATCCTTTGCCCAGATTCTTGTCACAATGTTTTCATTATGAATTTATATTAAATCTTCATATATTGAGAATAGCAGAAATTGCTGTAGTTCTGAAATCTTTTTTTCTTTTCCTGTCTTTTAATTTTGTTTGTGATATTTTCATCTTCATACTTTTAAATGTTTACAAAGTCCAATAAACCTTCTTTTTCCTTTGTGATTTCCTTCACTGACTTTAAGTTAGAAAGTCCTTTTCCCACTGGAGAGCAATTAAATAGTCACTTCTGTTTTCTTCAAGTTTAATAATGCTTCAATGTGCTTTTTTGGTACATTTACCTCTTTGATCCATATGGGATTTATATTATGTTATGCTGTCAGGTAAGCATCTTATTTTCTTTCCAAATAGTGATAAAATGGTTCCAGAACGCTAACAGAATCAGCCTTTGTTTTCTGGTTGATATGTGATATCCCTTTTATAAGCATTAAACATTTAAAATGGTAAGGTCTACTGCCAGATAACTTACACTGTTTTATCCATCCACCTGATCTAGAATAATAACCACACTGCTTTAAATGACCTAAGTCCATACCATTTTAATATTAGATCGAGCCATTATTTGTTATTCCTTTTATTTTTAAATATTTGTTTTTTTTTCTGTATGATCCACAGAACCATTTTAAACTTTTGTTAAGTTCTTCCCATTCGCCTCCTATTATCCAACTGGTTTTGATTTCTTTTAGAATTTAATTCAACCTTAAATTATTCTGGGAAGAAGTATCAGCTTTGCAATGTTTAGCCTTTCCATCCAGGAACATGGTATGCCTCTTTATTAAATTCTTTATTTATCTCAATAAGTTCAATAATTTCCTTTAAAATGGGTTCTGCACTTTTCTTTAAATAGTATTTTAAGACATATTACAATTATGCACCAAATTTCCTCCAATTACTTTTGAACCATTATTCCTCCTTGACAGAAAAGTACTGATTTTTGTAATACTTTTATTGAACTCTTTTATTAATTCTCAGTTTTTTTCCAGTTGATTTTCTCAGGTTTGTAGTGTAGATAATGCCACTTGCAAATAATAATTGTTTTCCTCCTTTTCAATAACCATCGTTTTATTTCTGATTCACATACAGGTATCCCCTGGATTCTGAAAGCTCCCTTTATACTACTTTGGCTTTATGAAACACCTACATTAGTACCTATTTCCATTAACTGGAAGAAATTCTAAGAGGACTTTTGCTTTTACAAAAAAAGGTGAAAGACAAAAATAGCATTCAGCGTTTGTTTTGCAGCAAGAAAGTCATTATAGAGGTGCCACGCACCCCAGTAGGGAGAATGGCCCCGCCAAACTTCTTCCCCAGAAACTACATTCAGCATCTGAGCCTCAGACTGCCATAGCTTTGAACTGTGTGAGCATGTGTGCTTTTTCTGGATTTATTCTGTGCATCTGTTAGCAAGATATGTCCTAAGGTAATTGCTTCTTCACTTTACACCATTTGGACTTACAAAGGATTTAATAGGAACACTCTACTTTCAGATAGCGGGGGAAACCTGTATTAAAGAATGAGGCAGAACTTCCAAAATGATGTTAACGAAGGAATGCTAATTACTGGCACTATGGTTCCTGACTACAGTTTAACATCTACAGCATCTTGTCCTACTGAGAGTGATATTGGCTACCAAATTAAGATATTCTTTATTCTATTAAGGAATTATACTTTTACTTTTAATTTTCTAAGAGTTTAAACAGGAATTGGTTTGGAATTGACTGAAAGACTTCTGATCTATAATTTTGTCTATGTTGGAGTATGATTTTCTTTGTCAGATTTGGATACTGTTTCTCCCTATTCTAATTTCTGGACTAACAGAACAAGAAAATTATCTAATGCTTGAAATTTTATAAGAATTTGTCTATAGACCATCTGACTAAAGAGACTGAATTCTGATTAGCTAGATGAGGAATAATCAGCTGTTAATAAAACTGCCAACAATATTGTAGAAGCAGGTGGTCCTTTTCCAGATGAGGGACTATGGCGTAAAGAGGGAGGGGTCCTTGGAGTTGTCCTCACCCTGCAGAAGCGACAGGGACCCAAATTTGGTTTGGATGTTGAGACTGATGATGCTACATATACACCAAGAAGGTAGAAACAGGTGTTTTTACTCCATAATGTGGCTTTCTGGGGAGATGAGAGAAGTCTTCCAAGTAGGTCTGAAAATGGCTTGGGAAAGCCAGAGCTCACGTGGTTTGAGCTTTCTGACCGTGCCAAAGGAGGGAACACCGGGGATTTTTTTAATCAACTTGCCCAGACGTGGGACAGAAGGGGAAAGGTGAGTAGTGGGATTGGAAGGCTGTCAGCAAACACCCAAAATGGAGTCCATGTCCTTCTTACAGTCCAGGTGGAGGGAGGAACAGAAGAACACTGACTTGATGGTGAAGAGGAAACGAATGGAAGTTGACGGCAGGAGACCTTAGGAGCTTGGGAGGTGGTAAAACAGCAACTCTCCTCCATATTCAAAACTGCACAATGGATAAGGGATTCAGAGTACAAAGGAATTTTTGTTCTTGACAGGTGTTACCTGAATGATTTACTATTTTGAAAAAAATTTACTGAATTCATACTATGTACGAGGAATGGCGACTTTTGCGCTGTAATCAATATATTTGTTATTGAAATTCCAAAAGGCTATTTCAAACATTGGAGAGTAGAAATAAAGAACTTAACCACTTCCTAGCATTGTAGCTCACATTCTGGTCAACGGAATTACCTAGAGTAGAACTGCAAAATCTAAATGAACAGGCTTTCTACCGGCAGAGGTGACCGAATCAGCAGTGACTAGCGCATAGTATAATTCATTAATAACATCAATAGCTGAATTTACTATGTGCCATACATACACCTTGTATGCATTAGCTCATGTCATCTTCAAAGCAACCTTATATGTTGGTACTATTATCACCTCCCCCCAACACACACACTTTATAAAAGTGATGTTCTATGAGGCTAAGGTATTTACTTAAGATCAGAGAGTCAATAAATGAGGTGTTACGTTTTGAACCTAGATCCTTTGGAATCCAAAAGCACCATTTGCTTTTACCCACTGGGCTGTGCTGAATATTCTGCCTGTGAACCTACACAATTATAGTATTGTGGTTCACAGTGCGGGGGTGTGAGGTCATTTGAATCTCAGCTGCCATTTGCTAGCAATTTCAGCATATTTTAAAAATTCTGCCAGTTAGTTTCCTCGTCCATAAAACTGGGATAATAACAGTACCTATTTCCTAGAATCTCAAGAAGATTAAATGATACAACATATTTAAAGAACTCAGTATACTGCCTAGGACAGACACATTATATACTTAACCTAGGTTAACTCTTTTTATTAATAAGGCCATAAGCATAAACATTAATGTTTACTTGGGAGTAGTGACAGAATATTTAGAATAATATATAAAGAAATACAAATACCTAGGAACTGAAAAACCCTTTTTTCCCATCCTCAACTCTAACCAATCATCACCCAACAAAAGTTAGGCATTTCTGAGGTTGAATAAAGACTTTTCCCAGTTAACCTGATGCTTTGCTTAAAAGATAAACAATCTTGAGGACATACCTGGCTCTAACTTGGGGGTTTCAGAGGTTCAGATCACTGGGGCAAAAAAGCCTTCAGGTCTTCTTACCAGTAATTTAGAGAAGTCTTTTCAGTTTAGCCCAGAAGTATAATAAACCTTCACCTTAAGATGCCTAATTTACTTTTAGAGACTGTGTTCACATCCTCTTCTTTGTAAGAGGGAAAAATACTTCCTAGTCCACAAGCCTGAAGCTATCACTGACATTAAGGCAGCATGACTGCCCCACCATAAGCCTCTTACCCCGGGAGGACACATTTTAGAGCCAACTAGCTAAATCCCCTGTTTAATGTAATCACTCTTTATAAAGCCTCACACTCAACAGAAGTTTACTTGGTCAATGTTTTTATATACAAAAGGTTGTTAGCCCTGATAAGAAGCTCATCCTATACCTGGACACCTCTAATTGTTATAAGTTCTTTCTTTAGATTAGATTTTCATCCCTAAAACCTTTACTCATTAACTCCTTTTTGCCTTAAGAGCTATATTAAATATATGTGGTTCCATAGAAAGTTCTTTAAATATTTACGGATCTGAATTATTTGTTCTTGATTTTTATTTCTCAAATTAAGTAGCTGTGGCATTAATTTCTATCTTTTACTACAAGATTTTTTAAAATTTTTATTTATTTTTAAAAAATTTTATTGGCATACAGTTAATTTACAATGATGTGTTAGTTTCAGGTGTATAGCAAGTGATTCAATTATACATATACATATCTGCACAAGATGGTTTCGATTCCTCACCATCTTGTTGCCCTTTTTTTATCCCCCCAGTCGGCACTCTGATTTGTCAATTTCTCTCTTGAAATGGGACTATCCAAAACCAAACCCTTTAAGATATGGTCTGAACAGGGCAGAGTGCGGCAGGGCTAATAACAGTCTTTGCAAAGGACATTCTCCTTTTATTGAGCATCTTCTGACTGTCTTAGCTTTTAGTGCATTCCTGACTCATACTGAGCTGATCTTCAACCACTCTCCCAAGTTTTTTTTTAATACTAATTGCTTTTAAGCCTCCTGATTTAATACATTGAGTTTTTATAGCCAAATATGCAGGAAATTTTATTCCTGTTAAATTTTATCTTGTTTATTACAGCCCACTGTTCCAGGATGTTAAGGGAATCATAGAATATTTAGAATTCTGACTCTGACAGAATCACAGTTATTACTCCTTCCTAGTTTGTATGATCTTTACCTTAAAAGCCTGACTTCTAATCTTTTTGTCATCAGTAAAATATAATGAGTAACGTTGTTCTAAAGGTGGAGCTGTGTGGTATAATTCTGGAAAGATTCCTCTAAGTTAATTAGTCATTATCTGGCCATATTTGTGTACAATGGGGCAGCTGATTATGCATCTATCCAACTGAGCGATCAGCCAACACACATTTCTTCATACTCTCTGAACATTATCATGAGTCAAGAACATAGATGCTTTGTTGAAATCCTGATGCAACCAAGTTATGGCATCTCCTGACTAACAGTTGTTTTCTTAATCTATTAAAAAAGAAAATACCTTATTTTTAGTGAGCCTATGCTGGATCCTAGTGATTATGTCTTTCTTTGTTATTTGCTCCTTTCTAGAAATTTCCCAGGCACCAATTTCAAGCTTCCTGTATTATGTTTTTCAGAATTTTTATTTCTGTTATAAAAATGAGGACTGTATTTTTCCATTTCTGATCTTTTAGCTTATCTCCTGTATGCCATTTCCATGGAGATTATCAACAGTGGTTTTAGAATAATATCCAGTACTTGGTATGTAATTTACCTGGGCTGGGAGATGATGAGTCATCTAGAGTAGCTAACTGCTTCTATTCTATTGCTTCATCAATCTTGAGCATAATTCACCCCATTGGGATAATTACCCCATCCTTCCTAATGTGAGGAACGCTTTATAGAAACTACAGACAGAAAACAGGAGGTGACTAGCTTTTCCACTTACTGTTCCTGCTGCTATAACTGCTGCCATTTTCATGATGTTACCAAAAAGTCCAAGTGGTTGAGGAATCATATATTATTTTTCTTCTTAGAAAGACAACAATAGTAGTAGGCTTTTAAAAAGCCCTCACCCAATGTGCTAGGCCTTATTAAATTTTTTATATGAAGTTATCTCATTTATTATTCACAATAAACCTATGATGGTAGTACTACAATTATTCCCATTTTACAGATGAGAAAGTTTACAATCAGAACAGTTAAGGAACCTGCCCTAGGCATAGCTAGGAAGATGTGGAGTCAATATTCAAACTGACGTGTTCCTGATACCAGCAATATTATTATACCATAATATTATACCATAATATTAACCACTATGCTCCACTGAAATTCACTTTAAAAATGTAAATTTGATCGACACTCTAACTTTTTGGTAAATTTTGGTCCATTATTGATGTTTGTATTCAATGATGCTATTCTTTTAAGTTTGTCCCTATCGTATATTTTAATACTCCTTCCTTCTAGTGAATGCTCATGTCCATTAAAGACCTGATTTTATCACTGAACTCCCTGGGGGATAATATTATACTTTAATATCTCACCGTGACCTTCCCACTTGCCCTACTGAGGTTGAAGAGGCTCATTATGAGTGTGTGTACACATGCACACACACATGCAAAGGCTGCCACTGTCTGAAGCACTGCCTACATGATGGGCATACTGCCTGTTACTCTGCTAAGTGGACTCCATAAGAAGAGAAAGGCCCTGCTTCCCATCTTTAAGTCATAATGGAGAAGTGTCTCCACAGCACAAAAAGTAGAAAGATTTATTAGTCCCTATTACACATGTGTGTTCTGCTTCCCTGCTGGCTCCTGTCAACGCTGGGGCTGAGGATTAGCGCCCCTCCCAGCCTCTCCCAGCTTCCCGAGATCCCACTATTTGCTGCTTCTTGCCGGTGGTTGGGGGCATGACCTGGCTAAGCTGGTGAGTCAGAGCTATTTGCAGAAACGACCAGCCTGTGCTCAGGTTGGTCATAAAAGCTAACTAGAGAAATAGCCAGGTTAGGAAAGAGCACATGTACTTACCTATTCAGCAGAGGCCTAGCTGGACAAATCCTTCTGTCCAAGGTCAGATGCTGGCCTGAGGTGACCAGGTGGTAGTGACAGAAAGAGGCAGGCCTGGGGCCCACCTACAGGCCTATACAGGTGCTGCGCCTGCAGTCAGCCAAGCTCTCTGTGACACAATGCCCTTTAGAAAAGGTCACCATATCCGAACTCAGATGTGTTTTCCAATCATGACAGAGCCCCAAATTCAGATACTCTAAAATTCTTAGTAAAAACAACCCTTAAACATGTTTTACCCCCCAGATATGCTTTCGGAGATAATCAAGTCTATGACTTCCAAGCAATAGGGGGACTAGAGTGAATTTTCTGTCTCTGATCCCTGGCCTGGCACATAACTACCTTGCAGTTAAGCACAGATCAGACTGTAAGACAAAGTGTTCAAATAAAGAATCCCTCTAAAAAAATGATTCAAATGAACTTACTACAAAATAGAAACACACTCACACACTTAGAAAACAAACTTTTGGTAACCAAAGGGGAAAGGCCGGAGGAAGGAGGGATAAATTAGGAGTTTGGGATTAACAGATACACACTACTATATATAAAATAGATCATCAACAAGGACCTACTGTAGAGCACAGGGAACTCTACTCAATATTCTGTAATAACCTATATGGGAAAAGAATCTGAAAAAGAATGTATATATGTATATGTATAATAATCACTTTGCTGTACACCTGAAAGTAACACAACATTGTAAATCAACTATACTCCAATATAAAATAAAAATTAAATTAAAAAAAAGGCTGTAGACTGAACACTCAGAGTTTTTCAGACTAGCTAGGGTCAACATTCTTTTTTTTTTTTTTTGGCTGCTCAGCACTGCTCACAGGATCTTAGCTCCCGGACCAGGAATCCAACCTGTGCCCCTGCAGTGCAAGCACAGACTCCTAACCACTGGACTGCCAGGAAATCCCCCAGCATTCCATTTTTAGAACCTTCAGTCCTTTGTGGACTGTTCAGAGGGTGTCCGTGATTTCACTGCTACTTTTTCAGTGAACATGTTGATATCTTATTTCTTAAAGACTAGGGAGGGTGAAAATAGATAATGCCCTGCTTCCTATTTTCCTTTGATGCTGATTTGCTTCCTTAAGTTTTCCTTTACTTCCAGACCAGGAATCAGATCCTTCCAGATGCTCAGAATTAAGTGCATAGTAGCCAACCCTTCACCGATCCCTCTGCTTTCAGAGAGGGGAAACTACTTCCAGGACAAGTCAAGAATTTATCAGATGCACGCTTTCAACAATCTGAAACTTTCAGCATGTGTTCAGATAACTGAAAGCCCACATCACTACTTCTATTGATGGTTCCTTTCAAAGCAGATGAGATTAATCATCCTCCACCTGCATACTCTGGCTTTAGGCTTCTCTCTCATCCTTCCTGATATGTGCGGTACAATTGTATGCAACTGATTTCTGAATGCAGCTCCACAAATTTCTTGTTCACTTTCGAACTTGACATTTATCCCTGAGGAATATTTCAAAATACTCAGTTATAACAACCTAATAATTGAGTATGCTGCCTTTAAATAAACCATTGCGGTTCCTTCCCTAGACTTAACACTTAGAGCTGGGCTATGCCCCGGAGATGGTACAGCTGAGTCATTAATGAGGATGAACCATGTATCAGGTGCCTACAGTTAGCACAGATATGTCATGTGGTCATCATGCAGACCTAGCTTACAAATTAAAAAAAAATAGAGGCCTTAACAAATGAATAATACAAACACAGATCTGACTATATTTAGGCCACATAGTGGCTCACAGAATAGATGGCCTGGGCCTGACATAATTGATTAGCTGTGTGATCTTGGGCAAGACATTTAACCTCTCTGTCTCAGTGTAAAGTGGAGGCTGTAAGAGCAGCCACTAAAACGTTTAGCCAAGAGTAAAAAAAGAGGTGAAAAGTACTTAGAACACGTTTGCTACATAGTTACTTCTCAGTAAACAGTGAGCTGTCCTTTACATTTTCATTATTATTTATAAACCAGTGCTTTTCCCACAAAGCTGGTTAGGCATAATAGATGTGAATGACCATTCTGGGGGGTAGAGGCTTGTTGATATTGAGGCTCTTGACTGGGTCCTGTGGCTTTGCACCCACCAAAATGCCTCAGACAGTGCCTTGTACATCCTGAGTTTATAATAAACATTTGTTGCGCGAATGGTTGAATAAACCAGCCTTCAGTTTTTAATATATCCATGTTTGGAAATACTTACAAGAAACAGGGCTGGTATTGGCTGCATAGAGAAAATTCTCATCATAATGTCCCATTCTCTTTATCCTCTATTAGCATACTTACCCTCTGCTTCAATCTACAAGTAAATCTGAAAAATAATGGAATTCAGATTTATTTATGAAAATGAAGCTGCTTTTTCATTTAGCCCAATGTGCCCAGTTGGTAATATTTCCCTAGGGGTCCTTTTAACATTCTTAAAGTAAACATATAGTTAAAATTTGAACCAGTTTAATACACCTTGAAAAATAAGCGTTAAGAGTCTTAATTGCCTTCTGCTAGGCATACATCAATTCCTACACATAAAAAAGCAGTACTGAATAACAGCAGTAAGCCAAATTCCTTTCAAATAGTACATCCGTGTGAATACTAGCTGTCCATTATGTTTCTTAAAATCTAGGAGGCTGAATCATATTTGTGAAAAGAAACTTTTTAATAACATTTAAAAAGCCTAATTCTCATGCACAGGGAAAAAAAAGGCAGAGAAATATTTCTCTTTTAATGAATACAAAACCTTCCCACATGCTTCAAAACAGTAACATTTTATGTTAATATAGCTCATTATGCAGTATTTTATTATATAAAATTTGATATAAAAGAATGAAGTGTAAAATCTAAGAAAAATGAGAGAGGAAATTTGGGGAATTATAAACTTCTACCTGAAAAAGGAGGTTGATTATAAGTCCTGACATAGTTTTGCTTTCCCTTTGGCCCACCCTCACAAACATCCTCATGGAGTAATACTACCTTTAAAATATAAACCCAAAGCACCGTCCATCACATTTTACCTAAAGTAGGTTTCAGAGGTCTAGCTCTATAAAAATAATAATGATCATGATGACGATGATGAATTACAAAACTAAAATGAAGTCATACTAGTGTTATTACACATGTCAGCAACTCTTTTCATATAGGGTCCCAACATTTTATGCCAGAAATGCTCATTGAAAATTCATGTAAGTATACTCCCCCCAACTGGTTTCTAGGAGAGCTACAAAAATGTTCTCACTGGTGGTCAGGGGAACTGAGTCCTAGAACTGACTTCACTAATAAGGTGAAGTAACCTTGCCTGTATCTCTTCTCTATTCCTGGGTTTCTACAAATTGAAAATAACAGAATCAGAATCAACCAATTTATATGTGGCCCTAGCTACTTAATTCTGAAATTCAACTTCTGAATCCCATTTGGAATCATCACTACTATTTTTCATTGGACTTAACTTATAATTTTCTCAAGAGTATGATCTTGATCTTATTTCATCTTTTACTTCTTTAGAGGGGTTGGAATAACATCAATCTGTAGTCTGGATATAGTAGTATATGGCCTCCTTTCTGGGGTAATCAAATTGAAATGCTCCATTTTAGGTCTCGATTCTCTAATGCAAGCATGACGTAATGGTGAGACTGGAGGACACTCGGTAACAATGGCGACTGATGTTTATGACATGATTTCCACGTACCTCTGTGTTAAGTACTGCTCTAAGCTCTTTACATGCTTTATTTAATCCTCACAGTAATCCAGTGAGCTAGAAACTCCCTATCATCCCTGTTCTATAGATGAGAAAGATGAGTTAGAAGGATATGCAGTGACTCATCCAAGATAGCTAAAATGCAGAACCTACCCTCCATCTCTAGTGGCCTTTATGAGACTAGCAAACTGCTCTTAAATCTAGCAGGAAAAAGACTTTCAGTGGTCTTCAGTGTTTTGTTAAGATTTTAGCAAACAGCTGTTTTGTCTTAATTTTGATAGTTTACATATAAGATGCATATATTATGTTGCTCATTATAAATAATATACATTGCAAGTACATTTTGCTGTTATACAGCAAGGGGCATTAAAACAACAGTGCTGAGTCTCAGGCACTGGGGCCCTTTAACTGCCAGGATGGGCGACTTTTGGCTTGTCCTTTAATCTGTTGGGATAGTTTGCTCATTTGTTATAAAAACTTGATGTTTTAGCAAAGACTTCTTTTTGCTGTAAAATTTATAATCTATGATTATTTGCTGACAAAGCTGAAGGACACACATAAACAAGGTCAATATAGAGCAGGATATGAATTAATGTTCTCTTGACTGGCTCCAGACAAGGGAAAATAGTCCTGCAGGAGCCCCTGTGTCCATCTGCAGATGTGCGGCTTAAGTATCCAGTTTCTGGGCTCTTTACTGAAGGCATCTGAGACACAGGCCTGTGACTCATTCCTTTTAATGTGTCTTTGAGCTACAAACCATAAGACTTCCCTCCAATCACTCTGTTACTTTACTCTAAATTCAACTTACATCATTTCCTAAATTTAGTTTCTCTGGGGATCTTCCTCCCCCCTCTGCAGGACAAACAATTTAAATCACCCTTAAATCATCACGTTAAACACTAGCTACCACTGGCTGCAAGGGGAGCCAAGACGTGTATTATATCAAGTCTTAACATGCAGTCCATGCCTTTTTAATTTCACCATCAAATCAGAGAGAGCTATTTTATCATGAAGGATTTAAGAAGATTACCTTTTAAACTAATGGACTATAATGGGTTCTTTAAATTTTGCATGTAAAAACCCCTGGGATGGGAAACTTTCAATTTCTCCTTAATAACTCATCACTATAAATCAGATTCCTTTAGTATACGAGTACACGCCAATGCTGTAAGGTGCTTAGAAAGAACTTGTACCATTTTCCTCCTGATGTTTCAGCCAGAAGGAGAGGCTAGTTTATTACTGAAAGGTAGTACTCAAAGCAATTTCATTTTATTTCCCTCCACAGAAGATATCAGATATTTAAGCACTCCCATAAAAGATCTACCCTTAGATATTTCATACTGACCTATTTCTTGAAAATTTCATTGGTTTCTCTCTTGCCAGAGGAAAAAAAATTTTTTTCTAAGTAGGTTTTAAATCTGTCATGGTACATTCAGTGTGCATTTTATAATATAATACTGGGTTTTTCATAGCCACTAGTTAAATATTAACAGTAGAATATTCATTGGATCATTTCCCCTCCAATTAAAATGTTACACTAATAATGATCATGGTGATGACACGATCAATAGTGATAATGGCAATGCCATTATAAAATAACAACATCGACTTATTTTTGGTTGCTCGCCAAAGCTTTGTACTTATACAGATTTCTAAAACAAGAAAGAAAAGGATGACAAAATACAAGTTGACTCAAAGGTCAGTATAATGTAAATAACAATGCTTTCTGAAGATCCCAAGTTTAGAAAAAGCCATGAAAAGAAATTCCTTCCTGAATATTGCACAGTTAATCACAATCTGGTGCCTAAAGGTCTCCTGTAGTGAAAGGTCTACACGATGCCATGTATCAGGACGAAAACTCAAAGATGTTCTCAAAAATTCATTGTTCAAACATCTGATTTCAAACAAGACACATATTCCCCATTCATTCAGAGTTGGCACCATGTTAAGTCATGAATGGTCTGGATTAACTTCTTTAACAATGAAAGAATCTATTGTTTCATTTCATGGGCTACAACCTACAGTCAAAGAGGGGAATAGAAATTGTCAAGCTTCCTTATTTCAACTTAGCCAATATGACCATTCATATGGCAAAGCGGATTTGCAGTGACAAGAGAAGAAACGGATTTCCATGCATGGCTGGACTGCTGATAGAGCACATTTGGACTGGGAGGTGGAGAAGGGAGAAAAAAGTGCACTTACAGGCAAAGCGCTCCAGGACTGTGTTTACTTCAGCTACAAATTCATCAGTTACCATGCCACTGGGAATCCCAAGACTATAACGCAGTATACAACAGAAGGATGTTGAGGGGCAGGGTCCCTGGCAGAGAATGTTTCTGTCGATTCGTTGTGAATGTGTGCTCTGCACAGTAGCACGCAGAGCCTGCCAGAGCTTGGGCACCTGGAGAGAGGTGTGGGTGGGAACGGCTGCTGATGGGGAATCATTCACCGAACACATCACACCAACTAGCTAAAAGCTATCAAGCCAAGAAATTAATGTAAACACCAATCATAGGATTAACTCTACAACATTTGATGCAAAATCAATAGAAAGATGATGGTATAGCTTCTGAAAGCAAATATACTTGATCTGAAAGAAATCAGATCAAGTGAACAACAGGAAGAAAGGGCAAGACCAAGAGCAGAAGATAAGAGAGAGAAAGAAAAAAAAAGACAATAAAGAAGACAAAGGAACAAAGTAAAGAGAGGGAAGAAAAAATATGATCTCTAGCAGATGTATACCTCTCACAATCCCATGAACTAGCTCTAGGGAAATTTAGGGTTTATGTGAAATACAGAAATTTGTCTCAAAGTCTGAAGATGCTGAGTCTAAATGATCTCACATGCAGCTCCCTCCTGGGCAGAAAGCCCCAGCAAAGTTATGAAGAGAGGCCAAGCCTGGCCTGTGTTTCTCTCCCTTGGGTATGAATGGGCAGGAAAGGTGCCCTTGTGGCCAGGGGGCCAACACTGGTTACAGTGCAAGCTGTTGGAATGAATCAATTTAAGATCCAAGTGGCAAGTGTGTTGTTCAGTGGCTATTACATACCTAGCAATACCAGCTGAGTGGCTTTCCAGGTCCCACCATGGCCATCCTTTTCCCCTTATCATGATGGACTTCTTACTAATTTTTAAAAGAATTAAATGCCTGATGCTGAGTCATGGAAAGAGCCTCATGTGGTATATGGACGCCGGTTCTAACGTCAGACAGTTCCTAACCCAGTTTTACTGCTTATTAGCTCTGTTAACTGGACCAGGTTCCCTACCCTCTCTGAGGCTTGGTTTTTCCCAAGTAGGAATAACAACATGCACCTCGGCGGAGATGCCTGTGCCCTTGCCGCGCTCACATGCTACCACCATCTTCAGTCATACTCCTTCTTTGACTATGGATTGAGCACTCTCGATCGGTTGACTGCTTATAAAGTTAGGTACCTAGAAGAGGGTCTCCTTTTGTTTACAGATCCTGTCAAAAATGGGGGGAGGGGCCAGGGCCAGGGCCAGGAATTAAGGAAGTCCTTAAAAAAATCAATGTGAAAATGTTTGCTAATCATATATCTGATAAGGAGTTAATACCCAGGATAAAGAACTATAACTCAACAACATAAAACCAAATAGCCAGATTAAAAAAATAGGCAAAGGATCTGAATAGACAGTTCTCCAAGGATGATATACAAATGACTAACAAGCATACAAAGAGATGTTCCACATCACTAATCACTAGGAAAATGCAAACCAAAATACAATGCGATATCACCTCATGCCCATTTGAATAATATTATTAGAAAAAAACAAGTGTTGGTAAGAATGTGGAAAGGTGAATGGAGAAAGAGTCTTTATTCTAATGACATTGTCTGAGTCCATGAATACAGCTATGCAGGGGGTTACTTCTGAGCAAACACATTGCCCTAATGGCTCAAGGAGTTTGAGTCGGATTTTCTGCCATTTGTAAGAGAAATTCTCTTAGAAAAATTCTAAGAGAATTTTTACTAATAATACACTTAAGAGGAAAAGCATGTTCTAGGAAGAAAGAATTGTATGTGCAAAAGCTCAGTGGCCAAGAAACCAAGGCCCATCCTTAGTACACAGGTCTCTAAGACTAGAGAGTCGGTGTGAGGAATGATTTGGAGAAGAAGCTAGAAAGGTTAAGAGCCAGCGTTTTCTAATTCAATGTTGCTCTGCTAGAGCCACTGTAATAAAATGCAAATTTGATCTCGGAATTCCTCTCCCTTGCTTAAAATACTTTAACAGCAACCCAAGGTTTTAGCATGAAGTTCAAACCCATTAGCTTGCCACCCAAGGCTCTTGAGGACCTGCTTGCTCCTTCTCTTTCATCTCCTACATCTCTCCCACAAGTCGCCCTGTCCTCCAAATAAATGGAACTGCTTATAGTTTTCCAAACATGCATGCTGTTTCATGCCTTTGTGCCTTCACACTACATGTGTTATATCGTTTAATCCTCACAAGAGCTCTATGAAGTAGACATTATGGTTCTGATTTTCCAGGTGGGGAAAAAAAGGAATGTAAAGACTTCGAGGAAAATCAAAAGCCACATAGTCAGTAGAAAGGAGAGCTGGGGTTTGAACATATCTGTCTGACACCAAAGTTCTCACTCTTTCTTCTCCATCGTCACTCATCCCAGTTCTTTTGACTTCTGGTCCATGGATCTATGTATTTCACAGCCTTGTCTTTCAATGGAATAAATACAATTTCAGAATATCAAGGGTGGGGACTGGAGAGATGCTTACCAATCAAGTCAAGCTACTTTACCGCTAAAATCAACACACTTGCATTTTCTTCATTTAGTCCACAAACACTTCGGAGTATCTCCTACGTGTGAGGTCCTGAGCCAGGTGATGGTGTGTCTACGGGGTGTGAACAAAGCCAGCCACAGTCCTTGCCTTCAGGGTGATTAGAGTAATCTCTTTCTAAAGGAGGCTCTGAGAAGGATTCCTCAATTAGAGACTTCACGAGAATGAATGCCTCTTTGCTTTCATATACACTCATGGAACACCATCACTGCTGCTGCTGAGGAAATAGTAGCTGCATTATTTTTCAACCAGTGCTCATGAGTTATATCAGAGATTAATTGATCAGCTAAATGGGATAAGGTGGAGAATAGACTGGGAATAAATCAATGAAGGAAACAGTGTGCCGTGTCTCAACTGTGTTACAGCTCACTCAGCCAGGCTCCAGATTGCAAAGCAGCCTGCTTGGAAGGGGTCATGAACAGGGCAAATCACTGATTTAACGACATACAAAATTTTCATAGCCTTATTTATACTTTATATCTCACCAAAGTGAACATTTCTAAGTATATCAATTCTGCAGGATCACAAACTAGGAATGTTTTCTTGTATTATAACTGGGACAAAACTGATCATCACCTAACAGGCTCTTTGGAGAGAATGAAATATGCAAAAGCTAAAAAATAAAGAATACATGCCACAAAGTGGGCACCAAGAATCCAATAAAAGTAAAAGAACAGTTTTATTTTAAGGTCAAACCTTTAATGGTACTGTTAGTAAAATTAATAATTATTTTATAAATCTTATTTGGTAAAAAAAAAAAAAGGCTGGAATTATGGTAACCAAAAATTGTAATAAAAATAAGAAAGGGTTGTTGAGAAATGAAAAATTAAAAGGGAAAGTTCCAATACCACAAAAGCACCTTTTGTGAATGTAAAAATGCATCAGTCCTTTCTCCCCCAACAAGAGCTAAATGGGGTCTGAGAGGTTAAAAGTTGGCCATTAGCCCAGTTAGCCTGAGTCAGGAGGGATACTGAGCAGCTGGCCCCGTAACTGGTGGGTAAATGATGCTTGCTGTCCTTCGGGGTCTGCAGAGGTGAGTGGATGTGGTGTCTAGAGAAGACCCCTTGGGCAGGAGACGCCCACACGCTTCAGCTGGCATTCGTGGGCAGGGGCTTTTTCTGCCTTGAAAATGTCATGCTAGGCAGAAGACATTCTGTGAGCAGAAAAAAGCCATTACTCCACCCCGGAAAAAGATAATTTTTTCTCTAACTTCAGTGGTTATCAAAAATCCACTTGTTTTTCTTGTGCTATACCCGGGGCCCATAATATAGTTACAGGATCTCGAAAAGACTGTATTGTAGATGGAAGTTTTGTTACAACCAGCCGGCCAGAAGTGAGGATGACTTTAAAAGATTAAAATTTTTAAAGGCTCCCAAATCCAAAGATTAAGAAAATATAAAATGTTACCGAGAGGTCTCTCTTTTTGTGTTCTGTGTGTTAATCATGTTTATCCAGTGAGTCACACTTTAAATGCAGCATGCCAAATACTGAAGTATTATTCTTAATTCTTTTTAAATTGCATGAAATTTCCTCTTATCAACACAGACCAATAAAATGGATCAGGCATAATTGGTGGAAGACAACCCTTCATAACCAGGTTAATCCCTTGGCATGGATTAGATTATTAAAGGCTCAAATGACAACTAATCTCAAAGCCTTTCGTATACATTAGGGATTTAATTTGACTAAGCTTAACGATTACTTGAGCATTAACCAGGGTGACTAAAGAGGCAAGGAAACCCATGCAAAATCTTGTTAAACACATGGTCTAACCTGAAATGGAGAATTAACTGAAAAACAAAACACAACAAAAAACACTCTATGAAATATATTCATTACAGATTTATGAATGTGAGATAGATCAGGACAGAAGTTTTTTAAACTCTATGTGGGAAAATGGATATTTAATACAAAGAAGGCAGGGATAAGATGGCACCTTGAGAACCAGAACTGTATGGTTTGCATTTCATATCCCCACCGATACTGATTGTGTCTTAGGCATAGCAGCTGTTTGCTACTTTTGGGGGGTAGTTAATTCTAGTCTAAAGGTTGTCTGTTACCGTTGATAAAGTGACTCTGCCGATATTGACACAGCCAGGTAGGGGATAAAAAGTTATAAAGTTGAGGTTTCCTGACTACCAGATGTTATACTCTTTTCATGATAGTAACTGCTATGCTTTAAACGCAGAACTGGGTTTTATCACTAAGAAGTAAGCCCTGGGGTTCCACCGAGACAAGTTCATCTACGATATTCCCTTTGCTCTTTCTCCTGAGAAGAGGCAAAGATGCGAAGCCCTGCATGGTGATTTACAGTAATTTTCCAGTTTCACAAGTATGTAATATTCGTCTCTTCAAGCAGAAGTAGAATTTCTTATGCTTCCATTCCACGTCTCCATAAGCCACCTGTAGTGTAGTTTTTGAAAACAGTGGGAAGCAGCGTAGGGTGCTGGTTAAGAGGTCAGACTGCCTGGAGATCCAATTTCAGCTTCATCATCTATTAATCAAGTGACCTTGAGTGAGTCCCTTAACCTCTCTGTGCCTCAGTATCTCCATCTTTAAAATGGTTAAAATACCACTATCTATCTCATAAGGTTACTGTGAAGATGAGATGAAGTATTCACGAACCTCTTAGGACAATGCCTGGCACTTGTAAGCATGGTAAGCATTATATACATGTTAAGTTAAGATAAAATGCTTGTTGAATGACCAAATATTTCTTTGCACTTACACTAATAAGTGAATAATTAATAATTAATTAATAATTAATATTATTCAGCAATTGATAAGGTTTCCCTAACCAATACATGGTTTGGGAATTTGCTGAATTTTGAACAATTCCATCTCTTATTATTTAAGATAAGCCAACAGATAACTAAGAGCTATGACATATACACTTATCTTGTAAGGGGCTCCGTGATCATTCATCACTTGCTGAAAAACTCAAGTCAGGGAAGAAAGGAACAAAACAGTCATGTTAACATCTAAACCTCATTAAAGTTTCATCTTTTATAAAGTCCAGGAAGACAAACGAGTTACCCGAGGAATTTCCTTTCCCCTGGAAGGCTTATTCCGATATTTGAACATAACTGCTACGGTAAATTAAATGGGGTTTCCTACATGGCCAAAGGCACAGTGGCGGGGTTGAGGTGCTGAGCCAAGTTATCAGGGCTGGGTATGAATTTCAATGTCTGAGATGAAGTTGATATACGCAAGCAGTTAGAGTCTTACCGTACAGTGCCTTAAAATGTTTTTGCCATCAACATTGAAAAATAACAGTGATTATTGATTTATTAAAAAGGCCAGTGAGCAGATAACAAATCAATTTGGAGAAAATTATCCTCTTAAAAATATATTGATACCAATGATTACCTGGCACGGAAGGTGAAATAAATGACCAAAAAATTGTCACAATTTTTTTCCCCCAATCTCTGTATGTATATCCTTTGTGATATGATTTTGCCATCCTGCCCATCAAGATGTGAGATCTATTTCCAACCCCTTGAATCTAGGCTGGTCTTGTGACCTTCTTTGACTAATAAAATGTAGAAGAAATAAAGTCATGGGGGTTCTAAGTCTTGGACTAAATAGGCCTTATAGCTTCTGTTCTCACTTTCTTGTATCACCGTGGGAAGAAGGCTGGTCTAGCCCACTGAAGGATGTAAGGTCACTTGGAGCAGATATGATCCATCTCAGCCAAGGTCTTCTAGACCCGACAGCTGACCACTAACACCGACCACCCGTTGTGTAACTGAGGCCACCTTAGACAGCTGTCAGACGACTGCATCCACACGTGTGACCCTTAGCAGGAACAGCATGACAACCACCCAGGTCAAATAGTTGGTCCACAGAATTATGAGCAAATAAAATGGTTGTCATTTGAAGTCACTGAAAGTTTGGGGGTAGTTTGTTACACTGCAGTAGATAACCAATAGAGAGGATGTTCAAAGTTCTTAAAGGGAAGTTGAAACTGAGGAACTATACAGATTCAAAATAAGGCAAAGAAGGAAATGCACACAAAACACTTCCGTTGTTTCTAACCTATGGCTGCTTGATAAAGAAGATTTTCAAAATTTATAATTAAATTTGAGAATGCCTGGCTCTCTGTGCAGATGGGATTGGTTTTGCTTGATCTGTGTTACCTGAGATAATAAAAAAATAAAAGATGAAATATGACACATGGTTCATATTCCAAAATCTGGAAAGTATTCTGGGAGTACATTTTAAGAAAATTAAATATATCAGATTTATTATGCTTATGAGAATAGCTGTAAGTCTTATAATTAGGGGAAAATATCTACCAAGGAATAAACCCACAGATCCCTCCTTTATTTACCCGAGCACAGTTCTCAAGGGACTGGGACAGGTATACGTAGAGATCTGTGGAACTTTGTTCCATGGTCCTCCACACACACTCCCTTCAAAATGGACGCTAATCAAGCTCGATGTGTTTCTCATTTCCTCTTGATTTCCCTCCTTTTCGTCCTCTCTTCTGCCCCACTTCTTTTTCCTACTATTGGTCACTCTGGTGGCTTGGTGATATGTCATCCTGGCTGGGCTAAACTCCATTTCCCAGTCTGCCCTTTCTTTGGGGGATAGAAATGAAGCAGCAGTCATTTGCAGCTCACACATGTTGTTGCTGATTTGCTGATTCACCTTGTCATGAAGCAGCAGCTGGCCTGCAATTGCTCTGTCTTCCTCTGGATCCTTCTTTACTTTTTTTGACTCCTGATTCCTGTTTAGGTCTATGACAAAGGGTCTTTGCAGGATACCCTTGAAACCAAGGTCAGATGCAAGGATGCCAGTTTCAGTTCATTGTTATGGGGTTCTAGCTCACAGTTATGGGCATCATAACTGTGATTACTTCTAATCTTCCTTTTCTGATTGCCTGCCCTGTAGACATCAAGCTCCAGACTCAGGTGCAGAGACAACAGCCTTACAGAGACTGCTTAACCAGCCCCTACAACTGCGTAAGCCAAGTCCCTGTAACAAATCCACTGGTGCTGCCTCTCTGGTTGAACTTTAACCCGTCTGGTCATTTACTTTGACCATGATGACACTGACAAGGTCATCTCCAGTCACCTCAACGGTAAGTCCTCCATATCCATGGAGCCCCCAAGAAGCTTATAGAAATGGCTTAGGCATTTAGAAGTGACAGATAATGGATGACAATGATGATGATAGAGAGATAATACACATATATATGCTAAAGACTCATTTTATTCCACCAACAGCTCTATGAGATAGGTACTGTTATTTCATCTTCCTCTGTGCTTTCAGGTACAGTACGATTAAATAACTTGATAGTAAGTGGAAAAGTCAAGAATTAAAATCGGGTATTCCTGCTCCAGAATCTATGTACAATGTACTCTTATGTACTATTCTATGGCTTCAAATCAACCTATATCTAACAGTTTTCATCCTCTGGTTACCTTGCCTTTTAGAAACATTTCATAGTGTAAGGCTAGCCTATGACAGTGCATCAGGAAACTTCAGTTTTGGTCTTCAATTTACCACTAACTAGCTATGTAGTCTAGGACAGGTCATGCTAATAACTCCCTTATTTGCAAAATGATCTCAGTATTCTCTTCCTGCTATAAAAGTTCACAACTCTAGAGTGTTAAAGCTCTGAGGATGATATTATAAGATCTTTGAAGCTGCTAGATACAATAAAATCAGGTAATAAAATGTGCTACTGTGTATTTGACTTCCTTGTAGCAGCTTTCCATCATCTCCTGTGTCAAAAATTCCTCTGTAGCACCCTCTATCATAATAGTGATTTTTATCCTTTTCATGTGTGAGGACCCTGTCCATCTCAAACACACACACATACACACACAGAGTCGTGAATATTCACATAAGAAATGTACTTTTACTATAAGTTGATTGAGAAAAAATGATAGGTCATGCTAAATTTGTTAATACTTTAAAAAAATTATTTATTTTTGGGCTTCCCTGGTGGCGCAGTGGTTGAGAGTCCACCTGCTGATGCAGGGGACACAGGTTCGTGCCCCGGTCTGGGAAGATCCCACATGCCGCGGAGCGGCTGGGCCCGTGAGCCATGGCCGCTGAGCCTGTGCGTCCGGAGCCTGTGCTCCGCAACGGGAGAGGCCACAACAGTGAGAGGCCCATGTACCACAAAAAAAAAAAAATTTTTTTTTAATTTTTAATTTTATTTATTTATTTTTGGCTGCGTTGGGTCTTCGTTGCTGTGCACGGGCTTTCTCTAGCTGCGGCGAGTGGGGGCTACTCTTCGTTGTGGTGCGTGGGCTTCTCATTGCGTGGCTTCTCTTGTTGCGGAGCACGGGCTCTAGGCGCACAGGCTTCAGTAGTTGTGTCACACGGGCTCAGTAGTTGTGGCTCATGGGCTCTAGAGTGCAGGCTCAGTAGTTGTGGTGCACGGCTTAGAGTTGCTCCATGGCATGTGGGATCTTCCCGGACCAGGGCTCTAACCCGTGACCCTGTACTGGCAGGCGGATTCTTAACCACTGCGCCATCAGGGAAGTCCCAGTAATACTTTTAAGTGAAGCTGATTTTATTAATCCTAACAGTATCTGAAGACATTTGAAAAACAATAGTGCATGTTCACCTTACAGCAGAAACGTCACGGGGTTACTGAGCTATGGAATTCTTGCTCTTTCCTTTTCACTTCCCCCTGGGTTCTCAGTGCCCATACTAAACAGTCACGTTTTGGTGAATTCCTCACTATTATTCATCTACTTTAATTTTATTCGACTTATTTTACAAATGTAACTATTCCTGTGAAATATATGTAAAAAACCAAAAGAACGGCAGTTTTATGCGCCACAGCTTTATTCTCTTTAGATTTACTATCTATTTTTATTACTGTTTGTTTTGCCGTTTTTAAATCTTTAGATCTTTGGGGAATATTACAAAAGTTTCTGATCAGGAATGTCACTTCCCCTGTCCACTTTTCTTCTTTCCTTACCACGTTTCAGCAAAAGTTTTTCCAAGAGTTAAAAAAACCAAGAGGCAGGCATCAAGGTAGAGACAGGAAAATAATACAGGGTGTAAAAGCAATTCAAAAAATTGGACAGTCGGTCCAAGAAGGATAGAAGCTGACCATTTTTACAGGCCATGGTCCAAATCAGTGACCTTCAGAATCTGGTCAAACCTGTACTGAGCCAATGGATAGAAAATAAAATGGTACCACTGGCACTCAACGGAAAGGTTAAGGTGACATTGCACTTGGAAATGTAGCAATTGGCAAAAACAGAAGGTGGCCATCATAGGAACAACAGCTGTACTAGTTCTTTTTCTTGTGTCTGAGCCTGTGTCAGGAAGGGGTTAACTTTTCTAAGAAGGGGAGAGGTATGTTCACATGCATGTATTATGATACTCCTGGGTACACATCCTAGAGCCCATTGCTTAAAGGAAATAGTAAAAAAGAAGGTCATGCAACCCATCCCAGGGAAGTTACCGTAATTCACTCTTAGCTGCCTTCTATAGGCAACCTTGATGGGATAGTGCAAGGGATGAAGATGATTAAAGGCTAACAGGCATAGTTCAATACTACCCATTCAGGCAAATCTTTCCCTATTATCCTTTCATTCTGCCCCTCAACCATGGACTGAATCACCCTCACTTCTATATTTTATCATACTTTTGCTATTATACATGACCCTGTACCATACTAGAAATGTACCATACATCTCTTTCTCTCCCATTCGACTGTGACTGAGGACAGGAACTGTGTCTCATTCATGGATCTATTCTTAGTGTCTAGCGTGGAGCCTGACATATAAGAAGTGCTCAGTGAATGGGGAATGTAATTAAATGAATCCTGTTAATTTACTCTCGCTATCCAAATTCAAGGTAGGAATCCAAGTGGACACTTTCCCAAATATGTGTAACAATGATCGAACATTGTGTTTCTCTGGGATTGATGATAACTGTCTTTAATTGCATCTAAAAAGGTAATATTTATTCTTTTGAAACATCATGAAAGGCAGTAGCAAAAGCCCCAATATGGCCGTGATCCCAATTAAAATTCTTCAACCCCAAAGAAGTAACTCTGATCTGATCAAAATATATGAGTTGCTTTTTTTGTCACCATAATGTAAAGACAGAAAAATGATATTTAGGATTTACATAAACATGTGGAGGTCCAACCTCATTATGTTGATTGTACCTAGAAGCCAGGGAGTTTTGAATCTTAAATGCATTTTCAGAAAAAAAAATGCATTTTCAGAGAAGAAAAAAAAAAAAGAGCTACAACAATAGCTCTAATTTAACTGGAGACATTCACTGCACAATCCCCAAAGAAGAAGATAAATTGTTGAGAGCACCAGCAGACTGTCTATTCATTTGGCATATTAACATGGATGGGGGTTCCTCGCCCAGTGGAGCTCAGCCTCTTCGCTACAGGATCTTGCTTTTGAGATCTTTGGAATTGCTCTTTCAAATACCGTACAATGAGGTTTGCTCTAATCTTAACTATGGAATTGAAAAAAGTCATTAAAACTTTAAGTATAACTTGGTGTATTTGGCCAAATCACGAATCTTGCCCTCGGGACCAACTTCTACATTATAACAGAAAATAGACATACGTAGAAGCCAATTATTAGCTTCCTCTGGTAATGGCATGCAGAAACTATGTAAAATCATGGATAACTGAATAGGGTAACAATTACTTTACGAAAAAAATGTTATTAAAAACTTAAGTGGGGCTTCCCTGGTGGCGCAGTGGTTAAGAGTCCGCCTGCTGATGCAGGGGACGCGGGTTCGTGCCCCAGTCCGGGAAGATCCCACATGCCGTGGAGCGGCTACGCCCGTGAGCCATGGCCGCTGAGCCTGCGCGTCCGGAGACTGTGCTCCGCCAACGGGAGAGGCCACAACAGTGAGAAGCCCGCATACCACAAAACAAAAACAACAAAAAAAAAACTTAAGCAATGACTCCAAACTAAAAATTAACTTTGAAAATCAAAGTTAAAGAAAAAAATCTTTTAAATCAATTTATTTTACCTCAGTTCATTAGAGCATGCACATTCATTGCATATTTACTAAAGACCTACTTGGTGTCAGACAAGGGTGGCCATTTCTAAGAACTACAACCAAGAAATCACACATGATACATAATGTACCATGTCATCTCTAAGCCCCTCTGTGATCTGTTCTAGTGTGGAGGACTCTGTGGTCTACATAACATTCATTTCATCTCTTATATGTGAATATATGGAAGTCATAGGATTGGTCAGTATTGATCCATGTTTTAGGGAGAGCTAACAGCTACCCTAATTTGTCTTATCTAATTAGGGCAGTATCATCCCCTTGGTCCTACGGATTGGTCTATAGATCCCAAGGATAAACTTACTTAGTACCTGGCTTTCCTCTGGCCACAAGGGATTGGCTCAGGAGAGAGTATATAATCAAATGTAGGTCCAGGAAGAGGAGGTTCCCTGGAGGCTTTTGTGAAAGATGGTTCTGTATTTTCAGAGACTCCTCTGAGAAATATTTTGGGTGATGTATTAAGAGGATATGAAGCTTATGTCTGCTGCAACCATTTATCTACCCTGAGGGAAGCCGTCTTAGAACAATAATGGCACATGAAAAGGGCAAAGGCAATAAAATTATATTAAGAAAATGGAGCCTGAGACTTCATCAACTTGTTGGCAGAAGCCCAACCAATTTCTGGACTCCTTTGAACCTTATGACAGCTGGAGCTGAATTTTCTTTTACTTGCAGCTAAGTGTATCCTAATTATTATAACTATAATAGGAACTGTGGTATCAGATCTGACTTCTGAAGGGGGAATATGACTTTGACAAGTGAATAGTAGAACTGGGAGCTGTGCGGACCCCTTGCCAGGGTTAGAAAATTGCAGGAGGAAAAGAAAACAGGTGTGAAAACACAGAGTGTCTTCAAGATCAAGTATATTACATGAGAAGACAGGTGGAAGGAGAAGCTGAAAGGCAGGTCAGCCTAGTGATCCTTGGGATGCTAATTCTGGTGGCAGATGGCAGGTGGACCAAGAGAGAAAAAGCTAAATGCAGATGGCTGTTACAGTAATCTGGATAAGAGATAATCAAGGCACTCACGTGCACATTGGCAGGGAATATACAGAACAGGGGATGAGTTCAAAGGTCTGTCAATGATAGAATACATTGGTGTCACACTTCATGGGAGGAAAAGGGAGAGTAAAAAATGGACTGTAGGGCTTCCCTGGTGGTGCAGTGGTTGAGAGTCCGCCTGCCGATGCAGGGGACACAGGTTCGTGCCCCGGTCCGGGAAAATCCCACATGCCACGGAGTGGCTGGGCCCATGAGCCATGGCCACTGAGCCTGCGCGTCCGGAGCCTGTGCTCCGCAACGGGAGAGGCCACAGCAGTGAGAGGCCCACATACCGCAAAAAAAAAAAAAAAAAAAAAAAAAAATGGACTGTAAGTTTTCACTCTTGAGATATTTGGTAAAAGCTAATGCCTCACTGTTAATCAGGAGTAAGAATTCAGTCATAACAGTGAGTTAAACCATTTTAAATCATTTTGGGAATGTGTTTTATATGTATATATTTTTAAAAGACAGTTATAGACACAAACTAAATCCAAAATAACAGGAAGTTAGATAAATTATGGTACATTTACTGAGTGAAATACTATACAGTGAGTTATTAACATTTCCCTGTTGGTGGCTCACTTGACTGATAATACTTCCCCCATAATAAAGGTCTCTCACTCTGTGTATCTGCAGCAGGGCTGTAGGTTACATGTTCATTTCAACACCATGCCTTCCTCAGCCACTAATAGATCCCTTGGCACCCTACAGTTGAGAGTCATTATCTGAGAGAATGTTACGAAAAATACTTCAACTTGGGGGGAAAAAAAATAAAAGAAGCACCGTTCTGATGTGATCCCGGTTTTGAAAATTAAGAAAAATATATACACACAGAAAAAAAAAAGATATACACTAATATGTTTATAGTCATTAACTCTGAGTGGTAGATCTTGGAGTATTTTTTCTTTGACTTCTTTACAGTTTTTTCTTTTCCTAAAACGCACACGCATCACTTTTTATAATTTTAAAAGGACACTGTTTATGTTGGGTTCCCCAGAAGCAGATAATGAGATGAGGATTTGTGTGAAAGTGATTTCTTAGAAAGTATTCTAAGGAGAATCCAGTAGGTGAGTAGGAAAGTGGGAATCAGCAAGGAAGGGGGCAAAGCAAGGATGTAATATTAGACAAAGTCCCATTGGAGAGACCTTTGACCTTAAGGTCAAATGAGCTGGAGACTTTATTACTGGTCCTCAGGTTTTTCATTGATTAAGGGCTGCCCCTGGGGAGATGCAAACGGTTTTCCTTACAGGTAGGAAAACTTGATGGCCATCTGCCCACCAAGAGACACAAGTATTGGCTGTTAGGAGCATAGATAAAAATGGCAAAGGGATTTGAGGGAATATGCATGGAAGACTGATGGCATCTGCTAGAGATATTCATGATATGAAGTCTCGACTGTTTTATTTAAAAATATATACACCTTCATTGCATGACTACGTTCATTCATATTAAAAATGTTTACTTTAAATTAAAAAGACCCCAGGACTGAATAATAATGTATGATTGGCTAAGCACTTCTTGCTGCGAAGGGAGATTTGAAAAGTCCTACATTCTAACATGAGTATGTTAGAAACGAGGCCCACTGAAATTTAAAGCTTGATGACATCCGGAGACACTAACTGTGAATTGCTACTTGCTGTTACAGTGCCAAGACTGCTGAAGTTTGGGGACAGGAACCCCTCTACTTAACAGGAACATGCCAGATAGTTAAGAACCTTTGTAAAGATCAGTGGTGGCCTGAATTATTCAATTGGTGTAAAACAGGCTAGGGTAGAATGTAAACTATTGCTATTTGGCTTCCACCAATAAATGTGGGGCTGTCATCCATTACGAATCCCCAAAGAAAACATTCCCTAGGGAGAGAAAATGTCAGATTTGAGAGAATTATCCAGCCACGTTGACCCCAGCACAAACTCCAATGCTTTATCATATTTGCTAATATAAAGGGCAGACCCACTGGCACATTACATGCTGGTAAGACCCTGGGCTTCTTGTTGTGGTTCAACATGGACTGGACCAGTCTATCCCATCCCCTGAGCTTTGAATCTCTCTTTTCTTTTCAATAAGTGGATTATATACTAAACATTTCGAAAAGCATCTCCTTCTCCAAAACCAGAAAGCCCAGTCAGAGGTCTATGTAGGTAGCTGTCAAGGTGGCATAATTTAAAATGTGCTGGGAAAGTCTTGTTTATCCTGAAATAGCTTCCCTCCACTGACCTCTCAGCCATAGAGAGTCAATCAAGATGGGCATTTCAGAAAATAGAGGCAACAGTATAGAGCAAATATGCATGGGAGTATTCAGGGATTCTTACCCCAGGGGTATGGGACTTATGAATAAACTTCAGGAGTTCTGAGTCCCCATAAAATTATTTGAGAAATACTGCATAAATACACAATAAGTGCATTTTCAGGTAAGAGAATCTAGAGCTTTCATTGTTTTCAAAGCAGTCCATGACCCATGAAAGCTTGAGGTGCTCAGGAGAAGTCAGGAGGCGCTATGCCTGACTGGCTACTAACTAGCCAGGTGTTCTCATATTGAAACTCTCCCTCCATCAGTTTAAGATTCATACGTATCTGAGGACCCTGCCTGGTTAAAGTTTCCATGTTCCAGAATGTCTTTGTTCAGCAGAGGCAAATGGCTTCCTTTTAAAGATTGCCAAGGAAAAATGCCCAAATGCTTCTTTTATACCTGCTTCTTATGTATCCCTTCTATAGCTAAGGGAATAGTAATACATTGAAACAACATTCCTGGAGAAAGGGAGAGGGAGAGGCAAAAAGAGATGGGAGAAAAGGAGCAAAGGAAGGAGGGAGGGAAATGAGAAGGAAAGGGAGGGGAAGAGGAAGAGAGAGAAAGTACTTCGATATGATAAAGCTGTGTCTATGGGCAAACTTGAACAGAACTGACAGAAAGTGCTCGTGGGAGACTCCCTTTCACTTCCTCCCAATACAGCTGCAGCATTCAAGTTTTTGAAAGTTCATTTTTAAGAGGTCTTCAATTAACTAGGGCAGGAAGCAGGGGGTTTACGTACGTGTGTATATTCTCTTTAATTTTTATCTTTTAAATTACCAAGTCATCATATCCTCCAATGAGTGATAAAATGCAATAAGGGGAGAAGTTTTACAAGCTTCCTCACATGTTTAATAGTGATATGTGGACAAAATGACCTTTTAAAAACACTTAAACATTTTACTTTTGATCCCAAGTTTTTTCCCCCCGGCTTAGTTTGTTAAAACTAAATTGACATTATATCTTAGGAAAGATGAGAGGCCAGTCCTTTATAATTAGGAGCCTCGGCTAGGCATTCTAAGGAATAGATAACTGCAACTACTATAATGCGGGTCACTGAAAATTTTATTGAGTCTCATTCACGCACAAGTATTAGAACTGCCACTCATTAATTAGGCTTGTATAAGGAAAGTCAAAATTGCAACAACTTCAGCAGTCTCTGTAGACTGGGATCAGCCTTCTTTCATTCATAAATGTGCTTCTTTCATTAAAGACAAGGATGACAATATAACGGACACGGTCGGAGGGGCAGGGCAAATCTTTTAAGCTCTGCTTCGGAAAGTCAAGACGCCTGACTCTGCACTCATCACCACTACTGATCATCAACATGAAAGGGATTCTGTCGGTACAAGTGCTTTAAGGACCCATTTTCACTTACGATGTACCTAATGTGCTAGGCGTAATCCCATAGGATTACTTCTGGAAAAGATCAAACTGGAATTGAAACTCAAGACAGTGCCAAAGAAAGAGCCCACACTCCGGTCACCCCTCAGGACTCAGAAAATACCAGATCACAGCTGCACTCCTAGGCTTTCTTGAGGTGTTTACACTTAGAATATGTCAAATAGAAAGACATGGATTTTGTAAGTGTCAGCTACATCTCCTCTTCTAGGAGGAGAGAGTGACATAGAAACAGAGTCATATAATGACATACCATTGACAGGATGCTCTACAGCCATTAAAATGACAGCTCTGAAAAGAATGTACTGTCGTGGTAGATTCTCATGATGAAATGTTAAAATCTTAAAAGTAAGTAGTATAATTGTACATATTATTTTTCAAAAATCTGGATCTGTAATCCTACCACATGATTATAGTTAAGAAAAACGTACAGGAAAAAAATACTATAAGAAAGCAAATCAAAATGCTATCATACAATGAGGAAGAGCATTTGTAATTATAAGTGATTTTTACCTATTCTTTTTCATTTATTTTAAAATTATATTATAAATTATAATATATTTAAACTACTTTTATACTTATAAATACATTAACAGTGGAAACAAGTTTACTGTATCACTTAGATTCATATATGAATTAAAATTTTAAAATATTTTCTCCTCCTCTAACTCGATTCTTCAACTGCTACGTCAAAGTAAAAGCAAAAATACTGTACTAAAAACCAAGTTGTCAGATCTGGAAACAAGACAGTGAGAGAAGGTTGGCAAAGTCCAGACTACTGGTCAGAAACAGAGCAAATCCTCAAAAACAAAGTTTTTAATACCCCACCTTGCACCGCGTACCCCCAAATCAGACGGCTGTTTCTGGCATAAAAATAAGTACACCTACTAGATAATGCACTTAGGGGAAAAAAAAAAAAAACCTTTCTGTTATTGTCTCTGAGTGCAGCATCTCTGCTTTTTAAAACCTGCCTAGCAACCCTTCTACCATTCTCTGGCATATCTTGTCAGGGTTTTCCTTTAGTAAACCACTCTTTTCTCATTCATGATCCACACAGTTTTAGGTAAAGCTGACTCTACCTCCCAGGTCAATGCTTATGTAATGGCCCATTCTGGCCAATCAGCACGGTCCAAAAGGCTCCAAGCGTATCCAAGTTTAGATGGAATGCCATTCTACCCACTGGGGTTGCCAGCCCAGTAGCCCAGAAGCCTGGTGCGGTGCTGCAGATAATCTACTACCATTTCTGTGATCCTTTCTGAGAACGAAATAATCCAAAGAGAAGCACAGCTGAGAATACAGTGAGATGATTCCTGGTAGTATTAATCTGAAGCCTGGATCTAGCAACGTCTGAGACGTAATACCCATCATCAGACTTTTCATTTCCATGAGTCAATAAATTCTGTTATCTCTTTAGCTAATTTGAACTTTGTTGTTGTTGCTGCTACAATCAAAAGACCCCTGACTCATGTTTCTGCAATTACCCAGCAAAGTGTACACAAACAGGCTTTCTGGTTACACAAACGACTATTGATTAAAGAAACCACTGGAGTTCTATATTAGGTCATCAAAATCGTCTGTGATCATTCACCACTGCTGTGATCCATTGCAATCTTCTTCCTTTGGGCAAACATATTTGAGCATCTTCTAAGATGCTAAATACAGGGGCAATACTGAATTAAAAAGTTGTAACTACTTGATTTATCACAAATGTGTGTTACAGTTCCTTACTAATTTCGCAAGGCAACAAATTACTTTAGGTATGCTCAGTTAACGTTCGACAATCAGAATCCCTACGGTGTTTAAAAATGGGTTTCCGTAAGCAAATCTTAACTAATAAAGCAGAAAAGGAAGGTGCTGAATTAGCCATTCTTATTCAATGTGGGTTTAGACTTTTCAATAAACATTAAACCTGAAGGCATTTTTTATTAATGGTAATTAAATACAATAATTCAGATCCATGATTCTCAAACTTCAGCTTGCTTGAGAATCACCTGGAGGACTTGCTAAAAAACCAGTTGCTGGCCACACTCCCCAGAGTTTCTGAATCAGTGGGTCTGAGGTAGCGCCTGCGACCTTGCAGTTCTAACAAGTTCCCAGGTGATGCTGTTACTAATTCTATTGGTCCAGGAACCACAGTTTAAGAAACACTGGTTTAGATTTTTTTTAAAAGTTCTGCATTTTGGTGTAATTGCTGGTATTTATTGAGTATCTCTGATTAAAAACATGAGCCCATGTTTTTTAGATGCAGGCATAATTTAGATCTGAAAATTGTACACATAAAGATGATGTGTTTTAAAGCTGAATAGGAAATAACAGAGTTTAAAGTAATCTGGGCAAAGCTTGATTAAAATAATTCATTATGGAAACCAATCAACCTTAATTTCCAATAGATGACAGGCCCAGTCAGGCATTCTGCTACATCAAGCAAAAGGCAGGCCTAAATGCTGCCCTGCTGATTTTATTAGCAAAGTTCACCAGGTCAAAGTAATCAAGCACACCACAAATTCCTAGGTTCCTTTCTGCCTCTGCCTAACAGAACTCTGTGGTTTCTATCAGCCAACAGGACAGGCAACTCTTAGGAAGACCAAGTAAACATTTTAGCAAAACCTGGTTTATCTGCATCTAGTCATTAAAATGAGAATATAATTCAAAGAATCTGCTGATTTCCATAATGCCTTATTACTTTGTAAAAGTAATAATGTGATAATGCCAATCCATTTAATTCAAGTAAGAGGTTCTCAGACTTTAAAAGAGAAAAGGGTTATTATTCAGTCATAAAAAAGGAGGAATCCTGCCATTTTTGACAACATGGATAGACTTTGAGGGCACTATGCTAAATGAAATAAGTCAGACAGAGAAAGACAAATCTGTATGATCTCACTTATATGTATTATAGAATCTGAAAACAAAACAAAACTCACATAAAGAGATATCAAATTTGTGGTTACCATAGGTAGGGTCAGGGGGAATTGGATGAAGGTGGTTAAAGTTATAAACTTCCAGTTTTAAGATACATAAGTACTAGAGATGTAATGTATAACACAAAGACTATAGTTAACATGATATGGTATATATGAGAGTTAAGAGAATAGAATGATCCTGAGTTCTCATCCAAGGAAAAAAAATACACATTTGTTCATTCGTTTGTTTGTTTTTATCTATATGAGATATGAGATGATGGATGTTAACTTATTGTGGTAATTGTTTCATGATATAGGTAAGTCAAATCATTTCGCTGCACACCTTAAGCTTATACAGTGCTATTATAACTCGATAAAACTGGAAAAAATAAAACAGGAAAGAATCAATAGTTTCATAGTGCCAAAGCACAACATCCTACGGGCCTTCTCTAGACTTGCCCAAATTAGTTTTATTTTTTCACTGAGAAACCATCACACTCACCCCATCTCCCCATTTAAGGTATAACCACTGATGAAATAAGACTCTTTCATATTTTAACAACTAAGATTAGATTTTGACAGAAACTTCATTATACATTACAGGTAAAATATATCCTCTGACTGAATATCAATATGAATATAGCGCATGTTAGCACACTGCATCAAAAATATATATACTTTTAAAAATGTGCCAACATTAGCTTTAAGGGTGGCAAATCACGCTTGGCAGTGAGGATATTTATTTCTGCACAGTGGAGATAACATGAATGCGTACAGCCGGAGGAAATCTTACAGACCATCTGTCCAAATACCTTGTTAATACAAATAGCGCAACAAGCTCAGAGAAGGGTAATTTCTTTGCAGAAGAGTTCATTTAGCTGTAAAAACTGTGTTGCTGGTCAGAAAGTTTCTCATTTTCTCAATGGAAAGAGTCACCTTTTCAGTATATCTGCATATAATACAGAGCAGGACAGAGAGCACATATACTGGACAACAGACTCAGGACGCGGAAAGAGAGCCTGGAGCAATGGATTACGATGGAATACTTCCAACCAGATAAAACTCAGCTGAAGTGAACACGCTGCCCAGCACTCTGATCAAAAACAACTGTACAAGAACCAGGTGGGGGACAGACATGGTACCAGCGCACAGCAAAGAGGATTCAGGGAGTGTGGACGTGAGTAGGCAGCCTCAGCACGAGTCTGATGCAAGAGCTGTGCAGCATGCACAGAGGGAACAGAGGGACAAGACTTTGCTCTGCCAGTCACTACTCAGAGGGGACCGTGAGTTACGTTTGGCTGGATTCCACACTCACAAGATGTACAGAGAAATGATATCGATCAGGGAGAAGGATCAGGATGGTGAAGGGATTTGAACCATGTGATACAGAGCATCGGCCGAAGAAACTACGCTTACTCAGCCCAAAGGAGAAAAGTCCTGCAGGGGATGTGAGGATTGTCCCTGGATGACACAGGTTGTCAGGGAAAAAGAACTAAATTGTTCTGTGTGGCCTCTGGAGACAGAACTAGCACTCATGGGTACACCTCCTGGGAGACAGACTTCAGAGAAGTAATTCTAAAAGACGAGAGACATTCAAAGATGGATGGTAGCTAAATAAAGTTTTCGCTAACACTTTATTGAATCCTAATTTTATGACAACTTCTGTGCTAAGGGTTTTATTTTTATTTTTTGGCTGCATCGGGTATTAGTTGTGGGTTCTTCCTTGCAGCATGTGGGCTTCTCTCTAGTTGTGGCACGCACGCTCTCTAGTTGAGGCACGCAGGCTTAGGTGACCCACGGCATTTGGGATCTTAGTTCCCCAACCAGGGATCGAACCCACATCCCGTGCATTGGAAGGAGGATTCCTAACCACTGGACCACCAGGGAAGTCCCTGTGCTAAGGGTTTTTTTAATTGTTAGCTTATTTTATCCTCCTAACACCCCTGCTTTAGGTACATGATTATCCTCAATTTAAATCTGGGGCTACTACAGCTTAGAAAGCTCAAGTAACTTGTCCAAGGATTCATAGCTGGTTAGTGTGGTGGCCTGGATTTGGATTCAGGCTCTTTGCTTAAGCCAACACTGCACTACTTTGGGCAACTGTGGTAAGGAGGCAGTTACCTGTAACTGGGGGTGTCCCAAGGGGGACAGATCAAGTTGAAAGTGACCATAATATTCTCTTTCAATGAGGAAAGCCTGAGATTCTGTGCTTTGAAAGCAGAGAGCCACACTTTGAGAATGTCTGTCTATACTGACAGAAACACAGACAAAAAGCACTTGTATAAACATGAGAAAATGACCCTAAGGACACTGCAAAAAGTGTCCTGGGATTCCTCCTAAGCTCCATCCCAGTCAAGGACTTACTGCCCTCCTGGAATAAAGAGGGTTGAGTGGGGGCTCCAGGATAGAGGAATAGAATATTTGCATAAGAACCTAGGAAACAGAAAGAATAAAATAAAATACCTAGGAATAAACCTACCTAAGGAGACAAAAGACCTGTGTGCAGAAAACTGTAAGACACTGATGGAAGAAATTAAAGATGATACCAACAGATGGAGAGATATACCATGTTCTTGGATTGGAAGAATCAACATTGTGAAAATGACTATACTACCCAAAGCAATCTACAGATACAATGCAATCCCTATCAAATTACCAATGGCATTTTTCACAGAACTAGAACAAAAACTTTCACAAATTGTATGGAAACACAGAAGACCCCGAATAGCCAAAGCAATCTTGAGAAAGAAAATCGGAGCTGGAGGAATCAGGCTCCTGGACTTCAGACTATAATACAAAGCTACAGTAATCAAGACAGTATGGTACTGGCACAAAACAGAAATATAGATCAATGGAACAGGAGAGAAAGCCCAGAGATAAACCCATGCACATATGGTCACCCTATTTTTGATAAAGGAGGCAAGAATATACAATGGAGAAAAGACAGCCTCTTCAATAAGTGGTGCTGGGAAAACTGGACAGCTACATGTAAAAGAATGAAATTAGAACACTTCCAAACACCACACACAAAAATAAACTCAAAATGGATTAAAGACCTAAATGTAAGGCCAGACACTATCAAACTCTTAGAGGAAAACACAGGCAGACACTCTATGACATAAATCACAGCAAAATCCTTTTTGACCCACCTCCTAGAGAAATGGAAATAAAAACAAAAGTAAACAAATGGGACCTAATGAAACTTAAAAGCTTTTGCACAGCAAAGGAGACCATAAACAAGACGAAAGACAACCCTCAGAATGGGAGAACATATTTGCAAATGTAGCAACTGACAAAGGTTTAACCTCCAAGATATACAAGCAGCTCATGCAGCTCAATATCACAAAAACAAACAACCCAATCCAAAAATAGGCAGAAGACCTAAACAGACATTTCTCCAAAGAAGATATACAGATTGCCAGCAAACATATGAAAGGATGCTCAACATCACTCATCATTAGAGAAATGCAAATCAAAACTACAATGAGGTATCACCTCACACCAGTCAGAATGGGCATCATCAGAAAATCTACAAACAACAAATGCTGGAGAGGGCAGAGAAAAGGGAACCCTCTTGCACTGTTGGTGGGAATGTAAATTGATACAGCCCCTATGGAGAACAGTATGGAGGTTCCTTAAAAAACTAGAAATAGAACTATCAAACGAGCCCACAATCCCACTACTGGGCATAAACCCTGAGAAAACGATAATTCAAAAAGAGTCATGTACCACAATGGTCACTACAGCTCTATTTACAATAGCCAGGACATGAAAGCAATCTAAGTGTCCATCGACAGTTGAACGGATAAAGAAGAAGTGGCACATATATATAATGGAATATTACTCAGCCATAAAAAGAAACGAAATTGAGTTATTTGAAGTGAGGTGGATGGACCGAGAGTCTGTCATACGGAGGGAAGTAAGTCAGAAAGAGAAAGAGAAATACCGAATGCTAACATATATATGGAATCTAAATTAAAAAAAATGGTTATGAAGAACCTAGGGGCAGGACAGGAATACAGACGCAGATGTAGAGAATGGACTTGAGGATATGGGGAGGGGGAAGGGTAAGCTGGGACGAAGTGAGAGAGTGGCATGGACATATATACACTACCAAATGTAAGGTAGATAGCTAGTGGGAAGCAGCCGCATAGCACAGGGAGATCAGCTCGGTGCTTTGTGACCACCTAGAGGGGTGGGATAGGGAGGGTGGGAGGGAGACGCAAGAGGGAGGGGATATGGGGATGTACGTATAAAGCAGAAACTAACACACCATTGTAAAGCAATTATACTCCAATAAAGATGTTAAGAAAAAAAAAGAACCTAGGAAAGTAGATAAGCCCAGATGAATGACAGACTAGGGTCTCAGGGAAAACTGCCCAGGTGAGTTCAGGGGTCAGAAGGCTCACCGATTCCAGAGGCAGAGCCACATGAGTACAGTGACTGAGCTCGGGTCCCACAACAAGGACTAGCCCTTGAGGGGGGCTGCTAGGAGACACAGCCCCGAGCTTGTTGGTTACCTCAGACACCTGGCAGGGGAAAGGCTGGGCTGTTGCCCCTTGGGGATGGGAGAAGGGCACTCTTGGACGATATAGTCCCTATACCCACATCCCTGAGGAAATGAGGGCCCTGTGAGAGGGGCTAATGACCACTCTTTCCCCAGTCCCACTTAGAACATGGGATCCTTGGGGGTGACGTGTCCCTCCTGCAGGCAAGGGTGAAGGAGGAGGAGGGGAGGATGGTGAGAAGCACCGGCAGGGGTTTGTCTGGCTCCTTTACTTGGAAGGAGGATGGGACAGCTGAACAAGTCGGGCAAGGAACGTGGCGAGCAGTGGTAGCAATGAAACTGCCCACGAAGCAGGAAGAAGGAGCTCTCAGCACTTGGCAATTACTGAAGTCATTTCCCATCATCTGGATGCCGCATGAGACGTTAAGAAAGCATAGCACACAGGGTTAACATTCTTCTTCAGAGGTCATTTTCCTACAAGCTGGGTGAAAAGAATTGCCTCAGTCTTACTTAAAGGGAATAACCCTAAAGATTCTGCTATTCAGTTTAGAAAGAAAGAAAGAAGTGACTCTTATCGTGCCACATCCTATGCTAGCATTTAAAAATATTATCTTTGGGCTTCCCTGGTGGCGCAGTGGTTGAGAGTCCGCCTGCCGAGGCAGGGGACACGGGTTCGTGCCCCGGTCCGGGAAGATCCCACATGCCGCGGAGCGGCTGGGCCCGTGAGCCATGGCCGCTGAGCCTGCGCGTCCGGAGCCTGTGCTCCGCAACGGGAGAGGCCACAACAGTGAGAGGCCCGCGTACCGCAAAAAAAAAAAAAAAAAAAAAAATGAAATGGGAGAACTACAAGAATTATAGACTTTCAAGTTGTTAACACTGGGATTTCTTTGTAAAAGCTCTTCTCTTGGGTGTTTAAAAAAAAAAAAAAGATGACCTATGGATTAGTCAACTCTGCCTAAAAGTCATTAAATGACATTGCACAGCAGTGCTGATTTTAAAATAAGATATGCTAATTTATGTACTAAAAGTAGAATAAATGAAAACCAGAAATGATGCAAAATAGGTGAGTCTATTCTGGGTTTCGCCCTGTCCTGGTTTATCAGTATTAATAATATAGTGTAATTTAAAAATAAAACGATTCCCTCAGCTGATAGTACACAATTCCCTGCAGCCAAAGAATGGAAAACAGATTAGTGCTGTGACTATCATCTTGGTTTACCATCCCTTTAGCAGGGCACCTCTTCTTGTTATAAACCTTTGTATTCATATGCAGAGTTTACTGCCTGGGAGATTTAAGCACATGCTACAATTCACCGCAGTGAGCTCTGTCCAATAGAAATTCGGGGTGAAACTGTACCTCACTGTCCTTGTCCTCTGGGAGCCCACACTCTAGTGAGAGACAACAGAACAGTTGCATTTTTTTGGAATTTAAATCCCAGATAAAAGAAATGCAAATTTACAAGTTCACATTTTGGGGGCTATATATTAGTGCATTTTTCACCAGTTTCAACTGCCCCCTGTCCCAGATTGCCAATGCACTGTCCTGTGGGAATATCTTCTTATTCTTCAGGAAGGATCACTACATACTTTCTGCTATGAAATTAGCCTCAGTGCTGAAATACACAAACTTGCTACCGAAACTGAAATCACCCTGACCTGAGATGCACAGGGGCTTCCAAAATCTTTCTCCAATACCTTGGCATCCTCATAGCCTCCTGAGTGAATGCCCAAGGGATACAGGGAAGGGAGGGGAACAGTGACAAGTGTCTGTGGGCTGACTTAGATAATGGCAGAACAACTGTATTGATTATAGTTATTTTAATACCAAAACAGCTCCCACTTTAATTTTATATTCTATGGACCCTTTCTCTATACTTTTTCCAATGCAACAATGTGAGTGAGGCTTCCAGAAAAAAAGTGGGTCCCCTTTATGAATAGCTGGTTTGGGGGGCTAGTTTCACTTTCTGTTAGGTTTGTAGCTCATTGCAACATGATTCGTCTCAGCTGGTTCTATGCAGACAGCAGCTGGCAGCAGGTACCCAAATAGCCACAGAGAGCAGTTAAAAGGGACTGTTGCCTGCTGAGTGAGCAGAAGAATTTCTGCTTTAACGACTCCCTGAAGCACGGCCTCCCCAGCAAAGGGGCATCGGCGGGAGGCAGAGAAACGGCAGCAGCTGACAGCCTCGCTGGCAAGCGGTTGGAGAAAACGTAAACTGGCCATTCACAGTAAAGGTTTGAGGATCAAATTTGAGCTTGGAGATGGAGTGACAAATAGTGAGGAGTTCTCTGGACAGCCTCAAAGGAGAGGCTGCGTGAGAAGCAGAGACCCATCCTCCAGACCCTCCTTGCAAAGTCGGAGACGGAAGGCAACAACACAGAGGCGTATCTTGGTATCCTGGCCAGCTGGAACCTGGCCTCTTGGAAGCCATGGGTTTTGAAATGACTGCAGACCCAGGTTCAACATTTTGCCCCTCCCCCCATCTTTCCCACACCTCTACTTTAGCAAGTGGATAGCAATTCCTTGGCACAAATAAATCAAGTTTAGAGCCACAGATACCAAAAGATGAACATAGGGTGATTGGCTGATTCATTATAACCAATTCATTATGTAGAAGGAAAAGAAAGTTCGAATGGACTAGAAAAGTCCTATGCCACACTGAATCGGTGGCACCCTGATTCAGAAGCAAAAAGGAGCCAGAGAAATCAGAATAAAGAAACATGGGGAAATATGGAGGTTCCTTAAACAACTAAAAATAGAGTTACCATTATGATCCAGCAATCCCACTCCTGGGCAAATATCCGGAAAAAGATGAAAACTCTAATTTGAAAAGATACATGCATGCCAGTGCTCACAGTGGCACTATTTACAAGAGCCAAGACACAAAAGCAACCTAAGTGTCCACTGACAGATGAATATATAAAGAAGATGTGGTATAGGGAGAGCTTCAAGATGGCGGAAGCGTAAGATGTGGAGATCACTTTCCTCCCCACAAATACATCACAAATACATCTACATGTGGAACAACTCCTACAGAACACCTACTGAATGCTGGCAGAAAACCTCAGACCTCCCAAAAGGCAAGAAACTCCCCACGTACCTGGGTAGGACAAAAGAAAAAAGAATAAACAGAGACAAAGAATAGGGACGGGACCTGCACCTGTGGGAGGGAGCCGTGAAGGAGGAAAGGTGTCCACACACTAGGAGCCCCTTCTCGGGCGGAGACAGGGGTGGCAGGGGGGAGGCTTCAGAGCCACTGAGGAGAGCGCAGCCACAGGGGTGCGGAGGGCAAAGTGGAGAGATTCCCGCACAGAGGATCGGTGCCGACCAGTACTCACCAGCCCGAGAGGCTTGTCTGCTTGGTCGCCGGGGCGGGCGGGGCTGGGAGCTGAGGCTCGGGCTTCGGTCGGAGCGCAGGGAGAGGACTGGGGCTGGCGGCGTGAAAATAGCCTGAAAGGGGTTAGTGCGCCATGGCTGGCCGGGAGGGAGTCCGGGGAAAAGTCTGGACCTGCCGAAGAGGCAAGAGACTTTTTCTTCCCTCTTTGTTTCCTGGTGTGCGAGGAGAGGGGACTCAGAGCGCCGCTTAAAGGAGATCCAGAGACGGGTGCGAGCCGCGGCTAAAAGCGCGGACCCCAGAGAGGGGCGTGGGACGCTGGGGCTGCTGCTGCTGCCACCAAGAAGCCTGTGTGCGAGCACAGGTCACTCTCCACACCTCCCTTACGGGGAGCCTGTGCAGCCCGCCACTGCCAGGGTCCCGTGATCCAGGGACAACTTCCCCGGGAGAACGCACGGGCGCGCCTCAGGCTGGTGCAACGTCACGCCGGCCTCTGCCGCCGCACGCTCGCCCCGCCTCCGTGCCCCTCCCTCCCCCCGGCCTGAGGGAGCCAGAGCCCCCGAATCAGCGGCTCCGTTAACCCCGTCCTGTCTGAGCAAAGAACAGATGCCCTCAGGCGACCTACAAGCATAGGCGGGGCCAAATCCAAAGCTGAACCCCAGGAGCTGTGCAAACAAAGCAGAGAAAGGGAAATCTGTCCCAGCAGCCTCAGGAGCAGCGGATTAAATCTCCGCAATCAATTTGATGTACCTGCATCTGTGGAATACCTGAATAGACAACGAATCATCCCAAATTGAGGACGTGGACTTTGGGAGCAAGGATACATATATATTTTTCCCTTTTTCTCTTTTTGTAAGCGTCTATGTGTGTGCTTCTGTGTGTGATTTTGTCTGTATAGCTTTGCTTTTACCATTTGTCCTTTTACCGTTTGTCCGTTTTTTGGGGTTTTGTTTTTGGTATAGTTTTTTTTTTTTTTTTTGCCTCTCACCGCTGCGCCCCCCCGCGGAGCACAGGCTCCGGACGCGCAGGCCCAGCGGCCATGGCTCATGGGCCCAGCCGCTCCGTGGCACACGGGATCATCCCGGACCGGGGCAGGAACCTGCGTCCACTGCATTGGCAGGCGGGCCCTCAACCACTGCGCCACCAGGGAAGCCCCCTTTGGTATAGTTTTTAGTGCTTGTTATCATTGGTGGATTTGTTTTTTGGTTTGGTTGCTCTCTCTTTCTATTTTTTTTATTACTTAAAATTTTTTTCTTTAATAATTATTTCTTATTTTTTATTTTAATAACTTTTTATTTTATTTTATCTTCTTCTTTGTTTCTTTTTTTTCTCCCTTTTATTCTGAGCCATGTGCATGACAGGCTCTTGGTGTTCAAGCCAGGCATCAGGGCTGTGCCTCTGAGATGGGAGAGCCAACTTCAGGACACTAGTCCACAAGAGATCTCCCAGTTCCACGTAATATCAAATGGCGAAAATCTCCCAGAGATCTGCATCTCAAAGCCGAGACCCAACTCCACTCAACAACCAGCAAGTTACAGTGCTGGAAACTCTATGCCAAACAACTAGCAAGACAGGAACACAACCCCACCCATTAGCAGAGACACTGCCTAAAATCATAATAAGGCCACAGACACCCGAAAACACACCACCAGACGTGGACCTTCCCACCAGAAAGACAAGATCCAGCCTCATCCACCAGAACACAGACACTAGTCCCTTCCACCAGGAAGCCTATACAACCCACTGAATCAACCTTAGCCACTGGGGACAGACACCAAAAACAATGGGAACTACGAACCTGCAGCCTGTGAAAAGGAGACCCCAAACACAGTAAGTTAAGCAAAATGAGAAGACAGAGAAACACACAGCAGATGAAGGAGCAAGATAAAAACCCACCAGACCTAACAAATGAAGAGGAAATAGGCAGTCTACCTGAAAAAGAATTCAGAATAATGATAGTAATCATGATCCAAAATCTTGGAAATAGAATGGAGAAAATACAAGAAACAGTTAACAAGGACCTAGAAGAACTAAAGAGCAAACAAACAATGATGAACAACACAATAAATGAAATTAAAAATTCTCTAGAAAGGATCAATAGCAGAATAACTGAGGCAGAAGAACAGATAAGTGACCTGGAAGATAAAATAGTGGAAATAACAACTGCAGAGCAGAATAAAGAAAAAAGAATGAAAAGACTTGAGGACAGTCTCAGAGACCTCTGGGACAACATTAAACACACCAACATTCGAATTATAGGGGTCCCAGAAGAAGAAGAGAAAAAGAAAGGGACTGAGAAAATATTTGAAGAGATTATAGTTGAAAACTTCCCTAATATGGGGAAGTAAATAGTTAAACAAGTCCAGGAAGCACAGAGAGTCCCATACAGGATAAATCCAAGGAGAAACATGCCAAGACACATATTAATCAAACTATCAAAAATTAAATACAAAGAAAAAATATTAAAAGCAGAAAGGGAAAAGCAACAAATAACATACCAGGGAATCTCTATAAGGTTATTAACAGCTGATCTTTCAGCAGAAACTCTGCAAGCCAGAAGGGAGTGGCAGGACATATTCAAAGCGATGAAAGGGAAAAACCTACAATCAAGATTACTCTACCCAGCAAGGATCTCATTCAGATTTGACGGAGAAATTAAAACCTTTACAGACAAGCAAAAGCTAAGAGAATTCAGCGCAACCAAACCAGGTTTACAACAAATGCTAAAGGAACTTCTCAAGGCAGGAAACAAAAGAGAAGGAAAGACTTACAATAACAAACCCAAAACAATTAAGAAAATGGTAATAGGAACATACATGTGAATAATTACCTTAAATGTAAATGGATGAAGTGCCCCAACCAAAATAAACAGACTGGTTGAATGGATACAAAAACAAGAACTGTATATATGCTGTCTACAAGAGACCCATTTCAGATCTAGGGACACATACAGACTGAAAGTGAGGGGATGGAAAAAGATATTCCATGCAAATGGAAATTAAAAGAAAGCTGGAGTAGCAATTCTCATATAAGAAAAAACAGACGATAAAACAAAGACTATTACAAGAGACAAAGAAGGACACTACATAATGATCAAGGGATCGATCCAAGAAGAGGATATAATAATTGTAAATATTTATGCACCCAACATAGGAGCACCTCAGTACATAAGGCAAATACTAACAGCCATAAAAGGGGAAATTGACAGTAACACAATCACAGTACAGGACTTTGACACCCCACTTTCACCAATGGACAGATCATTCAAAATGAGAATAAATAAGGACACACAAGCTTTAAATGATACATTAAACAAGATGGACTTAATTGGTATTTATAGGACATTCCATCCAAAAACAACAGAATACACTTTCTTCTCAAGTCCTCATGGACCATTCTCCAGGACAGGTTATATATTGGGTCACAAATCAAGCCTTGGTAAATTTGAGAAAACTGAAATCGTACCAAGTATCTTTTGCGACCACAATGCTGTGAGACTAGATATCAATTACAGGAAAAAATCTGTAAAAAATACAAACAATTGGAGGCTAAACAATACACCACTTAATAACCAAGGGATCACTGAAAATATCAAAGGGGAAATCAAAAAATACCTAGAAACAAATGACAATGAAAACACGACGACCCAAAACCTATGGGATGCAGCAAAAGCAGTTCTAAGTCAGAAGTTTATAGCAATACAATCCTACCTTAAGAAACAAGAAACATCTCAAACAACCTAACCTTACACCTAAAGTAATTAGAGAAAGAAGAACAAAAAAGTTAGCAGAAGGAAAGGAATCATAAAGATCAGATCAGAAATAAATGAAAAAGAAATGAAGGAAACGATAGCAAAGATCAATAAAAGTAAAAGCTGGTTCTTTGAGTAGATAAACCTTCAGCCAGGCTCATCAAGAAAAAGAGGGAGAAGACTCAAATCAATAGAATTAGAAATGAAAAAGGGGAAGTAACAACTGACACTGCAGAAATACAAAGGATCATGAGAGATTACTACAAGTAACTGTATGCCAATAAAATGGAAAACCTGGAAGAAATGGGCAAATTCTTAGAAATGCACAACCTTCCGAGACTGAGCCAGGAAGAAATAGAAAATATGGACAGACCAATCACAAGCACGGAAATCGAAACTGTGATTAAAAATCTTCCAATAAACAAAAGCCCAGGACCAGATGGCTTCACTGGCAAATTCTATCAAGCATTTAGAGAAGAGCTAACACCTATCCTTCTCAAACTCTTCCAAAATATAGCAGAGGGAGGAACACTCCCAAGCTCATTCTACGAGGCCACCACCACCCTGATACCAAAACCAGACAAAGATGTCACAAAGAAAGAAAACTACAGGCCAGTATCACTGATGAACATACACGCAAAAATCCTCAAGCAAACAGAATCCAACAGCGCATTAAAAGGTTCATACAACATGATCAAGTTGGGTGTATCCAGGAATGCAAGGATTCTTCAATATACGCAAATCAATCAATGTGATACACCATATTAACAAATTAAAGGGGAAAAACCATATGATCATCTCCATAGGTGCAGAGAAAGGTTTCAACAAAATTCAACACCCATTTATGATAAAAACCCTCTAGAAAGGTAGGCATAGAAGGAACTTACCTCAACATAATAAAGGCCATATATGACAAACCCACAGGCAATGTCGTCCTCAATGGTGAAAAACTGAAAGCATTTCCACTAAGATCAGGAACAAGACAAGGTTGCCCACTCTCACCACTATTATTCAACATAGTTTTGGAAGTTAAAGCCACAGCAATCAGAGAAGAAAAAGAAATAAAAGGAATACAAATCGGAAAAGAAGAAGTAAAGCTGTCCCTGTTTGCAGATGACATGATACTATACAGAGAATCCTAAAGATGCTACCAGAAAACTACTAGAGCTAATCAATGAATTTAGTAAAGTAGCAGGATACAAAATTAATGCACAGACGTGTCCTGCATTCCTATACACTAATGATGAAAAATCTGACAGTGAAATTAAGAAAAAACTCCCATTTACCACTGCAACAAAAAGAATAAAGTATCTAATAATAAACCTACCTAAGGAGACAAAAGGCCTGTATGCAGAAAATTATAAGACACTGATGAAAGAAATTAAAGATGATACAAATAGATGGAGAGATATACCATGTGGCTGGATTGGAAGAATCAACATTGTGAAAATGACTCTGCTACCCGAAGCCATGTACAGATTCAATGCAATGCCTATCAAACTACCAATGCCATTTTTCACAGAACTAGAACAAAAAATTTCACAATTTGTAAGGAAATATAAAAGACCCCGAATAGCCAAAGCAATCTTGAGAAAGATAAACGGAGCTGGAGGAATCAGGCTCCCTGACTTCAGACTATACTACAAAGTTACAGTAATCAAGAAAGTATGGTACTGGCAGAAAAACAGAAATATCGATCAATGGAACAGGATAGAAAGCCCAGAGATAAACCCATGTACATATGGTCACCTTATCTTTGATAATGGAGGTAAGAACATACAGTGGAGAAAAGACAGCCTCTTCAATAAGTGGTGCTGGGAAAACTGGACAGCTACATGTAAAAGACTGAAATTAGAACACTCCCTAACACCATACACAAAAATAAACTAAAAATGGATTAAAGACCTAAATGTAAGGCCAGACACTATCAAACTCTTAGAGGATAACACAGGCAGAGCACTCGTAAATCACAGCAAGATCCTTTTTGACCCACCTCCTAGAGAAATGGAAATAAACAAAAATAAGCAAATGGGACCTAATGAAACGTCAAAGCTTTTGCACAGCAAAGGAAACCATAAACAAGACAAAAAGACAACCCTCAGAATGGGAGAAAATATTTGCAAATGAAGCAACTGACAAAGGATTAATCTCCAAAATTTACAAGCAGCTCATGCCGCTCAATAGCAAAAAAACAAACAACCGAATCCAAAAATGGGCAGAAAAGCTACATAGACATTTCTCCAAAGAAGACATACAGATTGCCAACAAACCATGAAAGAATGCTCAACATCATTAATCATTAGAGAAATGCAAATCAAAACTACAATGAGATATCATTTCACACAGGTCAGAATGGCCATCATCAAAAAATCTACAAACAATAAATGCTGGAGAGGGTGTGGAGAAAAGGGAACCCTCTTGCACTGTTTGTGGGAATGTAAATTGATATAGTCACTATGGAGAACAGTATGGAGGTTCCTTAAAAAACTAAAAATAGAACTACCATACGACCCAGCAATCCCACTACTGGGCATATACCCTGAGAAAACAATAATTCAAAAAGAGTCATGTACCACAATGTTCACTGCAGCTCTATTTACAATAGTCAGGACAGGGAAGCAACCTAAGTGTCCATAAACAGATGAATGGATAAAGAAGATGTGGCACATATATACAATGGAATATGACTCAGCCTTAAAAAGAAATTAAACTGAGTTATTTGTAGTGAGGTGGATGGACCTAGAGTCTGTCATACAGAGTGAAGTAGGTCGGAAAGAGAAAAACAAATACCGTGTGCTAACACATATATATGGAATCTAAAAAAAAAAAAAAAAAAAAAAGGTCATGAAGAACCTAGGGGCAAGACTGGAATAAAGATGCAGACTTACCAGAGGATGGACTTGAAGGTATGGGGAGGGGGAAGGGTAAGCTGTGACAAAGTGAGAGAGTGGCATGGACATGTATACACTACCAAATGTAACATAGCTAGCTAGTAGGAAGCAGCTGCATAGCAAAGGGAGATCAGCTCGGTGCCTTGTGACCACTTAGATGGGTGGGATAGGGAGGGTGGGAGGGAGGGAGATGCAAGAGGGAAGACATATGGGGATATATGTATAACTGATTCACTTTGTTATAAAGCAGAAACTAACACACCGCTGTAAAGCAATTATACTCCAATGAAGATGTTAAAAGAAAAAAAAAAGATGTGGTATATATATACACAATGGAATATTACTCAGCCATAAGAAGAATGAAATTCTGCCATTTGCAGCAATATAGAGGGATCTAGAGATTATCATACTAAGTGAAGTCAGACAGAAAACGTTAAATACCATATAAAATCATGCGGAATATAAAAAAATGATACAAATGAACTTATTTACAAAACAGGAACAGAGTCACAGACGTTGAAAACAGTCTTGCGGTTACCAAAGGGGAAGAGAGTAGGAAGGAATAAATTAAGAGTCTGGGATTGGGCTTCCCTGGTGGCGCAGTGGTTGAGAATCTGCCTGCCAATGCAGGGGACACGGGTTCATGCCCCGGTCCGGGAGGATCCCACATGCCGCGGAGCAACTGGGCCTGTGAGCCACAACTACTGAGTCTGCGCGTCTGGAGCCTGTGCTCCACAACAAGAGAGGCCGTGACAGTGAGAGGCCCGCGTACCGTGATGAAGAGTGGCCCCCGCTTGTCACCACTAGAGAAAGCCCTCACACAGAAACGAAGACCCAACACAGCCATAAATTAAAAAAAAAAAAGAAAGAGTCTGGGATTAACAGATTCACACTACTATATATAAAACAGATAAACAACAAGGTCTCACTGTATAGCACAGGGAACCATATTCAATATCTTATAATAACCTATAATGGAAAAGAATCTGAAAAAGAATATGTGTGTGTGTATATATATATATATTTATGCATAACTGAATCACTTTGCTGCACATCTGAAACTAACACAACATTGTAACTCAACTATGCTTCAATAAAAAGTAAAGTAAATTAAAAAAAAGAAACACGGTGAAAAAGAGGGACAAGAGATCCCCTACCCCTTGCCATCACCCAGGGATGAGAAGATGCAAAGAAATTGGTGAGGAAGTGAAATATGAGGATCAGTGATAAAGGGACCAGCACGGAAGTCTGGAAGCACAATGTCTCAGGGTCCTCAAGTCACCTGTGTGACTCACGAAAAGCATGTCCACTCTCAGATGGTCCTGCAGCCTGGGGCGGGGGGGCGGGTGTGTGAGATACATACAGGATAATGTGGGGGGTGTGTGTGTCTGTCTGCCCGCTTGTCTGCGGTCAGTGAAGGAGAATGTAAGGGTGCTGGGGTGATGGCAGAGGAGGAAGAAGAAAGAATTCTTTTCTAGCTCTTTGAAAAACTTCACACTAGGTAAATGTGGGATAAAGAAATTCATATTTTTTAACAGACCAAACTTTTATCTGTTCATCATTAAATACTTACACCTAGAGTGCACCTTACTAGAAATAGTTTTGAAAAATTCCTTTTTGGGAATTGTGAGCTGAGCTAGTTGAAAAGCTACATAAGATTATCAGATGAGTCTCTTTTTATATTTTTCCCCCAAAATGTATTGCCAGTGAATTTACCAAATTTACGTCTGTCTGGCAACAAGAGGTTGCAGTATTATATAATTATTATATAATTATTATAATTATAATATTATTATTATAGTCAATAGATACTTACTAAATCTATTATAATAATTACTTGATAACGAGCATGGTTTAGATTCTTTCTGATGATCCATGAAGCGCTTTCACCTTTGCCATGAGGCCCTTGGGATCAGATTTTGAACACCGAGCACTGGGAAAGACCAGAAATGGGGTCTGCACTCAAGAATTTACATTCATCTCAGGAAATATGCAGACTCTGCTTTTGGGGGAGAAAATCCTGTTTGTTTTATTTGTCTCTCTCATAAAACTAGACTGCAAGGAGAATTTTGGCTACTTGGGTTTCTGAGGAATGCATTTTATCATATGGACTTAGAAGCTTCTGCATATCATACTCTGTTTGCCTGTGGTTGCTTCTCATTTCAAGCTGGATTTAGAGTTCTTTCCCCCAAGTTACTACACTATATGGGAGGCAGTCTCCTCTAAATGAATTCACGGTCATCTTGGTATTTTATGAGTATTCTATGAGATTACCAAAACCAATTTGACTTTGGCCCTAGGCACATAAAAAGCAAAAGACAATAATGATGTCACGGGAAAAGTTGCTTTTCCTGTTTCTAAGAAAGCTCCCGTGGATATGACTACCAATGAGACAAAAGTAAAGGAAAAGACTCTGCCTTGAGAAAAAAGATCCAAAATTTCCAAACAGGTCATGTCCCTTGCTGTGATTTTGAAAGCATTTCCTTTTTTCTTTGCTATGTTGAGGTATGGTCTGTTCAAAACAAACAACAGAGGCATTTTACAAGCTGTATCTTCTTTAAAAGCACAGCAGAAACTTACTTTCCAGAAGAGCTCCACACCCCTATATTAGTTGAATACTTAGCAACACTGAACACGGAAGAGGTCGAGCCTACCCTGGGTGACTAACTAATGGGCTCCAGTTAGAAAACCAGGAATGCAATTGAGCATGATGCTGAGGACACTTATATTTAGACAGTTAAATTCACAAGTAAAAGCAAGGATATTTTAGATGGTTCTGAAATAGGACGAATTACCCAAACCAATATGGTAGAGAGTTTTTACACCCAGGATGGTTTGTAATCTCTCCTCCCATGTTCAAATCTTAAAATCCCTGAACCCTCAGAGTACTTGGTCACACTTCTTTGGTTATAAAGTAAAACTGTATATTTCCCACTCCCAAAGTAGAGACGCCCTAGGGTTGGGGCTGATTTGAATGCTAATGAATTAGGTCACCCTCATAAGGCTGTCACCAGAAATCAGAGTAAGTGGATTTCTTATAACACTTCATAGATTTAGGGTGACCCTATTACTGACTCAGCATATAAAGGCAATACCTATATAACAAGGGCATTTTTCTGGAACCACTATTTTTTCCCCCCAAGGCCGTGTAACGTTTTCTCCTGGCAAACTATTAGAGTTTATAGAATGCTGTGCTTCTGTAACTGGGACTGTTCATCAATCAAACTGCTTTTTGAAGCAGCGCTTATAATTTTTATTCATGATACTTAGGTAAGTTACTGAGAACAGAGTTACATCTAGGACAACTCAGATACCCACTATGAAAAAAGAGCCAAGGTTTGGGGTTTTGTTTTCCAATTATACTCAGGACATACCAGGCTTAATCATACTTTCCAGAGTGAGGATTACAATGCCTAATTGGCTGTAACTAAGCAAACTGAGGCCTTTTGATTAATCAAGCCAACCAGCTTTTAGTTTCTGACATCAAAATTTATACCCTTCATGAAAAAAAAACAAGGCCATGGCTACATAACATTAAAGCAGCACACAATTAACAACACTTCGTTCTAATTATCTCTGGGCACAATTAATGTCGGCCCAATGGTTCATTTTTCTTCTTTGAGAGCTCTTAGAATATTTATGGAGATTAGGCCTTGATGCATTGGCTTTCTCTAAGATCTGGGGTTTTCTTACAAGCTCCCACACAAATCTGAGCAGGGCAAAGCAGCGTATTCATGCAGATTAATTCTTGACATCTTGGCTTTTTCTAACACCTGAGGTGTTTATAACAAGCTTCCACTCAAATCAGGCCCTGGCCAGGCAATGTGGTCACAGGTCCCCGAACACTGTAGCCTACTGCCCGACACTGAGGATTTTTTCTTTCCCTTCAGCAGTTAGTCATAACTGGTAAAAGTTTATGTCTTGATTGAACAAGCTTCCAGGAGTTGGAAGGCCAAAAGGTCTGCTGTAAAACAGCGATGCAGATGCTACCAAAAACCCAAGGTAAGAGGACAGCCCAGATGCCTATTATTGCGAAACTTAAATTGCAGACAAGTTCCGTTTCCTCACATCAATAGTGAAGAGACAACAGCAAGACAACACGCGCTGATCAAAGGCTTTGGTGATTGGTACAACCTTAGCTTCTGGAAGGCACATATTTTTTTCTACACTCCAAAGGAGTCGGTGGGGACCTAAGCTTTCAAGTCAGAAATATTCTCTTCTTGGCCCAGGCCTGTTTGCAGCCGCACTCGGAGTGTTTGTTTGGCTGTATTATTTTATGCTCTACAGATGGGCTGAGCCACATGAGGAGCTGTAGCTCCAGGGCACTGGGGAAATTCAAGGGGCTGTTAGTTAAGACTATCTCTAAACAGATTGGAGGTTTGATTAGACATTCCATGAATTTTTAAAATAAACACTGTTAGCTCTTAATACACCCATGTTGGATAGATGGGTATCTCCACACACTGGCAATGCCAGGACAGGCCCAGCCTTTCAATCTGATTTCCGGAAGAATGTACCCTGGGCTCTGGGCAGGCCTGTGTCCTAATGGCTGCTTGACGCTGTTTCAGGCTTTGCTGCTTTTATCCAGGCAACTCCCTCTGCCTTTCCTCAAACTGTCTGCCTAGAAAATGTTCACAATGCCTCAAAAACTCAGTTTAAATGGCACATTATCTGCTGGCCTTCTCCCAAAAGAATCCACTTAGGTACTTCTATCTCAGTGTTCCACTGACACTTGGACATACTTTCTTTAATTTTTAGAAATGTTAATGTTTATTATTTTTATTAATCAAATTAGTATATTTTTGCCTTCCTTCCAACAATGTGTCTCAAGGGCAGAGAAGATGTTCCATGCATCTTTGTCACTCCAGCATCCAGCAGCAGCCCAGGCCTAGAGATGTCAAAGTAGGGAGAGAAGGAGTGGGGAAGAGACAGACAGACAGAGACAGAGAGGGAGACAGAGACAGAAACGGAGAGACAGAGAGAGGGAACGAGAAAAAAGAGAAGAAAAAGACAGTACCTAAGTAGCAACCTATCTTTCTCAGTGGTATTTAAGCAATTCTTACATTTAAATAATTAAAACCCAAGAACTTTGCCAAATCCTGGAAATGATGTCAGTTGTGGTGTTCCACCCTCCAATGTCCACTATGGGAGCACGTGCCAATGACATCTTCCTCTGGAAGCTAGGAGCTTGGATGGAACTACCGCGAGAGAGAAACCACCTTTCAGTTTTGCTGATGCAGTGGGAGCCAAGCCTGGAAGCTTCTGGTTGCCATCTTCGCCAGCACATGGAGAGGGCCTGCCCAAGAATGAAACCAACTTACAGGACAGCAAGGCTGGGAAAAGGGAAAAGCTCCCTGACATGGTCTGGCCCCCTGCACTCATCCATGCCTTCATCCACGGTTACACCTCGGTTACTAGTTACAGTCTTTCTGCTGTTAAGTCAGTCTGAGTAGGGACTCTATGACTTACAGTTAGAAGAGTGATCACACATATAGAGTACCTTGAAAGAATAGCAGGATTGCCTGCGTGGTCATTTTCCCAAGAAATTAGATCTCCAAAACTGTTTCAGCGACCCATGGACCCTCCTATCACTGTATCCTATGCTGAGCAACATGGTGGCTCCATGGAGGGTGGGTTGGGTGCTTCTCCCTAGCTGTGTTGCCCCATCAGAACCATTTCTGGGATTCTTAATTTTGGAGAGCCACTGCTTCACTTAAATGGACATGAAGAAATCTATCTGCATAGCTGTATAACTTTTTGAAAAGAACAGTCATGCTGTAAATATTCTATTAAAATATGTGTGTATAAAGGCTTACATACCAGGACACTCATCACCACATTATAATAATGAAAAGGTATCAACAACCTAAGTAGCCAACAGAAAGTGATTAAATAAATGATACTCAGCATCCATTTGATAAATTTCTACATAGCCATCAAATCATATTTTAAGGATCACTGAATAACATGGGGAATATTTTTGATACATTACACAAAAGAGCAAGCTACTATCCGTATAAAGCGACATTATGATTTCCTAATTTGATTAAGTAGAGCAGAAAAAAAAAAGACTGAAAATATAGCACTAAAATGTTATTAGCAGATATTGCTGATTGGTGTAATTACAATTTATCCATTTCCTTATATTTTCCTAATTTTCTATAATGTGTCTATTAACTACCTTTATAATCAGAAATTTACTAGTACAAAGTTACATACTGGCATAGGAAGGGATTTTTTTTTTTTTAAACTTCAAGCCCGTTTACCAAAGAGGAGTTTTTGTCTCTAACCCTAACTGAGTGATTGTTGCTAAGTGACCCACTGTTGGAGACAAATTAATCAGGAGAAAGAGATACACCAGGTACCTTAAGACAGGGATGTCTGGAGCTACCTGTCAGCAAGCTGTCACAGAATCTAAAGATTAGAAGGAAACAGGGATTTCTACTCAGACAACCACCAGCATGCTGCTTTATAACTTCTAACATTTCTTTTTATATTGTCTGAGGATAGGAGAGGATAACACGGAGAGGAAGAGGAAGGTTAAGAACTTGAAGCCAATCAGGAGTGCTATGCAACAGACTGCTTCTCTCATCAGCAAAGAGCCAAGGCCAAACCTGGGCATTTCAAACCCACAGCCATGGCACGGGAGCCATCAAAGGGCAGGCTAGAAGTCACTTCTGAGCACTTTTGATTATAAACTTTCCTCAGGCTCAAAAGCTCTCTGGCATCGGGCTCACGTGGGAAGGGCTTCTGCACGTAGGTTTGAAGATTCAGGGAAAGTTCTACTCATGACTGGGGGCGCAAAGACAGGTTAGATTAAAAAGTGGTTGAGACCAATGAAATTGTATTGGGTTTGGTACTGAACTGGACCTAAGGTGTCTGAAGAGCTTTCAGTATCACTCTAAAAGTTGTATCAGTGGTTCTCAATTCTGTCTGTGCATCTGAATCACCCTCGGCGTTTTGTAAAAGCACAGATGTTTAGTTCCCATCTTAGACTTAAAAGACTTGGAATTTCCTGAGTTGTCTCGTAGGCACCTGACTTCAGAAGCTCTGTTTCTGCATAACTTTCATCCTTCTTGTCTGCTTGCAGATTTCACTGTTACATTTATACTTCTCGCTCCTGCGTGGTGGATTTCACCCTTTCCACTGGATGGTTCCCACGGGCGCACCAGCATGCCCTAATGTCACCTGTCTTTTTCCAAGAGCTCCTCTTGTATGATGTCTCTCTTCAGCTATGACTCTCCCCCATGTTGGCTGCACTTCACAGGAAAACGTAGAAGAGCTGTCTGTCTCCATGATGTCTCCATGTCCTTACCTTCCAATCCACTCAATCAGAAACTGTTGTCATCAAGCTTTTAGCTAACCCATCCCTCACCATAGCTAGCGAGGATTTCCGTTTCCTCTTGCTATTATCTCCTCAGCATTCAATAAGGCTGCCCTTGGAACACTTTCTTCTTTAGGCTTCCATGACCCCTCATCTTTCTGATTTTCCTCCTATCACACTAGCTGCTGTTTCCCAGTCTCACTTGCGAGCTCCTCTTTCTCTGCTGGACCTCCAAGAAAGGGGTGCCCCAGGGCTCTGTCTTCTGCCTCCTTAAGGTCCACCTTTACACGTATTTTTTTTTTTTTTTTTTTGCGGTACGCGGGCCTCTCACTGTTGTGGCCTCTCCCGTTGCGGAGCACAGGCTCCGGACGCGCAGGCTCAGTGGCCATGGCTCACCGGCCCAGCCGCTCCGCAGCGTGTGGGATCCTCCCGGACCAGGGCACGAACCCGCGTCCCCTGCATCAGCAGGCGGACTCTCAACCACTGCGCCACCAGGGAAGCCCTACACATACTTCTGATACGACCTTATTAAATCCTACAACATAGAATGTCATCTACATGCTGATGACTCTCAAAGCCATATCTCTAGCCCTGACCTTGGCTTTGGATATCCAACTGCCTATCGAACATGATCACTTGAATGTTTAATGAGCATCTCAACTCAACATGGACACAACAGACTGGTGATTCTACATTCCTTCCCCCACGTCACCTCTCCTCCTAGCGTTGCCTCTCTCAGAAATTTGGAACAACCCTATATTCAGCTGCTAAGGTCAAAAACCTAAAAGTCACCCTTATTTCTCATTTTCTCTTATAGTCCACATCCAATCCTTCAGTAATTCCAGTAGGTTTTACTTCTAAAATATGTTCTTCCTTGACCATTTCTTGCCAGCATAGCATAGTGAAACCATACAACTGGAAGTCAGATTCTGACTCTCACACTTAACATGACCTTGGCCAAGTTACCCAACTGGTCTGGGGCTCAGTCTCCTAATCTGTAAAATGGGGATGATAATAATCCTATCTGCCTAACTCCACAGGGTTGTTATGAAGATTAAAATAGTGTGTGTATGTTTGTACATGTGTATATATGTGTTTATGTGTGAATGTCATCATTGTTATTCCCCACTAGTTCAATGATATTATTATATAGTTTTATTATTTTTATGCCCTGGTAGTCCTATGTACCTACCCTAGATAGGTCTAATGGCATGTTTTGTCAGGAATCTGAAACAACCTCCTACCTGGTTTTCCTGTATCTACCTCTGTCCCACTATTAGCCCTCAAACTAGCAAGAATTGTCTTTCTAAAGCACAAGTCAGATCACGCTACTTCCCTAGTTAAAAATCTTTACTGGCTTCCCTTTACATGTATCATTATGTTCAAAGTCTTTACTGTGACTGTGACCTAGAAGGCTTTACAGGGTCTAGCCTCTGTCTACCTCTCTGAACTCAATTTCCTTCCAGTTTTCAAATCTTATACCTTATTTCCCCAGGACAAAGTTCTTACTTCTGTTTCTCTAAATGGCCAAGCTTCCTACCATCTCTGGGCTTTCACACTTGCAGTTTCTTCTTATTCTTCTTCCAGATCCACACACAGCTATCTCCTTTTTTTTTCCTTTCCTTTTTTTTTTTTTAAATGCTTGAGTATTTATTTTCTAAAATTAGTAAAACTGCCTCTTTTTAAAGTAGGAGTTGGGTATGGGGAATTGCCTATGAAATGACAGAAAACATTATTACAAATGGCATACCAGCCTTAAAGACTTGAGGTTTTCTTTTTGAGGCATTAGATAAACTTGAATAAACATACACAGTAAAGGAATGAGCTGGACTGTGTGGGATAATTCTTAAGAAATTAGGGGTCAGCACTCCTTTTTTAAAAAAATAAATTTATTTATTTATTTTTGGCTGTGTTGGGTTTTCGTTGCTGCGTGCAGCTTTCTCTAGCTGCAGCGAGCGGGGGCTGCTCTTCATTGCCGTGCGCAGGCTTCTCATTGCGGTGGCTTCTCTTGTTGTGGAGCACCGGCTCTAGCCATGCGGGCTTCAGTAGTTGTGGCATGCAGGTTCAGTAGTTGTGGCTCACGGGCTCTGGAGCGCAGGCTCTGTAGTTGTGGCACAAGGGCTTAGTTGCTCCGTGGCATGTGGGATCTTCCTGGACCAGGGCTTGAACCCGTGTCCCCTGCATTGGCAGGCGGATTCTTAACCACTGCGCTACCAGAGAAGTTCCATGTCTCCTTTTTATTATTTATATCACCTCCACATGGCCCGATTTGAGAACCCACGGTAGGTAAGTACCTCTCCTGTTTCCATCCCCAGGCTCTCTACTACTGTATCACCTCAGTTTTTCTTATTCAGAGGGTCTTATTTGTCTATCCATTTCTTTTTTGCTTATTTATTATTTTATTTAAGTATGTACATCTGTCTCATTCTCTGGGGTTGAGGACCATAAAAACTGATCCAATCCCAGTGTCTAGAACAGCATTTGGTCCACAGAAGGCATTCAATAGATATCTATTGACTACAAACTCAACATATAATTGTGATGTGCAGCCAGATTTGAGAAATACTATTTTAAACTACTTCATTTTATTTATTTATTTATTTGCTTTTTGGCTGTGTTGGGTCTTCGTTTCTGTGCGAGGGCTTTCTCTAGTGGTGGCAAGCGGGGGCCACTCTTCATCGAAGTGCATGGGCCTCTCACTATCGCAGCCTCTCTTGTTGCAGAGCACAGGCTCCAGACGTGCAGGCTCAGTAGTTGTGGCTCATGGGCCTAGTTGCTCCACGGCATGTGGGATCTTCCCAGACCGGGGCTCGAACCCGTGTCCCCTGCATTGGCAGGCAGATTCTCAACCACTGCGCCACCAGGGAAGCCCTAAACTACTTCATTTTAAACAGGAGTTACCAATGAACAAGAATGCTTATCATTAGCAGTTTAATTGTCCTATTTTCATAGAAAGTATAACTGAGTCGAGAAAGCTGTTTTTCACTTTAACACATTTAAGTGCCATATTTTTTTCTGCATAAATTAAATCTTTCCTATAAGAAGCCAAGTTCTTCTGACCTTGAGTCTGTAGCTAAGGTTTTAGAAAGTACCTGGAGGCTCAGAACGCCCAGGTGGTCTCAGGCCAGTACTCCTCCTGGCTAGAGTCTGGGAGTCAGAGATGTGATGGGAGTTGTGAGTGAGCAAAGGGATGTCCAGCTTGATTTCTAGCCAGGTGTGAAGTTGGTTAATGCAGCGGTCCCCAACCTTTTTGGCACCGGGGACCAGTTTCATGGAAGACAATTTTTCCACGGATGGGGGCTGGGCCGGGGTGGGGAATGGTTCAGGTGGTCATGTGAGTGATGCAGAGCGGCAGATGAAGCCGCCTGCCGCTCACCTCCTGCTGTGCGGCCCAGTTCCTAACAGGCCACGGACTGATGCCTGTCCTCGGCCTGGGGGTTGGGGACCCCTGGCTTAATGCATGGAGAGAAAGGGCTGGTTGGTGTGTGGGGAGGGGGTCTAGGGACAAGCGATCATGTATTTCAAGGAGCATGCCAAGAGCAAACCTGGGGCCTGAGGCCAAAGCCCACGAGTAGAGAACAGGGAAGGCACAAAGTCAAATCAATGGACTGTGGAGGTCAAGTCTGGGAAGATCCTTTGAGTCAATGGTCTGGGATGGGGTGGGAAAAAAGGAGTGGTCTGTGACACAGGGGCCTGTGACATGTCGGCACTGTGCTGTTGAAAATGGTGAGCTCTGTTTTGAGAAAGCAGTCTCTGAGACAGCAGCCAGGGAAGTCTAAACTTGTCTAAAAAACAGAATACAACACACCTAGCACTTAAGAGTTACAGAAAACAAGCAGCATCCAGATCGCCCATGTGGTCCTGACGGCACAGACATAAAATATACCAAAGGGTTTCTCCACCAGACATCAGGACCCCAGACAAACATTATAATTTACACCCAGGGGAAGCAGTTGCTGGACGGTGAGGGTAAGTGTCCTACTCTTCATGCATGACTTGCAATTGCTAAAACCAAGGCACGGAGAAAACAACTGCCAAGAGGAGAAAGAAAATGTGCGAAATGCATGTGTATATGAAATTATTATTTTGAACTGCTGGCTCAGGAGGTTTTTTTTTTTTTTTTTTTGGAAGGTAAATGTCTTATTTAGCACAATACCTTGATGAGCCAGGGAATGGCGTGGAAGGAGACCATGAATGGGGTGTAGGGACCGATAAAGCTCTATGTAGCAAAATGATAAGGAGCAAGGCTGTGGAGAGGGAGTGAGCAGAAAAGCACTAGCTAAGCTCTATGGCAGGAGGCTGGGAACTGAGGAGAAGGGGCTAATAAGGAATGCCCAGCAGCTGAAGGACTTGCAGGCAGAGGCTTCTAAAGGCCAAGCGTAAAGCCCTTAGCCTTGGGGATATGATGCACGACCACATATCCTTTGTGGGGTTGGATTTTGGGAAGAGTGGGTAAAGTGGATTCTGTTTCACATGAGATTGTTTCTGAAAGGAGAAGAAAGGGGGATTGAAAGTTGAGTGGGGTAGGAACTCAGCCCCAGGAATGACCACAGGAGGGAACGACACTGGGGTGGGACTGGTGGTGGGGATGGGAGCCCTAGACTTTCCTCAGGTTGGGGGATCTGATGCTTGGACAACATATACTTAATTCTCAAAGTCAGGGGCCGCTCAGCTATAATCTAAGCTGTTTTTTTTAAAATTTATTTTATTGGAGATTCAAGATGGTGGAGGAGTAAGTGGACGTGGAGTTCAGATCTCTCCATGGATGCATCAGGAATACATCGACAGACGCAACAATTCTCACAGAACACCAGCTGAAAACTAGCAGAAGACCTTGGACAACAGAAAGGACTATAAGGATCCCTGCATAACTGGGTAGGACAGACAAAAGAAGGGAGGAGGAGGAGGAGAGGAAGCAGGACAGGACCCGCACACTGGTGCGGGGGAGCTGAAGCAGAGGAAAGATTCCTGAATTCGGGGAAACCCCCTCTCTGACTGGGAAATTGACTGAGACAGAGGGGAAGCATTTGAGGCTGTCAGAAGAGGGTGAAGCAGCCAATCTGTGGCGGACAGGACAGAGGGGGAAATACACAGATGGTCCGTACCGTGGCCCTACATGCCTGGACGGGGACGTGCGTTCACAGGTGTGCAAGGGGGCGGGGAGCTGGTGTATGGGGATTGGAGAACAGGCCCAGAGCGAGAACCGCTGTTGGCTGTGGGGAGACGGACCAAGGAGACAGGAGGGAGGAAATCCACAGCAGGAAATGCTACAGAGGAAGACTGGACTGCCATGGAAGCAGGGCGCTACTGCTGAGTCACACGCAGGGGGAGGAGCCTCTATTGTAATCTCTCTCTCCACGTGCCGGTGCCTGATGATGACAATAAAAGAACCCCGCTTAGGGCTGGCTCTCGTGTGCCAGCTGCCGAGCAATAAAAAAAGCTCCCTCAGAGGTGGCCCTAATGTGCTGGCTACAGGGCAATTAAAAAAAAAAAGCCCTTTCAGGGTTGGCTCTCACCCACCTGCTGCCAGGCATCAGAAAAACCCCAGCCAGGGCTGGCCCTCATGTGCCTTATGCCGAACACCAGAAAAGTCCATCACTAGGGACATATCTCTTGCACCCGTGGCTGCTGGCTTCCCTATGCATTTGGCGCTGCCAGGGCTCCCGCGATCCAAGCAGTCAGACCACCTCTGCGCCCAGTCCTCATAGGGGCAGACCCAAGAGCTCCAAGGCAGCCTCAGGACCATACTCCTGTGGGGGGACCACATGCAGAGGTGGGGATAAAACCAAAGCTGAACCTCAGGGATGGGGTGACTAAGAAAGAAGATCGAAAATCTTTCCATCAGCTGTACAAGCTGCAGATTAAACCTCCATGATCAGCTAGGTAGACCCTGTGTCTACGGAATATCTGAGTACACAATGAGTGTTCCCACAAATGAAAACAGTCTAGCTCTGGCAGCTGTGGACTTTGGGGGCAGCACATGCAGGAACTGGGCCAGATCAGACTCTGAGGGGTCACCACAGGGCCCACAGCAGGTCCAGAGACCAGCCCAGAAGCAGAGGAGGGCATCCTGGGGAGGTGGAGGAGGGCTGTGGCTCACTGCGTGTGCAAGGACACTTACAGTGTAGACCCCAGGGAAACAAAATTATTACTATTAATTTTATTATGTTTTAATTCATTCTGTTGTTGGTTCTATTTTTTTTTTTTTGTTTGTTTATTTCTTTTTCTTTCTTTGTCGTTCTAGTTTTTTTGTTTTTTTTTTTTTAGTCTTTTGGGATCTCTGTGTTCTATACATATTTTTATTTTTTATTTTTTTTTATACATTTCTATTTTTACTTTGCTTTTCTGTTGCTCTGTGTTCTTTTCCCTTAGTTTTTTCTTCCTATTTTTTTACATATAAATATATATATCTATGTGTGTGTATATATATATTTGTTTCCCTTTCTACTTTGCCTTCTGCTGTCCTGTGTTTTTTCCCTTTTTATGTTATTTTATTATTATTATTTTGAAAATCATTTTTATTGGTTGTTCTGCTTCCTTGCTTTATTCTTCAGCTGGCACACTGCTTTTCTTTTGTTCTTAGGTTGTGTGTTTTTGTTAGTTTTAATCCTAATTGTTTGATTTCATTTTTGAGTTCTTCTATTTGTCTAGTTGTTCTTTTACTTTATCTTTTATTTGGCTCTGTTTTTGTTTCTTTTATGTGTGTGTGTTTCCTTGTTTCTGGTTTTGTTTGTTTGATTTTGTTTTTACCATTTCTTCAGGGTTTTCTCTTTTTATTTTCTTTAATATACTTTCCTTTTTTATTTTTATTTTTTGTAGTTCTGTTTCTACGTTGCTTTTCCATTGTTCTGTGTTCTTTTCCCTTTCTCTCTTTTTTTTTATAACATGTCTGGCAGTTTGTTTTGTTTCTTTGCTTCATTCTCCAGTTGGCACTCTGCTTTGGTTTTGTTTTTTGGTTTGGGGTTTTTGTCAGCTTTCTTCTTAATTGTTTGATTTTGTTCTTGGGTTCCTTTGTTTCTCTGGTTGTTCTCTTGCTTTTTGTTTTATTTGGTTCTGTTTTTGCTTCTTTTGTGTGAGTGTGTGTTTCCTTGTTTCTGTTTGTTTGATTTTACTTTTTACCGTTTGTCAGGGGTTTTGTTAGTCTTTTTTTTTTTTAATCCCCTTTATTGCCGGGACAAGTGACTTGCAGGGTCTTCGTCCCTTGACCACAAGTCGGGCCTGAGGCTCTGGAGTGGGCGAACCAAGTCCAGGATGCTGGACCACTAGAGAATCCCCGGCCCCAGAGAAGATTAATCGCCGAGAGCTCTCATGGAGGCCTCTATCTGAATCCAAGACCTGGCTCCACCCACCTGCCAGCAGCTCCCAGTGCCAGATGCCTCACACCAAACAACAAACAAGACAGGAACACAAACCCACCCATCACCACACAGACTTCCTAATATCATACTAAGCTCACAGACACCCCAAAACACACCACCTGACATGGCCCTGCTCATCAGAGGGAAAACACTCAGCTCCACTGACGAGAACGCAGGCACTGGTCCCTTCCATCAGGAAGCCTACACAAGACCCTGGACCAACCCCACCACTAGGGGCAGAGAACAGAAGCAAAAGGAACTAAAACCCTGCACCCTAGGGAAAGGAGACCTCAAATAGTGTAAATTAGACAAAATGAGAGGACAGAGAAATATCCTACATGCAAAAGAGCAAGATAAAAACCCATAAGACAGAATAAATGAAGAAGAAATAGGCAAACTACCCAAAAAAGAATTCAGAGTAATGATAGTAAGGATGATCCAAAGTCTTGGAAATGGAATGGAGAAAAGACAAGAAACGTTTAACAAGAAACTAGAAGAATGGAAGAGCAAACAAACAGTAATGAACAACACGATAACTGAAATTAAAAATACTCTAAAAGGAATCAGTAGCAGAATAACTGAGGCAGAAGAATGGATAAGTGAGCTGGAAGATCGAATGGCGGAGATAACTGTTGCAGAGCAGAATAAAGAATCAAAAGAATGGAGGACAGTCTCAGAGACCTCTGGGACAGCATTAAGCGCACCAACATTCAAATTATAGGCGTCCCAGAAGAAGAAGTAAAAAAGAAAGGGTCTGAGAAAATATATGAAGGGATTATAGTTGAAAACTTCTCCAACATGGGAAAAGAAATAGTCAATCAAGTCCAGGAAGTGCAGAGAGTCCCATACAGGATAAATCCAAGGAGAAACACTCTGAGACACATATTAATCAAGCTAACAGAGAGTAAACACAAAGAAAAAATATTAAAAGCAGCAAGGGAAAAGCAACAAATACCATAAAAGGGAATCCCCATAAGGTTAACAGCTGATCTTTCAGCAGAAATTCTACAGGTCAGAAGGGAGTGCAAAATATATTTAAAGTAATGAAAGGGAAAATCCTACAACCAAGATTACTCTGCCCAGCAAAGGTCTCATTCAGATTCGATGGAGAAATTAAAACCTTTACAGACAAACAAAAGCTAAGAGAATTCAGCACCACCAAACCAGCTTTACAACAAATGCTAAAGGGACTTCTCTAGGCAGGAAACACAAGAGAAGGAAAGGACTTAGAAAAACAAATGCAAAACAATTAAGAGAATGGTAATAGGAACATACATGTCAATAATTACCTTAAATGTAAATGCATGAAGTGCCCCAAGCAAAGTACACAGATTGGCTGAATGGATACAAAACCAAGACCCGTATATATACTGCCTAAAAGAGACCCACTTCAGACCTAGGGACACATACAGACTGAAAGTGAGGGGATGGAAAAAGATATTCCATGCAAATGGAAATCAAAAGAAAGCTGAAGTAGCAATACTCAGACAAAACAGACTTTAAAATAAAGACTATTACAAGAGACAAGGATATATAATGATCAAGGGATCAATCCAAGAAGAAGATATAACAATAGTAAATATCTATGCACCCAACAAAGGAGCACCTCAATACATAAGGAAAATGCTAACAGCCATAAAAGGGGAAATCGACAGTAACACAATACTAGTAGGGGACTTTAACACCACACTTTCACCAATGGACAGATCAACCAAACAGAAAATAAATAAGGAAACACAAGCTTTAATGACACATTAGACTAGATGGACTTAATTGATATTTATGGGACATTCCATCCAAAAACAACAGAAACACTCTTTTCAACTGCACACGGAACATTCTCCAGGATAGATCACATCTTGGGTCACAAATCAAGCCTCGGTAAATTTAAGAAAACTGAAATCGTATCAAGTATCTTTTCCAACCACAACAGTGTGAGACTAGATATCAATTACAGGAAAGAAAATTGTAAAAAATACAAACACAAAATCAAAGAGAAAATCAAAAAATACCTAGAAACAAGTGACAATGAAAATACAACGACCCAAAACCTATAACCTATGGTATGTAGCAAAAGCAGTTCTAAGAGGGAAGTTTATAGCAATACAATCCTACCTTAAGAAATAAGAAACATCTCAAATAAACAACCTAACCTTACACCTAATGCAATTAGAAAAAGAAGGACAAAAAGAAAAAAGCTCAAGTTAGCAGAAGGAAAGAAATCATAAAGATGAGATGAGAAATTAATGAAAAAGAAGTGAAGGAAAAAATAGCAAAGATCAATAAAACTAAAAGCTGGTTTTTTGAGAAGATAAACAAAATTGACAAAACATTAGCCAGACTCATCAGGGAAAAAAAGGGAGAAGACTCAAATCAATAGAATTAGAAATGAAAAAGGAGAAGTAACAACTGACACTGCAGAAATACAAAGGATCATGAGAGATTACTACAAGCAACTCTATGCCAATGAATTGGAAAACCTGGAAGAACTGGACAAATTCTTAGAAAAGTACAACTTTCCAAGACTGAACCAGGAAGAAATGGAAACAAGAAGAGATGAATCACAAGCACTGAAATTGAAACTGCGATTAAAAATCATACAACAAACAAAAGCCCAGGGCCTGATGGCTTCACAGGCGAATTCTATCAAACATTTAGAGAAGAGCTAACACCTATCCTTCTCAAACTCTTCCAAAATATAGCAGAGGGAGGAACACTCCCAAACTCATTCTACAAGGTCACCATCACCCTGACATGAAAACCAGACAAAGATGTCACAAAAAAAAGAAAACAACAGACCAATATCACTGATGAACATAGATGCAAAAATCCTCAACAAAATACTAGCAAAAGAATCCAACAGTACATTAAAAGGAACATACAACATGATCAAGTGGGGTTTATCCCAGGAATGCAAGGATTCTTCAATATATGCAAATCAGTCAGTGTGATACACCATATTAACAAATTGAAGGAGAAAAACCATATGATCATCTCAATAGATGCAGAAAAAGCTTTAACCAAACTTCAACACCCATTTATGATAAAAACTCTCCAGAAAGTAAGCATAGAGGGAACTTTACTAAACATAATAAAAGCATATATGACAAACCCACAGCCAACATTATTCTCATTGGTGAAAAACTGAAAGCACTTCCTCTAAGATCAGGAACAAGACAAGGGTGCCCAGTCTCACCACTATTATTCAACATAGTTTTAGAAGTTTTAGCCACAGCAATCTGAGAAGAAAAAGAAATTAAAGGAATCCAAATTGGAAAAGAAGAAGTAAAACTGTCACTGTTTGAAGATGACATGATACTATACATAGAAAATCCTAAAGATGCCACCAGAAAACTATTAGACCTAATCAATGAATTTGGTAAAGTAGCAAGGTACAAAATTAATGCATAGAAATCTCTTGCAATCCTATACACTAACCATGAAAAATCAGAAAGAGAAATCAAGGAAACACTCCCATTTACCACTGCAACAAAATGAGTAAAATACCTAGGAATAAACCTACATAAGGAGGCAAAAGACCTGTATGCAGAAAACTATAAGACAGTGATGAAAGAAATCAAAGATGATATAAACAGATGGAAAGATATACCATGTTCTTGGATTGGAAGAATCAACATTGTGAAAATGAATACTACCCAAAGCAATCTACAGATTCAATGCAATCCCTATCAAATTAGCAATGGCATTTTTCACAGAAATAAAACAAAAAATTTCCCTATTTGTATGGAAACACAAAAGAGCCCGAATAGCTAAAGCAATCTTGAGAAAGAAAAACAGAGCTGGAGGAATCAGGCTCCCTGACTTCAGACTATACTACAAAGCAACAGTAATCAAGAAAGTATAGTACTGGCACAAAAACAGAAACACAGATGAATGAAACAGGATAGAAAGCCCAGAGATAAACCCATGTACATATGGTCACCTTATCTTTGACAAAGGAGGCAAGAATATACAATGAAGAAAAGACAGCCTCTTCAATAAGTGGAGTTGGGAAAACTGGACAGCTACATGTAAAAGAATGAAATTAGAACACTTCCTAACACCATACACAAAAATAAACTCAAAGTGGATTAAAGACCTAAATGTAAGGCCAGACACTATCAAACTCTTAGAGGAAAACCTAGGCAGAACACTCTATGACATACATCACAGCAAGATCCTTTTTGACCCACCTCCTAGAGAAATGAAAATAAAAACAAAAATAAACAAATGGGACCTAATGAAACTTAAAAGCTTTTGCACAGCAAAGGAAACCATAAACAAGATGAAAAGACGACCCTTAGCATGGGAGAATATATTTGCAAATGAAGCAACGGACAAAGCATTAATCTCCAAAATATACAAGCAGCTAATGTAGCTCAATATCAAAAAAACAAACAACCCAATCCAAAAATGGGCAGAAGACCTAAATAGACATTTCTCCAAAGAAGATATATAGATTGCCAGCAAACACATGAAAGAATGCTCAACATCACTAATCATTAGAGAAATGCAAATCAAAACTACAATGAGGTATCCCCTCACACTGGTCAGAATGGCCATCATCAAAAAATCTACAAACAATAAATGCCGGAGAGGGTGTGGAGAAAAGGGAACCCTCCTGCACTGTTGGTTGTAATGTAAATTGATACAGCCACTACGGAGAACAGTATGGAGGTTCCTTAAAAAACTAAAAATAGAACAATCCCACTACTGGGCATATACCTTGAGAAAACCATAATTCAAAAAGATGTATATACCACAATGTTCATTGAAGCACTACTTACAATTTCTAGGACATGGAAACAACCTAAATGTCCATCGACAGATGAATGGATAAAGAAGATGGTGCATATACATACAATGGAATATTACTCAGCCATAAAAGGAATGAAATTGAATTATTTGTAATGAGGTGGATGGACCTAGAGTCTGTCATTCAGAGTGATGTAAGTCAGAAAGAGAAAAACAAATACCGTATGCTAACACACATATATGGAATCTAAAAAACGGTACTGATGAACCTAGTGGCAGGGCAGGAATAAAAATGCAGACATAAAGAACAGACTTGAGCACACAGTGGAGGAAGGGTAAGCTGGGACGAAGTGAGAGAGTGGCATGGACATATATACATTACCAAATGTAAAATAGATAGCTAGTGGGAAGAAGCCGCATAGCACAGGGAGATGAGCTAGGTGCTTTGTGACCACCTAGAGGGGTGGGATAGGGAGGGTGGGAGGGAGACGCAAGAGGGAGGGGATATGGGGATATATGTATACTTATAGCTGATTCACTTTGTTGTACAACAGAAACTAACACAACATTGTAAAGCAATTATACTCCAATAAAGATATTAAAAAAATAAAATTTATTTTATTCATGTACAGTTGATTTACAGTGTTGTGTTAATTTCTGTATGGCAAAGTGATTCAGTTACACATATATATAAACACACATTCTTTTTCATATTCTTTTCCATTATGGTTTATCACAGGATACTCAATACAGTTCCCTGTGCTATACAGTAGGACCTTGTTGTTTATCCATTCTATATATAATAGTTTACAACTGCTAATCTCAAACTCCCAATCCATTCCTCCCTAGGCTGGTTTTGAATAACATAGTGATATTCACCAAGAACATAACATTAAAAGTAAATTTGTGTTGCTTCTTTTCTGCACCTTCTTGGGATCTGTTTGTGGAGCAGGAATTCAGGAAATCTGTTTTCCATCACCCTGACAACCATCCCTCTCTGCTCTTACCACACCAGGGGCCAAGGGATTAAGGTACACAAATATGGTTGTTTCAAAAATACACTGATGGAAAATAGTTTTGTTTTTCTAAAATCTTGCTGTATGACATCAAAATTCACCCAAATAATTTTGAAGCATTATGGTTAATTCACCTGCAATCTTGCAAAAGAGCATATTGTTCAAGTGTATAAATCTATATAGGGGGTCTGTGACCAGCTGTGATTACAATCTGTCAAAAGCATCCCTCTATCTTCTCACAGTAATTGCTAACTTACGCAAAGGATTCTATACAGAGAACACAAATAGTAAATTTTAAAAAATCAAATAAAGTAAAATGAAATTCATTTGAAAATCAGATGATGTATGAGTGTGTGTGTATGTGGGGTATGTCTACATGTGATATGATTTCTTTTTATTACCTGTTTAAGTAGACAATAGTGAGATTTGGGAGGAAAGAGAGAGTTCATTTACTGTTGAGCAAAGAATTTTACAGAACAAGATATGACACTGTGACTAGAGGACATTAATTTAGAAAATAAAATACGTTTGTAAATTAAAATTGCGGGGCTTCATGGCATTTAGAGATATCATCTATTGCATCCAAATGATGCTGGAGGCAAGAGTTGCTGCCTGAAGTGTAAAGATCTCTGTGAAAGGAAAAAAAAATGGTGTTTCTCATTTACTCAGTGAGGGTTTAAGAAACATTTGCTGCCAAAGGTATTTTTAAACTACTTTTAGCTTGATTAAATAAAATGTCCTTCACAAAGTTGTCTCAGTGACAATTAGATGAACTAAAAGCAATGTGCACCGCAATCATCAACAAAACTAACAATTTAAGTATACAGTTCTAGGGAAATAAATTGTAATAGCAACTCCTTCCTACTATTAAATCCAGTTAATTCAACCTCAAGACAAAGCCATGAATTCTCAAAACTCTCAGACAACCACCTCGGTTTCCCTTGAGAAGGCTTTCCCACTTTTCATGGTGATTATATTAAAAACAATAAAAGTATGAGAACCTTTGGGGAAACGGGTGATTACTAGCCCTTTGCTGAAAAGGAACCATCAGCGGTTCCCTAAATTGACCTCTCTTCTGCCCCATATGTGACATAACGCACTTAAGTCACTCCTGTGTAGAGCAGCCGAAGTTTTTCATTCATAGTTCTTATATTAATCATTGCATTCAGATAAATGGGGGAAAAATCATGTAAGGAAAGGCAGGAGCCTTGGAGTAGGAGGAGAGAAAAGACCATATGCCAGGCACTGCTGTACAAATATTAACTCACTTAACCCTCGATACTTCTCTGTAAGGAAAGTTACTATTATCATCCCCAGTTTTGCATTTGAGGAAACAGACACACAGAGAGCCTAATTAATTTGCCTAAGGTTTCAAAACTAGAAAATAATAGAACTGAGATTCAAACCCAACTCCAAAGTGCATAACCTTATTTATTTTGCTTCACTATTGCTGAGGAAATTAAGTAAAAATGGCATGCACCTACAGACAAGGTGGTAGGTTAGGGCTAGGGTCAGGATTGCAGAAACCAACTGTAGAAAACAAGATCTCTCGAGGTCTTATTTCTTCACATTACTGCAGGAAGTTTCAGGATTCTGTAGACACTATGGAAGAACTATATTTTTAGATACTGGTTGACAGTCCCTTGTGCCTAGTTTAAGAAAAGGTGGGCTTACCACAGTCCTTGCTTAAAAATGATTACGTCCCAGTTCTATATGCAAACAGAACATTTATTGAAAGTAGGGAGGCCAACTCATGGAAAAAGGCATCTTTGCTAGATCTTTCAGCATGTGAACTAATAAATGAAATGATCTCTGAGGACTGCTATAAATATTCAGGAATTAACATTCTAAGTGATGTCAAATGCCACTAAGTAATAGACCAGAGTTTTCAAACTGTTTTGGAGGACTACAGTAGTTGAAAACCCTCCTTAAAGCCCCTTAGCTCAGCTTCACCTCTATTTTTATATGTCTTACATGGTGCACTTCTGCACAAGCTTTTTTGTTTTTTTGAAGAAATAGCTCTACTGCTTAAAATTATTTTTCTTACAATCGCCCTTACATAGTATTCAATATTTTGTTTATTCATTCACTTATTTGATCATTAGGCACTGGGAAACAAAGCAAAATATCACATAGCCCTTCCCTCAAGGAACTTGCAATTTTAGGGAAACTGATCCAGTTCGAGGGTCAAACTGAAAGTAAAATGAATTATTGATCTATGCACTTTTTTAAGGCAGTACAATCATAGTCACTAGGTCAAGACTCTTTCAGGGTCACAAATTTTAACTCTGTGCTCATCATTGACAAAGGCATCCCAATGGGAGCTACTAGATCCTATTAGTCTGGGAGAACTAAGAAAGGAAGATTTATAGTTACTCAAAAGTGGGGCCAATACAAGAAGCAGAACACGGTTATTTTTCTGTCAACGTGTAAAAATGGTTCCATTTCTTACCTCTAGAGCCTTCAGTCTTTCTAACAGCAATTTGGTCTTTTCTTTCCCCTCATCTGCACTGCTGCCTTCACTCCTTGAATCCTCATCTACCACCATGTGACCGTCTTCCAAAGCTTCCTTGTGTTTTCTCTCTTCCTCTGACAGTTTTTCCTGAAGCAAGAAAGAATTGTTGTTTTCAATCATCTCCACTGAAAAATAAGCAAGAGTTTAAGGTTGAGAAGTTTGGAACCTCCCTACTCTTTTTGCATTCTTTTCGGGGCTGAGGTAGAGAAGGTTTTGCTAAACAAATTCTGAGTGGGGCTTATATTAGTAAACACAGTAGATAATTTTAATGAATCTTGGTGGGACAAGTCATTGAGTCACCACCACTGAATGCACATGTCCTCTGCTCTGCTGGAGAAGTGACCGAGCCCATAAAAACGGTAGGTGGAGTCATGTGGTTAATCCATTTTTATATGCAGCATGAAATTCAGCTGTGCTCTAAACTGGGGAAAAATAAGTCAACCTTGATACCTTGACTTGTGAACAGCTTAGCTCCTCAAAATAAGATCATCAAAGTTACTGGACATGCAACCATTCAATTAATTTAAGGGAAAAGAAAATATCACAAAATATTGAAATGATAATGATTTCAGAATTCTAAGCTGAAACCATTTAGTTGCTTTGGCTCACCAATGACATGGCTCTTAAGGGCCCTACAGTCCCCTTTCTAACACTCCAGGATTTGTACTATAGCCTTGAGGCAGACATAAAATGTTATCTCGTCTTCCCTCCCTGCTTGCTGGAGGTTCCTCACTCAACCTTGTCTCTGGCAGCTCTTTGGAAGTTGAGAAGTATTCATTTGAGCCTCATGATTGGCTCTTGTTTTCAAGGGAAAAAGAAATGTCAAGAGCCTATCATATGAAAATAAAATTGCATCAATTTTTGTACATACATCAAGATACCGTGCCACAGAATCAGGTGACATCATTCCCTCACACTTTTTAATTCTAACCACAATGCTGCAGAAATCTTTGTATTAAAAACAGCTGGTTGGCAACTATGTCGGCTAAACTGGATTATCAATGGTGAGAGGCTTCTTTATATTTACCATTAAACTAAGATCATTTGTAAATACAGAAGCACAAAAAATATGATTCTTAACCTTTAAGCACTTAAAAAATCTACTGAGAAAAGAATAGCATAAGTGGGGAAAAAAGAAACAGGTTTTCAAACTGTGTTCACGAAAGTACTTTGGAAGTCCTGAAATTATTTAACTTATTTTTTGAAAATAAGATATGAAGTAAGTAAAAACGTCAACGTATATGTACACATATATAAGTATACATGTGTATGTATAGATATATAAAACACTGGAGACTACACAGAAACTTGACCAATGTTAATCTATACAGATAAACAGGTGTTAATCTATTTCCTACAGATTTCAAGATATAATTTCCATTTCTTTATATGAATGTGCAACTGACTAGGCAGGTGATAGCTCTTTATGAAATCAGGCGTGGGCAAGTCCACATACAACGTAAAGGTGTGTTCACTTCTGCAGCAGGTGTAAGTTCAGCTCAGATTCATGCTCAGCAAGTTTAATGTACAGATCCTCAGGCCGGGACAAAAATCCAGGTTATGACTGTATTTTTACAGCTTTGATCCTTTAAGATTTGTTCACTCAGCAGACTTTCATTTCCAAGATAAGAAACTTGAAATCTGTAGAGTTACCAACACAATTTTGAAATAAAGAGGTCCTTCTACTTCTCTTTCAAGATTTGGGATCACTGTAATTAAACATTAACTTGGGACTCTAAAGCAAGCTTTTAAAAAATATCACCTAGGGAGGGACCTTCAAGATGGCAGAGGAGTAACACATGGAGATCACCTTCCTCCCCACAGATACATCAGAAGTACATCTACACGTGGAACAGCTCCTACAGAACACCTACTGAATGCTGGCAGAAGACCCCAGACCCCCCAAAAGGCAAGAAACTCCCCACGTACCTGGGTAGGGCAAAAGAAAAAAGAATAAACAGAGACAAAAGGATAGGGACGGGACCTGCACCAGTGGGAGGGAGCCGTGGAGGAAAGGTGTCCACACACTAGGAGCCCCTTTGCAGGCAGAGACTGCGGGTGGCGGAGGGGGAAGCTTCGGAGCCACGGAGGACAGTGCAGCAACAGGGGTGCAGAGGGCAGAGCGGAGAGATTCCCGCACAGAGGATCGGTGCCGACCAGCACTCACCAGCCCGAGAGGCTTGTCTGCTCGGCCGCCGGGGCGGGCGGGGCTGGGAGCTGAGGCTCGGGCTTTGGAGGTCGGATCCCAGGGAGAGGACTGGGGCTGGCGGCGTGAACACAGCCTGAAGGGGTTAGTGTGCCACAGCTAGCCAGGAGGGAGTCTGGGGGAAAGTCAGGAGCTGCCGAAGAGGCAGGAGACCATTGTATCAGGGTGCGCGAGGAGAGGGGATTCCGAGCACCTCCTAAACGAGCTCCAGAGACGGGCGCGAGCCGCAGCTATCTGCGCGGACACCAGAGACGGGCATGACAAGCTAAGGCTGCTTCTGTAGCCACCAAGAAGCCTGTGTGCGAGCACAGGTCACTCTCCACACCTCCCCTCCCAGGAGCCTGTGCAGCCCGCCACTGCCAGGGTCCCGTGATCCAGGGACAACTTCCCCGGGAGAACACATAGTGCCTCAGGCTGGTGCAACATCACAGTGGCCCCTGCCACCGCAGGCTAAACCCCGCCTCCGTGCCCCTCCCTCCCCCGCGGCCTGAGGGAGCCAGAGCCCCGGACCCAGCTCCTCCTTTAACCCCGTCCTGTCTGGGCGAAGAACAGACGCCCTCCGGCGACCTACATGCAGAGCCGGGGCCAAATCCAAAGCTGAGCTCCGGGAGCTGTGTGAACAAAGAAGAGAAAGGGAAATCTCTCCCAGCAGCCTCAGGAGCAGCGGATTAAATCTCCACAATCAACTTGATGTACCTGCATCTGTGGAATACCTGAATAGACGACGAATCATCCCAAAACTGAGGTGGTGGACTTTAGGAGCAACTATAGACTTGGGGTTTGCTTTCTGCATCTAATTTATTTCTGGTTTTATGTTTATCTAGTCTAGTATTTAAAGCTTATTATCATTGGTAGATTTGGTTATTGATTTGGTTGCTCTCTTCCTTTTTTGAAAATATATGTATTTTTCCTTTTTCTCTTTTCCTGAGTGTGTATGTGTATGCTTCTTTCTGTGATTTCATCTGTATAGCTTTGCTTTTACAATTTGTCCTAGGGTTCTGCTTGTCCGTTTTTTTTTGTTTGTTTGTTTTTGTGTTTTGTATAGTTTTTAGTGCTTGTTATTGCTGGATTTGGTTTTAGGTCTGGCTGCTCTCTTCTTTCTTTTCCTTATTAACTTTATAAATTTTTAATAATATATTTTTACATTTTTAATTTTAATAACTATTTTCTGTTCCTTCTTCCTCCTTCCCACCCTCCCTCTCTCTCTCTCCCTCTCTCTCTCTCTATCTTTCTCTCTTTCTTTCTTTCTCCCTTTTCTCCTGAGCCATGTGGCTGACAGGGTTGTGGTGCTCTGGCCGGGTGTCAGGCCTGAGCCTCTGAGGTTGGAGAACTGAGTTCAGAACATTGGTCCACCAGAGACTTCCCGGCTCCAAGTAATATCAAATGCCAAAAGCTCTCCCAGAGATCTCCATCTCAACACTAAGACCCAGCTCCACTCAATGACAAGCAAGCTACAGTGCAGGACACCCTACGCCAAACAACTAGCAAGACAGGAACACAACCCCACCCATTAGCAGAGAGGCTGCCTAAAATCATAATAAGGTCACAGACACCCCAAAACACACAACCAGACGCAGTCCTGCCCACAAGAAAGACAAGATCCAGCCTCATCCACCAGAACACAGGCATCAGTCCCCTCCACCAGGAAGCTTACACAACCCACTGAACCAACTTTAGCCACTGGGGACAGACACCAAAAACAACGGGAACTATGAACCTGCAGCCTGCAAAAAGGAGACCCCAAACACAGTAAGTTAAGCAAAATGAGAAAACGGAGAAATACACAGCAGATGAAGGAGCAAGGTAAAAACCCACCAGACCAAACAAGTGAAGAGTAAATAGGCAGCCTACCTAAAAAGAACTCAGAGTAATGTTAGTAAAGATGATTCAAAATCTTGGAAATAGAATGGAGAAAATTCAAGAAGCATTTAACAAGGACCTAGAAGAACTAAAGAGCAAACAAACAATGATGAACAACAAAATAAATGAAACTAAAAATTCTCTGGAAGGAATCAATAGCAGAATAACTGACGCAGAAGAACGGATAAGTGACCTGGAAGATAAAATAGTGGAAATAACTACCGCAGAGCAGAATAAAGAAAAAAGAATGAAAAGAATTGAGGACAGTCTCAGAGACGTCTGGGACAACATTAAATGCACCAACATTCAAATTACAGGTGTCGCACAGAAGAAGAAAAAAGAAAGGGTCTGAGAAAATATTTGAAGAGATTATAGTTGAAAACTTCCCTCATATGGGGAAGAAAACAGTTAATCAAGTTCAGGAAGTGCAGAGAGTCCCATACAGGATAAATCTGATGAGAAACACGCCAAGACACATATTAATCAAACTATCAACAACTAAATACAAAGACAAAATATTAAAAGCAGCAAGGGAAAAGCAACAAATAACATACCAGGGAATCTCCGTAAGGTTAACAGCTGATCTTTCAGCAGAAACTCTGCAAGCCAGAAGGAAGTAGCAGGACATATTTAAGTGATGAAAGGGAAACACTTACAACCAAGATTACTCTACCCAGCAAGGATCTCATTCAGATTCGATGGAGAAATTAAAACCTTTACAGACAAGCAAAAGTTAAGAGAATTCAGCACCACCAAACCAGGTTTACAACAAATGCTAAAGGAACTTCTCTAGGCAGGAAACAAAAGAGAAGGAAAAACCCTACTATAAGAAAACCCAAAACAATTAAGAAAATGGTAACAGGAACATACATATCGATAAATACCTTAAATGTAAATGGATTAAATGCTCCAACCAAAGACACAGACTGGTTGAATGGAAACAAAAACAAGACCGGTATATATGCTGTCTACAAGAGATCCACTTCAGACCAGGGACACATACAGACTGAAAGTGAAGGGATGGAAAAAGATATTCCATGCAAATGGAAATCAAAAGAAAGCTGGAGAAGCAATTCTCATATCAGACAAAATAGACTTTAAAATAAAGAATGTTACAAGAGACAAAGAAGGACACTACATAATGATTACAGGATCAATCCAAGAAGAAGATATAACACTTGTAAATATTTATGCACCCAAAATAGGAGCACCTCAATACATAAGGCAAAGGCTAACAGCCATAAAAGGGGAAACTGACAGTAACACAATCATAGTAGGGGACTTTAACACCCCACTTTCACCAATGGACAGATCATCCAAAATGACAATAAATAAGGAAACACGAGCTTTAAATGATACATTAAACAAGATGGACTTAATTGATATTTATAGGACATTTCATCCAAAAACAACAGAATACATGTTCTTCTCAAGTGCTCCATGAACATTCTCCAGGATAAATTATATATTGGGTCACAAATCAAGCCTTGGTAAATTTAAGAAAATTGAAGTCATACCAAGTAACTTTTCCAACCACACACTATGAGACTAGATATCAATTACAGGAAAGAATCTGTAAAAAAATACAAACACATGGAAAATAAACAATACACTACTAAATAACCAAGGGATCACTGAAGAAATAAAAGAGGAAATCAAAAAATACCTAGAAACAAATGACAATGGAGACATGATGACCCAAAACCTATGGGATGCAGCAAAAGCAGTTCTAAGTCAGAAGTTTACAGCAATACAATCCTACCTCAAGAAACAAGAAACATCTCAAATAAACAACCTAAATTTACACCTAATGCAATTAGAGAAAGAAGAAGAAAACCCCCCAAATTTAGCAGAATGAAAGAAATCACAAAGATGAGATTGGAAATAAATGAAAAAGAAAGAAGGAAATGGTAGGAAAGATCAATAAAACTAAATGCTGGTTCTTTGAGAAGATAAACAAAATTGATAAACCATTAGCCAGACTCATCAAGCAATAAGTAAGTGAGAAGACTCAAATCAATAGAATTAGAAATGAAAAAGGAGGAGTAACAACTGACACTTCAGAAATACAAAGGATCATGAGAGACTATTACAGGCAATTATATGCCAATAAAATGGACAACCTGGAAGAAATGGACAAACTCTTAGAAAAGCACAAACTTCCGACACTGAACCAGGAAAAATAGAAAATATAAACAGACCAATCACAGGCACTGAAATTGAGACTGTGATTAAATATCTTCCAACCAACAAAAGCCCAGGACCAAATGGCTTTACAGGCAAATTCTATCAAACATTTAGAGAAGAGCTAACACCTATCCCTCTCAAACTCTTCCAGAATATAGCAGAGGGAGGAACTGTCCTAAACACATTCTATGAGGCCACCATCACCCTGATACCAAAACCAGACAAAGATGTTACAAAGAAAGAAAACAGGCCAATATCACTGATGAACATAGATGCAAAACTACTCAACAAAATACTAGCAAACAGAATCCAACAGCACATTAAAAGGATCATACACCATGATCAAGTGGGGTTTATCCCAGGAATGCAAGTATTCTTCAATATATGCAAATCAATCAATGTGATAAACCATATTAACAAACTGAAGGATAAAAACCATGTGATAATCTCAATAGATGCAGAAAAAGCTTTCAACAAAATTCAACACCCATTTATGATAAAAACCCTCCAGAAACTAGGCATAGAGGGAACTTACTCAACATAATAAAGGCCATATATGACAAACCCACAGCCAACATCATTCTCAATGGTGAAAAACTGAAACCATTTCCACTAAGATCAGGAACAAGACAAGGTTGCCCACTCTCACCACTATTATTCAACATAGTTTTAGAAGATTTAGCTACAGCAATTAGAGAAGGAAAAGAAATAAAATGAATCCAAATGGGAAAAGAAGAAGTAAAACCGTCAGTGTTTACAGATGACATGACACTATACACAGAGAATCCTAAAGATGCTACCAGAAAACTACTAGAGCTAATCAATAAATTTGGTAAAGTAACAGGATACAAAATTAATGCACAGAAATCTTTTGCATTCCTATACACTAACGATGAAAAATCTGAAAGAGAAATTAAGGAAACACTCTCATTTCCCATTGCAACAAAAAGAATAAAATACCTAGTAATAAACCTACATAAGGAGACAAAAGACCTGTATGCAGAAAACTATAAGACACTGATCAAAGAAATTAAAGATGATACAAACAGATGGAAAGATATGCCATGTATTTGGATTGGAAGAATCAACACTGTGAAAATGACTATACTCCCCAAAGCCATATACAGATTCAATGCAATCCCTATCAAACTAGCAAAGGCATTTTTCACAGAACAAGAACAAAACATTTCCAAAGAATCTGTATGAAACATGAAAGACCCCGAATAGCCAAAGCAATCTTGCGAAGGAAAAACAGAGCTGGAGGTATCAGTCTCCCGGATGTCAGACTATGCTACAAAGCTATAGTAATCAAGACAGTATGGTGCTGGCACAAAAACAGAAATATAGATCAATGGAACAGGATAGAAAGCCCAGAGATAATCCCTTGCACATATGGTCACCTTATCTTTGATAAAAAAGGCAAGAATATACAATGGAAAAAGACAGCCTCTTTAATAAGTGGTGCTGGGAAATCTGAACAGCTACATGTAAAAGAATGAAATTAGAACATTCCCTAAAACCATACACAAAAATAAATTCAAAGTGAATTAAAGACCTAAATGTAAGGCCAGACACTATCAAACTCTCAGAAGAAAACATAGGCAGAACACTCTATGACATAAATCACAGCAAGATCCTTTTTGACCCACCTCCTAGAGTAATGGAAATAAAAACAAAATAAACAAATGAGACCTAATGAAACTTAAAAGTTTTTGCACAGCAAAGGAAACCATAAACAAGATGAAAAGATAACCCTCAGAATGGGAGAAAATATTTGCAAATGAAGCAACTGACGAAGGATTAATCTCCAAAATATACAAGCAGCTCATGCAGCTCAATATCAAAAAAACAAACAACCCAATCCAAAATGGGCAGAAGACCTAAATAGACATTTCTCTAAAGAAGATATACAGATTGCCAGCAAACTCATGAAAGAATGCTCAACATCACTAATCGTTAGAGAAATGCAAATCAAAACTACAATGAGGTATCCCCTCACACCAGTCGAATGGCCATCATCAAAAAATCTACAAACAATAAATGCTGGAGAGGGTGTGGAGAAAAGGGAACCCTCTTGCACTGTTGGTGGGGATGTAAACTGATACAGCCACTACGGAGAACAGTATGGAGGTTCCTTAAAAAACTAAAAATAGAACTACCACACGACCCAGCAATCCCACTACTGGGCATATACCTGGAGAAAACCATAATTCAAAAAAAGTCATGTATCACAATATTGACTGCAGCACTATTTACAATAGCCAGGATATGGAAGCAACCTAAGTGTCCATCAACAGATGAATGGATAAAGAAGATGTGGCACATATATACAATGGAATATTATTCAGCCACAAAAAGAAATGAAATTGAGTTATTTGCAGTGAGGTGGATGGACCTAGAGTCTGTCATACAGAGTGAAGTAAGTCAGAAAGATAAAAACAAATACTATATGCTAACACATATATATGGAATCTAAAAAAAAGGGAAAAAAAGTGGTTCTGAAGAACCTAGGGGCAGGACAGCAATAAAGACACAGACGTAGAGAATGGACTGAGCACACGGGGAGGGGGAAGGGTAAGCTGGGACCAAGTGAGAGAGTGGCATGGACATATATACACTGCCAAAGGTGAAACAGATAGCTAGTGGGCAGCAGCCGCATAGCACAGGGAGATCAGCTCGGTGCTTTGTGACCACCTAGAGGGGTGGGACAGGGTTGGTTGGAGGAAGACGAAAAAGGGAGGAGATATGGGGATATATGTATATGTATAGCTGATTCACTTTGTTTTAAAGCAGAAAATAACACACCATTGTAAAGCAATTATACTCCAATAAAGATGTTAAAAAAATATCATCTACTTCTATTTTTGTGTATATATATATATATATATATATATATATATATATATATATATCCTGAAATAATTAGGATCCTGTAGCTAATTAAATCAAACAAAGAAAAGCCACTGGTGTCATCAACTGAAAGCCAAAAGACTTTGGAATATAGCAACCGGATTCCAGATCCACCATTTATCAGCTTGGCAAATAATCTTGGGCAAACTACTTAATTTCAATAACTCTTGGGTTCTTTGCCTCCTAAATCCCTAAATGAGGCTAACAGCCACATATATAATATACTCACATCTGCAGTCAATTCTCATTATTCATGGTGTGTTCTATAAAGTTGTCATGAGCACTGGATTAACAAATACTGAATCATTGCTCCTAGGGGAAGTATAGGGTTAGGTTTCTGGAGGCCTCTGGTTGCAACAGTTTCATCATTAATCAATACATAATCTTGTTTTATGAGTGTTTCTATTTAAAGACACCTTGTTTAATATATATTGTTGATTAATTAGCACTGAACTAACCGCCAACGGTACTATAACTCATGCTTGAACAAAGCTTATCTAACACCCATTTTCTCCACAAGGCACAGCACAGACCTCTTGCACTTAGGAACACTAGACAGCACTTCACACTACGTTTGGGGGCCACTTTCAACAGTAAGACCACTCACAAAACGTAAAAAACGTAAAAAAGTGTCACTAAATAGAGCACAAAAAGGACACATTTCCAGTAGAAGAGCTTAAAAAAGAAGGCAGGGTGCTGCTTTGGTTGACCTAAGCTGGGACCACAGGTGTCGGATGACTTAAAGTTTTCTCTCCTCTGTGAATGTCCATGAATGACCATGAAAGCACTGCAGGGCTTGATTTTGGGATTGCAAATAAGTTTTAGGGAGTGACTTCACCAAGTCCAAAAGTAATGAGGGTCGGCAGGACATATGAACACATGCACATTCCATTGTCTAGGCACAGTGCCTAAATATTATATGAAGGAACTGGACACAATTCAAGATAGTATAGATTATATATGAGTGTTTAGATTACATAAATGTAAGGGTCACTTTACATAACTGAAGAAAGGGTGATCAGTGATGACTGGGAGGTGTAATTTCGTGGAAATGGAACTTGACTTATGTTTTGGTGGAGTGATTCCACTTGAATAGTTAGAGAGGCATAGGATGGGATTTTTGGTCAAAGAGAAAACTGTAACAAAGGCCCCAGTGAGGAATACATTTTGTCCTTATTGGTTCATGAGGAAACCAGTTTGATTATATTGCAAGAAACACTGAGAGGTAGTTGAGTAATAGAATGGGAGAGTAAAAGAAAGGGTTCTTGGAAATGAGAAAGAAACATTCAGATATCATTCATCAATTCATTTATTTATCCTACAAATGTTTATTGGATGCAAACTATTGGCCATTTGATGGTGTAGGTGCTGGAGGTATGGCAAACAAGACAAAGTTCCTGTACTCTATGAATTTGTATTCTAATTGTGGGAAACATAACAAACTCCAAGTCAAATCAGTAAGTTATATAATTGTAACCAGTGGTATGCTTACGGACAGTATGAGATGTGACATTGGTGTAAGGCATGTCTGAGGAGGTGGCCATTTAAGCTGAGACCACATAATGGGAATGGGAAGGAAGCAGCCATGCAATGGTCTGGGAGAAGGACATTCCAAACAGAAGAAATAATAAAGCAAGTACTGAGTGGCAGCGCTAAGCTTGCCTTGCTGACCAGCTGAGGGAGAGTCCGTGTGAAGGAGCATATAGGGACTCTAAGAGTAAGAATAGCAGGAAATGAGATCAGAGAGAGAGCTGGACCATAGGCGGGGTCTTGCAAGGCATGGAAAGGGCTTTGGGTTCTATTTTAAGTAAAGAGGAATTGGAGGCTAAGTAGGGGAGCGATAGGTTATGATTTACATTTTAGAAACAGCATCCTGACTGTTACAATGGAGAATGGGCTGAGGAGGGAAGGAGCCAGGAGACCAGCTGGGAGGGTTTTCTATCAGAAGGAATAAAAATTATGAATCCTCTGAAAGTATGGAATAAGGACTTACCAAAAGCAGTTCTCATACTGGATGGTAGGTCAGCTGCACTTTTGCTCCTTGCTGGGCAAATCAATAGACCTTTTCGGTCCTCAGTTTCCCCCAGATGTAAAATGTAATGGTTGAACTAAATGTCCCTTGCAATATTAAGGTTCTAAGAATTCAATTACTCAAGCCAATTTTCAGGAAGGAAATGTTATCAATATGCTCAATGGTAACAGAAATGACAAGAGAACACACAAAGGACCTCTACATTTTGTAAAAAGAAGGTTGTTAGTGGGGACCTGAGAGCTATTTGACTCAGGTGTGATGGTGATGCCCAAACTGTCAGTGGTTGTGCAAAAAGTGAAAAGAGAAAATAGAAGTAATTTTCTTAGATGCTTATTTGAAAGAGTGGCAGCGAAGGGAAGGAAATATAAAGAACTACAGCCAAAGGGCACTGAAGAGACAAGGCGGAGCCTTGTTTTCAAGATACAGAAAACCGAGTTGTTTGAAGAACTACAGAGAACAGGTAGCACCAGAGATGGCAGCAAAGGTGGTGTGAAGGTAGGAAGGGGTCTCCCAAGCAGAGAAGGCAGAGGACGAAGGGCTCTGATGGAAAAGTCAAGGCTTTTTGAATGTGGTTCCCTGCAAAATATCACTTCCCAGCTTAATTTCCCAGTTAGTACTGCTAAATCATTAGTTAGCGTCTAGCTTGGGTTCTTAAAGAAGAAAGAATTGAGTGCATGTAGTTCATTTGAGAAATGCAGAAAACAGGAGTAAGGAATTGACTCAGAGAAGGGAGCCACTGAAGAGCGCACTACTAAGCGACCGAAGTGAAACCCACGGGACTCTCAGGGACATGGGGCAAAACCCAGGCCTCAGAATCATCCCACCCCAGGGGCTAAGGGGTTGGGACATTTATGCACCAACCTGTGAGAATCAATAATTGGGGACAGCTCCTGGGGTGTCAGTTTCCAGCCTGCCACAGGCAGTAAGGTTTTTTAAAAATACTTCTCACATAAAAGTGCCCTTCAGCACAGACACTGATAGCTAGAAATCGCGGGGGCACTTTGGATGGTTCTGAGGTATGCGCAGGGTGCCACCAATGTCCTCTACAGGTGGAGAGGAGGCTCGTGACTGCTCTGAAGGGACACTGCCCAGGAAAGAAAGCCATATCTGTACACTGCTCAGGCTAGTCATTGACCTAAGAGCACATTTCATTGTGTTCTAATTCTAAAATGCCCTAAAACAATCCAGTAAGTACTGTAGAGTCATCCATCTTATCCTTTTCTTTACTCTTGTCTCTTTAATCACTGACCAATGGGAGTGTTAGAGTGTAATGTAATATTGAGAAAGAGGACCAAGGGAAAGGACATATTTTAAGTAAGCAGATGAGCCAAAGAGGAAAATAAGTGGAAAGAAAAAGGCAGAAGGGAAAGGGAGATGTGGAAGAGCTGGAAATATGGCTATACCCTACCGACGGATCACTACTGTGGATTTCAGAAGGGACACCTGTTGAATTTGTATTATACTCAAAAAGCACGCCCATATATTTAAAAATTAAGCATATGTATTCTATCTACACATAAATAACCCATTTCAATCAGAAATTTTAGTTCCTTTGCTAATGGATCACTGGTGATTTACCTAGTAAAGAGAGAGCAAGACAGCGCTCAGAAACATACGGTTTCAAATAAAATATATTCTCCATATAAACCTCTAAGAGAGAAACAAGACAAATGAGCCAAGTCCACTCCTGAGGATGCCAAAGTGTGACAAGAATAAGTTGATTCCAGAGATGACCTGTTTTCACGTTTCAGTTCTTCATGGACTTTAATCAACAGTGAGTTCTATAAAAGTGAGGCCACCACACAAACAACTTTCACTCCCCACAACTTTCATATATGGTTGAGACCATAAGCTTGCTGCCCTCAACAAATACCAGCCGGTATGCAGGAAGCTACAGATTAGAAGCTCAGTTAGGATCCAAGGGTTTAAATCAAACTTTGCCTTGTCAGTACATAAAGCAATCCTTGGAGCTGTAAGTTTCTCTAGGTGGTTACCAGGGCAATGATTCACCTTTGGGGGAGCCCTCATCTTTTGTTCTCAAGTAGTCAGCATCATCAGGCCTATGTAAAATAATACCGATCAACACAAAGCTCTGGGCTGCATCAGTTCAGCCCAGACAGATGACAGTCCAGGGGGCTCAGTTACTCCAAAGAGCAGGCAGGATAGCCCCTCACTGATGGACAGCTACTGTTCAGTCAAAACCATTATGCTGGAAAGTGATCATAAGACCCTTTCCCAAAATGTTCCTTATTCATCTTCTGGTCATCAGCTACCCCCAGCCCAGCACAGCGGGATTCAGGGAAGGTTTCAAGAGGTCACCTTACTTCGTAACTAATTAATTAATCCACCCATCCAACAAACACGTACTGAGCAGCTCCTGAGTGCCAGGCACTGTGGAAGATGCCAGGGGTACAAAGGTGAATAAAAACACATGTGGAGCCTGTTCTTATGGAGCTTACAGTCTTGTGGAAGGAGACAGTAATCAGTATGTCACCAGCAAATGTAAAACAGTGCTGTGATGTGTGTTGGGAAGAAGAGTTTCCAGGGGCTTCAAAAATCAATACTAGAGGGATGCGAGAGAAGTCAGGAAAGCAAATGCCCATGGTTAACACCATGAGGTCAACCAGGAAGTGACCATGAGGCCGAAGGATGGGGGGGCAATTTAAAAAATGTCTGAATAGCTGGGGAGGAAAGTGTATGTATAGCTGGAGAGGAAAGTGAGGCTGGATGGGCTAATGGGGCCAGGCCACAGGTCAAGGAATACTGCCTTAACTCTAATGGCCATTGATTATTTTCATGTGTGTGTGTGTGTGTAGGTGGGAGGGGGTTGACATGGTAGGATCTGTATTCTGAAAGAGCTCTCTGGTACAGTGTGGAGGGTGGATTGGAGGGAGGTTAACATAGATGTGGGGAAAGTAAGATGCTACTGCAATAGTCTAAGCACGAGTTGACTGAACCATGATTAAAGTGACAATCTCACAAAACGAGACCTCATAGTTTGTAAATTATCTTGTGATTTTGATTCTTTAGTATGCAGTTACTCCAACAATGACAAATAACTAACATTTTCTTAGGTCACTTTTGTTCAGGGAGTGGGCCGACAGCCGCTGGCAGCAGTTCACGGGGTAAGGGGAGGAAAGAAGTGTTGCTTGTTTAAAATGGCCGACTCTGGCCTCAGTGAATCACAGTACCTAGGAGTGGGGTCAGGGATCTGTAATTTTAGAGAGCACCCCAGGTAATTCTAATCTATGCCAAAGTTTAAGAGCCTCTAGACAAAGATGCTCCGATATAGAACATAAATCATTTTTACTTTAGATAAACTTTTGAGATTGCCCATTTGATTTAATCCTTGTGATTAACATAGAATGTAGAATGAACATATAATTAATCATCTAAACTAATACCTACCAGAGAGTAAAGGCTGTTGTAGCCATGAACAGTATACTGGGATAGAAGGTGTAAGCCAGGGAAACTGGGCATATTCACCCATAAATTGCTAAGTCCTTCTTCAGTAATAGATGTCAGATGTTGACCTACCATAGAAACTACTCTGTATTAGTGTGATGAGCAACCCTTGGGAAATTTCTATTTGAGTTCGGAGACTTCAGTGCCCACCATGTTATATTGGTTCCTTTTCATAGGAGCAGATGGCATTAATAGCGTGTAACTACTTTCAACAGTCATTGACAATGAGGTTCAAAGAGAGGTTCTCTGTGTCCAGTATGGGAGGAAAACAACTTCCCTGCTTGGAAAGTCTTCCTAATTTAAAAATAATGCTTGCTTGCCCATTGTTTTTATAAACAATAGAGAGAAACCTGTCTACCAGTGTCCTAAATGAGGTAGAAAACTGACAACTGGTTGTGACAATGAGCTCATAATTTCTATAATACCAAAAAGGAATAGAAGAAGTTTATTGCCTTCCCCACCCTTCTTTCAGTCCCACCAGGTGTGTGTGGTTGCCTGGTGCATACGCTTGGCCTCAACATGGTGGCCCTGCCATCTACAACCCCATCACTGGGGGAGTGACACTAGGTCTGAGCCCAGGACTGGGAGGATAATTAAAGAACACAAATTTGGGCAAAGGGAAAAGGCAGTGTGTGTCACATGTGGACGTACTTTGGCCTTTCATTTGATAGGCTACAAGGAGGGTCAGCCTCACATGTTTCTTGAGGTCCATCAAGTTCCATCTCACTGTGACCTATTCTTATCCAGGGTGGGAACAGAGACCCACTTTCGTTTTAGAGCAAGTAGAAATAAGAAATCTACATTCCAGTCCCAGCTCTGACACTGACCAGCTGTGTGATTTTAGTCAAGTCACATAACTTCTCTGTCCCTCAATTTCCTCATATCTGAATAGAATGCACAGAAATAGACTAACTCAAAGGTCCCTTCTAGCTTTAAATGTCTACAATTCTGATCATCTGTAAAAACTCAATTTAGAAGAATAAGTATTTAAGTATTTAAACACTGCTGAAGTTTAGGAATGTTAATACAGATTGCCATTAAGGTTAGAGCTGCCTAGAAGATATCTTGTGTAATAAAATCTTTGTGCTTCTTTTCCAGAGAGTCTGTCTGTCTGTCTTCCTTGGGAAAAAAAAAGAAACAAAAAAAAACTGCCTTTTTTTTTTTTTTCTGTGTACTTCTCTTGAGCCCTAGGATAGACGTCACCTAACCTAACCTTTGCATTTAGCACATTTCATTCCCTGCCTGTAAGAAAGGAAAGGCCTAGTAAGCAACATGAGAGTTGGAATTTAGTGAAAGATACTTGTAACACTCACAGGAAATCATGCCCAACACGAGTCCTGTCTGTGGAAAGAGCTTATGGGAGGAATAATTTTAAGTATCTTCTGGTTGCAAGGCTTTAAAAAAAATAAAATTCACTCATCTCTCTATTTTTATTATTTTGAATTCTGACGGCCAACACACAGCCAACATATAGAAACACTGCATGTCGGATAATAATAGTTATACTGTGTTCTAGCTCATTCATTCTTTTTCTGACAAAGACTGCCCTTATCTTTTTTTTTTTTTTTTTTTTTTTGCCATACACGGGCCTCTCACTGTTGTGGCATCTCCCATTGCGGAGCACAGGCTTCGGACGCGCAGGCTCAGCGGCCATGGCTCACGGGCCCAGCCACTCCGCGGCATGTGGGATCTTCCCGGACCGGGGCACGAACCCGTATCCCCTGCATCGGCAGGCGGATTCTCAACCACTGCGCCACCAGGGAAGCCCTGCCCTTATCTTTTAACACTAGGAAGGAAGGAAGGAAGGAAGGAAGGAAGGAAGGAAGGAAGGAAGGAAGGGAGGGAGGAAGGGAGGAGGGAGGGAGGAAGGGAGGAGGGAGGGAGGAAGGGAGGAGGGAGGAGGGAGGAAGGGAGGAAGGGAGGAGGGAGGGAGGAAGGGAGGAGGGAGGAGGGAGGAAGGGAGGAAGGGAGGAGGGAGGAGGGAGGGAGGGAGGGAGGGAGGAAGGGACGGTGGGCCGGGGCCGGGGGAGGGGAAGGACAGGGGAGGGACCCACCTCAAGCACACGTAGCTTTCTAACTTGAAGATGGCAAAATGAAACCATGGGAATACGAAGAGACAACCAACTATCCGGCTTTGGAAAGCTAGTCAGTCAAAGACGTTAGAACAACTTGTTTTGCATTTTGGATATCCAGCCGTGTGTTAAATCCACCTACTAATTCGTACTAAAAATGTAAACATCTATCATTTAGGACTGATCACATAAGGAAGAGACTTTGGTAGTGTTAGCCTGAAACATGAAGCTCTTTCCAGAACACAAAAGACATAATAAATAGCATCTAATATTTGTGTAACACCTTGGAGTTAAACCAAACCACCTCATATATACCCTTTAACACACTCACAGCCATGGGGACATAGGACAAATATTCTGGGCCCCCTTTACAGACAAGAAAACAGGCTCCAATAGGTTACGAAGCACCCTGTTAACAGGCAGTGGCAGAGCCGGAACTTAATTACAGTGTAATTTCAAGTGTCAGGCTCTCTCCGCGGACCCAGTTACTGCTTTTGGACTTTCCCATGCACCCACAGATTTAGCCTTACTGCTAATTCTACCTGAGAATCTGTGATCTTTATCCAACCATGAGCCATGCTGCTGACAGCATCTCTCCCCAGGTTCCCTGGCCATTTCTCCAGGGAGTGGACGATTTTATCAGAGATGTCAGACCTGGCCTCAGATGACTATCAGCACAACAGGTTTAACAAACCACAACCGTTTCCAAAGTTAACGATGATTCAATTAGTTCAAAACATAAACACACACCTACTACAAGCTAAATGAAAATGTAGAGGCCCACCATCTGGCTGACAGCCGCCCCAGTGAGCCCTGCTGACTGCAGCTTCTGTGATTTATTTACTCATTTGTTGTCTGGTGGTGGGAAGGGTGCACAGAATATATTGTCACTTTAGATAGCACTTCGGCAGATACCATAACAACATTCCCAGGGACCGCGAGCAGCTTTTGTTCAGGACCTAGCATACTAAATTTTAAGGGGGGAAAAATGGCGTCAGATAAATCACAGGGTTTTAAAAGAACATCCCAATTTGTTCACGGTTTAGCGTTACTACTGTCAGGCAAAACATATAAAACTCTTCTTTTTCATCCCTGGATTTGACTTACAAAGTGAACTCGGAACACAGTGAAACCCCCAAGATTAAACGTGTATGATGGATAAGAGAACAAAGTGTTCTCTTTATGTCTCTAATATGAACCACGACCGCTGGCGTATCAATTCACAACTACTCCACATTCTTCACTCAAAACACTCCCCAATGTGGCCAACTATCTTCCATATTCAACAGCTCTGCTAAGGTACATGAATAAATTTTCAGATGATGCTTTTATTGCCTGTTCCATCTATCAGCAACATTTATGGCCTTAAAAAAAAGTTCAATTCCAAAGATACTTTAAAGGGAGACTCTACTGTGCAATAGGATGAACTATAATTTTCATTAAAGGCATGCTTCAGGTGGCCGGACATCTAAAAAAATTAGCAATAAAAATGATGTCCTTGTAGCCCATACATAGTTGTCTGAGTGTAACCCGAGCAGAAAGAAACCAAAAACGGTAAGACTGTTATGCAGATGGGGAATGTCAGTGGTCAGTGCTATACTTAAATGCTTGGACATGGTTAAAAATAATTCGTTAAGTTGACATCAAAATGTGTATTCAAAATCTCTCTCTCGTTTCCTCTTCTAAGGCCTCCTCTCTCCCATCATCCTAGTTTTCTGAGAGAATTCATGGGACGGGGGAGCCAGATAGCCTCCAGAGGGAAGCTGTGGCCTAAGCAAAGGCCATCCCAAAATGAACCGGTAATTTCAGTCATTGACTAGTTAGTGGTGGATGGGTGCCTATATTACGGATGTCTTTATATACATCTCAACGGCCATATGTCTGCGATTCCTGGACAGAATGCTAATTTACAGTAAATTTAAGCAATTAAAATTTTTCTATCCCACTGTCCCCATAAATACATAGGGTCAGGGGACCAATGTATCCAAATTTTTGTTTCAGAAAATATGATCAATACTATATATATATATTCTTGTTTTGACAATTACTGGCAGATAAATATTTATGTATCTTCTGAGTTTGTTAAACTGAATTGGGAAGTCTCTGCTATGAAAGAATTCTTTAAGTGTTCAAATACAATATAATAATAATTATTATTATAAAAAATAATAGTTTGGGGGCTTCCCTGGTGGCGCAGTGGTTGAGAGTCCGCCTGCCGATGCAGGGGACACGGGTTCGTGCCCCGGTCCGGGAAGATCCCACATACGGTGGAGCGGCTGGGCCCGTGAGCCATGGCCACTGAGCCTGCACGTCCGGAGCCTGTGCTCCGCAAGGGGAGAGGCCACAGCAGTGAGAGGCCCGCGTACCGAAAAAAAAAAAAAAAAAAAAAAAGTTCATATGGAGAAGCAAACTTATCATTCCAAATTCAGTAAACAGGTGTTATATGCAGTTTAGTAGGTCCCAGTTATAATGTAAGACTCTCAGGGGTTGGAATGTTGTATATATCACACCCCCATCACCACACCTCGCATAGCACACAAAACATTGAATGAACGTCCAGTGTTGCTGAACGTGCTCACGCCAAATGAGGGATGACCTCGCCCCGATTTACCTCTGATGACACTGTGCACAAGCTTAATGCTGAGCTGCTTAAATATTCTTAAGTACTTCCAACAGAAAACTATCAATATTTTAGGCCAGTATTTTGCTATCAGAAAGATAAAGCAATGGACGGATAAACCATTTGCATAAACAGTGAAAGCACCACTACCTTGATTTCCACTCCTAGAAAATGAGATTTTGCATGTGTATGCTTTAAGGGACAGCCCCAGCACATGCATCTCACAAAGAAGCCCTTTTAAGCCATATAGTTGTCTACCCTAAAATGCCCTGGGAATTTCTGGAGACTCATAGGCATACTCCTAATCAAGATCTCAGTTCCTCCCTGCTTTCTCCTTCCTGGAGTTACCTACGAGAAAAGCTCTCATGTGGTGCATTAGTTGTACTTTTGAAAGTCAGAGATGGATTATCTAGTTAATTCTCTTGGGGGTTCATGTCAGAACAGAGAGCAGCTTCACTTATTTGCACCTAAATGGAACTTAAGGATAAAGCAAGAATAGTACTTTTCTTTTTCTAGTATAATTTACATAATACCTCTCTCTCTAGTCAGGCAAAAGCCAATGCACAGCATAGGGCCCAACTGTTTGAGGATTTTACGGAAGAAATCTTGTCAGCAGTGTTGTCCTGGTGTGCATTTTGACATTAAAACTCTTATTTTTATCCTTAACCCCTGAAAGTGGCAGAAAGCTATCACGTGAGGTGTTTCTTTGGCATCGAGTGGGATGTACATCCTGACAAGCTGCCTACAGCCACAGTGGGTGTAGACAGACAAAGAGCTACTTGGTGAAGACAACCTGCAACCCTGCCAGATGATTCATCTTGGTGAGAGAGAGAAGGAGATTCAGATAAATTAGCAAGAAATAAGCACGATCCTAATAGACAGTTAGGAAAGTCAGAATGTTATATATACATATACACACATATACATATACACACACACACATACATATGAAAAGTAATATAAATGTGCATAAAAAACTTGAGCAAGCATTTTCTTCATGCAAAATCTCTGTGCGTTTCAAGGATAATGAACCGGCCAAGTGTTGGTTCCTGAAACAAAAGGCTCTCCCAGAGGTCTCCCAACTTACTCCTACAAAGAATCTTCTAGAACCCAGCGACGGTCATCTCAGCGCTAAGCAACTTTCTGTTGCCGCAGGGAGGGAGGAAGCATAAAACTAGCTACTGAGCGGATTTCTCATCCCAGGTGTGCCACTCATGGTCAGGGCTGCCTTGATCAAGCCCCTTGGGTATCTGTGACATTGTTTCCTCACGTGCAAAATGATGTAGCTGGATACTGGAGCTAACTTTCCTCCTTCTGAGCACCTGAGACTTTCTAACTATCCTGTTCATCTCTGTACAGTGATTGACCTTCACGTGTCACACTACAACTGCTTCCTTAGAAAATCGCGGATAACAGAGGCTGGCTACCAGGTACACAGCAACATCACAGTAAACAGCTGGTAAAAATGCCCTAAGCTCTTGGCTACCCTAATACAATATGAAATGATCCAACCCCTTCCAAGCAGCCCTGGTCTCCAAGATACCAGATCATCCCTTTATTGACTTTTCCTATCACTAAAGACACGAGCCCTGAAGCACTCTGGCTGTAGCTCTTGCTATGCAGTAAGGAGGCTGCCCAGTTTTCTCAGTCTCTCAGCCCATCAAACTCAGCTGGCTTTGCGTGTCCAGAATGACCCCAGACACCGATAAGAGAGTCAGAAGCAATTATGGCTCAGGCCATGCTGGAAACTCAGCTCCAAGTGGAAGGTTTTGAACTTGTTGGGCTGAGAGGGGTTTGAGGAACTCACTGCAAGGAGCAGCCCTGGGGCCTGACTGCCCACATCCTCTCTGACAAGTTTACACTGTCCTTCCAGGCTCCGCCTTGCATCATGTCAAGGACAAAGTCTTAGTTCGGTAACTCTCTGAAACTCGCTAATCGTTAGCATTTTTTCTTTTTTTAAAGGATGTTTGCAGATGTAATTATTATTTTATTTATTTATTTTTGCTGTGTTGGGTCTTCGTTTCTGTGCGAGGGCTCTCCCTAGTTGTGGCAAGCAGGGTCCACTCTTCATCGTGGTGCGCGGGCCTCTCACTGTCGCGGCCTCTCGTTGCGGAGCACAGGCTCTAGACGTGCAGGCTCAGTGGCCATGGCTCATGGGCCCAGCCGCTCCGCGGCATGTGGGATCTTCCCGGACTGGGGCACGAACCCGTGTTCCCTGCATCGGCAGGCAGACTCTCAACCACTGCGCCACCAGGGAAGCCCCATTAGTTCTTTTAACAGATAATAATTTAGGGGCCAGGTACTGTGATAGGGACTTCAGATATAGTATTATACAAAGCTTTGGGCATGCTGGATGGAATGGTGGCTCAGTTGTTTTTTTTTTTTTTTTTTTTTTTTTTGCGGTACACGGGCCTTTCACTGTTGTGGCCTCTCCCGTTGCGGAGCACAGGCTCCGGACGCGCAGGCTCAGCGGCCATGGCTCACGGGCCCAGCCGCTCCGCGGCATGTGGGATCCTCCCAGACCGGGGCACGAACCCGTGTTCCCTGCATTAGCAGGCAGACTCTCAACCACTGCGCCACCAGGGAAGCCCTCGTTAGCATTTTTAAAAAGGAAAATAGGCCTCAAGCTCAGTTAACAGACAACACTAATTAGGGTGAATTTAGAATCTTGTCTTTCTTTCTTTGTGTCCACAGGTCCCTCCTTTTTATGCAAGTGAAACAATTTTCCATCTCCAGCAAGGCCTTCCTACCAGCAGGGTTTCTGTTTCTCCAGACATGTCCACTAGCTCTCACTCCATCGGTCCGGGCCTCTGAACTGGGCCCACCCTATCCTCCAATCATTTTCCTGAGCAACTCACTGACCCACCTACCTGCTGCACGTCCTCGTGGTCTCTCAAAGTCTCAGCCAGCCTTCTGATCCCTCACTGCCCCCTCAGCAGTGAGGTCATTACCAACCCATGGGCTGAATGTGGCTGGGAGGAAGGTCTCCAGGGCCCTGAGAGCTTAAGTAAATCCTCAAATATTACATAGCTTGTGAGTGGCTCAGTCAGGATCTGAACCCATACTGTTGGCCTCTAAAGGCTTTCTGCTTACCCATAATTCTGATTTCTCTCACCATAGTACCCACAATCCTCTGCTGTACTTCATGGGAATACCCACAATCCTCTGCTGTACTTCACTGGAATACCCATCATCCTCTGCTGTACCTCACCAGAATACCCTTCATCCTCTGCGGTCTCTCATCAGAGTACCCACAGAACAAAAGGACCTTTCCATTTATCTGAATTTTAATGTCTTTCAAGGTCCCACTCAACTCCTACCTTCCCCAGAAGCTCAATATGCTTCCTAAACATGAGGCAGCAGGTTGGCTACTTTGAGGGAAATGCTGGCGGCAGGTTAATGAAAAGACCCTGGTTGGAAGAACCTTTACCATGATGAGCAAGAAAGGAAAAATATACAGCTGAACCTAATGCCTTGTAGCACAGTGGTTCTCAGCCCAAGCTGCACATCAGAATTGATCTGTGGAGATTTAAAACTCCTCATGCCCAAGCCACACCCCAGATCAATGAAATCAGAATCCCTGGGATGGAACCAGGACATCATAAATTTTTTAAACTCTCCAGATGATTCCAAGGCACAGCCAAATATGAGAACCACTAGTAGAGAATGTAATTAATGCTGCCCCTACGAGACTACAGGACTTGGAATCAAAGGACCAAGTCCACTGTGACCTGACACTGTATGACACTTATAAAGTCAACTGCCTCTGTGGAACTCAGTTTCTTCATCTATCTGTAAAGTGAACTTGAACTTTTTGCCCTTCCTATTTTGAAAGGTTAGTATGAGGTTCAAATGAGAAGATGCCGTGAAAGTGTAAGCTGTACATATTAATTATTATTGTGGCAATTTTCACGACTGATCCTCCAATGGTGATGTTCAAATGCTCAGGAAAGAAGAGGTAATAAAAATGCACAGAGAAGAAAAAAATCCAATAGCTGGATTAGAAAAATTAGACATAATGACTCAAGAGAAATACAGCTTAGTTAGTATCTTAAGGATATACGTACAAGTTATTTTGTAAATGAAATAAAAAAGGCTGCCAGAGAACACTTGCAATGGCATTGTTTTTAGATCATCACTTACAGTAGAAGCTTCAGACTAAGGTATAGGCTTGGCTGTAATGGGGAGAAATGAATTTACTGTGCTACTTTATTAATTTAGTGTAGATACAAAATTTATTAGGGTGTGGTGGCAAACCCAACAGAACACACTTGGAAAAACATCTATTTTGATCAGTTTACAAAACAATGGAACCATCATGAATTGCTACAGATATGTGGCTGTTTATTTAAACAGGGGAAGAATCTAAGTCATTTTAAGACCCCAATTCAATGGGCTTGCTCCAAAAGTTCCTTTAAATTTGTCAGTTTGACACCTGGTGCATTACACAGAAGGCATAAATTAAATGACACTAGGATCATACCAGGCCCTCAACAGTTTCTTAGGAGAGTCCCAGCCTGAGGTCTGGGTCCTGAGCATATGAAGGTGAGAGGAAAAAGAGGTTTCTCGCTCTTTTGTATGCATATGGCACTTAGCAAACCATAGAAATGATGGTTGCAATTTGTACGTTGCTTTTGCTGGCTTTCTCTTCTGTTCCGTATCCCTATGCTGCTTCCTAAAACCTTTCTCCCTTGGTAACCCTCTCTAAGGTGAAGTCTCACCCAGACTTAATAAACATAGGGGATTATAAGCTCCTAAATTACTTTAGGAAAGTTATTTTCCTGTCTCCTTTCCTTCCAAACCCCAAATTCTAAATTTCAGTTTTCTGTGATGGGTTGATAGAGCAAAGCCTGCAGATTTAACTGGGTCACACTAACGTGTGAAGGACTCCCCTTAAGTATGTATCTTCTTAATTCTTTATTTCTTACATAGAATGATGCTTTAACAGATGCAATTTCAGAGAAACATACCTAAGTGAGAAAATATTGGTAGATAGGGTATGGGGATGACAAGATTGCACAATGGGAGAAGATACCACCAAAAAGGCCAGTCCTGTCGGGGGACCTGATCCTGGGTTTAGCCCCCCTGAAATGCCCACAGTTCTCATAGATTCATCATTTTCTCCAGTTTTGAACCTTTAGGTTTTTCACACCTTCTGTGGTGCTAGCCGATAGGGTAGGCTAGAGTGAGGTGGGGTAAGAGGAAGCATCTGGGTATATGAAGAGAAAGAATAGACGAGTAGATAGATAAGGCTAGATGTTTAACAATAATAGCTACTGTTTGTTGAATATTTAATATGTGTTATGCACGTTATCATACACTACATACATATACTACATACAACTGTTAGATGAAATCATGTCTAGTGATGCACTTTGAAAACAGCAACCTTTCCGTTTAGCCTTATTGTACCCATTACAGAGAAGAGAAAAGTGAGGCTCAAGTCGATTAAGTTACCCGAGATGACAAAAGCTAATTGAGTGAGAAACATGGGACCCGCTTCCAGGTCTCTCTGACTCCGAAACGTTTTCTTACTTAAATTCGCCTTCATGCATTCTCCAGCCACAATCCCTTATCCGTGGGGTCTCTGGAAGGAGAGGGGCCACTGAGAGCTCACGGCATTCTTTTTAATGGTCTACGACTTTCTTTTTCTCAGATTGCTTCTTCCCTTTATTAATCTGAATTAGCTTTTCCACAGGGCCAAGAAGAAAAACTGAGCACTGCTGGCATCTGTATTTGAATAAGTGGCCAACAGACGGACATGGGGGAGGGGCAGGGGACGTGTGTTCAGTCACTGTCTCCATCCTTCCCGAGCCTGAGGTGTTTACACAGCCCAGTGCATGGGGGAGTGCAAATCCTCCACCTTTGGACCCTGGCACAGCTGGCATAAACCTTACGCAAACTAAGATTAGATAACCTATCCTTCCAGGCAATAGCGAAAGTCTTAGCGGGAAGAAAAACAAACCTTGAATCTCCATTGCCCTTCCACCTCCCCTGCACCCTGTAAGTCACACTTCCTTCTGAATCTTTTCCCTGCACTCCTCGCAGAGCTGAGCTGGCTAGAAAAGATCTTCCCGATCAAGGTGTTGACCGATTCACAAGCCTAGTGACATATTAGAATCACCTGGGGAAATGTTGAAACTTACCAGGGCCCAGGCTCAGCTGCTGGAGGCTCTGTGGAATTGGTCTGGGCTGGGGCACAGGTGGGTTGAGAAGCTGATCATCGTCTAACCCTCATCTTATAGTTGAGTTTTGAGGAAGGTCCTTTCTTGGCAGGTGGCCACGTTTCCCAAGCCTGGAAGCTGTTGTCAGGCTCAAGTACAAGATTCTAAGCCTGCAAGGGCTGTGGTCCTGCTTCTTCAGATGTGCCTGTCAGGCCAGTGAACACCTGAACCCTGCATTGGCTTCAACCCAGACAGCAGACCCCTACCCAGACCATTTTCCTCTCACCCCACACCCGGTGATTCTTCTTGCCATGCTGTGTTAGCTTGTGCGTGCAAAATCAGTAAGGACAACGCAGCTGAAAGGTTACAGTATGAGAGAGATCTCAGCAGTAAAAGATTTTTTTTTTTTTCCTAGCAGGCACTTTCCACTTCTTTCTTAATTATTTCCTAATTCCAACACTGTCCATTTTCCCCACACACACAATTTTATCTCCATCTCATAAAGCATTGATAAGCTAAGCCCTAAAAAAAATAAAATTTAGTTTTGTAGCCTCATGTGAGTTAAGAAAATAGGATCAAAGTTCAAGGATTGATATCACCGTGATTTTGCCCTGTTGAAATTCATTTGTTTCCTCAGAGGGAGAAATAACTGATATGCCTGGTTAATGATCTGACGTGCCCAAACTATTTGCCCAAGCGACACAATTACGAAAGGGCGACGTTCTTTGATTTCTACCCATACAACCTCCTGACCTGAGACACCGTCTGGGGTTTCCAAAACAAAGCCGGACCCTCTGCTGAGATGAGCTGAAGAAAGCAGCTCATGTTCATTGACAATAAGCAGCTCATCTGTATGAAGAGAAGGTGAGTTTTCGGGGCACCATTTTATTCATAGGTTACATATGCTTTAACCACATTCTGCTTTTACTTGATAAGAGTTCAGCTCTGGGTCAAAATATCTAACAGGAAACGTATTTGTGTCTGCACACAGAATGCAGGCAGAAATTGAGAATGAGAAAGAAGAGTCAGAACCTATTAAGCCAGGAATTTAACATTTCCAAGAAGAATGCAGGTAACTATTTAAACTCTGAGTGATATCTGAAACTCCTCTATTCTTTTCAAAGTATTTCCTATGACTTTGGAATTACAGAGGTGAACCCTGTCCTTAGTCAGTGTGCTAACAGAGACTGTTTTGAAATCTTCTAGAAAGTATTTCTGTAGGGTGTAAAATCATACATTCATCTTATAGAATACTTTCAAAGAGAAAAGGAATGTTTTATGAAGGACAATGATTTTGGCTGCACTGAATCTCATCACTTTGGCTTTACGAAATACTGCCTCCTTTATCTAAACTTATTATATGAAGAGAGGATGTTGCTTAAAACTAAATAGAAAGAGGAAGAAAACCGCTTCCCTGAGGAACAGTTTCAGTCCTTTAAAACTTAACACACAATAAAAATACTCCCTTTATTACCATTACCCACTTCAGCAGCAATACAAAGTTCACAGCAATTCAGAGGAAAGACCAAATTTCTTCAAGCAGAATCAAAGGCACTTGAGACTTCCTCAGATTACAGGCCACGTAAATAAAAGCACTCAATAAAAATATTTCCCATCCCATTGTGTATCAGAATTTTATAAATACCTGTGTAAAGACTTAGCCACTCTCTCAACAGACACTCAGTAGAATTTTAGATCATTTTTCCCAACTGGTGTGCACTCAGGGAATGTACTCACTGCTGACCTATTGATTCGCATTTGTTCACCACACTTTGTTTAGGTAAAAAAAAGAGAAACAAACACTTTTCGGAATAATCTGTATGAATTAAAGTCAAGCTCTCTGTTGAGTTCTCAAGAGTTCAGATCTCTTGGCTAATTAACTGCCAGGGCACTTACTGAAATAAGTATTGTGAATGAAAGAATCAGTACCGATGCAGTAGAAATGCATATAGCACGCGCTGGACTTCATCTCCATTTTCTCCTTTGCAAAATGAGGAAACGGGTGGTGGACTGGATAGGTTTTGAAGTACCTCACTAATCCCCAACACATCTGTGGACCAGAGGAATCAAAATGACCCATCAAACTCAGAAAAAGCCAAACAAGACAGGTCATTCTAAGTCTGAAGATAAAAGAAGGTGCCTGGATAGCTGAATCTATTAAGGTTTTCTGAGGTGATTCTAATACTCAGCCAGGAAACAGAGTCAGGAACTTTGCAGCTCCTGAAAGCCACAAATAGCAGTTTTGTCTTGCATTTACATATGCTGAAGAAAAAAATATGCTATTATATTAGAAGCTTGGAAACTCACACTTTAAATATAGTAGGAATATTGTTATTTTAAAAAGCTTTCTTAGAAAGGTATCTTTTGTGACTATTTAATTTTTCAACCCTAACTTTTCTTTCGAGTGCACTTAAATTTTTGAATTTGCCTAAGGTACACTTAAGTCATTATAGGGAAAGAAGGTGAAATTAAAAGTAGAAAAAAAAAATCCTATGCCTGATAAGAATTATCATTTATAGACATTTCTCCAAAGAAGACATACAGATGGCCAAAAGCCACATGAAAAGATGCTCAACATCACTAATTATTAGAGAAATGCAATCAAAACTACAATGAGGTATCACCTCACACTGGTCAGAACAGCCATCATCAAAAAATCTACAAATAATAAATGCTGGAGAGAGTGTGGAGAAAAGGGAACCCTCCTACACTGTTGGTGGGAATGTAGATTGGTGCAGCCACTACGGAGAGCAGTATGGAGGTTCCTTAACAAACTAAAAATAGAGCTACCATATGATCCATTCATTCCACTCCTGGGTATATAATTTGAAAACCATAATCTGAAAAGATACATGCACCCCAATGTTCACAGCAGCACTATTTACAATAGCCAAGACATGGAAGCAACCTAAATGTCCAGCAACAGACAAATGGATAAAGGATAAAGAAGATGTGGTACATATATACAATGGAATACTACACAGTCATAAAAAAGAATGAAATAATGCCATTTGCAGCAACATGGATGGATCTAGAGATTATGTGAAGTATGTCAGAGAAAGACAAATATCATATAATATCACTTATATGTGGAATCTAAAAACAAATGATACAAATGAACTTATATACAAAACAGAAAAAGACCCATAGACATAGAAAAAAAACTTATGCTTACCAAAGAGGGAAGGGGAGGAGAAGGATAAATTAGGAGTTTGGGATTAACATATACACACTCCTATATAAAAAATAGATAACCAACAAGGAGCTACTGTATAGTACAGGGAACTATACTCAATATTTTGTAATAACCTATAAAAGGAATCTGAAAAAGAAGATATATACGTGTATATATATACGTAAATATATAGACGTATATACATATACTCACTTTGTTGTACACGTGAAACTAACGCAACATTGTAAATCAACTATACTTCAATTTAAAAAATTCTAATTTATGAAATAAAGTAGTATCTCTGCTAGGCATGACTTGGGCTTCAATGAGGAAGGCCCCAGCCTACGTCACATGTTTTCTGTGTACATAAAAGAATCTGGATAGGTATTTGATGACTGACAGATTTTAGGATGACTAGAAAGGTTCCCTTTCCCCAAGCATCACCTGCTTAATCACATCTGAGACTACTTTTAAGGAACTACTTAAGGAAAAAGTCATTTTGATTTTCAATTAGATCACTTGGAATGGAAATAACTTGGGTATCAGAACGTACTGCTTTAAACACAGGCTAAGAGATCAATAACTGAGCTTAGGGCATCATTAGAAGAGATGGAGCTGGGTTCGGAAGCTACACAGCTCAGGCAGGGCTCTCCACGAAGATGGGAAGAGTAAAGGGGTGAAGAGAGCTGACTGTGGACACTGTTACAACAGGGCTGCGTACTATGTCAACCTCTCTGTGCCTCTACTGGGACAATGACACACTGCACCTCCTGACAAAGTTCCTGCACTCCATCTTTGTGACGACCTACTCTGCCTGCCTAAAGGGTGCCAAGTCGCTTGAGGGAGCCAACACTGGTGATGTGTGACTCTGGGCAGGCAATCTAACAGCTCTGTACCTCAGTTTCCTCTTTTGTAAAATGGAGACAGTTCAAATGGTTCTTGTGAAAATTCAGTGAGCTCACACTTGTGAAATGACTGGACTCTGACCAGTACATAGCAGCTGCTCAGCGCGCGTCAGAAGCGGGGCCTGGGGTGGTATGGGGGGCATGGCGCGGTAGGGTGATGTGCTCCATGATGCATTTTGTGTAGACCAGGCCTCACGGGATTGCACAGAAGCATCAAAATCCCAGAGTTCTAAGAGCAAGAAAAAACCACTCGAAATCATCTTTCTGTGCGGACGGCTGTTGCCCTGAGTCTAGCACGTGTTTTATTTAATCCATGTATAAAAAAAAATAAGCCAGTATTTACAGACTAAGAAACTGCTCATAAAAATTTGAACTTTCATCTTCTTTTGAAATGTATGGCCATCTGTCCACACCGCTGTGCATTCTGAGTCATCTGGATCTGCTGCAGTGGGGCTGTGACTGCTGCCTTCAGACCAGACAGAGGCTCTTTGGTCAGTCTGCCACAGTCTCCACCACTCCCTACTGCCCTTTGGAATTAAACCAAGTGTAGGTTGCGACTGCATGGTTTTTAAAAGCAAGACTTTTGCCTTTGAATAACAAACAAACAAACAAAAAACAAGCAAACACCACATCTCTCTGTACCTATTTCCTTATCAAAAGTGGAAAAATAGAATCTAAACCCCCAGAGAACACACAATTGTTCTCATACCTGGCCTATTTTAACCATTTACATTATTTGGCAATTGTAGGTTTTTGTGTTTGTGGTCCCTAAAGTAATCCAAAACCTCTTCAGTCACAAACACAAAAGAAAGGAGGAACCCAGAGAGTTTAAGTGACCGCCTGAGGCCAAAAGTCTTGTTAGTGGCAGAAGCTGTACCACATGCCGGTCTTTTTCCCCCTCATTAGTGCTTCCATTTATCTGTCCACTTTTTTCTTTCTAAATAAACAAAGCTAATGGGTTCAATTCATGTTCCATAGAGAAAAGCAGAGACAAGAGGAAATCTATCAGCTACAGCAAAGCAGCACAAAAGGTAGCTACAGACACAAGAGGACTTTAATGGGTAATCTATCATTAGTATTACGATTCTCTGTATCTTTGGTTGCCTGTGTTGAAATATTTTGACAGATGAAGCTGAAGGCGTATCGTCCTCTCAACTAGCTGCTCCATTTCATTTACGCTGAATTGCCCCCGTTCATATCGAATCATGAATGTATTTTCTAACATGTTTCCTAACTACTCAACTAAATGAGATGGTAACTTGGGCTTCAAGAATGTACAGAGTGAAGTAAGTCAGAAAGAGAAAGACAAATACCGTGTGCTAACACATGTATATGGAATTTTAAAAAAATGTCATGAAGAACCTAGGGGTAAGACAGGAATAAAGACACAGACATACTAGAGAATGGACTTGAGGATATGGGGAGAGGGAAGGGTAAGCTGTGACAAAGCAAGAGAGTGGCATGGACATATATACACTACGAAACGTAAAACAGATAGCTAGTGGGAAGCAGCCGCATTGCACAGGGAGATCAGCTCAGTGCTTTGTGACCACCTAAAGGGGTGGGATAGGGAGGGTGGGAGGGAGACGCAAGAGGGAAGGGATATGGGAACATATGTATATGTATAACTGATTCACTTTGTTATAAAGCAGAAACTAACACACCATTGTAAAGCAATTATACTCCAATAAAGATGTAAAAAAAAAAAAAAGAGTCAGCCATAAGGAAGGTACATAACATATAGTCATTTACTTCTAAATAAAGTAAATGTTTAATGTTTTTAATCTACTAAGCTGGTTTTATAGTTCCTTGTAGTTGCTTATGAGTAACGTTTTCACTTTTTGTAAAAACTATTTCATAAGAACTGAAGAAAGACTACTGGTGCACAGAATATAAATTTTTAAATAAGTCTGGCAGTGTCTATAAAAGCAGAAAGCAGAGCTTCCCTGGTGGCACAGTGGTTGAGAGTCCGCCTGCCGAGGCAGGGGACACAGGTTCGTGCCCCGGTCCGGGAAGATCCCACATGCTGCGGAACGGCTGGGCCCGTGAGCCATGGCCGCTGAGCCTGCGCGTCCGGAGCCTGCGCTCCACAACGGGAGAGGCCACAGCAGTGAGAGGCCCGCGTACCACAAAAAAAAAAAAAAATAAAATAAAATAAAAATAAAAGCAGGAAGCGACTTTATGTTTCCTGCAAATCAGTTACTTGCTCTGTCTGAAGAAGCCAGAGTCCTTACGCCAGTGCATAAACACAGCAAGCGATGGGAAGAGAACAATCAGCCACGGGCTCTCATTGATTTGTATATTGATAACCCAGTTCACCCGTTAAGAAGTTATATATACCTTTTACAGCAGGCACTTAATAATGCATATTTTAAGCAGATACTCTTGCATATTTAATCTAGGGTTTATATTTGAAAATAAAATATTCTCTCCTCAACATTTTTCTCATTTAAAAATACATTCATTCATTGAACAAATATTCATCTGTCCGAGAGCTGTGAAGGTTCTAAAATTAAAATAATTATAAAAACAAACAAACAAACAAAAAGAATGTATCACACGATACAGAAGAAACCCCCAAATACCTAGAAAGAATGAGCTAGAGACAGAAACCGAGCAAGAGGGAAATGGAAGACGGTTCTCCTTTTTCAGTCTCCTCTACAGACAATCCTTGGAGGTCTTTTATTTTCCCATAATGAAAGGAATCTATCCTTGGTGCTAGGTATATCACTTTCCCTCCGTATATTGGTAATATTTCTCTTACTCATGGGCTTTGTTCTCTCCCATAGAAGAAATGTCCGGCACAAACATTATATGGCTTATTCATTGAGTTCAGTTTCCTTTCACTTATTTTTGTATTTTGAGACAAGGATTTTGTGAGCTGGGAAGTTAGGCCATCCGATTATCCCACTGAGAAGTGCTCAGTTTCACTCTATGTATCTCACTTAGGGAAGTCTGAGATTTATTTCTAGTTCTACCACTTAGCATCTGCCAGAGTTGAAAGAGTCCTCTTTGAGACTCATCCTTAAAAATGAGCAGGTTAATATCTAATTTAGAGGCTGTTGAAATGAACAAACGAGATCCATTTTGTGTAAGCACTTTGAAAACTGTAAAGCACCAAACGTGTGTCATGACAGTATGATGGTTATATTAAAATACCAGGGACATAAGATGTTCTGAGAAAGGCAGGCTGTGGGGTGCCTGACTCTTGAGTCCATGACAACAGAGACTAAAAGCAAAGGTTAAAGGATTGTTGAAAGGAAGTCCTAGGCAGGAGAAGAGTCTCTGGGGAGAGCAGTGCAGTAGGTTTGGTGGCATCTTCCTTTCTGTTCCCAGAACTTGTGCTTTGTGGGCTCCTATCACATTGTTGCATATACTCAATTAATTATCTGCCTTCCCCCCCCAATTTCCAGCATCCTATAAACTGAGCTTTCCAGAAAAAGGCCTCTTTGTATCTCCAGCACTTAGCTTGGCATCTACTAGGTACGGCCAGCCTGCTGGGTTCATGCGTTACTTAGTGTAATAGACAGAACAATGTCCCTCGCCTAGATGTCCACATCCTACCTAATCCCCAAAACCTGTGAATATGTTACCTTACCTTCTATGGCCAAAGAGACTTTGCAGATGTGATTAAATGAAATATCTCGAGATGGGGAGATTATCCTGGGTTATGGGGATGGGCCCAATGTAATCAGTCTCTTCATAAGAGGGAGGGAGGAGAGTCAAACTCAGGAAAAGGAGAAATGACAATGGAACCAGAGTTTGAAGTGATGTATTTTGAGGATGGAGAAAAGGGCCCAAAGCCAAAGAATGCTAGGATCTAGAAAAGGCAAGGAAATAATTGTCCTGAATTCTCCAGAAAGAATGCAGCCCCGCCAGTACAGTGATTTTAGACTTTTGACCGCCACAATTAAAAGAGAATAAATTTGTGTGGTTTTAAGCCATTAAGTTTGTTACAACAGCAATAGGAATCTAACATACGTAGGTCCAAAAATAAATGAATAACTGTCATTTGAATGAATGAATGAGCAAATGAATGGACGGATGAATGAATGGAGAGAGCTCTAAATAGCCAGTGGAAAGGCCTAGGTTCAAGTCCCAACACAGATGATATTTAGCTACATAACTTGGGCACCATCATTTCATCTCTCCAGAAAGTCTCCACATAGAGTCGAGGCCATGGAGTCAGACTGACTACAGTTCGAATCCCTTCTAAGCTACTTCCAGGCTGCACCTTTGGGCAAGAGGTCACCTCTGGGAGCCTATGTCCCCGTCTATCCTCACTAACGTGAGGATAGTGACAGTACTTCCTGCACAGTTGTGGGGACCGAATGAGCTACAGTCTAGTCACAGTCAACGGGACTCTGAACTAGACAAATTGGAAACTGTAGTCACATAAAAATGGCATTAATGTCACTTCATGCCCAAACCTTGAAATGATGCAAACTCTCCAAATTACAAAAAGAGTCGAGAAGTGCACAGTGACAAAGCCAGTGAAACCACTGACAGCCGCAGGGTGGCTGTCTCGGCTGCTGAACAGAAACACCTACTGACCTTTGAGCTGGTCCAGGTGAAATTATACAACCTCTAAATGATACAAGTAACCAACTCTGAGATGTCTTCGGGAACATGTCCCTTGAACAAACTAAGACCACCCTTCACATGCATGCTTGGCAATTAGCACTGGGCCTGGAACTCAGAAAGCTGTTACTCTACTGTTATTAACTCGATGATAAAAGCCTCAGAACAAACACTTCCATGATGGAAAATAAAACCCACTCCGGCTTTCCTGTGGGTCTCAGCTTTGCATGGGCCTCTGGCTCCTGTCAGAGAAATCTTATAGTTGGAAAATCTGAGTCAGGTGTGCTAATAACCCTCCATATTATGAAGCAATAAATTTCCCAGCTCTTACCCAAAACAAAGAGTTCGGCTTCAGGGAGTGTTAACTATGCACTCCACTGGTTTCATCACATATATCTTGCACAACCTATTTTCCTACTATTTGCCATATTTAGAACACTAGGATGACTGAGGTGACAGGGACCTCCCTGGGACTCAGTGCCACCATTCTTTCTGTTCTCATGTCTTGAATCCCCAGAGGACAAAGTTGTGCCTAGTCCACAATAAAAACTCAATAAATAGCTGTTGAATGTACAAATGACCTTTATGGCTCATGTAACCCAAACCCCTCTCCAATTTTCCAGATAATGAGCCTGAGGCCAATGAGAGCAATGGCTGAAAAGTCCCTTCCGTGTAGCATGAATTCACATCAGTAACTCTCTCCTCTCTAGACAGAAGAGCTGATTTCCCAAATCTAACAGACTGGGTGATTAAGAGGAAACAGTTGGAAAACACATTTTTAAAAGTCCTTCTGGGGCTTCCCTGGTGGCGCAGTGGTTGAGAGTCCGCCTGCCGATGCAGGGGACACGGGTTCGTGCCCTGGTCCAGGAAGATCCCACATGCCGCGGAGCGGCTGGGCCTGTGAGCCATGGCCGCTGAGCCTGCGCGTCCGGAGCCTGTGCTCCGCAACGGGAGAGGCCACAGCAGTGAGAGGCCTGCGTACCGCAAAAAAAAAAAAAAAAAAAAGTCTCTGTTTTTCTAAGAAGCTTCCGGTTTCACAAAACGAATTCTGATGATAAGAGTGTATACCATGGTTTTGGCTAACAAGTGTGTGAAGAGATTAGCAAAGAATGATGAAAAGAAAATAAGAACTTGGTGAAACAGAGCCACAGTGAGGAGGCTGGAAAACGCACAGGAGGGATGCTGAATTACTTAGTTCTAATTAAAGCCTGGTGTTACCTGTGAGTGGGGACATTTCAGGTTCATATGACTCTTTAAGGCTAAACAGAAGCATTTAATGCAGAGTCGAGTCTGAGTTTTCACTTATACATCAATTTTCTGCCAAAGCAAATGTAATACCTAGGAAAGATTCAGAGCTAGAAGGACTTAAATCCTTATCCTTACTGTAGGTGACCACACATCAGGAAAAGCCGGGCATGCCTTTTCTATGTGAAGGCCACCTCAAGAAGAATCTAAACCTTTTCCTGAGAAATGGATTTGAGCAGTTTTTCTACTGTCGTTATGGAGCTAACTTTGTTTTCAAGATTTTTTTTTGAGGTGGACCATTTTTAAAGGATTGAATTTGTTACAGTATTGCTTCTGTTTTATGTTTTGGTTTTTTGGACGGGAGGCCTGTGGGATCTCAGCTCCCCGACCAGGGACTGAACCCACACCCCCTGCATTGGAAGGTGAAGTCTTAACCAGTGGACAGCCAGTGAAGTCCCTATGGAGCTAACTTTTATCTCCTCCAAGGTGGCTTAAGTCAACTCCTTATACTGCTTTCACTGGAGATAGAGAACAGTTGTCCCCGTTGTCATACTGTAGTTCTGTAGATGTCTCAAGAGTCAACGATTTAGGACACAGACTTCTTAAGGTTAATTTTATCTAGATTTCTTAACTTTATATGATACTGAGACTTTTGTTGTCAGATTCCTCTCAATCTTTGTCATCACAAGTGGGGTTGCAGAGCCCAGAACCCGTGAATTCAGGGACGCTAGTGTGAAACGGTCTTTACCAGCCGGATTCCTAGGACTGCCTCCCCAGACCCACATGCTCTTTAGCTAGCCAAAACCTAGGGCTGCCCAGTGATCACCTTAAACTTTGGCCCACTTCCTTTCCTTCTTTAGCTTTTGAAAGCCCCCTATGCATAGTTGTGCAATGGATATTGGGTGCCCATTTGTGATTTTCAGTGCTCTTCAATCAAAGTCCTACATTGATCTAGATAGAGTGCCTGGGCTCTTTCTGCTGTCAGAGCCTTCTCATCTGTATGGCCAACTTGGGTCATGCTCAGATTAGATGCCCCGCTTCCCAGCCTGGTCACTTCACTAATGTTAAAACACCGTGGGATAAGGGCTATCAGAAGGTCACTTCTTGGGACTTCCCTGGCAGTCCAGTGGTTAAGACTCCGCACTTCCAATACAGGGGGCGCGGGTTCGATCCCTGGTCGGGGAACTAAGATCCCATGTGCCATGCAGTGCAACCAAAAAAAATTAATTAATTAAAAAAAAAAAGACAACTTGGTAGTGCATTGACCACTGACTCTCTCTGGACCTCTATAGACTCCACATGGCCTGAGGCGCAAGACCACAACCATGAGCTGAGAAGACAGGCATAACCTCGGCCAGCTCTTCCATGTCCCCTCAGTCTCACCATCAAACTTGTCATCTCAGCAGCCACGATGCAGTCCCCGTGAGCTTCTTACTCTCCAGGAGCCTGCCATGCACGTTCATACCACTGCCCCTTTACCTAGGTTTCCCTCTGCCTGGAATGTTCTTTCTCTTGTTCTCTACCCCTGAGGTCCACCTTAAACGTCAGACCTCTGGGAAGTATTCTTTACCTTCCCTGGGCAGGAGGAGTCAGCGCCTCCCCTGTGTTCCAGAGAATGCTGTAGATGCCTCTCTTACAGCCTTGACCACAGAGTACCGCGATACTTCTATAGGTCTCTCTGCATCTCTATAAATGTATTTTTTGCACCTTCCTACAACCAAACCTACAATTCCTTTCACAAAGTACAAGAAATGGATGAGTTAAATGAATGTGTACAGTATTCCTCAAACAGAGGTGACTGGTAACAGAGGTGACTGGTGTGGCTCCCAGCACTGGGGTCTGGACCATCCCTTTTTATTTATCTCCAGGTTAGGGAGGACAGAGCTAGAGAAATCCAAGCAAAACAAGCCAACCAGCATCCAGCCAAGAGCAAGACACGTGGTGTACCTGATAGACCATTATATTAACAGTGTCTTCTTTTTTCTGTTCTGGAGGTCCTTGACTCTGCAGGAGATTTCGTACTGTTTCTTCCATCCTGAAAAACAAGCAAAATAAATAAATAAATAGACAGGTAGATAGATAAATGAATAAATGATTTCTTTAAGAAATGTTTCCTATTAACATGGGTCTGTTCCAGTTAGTAGAAATCATTCTTTAGTATATTACTCCCTAAACTTAAACCTGGAAATCTTTTTTCTCTTCTCTCTCCTTCATCCCCTATATTAAGAATCTGTCATGAAGTCCTTTGCAATCGTTCTGCAGAATGGCTCTGGCTTCTCTCTCTCTTTAACATTCAGGTCTCTATCCTTGGCCTACTATGTCTGTGCACATGCAAACATCTCCCAACATCCCTCTTCACTTTCAGTTTGACACACAGTGTCACCCCAGTAAGTTTCCTGAAATACCACTTTGACTTTTTAAAGTCAGTTTTCAAAGTTGACAAATCCTAGATGAATCCATTTTCACCATTAATACACTGTTATGTCTTTCCATGGTGGTCTTTCTATGTCAGCACACAAAGATCTACTTTTTTTCAACTGCTTCCTAATATTCCATGATGTGAAGGCACCATAAATTATTTAACCTTTCCCTTGCTGATAGAATTTAAATTACTTCAAAAAACCTTGCTATTTGAATTAAGAAATATCTTTACAAATACATCTTAGTGCACATTTATGAGTAACTCTATAGGTTATATTATAATATATATTGTATGCTATAATCGTATTTTAAATACCCGCTTCAAACCCTTCCCTTTCCCAACCCCCTCCCCCAAACCCAAAAGTAAAGAGTAAAACACACACACCCATTTCCATTTCCAGACATTGTTTCAGGCTGTTACTACTTCTTGGAATGCCAACACCCTTTCACCTTCTCATGGGCCATCCATCTTTCAAAATCCACCTCAAGTTTCACTTCCTAAGAGACTTCTTTATTAGTCCCCTACTTCTATGAATTCTTATAGCCCTATACTTTAAAACATTCATTCTATCACTTAAAAACTCTCCACTTCAATACTCAAAGATTTCATGTATTCATGCTTTGTCTTCTGAAGTAAGTTACAATATTTGATATAGAATCATGTCATATATTTATGTACTTCCCTCAATTACAGATAAAGTAGGTACTCAGTAGACATTATTATATGAATCCCTTGTTAATTCATTTAAAAAAATATTAAGTGCCTACTCTGTAACAGGCACTGACTGTGTATGTTCAAACTATGTTCGAATGGCCTTATCCTTGGGACTCATCTGTGAGGATTCATGGACCAGAACTCTGAGAGAAGGCTGCCCGAACTAATCACAATGAACACAGTGCTCTCATGCCCAGAACCTGAGTCGGCTGTCTTTTCAAGTCCCATCCTGAAGCATGTATTTTAGTGACTCAATATAATCCTAGTTTAGGAGATTTGTCGGGGGAAGCAGGCTGACCCAGCATCTCTCTCTCACTAGGGCTTCTAGCAAGACAAATTAGGGGCTCTAGGAGGCATCTGAATTCCCAGAAGTGGCAAGATCCTTACAGTAACCAAGGTAGTGTGGTTCAGAATGCCAACTACTCATATGGCGCATCACTACTTAGCAGAAGAGTAAAGACACTGCGGATGAACTGGGCCAATCCAAACCTGGATTATAGCTGGGGAAATTCCGCCTTCACAGGGGATGGCACCAGGATCCATTCAGGATTTCGAGAAGATGGTGGACACTGATTATGAGTGTGCAGAGAATGATTTGTGACTATACATTTACTCAAGCCATCTCTTCGTGCATCCAGCCAGGAAAGCAAAGTCTGTTCCCTATATTTTCACATATCTTATGTTATTAATGATAATAAAATTAAATAGTACTTTTAACTTGTCAAAGACCTCTCACGTCTATTAATCATTATAATGCACTTTTAAAGTATCATTATATCTCTGTGGTAGATGAGAAAGCCAAGGTCCAGAAAGGTTGAATGGCTTACTTACAGGATCACGGTTAGTTGGACAGGGAATTAGGACTAAGCCATTTTCACGACTGTAAAAACAGCATCCTCTTTCCACTAGGACTTATTTACATTCAGGGAAATGATCTGAAATGAAGAGGAGTCTTAACTCCTAATTAAGAGTTGTCTTTGTGAAAACCTATTGGATGCTGCACCCAAGAAAGCAAAAATATTATTTCTGACCTGGGGAGAGCTTTATATGAAAAAAAATAGGTGTGAAGAAGTCACAAATTCTGAAATAATAAGTGATGAAAGCCAATTTCTAATACTTTATTTCATTTTATATAAACAGAGACAACCTCTTGAATGACAGTAGATTTTCCATGATATTTACTAAATCTACCATAAATAAGAAAAATAATGATAATGGTAATAACTTGCTCAACATCACTCAGCAGGGACTAGCCTCTTGTTTCCTAAATATTAGTCTACTTTCTTCCTATCTTCGCACAGAGATTGAAAGTCTTTCTTATTTAAATCCTTATTTTATTCATTTATAAACATTTGGCTTAATTATGGGCCAACAGTTAAAACTCAAATAAAATCTTGTCTTTGTCATCAATAAATTAAAATACAATTCTGTCTCAGTGCATATCTTGCTGAATTATCTCTTCTGTATAATTAAAAGTTCTACGCACAAGTTGCTGGATCAAAAAGAAAAACATTTATTCACCTTCCCCCCGTTCTTCTTGGCCTCAAAGTTTAAAAAAAAAGAAAGAAAAAAGAGGGGGTGGAAAGAAAGTTGTTAAAACAGGATCTCAAACAGCCTAGACCCATGGTAACACGGTGAACACTTTTCTGGCACGAATTCATGATTAATTAAAACCAATTTCATTTCCAAGCTACAGCTTGGAACAGAGTTGTAGGGACCCAGCCCTACCCTTGGTAAAAAATTAAGTTGTCTCATCTTTCATAACCTTTATGAATCTGCTAACAGAGAAATATTTTGAACCTGATAGGAATATACCATTATTCCCTAATGATACCTTTTTAAAAAAAATTCTCATTTAGCAAACTTCTCTATTTTCCCGAAAATCAACGACTATGAAGCATCATCCATTGTAGTGTAATGCCCAATGACATTTTACTTTGTTTTATTATTTTGATAGCTGATGTATGAGGGATTGCATTACCAGTTTGCACACAGAATAATCTATCATCTGTTTCCCAGATGTGACTAAAAATAACACAATTCCTTTCCCCAGGTCAGGGATGGGCAGAGTTTTTTGTTTTTGTTTTTAAATTGCTGATTGGTTCAATCTATCGTTAAACACTTACCTTAACTAATGTCTTCTAGTTCTTTTTTGTTTTTTCCTTTTGTCTGACCTGAGATTAAATCCTTTCTTCCTCTAAATACCAGTCAAGTAGCTATCATAACTAAAAACTGTCTAGGCCAAAATTATACTTAGTGAGATGCAATAAATTCTAATGTACATTAAGTGAACTATTTTTTAAAAGTTAAGTCCTACACAAGTCAGAAAAAATAAACCAAATTCATATGCAAACAGTATATTTCAAGTAACATAGATATAAATGTAGGAATTGTATTTAATTGAAAATAGATTCCATGTTTTAAGGTGCATATCATTTAATTAATAGATTTTTCCTATAGTATTTCCTCTAGGGGAAGAAAAAAACATAGGTTTTGCTTAAAAAGGGCACTAACTTAAAGTTAGAAAAATAGGACATTAAAAAAGAACACATGAGAATAACAATTCAAAAGCACATAAGAGCTGGATTAGTGAGGATCTGAAACAAAACCTTCCCCCTGTACCCAGGGGTCCACCTTTGTCACAGACCCCCTTCTAAAGAGCAGATGACTGGGGAAGTCGTCATTGGATCTGCATCCATGTCTCACAGAGACAGTCTCCCTACCCAACAAAGGAAGATCCTTCTGGAAGTGAATACTCAAAGACAATGGTTTCCTGAATCCTTTCAAGGCAGGAAACTACCTAATCATTCAGGGCCTGATAATGTCAGGAGTCTCTTTACCATCAGAGAATATGATTTGAGCCCTGAAGAACTTGACTCATTCAATAATGAAAATACTATTAGAGGACACAATCCCAGGGCACACTGGGAGCTGTTCATTCTAATAGCAGGTAAAGGAAAGTGAAGTCTTCCACATCCCTTCCTTCCTCCCCAAATTTAGCCCTCTCTTTTGACTAATGACACTCTGGGAACTGATCAGAACATTAGACTGAAGCGTTCTTTTGTGACTCTTGTGATCAGATATTCAGTTTAGCATGTCATTTTTGACAGAAATAGAACAAAATGAACACAAAACAAGAAGCCACACTCCCCGGCTCAAACTAGTAAATGATGAGGCTCTTTGAACTAAAAGCTGAACCGAATCACATTTTTGTTTTTAAGAAATATTTTAAGCTATGTATTTGCTGATTAATCACATTAAATAAAAATGAAACTAATAATGCAATTACTCAATATCCCCCCATATTTTCCTATGTGAGAGGCTGCAAGACCAGAACCCACCCACTTCTGCTAGAAGTACATGCCATATTCTCTTCACCTACACCATGCACTTTGTTGACAGCTGCTGCTGTGACGTGCAAATTGCTTCTCCTTGTGTTTCACTGTATTTGACTACCAATCTTCTCATTTTGAGAAAGTGTGTCAGTTTAAGCAAGGGTGCTGCCATGATCGAATTTCATTTTAAAGACAAGAAAAAAGGGACTGGGGTTCAAATAGAAAGAAGGTTGAGGGGCTTGAGTCACTGCAGCACCTCTCCTTCACCTGGAGCCTCCTCCCTATGAAGTCATCCCATGTGACCCCATATAGAGAACAGCACTCATCTGGCAAGGTCAAAGGCCAAAATAGGGACAAGGATCCTCCCCATATCTGCTGGAAAAAAGAGAAATGCTTACAAGACAGTCTTTCATTGGATGACTATTAGCAGGGTTAAAAAATGTAAGCACACTACCACTGGGATATTCAGAAAAAAATACAATCCATTTATTTTGTATAAAATCAAACATCTTTTGTCTTGAGCCTCCACATGCTGACTAGCATTAACTTTTGCCCAAATCTTACTATAAATCCTACACTTTGTCTAACACGACGGATTTTTAAATCCACTGAGAAACAAGTGTCCATCAACAAGAGAATACATAAGCAACCGTGTTAACAGGTAAACCTCAAAGATATTGCCAGTTTGGTTCTAGACCACAGCAATAAAGCAAATACTGCAATTAAGCAAATACTGCAATAAAACAAGTCACACAAATGGTTTTCTATTGCATATAAAAGTTATGTTTATTCTACACTGTAGTCTATTCAATGTACAATAGCATTATGTCTAAAAAACAATGTACATACCTCAATTAAAAATACTGCTAAAAAATGCTATCATCTGATAAAACAGGGCTGCCGCCAAACTTCAATTTGTAAGAAAAATATATATAGTATCTGGGAAGTACAACAGAGCAAAGCGCAATAGAATGAGGTGTGCCTGTGTATATTTCCCACATTGGAATCCTATTCAGCAACAATAGGAATAAGTTGATGCATGCAATGATATGGAAGAATCTCACAAACATGATGCTGAGTGAAAGAAGCCACACACAAAAGACTAAATACTACATGATTCCATTTGTATGTAACTTTAGTGCAGGAAAAATTAATCTATGATGTAAAATTTAAGAACAGTGATTGCCAGGGAGGGCAGAGACTGACTAGTAAGGGACACAAGGAACTTCCTGGGATGACACTGACGTTCTGTACCTCCACAGGGGTTTGTATTGCACAGGTGTAAGCATTTGTTGGGATTCATCAAAGGCTACTTTAAGATCTGTGTATATCACTGTATATAAATTTTATCTTGAAAGAAAAAATGCACCGTAAACAAATATGGAACTTTAATTAGTGCTATACATGCTCAAGTATGTACATAATTTGGGGTGAAATGTAATGATGCCTGAAGTTTACTTTGAAAGGCATCAACAATTAGATAGATGGATGGAGAGAGAGACGGATACATGGCTAGACATATGGTAAAGCAAGTACAGTAAAAGTGAGTGGTAGAATCTAGTTGTTGCGTATACGGTGTTCGCTGTAAAATTCATTCAACTTTTTGTATATTAAAAATTGTTTATACTAAATTATTGACAACGTTTTGTTCATTTGTTTTTAAAAGCAGACCATATCTCTTGGGTAAAAATGTTGAAGAGAAGCAACTGCTTTTCTTCCATAGATGGTTCCTAGGTGTATGCAGGTCTGGTTGCATGGATCACAATCTTTACAGAGAAAGGAGACTTGGGTGTGGTGTCATCTTATATCTGGAGAGAAGTCACTTGTCTACAGACTTGTTGCTGGCCCTTCTGCTTCTATGTCTGAAGGTCTTGAGGCTGTTCCCAGTCTGTTTGTTCTGTCTGATCAGAGACTGGAGGTATGTATGGCACTCTGACCTTCACCTTAGCTTCTGCTTGCTACACTGTTCTGAATCTTGGTCGCCACCTCCAATGAGTGTGCTGACCTGGCAGTTTATCTTCAGACGCATCTGTAAGAGTGCCCTTGACTTGCCATAGCAGGCCCACTGGGTCTCCAGGCAGCCTCAAAATCGCACAGAATCTGAAGAAAGCCTGGAAAGGTAAAACCCACAATCTCCTTTGTGCCTGAGCATGGTGGACCACCAAGTGGATGCTCTTCTGGCCTTAAGGAGAAGCCCTTCCTTTGTACTTTCTTTACACACTGCGTACTTTTCCATCATAGCCTTATAGCATCTTATTAATGATCTCTGAGTTCCTTGAGGTCACTGACTGTGTCTTTGTTTATTTTATCTCTAACAACTAAGCATAGCTAGTGTTGCCGGCTCGGTGTTCCATACATTCTCTTTTGGGTGAATGAATGAATCTAATAGTTTTTTCACACATTCATTTCCTGGCTCCTTATATTTTCATTTCCCCATAGACCCATATGTAGATGTAACTGGTCAGAGAAAAGTAGTAACAAGAGAGAGGTACCAGCAAGACTAGAGGGGCTAATTCTTAAGCTGCGACCCGTGGGGCTAAGATGCAGGTCATTAGGAAAACAAATCAAATATCTCCTAGAAATAACTCCCTGCTCTTTCTGTCACATTTAATATGCAGTCCACAGTTCATATGCTTCATTTGCAACTAACTAGCTTAGGTGGTTAAAATATTATCCTTATAAGGCCAGGGTTTTCTAGATTCAATCCCTAGTCTGGACATCCTTTACCATCTAGCAGACTAATCTCTGCTAAGAGACCCCAGGGCTCTACTGCTAGGGGAGAAAAGATCGGAGAGTTATCTTAATGAAGAACATATTTTGCATGGCCTCACATATCGTTTGCTTTTAAATATCTTTTTCCCATTCTACTCCCATTGCTTTCCTCGACAACCCATCCTCCCTCCCCAGTTTAACTGCAGTGCAAAGCTTTCCTCAAGTTAAGGAGGGGAAAAGCTGACTAATATTCAATTTCAAGATGAAACTGTTCATGTGGAAACATTACTAGTTTAGAACTAGGTTCCGCCCAACTGCACCGACTTGTTTCCTTAGCAAATGAGTTTCCTCACTTAGAAGCCAGAATATCTAAGCATGTAAGCAGGGACAATCCCCAGGTTGGCCGTGACTTTGATATTCTTAACCCAATCTCTGCTTATCCTGGCTCTAATAGTTGGGAATAGTAAATCTACAGTGACAATAATGAAAAACTGCACTGAAACTGAAACTCACTCTGGATAAATGTTGGAGGCCTAGGATTTCTTATTTATTTCTTAGATGATATATATTTTTAATTCAGCACAAATTTTGCAAGTATAATACCACTGCCCAGGAACCACAGTGCTCTAATTCACTCATGGGGATGCAACACCATTCATAAACAGATCGAAAGGTGCTAGTCTAATTTGAATTACTGCATCGTATTCACTCCAGGGCCAGCTGTATGTGAACAGAAAGCAACATAAATTTTCTCGTAGGCAGGCTATGCTAATCCTGCATGGGGATATCACTGCATGGAGAAAGGCAGATTTGGAGAGGGCAGGGAAACAGAGAGCTGCATTCACTCGCAATTTTCCACATGGAGTTGAAGGGAATTCCCAAAATGTTTTTTTTTTCTTTACTTCATTTTTTTTTTAACATCTTTATTGGAGTATAATTTCTTTACAGTGATGTGTTAGTTTCTGATTTATAACAAAGTGAATCAGCTTTATGTGTAAATATATCCCCATATCTCCTCCATCTTGCGTCTCCCGCCCACCCTCCCTATCCCACTACTCTAGGTGGTCACAAAGCACCGAGCTGATCTCCCTGTGCTATGCAGCTGCTTCCCACTAGCTATCTGTTTTACATTTGGTAGTGTATATATGTCCATGACACTCGCTCACTTGGTCCCAGCTAACCCTTCCCCTGCCCTGTGTCCTCAAGTCCATTCTCTACAACTGGATCTTTAATCCTGTCCTGCCCCTAGGTTCGTCAGGACCATTTTTTGTTTGTTTGTTTGTATGTTTTTAGATTCCATATATATGTGTTACCATACGGTATGTATTTTCTGACTTACTTCACACTGTATAACAGTCTCTAGGTCCATCCACCTCACTACAAATAGTTCAGTTTCGTTTCTTTTTAAGGCTGAGTCATATTCCATTGTATATATGTGCCACATCTTCTTTATCCATTCATCTGTCAATGGACACTTAGGTTGCTTCCATGTCCTGGCTATTGTAAATAGAGCTGCAATGAACACTGTGGTACATGACTCTTTGAATTATGGTTTTCTTACGGTATATGCCCAGTAGTGGGAAAGCTGGGATGTATGGTAGTTCTATTTTTAGTGTTTTAAGGAACCTCCATACTATTCTCCCTAGTGGCTGTATATATTTACATTCCCACCCACAGTGCAAGAGGGTTCCCTTTTCTCCACACCCTCTCCAGCATTTACTGTTTGTAGATAGTTTGATGATGGCCATTTGGATGGGTGTGAGGTGATAACTCATTGTAGCATTGATTTGCATTTCGCTAATGATTAGTGATGTTGAGCATCCTTCAATGTGTTTGTTAGCAATCTGTATATCTTCTTTGGGGAAATGTCTATTTAGCTTTTCTGCCCATTTCTGGATTGAGTTTTTTTGTTTTTTGATATTGAGCTGCATGAGCTGCTTCTTAATTTTGGAGATTAATCCTTTGTCAGTTGCTTAATTTGCAAATATTTTCTCCCATTCTGAGGGTTGTCTTTTCATCTTATGTTTTCCTTTGCTGTGCAAAAACTTTTAAGTTTCATTAGGTCCCATTTGTTTATTTTTGTCTTTATTTCCATTTCTCTAGGAGGTGGGTCAAAAAGGATCTTGCTGTGATTTATGTCATACAGCGTTCTGCCTATGTTTTCCTCTAACAGTTTTATAGTGTCTGGACTTACATTTAGGTCTTTAATCCATTTTGAGCTTAATTTTGTGTATGGTGTTAGGGAGTGTTCTAATTTCATTCTTTTACATGTAGCTGTCCAGGTTTCCCAGCACCATTTATTGAAGAGGCTGTCTTTTCTCCATTGTATATTCCTGCCTCCTTTATCAAAGATAAGGTGATCATATGTGCGTGGGTTTATCTCTGGGCTTTCTATCCTGTTCCATTGATCGATATTTCTGTTTTTGTGCCAGTACCTTATTGTCTTGATTACTGTAGCTCTGTATAGCACAGTCTGAAGTCCAGGAGCCTGATTCCTCCAGCTCCGTTTTTCTTTCTCAAGACTGCTTTGGCTATTCGGGGTCTTTAGTGTTTCCATACAAATTGTGAAATGTTTTGTTCTAGCTTTGTGAAAAATGCCACTGATAGTTTGATAGGGATTGCACTGAATCTGTAGATTGCTTTGGGTAGTATAGTCCTTTTCACAATGTTGACTCTTCCAATACAAGAACATGGTATATCTCTCCATCTGTTTGCATCATTTAACTTCTTTCATCAGTGTCTTATAGTTTTCTGCATACAGATCTTTTGTCTCCTTAGGTAAGTTTATTCTTAGGTATTTTATTCTTTTTATTGTAATGGTAAATGGGAGTGTTTCCTTCTCTTTCAGGTTTTTCATCATTAGTGTGTAGGAATGCAAGAGATTTCTGTGCATTAATTTTGTATCCTGCTACTTTACCAAATTCATGGATTAGCTCTAGTAGTTTTCTGGTAGCATCTTTAGGATTCTCTATGTATAGTATCATGTCATCTGCAAACAGGGACAGCTTTACTTCTTCTTTTCTGATTTGGATTCCTTTTATTTCTTTTTCTTCTCTGGTTGCTATGGCTAAAACTATGAAAACTATGTTGAATAATAGTGATGAGAGTGGACAACCTTGCCTTGCTCCTGATCTTAGTGGAAATGGTTTCAATTTTTTACCATTTCGAACGATGTTGGCTGTGGGTTTGTCATATATGGCCTTTATTATGTTGAGGTAAGTTCCCTCTATGCCAACTTTCTGGAGGGTTTTTATCATAAATGGGTGTTGAATTCTGTCAAAAGCTTTCTCTGCATCTATTGAGATGATCATTTGGTTTTTCTCCTTCAATTTGTTAGTATGGTTTATCATATTGATTGAATTGCATATACTGAAAACTCCTTGCATTCCTGGGATAAACCCCACTTGCTCATGGTGCATCATCCTTTCAATATGCTGTTGGATTCTGTTTGCTAGTATTTTGTTAAGAATTTTTGCATCTATGTTCATCAGCGATACTGGCCTGTACTTTTCTTTCTTTGTTACATCTTTGTCTGGTTTTGGTATCAGGGTGATGGTGGCCTTGTAGAATGACTTTGGGAGTGTTCCTCCCTCTGCTATATTTTGGAAGAGTTTGAGAAGGACAGGTGTTAGCTCGTCTCTAAATGTTTGATAGAATTCGCCTGTGAAGCCATCTGGTCCTGGGCTTTTTATTGTTGGAAGATTTTTAATCACAGTTTCAATTTCAGTGCTTGTGATTGGTCTGCTTATATTTTCTACTTCTTCCTGGTTCAGTCTCGGAAGGTTGTGCTTTTCTGAGAATTCATCCATTTTTTTCCAGGTTGTGCATTTTATTGGCATATAGTTGCTTGTAGTAATCTCTCATGATTCTTTGCATTTCTGCAGTGTCAGTTGTTACTTCTCCATTTTCATTTCTAATTCTATTGATTTGAGTCTTCTCACTTTATGTTTGGTCAATCTGGCTAATGGTTTATCAATTTTGTTTACCTTCTCAAAGAACCAGCTTTTAGCCGTATTGACCTTTGTAATTTTTCCTTAATTTCTTTTTCATTTATTTCTCATCTCATCTTTATGATTTCTTTCCTTCAGTTAACTTTGAGTTTTTTCGTTCTTCCTCTAATTGCTTTAGGTGTAAGGTTAGGTTGTTTATTTGAGATATTTCTTGTTTCTTGAGGTAGGATTTTATTGCTATAAACTTCCCTCTTAGAACTGCTTTTGCCACATCCCATAGGTTTTGGGTGGTCATGTTTTCATTTTCATTTGTTTCTAAGTATTTTTTGATTTCCTCCTTGATTTCTTCAGTGATCTCTTGGTTATTTAGTAGCATATTGTTTAGGTTCCATGTGTTTTTTTTTTTTACAGATTTTTTCCTGCAATTGATATCTAGTCACATAGCATTGTGGTTGGAAAAGATACTTGATATGATTTCAATTTTCTTAAATTTACAAAGGCTTCATGTGTGACCCAAGATATGATCTATCCTGGAGAATGTTCCATGAGCACTTGAGAAGAAAGTGTATTCTGTTGTTTTTGGATGGAATGTCCTATAAATATCAATTAAGTCCATCTTGTTTAATGTATCATTTAAAGCTCTTGTTTCCTTATTCATTTTCATTTTGGATGATTTGTCCATTGGGGAAATTGGGGTGTTAACATCCCTTACTATGATTGTATTACTGTCGATTTCCCCTTTTATGGTTGTTAGCATTTGCCTTATGTATTGAGGTGCTCCTGTTTTGGGTGCATATATATTTACAATTGTTATATCTTCGTCTTGGATTGATCCCTTGATCATTATATAGTGTCCTTCTTTATCTCTTCTAATAGTCTTTATTTTAAAGTCTATTTTGTCTGATATGAGAATTGCTACTCCAGCTTTCTTTTGATTTCCATTTGCATGGAATATCTTTTTCCATCCCCTCACTTTCAGTCTGTATGTGTCCCTAGGTCTGAAATGGGTCTCTTGTAGACAGCATATATACAGGTTTTCTTTTTGTATCCATTCAGCCAGTCTATGTCTGGGTTGGAGCATTTAATCCATTTACATTTATGGTAATTATGTAAATTTTGTAGGTTAAAATATATGTATTATATGTATACATATGTATGTTCCTGTTACCATTTTCTTAATTGTTTTGGGTTCATTTTTGTAGGTCTTTTCCTTCTCTTGTGTTTCCTGCCTAAAGAAGTTCCTTTAGCATTTGTTGTAAAGCTGCTTTGGTGGTGCTGAATTCTCTTAGCTTTTGCTTGTCTGTAAAGGTTTTAATTTCTCCATTGAATCTGAATGAGATCCCTGCTGGGTAGAGTAATCTTGGTTGTAGGTTTTTCCCTTTCATCACTTCAAATATGTCTTGTTACTCCCTTCTGGCTTGCAGAGTTTCTGCTGAAAGATCAGCTGTTAACCTTATGGGGATTTCCTTGTATGTTATTTGTTGTTTTTCCCTTGCTCCTTTTAATATTTTTTGTTTGCATTTAATTTTTTTGATAGTTTGATTAATATGTGTCTTGGCATGTTTCTCCTTGGATTTATCCTGTATGGGACTGTGTTTTTTGTACTTGATTGACTATTTCCTTTCCCATATTAGGGAAGTTTTCAACTATAATCTGTTCAAATATTTTCTCAGTCCCTTTCTTTTTCTCTTCATCTTCTGGGACCCCTATAATTCCAATGTTGGTGCATTTAATGTTGTCCCAGAGGTCTCTGAGACTGTCTTCAATTCTTTTCATTCTTCTTTCTTTATTCTGCTCTGTGTTAGTTATTTGCACTATTTTGTCTTCCAGGTCACTTATCCGTTTTTCTGCCTCAGTTATTCTGCTTTTGATTCCTTCTAGAGAATTTTATATTTCATTTATTGTGTTGTTCATCATTATTTGTTTGCTCTTTAGTTCTTCTAGGTCCTTGTTAAACGTTTCTTGTATTTTCTCCATTCTATTTCCAAGATTTTGGATCATCTTCACTATCATTACTCTGAATTCTTTTTCAGGTAGACTGCCTACTTACTCTTCATTCATTTGGTCTGGTGGGTTTTTACCTTGCTCCTTTATCTGCTGTGTATTTCTCTGTCTTCTCATTTTGTTGAACTTACTGTGTTCGGGGTCTCATTTTTGCAGGCTACAGGTTTGTAGTTTCCATTGTTTTTGGTGTCTGCTCCCAGTGGGTAAGGTTGGTTCAGTGGGTTGTGTAGGCTTCCTGGTGGGGGGGACTGGTGCTTGTGTTCTGGTGGATGAGGCTGGATCTTGTCTTTTTGGTGGGCAGGTCCACGTCTGGTGGTGTGTTTTGGGGTGTCTGTGAACTTATTATGATTTTAGGCAGCCTCTCTGCTAATGCGTGGGGTTGTGTTCCTGTCTTGCTAGTTGTTTGGCATAGGGTGTCCAGCACTGGAGCTTGCTGGACATTGAGTGGAGCTGGGTGTTGGTGTTGAGATGGAGATCTCTGGGAGAGCTCTTGCCGTTTGATATTACGTGGGGCCGGGAGGTCTCTGATGGTCCAATGTCCTGAACTTGGCTCTCCCACCTCAGAGGCTGAGGCTTGACACCCAGCCAGAGCACCAAGACCCTGTCAGCCACATGGCAGTTCACTTTGGGGTTCCTCCCGTCTCCTTGTGAGTTAGAATCCACCACTGGTGGCTGGCAGGCCCTGTGGTTGTCTGTGGCCTTTTCTCAAACAACAAGTTTCTCATCTCCACATGTCCTGGTGGTGGGGTTTCCCCCTTGGGCACCTGTGCTTAGAATCTCCCCACCTGGGGAAGGCAGCACCCTCACCAGCCAGACTGCATGGCTTGGACTTTGTCTGGGGGATGAAGGGGAAGGACTCCAAACAAGTGTCAAGTCATTAAAGCTCAGAGAGGTGTAACCAATAGTCTACTGGATCTGAATAATGTCCAAGGCATCACAGTATGTCTGTCCTTTTAAAAAACATTTTTTTTATTTTAATTGTTTTGGTGGGAACATTAAAGAAAGGCAGGAAAATCTAATTGGCCATGTTTGGGATCAAATGATAGTGTTAAGTTTTGGGGCTACAGTGGCAAAAAGATGTTTTAAGAATCCATAAAACTGGCCTCTGGAGCCTCCTGGATGCCACAGGGCATCCTTCAATGGGACTGCTCTTTTATTCACATGCTGCTTATGACATCTGATCCACAGTATTTTAGGGTGGCTTCTCTTAAGCAAGCAGATAGTACTGCAAAACACAGCACATCCAGAAAAGTGGTGTTACCAAATCCTCTCCTAGCCTTGAGTCCTGTGGCCACAGTACAGTAAGTCTATGTATGGGAGTCCCCTATACTCCCCCTAAAGTGACATAAGTGGGTCTGGATGGAGCTATTTCCACCAGCGATGTAACTTCCGACAAATCACTTACATCTCCTGAGTCTCAGTTTCCTTATCTATGAAATGGATATACCATGTCCGTCCTACTTACCCCAGAAGGATGTCATGAGGATGCAAAGAGACAAAAAGTGAAATGCTATGTAAGTGGGTGCTTGCTTTTCCTTACGGCTTTAACGGACTTTCAGCAGTCACGGCTCTGTGAACGGTAGATCTTTCAGTGGTGATGTGAGAAGAACAGAAAATAGGCTCCTTGGGAACATGAGTCAATCAAGTCAACGCTTGCTGGAGGTAGCCACTGTCTTTGCCTTTTTTCAGCAATTACAGAAGAGCTACGGCATCACTCTCCAATTTCAGACAACAACTGGCCTGGAAAATAACCTACTTTAGTAGTCCTGATAGGACAGGTTATGTTGGGTTAACAAACAACCCCAACACTTCAGTGACTTAATAAATAACTGAACTGCTTGTTGACACACAGTCTGGGTACCTTGGCAACCGACTGTCCTCCAGGAGTAGGGTGCTTCTATGTCCTGGTTTCCCAGGATGGTCCAGTGTATGTGTCTTGTCCTGGCATAATTATTAATAGCACCCTTTTCATCCCAACACTGTCCTGGTTGGATGATAAATATTATGATCTTCCTGTAAATGGAGTAACTCAAGTATTCAGGCTGCCTCACCCTCTCAACATGAGGCCTTCAGCGCTGCTGGGAACAGAGAAACTGGGGAACACCGTAGGGATTTTTACTGTCTCGTTCCAGAACTCACTTCAGTTTAAAGGCCATTGGCCAGAACTAGTCACATGGCCCAACTGAAGGCTAGGGGAGATGGTAAATTTCATCTTCTGAGTACCTAGCAAGGAGAAGAGAACCAGATACTGGTGCTAAAATATAATGCCTTCTATATCTGTATTGTCGGAATTGAAGACGTATATGGAACTACTTCTCAGTGAGTGCCTGCCCTGCTTGTCTGACTGTACATAGACATCTCCAGGTGACTGATTACCAAAACTCAAGACAGGCAAGTGGGTGTTATTCTTGTTGGTCTTTTCCCATTGGGTATTACTTATCACCCTCTGCTAGGTGACTGAGCTGTCACTATTGAGACTCTTCTCTCCTCTCCCAGGTAGATATCAACTGTCACTCTTCTTTCACTTGTGCCAACTTGATTGCCAGCCTACAGAATTAGTCCCTCTCAGCTCTCTGAACTGTCCACAAATGTATTCCTTCTGATGGGCAATCTTCAAACAACTAACACCTTCAAAGTCTGCTTTGCTTTGGAGAACACACTATCAAGCTTTCAGCATGACAGTGGATAGGTATGTTTCTGATGCAGTCTATTTTATGGTACCTGTCTAGAAACATGGAAACGCCACCAGTACTTCCACAGAACTTTTGTAACCATCCAGGTCATACTGGCGAGGACGACGGAAGAGGTGGTCTCTCGGTGGTGTTCACAGAGGGAGACATTTCATGTTGCACTACTCTTCACGCAATAGTCCTTGTTTAAAATATCATCACGACTCAAGAGATGGCAATAACCGGCATGCTTGATCCTTAGAAACTCTGAAGTGTAGAAACGTGTCAAGATTTAACAGGGAAAAGTGAAAACTGGGAAAAAAGCAGTCAATTTAAAACCTGCTTCTGTGTTAGATTAAAAACAAAAAAGGAAACAGAGAACTATGCCTTATTCTGCAATGTCATGAAAGTGCATTTTGTCAATCAACATAATGACTGGCATTTGGATAGAGAGGTTTCTGCCAATTACCATAAGACAAAGGAGATTTCTTCCCATCCACCAAGCTTCAGCCTAAGTCCCATCTCTGTTTTCGATAACTCTGACCCATCAGAGTCTCTCCTTAGTCCACTGAAAAGCGTTTTCTCCAGAAAAAGAAAAATTTTTTTTAAAGTGTTTTCTCCAGAACACTTGCAGGAAATCACCAAGGTGGGGATGGGGAAGAATCTCATTAAAATTCAGACTCCCAGGTCCACCTGAGACTTAGTGATCCAGAATCTCTGAGAGTGGAGGCCAGGGATTTGTGTTTTTTATAAACAGATTCTTGCATGTTAACTTATGGGGCTCTCTGTTATATTCTCACATCCTCCTAAAACACTTATTCACATAGTACCTGAAGCTATTAAATATTATAGATACAATTTCGTGTACAGGGTTCTTGGTTCTACTACTCTTTGTGAGTTTGTTAGGGACCCCAGTGTATATCTCAGGTCTTTTTCTATTATCCCCATCACACAGTGGTTATCAATTTACCCTGGGTGGATGGAACATCCCCGAGTTGTGAGTTATATACTGATTAGCTTCACCTGGGGCATAGCTGATGCTGAAAAGTAGACACAAAGCATATTTAGATGAATCTAGTTTTCTTTTTTCAATTAATTTTTATTGGTATATAGTTGCTTTTTTAAAAAATCACTGTTTTATTTATTTATACGGTTGCACCAGGTCTTAGTTGCAGCTCGCCAGCTCCTTAGTTGAGGCATATGGCCTCCCCAGTTGCAGCATGCGAACTCCTAGTTGTGGCATGCATGTGGGATCAAGTTCCCCAACCAGGGATCAAACCCGGGCCCCCTGCATGGGGAGCACAGAGTCTTAACCACTGCGCCACCAGGGAAGTCCCAGATGAATCCAGTTTTTTTTTTTTAACTATTTTTTTAAATAATAAATTTTTAAATTTATTTTTGGCTGCGTTGGGTCTTCGTTGCTGCATGCAGGCTTTCTCTTGTGGCGAGCGGGAGCTACTCTTTGTTGCGGTGCGTGGGCCTCTCATCGCGGTGGCCTCTCTTGTTGCAGAGCACAGGTTCTAGGCGTGCGGGCCTCAGTAGTTGTGGCACATGGGCTCTAGAGCGCAGGCTCAGTAGTTGTGGTACACAGGCTTAGTTGCTCCATGGCATGTGGGATCTTCCCGGACCAGGGCTCGAACCCATGTCCCCTGCCTTGGCAGGCAGATTCCCGACCACTGTGCCACCAGGGAAGCCCTGCATCTAGTTTTAATTCCAATGGTGGAAAACTTAAAAACAACTCCTTCTGTAATATGAATAATTATTCCCTCATTTACTCACTCACTCATTCGTTATCCCCTCATTCATTTATCTATTCCTTTATTTGATAATCATCTATTGAATGCCTACTATGTGCTTTGTGCTATAACCAGCAACTCAAATAAAGAAAATCAGCTAAGTGTGTGAAACAGGCAAACCAACAATTACCCTATGTGTAATAAGTGCCAGGAGAAGGTGTCATGGAGGTGAAGAAATCCAAGAGGCTAAGAGAGGCTCTTTGGAGGTGCTGACATGGGCTGAATTTTTGGAAATGAGTAGGATTTAGCTGGACAGAAAAGGGATTTTCAAACTAACTAATGATTTTGTTTACAAATTTTAAATTGCCTGCTATGAAGTTTTCTTAATGAGAAATATGGTTTAAGTGTGTGCATGGTAGTCCGTATGTCTACTGAACGTAAGAGCATTCTACTTTAGTACTGTACAGGTGTTGCCATTTTAATCACATGAAAAGCATTTTTATATCATTGCTAAACTACTTAAGGCTCTTCCAACTGAATTACATACATTTAAAGTTATGCTCACAGTTTCATGGAAGTTTAGTAACTGCATTTCAAACAGTGTCAACCAGAGCCTCTAGGTAGTATTCCCCCAGCTGCACATATTCCTAAATGGAGCACTGGTCTCATTACGTTCCATGCACATCTGTATTTACCCACCCCAGTTTGGGATGTTCAGGTTTCCTCCAATATTTAGCATGTGTCCTTCTTGACCTTGAATGTCTATGAGTAAATAAAGAATAACCACATCAGAGTATCTGCTGCTAAGAAATAGCTAGTCAAATAAAACTAGTACCAGTAACTGCAAAATTCCCCAACCAGAAGGTTAAATAAGAGTCGATTGTCAAGTATTTTTTATCCTGGAATACAAGCTTTTATACAGAACTTTTATTGCACATTTCTGCCCAATGAAATAGGTGTTGGAAATACAATGGCTTTTGGTGAGAAGAGTGCCCATTTATCCTTGAATTGTCATTGCTTCGGAAAGAAAGAAGCAAGGATAACTGGGGGAAAGGGCAGAGAACCTATGCCCTAAAACTAACTTTAAAAAATAAATTTGTTGATACGCAAAAGCACCAGAGAAAGCAGCAGTTTTCAGACTTACTACAAAAGAAAAAATAACAGACACTAAGTACTGATAAACACTCAAAATCTGTCAAGTGACAGGATTTTTAAAATGTAAATGAGTGAGAATATAATATACTATGTTGACTGAATTGCTAGAAATTATCATGGTAGCACACATAGATTTATACAATGTTAACGGCTTTTTATCTTAAAGCCATGCTGTTTTAGGACTTTCAGATCTATGGCCTGAAGTCCCCCCCGCCTTTCTGTAAACACGAGAAACTGTGCAGATCTCTGCTTTCCATCCATTCATGCAGGTTTATTGAAATATTGGTAAATTCCATAGGCCTGTACTACACAAATATCCAAAACCAAGTAATAGGCAACTCATTCCTCTTTCTTCCCTGCCTCTTCCAAATGAAGAAGAAGAACACATTTAATCATAAACTGCAGAGACTTCTCCCAGATTGGAAAGGGGAGGGAACGGCCCATACTCCAGTAACCTACTAGAACACAGCTTCCCTAGGACTTATCCATCTCTTGTTAGGCTATAATAGGGGCACTAAAATGATGCTGCCGTTTTTCTACAGCCAAGAAATTGATTGGTGAAGTTGAGTAAATCTAATGCCACTGTTTTTCTTATGGGTGAGTATGTGCAGTAACCACAGCCTGCAATAGGGAGCTGTCATTACTCCACAGCGGTCCATAAACGTACAGAAGAGGGCATGTATACACAATGGTGCTCATTTCCAGATTTTCTATTTGGATATACTGGATGATTATCACTCTGCAAACATGTTGCTGTGGTCCTTGCTTTGACACCATACTCTCTGGGGGGAAATTCAATACATCCACGATCATCTCAATAGCAATGCCAATGAGAAAACTTGCAGACAGAGGTCCCTGAGCCCCTCTGCCATGCCTACTACTGGACCCCTGGACTCCATCCTCTCCCATCTCTTCTGGACCTTTGCTCTCATCCTGCCCCTTGGGCAGCTGTTCTCTCTCCCTCTCTCTCCATGAGCTTTTTTTAAAAAAATCAGATGTCCAACAAGTTAACATTAGCTTTATTCTAATGGAATCTTCCTTTGTCCCTTATCTCCCTTTGCAGTGTATTCCCCTTTTCTCTCCTCTCCCCACCACCTGTATTAAAGAACAGTTTATATGTTCTGTGTTCACGTTTTTTCCCACCAAATTAATCTCAACAACTACCTTTACCCAACGTCTGCCCTGAGGCCTATGTGCAGACTAGTTTCTCATCATCAGTAGATCTGAAATCACCACACTCACGAATCTTTCCTAACACTTTTGGCTTAAGCATTGGCCTACACTGGCTACCCCTTGCTTCTTGAAGTTTTGTTCTCTCTTGCCTTCGTGGCTACATTCTCACATTCTCCTCCTTCCCATCTCAACATGTCTCTGTTTCCTACTGAGGTCTCCTTCTCCATCACCTAAATATGGCCACTCCTCACGGCCAGGATCTCAGTCTTCGGTTCTCCCTCTCTCTGCCAGCTCTGTCTCTGTCTCTGTCTTTCTTTCCAATCTCATCTACTACCTCCTTTGCTTCATACTTCCAAGTGTAAATCTCCAAGCCCACAGCTGGCTGTCCAGTGACCTTCTCAACACTCAACTCGATGCCCTGCCACAACCTCGCCCTCAGCATATTCACACGTACCAGTCACATCTTCCGCAGACTCTCTGCCTTCGTCTGTCCTCCCTATCGGGTCTAGTACTATCTACAGGCCCTTGGCAGCCTTCTTGCCTCTCCCATGCTTTCCTTGATGGCTCAGGAGCAGAAAGCCTGGGAATTGCGTTTCCTCAGACACCACTGCCAGCTTTCAGGTTCTTCTAATGAGGTGCACGCACAATATTTAGAAGGCTGCAAAGAAGCATATGTTTTCCTCCCCTGCCAACAGTGATGGAGACCACATGGGCTTCAACAATGTCAAGTTTTGCCACAGCTGGCTGGACGTGCCCTCCCTTGCCTGTTACCAGTCTCGGGACTGCAGGGCTGCTGTGACCAGTGTTCTCATAGTTTCTCCACCTTTGGAAGCAGCAACAAACTCCTAACTCTGGACCACAGCTCAGCTTGAACTTGACAGTGAGCAGAGGTCCCCCGACATCTGCTCCTTGAACCCTTCCTTTTGTTGCTGCGGGCATGTACTCCCCTGGATTGAATCCCTCTGTGCTGCAAATATTTTGACAGGTGTCTTTTCCTGACTGATCCCAAGACCACCCCACTCCCAGTCGCTCAGGATGAAAGGTCTGCAGCATCATTCTCAACTGCTGCCTCTCTTCACCAAAGGCCCACCACTTTCCAAGCACTGCCAATTCTTCCCTTTCAATGCCCTCCTCTTTCCTTGATCAATGTCTCTACTTTGATCAGGCTCTATTTCCTGTCATTGAACTGCTCTAAAAGTTTTCTAACTAGTTCCCCTACAAACTAGTTAGACTAGTTCCCCTAACTAGCAAGTCACTTTATCATCTTTACCTGCCATCAGGTCAACCTTCTTTGCACAATAATGCTTACCCTTTCAAGAATTTCGTTACAAACCTTACATGGACCCATCCTCCTGGCCCACAGGACAAAGAGTAAACCACACAGCAGGGCGTGTACAATATTTCCTTCTTCCTACGGCCTTATTATATCCCTCTTTCCCTCTTCACATACCATACGTGCAGTCAGTCATGGCTACTTGGAATCATTCTTGCAAGAGAACCCTTGCTTTCTGGCCTCCAGACCTACTTCTCATGATTCTCCCATCTAGAATGTGACTTTCCTCCACCCCCAGCGAAGGTCTTCAAATTCTTTAAGAACCAACTCAAATGTCACTGGTAATCCCCATATAAGAAAGGATTCCTGTAGCATTCTGAACCCGACCTACATGGCTCACCCTACTCTTGCAGGTTTTGCATTTCAACAGCTGTGCTGTCCCTGTGACCCAACATGGAAGCCACGTAACTTCTACTTGAACTGTATTCTCTACGCTGTGCTTCAGTTTTTGGTTTGGTAAATTGTGAAAACCAGGAAACATGGGAGTGAGGTCACTTGCCGTGTTTGTGATCCAAGCCCGAACCTAACCTTCCTGAGATCTGGGTATGAAGGACTCACCTATTCAATAGTTAATGATGTGCTCCAGTTAACGTCCCAAATCTCTGCCAAGTCAGAATTTTATAGAGACTATTGCTTGAAATTAGTGAATGATGAGATCTCAAACTTTCTCAGATAGAATTTTTCCATTTTAAGACTTTCTGTTTTATAGGTAAGATCTAGGATTCTAAATGGGTAAATACATATACATGAAGTTGAACCACATGAAATTGCTGATATTTGACCATTTTTGATCTATAAAATGTTAGTTCTACATGGTTCAGCCTAGTAAATGCATTCAAAGAGATTTTTGTTGCACATTTTTCACAATAAGGTTTGCTATATATAAAAGGCATAATGAACAAATACACTTAAGAACAGATACGCCTCACGGTAAAGGGCTGTAATGATTACAGTGCTCGTGCTGAATATTTATTAAGTACTTACTATATACCAGCCATCATGGTGAGTACATAGATGACCTCTTTCCTTTTAACAACTCAGTTTTAATCACCATTGGATAGATGGAAAAACTGCTGCTTTAAATGGTTAAGGAACTTGCCCAGTCACCAAGCTAGTAAGCAGTGGAAGAATGTGAAGGAAGACTTACCCTATAGTTGCTATTTTTGATCACATTGAAAAAAAAATTAACTACCTTTTTCTCCTGGGGTCTTTCAGATTCCTTGGCCCCTCTTGGCAATACCAGGAAGAAGAATAAACAGAAATGGACCTCAAGGAAGAGCCTAAATGCCACCTCCTTCTCAATGCTTTTCTTGACTACTGGCGCTTTGATCTGTGTGCGGTATTACTACATAGTCCTTTATCTCTCCCTCCCCTTTGGTTCGACTTAGCATATGTTGCCTCCGTTCATAGCTCGGTATATGCTTAAATTTCCCAATTAAATTGTAAAGTTTTGATAAGACAGTGAGCCTGTCTAATGTGTTTCATTTTCAAGACCAAGGAACAGACACTTTATTTTCACCTAAACACCATCCATCCATCCGTCCATCCATCCATCCATCCATCCATCCGTCCATCCAACAGCTATTGGATGTTAACATTTCTGGGTGCAAAGAACACTAAGATAACAGACCCAGCCTCTACTCAAAAGGAGCTTACTGCTGGTTAATGGGGCACGAACAAGTATGTCAGCGCAAACAATGGCACAGGTTATGTACCGTGAGAGAGGTAAGCCTGACTGTGCCGAGAGCAGAGAGGTGGGCCACTCGGCAGTGGTTTTAAAGAACTGATACTGTTGAGGTGAAGCTGGAGAGGTAGGTGAGGATTAGCCACTGGAAAAACGTGAGGAAAGGATGCTCAGAAAGAAAGAACAGCTTGTGCAAAGACACAAAGGAGTCTGGGATACTCGAGTCACTGTGAGTGCTTGTTTTGGCTTAGTGACAGGAATAAACAAAGCAAGTAGAGGAGAGAAGTAGGAAAGAGAAAGGAAGGAAAAAGGAAAAGAGTACAATTTGCCCTTGATTTTAGGAAAGTTCCAATGAAGGTAAAAGCAGCAGCCCCATACCAACCAATGAAACCAGATAAACTCAGAGCTACTGCTCAGTGGCCAGAATGATGCCCGTGACCCGAAGGCCCAGACCCACCCCCCAAAGAGAGCTTGGTGTGTAAGAAGTAAAAGAGTCACCATCACACAAAGTCCGTTGATTTGTAATAAATTTTGGGAAGTTGAAAATATAGTCACATGGGTACAAAAAGCTGATGAAAATAAAGCTCTATTCCTGCCTGCTTTGGTCATCAAAGCTCTTTAGCTGAACAGATGTACGTTTCACCAAAATCTGATGGAAACAAATCTTCACAGGCTTTCTGTATTAAGAAATAATTTAGCGGCCTTCCCCAGAGACAGCATGCTCTTTGTCTAAATACAAAATAAGACAAGGAAGCTGGTCTTTTGGAATCCTTAATTAAACAGTATTAATCCTAGAGAAGAAAGTAGGGTCTGTTACCCGAAATGAATCATAATAAAACAAGAGGAAGTTTTCCAAGTCTGGACACGTTGCTAACACCATTCAATGTAAGGGAGGATTTTATTATATTTCTTAAACGTTTGTGTCTGAAGCGCTCAGGAAGGGATAGTTGAGTCTGGCTAATAGGCCAGAGCTAATGGCTACCTCCAAGGTGATCAGCCTCACAGAGAAAACATCTGCTTAGGAAAATGTATTTTGACGGAAAACCAGGAGATACGGCAATGCAATATTTAAGGATTGCAACTCAAACGAAACCACCTTTTAATATGTAATTGAATGACATAAATTTATAATGCGTTATACATTTCCTAAATTTGCACTGAATAATGGCAAAGGGCAAGGAAACTACCCCATTGTTAACGGATTGAGATGCAGTGTAAAATGTGTTCCATGTTTATATTCTTTCCACACCAATCTTCTATTTTTATTTATATGATCGTTCCCTGACAAACATAATATGAACAATGTCTGCAGAATTTTTATTAACAAGGTGCTAAGACAATACTTCTGTGCCTATGTAAAACCATCTGCTCATGTCTCATGCCAAAACCTATTTGTATTATTTTATTTTTTCCTTCTTAGGATTTCCCATTAATCATGGCCACCTTTGAGGCATTTATGCATTCTTCTCGCATTTCACATTTTTGGAGAAACCCCTGGGTATTCAGATTCATTATGGAAATTCCTAAAATCAAAGCAGGGTCAGGGTTTAGAAGTGTAATATACCTTTCCTTTCCTAATGCAGGACCAGAGGGCTACGCACAAATACAGTATTTCATTTTACAGTTAAGTTCAGGTGAGCTATTCAAACTTTAGTAGGTGAAATATGCCATGATTACCATTATTGAAACCCCTGTAATTCCCCTTTACTTTTGAATGGAAACATTGCTGAAGGTGCCTGATTAGAAATGGACAGAGCAAGGTATAGAACTCTTGCCTGAAGATTCTGAAGAAAAATCTTTTCTGAAACTGTGAACCATCCTCACTGAACTAGAATACAGACTCATTCCACTAACAAATCCTGATGACCCAGGACGTTTTTGTAAAGCAAGTTTCTCCTCTCCTCCCTGTCCTTTCCCTGACATATAGCAGTAACACTGAAGAAATCTCCATGGACTGAAGTTGGAGACCTCAGAATATAGCTTTATAATCCAAATCATGCTTTACGATGGATACCACTTCTCACCTGCCACTTAATGTCTTGGGGTCATTTAAGATGGTAAAAAATGAAAGACTAGCAAGTCAAAGCTCTTCTCCGCCTCTTAAAGGGCAAGGTGGAGAATCCTTTCAAACCTTCCTAAGTCCTCTAACTTAATTTCATACTTCCCCAGGAAGCTCTTCTTGATCTCTTAGAGGTCTTGTTGATTTCTCTATCCTAGTAACTCCTCCAGCGTTTTTTTGTCCATAATACTTTTCTATCACTCACATCGTTTTTAGCTACAGTAATTCAAGGGAAACTCTGTCTTAAAAAGAAACTAACTCATGGTTGGCATTATACAAAGCCACAGAGCAGGCCTACAAGGTGTGATGAGTGGAGAATGCCTAAAAGACTTCCAACCCTCTAGCCTTGTTGATATTTGAAAGTTAACCATTAGAGGTTAATTTCTTTATCTTAAATTAATGCCTACTGATTATTAGGGAAATGCAAATCACAGTGAGTACCACCTCACACCTGTCAGAATGGTTATTATCAAAAAGGCAAGAAATAACAAGTGTTGGTGGGGATGTAGAGAAAAGGGAACCCACACCATGTTGGTGGGAATGTAAATTGGTATAGCCACTGTGTAAGGCAGTATGGAGATTCCTCAAAAAATTAAGAATAGAAATACCATATGATCTAACTATCCTAATTCTGGGTATTCATACAAAGAATATGAAAACACTAATCTGAAAAGATACCTGCACCCCCACGTTCACAGCGGCATTAATTACAATAGCCAAGACATGGAAACCCCCTCAGCACCCATCAATGGATAAATGGATAAAGAAGATGTGGTATTTATATACAATGGAGTAACTCAGCCAGAAAAAAAAGATGAAATCTTGCCACGTGTGACAACAAGGATGGACCTTGAGGGTATTATGCTAAGTGACATAAGTTAGATGGAGAAAGACAAGTTCCATATGATTTTACTTATAGGTGGCAAATGAAAAACGAATAAGGCAGCAAACAAACAAATACAAAACAAGTGAACAAACCAAACCAAACCAAACACACAGATAGAGAGAACAGAGCAGTGGTTACCAGAGGAAAAGGGATCGGGGGAGGGTGAAATGGGTAAAGAGGATCAACTGTATGGTGATGGACAAAACAGTTTTGGTGATAATCAATCAGTCAATCAATTATTAATCAATTAAAATAAAGGCTCTTGGAGGGAAAACATTAATGAAGGAAACAGGCCTGGCCACAGGAATGAAGAAAAACCTGAAATGGAATCCTATTTCTCGTCCTTTTCGATTGTACAGTATGATATTATGAAATTTACTTCTCTTTTAGCAACTGAAAAACAGGGATACCTTTCTGAGTTGCTATTTGGAGTGGAGGTAACGCAAGGAAACCACATAGTAGAGTGTCTGGTGCTCAGGAGGCACTTGATACGTTGCCGTTCCTATTTATTTTTGTCATTTTAAATCACTGAGAAGAGTTTATCAGATTTTTCTGAAGCAAACGTTCGTAGGTAGTGAAGGTAGCAGAATACGCCACCCCAAAATATGACTGTAGGAGTTCAGGACACATCCCCCCAAAATATACTGCTTTGGCATACTGATTATTTTGAGTTGCAGGCATTTGAAAAACAGCCAATGCAGGCTGTCTCCCCTGAACTCCCCGCCTCTGCCTAAAGACAGGTCCTCCGAAAGAAACTCCATTGTCATCAATCCCCTTCCTGGGAATTTCATCAACCAGGGACAATTGACTCATCACAGGAAAGAAGACTAGACGTTGGCACCACATCCAGAAAGACTGTCACAAACGATCACGCCTCCCATCTATTCTTCTAAGGACCCATTCATCTTTCTGAATATCACTTTCTCTTCCAAGAGGCCTTCACCCTCCCTCCTCCTTTCCCCAGTAAGATGATCTCTACTCCTGAATCCTAAAGCCATCTCTCTGAGCACTTCATTTTTCCTAGGCATCTCCCATGTAGACAAGAGGCATACATGTTAATAAACTTCTGTTCATGTTTCTCTTGTTGACCTGTCTTTTATTACTGGGGGTCTCCTATAAGAATTCAAAAAGGCAAAGGGAAAATTATTTTAGCTCCCCTACAATAGGGTATTTTGATGGAGGAGACGGAAGCCAAGAGGAGATCACTGACCAGTGGTGGGAAGAATCACAGAAGCAGGAGGATAGTAAAAGCAGAGGACAACTAAAACTGAAGCATGCTTCACCTGCTCGGAATCCTAGTAACCTGTGCGTTACTTTGTCTCTCCCTTCACACTGTTTTACACCTTAATTAAAATTCCTTATTTAAGTTCTGTGTAAGAGTCCTTCATAAATTTCACCCTCAACTCTGGTTATTCCTTGACCTTGTGCCCCTCGACAAGAGTGATGAAGCCACACAGATTGAGCGGGAGGCATTCTGCTTGTCCCTCATATTCGACAGGAACACTAGACTCACTGCACGTGCCTAATCACACGCAAAAAGGCAAGAAAGCTGCCCAAACTAACAAAACCCAAGAGCAGGAAGCACATTACTTGAAAATACAGCTAATTGTAAATAAATTCACAATGGAATAAGGATAAAAATAGAAACACCTCTGAAATGTGTGATAATTACTATCAAAAACAAATCCTCCACTTACGTCTCCTTAAGTTTACTCTTTTTTTAGTGAAATTCAGAAACGCCTGTCTGGGTCAAACTCTGCAAACTGCAAAAGGAGCCGAGCTGGTGTTGGCTGCCTGCCTTCTTGTCCTGCCCTGTCACTGACCAGCTGTGTGGCCTTGGGCCTGTTAGTATCTCCCTGTATCTCAAGTTTCCTTAGGAGTAAAATTTGCCTGTCACATAAGAATGGTTCCATAAATGGTACATGTAGCCAATTATAAATGAAGTTATTATTATTATTATTTTTTTGCGGTACACGGGCCTCTCACTGTTTTGGCCTCTCCCGTTGCGGAGCACAGGCTCCAGACGTGCAGGCTCACGTTTTTGAGATCTTACTGGCTTTATTCAACAATTCCATCTAGCAAATAGAAAGGAGCTTCACCAATCTGTACAAAATGGAAGGCCTTTATTGGCAGAAAGAGGCAGGACAAGGAGGTTACTGGCAAAGAATGAATTGTTTCAGGCAAGGTCACCTTCCTTTGGGGGGGACAGCAGGGGTCTCTCAGGTGGCTTACATCACTAGTGCTGACCAGGTAATTTTAGACTGACTGATAAAGATTACATTCCTGGAAGAGGGTGAAACTGTAATAGGTTAGGTATTAAGTCTCAATTTGGTGAAGTGGGCTTAGCATAAATGGCAAACTGATAAACTGGTCACAGCATGGGTTAGATTAACACGTGGTCGCCTGCCAACCTCAAGAAAATTTCCATGCAGTGTGGTACACTGTAAAACAGCACACAGTCCTCAACACAGTGGCACAGCCTTCTTAGGTATTAGTTTGGCTCTGAAAGCCCTAAAGGCTTAGCTAAAGAAATAGGATCTTTAAGTTCCAAAGAGTCCAGCACATGACCTCCTGGCACCTGCTAATTTTCTATCTAAGAACTATGGTCCCAGGAGCTATAAGTATCGACAAAAATTGCAAAATCTTACAAAAGACAACCTAGCATTATGATGGCCATTTGGGAAACATTTCAATTAGACAACATTGATTATTTAAAAAGTGCACCTGAAAGCAAGTGTTCCCAAGCAAAACAAACAGAATGGGATACCTATTTTAACTGGTATGCACATACTTCCAAAAGCCTTCAAGATCCTCAAATAATTCATTGAAAAATTCATGGCAAAAGGCTAAGGAAAACTTGAAGATATAAGAGGCACCTAAAACAAAAGACTCTAAGACTTATGTCACTCCTCCTGCTCCCTTCTATCCTCCTTTATTTGCAGAGTCATTCTAGTAATCCTATGTCTGAATTGTATTTCCACTTTGAAGAGACTATTAAACAGTTACCTTTTAAAATAAGATGACCCGAGACTACAGGCCATCCTCTTTAGGTATCTTTCACTCCTTGGTCAAAAGCTTAACTAAGGGCCATAGTTAAATAATTTTCCAAATCCAGAGAGGATCTTCAAAAGTTCTTGTAAATGGATTAAGTCTTGAGATTAATGGATTGATAAAAAGTCAAAAAATGAGATGGCTTGGAGGCCATTTGGTCTACCTGAACTGATGACCATAGCTGAGAACTTTGAAAGGACTTGTCTGCCGAGTTAGTGGCCTTACAGACAACCCCGTATCTACTGAGAACTAAAATAGTGCCTGCCATATCAGTAAACAAAGGATGTTGCAGCCATCAAGCCACCACATTACAGCCGCACACCCGGACGGTGACCTCTGAGGGAACTCAGGATGGACACGAATGGGCTGCCGACTTCCAAGCCCATCTAGCAGTCAGCCACTACAGCCATCCCTAATGGTGCACCCTGAGGAGACTCAGGATGAGAAAACACAGGATACCGGCCCCAGATAGCTGAGGTGCAGATCAAAGGCACGATTTCAGTGAGCCCAGACTCTTGCATCTTCCCATACATAGAAAAGCACTAACTTCCTTAACTTGAGGTATCTGGTTTTCTTTAATTAACAGTAATCTTTTAATGTTCCAACTTCCTGGTCTTTGTTGCAAAAAACTCCTATGTATCTTGGCTTCCCCCCTTCCTCTTCAGAGCAGTCTCTCAGCATTATTTGAGATACTGTCTCCCAGGCTTGAAGTCCAAAGAATGTCCGCCAAATAAAACATAACTCTCAACTTTTAGGTGGTATATTTTTTTTAGTCGACACTACTATTGAAGCAGCCCTCCCATATGGACCCCTTTCCAAGGAAGTGAGACTCTGATGGATTTTCTGGTAAACTATGTTATTCCCTTTAACAGCCAAGGGGAAACTAAAATTAAAATTAATGAAAAACCTTGCCAAATTCTGATAGATACTAGAACCTGAAGATGGGATCCTGAGAAAACTGGCAGAAGCCAGTTAAGGGTGAGAATTCTTACCAGGGTCAAACCCCCACATCTCTGTCTGTAGCACCTGGTAGAAAGAGAAAAATAACATATCTTTTGTACCCTCTTTGGGGATGCCTCTTGAGTCCAAGGGGCTGTTCAGTACTGCCAGAAATATTCACTGTTTGTCACAGCTGGAAACTGACAAGATATTTAAAATAATTTTTAAAAGTAGTTCTGCGATCTTTAACCTGGCCAAAATGGAAGCTGATATTCAAAGCCTGAAAGGGACTATTTTTTTTTTAGGTCTTCTCCTTCAAGCTAAAATAAAACTATGTACCCAAGGAGAAAGAAAAAGCCTCCGAAGCCTTTGTGAGAGAATTTACTAAAACATTCCAAAGAACCACAGCTCTAAATCCAGAATGCAGAAATAATTTGATTTACATCTTCGTTGGAAATCCTCTCCCTGATATAAAGAAGCAGACTGAGGATAATGTAGCTAGATGGTTGGATCAATCTGTGATGTCATTTAAGTTGCAATGTAATTCCTTGAGAAATTAAAAGCAACTGTTTTCAGCTTACAAATCTTTGCAAAACCAGAAATGCAGCTCCAGAAACAACTCAAAGTCCACCTATCCTTTTTAATAGTCCCCAAACCTTATCTATTTATCTCAAAGGGCTTGTAAGTATTGGAAAAATTCTGACCTTTGGAAAAAAAAGTCCTTCTTGGAAGAACTTGCATTCTTTCCCTGTGCCTTTGAGATGTAAATATTCTATCTGGTCTTCTTCAGGAACTCTTATCTAGTCCATTTCCTTGAAATATGAACCTCAAGGAAGTAATTCTTATTAGAAAAAATAAAGGAGGGAAGGTTATGTGGGACTTGGCTAGATGAAAAATCTTGTCTTCTTTACAAATATTAATAAAAGGCTCTAGTCATGTGAGCACGTAACCTTAACTTATTCTATCTGCTAGAAACATAATTTGGATCTAACTTCTTTTTTTTTTTTTTTTTTTTTTGCAGTATGTGGGCCTCGTGCTGTTGTGGCCTCTCCCGTTGCGGAGCACAGGCTCTGGACGCGCAGGCTCAACGGCCATGGCTCACGGGCCCAGCCGCTCCGCGGCATGTGGGATCTTCCCGGACCGGGGCATGAGCCCGTGTCCCCTGCATCGGCAGGTGGGCTCTCAACCACTGCGCCACCAGGGAAGCCCCTAACTTCTTTTTTAATGAGTGAATTATGTATTATTGTACCTGATTCATGGCTACAATTTTAGAACAAAAGCTATAACATCTATGTTTGCATCTGTCTGTATGTTTATGTGTGTCTATATACATGTGTTGTAGATGTATGGTATTTTCTAGCTTCGAATGGCATAGCCAAAATTAATATGCAAAAGAGTTCTATTTAATTGGCTTAAAGAAAATTAAGCACTAATATGAGTTAAGTATTCCTACAACTCTCAGAAATATAATAAAAGTGAACCCAAATATTTTTCAAGTACATGTGATATGAGATAATCTTTGGTAAATAAAAGCCAGTTTAAGTTTTTAAATTTTTTAAAAATTAAATTAGTTTCATTTAATAAAAACAGGTATGTTTTTAGAATTCTCAGCATTAAGTACAACATCTTTATTTTACCTAGATTTACTGAAAGCCAAATAAGTTTATGTTATCAATTACAAAATTTGTTAGCAAGAAAAATAGATTGGGATAATGGCTGACTTTGTCTAATATCTCATGAAGTTTTCATGAGTAACCTAAACAAAACTGTTAAAAATAAGTGAATTTAAAAAATGTAAGTGGTATAAGAGTTTTCTAGGTAAACCTTTCAACAATAATTATGTTTTATGGTATGTCTACTTCACAAAAAAATCATTTCCAAAATCTTTTTGGTTACTTGAAACCTTAAAGTTTATTAAGTTAAATTAAATAATGAGTTAAGTTGAATTCACTGAATACCTAGATCATTTCCAAATAAGATAAAATAGTGAGACATTAATTACTGAATAAAGTTTATCCAGTTTTGGCTCCACCCACCAGTGGAGTTCCTCCCATCAGGAAGCCTGCACAAGCCCCTTAGACAGTGTCATCCACCAGAGGGCAGACAGCAGAAGCGAGAAGAACCACAATCCTACAGCCTGCGGAATGGAAACCATAATCACATAAAGGTAGACAAAATGAGATGACAGAGGAATACGTTCCAGATGAAGGAACAAGATAAAACACCAGAAGAACAACTAAGTGAAGTGGGGATAGGCAACCAACTGGAAAAATAATTCAGAATAATGATAATGAAGGTGATCCAAGGTCTTGAAAAAGGAATGGAGGTAAGGATTGAAAAGATGCAAGAAGTGTTTAACAAAGACCTGGAAGAACTAAAGAACAAACAAACACAGATGAACAATACAATAACTCAAATGAAAAATACACTAGAAGGTATCAATAGCAGAATAACTGAGGCAGAAGAACAGATAAGTGACCTGGAACACAGAAAGGTGGAAATCACTGCTGCAGAACAGAATAAAGAAAAAAGACTGAAAAGAAATGAAGACAGCCTAAGAGACCTCTGGGACAACATTCAATGCATCAACATTCACATTATAGGGGTCCCAGAAGGAGACAAGAGAGAGAAAGGAGCTGAGAAAATATTTGAAGAGATTAATAGCTGAAAACTTCCCCAACATGGGAAAGGAAACAGTCACCCAAGTCCAGGAAGTGCAGAGAGTCCAAGGCAGGATAAACCCAGTGAGGAACATGCTGAGACACATAGTAATCAAAATGAGAAACATTAAAGACGAAGAAAAAAATACTAAAAGCAACAAGGGAAAAGCAATAAATAACATACAAGGGAACTCCCATAAGGTTATCAGCTGATTTCTCAGCAGAAACTCTGAAGCCCAGAAGGGAGTGGCACAATATATTTAAAGTGATGAATGGGAAGAACCTACAACCAAGAATATTCTACCCAGCAAGGCTTTCATTCAGATTTGATAGAGAAATCAAAAGCTTTACAGACAAGCAAAAGCTAAGAGAATTTAGCACCACCAGACCAGCTTTGCAACAAACACTAAAGGAACTTCTCTAAGTAGAAAAGGCCACAACTAGAAACAGGAAAATTACAACTGGAAAAGCTCACTGGTAAACGCAAACATACAGTAAAGGTAGGAAATCATCCACACACAAATATGGTATCAAAACCAGCAACTGTGAGAAGAGGAGAGTCTATTGGTAAACACATTTTATGCCACACTGAAAATTTTACTATAAGAAAGCATATGTTTCTAAAAAATATGAACTGTATTTATAAATTTGCCAAACCACAGAAGGTTAATGTAAAAGACAGCTCGCAATTTACCTATTTATTTTCACTAAAAATTTAGGTTTTTAAGGGTTAAAAATTCTAATATGTGTAATCAAAGCTACTAGAAATAATAAGGGAAACATCCCCATATGCAGGGAAAGTAGAATGGGTGTTTTTGGTAAAAGATGGTATCAAGAATGGAAATATATTTTGTTGAGGTAAAAAAAAAAAAAAAGCAAAAAACTTTTGTCCTAAAGTGAGGCTTTAAGTTATTTCAGAATGAGAAAGAGAAATAAACATAGGACAAAATCTGAATGGAAAAATAAAGTTGTGGAAGGTTTTTGGAAAAGGAGTCTTGAAAAAAGAATTTGATCCATGGTCAAGCTGGTTAAGATTAAAATGAGTTTATCTGAGTGAAAAAAATGAGTTTTATATAAAAAATAAGCTGGTGTAATAACAGATTTTGGTTTTCTCTCTGTTAAAAGGACAAAGTTTTTTTGAGCTATTGATCAGTTCTTGATAAGAGATTGGAAAAGGTTTATCTTTACCATTTAAGTAATCTGCCTAGAAAGCAATGGTTTTGTATCTTGTCAAAATAATTTCCTATATTTCATGTTGTCTTTATCAGGTATTTGATTACTTAAGAAGTGGATTTAAGACTTAAATGTAAGACCTGAAACCATAAAATTTCTAGAAGAAAACATAGGTATATTCTTTTTTTTTTTTCTGCGGTACGCGGGCCTCTCACTGTTGTGGCCTCTCCCGTAGCGGAGCACAGGCTCTGGACGCGCAGGCTCAGCGGCCATGGCTCACGGGCCTAGCCGCTCCGCGGCATGTGGGATCTTCCCAGACCGGGGCACGAACCCATGTCCCCTGCATCGGCAGACGGACTCTCAACCACTGCGCCACCAGGGAAGCCCAGGTATACTCTTAGACATCAGCCTTTGCAATATTTTTTTTGGATATGTCTCCTCAGGCAAGGGAAACAAAAGCAAAAATAAACAAATGTGATTACATCAAACTAAAAGATTTTTGCACAGGGAAGGAAACTATCAGCAGAACAAAAAGGCTACCTACTGAATGGGAGATGATATTTGCAAATGATATATTTGATAAGGGATTAATATCTAGAATACACAAAGAATTCATATAGTTCAACATCAAAAATAACAAACAACCCAATTAAAAATGGGAAGAGGACCTGAATAGACATTTTTCAAAAGAAGATAAACTGATAGCCAATAAGACATGTGAAAGATGCTCAACATCACTAATCATCACGGAAATGCAAATAAAAACCACAATTAGATATCATCTCATACCTGTTAGAATGGGTATTATCAAAAAGACAACAAATATCAAATGTTGGCAGGGGTGTGGACAAAAGGAAACCTTTGTGTACTGTTGGCTGGAATGTAAATTGGTACAGCCAATGTGGAAAACAGTATGAGGATTCCTCAAAAAATTAAAAATAGATCTACCATATGATACAGCAATTCCACTACTGTGTATTTATCCAAAGGGAATGAAAACATTAATTCAAAATGATATATGAACTCCTATGTTCATTGCAGAATTATTTACAATAGCCAAGATATAGAAGCAACATAACTGTCCATCAACAGATGAACTGATAAAGAAGATGTGGAATACACACACACACATACACACACACACACACACACACACACACAGGTAGCTGACATCAGGGTAGACTGCTTCCACCCAAGATGCCAAATCAAGACTTCATACTTTAACTAAACATGAAATCTTTTCTTCTTCTCCATCTTTTCTTTACTATGGCATTGGCCAGGAAAGATAACATCATCATACATATCTCCCAGGCCATTGTTAATGGAGGTTACCTTTCAGACTGCTGGGTTTCTCATCAAAAATTCCAACCTGTCAATACACTGGAGACCCCCTGGTCCTCCCAGTTTTCTTCTATTTCCAGTGTCACTGTAAATTATAATCAACTCCCCTTAGAAGTCAGAGTCCAACTTTTATGGCCAGAGTATCCAGTGCTTGTTTTTTTACCTTTCTCAAATTATATCTGCATTTTCCCAATTAGACACAAATACCTATAAAATTGTAGACTATTGGTACCTCCACATTCTTATGATTATCTAAATAAGATCTCCTCCCAATCATGAAAAGATCTCACCAGCATTATTCATCTTTGCAAGGCCAAAACTGTTCTTGGTATTAGGACAGCACTTGATTATCTTTTAGTTAAAGAAGGAGGTGTCTGTGTTGCGGCCCAAACCACTTGCTACACCTGGATTAACACTTCTCGGGAAGGTGAAACTCAGCTACGTAAGATCAACTGAGCAAGCCACTTGGCTTAAGAAAGTGACTCCTTCGGGGGGGGGGTCTTTCTTTGACTTATTTTAGATTGATTCAGATCTTAAGAACCATTGCCCTCAAGTGCTCTCCAGACAGTGGGAATTATCCTGCTTATAAGAATCATAGTATTCTCCCTGGTACACTGTATTCTCTCAGAAGCTTTAAATGCATATTCACAGCCACTAACCACCAAGCAGATTTTTCCCCTAAGACTAGAACATTACAGTAGGAACAGAGAGAATAAACGAGTAAAGTAACATGAACCTGAAATTACGACCTCTGAGTACCATAGCGATTCAGCAAAAAGTGTCATGACCTGTGAATACCACGCAGAGGATCAGCAAAACCTGGAAAACTTCGGAGCAGTAACTGGGAGTGGTGCTAATGCCTTGAAGTTTGACCACATCTCTCAGGTAAGCTGAGAGTCTTATCAAAAGGGAGGAACTGTTAACAAGGAGACAACGGACCTAAAATGGAGTCACTTGTGCTAAGCCGCAGGTCAGAAAAGCAAGGTTAATACTTAACCTAATAGCAGTTTCAGCCTCTCTCAGGAATGTATTCTCAACCAGTCAGTCTAAAATTACCTGATCAACAGTAGTGATGTAACCAACCTGATAGACCCCTGCCATCCCCGCAAAGGAAGGTGACCTTGCCCGAAACAGTTCAGTCTTTGCTAGTAACTTCGCTGTCCTGCCTCTTTCTGCCTATCAAAGTCCTCCATTTTCTACAGTTCTTTGGAGCTCCTTTCTGTTTGCTACATGGGATGCTGCCTGATTCATGATTGTTGAATAAAGGCAATCGGATATTTACAATTTACTCAGTTGTTTTTTTAACCGAAGTTTGCTGAGGAATACAGCATAAAGAATATTAAATAACAAGCAATGAAGTTGGGATTTGACCCTGTGGTTAGACGAGGAATGATGAGAGCTTTAGAGAGGTAAACTACCTAACAAAAATAATGTTTATAAAATGAGTCCCGTAATCATCTGGAGGCAAGGGCCGCTCAAATCAGATGGGGATGAGCTAGATGGTGATAGGGTAGAAACGGGAGAGGAAAAATGAAGCGATGTGTCAAGGAGCCATTTTCAGGAGTCGGCAGGACTCAGAGACAACTACAGGAATGAGTGAAAGTAAAGGGAAGCCCGAGGGACTCGATGGGGCTGGGTGAGGTTCTACACTTGCATCCACAGAGGACGTTAAGCAGGGAAGCTGGCTGGAGCCTAGGACAGTGTGGTTTTGTTTTAAATTTTTATTTCATTCTATTAAAAGCATGTCTGACCTTTAGGGACTAAAAGCCAGGAGAGCAGAACTTGTTCAAAACAAATACACGGGTTAGGCCGAAGGCAGGTGGTGTGAATAATTCTGCCCCAAGGGGTCAGGGACATCATCCTAGCAGAAGATAAAATCGGAGTGGGGTCGAAGTGGAGGTGCATCTACCAAATAGACAAGGGGAGGAAGGGTACACCAGGGACAGGGAACAGCACATGCAAAGACACAAGGGTAGAAAGTGGTAAAGCCTGTGAAGAATGTTGGAAAACCATCTCGACTGCACCAGGATGGGCAATGTCAACAGCCACCCACTCTTGATAATGACACAAATGCCCAAATAACCACGCCATCCACCGCAGAGCACACACGAAACCTCCACCCAACACATCCCTTAAGAAAGTCTTGGTGAAATGAACAGTTTAGACCAGGCTTCTGCTACTTATGAGGGGAACAGATCAGCTAGCCATGCTAGGAACAAATATTTTTCATGAATTATGCATTTTAACATTTCAGCACTGACCTTAGAGGAGAAATGGGTCACAAGATGCAGAGATTTTATTAGGAAGAAGCATGGACATATTCAAGGTCTAGAAATCTGGGTTCCCTAGTGGGGAGTGAACCTGCAGGTCAGCAGGAGGAAACGGGATGCAGTGGGCCTAGAGGCAAGGGAAACCCAGGAGGGGGAGTCCCTAGAAGGGGGAGTGAAAAGGAAAAAAGATATTCTTTTTGTCTACTTTAGATTTTTCCTGGGGCCAAATATATGTTAGAATGTTTATACCTAAAGCCTTGATGAAAAAGTTTTCCAATATATTTCTATTTCTGAATGTATGAATATATATGTGTATATATATCTATACACATTTGTATGTATGTGTATGTACATGCACACATGTACACGATACTTAATTCATGGGTTATGTTTACTATTCAGCAAGGTAAAGGACTACAGAATGCCTGCTTCTGAGGTGACCCCCAGTGATCCCTGCCTCCTGATATATTGTACGCCTGACAAGTATGATGTATATTTCCCATGACGATAGGTAGGACTTAGTGACTTGTTTATAACCAACAAAGTAGAGACAATTTGAAGGGATATCACTTCTGTGATGACATTACAGAAGGTTGTGACTTCCACCTCACCAGCAAACTCTCTGTACGGCCTTCTCTGCTTGCATGCTTTGATGAAGCAAGCTGCCATGGTGGAAAGGCCCATGTGGCCAGAAAGTGAGAGCTGCCAATGACCAATGTCCACCAAGGAAGTGAATCCGAGCACCAGCAAGAAGCTTGGAAGCCAGTCCTTCCCGAAGGGGAGGTGACTACCTACAATCCCAGCAGACACATTCTATGCAGCTGTTGAGAGGCCCTGCAGCAGAGAATGCAGCTACACCAGGTCCAGATTCCAGACTCTCAGAAACAGTGCAGTGAGGCAATAAATATGTGTGTTGTTTTAAGGTACAGTTTTGGTGTAATTTGTTACAGGGCGATAGATAACTAACATAAGGGCCGAATATTAAAACACATCGTCTCCATTCAAACAAGGAACACTGTGAAGTTTTCCCCATGTTGACTCTTGCCAGCACACTTTCATACTGTCTAGACCTGTGAATATTTTTTCTCATATTTTTATATATATTCTATTCTATTTTATATATATTCTATTATAATTTATTTATATTTCTTCATCCTGTTCCCTCCTTTCTTTTGCTTCTTCTTTAAGAATGGCTTGGTTGCAAACCTACCACCTTCTTTATAATCAATGAGGAACTTCTTTCCAATACAGATCTTGTATGCAGGACTAGCTCCCTCTGATATCGTCAATGGACATTTTTTTATACTTGAGACACACGTGTATGTATTGACTGCTTCTTGCTGAAATAACTATAAACTATATAAGAGCATGAAGGATATCTAATCACCCAGTGTAAAGATCTATGACCCAAACAGAATTGCTTGTATTTCATAGCCCTTCAGTGCAGATTTGGGATTAACTTTGCAGATACAGCACAAGCTCTTTCATAGAACATTCAAGAACTTTTAAAAATAACTCACAAAACAAGTTAATACCTTCACTTACCGCACAAATTTGAAATAAGTAAGTCATAGAAAAACAAACTCTCTCTACATATGTTTTAGTAGAATACAAGCTAAGGATGATAGACCTGAGACTTTCACAAGGTATCAAAATAGAATAATTCCAAGGGAAGTTATATGCATACCTCATAGAATTATCTAAAAATATACTGCTCATTATGCAACAAAATAATAGGCTTTTAATACGCAAATGTAAACTATGGCACTTTATTTAATTCTGAGAATTTATAGTTAACTTATCTTTTACTAAGGATAAACAAAACATTTAAAAAAGATGTTGAAAACCTCATTTACTTGTACACTAAATGTGGGAGCAAGTTATGCACTTCTTTTAAACAATTATAAGTTCCCCATATTGAAAACAACAGCTGTAAAATAAAGTAATTAACATGATTTACTATATAATCATTCTATCATTAGATGCTACTTGGAAATACAGAAGCAAAACGGAGTGGCTTTCTTGCTAGCACTCATAAAGAAACCTGTTTTCTCAATCTTCTCCTCTTATGTATCAACTGTACATGAATAAGAGTTTTGTTAATTTGTAAGAGAACATTTTATGACAAGTTTTCTTGGATTTTGGAACTCATTCTCGATTACCTGGTAGAGATGCTTAATATGTATGCCTAGCCCCACACACCATGTTACAAAGAGATCCAGCGCACATCTTCCTGGAGTGATAATGCATTTGACTACATGCCAGAGAAAATATGATGATGGGTCTGAAAAGATAACGAAGCCTTATCCTTGCCTGGTATTTCTGACTGTGCTTTTAGGTATTTTGCACAGAATGATAATACCAGGTGAATTAGTCCAATTAGCATCCTAGAGAAAGGGACAAAGAAATGAGTTTTTTCCCTTCACTTTACCATCCCTATTACGATCCAGTTTTCTCCAACTTATTCCTCCCACTGCCTTTTGTGGTTGAAATATGACGTAGCAAGAAGGTTTAAAAACAGGCAAATATCCAAAACTTTTTCTTACACTGAATGGTTCTCAGTGTCTGTATCTCCAAAGATGACTAAATGCTGGCTGATATCTAGAGCATAAAGCCATTAATCAGCCAGCATATGATCTATTTGATCTATGATTTGTCTTTTTTCCTTTTGAGACTAATTATAGTTTTTGAGAAAGCAAAGGCTTCTACTTTGCATGCTACCAGAAAACTAAGATCATGTCATTCAATGAAACATGACTCTATGGTAGAAAGAATATGTGTAGGGTGCTGAACAAGGTATTACTTCTAATTTCTAAGTGCTTCAGTGCCTGTGAGAGGTGTGATATATATTCAGCAGATACCCCTGGGTGCTGTGGGTAGAAGTGAATTCTAAAGAAAAACCTGACATTTTGTGACTTATGGCATCAACACTCCACTAAATGTCAGCAAGCAGCAAAGATACGACCAAGAGGAGTGAAGGCAGAACTTCCTGAGTAACTACAGCCCTGGGTTAACGGGAACAGAGGCTTTTCTAGTGCAGTCTATTAGGAGTACTTCCACTGGAGCCACACAAGACCCAAGTTCATGCTTGAGCTCCAGGGGTGGTGGTCGCTGTGGGTCTTCTCAGTGATGACAGTACATTTTCTCATCACAGCCATCTGAAGTCACAGCCAACTACATCTGTTCTAATTTTTTTTTTTAAAGAACACAATTGGGGGGAATCATTGTGAACTCACTTTCCAGAAACTTCCCTGGCTTGAGAAAAAGAGGAGGGATTCCAGAAGAAAGTAATAATGACAAAGAATTCAAAAATTCAGAAAACGGACTGTCTTTGCATCTAAAGGATGTTTTGCTGCTATCCTGAAAAAAGAACTATGAAGACTTCTTGGGAGAAGAAGTTGCAGCTTTCTTTCAAGGCACTGAAACTTGCTTTACTAGATTTCATTTTTAGTTCCAGGCGTTTTAAATCAAAGGAGAGGTTGTCTCAGAGGCTGAACTGACTTGGAGGGGGCCAGTGCTGCAGAAGGCTCTCAGGGAACCCTCCTTGGTGCTGAATTCACATTCTTTCGGTCAACACCTCTCTTGCTGGTTATTTGTTTGTTTGTTTGTTTGTTTGCGGTACACGGGCCTCTCACTGTTGTGGCCTCTCCCGTTGCGGAGCACAGGCTCCGGACACGCAGGCCCAGCGGCCATGGCTCATGGGCCCAGCCGCTCCGCGGCATGTGGGATTCTCCCGGACCGGGGCACGAACCCGCGTCCCCTGCATCAGCAGGTGGACTCTCAACCACTGCGCCACCAGGGAAAACCCCCTTGCCTGTTATTTTGATCCTAATCTTTCCACGGCAAAATCCTCATCACTCCAGTCTACTGTGCTCATTTTAGATACACTGCCCCTTTGACAAATATTTTTAGCTACGTCCCAACCGGGGATCTAGCCAGATCTGTAAGCATCGCATCTGACTCAGTCCTGTCTCTTTTGCCTGGTCCCATTCCTGCTGACCTCACCCAGGGTACTTTCCAGGGCAGTTCGCTCCCATGCATGCTAACTGGTAGCTGTGACTCATGCTGTTGAGTGGGTGTAAGAGACTCACTTCCCTGGGACTAAATGCATTTGCGGGCGGCGAGGGCAAGACATTCAGCCACAGGCCAGCTTAACTCTCCGCTCTAGTAATCATGGGGACTCCCTCTGCCTACTTCTCTCTTGAGCTGGTAGCCATGGAAATGACTTGTGATATCAAAACTACCACAAGCGTTGAGATCTAATGGTTCTACTCAGACAGATGAGTTCACACACATCACCCTGCAGGTGGCACCCATGAACCACATGGCAAACTCCCTTGAGTTTCTTTTTCACTTGGTGCAACTCATAATTTAAAGGATGGTAGACGATAAGTCACTAAACACAACAATTTACTGTCATTTATACTCCATACCCTGTTCTGAGTGCTTTGCAAGTGTTAAACCATATAGTTTTCAAGATAATAATCTCTATGACTAACTATTATTATTATCTCTCGTCACCTGTAATTAAATGAAGCTAATGAGACAGACAGGTTAAGTGATGGGCTCAAGGTCACACAGACTATTTAGTGGTAGAGTGGGATATGCACTCAGGGAGTTTGGCTTTAGTATTCAGTACCCAAACTGCTTCACGTACCTGCAGCTATAAAATAGGGAGCCTGTACTGGGGACTCCTATATTGAAAAGGAGGCTGGACTAAAACTCTTCAATTCCTTCCAGTTTGAAATGTTTGTGATTCTAAGAATTCTAAGAAGAGGGGTTTTCGTTTTGTTTTTTTTACTTAAACAATGGTCTTCTCCAAAAATGTGGGTTATATTCTAAAGTACAATTTATACGTATGGTAAAAATTATAAATAATTTAAAAATTATTCCATTATTTAATTTTTACTCAATGTCTTATTCAATATTTTCAGTTCTGTATGCTTTTAGAAAGTATTATATGCAGAGCATTACACTGAATCTCTGCTGCTGTGTTAAATTTAGTGATCTCAGAATAAAATTCCTAGAGGGAATTATTTAACACACCTCAGAGTATATTTTGTCATGACCCAGGCAATTTAATAATATAAATTACTATTATTGCCAATATCTTTATTCTCGGAGGAATAAAAACAAAGAAAATATTCCAAACAAGTAAATGTTTCAGATAACTATTAACTACCTATTCAATCAAACAAACTTAAAAGAATCTTTTGGTGATTGTTTTCCTAAAACGGATTACATACTTTTAAGTTTTATGGCTATGGTCTGAACATAATTTAACTTTTTCAGGACCATTCTGAACAGTCACTGTAACTATCAATTGTTGAGCGTATATAATTTTCCTGTGCCTTTTTCAATTTGTTATTTGTCTGACACTGTTATTATGATACTTGCCTCTAACAATGATTTATATCCATATAATATATTCCATACTGATTGCTATGAACTTTGAAACTGTATAATCAAGTTGGTTAACAATGTGTCTGAAACAGAAATAAACCATTTATGAGTGAGAAGCACAATGTCCTCCAAAAAAATAAATAAATAAAATTAAGTGAGTGCAATTCAGTAAATAGAGTATATTTGTTTTCAAAAAATTTTTTTTGATTCCTTTTCTATTCTCAGCTGTGCTCTAGGAAGTTGCACTCACCATGTAAGTAAATTTCATATACATTTTACAGCCACATCAGCAATTGCAGCGTTAACTACAGTAATGATGCTGATTGGTATTTTATGGCAGATAAAAGTAAATATGTCACACGTATTATGACATTTCATTTGTCACAAATTTCTGAAGTAGGCATTATTGTCCCGATTTGAAGACTATCATATAAAGGTTACAGAGGAAAAGTCACTTGGCCCCAGACCAGTTAGAATGCAGTAGAGCGAGAATTCAAACCCAGAATAACAATAACTGTTACCTTAATTGTGTGGGGAGAAGGGAGAGATTCAGGGAAGAAAAAGTTACCGCTGGATGACAGCATAACGATGGATCTGATCCAGCTTTTCTAGGCTGTCTTAGTCAGCTGAGGCGGCTATAACAAAATACTACAGACAGAATGGCTTACTAACAACAAACATTTATTTCTCATAGTTCTGGAAGCTGGCAAGTCCAAGATCAAGGCACCAAGAGATTTGGAGTCTAATGAGAACCAGCTTCCTGGTTCACAGATGGCCATCTTTTCACTGTGTCCTCTGTGGTAGAAGAGGGCAGGGAGCTCTCTAGGGCCTTTATTAGAAGCGCGTGTTCCCACTTATGAGGGCTCTCCCCTCATGACCTCATCACCCTGAAAAGTCCCACCTCCAAACGCCATCACACTGGGGATCAGGTTTCAACACTGAATTTGGGGATGACATATTCAATCTATAGACCAGGCCTTTCAAAAAGCAGTTTGTATCTAAAAGTAGAAATGCTACCCAGCGTGGTAGGATCTGATACTAATAAAGCTGAATCAGTCAATATTTACTGAGTATCTACTATGTGGATTTCAATAATAAATATCTTTTCAGGGGCTTGAAATGAGTGGTACTCGCCTGACTAATGGGACCGGCTAACGATTGCCCCCAGGGCACATCAGTTTCCTCAGAGGGAAGCAGAAAGGGCGTATATACACTACCAAATATAGAATAGATAGCTAGTGGGAAGCAGCCACATAGCACAGGGAGATCAGCTCAGCTCGGTGCTCAGTGATCACCTAGAGGGGTGGGAAAGGGAGGGTGGGAGGGAGGCACAAGAGGGAGGAGATATGGGAACATATGTGTATGTATAACTGATTCACTTTGTTATAAAGCAGAAACTAACACACCATTGTAAAGCAACTATACTCCAATAAAGATGTTAAAAAAAAAAAAAAAGAAAGAGGAAAGTGGCGAAGTATACACACTGCCAGAAAACGCTCACTGACTGTCCACTCCTGTTTGTTTTCCTGCTTCAAATAAGCCATAATCGACTTTGGAAACCCATTTGACAAAAAGAAATGTTAACAAGGGTTTTTCTGGACATATATCTAAACCAGTTAGAAAAAAAAATATCCCTCAGGCCCCGGTAGGATTGGCTGCCCAAATCATGAAAATCCTCTTAGTTATGTGCACAGCTGTCAATGCAAACAGGTACCTGCAGAAGCTGTTAGCCAAGTCCCCCTCCTGCCCAGAAACAGCGTGTTTCAGAGAGCTGTTCCCTGGTCTACACATGCAGACATGTGTTCTTTGGTGTAGATTAGGTTTCAGAGAAGAAAATATGAAGTTTGATCACTGAGAGATTTTCTCATTAAACCACAACATCAAAGAATTGATTTTGAGATGGGAATGACCTTGAGGTTACAGAGGGATGGCTAACGATGGAGTGTAGGAGTTGTGGGCTATTCTCAGGGTGATGGGTGAGCACACAGACACCAGATTCCCCAACCAGGGTCTCACACTCAGTGTCTGCAGGGGCCCAGCAGGCAAAGCAAGTTGAGGGACCCGCCAGGGGAACAGTCCAGCTCTATCTCCTTCCGACCATGCCTGCTGTGGGGAGCTCATCCTGTGTTGAAATTCATCCAATTCTCCAGGGAAGACATGAATCTAGATTTTGCAGATATCTTTATATTTTAAAATGAGGGTGAGCTCCATGGGCTGCTTAAGCCCCCCAGAATGCCAGCTTGATTTCTGACCCAGAAGACAGGCAAGTGACTCAAGATAATTACAGGATATTCTGCCTGGCCATTTGGATGAAGCCAGGTTGACATGTGGAAATCCCGACGAGATGTAAAACCTCCGCTATTAAAAACATTAGTTATTGTTTATTATGAAATCATAAATACAGCAGATACCCAGACACACAGTGAGTCTTGAGGATAGAGAGGGAGTAGGATAGCAGCCACACAAATTTTGTGCTAACCACCCCTCCAACAAAAACCACGCTGTGCTTTTACATTTGATGTGGCCATTTGGATGGCGCAGGATCACAACAGCAGCTTCCAAATGCTCCTCTCAATAAAACTGCCACATCCAATGCCCTGGGGGCGGTGAGCAGCCTGTCTCCACAGCCAGCAGCTGGGCCAAGTCCAGTTCAACAGACAGCTGTTTTCAGAGCACGGCGGCGGGCGTTGGTCAATGTCTCGGCCAGTGGGAGACTGGACAAGTCAGGTGGTGTATTAGTTCCCTGTGGTCATTTTGGAGCAAAAAGTAAGAAGCTGAATAACAGAAAGGTAACTGCTCACAGCTCTGGAGGCCAGGAGTCCAACATCAAGTTGTCAGCTGGGCGACACTCTCTCAGCCCTAGGGAAGAGCCCGTTCCTTCCCTCCTGATTCCGGTCACTATTGGCATCCTTGTCTATGGCTACATCTTGCTCTGCTCTGTCTTCCCACTGCCTTCTTGTCTGTCTTCTCTTCTGAGCATCTCTCGTCTAAAGATAACTGACTGCATTCAGCGCCCACCCAGATAACTCGGCAGAAATGCCTTCTCTCAAGATCCTCAACTTAGCACGTCTTTTGCCATATATGGTAATAGCCACTCTTTTGCCATATAAGGTGTGAGGTAACAGAAAATATATATTGGTCCCTGCCCCTTGTTCCTGGCACAGACGTGCTAAAACCCTTATAAATTCCTAAACAACTAGAATACTAGGAGCATCTCTTATTCTAATATTTGCCTTTGACCCCATCTCTGATGCACGGCTCCTAACACTCTTGAAAATTCCTAAGCTGTAAGAGCTCTAGGAACATCTTTTGTTCTAATGAGGTGACCCTGGGTGGGCTCCTGGAGGGCTCTGGGACGGGGCTGGTCACCAGAAAGACCAAGCCATGATCAGAAGCTTGGACCTTTCAGCCCTATTCTCCATCCTCCAGAGAGGAGCTAGAAATGGAGTTAATGGTTCATCACGCCTGTGGGAGGCAGGCTCCATAAAAACCCCCACAGCACAGGCTTCAGACAGCTTCCATGCTGGCAAACACATCCACACCAGGAGGGTGAGGCACCCCGACTTCAGGGGACCAGCAGCTCCTGTGCTTGGGATGCTCCCAGACCTGGCCCTACATATGTCTTCATCCGGCTGTTCATCTGTATCCTTTATCATATCCTTTAATAAACTGGTGAACCTAAGCAAGTGTCTCCTTCAGTTCTGTGAGCTGCTGTACCAAATCAACAGAACCCGAGGGTCATGCGAACCTTGGATTTGTAGCCAAATCGCACAGAAGTTGTGGGTAACCTGGCGACCTACTCGTTGTGACTGGCATCTGAAGTAGAAGGGGTGCAGTCTTGTGGGACTGAGCCCTTAACCTGTGGAATCTGACACTACCTCCAGGTCGACAGTGTCAGAATTGAGTTGAATTGTAGGACATCCAGCTGGTGTCACAGAGAAGTGCTTGGTGTGGGGCATACCCCCTGCAACACATTTGGTGACCAGGAGTGTCAGAAGTGAAGTGTTCTATGTAAGCAGGAAAGGAAACACACAGGGAAGAAACACATAGTAGGGAAGACCTGGGGTTTTCCCTATACAAGAAGGAAAAAACTGAATTTTTCCTTTATATACAGTGATATTCACCAGTTCTGGATATAGGGCATGGGGATGTCTTCTGGGGTCTCACCATTCAACCCACTACGGGCAGGTAGCAGAGATTGCAAAAGTTCTCCAGAAACCTAGAGCACCCCCACAGGATCTCAATTCTGGGAAACCTGAAGGGCCTTACAGGATTTCAATAAATGAATTCAAGTAGACAAGACCAGGACATGGTCACTGAGATGCGGGAACCCATGTGACAGGAATTAGAGAAGAGAGTATGGGCCGCTTAGGAGTCATGTCCAGAGCCTATTTCCATTCACGAGGGCCAGAGGAGTCCCAGAGCAATTGTGAGGCTCAGTCTGGCCATGGGTTTTTAGATCAGCATCAGGTTTTTCAGATCAGCTGAACTGCCAGGTGGCAAATGGACAAACGCAAGTGAAACCAATATGACTAAGAAGTATATTCAACAATCTGACATAAACCTCAGCAGTTCCCCTATGGAGGGGATACTTTGGGTGCTGAAATTCTGTAAAGCAAATCAAGACAAGAGGTTCTGGGCTTCCCTGGTGGCGCAGTGGTTGAGAGTCCGCCTGCCGATGCAGGTTCGTGCCCCGGTCCGGGAAAATTACAACAAACTAGTGAATATAACAGAAAAAACCAGACTCACAGACATAGTGAACAAACTAGTGGTTGCCACTGGCAGGGGGAGGAGCAATATAGGGGTTGGCGAGTGGGAGGTACCAACTGCTGGATGTAAGACAGGCTACAAGGATGTATTATACAGCACAGGGAATATAGCCAATATTTTATAATAATTGTAAAAGGAGGGTAACCTTTAAAACTTGTACTCAAAATATATATGGAGGAAAACAAGTAAATAAAAACAAGTAAATAAAAATTTTTAGTAACAAAAAGTAAGGGACTTCCCTGGTGGCGCAGTGGTTAAGAATCCGCCTGCCAATGCAGGGGACACGGGTTCTAGCCCTGGTCCGGGAAGATCCCACATGCCGTGGAGCAACTAAGTCCGTGCGCCACAACTACTGAGCCTCTGCTCTAGAGCCCATGAGCCACAACTACTGAGCCCACGTGCCACAACTACTGAAGCCCGCGTGCCTAGAGCCCATGCTCTGAGACGAGAAGCCACCGCAGTGAGAAGCCTGCATGCCGCAACAAAGAGTAGCCCCCACTCGCCACAACTAGAGAAAGCCCGCGTGCAGCAACCAAGACCCAATGCAGCCAAAAATAAATAAAATAAAATAAAATTTTAAAATAAATAAATAAAAGTAAAGGGATATTTTAAGTCATTTGCAAACAATCATCAATACATCCACAAGGCTCTATTTTTCATTTGGGATCAACCCCTGATCTTGAACCCAAGGCAATAGTCTCACTGCCTCAAGATCATTCACAACCAAATTCTACTACAATTCTGCACACGCAATTGCATAGCGAGGTTTAGCCCTGACCCTGGCGTTCAGATACCAGGAGATCAGGAACACATGCTCCCACCACCTGTATGTAACACACAAACCTTTTTTTTTTTTTTTTTTTTTTGTGGTACGCGGGCCTCTCACTGCTGTGGCCTCTCCTGTTGCGGAGCACAGGCTCCAGACGCGCAGGCTCAGCGGCCATGCCTCACGGACCCAGCCGCTCCACGGCACGTGGGATCTTCCCGGACCGGGGCACGAACCCGTGTCCCCTGCATCGGCAGGCGGACTCTCAACCACTGCGCCACCAGGGAAGCCCGAAACTTTTATTTGAGATTATAACCCAGTGGTAATAGATGAGCAGCCCGTCCAGGGCCAGGTCTGGAGCAGGGAGTGCTGAGCCCAGAGCCAGGCACAGTTATCAGAGAAGTAGATATTGTCATGGCCCCTGGTACCAGGCAGCCACCAGCCAGCTCTGAACACTAACACCCTGAGCCACAAAATTTACAAGACAAGGAGAAAGCTCAGCGTGCGCGCTCCTTAGGGAGAGTGGTCATAATGAAGACCTGTCCCACGGACAGCTTTGTTTTGATTTTTTTTACAAATTTTTTCAAGTAGTTAATGATGTCTAGACAATTTACTCATCACTTAATGAATAGACATTAACAGAAAAATAGAACATGTCAGTAAAATTCTGAATGGAAATAACAGGGGAGAAGTATGTCTGTCTGTGAAACTGTGTCTTAAGGAATATATGAAAACAAATACAGTTCTAGTTTTCTGAACATTTTACATAATCTGAGACCATGGTATTGAACTCTGGCAGACAAAGTCTACCTGGGGTAGGACATTGTTAAAATACAGACACCAGGGCTCCAGCTCCAGGGCTTCTGATTCTGATTCAACAAGCACCTCTCAAGTAATTCTGCTATAGGGCGTCCAGGGACCACACTTGGTAAAACACTTCCTTAAGATAGACAAGTGCTAAAAAGTTAACAAGAATTATTTGGAAAAAAAATCTATTTGTAACAGGAAAATATTACATGTTAATGTACCGTAAATGGTACATTACATTACGGTACATTACATATTAATGTACTGTAAGTTGTTGATCATACACATTAGCTCAGGGATTTTAATCATGTTTTTAATTTATTTACAACTTATTCTTAATTTGGAGGATCCGTGATTTGATTTTACTTCTTTTGAACACTGCTTTTAAATCCTAGATCCCCTTTACTAGAATTGACATCCTAAACATTTATACAAGAAAACAATTTACACCTCTGTATTCATTCAGAAGTACATCTAGCACACCTTAATTAATAGAACTGAGAATTAATGGAAATGTGCTATCTGATAAGGCAGAGACTATAAACCTTTCCTCATCCTCCAACTGGTTCTTGTGCATTCATATTTCTCCTCTCATATTTTTCACATCCTACACTGTGATGCACTTATCTGTGAATGCCATCTACCCACTGGACTACATGTTTTGAAATCAGGGCCATGGCATTCTCCATCCTTGTGTATGCCCTCAGAACAATGCCTTGAATAAGGCTGATATAAATAATTTTACTGAATTAAGTTAAATGGAAAGTGTGCATGCTCTTCTTACTACGAGGATAATTACATACTTCATTATATGGGTATACATGTGTATTTTAAAAATCTCTTTAAGTCTACCAATTTGGTTCTCAAAAGAAATTGTTTTCTAAAGAAGGGAAAATAAAAAGGTATCCAGGATGTTGCCATCCTTTGAAAGAATAATGACGGCCAACACGGAAGGGCATCTCATCTGAGGCATCTGGGTGTAACCAGACAGCCTTAAGAATGCGTTCTTCTACGAAAGGGAATTGATTTGGATACATGGGAAATGGGAGGCTGTGAAGAGTTGAGCTGCTCAACCTTTCAGACTCTTGCTACATGTCACCCACAGTTTCTCTATTTCTCTGGGCCATGCAAAACTAATTAAAAGTTATTGAATTTTCTCCCGAAAAATTTCTAGGCTATTCATTCAAATTTGGAATAGATAAGAGGTTTGGAATGACTTGAGTTCAATGACAAATGTTAACTTATGCAAAAGCAACGGCCTAAGAATAGTGATGATTTTGTAAAATACCCCAAGGGAGTTCTGCATATTTCAGATTCTTTGGTGGACTACAAATGCACATTCCACTCATGGCAACTGTGAAATTTTGCAAAGCAGATGCTCTTTACCTCTCTCTGAGTTGCTCTGGAACTAAAGTTGGATGAAGCAAAGGCAAACTGTGTAAAGAGTGCTGATAACTTTTCCACGTACTTGACCTGGAACTGGGAACAACTGGGACTTCCCTCTCTGACAAATCATAGAATCAGAAACTGCAAAACCAGCCACTATCATGGGAATGATTGTCCATTTTGATGACAACAAGAACTGATAATGACTATTTCAGTTAAAATTCTGATGATGATAGTGTGAAAAGCAGGAAGTTCACAAGTAGTTTTCATTTACTGCACGAAGTTTAAGAATAGTCATGTGAGGAATTTTTTTTCCTATCGCCCACACTTGTTCAGTAGACAGGTACTTTAAAAGATATATTTATTCAAGAGAGATGTTAAAAATATATATATGGCATTGAAGGGGTCATTATTCTGAGGTATACGAACTGAAATTGTCTTAAGTTGAGGTTTAATTCAGCCATTTGAGAAAAGGCTGCCTTATTTCATCTGCTAAATAAAATTACACGAGGCGAGATCTATGACCAATGGACTCAGCGCTGAACTTATATAAGTCCTCTGTTCTGTATTGATTAAAAGTGCAAACATTCACTCTTCAAAATAGAACCTTCTCAGCCTTACAAGAGAGAAATAAACAATGCCCTTATGCACACTCTTTGTAAAACAGAGGAAGAAATCAGCTCTTTAACAGAAAATTTCTTTCTAACAAAAATTCTCCTTTAACACTATTTTCATTGCAGTTTACATTTTGTGAATGACAAACATACTAAAGAATATAATTTACTCCACCCATTTGCCTCTATTCTTATGACATGCTTGATGATTTGATCAAAAGATTATCTGATAATTCAATGGGGTCATTTTTTATTATGCAAGCATTTGGCTTGGTTTTTATTATACAAGCCATCCATACAATCTAAATTTATAGGAAGGTGTTTTCCCACTGATTTTCAAGTTTTCATGTGTATTCAACAGGCCTAACGCAACAAAATGGTAAGGAATAGAAAGCACCTATCCCAATGTCTGGCAAATTAGAGAGAGCTTTTAGTAATTGTTTGTTGCATCACTAAGGGGCTGTTGATGTATAATGGAAAGTAAGTGGCCTCGGGTGGGAGGGGGTCACACAGGCAGGTCGTAGATTTCTTTCTCAGCCCACATGTTAATTGGTTTAAGACGCTCTTCTGAAAGAAAGGTGAGCAATAAAACAGCTTCTACCTGAAACCAAAGAATTATTTAGTGAAAACTGAAGTAGACACAATAGGTCTTTAAGATATCTCTGACAGGTCACTGGATCCAACAAACTTATACTTCTTTCAAAATTGCTTTTATATTCATATACTAAAATTCTGATGTATAATAGGAATAGTGTAACTGCTGTGTAAACTAGTCTAGTTGTTTTGTGTGGTGTGTGGGAACAAACATGCGCTTTTCCTATTTCCCATAACTGAGCCATAATATTAATTAAAGATAGGGTGAATCTTACAGATTCAACCATATTGGGATGGCTTCTCATTGGCATTATTTAATTTAACTGCAATTAAATAGAGAAGTCGAAATCGGCCTTTCTTTCAGGGAGGCCTAGTCTACCTAATTCATCTTAGTGTCATTGTTCTTTTTGGAGAGTCCCTAGATTTTATATCAAAACAAATAATTTTAGAGGATTATTAAGTATGTAAAAAAATTCTGAAGAATTGCATCTGATAGGTTCAAGGTTAATATTTCTGGAAAAATAAAAATATTATATTAATATAAAATAAGATTATAGCTATTTGTATTAACTCTTTTTTTTCTTATATTCTGTATTCTCGGTGCTCTGGCGTCTGAGTCCTTGCTGACCTGGGAGAGACTGCCCCTCCCAGGGATATCTAATGCCCCTTTGGAGTGTGCCTTTCATATGCAAACCAACCAATCCACACCCCATACTGCAAACCACCTCCTCTATTCCAGTGCTTGTACTCCAGGAAGTAATGTTCCTTTGCCCTGATCACCCAGGACCAGGTACCACACAGCCAGAGGCAGCCCCTACATCAGAGCTCACTGAAATTATTCAAACCAGTCAACCTTAAACTTGCTTACCTGCCCTGCCTTTCCTGAGAAAAGCACAATAACGGCCCCTGCCCATGCTTTCCCCTAGCTCTCCTTTTGCCTCCTAACCAGCCCTGGTGCTTCCTCACATGGCCCTGCATGGCATGCCATGCCTCCGGTTTCTAGGGAATCCATGAGTATAAAAAGTTCTTCATTCATAACATTCATTTCTGTGTTTGTGTACCTCATCACATTTGATTAAAACAAATCCCAGGGATAATCTAAAATACCATTTAATTGGGTAATTAATTATAACATCATTTGAGGAATATGACTGTTAATAGTGAGAGACACAACACTCCTACATCAAAGAAAGACCTTCAGGAATTTCAGTGGTGAGATCCAGGCTTGTGCTTAGGGCATCAGGATGAGTTAGGAGAGAACCTAAGACTGGCTTCAACAGTCACTATATGGAAAGGCTAGCCTTCCAGTGAAAAGGGTTTCCCACTTGAGGTCCGTTGGGATTGGATGCAGAATCCTAGCGAACCATGTTAAGATTTCTGTTTGGGGGTTTAACATTTTGTGTCTCACATTAGTGTGTGAAGAAGACTTCGAAATGCTTGCCATGGAACTAATTTAACTTTTGACAGCTAAACAGACTAGAAGAAATTTTTAAAAAGACCCAATTTTCATCAGTGCTGAATTTATCCTCCTGTTAACCCATCTCATAATCAGACGTTTGCTTCTTTGTAAAGGAATAAATTATGTACTGTGTCAAACACTTCCTTGAGCTTTTCTGGCATTTACAGAATAAAAAGTACAATTTAACACAAAGGTTGTCTGAAAGTATTAACTAACTGTTGCACAAGAAATAGCATTGTATACCAAGAAAGATTGTTAGCAAACTACCTGGAGCCTCTCACACCATGCTCAGCTCAGGGTGGATATCTAAAAACTGCTTGTCCCTTGCTTCTCTTATTCATCTTTGAGGGCAAAGACATTATCTCATATTTTATTCTCTTGTGTACTTTCTTGCATTCTTTCCAGCTCAATGCTGAGTACACAACTGGGAATTCTGTGCTAGTTTTTTTTGATTGGCTGGAAGATAGGCTGATTTAATGATACTTATATTAGTATGCTTGAAATAATATATAATGATGTAGTTCCTGCCCAATGGAATATTAAGTCTCATTAAGGATTCAAAAGCTATAGAAGGGAGAGCCCAGAAAGAGACCCACATACATACAAAAATTTGGTATTTGACAGAACTGTCACTGCAGACCAGTGGGGAAAAAAAAAAGACAAGCTACTCAATTAATGGTACTGGGAAACTATCCATAATTAGACATTTACCTTATACCATAAGGATAAAGGATCAATATTTAGAGTACAGGATAATATCTTTATGAATCCGGGGGTAGGAAACATTCCTTAAACAGGACCCTAGAAACACAAACAATGAAGAAAAATGTGATAAATATAACTGCATTGAAAAAGATTCTGTTCATCAAAGGACATAAATAAAAATTTAAAAAGGTAAGCCACAGAGTAAAAGAAGATATCTGCTATGTATATAGTCAGAAAAGGACTAGTATCCTTTACATACACCAAAGAGAAGAAGACAACTCAATGGAAATTTAAGCAAAGCACATGGACAGGAACTTTGCAGAAGACAAACTTTATATAAACGGCCCATAAATGTGTAAAAAGATGCTCAGTTCCATTAGTAATGGGTAAACTGAAATTAAGACACAATAAATATTATTTCACAAACATATGACTGACCAAAACAAAAAAAAAATTAAGTCTGACAAAACCAAAACTTGGCAGGATGTGGAGCTCTGGGAATTTAAAGCATTCCCAGTGGGAGTATAAATTAATGCCACCATTTTGGACAGAAATTTGACAAAATCTAGTAAAGTCAAGAATAAGCATGCCAAACAACTCAGAAATTTCACTCCTACCTATTTATATGCTCTCAGAGAAGCTCTTGCACGTATACTCAAGGAGACATGACCAAGAAAGTTCATAGCATCACTTTTTGTATGAGCCACAAAGGAAATATAAATCATTGACACTCACCCATGTAATGGAATACTATACACAGCAGAGAAAACAGGCACAGTATCAACATGGATAAACCTCACAAGCAAAATAAATGTTGAATCAAAAAGAGAAAGTTGCAGAATACATACAGTATGTCACCACTATTATACTGGTTTGTTTTTTGTTTTGTTTTGTTTTGTTTTGTTTGCAGTACGCGGGCCTCTCACTGTTGTGGCCTCTCTCCTTGCAGAGCACAGGCTCTGGACGCGCAGGCTCAGCGGCCATGGCTCACGGGCCCAGCCGCTCCACAGCATGTGGGATCTTCCCGGACCAGGGCACGAACCCGCGTCCCCTGCATCGGCAGGCGGACTCTCAACCACTGCGCCACCAGGGAAGCCCCTATCTTTGATTTTTAATATCATCATGGGTTCATGGATATTTATTTTCTTCTATGGGCTGTAATCCAATATTGCCATTTATTTTATTGCTCAAGTTGTACCAGATTTTGCCATTAGGATTTCCTTCAAGTGGCTTCTGTTCCTATCAACGTGCCCCATCAGTTTTTAAGCACTGCCTTACTTTTTGGTACCACAAGGTATTTCAGGCTCATTTTCTATTTTCTTAGCCTCAGATCTGGAATCAACCATTTTCCCAAGTACTCCTGATTCCTTTTATTAGAAAATGGTATTTAGAACCCAACACCTGGGCTATAAATTTGCTCATTGCTTCTAGGGTGTCACTGCTTCTAGGCCCTTTTTGCAGACAGAGCTAGAAAATATATGTATGGATTCTAACCCATACACATACACAGGTCTATATTTATTTCTACGTCTATTCATAAGAATCTTGTTAGTTTTATTGGGGTAGTGTTGAATTTACAAATTAATTTAGGGAGAACTTTAAATGTTGACATTATTTCTAATAACAGATTCATTTCTTTCCATTTGTTCAGCTTTACTTTTGTGTATTTTAATGGGTATTTAGCAATTATCCTCATACAGGAAAAAAATGAAAAGCAATACTATATATGGACTTGGAATCCATAAACATGTGGTAAAAGTAAAAAGGTATGAGTGGGATTAATAGGCATGAAATTTAAGATTAGGTTAACTCTGTGATGGAAAGTAAGAGAATCAGATCAAGGAGAAAAACAAAGATGACCATAACTCTATTTGTAATATTCTATTTCTTAATCTGGGTACCGAGAATATGTATTCATTATATTATTCTTTATACAATTCTGAACCAAAATATTATTCAATTTTTTAAAATATCGAAATGAAAAAATCAAATATATTTTCTTAACTAATTTTTCTAAAGATTTAAATTTCTTTACAAAGTTTACATTCTTACAACAAATGAAAGCTTAAAAAGTAGAGACCCTCCAGTGAATTTTTACATTTTGCTAGAGAGAGAAAAACTACCCAGCCCTCAGAAAGAGTGTAAAAACTATATAGGGCAACTGGCAAAGTACTGCAAATGATTTACATGATTTTAGTAAAAGGAAGAAAGAATATCTGGAAATGGATATACTAGAATGAGTTTTCTCCAGAAGAGAAGAAACATGAAGGGTCCAGCGAGGCTGCTGCTCTTTTTATTGGAGTTGGTGTAGCCAACCATCCCTGTAGCTGCCTGTTCTGTTGTTGGCTCTATCTCCACAATCCAAGTAAATTAATAGGTTAGCTTATCAAAATAACTCATGCCAAGGAAAAATTTCTGAGTGATATGCCCTTGTCCCCCTCTTTGGCTACAGAGACCTACTTAAAGTGCAATAGCCTGCACTTGTTCTCAGTAAATTCAATGACGTTTGCTTCTGGCTACTTCAGCTGGCCATGATGACTGCAGATTGTACCCTGCCCTCATCTTCCAGGCTAATTTTCGTGCCTGCAATGTGAACTTGATGGGTATGCTTTGTTTTTTCCAATCCAAATTTCTTTATTAAGGACCAAGTTATAAACAGTGCTGTGTTAGGCACTTTTCAAAAACCTCTCTGTAGCAGCGTCTCAGCAGCCCCCTGCACCGCACTCCCATGAAATCTAGTACCTGCTCATGCCCAAACCATTGCTTTCTCATGATCTGTTAATATGCATTAAGGCTGCCAAGGTCGCGGAGGATCCCAAAAAACCTTCCTATGAAGTGAATCCAATCTATATACATTTGAGAAAGACCATTTTAAAAATGTGCTGGATTATGAACTTTCAAAGTATTTTTTCTATGGCTAACTGAAATGAGAAACTTTACAAACTATCAGGTATCATTTTTCCACATAATTATTTTGACTTTAAACACAAAAGAACTCATCTGCCCCCACCCCACCCCCTTGCAATCGCCTGGATGATAATGAAGTAATTGCAGTTATAATTACAAAGGACTTCGATTCAATTGAATTTTAATTATTTAGAATTTGTAAACACTTCAGGAAAAGCTCATTAAGCTGGGTGAGACAGGTTGTTTGCAAGGGGACCAAGGAGTAAGCATGTACAATGATTCACATTACAACATCCATTTACTCACACTAACCCTTCTGATTAACCAGTAATCACACTCACTGGGAGTGAGCAGCCCTGGCAAAGCTTGTTACAACTTCTAAAAACTGATTTGCAAGGCTGAGGATGTAAATGAACCCTCACATTCAAAAACAGCCAGCAGAACTTTGGCCTGCATGAACTTTGGAGAATAAACAAAGATTCTCACAAAATGCTTGCATTTAAAAATATTGGTGATTCCACCTCAAAACAGAAACAGACTCACAGACTTAGAAAGCAAACTTACATTTACCAGAAGGGAAAGGTGGCGGGGAGGGATAAATTAGGAGACTGTTAGTGTATATAACATATATACACTACTATATAAAAAATAGATGATCAACAAGGATCTACTGTATAGCACAGGGAACTCTACTCAATACTCCGTAATAACCTGTATGGGAAAAAAATCTGAAGAAAACCTAGATATATGTATAACTGAATCACTTTGCTGTATACCTGAAACTAACACAATATTGTATGTCAACTATACTCCAATATAAAATAAAAATTAAAAAAATAATAAACAGAAAAAAATATTGGTGAAACTGATGTCTTAAGAGTCCCTGCTGATTCGGGTTTAATTCTCTTTTACTTTAAAATTGTGTGATTTGCACACCTTCCTCAGTCCCAGGGCCTCACCACGATGTGAGGCTCCCAGCACTCAAGGGGTGGCAAACCTCAGCCCTTGCACAAGATGCGTTCAGAAGGAAGTGCTCTATGGTGTAGCAGTGGAAAGGGTGCCCTATTACATCTGGGGGTACCTGGCTCAACCATACCTGGGATATCTTCTAGCCTCTCTGAAGGTATGAATAGCTACCTCACAGAGTTTCATGGAGGATTTAACATGCCTCACATACAGAAGGCGGGAAATACTTGTAGTCCGAGGTGGTAAAAATGTTGAACTAAAGGGTTAACCTTCAGTTACCTAGGCCACAGCTACTAACATTCTGTTGATTGATGTCTGAATATGTTTTAACTTCAGAAACTAAAGTTTTCAGAAGCCATCATCATTGGTTTATTTGATTATGAGAATTCTAATACTTAGCAAATGAAGGCTATGTGTATTATACAATATAAGGATTACTGAATGAACATATTTATTAGGCAAATTAAAACCCCACCTGGTGACCAAACACTCTCATCGTCACATTTAACCAGACCTGTTTTCATCTATTATTGGAATTTGGGCACCTCCTGCAGATACCTGGCTAGAAACAGAATCATAACAATCGTTATTAATACCCAGCTTGACAAAGGGCTTTTAAATTTCTAAAATGATTTTAAGATTCATTTTTTCAGCTTGTACTACTTTGGGCACAGGCAGGTTTTACACAGTGCCCCTAAGCAATCAGTGGCTATGGAGTGTAAGCGATGGAAAAGACTAATTGGTTTCATTTCCCTTTGTAATAAATGGCTAGGAGGTCCCCCTCCCTGTTGGAGATTCCCATCCCCCTCAGCTCCATCACCAGGCCTTGTGCTTGTAGCTCCAGGGCTCCAGCAGGCTTTGGTCAGTCAATCTAAATCCCAGGTCATCTTTTAAGGTTTGACTCAAAGCAACCTCACCAATGAACACTGAATCACCATCATGCCCAGGGCCAGTGTTAAAGATGAAAGGTGAAAAGGTATACAGATATAAACCTGCCCCCCTACAAAGTTCCAACAGAATGGAGACAAAAGTTAATATTTATAAATAGGTAACTGTCATTTCAGTCTGATGTGCTAAAATCCAAAAAGATAATACACTTCATTGAGTTGAGGGGATGTGGTCACTGCCTGTTCTGCTGGCCTTTCCCATCTCTGACCACACATAGCTCTTACTGGTAACTGACAATTTGGCACCTGCCGGGTTTCTTGGCTTCTCCAGTGATTTTTACAGCTCCTTGCTGAAGTGTACGTCACTTGAGGGGAGGAACTTGGGGGTCATTCTTCTTGAGGATTCCCACAGTACCTGGTATAGTCTTGGTTCCAAAATTAGGGCTCAGGAGAGACACATTAATTAATTGTGTGTAGAAGACTCGGTGGGTAGGAAGGATAAAAATGCTGGGAGAAAGCAACATTTCTTTTAAGAAGAAGGTGTAAGAATGTTATGCTGGTGAGGGAAAAAGAGAAATGGTTTTATATGGGGGAGGTTTATTTAGGTAGGAAAAAAATTAAATGAGCAACCTCTGCGCCATTTGAAATCTGCATTCTACTGGCTAATAGAAAGTAATCTTTCCTATTTGTAAAATGAAAACCACTCAAAGATGGTAACACACTTTGTACTAAATCTATTTAAAGAAGGAACAACAAAATTTTCTCCATTCGCCCAATTCAGTCTGGAATATAATACACAGAATTGTAATTCAGAGCACATTTATTTTCTGCTGCTTTTTATTTTCTGAAACATTAGTCCAGGAATATTATTCTACTTTTTTATATTAAAATATGTCCCTTAAGATTTATACATACAGAAGATGGCGGAAGAGTAAGACACGGAGATCACCTTCCTCCCCACGGATACACCAGAAATACAGCTACACGTGGAACAACTCCTACAGAACACCTACTGAACGCTGGCAGAAGACCTCAGACCCCCCAAAAGGCAAGAAACTCCCCACGTACCTGGGAAGGGCAAAGCGGAGAGATTCCCGCACAGAGGAGCGGTGCCGAGCGGCACTCACCAGCCCGAGAGGCTTGTCTGCTCGCCCGCCGGGGCGGGCGGGGCTGGGAGCTGAGGCTCGGGCTTCGGTCAGAGCGCAGGGAGAGGACTGGGGCTGGCGGCGTGAACACAGCCTGCAGGGGGCTAATGTGCCACAGCTGGCCGGGAAGGAGTCCGGGAAAACTCTGGAGCTGCCGAAGAGGCAAGAGACTTTCTCTTCCCTCTTGGTTTCCTGGTGCGCGAGGAGAGGGGATTAAGAGCGCTGCTTAAAGGGGCTCCACAGACGGGCGCGAGTCGCGGCTGAAAGCGCGGAGCCCAGAGACGGGCGTGGGACGCTGGGGCTGCTGCTGCCGCCACCAAGAAGCCTGTGTGCGAGCGCAGGTCACTGTCCACACCGCCCTTCCGGGAGCCTGTGCAGCCCGCCACTGCCGGGGTCCCGGGATCCAGGGGCGGCTTCCCTGGGAGAACGCACGGGCGCGCCTCGGGCTGGTACAACGTCACGCCGACCTCTGCCGCTGCAGGCTCGACCCGCACTCTGTGCCCCTCCCTCCCCCGCCGGCCTGAGTGAGCCAGAGTCCCCGAAGAGGCTGCTCCTTTAACCCTGTCCTGTCTGAGCGAAGAACAGACGCCCTCCGGCGACCTACACGCAGAGGCGGGGCCAAATCCAAAGCTGAGACCCAGGAGCTGTGAGAACAAAGAAGAGAAAGGGAAACCTCTCCCAGCAGCCTCAGAAGCAGCAGATTAAAGCTCCATAATCAACTTGATGTACCCTGCATCTGTGGAATACATGAATAGACAACAAATCATCCCAAATTGAGGAGCCAGGAGTCAGTGCTGTGCCTCTGAGGTGGGAGAGCCAACTTCAGGACACTGGTCCACAAGACACCTCCCAGCTCCACGTAATATCAAACGGCGAAAATCTTCCAGAGATCTCCATCTCAACACCAGCACCCAGCTTCACTCAACGACCAGCAAGCTACAGTGCTGGACACCCTATGCCAAACAACTAGCAAGACAGGAACACAACGCCACCCATTAGCAGAGAGGCTGCCTAAAATCATAAAAAGTCCGCAGACACCCCAAAACACACCACCAGACGTGGACCTGCCCACCAGAAAGACAAGATCCAGCCTCATCCACCAGAACACAGGCACTAGTCCCCTCCACCAGGAAGCCTACACAACCCACTAAACCAACCTTAGCAACTGGGGACAGACACCAAAAACAACGGGAACTACGAACCTGCAGCCTGCAAAAAGGAGACCCCAAACACAGTAACATAAGCAAAATGAGAAGACAGAAAAACACACAGCAGGAGAAGGAGCAAGATAAAAACCTACCAGACCTAACAAATGAAGAGGTACTAGGCAGTCTACCTGAAAAAGAATTCAGAATAATGATAGTAAAGATGATCCAAGATTCTATTTCCAAGATCCAAAATCTTGGAAATAGAATAGACAAAATGCAAGAAACAGTTAACAAGGACCTAGAAGAACTAAAGATGAATCAAGCATCAATTAAAAACACAATAAATGAAATGAAAAATAGTCTAGAAGGGATCAATAGCAGAATAACTGAGGCAGAAGAACGGATAAGTGAGGTGGAAGATAAAATAGTGGAAATAACTGCTGCAGAGCAAAATAAAGAAAAAAGAATGAAAAGAACTGAGGACAGTCTCAGAGACCTCTGGGACAACATTAAACGCACCAACATTCGAATTATAGGGGTTCCAGAAGAAGAAGAGAAAAAGAAAGGGACTGAGAAAATATTTGAAGAGATTATAGTTGAAAACTTCCCTAATATGGGAAAGGAAATAGTTAATCAAGTCCAGGAGGCACAGAGAGTCCCATACAGAATAAATCCAAGGAGAAATACGCCAAGACACATATTAATCAAACTGTCAAAAATTAAACACAAAGAAATCATATTAAAAGCAGCAAGGCAAAAACAACAAATAACACACAAGGGAATCCCCATCAGGATAACAGCTGATCTCTCAGCAGAAACTCTACAAGCCAGAAGGGAGTGGCAGGACATAATTAAAGTGATGAGGGAGAAAAACCTGCAACCAAGATTACTCTACCCAGCAAGGATCTCATTCAGATTTGATGGAGAAATTAAAACGTTTACAGACAAGCAAAAGCTGAGAGAGTTCAGCACCACCAAACCAGCTTTACAACAAATGCTAAAGGAACTTCTCTAGGCAAGAAACACAACAGAAAGAAAAGACCTACAATAACGAACCCAAAACAATTAAGAAAATGGGAATAGGAACATACATATCAATAATTACCTTAAATGTAAATGGACTAAATGCTCCCATCAAAAGACACAGATTGGCTGAATGGATACAAAAACAAGACCCATATATATGCTGTCTACAAGAGACCCACTTCAGACCTAGAGACACATACAGACTGAAAGTAAGGGGATGGAAAAAGATATTCCATGCAAATGGAAACCAAAAGAAAGCTGGAGTAGCAATTCTCATATCAGACAAAATAGACTTTAAAATAAAGACTACTAGAAGAGACAAAGAAGGACACTACATAATGATCAAGGGATCGATCCAAGAAGATATAACAATTATAAATATTTATGCACCCAACATAGGAGCACCTCAATACATAAGGCAAATACTAACAGCCATAAAAGGAGAAATCGATAGTAACACAATCATAGTAGGGGACTTTAACACCCCACTTTCACCAATGGACAGATCATCCAAAATGAAAATAAATAAGGAAACACAAGCTTTAAATGATACATTAAACTAGATGGACTTAATTGATATTTATAGGACATTCCATCCAAAAACAACAGAATACATATTTTTCTCAAGTGCTCATGGAACATTCTCCAGGATAGATCCTATCTTGGGTCACAAATCAAGCCTTGGTAAATTTAAGAAAATTGAAATTGTATCAAGTATCTTTTCCGACCACAATGCTATACTAGATATCAATTACAGGAAAAGAACTGTAAAAAATACAAACACATGGAGGCTAAACAATACACTACTTAATAACAAAGTGATCACTGAAGAAATCCAAGAGGAAATTAAAAAATACCTAGAAACAAATGACAAGGGAGACACGACGACCCAAAACCTATGGGATGCAGCAAAAGCAGTTCTAAGAGGGAAGTTTATAGCAATACAATCCCACCTTAAGAAACAGGAAACATCTCGAATAAACAACCTAACCTTGCACCTAAAGCAATTAGAGAAAGAAGAACAAAAACATCCCAAAGTTAGCAGAAGGAAAGAAATCATAAAAATCAGATCAGAAATAAATGAAAAAGAAATGAAGGAAACAATAGCAAAGATCAATAAAAGTAAAAGCTGGTTCTTTGAGAAGATAAACAAAATTGATAAACCATTAGCCAGACTCATCAAGAAAAAAAGGGAGAAGACTCAAATCAATAGAATTAGAAATGAAAAAGGAGAAGTAACAACTGACACTGCAGAAATACAAAGGATCATGAGAGATTACTACAAGCAACTCTATGCCAATAAAATGGACAACCTGGAAGAAACGGACAAATTCTTAGAAATGCACAACCTGCCAAGACTGAATCAGGAAGAAATAGAAAATATGAACAGACCAATCACAAGCACTGAAATTGAAACTGTGATAAAAAATCTTCCAACAAACAAAAGCCCAGGACCAGATGGCTTCACAGGCGAATTCTATCAAGCATTTAGAGAAGAGCTAACACCTATCCTTCTCAAACTCTTCCAAAATATAGCAGAGGGAGGAACACTCCCAAACTCATTCTACGAGGCCACCATCACCTTGATACCAAAACCAGACAAGGATGTCACAAAGAAAGAAAACTACAGGCCAATATCACTGATGAACATAGATGCAAAAATCCTCAACAAAATACTAGCAAACAGAATCCAACAGCACATTAAAAGGATCATACACCATGATCAAGTGGGGTTTATTCCAGGAATGCAAGGATTCTTCAATATACGCAAATCAATCAACGTGATACACCATATTAACAAATTGAAGGAGAAAAACCATATGATCATCTCAATAGATGCAGAGAAAGCTTTCGACAAAATTCAACACCCATTTATGATAAAAACCCTGCAGAAAGTAGGCATAGAGGGAACTTTCCTCAACATAATAAAGGCCATATATGACAAACCCACAGCCAGCATCGTCCTCAATGGTGAAAAACTGAAACCATTTCCACTAAGATCAGGAACAAGACAAGGTTGCCCACTCTCAACACTCTTATTCAACATAGTTTTGGAAGTTTTAGCCACAGCAATCAGAGAAGAAAAGGAAATAAAAGGAATCCAAATTGGAAAAGAAGAAGTAAAGGTGTCACTGTTTGCAGATGACATGATACTATACATAGAGCATCCTAAAGATGCTACCAGAAAACTACTAGAGCTAATCAATGAATTTGGTAAAGTTGCAGGATACAAAATTAATGCACAGAAATCTCTGGCATTCCTATATACTAATGATGAAAAATCTGAAAGTGAAATCAAGGACACTCCCATTTACCACTGCAACAAAAAGAATAAAATATCTAGGAATAAACCTACCTAAGGAGACAACAGACCTGTATGCAGAAAATTATAAGACACTGATGAAAGAAATTAAAGATGATACAAATAGATGGAGAGATGTACCATGTTCTTGGATTGGAAGAATCAACATTGTGAAAATGACTCTACTACCCAAAGCAATCTACAGATTCAATGCAATCCCTATCAAACTACCACTGGCATTTTTCACAGAACTAGAACAAAACATTTCAAAATTTGTATGGAAACACAAAAGACCCCGAATAGCCAAAGCAATCTTGAGAACGAAAAATGGAGCTGGAGGAATCAGGCTCCCTGACTTCAGACTATACTACAAAGCTACAGTAATCAAGACAGTATGGTACTGGCACAAAAACAGAAAGATAGATCAATGGAACAGGATAGAAAGCCCAGAGATAAACCCACGGACATATGGTCACCTTATCTTTGATAAAGGAGGCAGGAATGTACAGTGGAGAAAGGACAGTCTCTTCAATAAATGGTGCTGGGAAAACTGGATAGGGACATGTAAAAGTATGAGATTAGATCACGCCCTAACACCATACACAAAAATAAGCTCAAAATGGATTAAAGACCTAAATGTAAGGCCAGACACTATAAAACTCTTAGAGGAAAACATAGGCAGAACACTCTATGACATAAATCACAGCAAGATCCTTTTTGACCCATCTCCTAGAGGAATGGAAATAAAGACAAAAATAAACAAATGGGACCTAAAGAAACTTCAAATCTTTTTCACAGCAAAGGAAACCATAAACAAGACCAAAAGACAACCCTCAGAATGGGAGAAAATATTTCCAAATGAAGCAACTGACAAAGGATTAATCTCCAAAATTTATAAGCAGCTCATGCAGCTCAATAACAAAAAAACAAACAACCCAATCCAAAAATGGGCAGAAGACCTAAATAGACATTTCTCCACAGAAGATATAGAGACTGCCAACAAACACATGAAAGGATGCTCAACATCTTTACTCATTAGAGAAATGCAAATCAAAACTACAATGAGATATCATCTCACACCAGTCAGGATGGCCATCATCAAAAAATCTAGAAACAATAAATGCTGGAGAGGGTGTGGAAAAAAGGGAACACTCTTGCACTGCTGGTGGGAATGTGAATTGGTACAGCCACTATGGAGAACAGTATGGAGGTTCCTTAAAAAACTACAAATAGAACTACCATATGACCCAGCAATCCCACTACTGGGCATATACCCTGAGAAAACCATAATTCAAAAAGAGACATGTACCAAAATGTTCATAGCAGCCCTATTTACAATAGCCCAGAGATGGAAACAACCTAAGTGTCCATCATCGGATGAATGGGTAAAGAAGATGTGGCACATATATACAATGGAATATTACTCAGCCATAAAAAGAAACGAAATTGAGCTATTTGTAACGAGGTGGATGGACCTAGAGTCTGTCATACAGAGTGAAGTAAGTCAGAAAGAGAAAGACAAATACTGTATGCTGACACATATATATGGAATTTAAGAAAAAAAAATGTCATGAAGAACATAGGGGTAAGACAGGAATAAAGGCACAGACCTACTAGAGAATGGACTTGAGGATATGGGGAGGGGGAAGGGTAAGCTGTGACAAAGTGAAAGAGCGGCATGGACATATATACACTACCAAACGTAAGGTAGATAGCTAGTGGGCAGCAGCCGCATAGCACAGGGAGATCAGCTCGGTGCTTTGTGACCGCCTGGAGGGGTGGGATAGGGAGGGTGGGAGGGAGACGCAAAAGGGAGGGGATATGGGAACATATGTATATGTATAACTGATTAAATTTGTTATAAAGCAAAAAATTAAATAAAAAATAAAGAAAAATTAAAAAAAAAAAAGATTTCATTACTTTGTCCTCTGATGACATTGAGTCTATTTGGGTAGAAAAAATATGTAGAACTCTTCAAGTCAAAATTGTATGACTAGAATGGTAACTATATACGTCAGCTTTTAAATTTCCTTTATTAATAAAAGAAATATATGCCAAAAAAAAGATTTATACATACATTCTCAGGGGAACTGGCTTCCACCAATTTTGTAAAATGTTGACTATTTGAGTGATGAACTAAACAAAAGGTCGTCTATATTCTTCATTGATCACCAAACAGCCTTTGATAGTTGAAAATATTTAACCTTTGTCTCAATTTTATCACCAAAAGAAAGAGGAATGAAAGTGCTTGCTTTGAAGTATATATGCAGCTGCACATATTTGTGAAATTCGTTGAGATTCTCAGATGGAAATGCTGTTGGAATCATTACAATTTAGTGAACCTTGGGAATTTGAATCCTTTAATACTCTAAAGGTAAAGTAATCAGATTAATGGATTGTTTTTCCTTAGCTAATCTTGTCGGGAGTGTGGGTTATTCAAGATCAGATGTTTTCCTCTTGTCTATTGAAAAAAAACTGACTTTAGACTTAGTAGAGAAATAAGTCAGCTTCCTAATTATTCCCTCTGCGTGGTCCTCTGAAGACTACAGCTGACCTGAAGTTAAACTTACTCTTTAACTAATTAAACTCTTTAATTAAGCAGCCCTAAACACCTTACTTATAGACAACTGGCTTCCCTATAACCAGAATAACTTTCTGATATTTGACACAGGGTAGGTGAGTGATGACCAAAAAGGTCTTAAGAAATTACTTTTATCAGATGAAAACTTTAGTTAAAGGATAGTGAGGAAGGAGAATAAAAAAGTAGCTAGAGGGCTTCCCTGGTGGCGCAGTGGTTGGGAGTCCACCTGCTGGTGCAGGGGACGTGGGTTCGTGCCCTGGTCCGGGAAGATCCCACATGCCGCGGAGCGGCTGGGTCTGTGAGCCATGGCCGCTGAGCCTGCGCATCTGGAGCCCGTGCTCCGCAACGGGAGAGGCCACGGCAGTGAGAGGCCCGCATACCGAAAAAAGAAAAAAAAGTAGCTAGAACAGTTCCAAAACTGAACTGGTCAAAATGTGAACAGGTGCTGGGATCTGTAAGTCCTGGGGTCCATGTAGGGGATGTTTTGCTAGTACTCACCAGATCTGTAATAAGTCTTTACCCTAAGTGCCTCAAAGCATTAAAGGAGACTGGATACATGGATTAAAGCCCATGACAAAATTATTAATCCGTTATTTTATAATGCACAGTGAATATCTAAAAGAATCAACTTCTCTGCTCCCCCGAGGTGATCTAATGTGTATTTTAAAATGGGGACCTAGAAAATGGTAGGCTTTCAGGATGTATTTGCAGAATGCCGCCTGGATAAATGTAAATGAATGAATGAAAAAATGACCAAGCTAAAAGATCCTTTACTAACCTGATTCACTATCCTCACTGTGTACATGAGAAAGGTGAGGTCTAGAGAGATTAAATGAAATACCCAAGCTCTCACATATATTTTTTTCAATACACCTTAACCGAAGGCTCACTAGGTGCCAGGAAAAGTAGGACTATAAAAATGAACAGAACTGCCTTTTTCCTGTGTGAAGGAGCACATTCCCCTAGACGGTTTGTAACATTACATCTGTCATTGGTTTCCATTGGCTGTGCAAGTGAAACTTCCACGTTCACAAGTCAGAGGCTCAGAAAACCTTGCTTTTCCTTTTCATCAATTACAAAATAAACAGATCAGTAAACCGGGTCAGCCTCTTCTTTCTCTGAGCCCTGCACAGTAGCCAAATTAGGATCTCACAGACTGATCATGTACCAGAAAACCCCCAGTCTGGAGCCAGGCCACAACTACCAGAGTGTTCTGACTGATGGTGGGCAAAGGGCATGGGGACAAAAGATTAGTTTTCCACCTTTCTAGAAAGGGACGTTAAGGTGGAGACAAGGGGTGGGCAAAGGGAGTGGAAAATGGAGGGCTTTCACAAAAAGCACTTACATTTTACCTCAAGAAAAAAATCTGTTATCGTCTTTAAATTGATGACTAATTAATGAAAAATATTCAATTAAGTTAAGCCTCTTTGAAGGAGTGGAAGAAAAGTCGCAAGAAGGCAGTGATTAAAGAACATCAGTGAGAAATATAATCAAAATTATAATACTATGACTTATTTTCTGGCTTGCTCCCTGGGGTGGGGAGTCAGAGACAGGGGAAAACAAAAATGTAGAAGAAAAGAGAAAAGAGGGAGGTGAAAAAAGTACAGTTAATCTGGAGATAAATTTTAGTTCCTATTCACCAGAGCTATAATTTCCAGAGTGATTACCTACCTACCTACCTGTTGCCCGTGCCTTCATTGGGTTAGCTGATAAACCATTGTTCACAGCTCTTTCTCTGCTTCAATCCTAGGAGAGATTATATTCTAAAGTGGCTAGTCTAACAGCTCATTGCTTCTCAGGCTGTAGTTCTCATGACAAAAATTACATTGTCCAGAAAGCAAGATATCTTCTTTTTGAGTTGGAATTTGCCTCCTGGCTGGAAATTTGCCATCTCTAGTCCAGTTATCCAAGATTCTCAAAAAAAAAAAATCAAATGTTTTGGTCAACTCATATTCTAGAAAAGTGCTTGCTACCTACTTGCCAACTATTTTAATCACAACTCTACCTTCAGACTCTTGACTTTACAATCAAAATTTCCTTTCTGAAACACATCTTGGCTATAAAAATAAAAATTTAATTAGACAAATATGCAAAGTGACCTTTCAAAATTAAAGGCTAACTCTCTTTACTCTCTAAATCCTACTGTGCTATGCATGGCCGTGCAAATCGGCGCAAGTCTAACCTGTTTCCCTTATGATTTCTACGTTCTTTGGCAGATTTCCATTTTACTTTTTCAAGTCTAAGTTGCTTACAGGGTAAGATTTCAAAGCAAGCTCCAGTTCCGGTGTCTTCATATAACTTTGGTTTTTGTTACTAAGGAAACACTTCTTTGCTATGCTACACTGTAAATCTTTTAATTCCTCTTTCTCCTAATTCTTTTTTTTTTTTTTTTTCTTTCTGCGGTACGCAGGCCTCTCACTGTTGTGGCCTCTCCCGTTGCAGAGCACAGGCTCCGGATGCGCAGGCTCAGTGGCCATGGCTCACGGGCCCAGCCGCTCCGCGGCACGTGGGATCTTCCCGGACCGAGGCACGAACCCGCGTCCCCTGCACCGGCAGGAGGACTCTCAACCACTGCGCCACCAGGGAAGCCCATTTCTCCTAAATCTTAAGTAATCCATTTAAACTGCAAAAGCAAATACTATGAGAGCATTCCATAAAACACACAGTTTGCAAGCCAATTTATTTTAAAAAGCATAAAAGTAATTTAACCTCAAAATTTCATATTAAATTTTGCCATTAGAAATTCAAATTCAAGTACTCATACAGGGTAAATGGATAAATAGAGGTAGTATATGATAGATAAATCTAGCATATTTATCATGATCCTGTAATGTTTATCACAATAAAGGAAGCCGGCGAAGATAAGTCAGAGGCTGGTACAAAATTTAAGGGTAAAACCATCTGAGCTTGCAAGGAAATGCAGGCAATATTTAATTATACATTAATTCTTAAATGCTTTGTTCCAAAATGTTTGCTCAGAAACTCAATTATTCCTTCTACAAACGTTCACTGAGATCATACCTTGTTCAATAAAGTATCTTGAATACAATGATATGTTACATCCCTGCCCCAGCAGGGAAAGAACATATAGAGAAATAACCACAGAACAAAGAAAAATATGCTAAAGGCTAAAGAAAGGCACAACGTGCTATGAGAGATGAACAGAAGGAGTTTATTGCTAACTGAGGTGTTGGGAGAAGCCCTAATGTAAATGAGATGTTTGTACTGGGCCCTCTTACCAGTGGAACAAGCCAAGATGGTGGCTATGAGAAGAAGAACATATATTCCAAGGAATAGTTCAGGCACTGGGCATGATACTGAGAATTTACATACTGTTAAGTTGACCAGTGTCCTAGGGGAGGTGGACAGAGTGAATTCACAAACAGGCCAATGAATCTGAGTTTTGAACTTTAATACATTGACTATGGGGAGAATTTTAGGTGTTTTTAGTGGGGTCAGAGATATAAAATAATTCAGAGGGGAAATTCAAAACTAGAAAGTAAACTCGTCTGCACAAGGTAGACTGACACACTCTCACTCTTATCAAATCCGATTTGGGATTTCCTCAGCAATTAGGCATCTACTAGACCACCAGGATTCACCATTCAGCAAAATCATGAGTCACGTACTGACATTTACTAAGGCTTTGCATATCTGTAAGTAGGTACGCATTTTCATTTCATCACACAAAATTAAAAAACTGCTGAAAAGTGCCTACAAGACATCCCAACTAGAATCTTAAATTTACACATTTTGTAGGAGGCCTTATAATCATCTCCACAGATGTACCTCTAAAGTCTATTCTGAAAACCTTGCTTTTACTGGAGTCAACTATTATTAATTCAGAGAATTAAGTGGGGAGACAGAAGTAAGGAGTGGTGTTATCACAAAGGACCACATTAGAGGAAGACTTCTCATTTTAGACTCCACAGCTGCTATTAGCATCAGGGAGAATACTGATCCAGGGCTGAAGGAGGAACTGTAGTCCCATCAGCCAGAAAGAAACATCTGAATGAGTCATCCAACCAAAATAGTGGAAAACAGACATCAAAGGTGGTACACAGGGTGAAAAACATAAAGTTGGGTCTAGTTTTAAATAATAGCAAATAATCTGGAGCAGTTCATTTTTATCACAAGGTATAGAACGGAGCAGATAAGCCAGATAGAAAAGGCCAAGGACGGTATGCTATATGATATTTAAAGAATAACGATGCCACTTTCTATCAATCCAAACAAAAATTACTAATGTCAAAATAAAACAAAACAGGGCTTCCCTGGTGGCGCAGTGGTTGAGAATCTGCCTGCCAATGCAGGGGACACGGGTTCGAGCCCGGGTCTGGGAAGATCCCACATGCCGCGGAGCAACTAGGCCTGTGAGCCACAACTACTGAGCCTGCGCGTCTGGAGCCTGTGCTCCGCAACAAGAGAGGTCGCGACAGTGAGAGGCCCGCGCACCGCGATGAAGAGTGGCCCCCGCCCTCGCACAGAAACGAAGACCCAACACAGCCATAAATAAATAAATAAACAAATGAATGAATGAATGAATAAATAATAAAACACAGATATAATGGCTGTAGTGAATTTAAACTCTGAAATGTGCACACAGATGCTGAAATGATAATGTTGGGTGACATTTACTGCATTATTTAGTCTATCTACCAGTTACCGTCTCTCCAGGTTTTGTTAGAATAGCCAGATGCAGAGCTGTGAGAAAACATAATTCCCAGCAATGGTACCTGTCCTTTTGGTGAGGGATTTGAAGGTACAACTATTCTTTTTGGTGAGATCTCTGAACTCTCCATTTGGCCAAGCTGCTCTTGAGGTTTGCCTGTCTTCCTCAGAGGGTGTTCATTTCACCGTGAGCTTTAATTATGGGGACAGAAAATGCTTTATTCTTAAGATGACTTGCAACAGTTATTAAGAGACTCTTATGTGACAGATAGGTTAGCTAGCTAGCTAGATAGAAACAAATCCCTCTGCCAGTCCCTCAATCTGTTCCTCCTTTCCTTATTTTCCTGTTTTACATATTTAATCAGGTTACTCTTGAAATCTCTAATGTTAACCTGTATTCTAGGCAGGAGAATTACATGACTGAATTCTCTATCTGATGTGGATTCTTTCATGTGTACCATTTTCTCTATGATCTTGTCATCTGAAGTTATGTTTTGCTTTTCTATGCCAATCCAGAGTCTCTTGTCTCTCTGTGACCAGCTCAATTCTAGCCTCTTCGTGAGAACTTCCTCAAAGGCAGCGTCTCCTCCCTGCATCCCAGCACCCATCATCCCCACTCTAGCAACTTAGTGGTTCATGATAACCCACTATATATGAGCTTCACATGGTCCCACTATGTAATTCCATATTCTTCTATAATTCTCCATGCACCCAGAATGATATGTAATCATTATTCAGTAACACTCATTGATAAATTCTAAAATTTCCTTTTTTTTAATGAAAATTAAGCATTGGGTAAAAAGAAAATCTGCTTTTCTTCTCTTAAATGCTAAACCATAAAGTGTCTGTCTATGTTGCTCTTCATTTTCAGTGAAGATTTGTGCCAATTACATATCAAATGCTAAGTAACTCTAGATGTGGGAACTGTTCTAAATACAACCAGGGTAGTTAAAGACTAAATGGACTTCTGTCATTCTTTAAAGTCAACGAGCATTTACCAAATGTATACTATTGATGACGAGTGAGAAATCTTTCCCGTAGTTTCTTTTACAGACACAAGATGAGTGTGCACATTTGACAACAGCACAACTTTTTTTGAAGATCTCCTTTCAGGCAATTTTGTTTAAAAATTTTTGCCAATGGCGCTTTAAAATCTGTGGCTCCAAAGACGAAGAATATCAGGAATGGCTGTTTTACTCTGATCAAATATGTAGCTTTTCAAGTATAAGACAATGAGGGAGAAAGAGGATAGTCCCCTCACCAGTCAAATCAGCTGAATTAATCTGATGACTAACAGGACAACTGACAGAGAACCCTACCCTCCCAGGATCCAAATTAAGTTAACTCCAAATAAATGCATTAAAAAAAAGCATACTTATTTTCTCTAAGACTTCAGTCAGACTAAAAAATCATCCTGAGAGCTGAACTGTAAGCTATTTAAGATAAGGAATTACACTTAACAGCATATTTTTAAAAAAATCAAAATTGTGATATGACCGTCATATCTTACATATATAACAAGTTCTTTTCTTTCATGACTACAAATATCACACACACTCAAGTAGCAGCTGGTGGGTGTATTCTGGGAATGAAAAATATCAAACTTTCATGGAAGGCCATTTTGGGAAGAGGTGATTTCAAAAGGAAATGTGCTATCCTGCAAAAGCCCCAACGAATACACCTATCGTAACAGGTTACTACAGAGCAAAAAACCAGCTTATTCAAAATTCCAGATATCACCACATATAAACACCACTGAAAGAAAAGTGTTCAGTGTCAATATATTTCATAGCTGTATGTTCATGTATACATTTTCATGGACTTGATTAGTCAAAATATAAGAGGCTGTCTTCCCTTCTATTTTCTACCTGTCCCTGAAATCCACTTTGTTGCCAACTATAATCCTTTCCCCATTTGTATTTAAAAGCCATCAAGATGCTAAAGTAGTAAAATTGAACGGAGATGCCGAATGTGAGCCCCTTTTCCTTTCTCATGACCTATAAGGATAAACGTGCACATGGTGGAAAGGAATATAAGCTTTGTCCACAGCATACACCGGCATAAAAAGGCATCACTCTCCTCTTGGCAGGAACTGACAATTTACTAGGAGGCAGTGTTTTGGGTAGCCTTCTGAATATCTCATAATTTCTTCCATGTCATTTTTTCCCCCTAGTAGCTTCATCATCCAGGCTTCTCTCTGCTCTCCTTGCTGGATTTGGGAACTGCTCACAAGCCTGGTGACTAACCCACCCTCAGAATACTATGGGGACTGCCTGCATTCCTGTCTGTGAAGTTAAAACTAAGTAAATAGAGGAGGTGCATTGGTAACAGCCACTGAAAAGAGAAAAGCAAAACTAGTTTCCATGTCCACGAATGCCAGAATGCTCAAGAAAACTGTTTTAGTTTTAAAAATTTTGCTTCATTCATATATGGTCAAAAAACTGGATTTCACAATGGATTAGACTCACGTTCAACCACTGTATTTGGGCCCTACATCAGGTACTGTACTTGGGGCATTCATCCATATGACCTCATTTAATTTAAAAAAAATTTTTTTTAAATTTATTTTATTTATAATTTATTTTTGGCTGTGTTGGGTCTTCGTTGCTGCACGCGGGCTTTCTCTAGTTGCAGCGAGCGGGGGCTCCTCTTCATTGTGGTGCGTGGGCGTCTCACTGTGGTGGCTTCTCCTGTTGCGGAGCACGGGCTCTAGGTACGTGGGCTTAGTAGTTGTGGCTTGTGGACTCTAGAGCACAGGCTCAGTAGTTATGGCGCACAGGTTTAGTTGCTCTGTGGCATGTGGGATCTTCCCGGACCAGGGCTCGAACCCGTGTCCCCTGCATTGGCAGGTAGATTCTTAACCACTGTGCCACCAGGGAAGCCCATAATCTTCAAAACCTTCTTCAGAGAGAGGATTTTTCTCTCCACGTCATAATTAAAACACTGAGGTTCGGAGAAGTGACTCATCCTGCCCAAATCACAAAACCAGATGAAGAGCAGAGCCAGACACTGGACTCAGGCTTGAAGTAAGAATACGGGACAGAATTACAGGAACCTATTGCCTACGGGAACTACCAAACCTCTTCTTTGAGTATGCTGGGGAAAATGAAAATAAAAGAGGAGAAAAAGACAGATGAGTCCTCAGAGGCCGAAAGAAAAAACAAAACAAAACAAACAAAAAACGCTCATCATTGATCCAAGTCCTTCTTCTCTTACAGGACTGAGCCTTTACTTAATTAGTCCTTGGTGGCTTCTCGGCCACTAGGGCTGTTCCATATTAAGCCAACACAGATAAGGCCCTCACCACCTAAACGGCTTTCTTTGTCCTCCAAGTATTAGGTGTCATTGAAAACTGACAGACTCTTGTATCATGCCCATTGACTCTTTGGTCGATTCATATGAAAAAAATACACCTTAAATCATGCCTGCCGTGAGTTAATAATATCATGAGTTAATATCATTCAAGTCTTGCTGTACTTCTGTTTTCTGAACTTTTGATGGTGAGTACTAAAGATAAAAGGTAAGTAATCCTAGAGATGGAATAAGTCAAGTGTTATAAATGAACCCTAGGTGCTATGCTTTTGTAAGGAACCATACTGGCTAGGGCAAAACCTTTAAAAATAAATTGAATGTTCAGCTTCCATGTCTGTGGCAAAGACAAAAAGGCCGATTATTTACACTTGGTGTTATTCTGAGCTCTGGTTAAGAAGGAAATCGAGACCAAAGAAAAAGTTAATGTATCACTGTAGGAGGGCGGGCCTCACACCTCCCATCAGATGAGAGATGAGGCGATGCATCCAGTGGGCTGGTGGACTGTATCACGCAGATTTTCAGCACAGATACTGCACAGCATTTTCAAAAGAACAGGACAATGGTTATGGCTCAGTTACCGCAGAGAAAAGTACAAAAGCACAACTTGAAATATGAAAATTCAGCATTGTTGTGAAGAAATAAACACTCGTAAGTCCTTCAAGTGAGCCACTCAATCACTGTGAAAAACAAAGCAAATCCTTCAGGTAGAAATGAATGAAACATTCTCCTCTTTCACGAGGTACTTAGGTATGGGATCTGGTGTATGGCTGGAGATCATTTTAACAACAGGGCTAGAGATTTAAAAATATATTTAAAAGATAGTTCACATTTAATTTTACTTCTGGTGAGATTAATGTTTTACAAAGTTAGATGAACAAAAATGCTCTGTGAAATCATTTTCTTGGTGAATCAATCTTTATAGTTCTATTGCTTACAAGGTTTATATAGAGATCTTTATAAAACCAAAGAAGATTCAGTTAAAAAGCACCCATACACTGACTCACCTGGAGAAACAAATAAGACTGTGTTATCAGTATATTTATGTGTAAATAACAGAGTGAGGATTTGAATGTGTCAGACGCACTGTGATTGTTCCCATCTCTCCTGGGTGTGCACCTCTCCCTACTTCAAAGTAGAAAACACTAGAACAGGAGCAGGCAAAGCCCAGCTCCTGCTGAAAGGCACTAGCCGTACATATTATTCCAGATAAGCAAAGCAAGGTTAATGCAATCCCCCCAAGAGAGACATCAGAGCAACTCCAGATTAATTAATCACAGCGGGAAGAAGCTGAGTTGCCAGAGATGTTGCTAAGTCTCTACTATAAAAAGGACCAAGAGTCGCTCCCTTCCTTAGGAGTGAAATGGAGATGCGATTTCAAATGTCAAATTGTGGATTTATAATCAATGATGCTATTGTCAGATCATTTACAACAGATGTGTTTATTCAGCTGGCATTGACAGGGAACTCAATTTATTATCTCTGAGCTGTTTGAAGTTATATATCCACTGCCAACATGCATTTATACTGTGCAGAGTCCATCTGCAGTGTTTCTCTTTTTCTGTTTGGGAGAGTTCATATAGCTTACCAAGGAGACTGACCAGATCATAAATCAAGGGGAAGCAATTTCTGATAACTGAATATGAGTTTCCTCTAAAGCTTTTATGTGACGAAGATCTGAGGAGTTCTGTGACTAGGACAAAGGAAAACCCATCACAACTTTTTTTTCCTCCCATCAACTGCTCGCCCCTTTGTTCTAGAATGCACAGCCATAATCTGAGGCCCTTTGCAGCACTTTAATTCACATTTGTCCTTTTACCCAGGAAGGCCCCAGCAGCTTGTCTTTCCCTCGACTCATGGCTCCCATCGCATCCAATAAAGGCTGAGCAAAGTGAGTTACTACCAACTTTTGACTCTCCTGCCCAAGATAGGTTTTCAATTTGTTTAAAAGTAGGAAAAATGAAACTACCTAACTTATATATTTTGTGAGGGGAAACTGCTGACATTTGAGAATCGGGGGAAAAAAAACCCTTTAAGATGTGCTATATGTCAGATTAAAAGTATGGGAGCTAGAAATACCCAACCAACCCCTCACTCCTGCAGGAACTGTCCATGGTTACCTCACACCATGAAAACCTCCCTTCCTAGACAACAAGCACCACCAAACCTGACTCAGCCTGTGACTCATGAGTCAAGATTCCTATGCCCTTTCTTTCCTGACAGGGATGCTGAGGAAAGGCAGGGAGAAGATGCTGATACCAACAGACGTTGCCCTACCTCATGCAGTCTTCATTTTAGCATGGCTTTCCATTGCTAGCTATAAAACTATAAATAAAACATCATCAGGGAACTGCATTGGAGGTAAACGAATTTGCAATGCTTCCAGTGATCACAGCTGGAAGATAAAGCTTTGAGTACCCTGATATTCTAAGTGCAGTCTTTTGTTTCAGTATATAGCTTTGCCTAGGAGAAGGAATCTTCCTAAAAGGGTCTTCTAACAACATAAAAATCACATATGTGCCAGAAAGAATGCTGAATTGAAAACCAAAGTTAATTCTAAGCGGATAACGCCACTTTGGCAGAATTATACATTTGAAAAAACAGATGAAGGAAAACTGTTAACGGAGTTTTACTTTGACTGCAGCAAAACCATTTCAAGGAAGAGATAAACTCAAAGAATGATTACAAATGTTGTAAAAAGCCAAAGAGAGCTTGGTAAATAAGGAAGTTTTAAATTACGGCTCACGTGAAAATAAATGATACGGCCCATCACTGCTCTGGGTAGGATATGCTTTGCATAAGGAATACTTAGATGCTAGAAGGAAAAAAAAAGCCAACAACTGTGATGATAATCCAAACAGAATATTGTTTACAAAAGAGTTAATCTGTCTTCTAATCTGTCTCTCTGAGCATAACCGTTTAGTAACCACAGTCATAGCATTTATTGATTTAAGTTCAAATTCTGCCAGAACGTAAAAGTTCTTTAAAGTGAGTGGACCAGTCCATCTGAGGATATGCTCGTACAAACAGCCTCCTTACCATGTGACTAAACTCAGAGCGCTCCAAGAGGATTTGGACGCGATATTTTTACAGAGTTGCCAACAGCCGAACTGGATTAAAATGACCAGAGCCATGAATGGAGTCATTTAGCCTTGCCCTCTTGTTTTAAAGTGTTGATTGCCTAAAAGTTAATGAGAAGAATGTTCTCTCATCTCCAGCCACCAGAGTAAGCAAAAAGGAAACATCTCATAAATCCACAATCTAACAGCCATTCTTGTAAGTTTTTTAAAAGCTCAAATGGTAAAAACAGCTGTGAAAAAAGCCACTTCTGTCTCTTTCTTCTTTAATAGAAATTTTCTCTCTCATAAGTGAGTTTATCATACGGAGGGATATAAAAACGTAATTAATAGAGGGAGGATAGTACAGTTAAAAGGCTATTGGCAGGGTGTCAGGACACCTGTCTAAGTGCATCTGGTGGCCTGGTGACCTTGGCCAAGTCATTGAGAGGTCGGGCTCCCTGGAGCTGTAGGAGAGGACTGTTTGGTGTTTCACTTGTACTCTGATGACCATGTGAGATAGTGCACGAGATAATGAATGTCTGGTAGAAGACTGTTTATAACAATGTAATAAACAATTCACATAGATATGATCATTTGATGCCCTTATCATTCATGTTAATTTGAACTGCTAGCTCTGTTCACCCTTAATGTCAAACGTACAAATAAAAAGCTAAGGAACGTGCACTCGTGTGTGTGTCTGTGTGCACGTGTGCATCTGTATACATACTTGTGCATGTATGTATTTCTCACATATGCTTTATGAAGATGACTGGAACTGAAGGAAGCATAATTGATGACTAGAAAATTTAGTAGAAATAAAGCCAGCGAAATCTGGTGCTCTAGTACATCAATACGATAAGACACATCAAGACTTAATTAACAAACTGTAGCTATTTAAAAATGATGATCCATGTTAGAAGAACCCACAATTGAAACAGCCTCGTCATCATATTTCTTTGTGTTTTCAATAAGTGCTCCTCTTCCTATCATCCAGAAAACTGTCTTCTTTTTTTTACCCTTTAAATGCTTCTTACAATTCCACAATTAAATTCTAATCCATCACAAAAACTATAAACTAAGTTCTCCAGATAAATTCAAATAGCAAGCTAGATATTGCCCATGCAACTCATTAAAGATAATCCATCAAAGTAGGGAAATTACAAATGCTTCCAAGTCATTCAGGCCTACACACATTCTCTCTCGGTCTCCTTCCCTCCTTCCCTCTCTCTCTCACACACACACATACACGAAAAACATTGCAAACATTGGAATTCTAAGTGCTATATGTTCCATTATGCTGAATAAGAACAAACTCATTTCCATGCAATTAAAAGGAAATGTTGTCCACCCTCTCAGATCCAAAAATCCTGTCTTATTTTTATTCTGGTCTCAGAAACATTAGACTAACAAGTCTGAAAAAAAATTTTGCAATGGTTGTATAAAGTGAGGAAGGTGGGGAGAGAAAAGGAAATACTAAAATCAGAGTCTTTATCATAAAAGACGTCTTCTTGCTACTAAGCACTCTAGTGGAATCCAGATTTGTTCAGAACGATTACCTCAATTTAGGTGCAACAGTGGCAAGTTTTCATTTTAAACCATTTTTGACTTAGCGGTTACCTCATTTAAGAGTTTTCCTGACACCCTGAGGGAATAGCTAACCCAAATTCAAGCCGAATGGAAATTACATGCTGTTTCTGGAGCTACTATTCAACAGGGTTTTCAGGGTGTGACATCAGCATTTTGTTCCAAGAGTTAGAAGTTCTCCATCCATGTTCTCTCTTGGAAGCTCTCATTCTATATCTTTAATAGCCTATCAGAGGGAGTTCCCTGGTGGCGAAGTGGTTAAGAAGCCGCCTGCCAATGCAGGGGACATGGGTTCGAGCCCTGATCCGGGAAGATCCCACATGCCGCGGAACTAAGCCCGTGCACCACAACTACTGAGCCTGTGCTCTAGAGCCCGTGAGCCACAACTACTGAGCCCGCATGCCACAGCTACTGAAGCCCACGTGCCTAGAGACTGTGCTCTGCAACAAGAGAAGCCACCGCAGTGAGAAGCCCATGTACTGCAACGAGGAGTAGCCCCGGCCCGCCGCAACTAAAGAAAGCCCGCGTGCAGCAACGAAGACCCAACGCAGCCAATAAATAAATAAACAAATTTATTTAAAAAAATAGCCTATCAGATATCCCAACTAAGATATTCTGATGTCACTTAAACTTATGTTTAAGACAGAAAACACTGTTTCTTCATCTGCCTTTGAGAAAATAGGCAGCTAAAATTAGGATGATTTGGGCCTGAGGTTTGTTGGAATCTAGCTTTTAAGAGAAGAACAAAAGGAATCCGGGATCATATAAAAGATGGGAGTGGACACAAATGGTTAGGTTTTAGAGCTGACCTCAACAGGGGGGGCCAGAAGCAGAGTGTTCAGGGGACCTGGCAACTCTGGCCTGGTTCCAGGAGATGCTGGTGTCTAAGGGGATCCAGTGCAGTGGATGGGAGGTCCAAGCACCAGGGGACAAAGTCAAGTGGGAGGTGACATACGCATGAAAAGAAGAATGCCTCCCAGCAGCTGGGATTGTAAGGACAGGTTTCAGCCCGAGAAGAGGCTGAGCAGGGTCAGTTAGGTGGTACGAGCCTGAGCAGACCAGGCTGCTTTCCAGGAAGACATGCTCAGCTCTGTCCATGGAAGAGCAGTTGCAGATTGTCTCCCTGCGAAATAGATCCTGAAACAGATATTAACATGCATGAAGTGTACTGGAAGGGAGGATTGGGTGAAAGTCACTCTGGAGCTAGGATGGACCCAAAGAATTGCCACCGATTCGGGTAATGCACCCAGGCTTTTTTGCCCCTCATGAAGTAGTCATTGGATATGGGCTGACTCTGAGAAGAATCATGAACTTGGACAAGATGTCCTCCTTTACCTGATGGAGATTTCCAGAGAGGGATTCAGAAGATAGCTAACTTCCATCCACACTCTCAGTTGCTGGAGGAAAGAAGAGGAAGTGCTGATGGGAAAGATCTGGATATGGCATCACAGATAGTCTGGATAGTAGCATCACAGTGGCCACTACAGGTGCTCCGCAGGCAACTGAGGTCACAGCCTAATGGGAAAGGTGGGATTTAGGACCACCTGAATCTTTGCAGGCACACCAGTGCCCAGGGCTCACTCAGATATATAAGGTCCAAGGCTTTGGTACCAGCAAGACAGATTCCCCTCAGAGCCACTCAGAAATTGTCTTGTTACAAGAGAAATCCTCATGGTCTTTGGATTATCAATTGTCTTATATCATCTATATTCTTCTAGTGACAATAATAGTAATAAGATGGCCATGGCCTGAGTAGACTGTTGCAGGCATGAAGAAAAAGGGAGTGGATGGCAGTGAGCAATGCTGTTGTGCTGAATTTCAGGACACCAGGCAAACTAATCAAGGGACTCCTTCCAGATGCTATTCCAGAGATAGATTCCCTGATCAATGCTGGGACTATTAGAGCAATAACTCAAACTCTGGGCCTAAAGGACCAAGAACAAAATTAGGAAAAAGGTAAAACCATTCCTTAAGGAATCATCTGATCCCAGTTGAGTCACTGCTGTCCGGGTCAGGCCTGAAACAGTGGGGCACACAGAGGACTCTGATCCATAACACTAGGTCTGCTTGCTCACGGGTGATCTGTCTATTACCCCAAGATGTCTGAAACTAACTTCATGCATAGCTAAGGATTTCAGAATATAGATAACCAGGAAAGATTCTTTCCTTAATGTTCAACTAACAAATCTGTAACTAGCAAAATGATGCATCATGGATTAACTGTAAAAGCCAGTTAGGGAGATGAATCTCAATGTAAAACAAGGAATTCTTCAACCATTTCCACTCCAAGTTTCAAATCAGGAATTTTTATGATTCTGGATTATCACTTTCCTTTCCTTGATTATCACTATCCACTCAATTGGATAGTGAATGTAAACTGCGACCGTGGTACAAAACTGCAGCCCAAGGAGTAAGCCATAGAGATTTTGGCGACCAACATTACATGGTGAGGTGTTTGTGATTTAGTGAAGAACCTGAAAATTAGATGCCTTAAGATCTTCCTATAGACCCCTTCCAGCCTAAGTAGAAAATAATTTACGAATGGAAAGCACTGGGAAATAAAATTTTGTTATTGTTGTTGTTATTCGAACACCTTTCTAAACTCTTTTCCTAAATCTTTTCCTGCTTTGGGGTAACCTGAACCCCTTTCAGACCCCAAATCGACTTTGTTCCCCAGCTGCCCAGAAATCACCACTAAAAGAGATCACCTGCTGATGCAGGCAATATCCCAGAATTTTTCCTCTGATTTCCAATCAAAATCTTTTATCTCATTCCCTCAAGGACCTCCTCCCTAATAGGCAATTGATGGAAACATAAAAATGAAGGCATTGATGGCTGTTGTTACTTAATGGGTTACCCATCCCAGCTATAGACAGATACTGCTTTTTAATTTCTATTAATGCGTAGCAAAGAATGAAAAATGACAGTATCATAGTAAAGCCTGCTGTTTCCTCCCTGCCCCTACCTACCATTAGATGGTAGGGTTGGTGTCACCGGGCAAAATGAGAATAGCTTACAAGGTAGTTGGCTTGAAAGTGAGTGACTGAATGAACAAGGGCAGACAAAAGAAGTCCAGGTGATTTATAAACAATAATAGGTTAGCTGAGTAATGGGATGAGCAAAACCCCAGCACCTAATAATTACAGAAATCACTCAACAAATATTTACAAGTTTCATTGATTCATTCGAGAGATATATACTACATTCAGAATCTAGTATTTGCTTTCCAATAAGTATCTTTAATTATGTATTCCAAAGTGATAATTTATGGTAGAAATTTCAACAACTAAGGCAGGTATGTGGGAAAGCATATTTGGACACAGAAACCTTTGCAATGCGTTTAATATCACCTTGCATATACGGGGATTATCAGAACTAGAGTTAAATCACCTTGGCAAATTCTGAGATTAAAACCACGTACGGAGTTTGCTGATGAGTAAGAAGTATCATTTTAGTGTCAGTTGATGATTCTCCTTTTGTAAAAGGTGGTATGAGAACACTGTTTCCTTACTTAATGAAAAATACAATGAGAGCTCTCAAGGCTGTGAGGAGAATTACTATGGAAAGATAACGAATAGAAACTAAAGACAGAGAGTAAATTAAAGTGGGATGATATGGTTAATGAGATATGTCTTGCCCACTAAGTCAACAGATTCTTCTCATCCCAATTCTGGATCAATTTTTAGGGGGTGGTAGTTACAGGGTGGCGAGCTGGGTACCCACTTGCTAAGAGAGGCTCCTATACATCAATCTGTCTGTACCCAAGAGAAGAAGGCAAGGAACTTTTTCCTGCATCATCTCTCCAGGCTACCTAAGGACTGATTTTTTTTTTTTTTTTTTTTTTTTTTTTGTAGTATGTGGGCCTCTCATTGTTGTGGCCTCTCCCGTTGCGGAGCACAGGCTCCGGACGCGCAGGCTCAGCGGCCATGGCTCACGGGCCCAGCCGCTCCGCGGCATGTGGGATCTTCCCAGACCAGGGCACGAACCCAGGTCCCCTGCATCGGCAGGCGGACTCTCAACCACTGTGCCACCAGGGAAGCCCAGGACTGATTTCTAAGTTCCAGTTTCCTAGAGAGGATCAGCCTCCCATGGAGTTAGAAATGTTCACCACCGCACCCCAATCCTCTAACTCTAGAAGAAAGCTGGCTTCCTTAAGGAATGAGCAGGCCTTCCTCAAGTCATTGCTACTGAAGGTCTCAGCATGATAAACTGAACAAAAAGTTATGTAATAACCTCCAAATTCATATACTTTCAGACACTAGGTTACATTAGGGGGGTGTGTATATCTGTGCATCCTCTTGTATATGTAGAGGCAGCTTATTTCATTATATATTTTATAAATATATATAAAAAGCTTATTTCATTATATATTATATACAATTATATGTAATATATTTATATATAATATAATGTATATTTTATAAGTACATATAAAGCTTGCTTTGCAGAAATTATGTGAGTATCCAATCCTAGGAATACTTATTCATCTTAATTTTGTGGTTTAAATGTATGTTAAAGGTCGCTCTAGCTAATTATAATTCTAGAAGAGTTGATCACACACCCATCAATTACTTTAGAGAAAACGAATGAAATAGCTTTATGCATAAGGAAGACAAAAGATGACACTAAAGAAGCAAAGGAATATAACTCTTCATTTCCAGAAAGTTTTAAATGTAGACCAATCACGTTGGCAGGGAGCAATAAAAAAGTTAAAATCTCTGAATTTGAGAACAATTTTTCCTATTTTACTCTCAGGGTAAAACAGAAATAGGACAAGCAAGAGGCAAAAGACCTACAATAGGGGCTTCCCTGGTGGCGCAGTGGTTGAGAGTCCGCCTGCCGATGCAGGGGACACGGGTTCGTGCCCCTGTCCGGGAAGATCCCACATGCCGGGGAGCGGCTGGGCCCGTGAGCCATGGCCGCTGAGCCTGCGCGTCCGGAGCCTGTGCTCCGCAACGGGAGAGGCCACAGCAGTGAGAGGCCCACGTACCGCAAAAAAAAAAAAAAAAAAAAAAAAAAGACCTACAATAGAATTACAGTGGTACCATACGCCAGGATTGGTGGAATGTCCATAGAGAAGAAACTTCCAGTCTTTACATTACCTTCGCCAGTCACATTCCACTTAGTAGAAGCCAGATAAAATGAAAGCTAGGCAGTCCTCTGGTTTGCTGAGATGTTAAGAGGACAGAACCACAGAAGGTGTCTTATTCTTTCTGAGTCTCAGTGTTTTAAGCAGAAAATAGAATCCAACCTTCTTGCCAATGATCTTAAAGATATACTAGTTGGGTTTTGAAATTCAGCAAAAAAATACCAGTGCCTTCCCGGATACCATATGCTTTGAAAGGGAGAGGAAAGCAGAGAATTAACATTTCCTGAGAGTCTCCTGTATAAAGACAGAATAGCACAGTGGGTAAAAGTAGAGGCTTAGAACCAGACGGCCTATTTCAGAGGCAGCCCACCTCTGCCATTCACAAGCTGTGTCATAGGGTGTTGTATTTATTATATGAATTAATAACATTGAAGAGCATAGTAAGTGCTCATTAAGAGTTAGCTATTGTTTTTGTTACTCTGTGCTGGGCCCTTTCTGACATGTTTCATGGTCTCTCTTGCCTCAGGTAGTTGCCATGCTCTTTTGTTTATCTAGACTCTTCTAATTCCCCTGACCTTTCTCCCTCCTGCCCTGCCTTCCCTTATTGTTCCTGTTCCACATCTCACTCTTTCTTTTTTTTTTTTTTTTTTTTTTTTGCTGTACGTGGGCCTCTCACTGTTGTGGCCTCTTCCGTTGCAGAGCACAGGCTCCGGACGCGCAGGCTCAGCGGCCATGGCTCACGGGCCCAGCCGCTCCTCGGCATGTGGGATCCTCCCGGACCAGGGCACGAACCCGTGTCCCCTGCATCGGCAGGTGGACTCTCAACCACTGAGCCACCAGGGAAGCCCTCACCCTTTCTAAGAAGCACTGCCTGACCTCTCCACACTAGAATAGGTGCCTCCACTCCCATTCCACTGTATCTTCCCAATGTGCGCCTAACTGGAAGCAGCTTGAGAGCACCCATTCCGCCCCTAGGGTCTAGTCCAGTGCCAGATATATATAAAGATTCCACACTAACTGGATTAGTATGTTCCTTCACTGAATCGGTATGAAAACCCTACAAAATGGAAACATTATTACTCCTATTTTGTAGTGGATATATACGAATAACATAAGACTGAGTGAGGTTAAGTAAAGATTCAAAGAACACATAATTAGTAAAAGCAGGATCCTGATTTGAACCAAAATCTGTCTGAATCCACAGTTCATGCTGTTTCCTGAGTTTACCCTACATGTGGATGCGACATATTACGGATTTAATGAGACACGTGTACAAAAGCATACCTGTGTCTAGAATGACAAGTGAAGTAAACAAGTTTGGTGTCAATTATTAGCCTGCTTTCACTAAGAGAGCTGTGCCAACTAATGACTGTTCAACTTCTTTAGAACAGTCATTCTCAAAGTGTGGTCCCTGGACCAGCATCATCAGCATAATCTGGGAATTTGTCATAAGTACAAATCACTGGACACCACGCCAGAACTACTGATTCAGAAACTCTGGGATAGGGCCTGGCAATCTGTATTTAACAAGCCGTCCAGGTGATTCTGACGCAGGCTCAAGTTTGAAAACCACCTTCTTCTAGATGTGCTCATTTACTGATCGGTGCTTTCCTTGCCAAGGGGCACATCCAGTGGAAGAGACTGGATGTTTGCTCAAGTCCCTCCCAGGGATAAAGGTCTGTGATTTTTCCACTTGGTCACAAGCGAACAACCTAGTCAAGCTTCTAACTGAAGTCTTAAGTTCAATGAAGTATATTAGGGGGATCAGTAATATTTTTTCTTGAAAAGATGATGTCATTAAGTATTATAAATAGGCACCTTAAAAACAGAGTTTTGTTTTTCAAGAATCCTTACAGTTAATCATTTGAGATTAGGTTTTTAATTATGCACATTAAACGCCATTTTCAATTCACTGATAAATATCTATTAAGCAACTGTGTGCCAGGACTGATCTAGGAGATGGGATATAATGTCCAACAAACAATGTGATTGTCCACAAGCTGCTTATGATTAAAAGCATTCCAACAGCAAACCAATATATCAATCAATGGTATTTCAAATGCAAGTTTTTTGCTCATGAAAACAAACCATGCTTTAAAAAAACTATCAAGTCATGTTCAAAACCCATTATGTCTATGGCATTTTAAGGATCGTCATCAAAACCGGCCAAAAGAACATAAAAATGAGCCTCATCCTATTTACTGAAAAACCCAGGTAGGGTTTCTAATTCTAAGAGGCAGGAAGCACATTCTATCTATGCCACTGATTACAATGACAAAACCTGAACAAAAGATATGTATCAACTATTTGAGAACTCTGCAAATTTAAAAAGTAGCAGGTGGATTAGGAACAGTCAGAACTCAAAGAATGACTCATAAGGCAATGAATCTGTTTCTTTGTTCCTTCTACATGTCCTGTCTCAGACTTGAGGACAGCCCCAAATTTCAAACTGTAGAGCAGGCATGAACCAGGAAATATCCCAGAGAAGCCATTAATTTTAGGGTAGAGGACAAGGAAGGGGGGCCTCCGGGTCAGCAAGGAATGTATAGAGAAATTTCCCTCCCCTTCTCCTCCCCTCCCCTTGACCCCCCTTCCCTGTCCTCTCCTCTCCTCTCCTTTCCTTTTTCTCTTCTAGTTTCCCTACCATGTACTGAGTAGAGCCCTGGTGGTGAGGACACACTCCTGTCAGGGAGTAAGCATTCTGACACCTAAAACTCTGAGAGAAAAGCTTTCTCTCTGAGCAGAGGAATTGGAAAAAGGGGTCTCTGTGGTCAGAAGAGTATGAAGAGAATTCCTATGATGTTTTCCCTTTTCTCTTCCCACTGTGTGACAATGGCAGACCCATTCGTGGAAAGCAGCAACAGTGCAGATAGATTAAAAGCCAGCTTTGCAGCCAGAACCAGGAAAAGGGACTCCCTGAGAGCTGAAAAGGATGGGGGAAATCACAGTGAGAAAGAAGCTGGAAGATGGGATCTTCTAATCCTGGGTACGAAGTGTTTGACTCACCCTTAAGATACACATTTTTGGAACTGTCCTGAAACAGCATATCAAGAGCTTTGAGAATTAAACTAGAATGTAGATTACTGTCCAAGTCCCAGATGGGTGCCAGCTTGGCACAATGCGGGACAGGTCTGAACACTACTACAGAGGCTCTGAGAAATACTAGAACTGCAGTCACAGCAGGAAAGATGGGGACTCATGTTCTAAGCCTCACCAGGTTGACTCCCTGCTAAAACAAAAAGAATCAACATTTATGAGAGGATTTTAACAGAATACCAAGTCTAATAACATAATAATCAAAATGCCCATGATACATTCCAAAATCACTCAGCATACAAAAATGAGAAATATTTAACTCTCAAGAAAAAAAAAAAAACAATGAGCAGAAACCATTCCTGAAACAATGCAGATGTTAGAATTATCAGCCAAATAATTTAAAGCAGCTCTTATAATTATGTCCCATGAAGTACGGACAAAGACTCTTGAAATGAATGGAAAGATAGAATTTTCAGTGAAGAAAAAAATTACATGAATAACCAAATAGATATTTTAGAAAAATACAATAAATGAAATTTAAAATTCACTGTATGGTCTCAACTGCAGAACAGAGATGGAAGAAGAAGGAATCAGTGAACCTGAAGAAAGATTAATAGAAAATATTTGAACAACAAGGAACAAAAAAAATACAGCCTCAGAGACCTGTGGGACAATATCCAAACGTCTAACATTCATGTCACTGAATTCACAGAAAAGAGGAGGAAAAGATGTGAAGATTAAAAAAAATTAGAAAATATAATGGCTGAAAACTTCCCAAATTTGATAAAAGACAAATTGACAGGTACAAGAAGCTCGGTGGAAAAAAATCAAAGAAACCCACAAATGGATACATTATAATCAAATTACCAGAAACCAAAGACAAAGTCTTAAAAGCAGCTAGAAGAAAACAACACATTACATATTTGAATGATTCAAACTTGGATAACTGAAGATTTGTAATAAAAAATCACAGAGGTCAGGGCTTCCCTGGTGGCGCAGTGGTTGAGAGTCCGCCTGCCGATGCAGGGGACACGGGTTCGTGCCCCGGTCTGGGAAGATCCCACATGCCGCGGAGCGGCTGGGCCCGTGAGCCATGGCTGCTGAGCCTGCGCGTCCGGAGCCTGTGCTTCGCAACGGGAGAGGCCACAACAATGAGAGGCCCACATACCGCAAAAAAAAAAAAAAAAAAAAAAAAAAAAAAAATCACAGAGGTCAGAAGATAGTGGAATAGTATTTTTGAACTGCTGAAAGAAAAGAATTCTGTCAACCCAGAATCCTATATCTAATGAAGTATCCTTCAGGAATGAAGGTAAAATGAAGACATTCTCAAATGAAAAAAAACTAAGGGTATTCACGGGGCAGCATGCCTGTTCGAAAAGAGATGCTAAAAGAATTTCTTCAGGAAGAAGGGAGTTGATGCCACAAGGAAACTTGGGACTTCAGGAAAGAAGAAAGAAAAACAGAAATGGTAAATATCTGGGTAAATACATAATCTTCTTCTTTTAAGTTCCTGAAAATATGTATGATTGTTGAAAGCAAAATACTTGTCTGTTGGGGTTTTCAATGAAGATAAATGTAATACATGTTACAGCTACATTAGGGGGAAGCTAAAGGGACCTACATGGTTAAAGATTTCTATATTCTACTTAAAGAAGTAAAATATTAACTCTAAGTGGACTATGAAAAATCAGGTATGGATACTGTGACCCTTAGAGCTATCACTACAAAATCTACACAGGAACATATTCTAAAATTAACAGATGAGTTTAAAAATTTCAAATAATACCAAAAAAAAGCAGAAACAGAAAAGAGAGAAGAATAAAACAGAACACGAAAGACGGGGAAAACAGAAAACTAATAATGAAATGGAAGACCTAAATCCAAATTTATCAGTAATTAGATTGGAATAAACACAATAATGAGAGACAGAGATTAGCAGATTGGAAAGCAAAACAATATCCAATTTTCAGTTGTCTACATAAATGCACTTTAAATATAATAATATGGAAAAAAGCAAACTCAAAGCATGGAAATAGATATACCATGTAAACACTAATCAAAAGAAAACTGGGCAGAGTTTAATATCAGACAACCTATATTTCTGAGCAAGAAAAATTACCAGAGATAAAGAGGAATATTACATAATGATAACAATGCCAATTCACCAAGAAAACATAATGATTCTAAATGTGTATGTTTCTAACAACACAGCTTCAAAATACATGAAGCAAAAAGTGATAGAACAGAAAAAGGGAAAGAGATAAATTCATAATTACAGTTGGAAACTGCAACACTTCTAACTGATTAAATAAGTAAACAGAAAATCCCTGAGATACAGAAGATCTGAACATCACTATCAACAAATTGGACCCACTGGCATTTATAGACCACTCTAACCAACAAAGGCAGGATACACATTTGTCTCAAGCGCACATGGAACAGTCACCAAGACAGCAAATATCCTTGGTCGTAAAATAATCCTTAATAACTTTAAAACAATTAAAATCATAATAAGTATGTTTTGTGATGATAACAAAACTAAAATAGAAACCAGTCACAGAAAGATAACTGAAAAATGTCCAAATATTTTGAAACTAAACAACACATTTTTAAGTAATCCATGGGCCAAAGAGGGTGTCTATCTCAAAGAACATTAGAGAAATCTTTTATGTTGAATAAAAAAAATACAGCATATCAAAATTCGTGAGATGGAGTTATAAAGCCTGCTATACAGAAACCTATAGCATCAAACACTTATATTACTACAAAAGAAAGTTCTCAAATCAGTCACTTAAGTTTCCATCACAAGAAAGTAGAAAACGGAAGAACAAAGTGGACCTAAGACAAACTGAACGAATTAAATAATAAAGATTAGAGTAGAAATCAATAACACTGAAAAAGAAAAACTTAGGGAAAAACAATTTAACCAGAAAATGTTTCTCTGAAAACTTCAATAAAATTGATCAAGCTTCTTGGTCTTTACTGACCCAGAAAAAAGAAAAAAAAAAGAAAGAAGATACAATTTAATAATATCAGGAACAAAAGAAGGAACATCCCTACAGACTTATAAACATTAAAAGAACTATAAAGGAATACTATAAACAAATCTATACTAATAAATTCAACAACTTCAATGAAATAAACCAATTCCTTGAATGACACAAACTACCAAAATTCATTCAAGGAGAAATAAACAACCTGAATAGTCATATATATTAAAGAAATCGAATTTGTAGTTAAAAACCTTCCAACAAAAAATACTCTTGGCTAATATGGTTTCACTGGTGAATTATATCAACCACTAAAGGAAGAAATTAGTGCTAATTCTCATACAATCTCTTCCAAAAAATAAAAGAGCAAACATTTCTCATCTCATTTTATGAGGCTAGCATTGTCACTGATACTCAAATCAGACAAGAGAAAACTACAGATCAATACACTCAAAAACAGCTGGGAAAATTCTCAACAAAATATTAGCAAATATATACCAGCAATATATGAAAAGGATATTATATCCCAATCAAGTGGAGTTCATTGCAAAAATGCGAGACTGGTCCAACATTCAAAACTCAAAGCAATTCACCATATTAACCGACTGAAAGATTAAAAACATATGATCATCCCAAGAGATGTATAAAAAGACATTTGAAAAAATTTAATATTCATTAGTGATAAAAATTCTCAGTAAATTAAGAACAGAAGGGAACTTCTACAAAAAATCTACAGGGGGCATCATTCTTAGTGACGTAAAATTGAACGCTTTCCTCCTAAGACTGGGAACACGGAAGGATGTCTGTTCTCATCATTCCTATTAAACATCATACTGAACTCCCAAAGAAATAAGGCAAGAAAAAGAATCCAGATTGGAGAGGAAAAAATAAAACTGTCTCTGTTCAGACAACCTGATTGTTCATGTAGACAATCCCAAAGGATCTACCAAAAAAAAAAATTCCTTAGAACTAATAAGCTCAAAGTTGCAAATACAAGATTAATTTATAAAAATTAATTGTGTTTCTATATATTAGCAATGAACAACTGGAAAACTGACATTTAAAGAACAGTATCATTTACAGTAGCTCCAAAAAAAATGAAATCGATATCAACAAGGTGATTATAAAATTTTTATGAAAAGGGAAAAGAATCAGAATAGCCAAATTATTATTATTTTTTTTGAAATTGACAATATTGGACAATCCAAGCTGCCTAATTTTAAGAGTTACTGTAATGTTACAGTAAACAAGACAGTATGGTATTGGCAATGGGATAGACACACAGATCAGTGAAAGAGAATAGAGTCCAAAAGATACACCCATATAAACAAATGACCACAAAAGGAGAGCATAAAAGAACTTTTTGGGGGTGACAAAACTCTTCTGTTTCTCAATTGTGGTGGTGTTTGCATAATTTTATGTACTTATCATAAATACAAATAAAACTGTACATTAAAAAGTAGATTTATACACATAAATTAAAAAAAAATTACCCCCCCTTAGAGTTTTGTGTCCTTAATTTACTTCTATATACTCTATGCACTTTATAATCCAAAGCATGAACTTTCTAAATGACCTATTTTACAATCACATGATGATCAATCCTACATAATGAAAAAGAAAAAAACTGACTGTAAATTAAAAGTTTAATATCGCAACTCTATCTGCATGATTATTGTCTCTATTAGGAAGTTGAGTTCAGTTTATTGTCTCTATTAGGAAGTTCAGTTGCTTGTAACAGAGAGACAAATTAACCATGGTTTACACAGATTATGAGACTATTTTGCATTTACCTAAAAGGTGGGCAGTCCAATGTTACCTGAACTACCTGGATGACAGTGAGTACACAATATTATCAGTGTTTCAGGCTTTTTTTTTTTTTTTTTTTTTGCTCTGTTCTGTAATCCTTAGAGTATAACTGCTTCCACCCTCAAGGTCAGTCATGGTCATAGGATGGCTACTGAGCTACAACCATCAGGTCCACATAAAAGGAAGCAGGAGAAACAAGGGAAATGAAGAAAGCCAAAGAGTGTGTGTCAGCTTAGTAAGCCCCATTAAAGAGCTTTCTTGGAAGTTCCATGAACAAATTCCACCTTATATCCCAATGACTACCTCTTTCTGCAAAAGAGGCTAGGAAACGTAGTTTTTATAAGCTGCACTCGTTGTCACACTCGACAATAAAGAGGTCCTACAAGGAGAAGAAAGAGAAGAATGACTATTGGCAGGCAAAGGGTAGTCTAGTTATTTAGACAAGAAGTCACAAACTTTGTATTAGCTGTTCGGAGAATCTTATTTTAGAAAAGCAATTCAAGTCAATGGAATTGAACAAGCAAAAAAAAAAAAAAAAAACAGAGAACAAGGAATTCCATTCACATACATATGAAACTAGAGCTATACTTGTAATACTTCTGAAAGGCAGAATGATACGACAGCGATGACAAACACAGGTGTTTGAATATATACTAACAGACACTCCACTCTTCAAAATTAAAGAATCATCCTATCTTCAGGGTTTCAAGACTAAAATGCCTGAGCTAAATCCAACTGGAATTAACCATGGATGTTCCTTGTCCTTCTGGTTGGGCCAGAAAACAAGAAACAGAAAGATGTGTTTTTAGGTTGATCCTGACTTCTCCACATGAGGATTTTGCTTGCAGACCCCGTTCCAGAAGCTTGGATAACATACAGTGACAAAAGGTCATTTTGCAACTTCACACATTCCAGATGATGACTCTCTTCACAAAGGGTCTCTTTCTGGTAAAAGCCAGAAAAAGAAACTTCTCACTACTTAACTGCTGTTAGCATTTTGTTTCCTGCCAACACAAAAACAAGCCTTGCTGATGGGACAGAATGTTTTCTCTTAATGTAACTGTGTCCTTTGAAATGCAGTGGTGCAGAAAACACAAGGGGGTTGAGGGCGAGGCTCAGGGGAAGAAAGCTCTGTCGGAGGCTGAGCTTTCCACTAACCAGCTATTAAAACTTGTCCAAGTTATTTCCTCTTAGTTTCTGCTACTCTGGACAAGCTTTTGCACATTCTCGAAGAATTTTTAATTTCTTCATCTGTAGAATGAAAACCAGAATAGAGTGACTTGTCCAAGAGGCAGAAAGAGAGCATGAACCCAAGTCTCCTGATTTCCTGGACACTACATTCCCACTGTTCCTGTGTGATGCTTTTTTGGCTGAGAAACCAGTCTTCACCCAAGTCTCTTCAGCTGCTTGTGCAGAAAAGGGGAGACTGAAAAGTGAGATAAGAGACCAGGGCCTGAGAGTGGGCTCTTGTCTAAACACTTGGAAATGAACTGTCCGAGGAGACACACGTGCTGACAAAGCAAGAGACTTGATTGGGAAGGGGCGCCCGGGCTGAGAGCAGCAGGGTAAGGGAGCCCAGGAGAACTGCTCCGCCACGTGGCTCGCAGTCTCAGGTTTTATGGTGATGGAGTTATTTTCCGGGTTGTCTCTGGCCAATCATTCTGACTCAGGGTCCTTCCTGGTGGCACGCGCATCGCTCAGCCAAGATGGATTCCAGCGAGAAGGATTCTGGGAGGACGTATGGACTGGCGTCTCCTCTCTCCTTCTGACCTTCCCCAAATTCATCTGGTTGGTGGTGACTTGTCAGTTCCGCGTTCCTTACCAGGACCTCCTGCTGTAAGATAACTCGCGCAAGTGGGTACTATCTTGCCTGGCCAGGGCGGGCGGTTTCAGTCAGTGTTTTCCCCTAACAAAAGTGCTGGTCTCAGCTCTGTCACCAGCTAACTATGGCATCTTAGGTTCAGGTTCCTTAGCTACAAAGTGAGAGGGCTGTTCTAGACTGGAGAGGGTAGTGACCCACACATGTATTTGACCCTGAACGTTGTCAGATATTTTATCTTGAAGCAAGAAATGTTCTTGGATCATCTTTTGGGAAACCTGATCAGTGTTTCCCAACCTTTCAAGTTGCCATGCTCATAGTATATGAAGATATCCTTGGAAAATGGGCTCCAGGACCCCCATGAATATGCAGATACCGAGGACCAACTGTATTAGCATTCTACTCTGGCATAAATGGAAGAGGCTTCCTGGGACTCTGAGAGCCTGGGGGAATCAGTGCCTCAACACATCTGTGATTCCAGGTGCCACAGAGTAAAGTGGAAAGCTAGAGCTGAAACGTAAGTTCAGATTTTTTATGCATTAGGTAGCACTCTGGAACCTGCAGTTCTGTGGTCCTTGACAGAGCCAGCTCTCGGTGGGACCACTCCCTCGAGGCCTCTGCTGCCAGACGGTGAGTTGGGGTGGAGAGTGTTGAAGGAGGAAAGGTGGCCATCCAAAGAGCTGAAGAGACTCAAGCCAGTGTGAGAGTCAGACAGGAAGGCTGGCAACCCTCAGGAAGAGAAGGGGCCTCTCATGTGTTCACTGTCCCACTCCTCCTCATTACCCTGATACTAAAACCAGACGGAGACAGAAAAGAACATTAGAGAACAACATCCCCTGGAACACAGATGTAAAATTTAGGTACCATTTCGATCACTGAACACCCCTTTACAACTTCTCTTCCCCCTAAACAGCCTTTGCCGTTTGTTCACTTCAACCTGATTTCAACTGGGTAAGGATTTTGGCTGATGAGAAAACACTACGAGATGTTTTGGGTCTCTTGGCCCCAAGACACAGTCCTGGTCTGCTCCAGTCAAGGGTTGATAAACGCTCAATACTCATGGAAAGACACAGATGACAAGACTAGAAAGGGCAGGCATTTCCTATTTTATGTGAGATAAAAAGGAGATGGAAGGCACGGAATAATAATCGGGGGTAAGCAGGCTCTTAGCAGCTAGAAAGTACAAATCGCTGGATTGTTTTCTTTTGTCTTTCCCTGAACTAAGCCAGCTTTTAGAAGAAAAAAGACACACAACGAAAACTCACTGACACTGGGGATTTGTTCAGTGAAGCAATTTCCAGAGGCTGTTCTCGAATCATTTCACATTCAGCTCAATATTCTGTATCCTCCACATCTATAGCTTTTGTTCTATACAATGATAACGGATGGGCAGCATGACAGCCCTCAGGTCTATGTAATGTGCTCAGGTCCACAGTGAATCATCAAAGGGAGATTCAATTATATTCCTAAGACTGGATGGGCCCCACCAGCAAAGGGGACTTGGAGATTGAGAAGGGTTACAACAAAGGATTTTCTGGTTAACCCTTAGGAAGTCAAAACGAAATGGAAAAGACCCGCTTCTACGCAACATTCTGGTGGATGGAGAAAGATTTAAATATTTGAATGTGCATAAACATGAACATTTATAATCTCACAGACAACTGAGCAGCTATTTTACTAGAATAAGATTTTCTATTTCTGTCCAGCAGAAAGTCATCCTAAAGTTCTTTTCATGGGTACCATGCTTTATTGCTAGTACTTTTGCACAATTAAAAATATCTTTTAGGGCTTCCCTGGTGGCACAGTGGTTGAGAGTCCGCCTGCCGATGCAGGGGATGCGGGTTTGTGCCCTGGTCCGGGAAGATCCCACATGCCACAGAGCGGCTGGGCCCGTGAGCCATGGCTGCTGAGCCTGCGCGTCCGGAGCCTGTGCTCCGCAATGGGAGAGGCCACAGCAGTGAGAGGCCAGCGTACTGCAAAAAAAAAAAAAAAAATATATATATATATATATATATATATATCTTTTAGGTTTCTTTTTGCTTTCCCATAAATGATACATGGTTATTTTTTTAAAAATATGAAACATGAAGCAAAAGGATGGTGAAGATCTTTGGGAATTTTGCCATCAAGAGAAAGTCATTTTTAATACTTGGTGTCTATCATTATCATGATCTTTTATCTAAGTCTACTTATACATCTTAAAGTTTTTTAAAAGATTTCTATAAATACATTTTAACCTACTTTTCCACTTAATATGACATTTGAATATTTTTCCATGTAATTAAAATTCATCTACAATGTGATTTATAATGGTTGCAAAATATTCCATCATATGGGGGTATACCAGAGCTTACCTCTCCCCGTTGTTGACTACAAGGCTTGGGACTGATTTTTCTTGGTGGTAAACAATCTTGTAATTGACAACTGATAGCTCAATCTTTGTTCACTTCCACAGTGATGCAATACACACTGCAGTGATGCCTGGCACACTGTAGGCCCCCGGTAAATATAGATTTTTTTTAAGTGTCCCCATTTTGTTTATTTATTTATTTTTTATTTTTTTGGCCACGCTGCATAGCTTCCAGGATCTTACTTCCCAGACCAGGGATCGAACCCGGGTCTCTGGCAATGGAGCGTGGAGTCCTAACCACTGGACTGCCAGGGAATTCCCATGGTAAATATAGATTGAAGGAATTAATGATTTCTTCAGCATACTTTCCAGAAGAGAATTAACGGATACAAGCCTATGAATATATTGGTGATATATAATGTCAAAGTGCTTCTGGAAATGTGAGACCAATTTCTACTTCTGACAGCCGTGCAAGACTTCCCAGAATAAATAATACTTAAAGAAACAAATAAACAAACAAAAGTCATCAGTTGATTTTCATATTCTGAGTAACCATCAAAATATTAGTGGGGATGGTTTGGAACGTTTCAGGAAAACTCTGACATGATATTCTTTCCTTGGACTGGTGAATGTGATGCATGTCCTGTAGATTCACATTATCTATGTCAGTTACTGTAACGTTAAAAGGGGATTCCATAAGAGAGGTTTTCCTATGCTTTACGTCACGGCCTGGCAAAATCTCACCTGCTGCCTGTTTTGTAAGTGAAATCTGATTGGAGCACAGCCACTGGCTCACATCCTGTCTACAGATGCTTTTGTGCTACCATTGCAGAGCTAAGTCCTTGCAACCGATCGGTCAGGTCTGCAAAGCCTAAAATACTTATTATCCGACCCTTTGCAGAAAATGTTAATCCCTTCTTTAAATTTCTAACTGAGCATCTCAGGTTTTGTGTTTTGTTGCTGTTCGTTTGTCTGTTGTTGTTTTTTTATTTTTTAAATTATTTTTAAACAATTTTTAAAGGTTACTTTCCATTTACAGTTATTACAAAACATTGGCGATATTTCCTGTGTTGTACAATACATGCTTGAGACTGTCTTACATCCAATAGTTTGTACCTACCACTCTCCCACCCTATATTGCCTCTCCCATCGAAGTGGTAACCACTAGTTTGTTCGCTATATCTGTGAGCCTGCTTCTCTTTTGTTATACTCACTAGTTTGTTGTATTTTTTAGATCCCACATATAAGTGATATCATACAGTATTTGTCTTTCTCTGTCTGACTTATTTCACTGAGCATAAGGCCTTCCAAGTCCATCCATGTTGCTGCACATGGCAAAATTCTGTTCTTTTTTATGGCTGAGTGGTATTCCATTATAGAAACTAATGGTACACCCATTAAAAAAATCAGTTAGCAAGCACTTACTGAACACTGTGAGGGATGCTGGCTACTCTCAAGGAACTTAAAATAGACTCATAGAGACAAAATAGACGTGTAAGAATCAGAGGCAAAAAAGGCATTCCTACATTGGGAGAGAGTACTGGAAGAAAGATAAAAGTACTGAAGGATTTCAGAGGAGGGAGAGGAAAGGTGGGACTGGAAAAATGGGAAAATTTCACTGAGACACAGAGCTTGAGTTAGAGAGTGAATGAAGACGATCCTGGGGTGTGAAGGCAGAAGAGCAGAATGTTCTAGAATCAGGAGCATCAGAAGCAGCAGTGAAGTGGGATGCACAGGAGAGGACCACGAGGTCCAGAATGCAGGAGGACAGCATACTGAAGAAGCTATTATGTTGTAGGATGTAAAAGTAAAATGGACCCACGTTGTATTTCAAAGGCATTCATTTTCTTTTAAAGGAACCCGGAATACGTCTTTTACTTAAGCAAAGAATCCTTTTATAAAGCAAGTTTTAATTGTATAATCCCTCCCTATGGCTCATAATGTCTTAACGTTCATCCTCTCCTTCCAGTTCTGACAGTGTATTTTTCCAAAAAACCTGAATACCAATGCAAAACTATGGTGAAACATCAGAAAGACGAGGAAAAAATAGGACCTGAATACAACACACAAAAATACAAAAGAATAGGCAAACTGATCTCCGTCACTTACTATTTGCCAAAGCTCCCTGTTTAGCACTGCATTTTTCTGAATCTGCCAAAAATACAGTATCTGCTTATCTCCTACTGCCTTTCATCAAGCTAACAAAAATGCCATTGTAAAATTAAGTCCTCCATTTTTGTTGTTTATAAATTTAAAGATTCAAAGTGACTTTTAAAACTTGCAAAGAAAGATACATTTACAGTATGGTTATTATCAGTCGACAAATCTTCACTGCAGGGCACACTCTTATACGCTATGGGTGAGCAGAGATGAATGTAACATTAAATCTATTTTCTTTATTAATGCTTTGTATGTGAAGGCACAGGGGCAAGGCGATGAACTTTTAGGAGAAACTTTTTAGAGGAAAGATTTTACAGCAGTTTTAAACGAAGGAAGTGTTATTGAATAAATGTATCAGACATGCCACCAGAGAATTTTTGATCCCAAAATAAAATGGTGTAGGTATTATTCTCAGCACATACTGTTCAGGATTGTAAGACTGTTTCTGTTATCTTTGTGTCTACACATATCTGACCTATGTGATAGGTTAAAATAATACACACTGATGTAGGTTTGAATCACAGAAGCTACGTGCACAAGACTGAAGGCTTTTTATGGAGAGCACCGTCGCATACTGAGTGTGCCAAAGAGGGACACCTTTGGTGCTTTTTCACTAGAAGAACTTTCACTGGTAGGGATGACGGGGCTGGAGAAAAGGTGCCTAGTTCACTCTCTCCATCTCCTCCCTACTTCCTGGGCTTTCCTACTGCCTTCTGCCAAGTTCAAGTTCAGTTAAGAGTTCCACTCCTTTGAGAAACAGTGGCCTGAGAGTGGGCGCTGTCCTCTGGGCACCTGGGTGAACAGACCCACCATATCCTCAGGCAAGAACTCTCCCTGGTGCCAGGTTATCAAGTGGAAACACTTTAAGCTAATGACTCCTGTGAGCCCCGATGGCCTACTGTTCAGCTGTATAATCAGAGACAGTTAAAAATGCATGATATGTGGTGGAGAGAAAATAGTTGGTGTCATGGGAGCCATTATGGATTACGGTTTATGAAAATTTAAAACGCTGCACTATTTATATGGGCTTGGTTGTAACTGAGTTATCACGTGAATGCTGCACCCTGCTCTGGGGCCACGGATCCTCCCTGGAAGCCAAGAAAGGCAGATGGGGATCAGGAGAGTTGCCACAGAGACTCTAGAGTTGGGAAGAGAAAGCATCTTGGGTGCTGCGTTTCAGAACATGCTTTATGTTTCTGTGCCTCAGTGATCCTGTCTACAAATGGTGTTAAGAAATCCTAGCCATCAATGTTTTAATAACTCTTTGATAGTTGCTCAGATTCTCCTACAAGAGGATGACAGGACTTCCTAACATATTAGACAGGCCCCAAAAACTCCACACTGTATTAGGCAGGGTGCTCCAAGAAAACAGAACCGATAGGATATATATAAGAGGAGATTTATTACAGAAATTGGCTCATGTGGTTACAGAGGCCAAGAAATCCCACCAACTGCCATGTGCAAGCTGAGGAACCAGGAAAGTCGGTAGTGTGATTCAGTCTGAGTCTGAGGGCCTAAGAATGGGGTAGGGGTGCTGCTGGTGTAAGCCTGCAAGTCCAAAGGTCCGAAACTAGGAGCTCCTATGTCCAAGGGGAAAAGAACATGGGCATCCAAGGTCAAGAAGACAGTGAATTCACCTTCCCTCCACTTCTTTGTTCTTTTGGGCCCTGAATGGACTGGATGATTCCCACATACATTAGTGAGGGCAGATGGATATTCTTTACTAAGTCTACTGATTCAAATGCTAACTAATCTCTTCCCGAAACTGCTCCCAGACAAACCCAGAAATTATTTTTTTACCAGCCATCTGGGCATTTCTTAGCCCAGTCAAGTTGACACATAAAATTAACCATCACGTGCGCCAAGTTAAAAGTCCCTTAGGTATTTGGGGGGGGCAACCATTTTTAGGCTACCTGGCTGCTTTAAAGGTTAGGTCCACTGACGGGCTTGCTCAGCACAGACTCATCCAGCCCACAGACAGCAATGGAACTAGAGTCACCAGGGATATACTGGGGATTGAGGAGAAAAGTATCAACACAGCGGTAATGGATGTGAGATCACCAAAAACTTAATAGTTGCTGAACACCTGACACTGAGGGAAAATCTTGTTCAGTTACGCCCTTGTCCTTAGGCCCTCCAGGAACGAGGACTCATCCCAAAGTGTTTGCAAACCTGAGTCCAGAGCAATGGATTGGTATGGATCACAGTACCTTATCCAATGGAACCTTATCAGGGTGGTGACAGGTTCTGATGACCAAGGGACAGACTAAGTTCTGTAGGTTATACAACATACAAACAGTGCCCCTGAGGGGAAAGCAGCTCTCACACTTCATTCATTCATTCTTCATTTATCCATTTGTCTGTTCATTCTTTCCCTCATTCATTGAGACACCAAAATCTAAGAAGATCTCGTATGTGTCAGGATTTGTGCTAAGTGCTGGGACACAGCATTCATCTTTGATCTTGGTTCTTAAGGAATCAGTCACCCGAGGAAAAAAGGCAAAGAACTTTTTTTTCTGACTGCCCGAGATACATATCAAAGAACAATTCCTGTGAGTTCAGAGAATTTTGTGTAATTGCCTGGAGGAAGCAGAGATGTTGCCTAAGTGGACATGACATTTGAGGTGATGTTTGAAGGATGAACAGGAGAGCTCCTGAGCCCAGGGACTGGGAACGGCCGCCCTGGCAGAGGGGGCCACGTTCAATAACACACAGAAGCTTGGAGAACACAGTACATCTGGGAACTAACATGTCACCCTGTGTGGCTGCATTAAAAAAAAAAAAAAAAAGAAGTGAGGAGAGGGAAGCGCCAAGGCAAGTACACACGCTCCTGGGACCGACTTTGAAGGTCATATTAAAGAAAATTAAATGTATCCAGAATGAATGGATGGTACAGTTTTACCTAGGAACCTGTTATTTAGTATAATGACATCACATAAATATGTAAGATGTACATAGGAAATACGTACTTAGTAGAGACAAAATATCACGGATATTTAGAGTCAGACAGATCTTTTTCAAATCTGGATTGTATTTGCTAGCTATGTGACCTAGAGCAGGTTGTTCAAACCTCCAGAAGCTTGATTTCCTCATCTATAAAAACTCACATGCTTTGTGGGGTGGATTTCAAGAATCAGTGCAATACCATGAGAAAATGCTTTGCAAAGTATCTTCACTGGGCTCTAGATCTCCTTCTTGCCTTACCAGCCTTAAACACATCTACATGGTGTCTGCCTCTGAGCCTTGGTTCCAAAAACTCGATCTCACCCCTGTCCTTCAACTGAAATAATTATGTAAAGTAATAAAGCTTTCCATCCCTGAAAGCCACCTCTTTGAAGAGGCCTCCAGCCACCGTCACAAATTCAGCATCACGAAGCACCAATACATACTGTCCCACACATTTAGTGATGCTTGTTTACACACTCCTCTCACAAATTTCAAACCATTTTTACATGCTTCTTAAGTGATTGGTTAATTTTGAATATTCATAGTACGTTTAAATATAATCTTGACAGAGGCAGACAAAGTTTTTCTGTAGAAGGCCAGATAGTAAATATTTTAGGCTTTGTGGGCCATGTAGATCTCTACTGCATTTTCTTCTTCTCTTTTAAAAACTCTTTAAAAATGTAAGAAGACATATAGATGGCCAAAAGGCAAATGAAAAGATGTTTAACATCGCTAATTATTAGAGAAATGCAAATCAAAACGACAATGAGGTATCACTTCGCACTGGTCAGAATGGCCATCACCAAAAACTACAAATACTGGAGAGTGTGTGGAGAAAAGGGAACCCTCCTACAGTGTTGGTGGGAATGTAAATTGGTTCAGCCACTATGGAGAACAGAATAGAGGTTCCTTAAAAGACTAAAAATAGAGCTACCATATGATCCTGCTATCCCACTCTTGGTCGTATGTCTGGAGAAAACCATAATTTGAAAAGATACACGCACCCTAGTGTTCACTGCAGCACTATTTACAATAGCCAGGACATGAAAGCAACCTAAATGTCCACTGACAGATGAATGGATAAAGAAGATGTGGTACATATATAAATGTATACAAATATATATGTGTATACACACACACACACACACACACATATATATATATATATAACGGAATATTACTCAGCCATAAGAAAGAATGAAATAATGCCACTGTAGCAACATGGATGGAGCTAGAGATTATCATACTAAGTAAAGTAAGTCAGACAAAGACAAATATATGATATCACTTATATACGGAATCTAAAAAAATGATACAAAAAATTAAAAAATGATACAAATGAACTTATATACAAAACAGAAATAGACCCACAGACATAGAAAACGAACTTATAGTTACCAAAGGGGGAAGGGGGATGGAAGAATAAACTAGGAGTTTGGGATTAACATATACACACTACTATATCTAAAATAGATAACCAACAAGGACCTAGTATAGCACAGAGAGCTATACTCAATATTTTATAATAACCTATAAAGGAAAAGAATCTGAAAAAGAATATATATATATACACACACACACACGCACACACACACACACACACACACACACATCTACTAGAGATGTATATATAAAACCGAATCACTGTGCTGTACACCTGAAACTAACACAATATTGTAAATCAACTATACTTTAATTTAAAGAAATGTAAAAACCATCCTTAGTTGGCCCTGAGAACACAGCTAAGGGAGGTGAGATGGACAGGCAGATTTGGCCTATGGGCTGTGGTTTGCCAACCCCTGAATTAGGATAGTAACATAACAGTATCTGATGGAGCTCGCATTGATCTTTGCTTCCAAGGAATACTGAAAAATAGCACTGCTGAGAGGTCCTGAAAGTGCATGAAGATCTCTTAATGAGCATCAGGCATCTACTACTTTCAACATTTTAAAGATGATACAGCATTTAACAGGGAATTGCCAAGTAGTAACTGCTGAGAGGTCCTGAAAGTGCATGAAGATCTCTTAATGAGCATCAGGCATCTACTACTTTCAACATTTTAAAGATGATACAGCATTTAACAGGGAATTGCCAAGTAGTAACCATCTAGGTTGCCTTTTGGTATTCAAAGTGCAAAAAAGGCAGAAAGAGAAACTTCATGATCAGTATGATTACATTTTTAAACACTGAATCAGATATATAACCACACACTAACATAAATAACAATGAAAGAAAATACATGACATTTTTAACAGTGCTTATATTTAAGTGATGGGATTGATTTGAGGAAGTAACATTTTTTTCATATTGCTAGAGTTTGGGGAGATGTAAAAGAAAAAAAAACACCTATTTCTTCTTTGTAGTCTTGGGATCAACTGAAAGTGACATGTCAGGTAAATGCAGAATCAGAAAGGACCTTTGTTACCGATGAAGCTGTTACGGGCATGTGTCTTAGATCTTTGGGCAGACAGGCTCACTCATTATTTCATCATTCATTTAGATACACTGCCCCATCCCTGGACAACTTCAGGCCTCCCCTATAGGGGCAGGACCCCTATTCACCACAGAGGGAAGACTAGAATAAACAGACCCCAAATGAGAACCAGAAGCAGACATCACCCCCTTCCCTTTCGGGAATATAAATGAAGCCCGGAGCGGCACTCGATCAGTAATAAGTGTCCCCACAATACATCACAGATAACAACCAGCCAGGAAGCACACACACTCCCAAGCGACTGGACAATCAACACCTGCTACTGGAACCTTCTTTCAGTTTCTAGCTGGGGAACTGTCAGTTCTGTGTGACTTTAGAACAATCACTTCACAGCTCTGGCTCAAGGTCTTCGTCTGCCGCTGTGGGAGGTGCACTATAATAGAAGGTCTCCTTAAGTCATGTGGGCCCTTCTTTGTCATTTGCTGACCCCCTCATCCCCCGGCCTGCTGGGAGCTGCCCAGTCACTGGGCAGACAGTGTTGTCAAGAGACGCTCTCAGTTCTTGAAATGCTTTCATTCTAGGGAAGAGAGTATTTGAAAAAAAAAACTCTTTTCATTTGATGCTCAGATCCATTCTATTTTCCTTTTGAAGTCAAGTGAAATACCACATGGAAATAATATGCAATCCATTCTTTACATTGTATTCCTTAGGTTTTCTCAAAAATAACACACAAAGAGATCACAGTTTTTCATAAAGAGGTAAGAATATTATAATCAACTTATCATGTATATGTCAGCCTGGGCAGTGATTACTGAAGAGGAAACTGGATTTGTGGAAGAGTTAGAGAACATGAGAAAGAAAGAGCTGACGTGATTCTAGTGGTGAATGTTTTTGTGTTTCCATATTGCATATCTGTGATATGGGAAATTATTTATGAATTAACAACATTATCATGTTGACATCACTTGGTTACATTAAAAAAAAACAACTAGAAAGTGACTTTTCAAGAGTAGGGAGCATAAAAAGTGGAACCAAGGAGAATTCTCAGCAGCATAAATTTGTTAAAACACCTCATTTTGAGATCTATTCATCTCTGAGTTTAATTAAAAGTCTGAATGAACAAACGGCTATTTTATCTGATGCCCAGTTCCATTTGGCTTTCCTTCTGATACCAAGAGAGGCTGCTGGAACTTTCTTACCCATTTACTTTCATTTACTCCTGTAAATGAGTTCAGGCCTAATGTGTGAGCCCCTGGGGCATTCTATAACTAAACTCAGTTACTAGCAAAATATACAAAGCCAGTGACAAAGCAACGCAAAGACCAAAAAGAACAGTCTTTAAAAAAAAATGGCTATTTCTCTTTTCCATCAGTTCTCAGGATTAAAGGCAGAATTTATGGATAAAGACAGAGAAGTAATCCTCTGATGGAGTGAGATGGTGTACCAGCATTCTCCATATTCATTCGATTAATAGACTTCACTGTATGCAAACACGAGTAAGTGGATGAAATGTGTTGCTTCTTAATGATCTCATCTGTATTCTAACAGGATGGAAAGCTCTGCCCTACAAACATTTTGCTTGGTTATTTCCCCTAAACATTGATGCCTGGGAATGTGCTAGCCATTTATTTTGACAGTGGAACTTGATGTGCATCTTGGCTGTGAATAGCCCTGTAAACATTTTACAATGAAAATACCACACAACTGGAACTAATCTCATTATTTTCCACATTAATAATTCTTACGGCGACAGAAGATCATTAAAACCCAGAATGGTACTACACAGATGTTTGATGTAGATGTTCAAGTCACTCCTTCATTCCTTCTGCCAACAAATATTAATTGAGCAACTACTCTGTGCCAGGCACTGTGGTGCTCGTACATATTTTTAATAAAACAGACATGGTCCTTTTCTTCATGGAGCTGCCGTTCTACTGGGACAGAGACCACTACTGAATTTAACAAACAAGTAAATGTATGCTCAGAAATTGGGACAGATATGACAAGGGCTTTTCCTTCACCATAACCTTCCTTAAACACACCTCCCCATCTCACTGTCAAAAGCCCACTTCTATTCATTTGTTTGTGTGAAAGTCTTGCTGCTGCTTTATGTTTCTTCCCCAAGGCAAAGGTTAACTGTAGATTCTTTGCCTTGATCTGAGGTGGAAACATGAAGTCCTTAATTTCTAGAATTCCAGATCCACAGCTTGAAATGGAGATGATGACAGTTCATGCTTTAGACTTAGCACAGGACCTAAACATAGCCTGTTGCTAAATCCTATACCACCTTCTGGGGTAACTATATAAAAGCAATGTCAACTCTCTGACTCATGGAAACATTAACACAATGTAATCTGCCTGTAAGTCACACCTCACTCACAGTTCTGCAGAAATCTTAGGGGCATTAGTCTTCATTCTTCTGCTTTCCAGCCTTGCCTCATTTGTCCCTCATACACGGAGTGGAATTGCTCTTTCGGCCCAAGACCATCTCTTCCTTTCAAATGAAGCTCGAGTCTCTCTCCCCTACGAAGCCTGTCTAGACAGGCGCCCCACCTCTCCCCGCCCCTCCCCGCCCCACCCTTAATTCTCCTCCGACCTTCCTCACCCCACCTCCTCCTCTCACCACCCCCAGAGAGATAGCTGCTTCTACCATTTACTTAACACACATGTTCTCACATTTTAAGCTGTGCCGTATTATTTACAGTAATGGCTTTCAACCCTGTCAGACGCAATGTTCCATTTTATAACAAATGTTACGCAATGTTCCCTTTACTATCCTGAAATAAAATTAACAGATAATGTAACTTTCCTACAACATTATTTTAAGAAAAAAATCAATATGATGCACTAACTCTACTACAAAGGAGAAATAAAAGGGAAGTTTTTTGGAATAAAATAATATGTACTGAGAAAGGCTATCCTAGAATACATAATGAATTAAGTGGAAACATTCATCTACATATAATCATAATGAATAATTTTGGATTTAAAAGAAGCAAAATGATTTTTTTAAAGTTCCATACAAGAAGTACAAGAATAGTAAAGAACAGAGGTAGAAGTTGATGCTAAAATAAAAACTAAAGTTAAATAATACAGATCAGACTTATTTGTATATGATAAATAGAAGGAAACAGCCTTAATTAGAGAGAACTTGCAGAGACAAATTACAGACTGCCAAAATGGAGACCTGTATGATGGAGAAATCTGATATTCTCATAAATGACCTGAGCCTTATTTATAAGTGAAGTGTCAACATTTTCCCTTGAGTAGTGACATGCAACAGGATTGGTAAATATCATTGAAAATATCTCTTATCCTAAAATTCTACCACCTGCTGAGGTGTGCACTGCATCATTACCTTAAAACACTTTGGACCACACACTCTTCCATAGGTCATGAGAAATAAAGGACGGGGCTTCCCTGGTGGCGCAGTGGTTGAGAGTCCGCCTGCCGATGCAGGGGATACGGGTTCGTGACCCGGTCCGGGAGGATCCCACATGCCGCGGAGCGGCTAGGCCCGTGAGCCATGGCCGCTGAGCCTGTGCGTCCGGAGCCTGTGCTCCGCGACGGGAGAGGCCACAACAGTGAGAGGCCCACGTACCAAAAAAAAAAAAAAAAAAAAAAAAGAAATAAAGGATGAATGTGAAAGTGAAAGAATAATTCCAGAGACTGAAAAATAACTGTGTGATGACCTTTTGAGATAGAATCAGAATAAGATGAAAAAAATGCAGGAAAACCAAAACAAATAAATAATTTTTAATAAGGAATTTTCATGACCTATAGGTTTCTTATCATGGGGCTACTAAAATTATTCATGCACTCACACATACACACGTATGTACACAAATACATTTATATATAAATGATATTGTCTGTATATATATATATATAAAATGGCAAAATATGAAATATTTTTAAGCAATAATAATAAAATTCAGTGAGGTCCATTAAGCTTCACTTGTCTCCACTAATTTAATAATGTTTGATTTTAAGTGTCGTAATCAGAGTCACCCATCTCCTCTGTTACATATTTGCATGTGGCAACTATAAATGTAGATTGATAGTTAAAAACAGCAGTGTTTTCTTGTTAACTCAATGATACAAATGATGATCCTTTGGTGACACAGTTTACCAAAATGGTGAAAAACTTGTTAAGCTTTGAATAAAATAAAGTACCCTCATTTTACAAAATAGATCCACTCTGGGAAACTATGAAAAAACGTATTTGACCATATGCTAACACATTTATATGGAATCTAAAAAAAAAAAAAAAAATGGTTCTGAAGAACCTAGGGGCAAGACAGGAATAAAGACGCATATGTAGAGAATGGACTTGAGGACATGGGGAGGGGGAAGGGTAAGCTGGGATGAAGTGAGAGAGTGGCATGGACATATATACACTACCAAACGTAAGGTAGATAGCTAATGGGAAGCAGCCGCATAGCAAAGGGAGATCAGCTCGGTGCTCTGTGACCACCTAGAGGGTTGAGATAGGGAGGGTGGGAGGGAGACGCAAGAGGCAGGAGATATGGGGATGTATGTATATGTATAGCTGATTCACTTTGTTATACAGCAGAAACTAACACACCACTGTAAAGCAGTTATACTCCAATGAACATGTTAAAAACAAACAAACAAAACACTCTTATATATGCTAGCCACTCCCTTACCTCTTTGGAATAGTTCCTCAGAGCTACCTGAGAAGCTGTATCCTGGGCTATAGTCCTCAGTAATTCCCTGAATAAAACAAACATAATTTTCAAAAAAAAAAACAAAACCATATTTGTACATATGTGTAAAATGGACTCAGGTTCCAGGCCCTTATTTGTATTATTTGTATATACATGAACCTCCAGTAGAACCAGGGGCAATTCTTTGTTTGAGAAGCTTCACTGCATGTTGAAGGACATCTAGCTTCCCTGGCTCCCTACATTAAAAGCCAATAGCACGCCTATGACAATGGGGATTAAAAACACAACCCAGGGCTTCCCTGGTGGCGCAGTGGTTGAGAGTCCGCCTGCTGATGCAGGGGACACGGGTTCGTGACCCGGTCCGGGAAGATCCCACATGCCGCGGAGCGGCTGGGCCCGTGAGCCATGGCCGCTGAGCCTGCGCGTCCGGAGCTTGTGCTTCACAACGGAAGAGGCCACAACAGTGAGAGGCCCGCGTACTGCAAAAAAAAACACAACCCCAACAAGTTTCCAAAATATCGCTTAATGGGCAGTACTTTCCTAACGAACACCACTGTTTTGTGGGATGCTTTGTAGAAGAGCCAAAAGCTCATACTATCCTGCCTTCTAGTTCTCCCCTAGAGCTCTGAATCTTTCAACCTGTGTTTCAACGTGCCTTGTTATCAGCCATCCCAGGTGTGGCAGAGTGAAAAAGATACCTACGTCAAAGCCCTAGAACCCCACAGATGTAGAGAACAAACGTATGGATATCAAGGGGGGAAAGTGGCGGGCGTGTGGGGTTGGTGGTGTTATGAACTGGGAGACCGGGATTGACATGTATACACTAATAAGTATAAAATGGATAACTAATAAGAATCTGCTATATAAAAAAATAAATTAAATAAAATTCAAAAAAAATCCCTAGAACCCTGTGAATGTTAGCTTATTTGGAAAAAAGGCTTTGTGGCTGTGATTAGGTTAAAGACATGGATAGATGAGTAGATCATCCTGGCTTATCCAGGGGGGCCCTGCATCCAATGACGAGTGTCCTTATAAGAGAAAGATGAAGGCAGATTTGAGACAACGAGCAGAGGAGAAGGCAGTGTGAATGGAGGCAGAGACTGAAGTGATGCGGCCACAAGCCAAAGGTTGCTGGCAGCCACCAGAAGCCAGAAGAGGCAAGGAACAGATGGTCCCCTATGGGGCAGATGGGAGTACAGCCCTGGGGACACCTTGATTGTGACTTTCTGACCTACAGAACTGTAATGGAATAAATGTCTGTTGTCGTAAGCCACCAAGTCTGTGTTAATTTGTTACAGCAACCAAAGAAAACTAATATATCAGGTGAGTTAGTCACCGGCCAGGGCAGAAGGTTAATACCACGCTTTGTTTTGTGTTTGCCTTTCTCTAAGGCTTTTATATTCTCTAAACAAGGCTGGACACTGGGGAGAAACGACCGAATGAAACATTCTTTTTTCTCTCTTGAACACTCCACGCAACCCCTCCCCACTCCATCCAGGCTATGGATCTCAGTGCAAGATTTTCTCCCCCCCTGGAAACCTTTACATTCCTTTACATAAACTGGAATAGAAGTGTTTTCCATTCTGCAGAGCATTCAACTCCTTTTCAAGCTAAACATTCACTCCTGTGATTCTTTGGCAAATATTGGTTTCCCCACAAGAACGCAAGCTCCTAAAGTGAAGGACCTTGGGTATGTTTCCTCACCATTGTTTTCTCTACAGCCTGACATGGTGTCCAGCATAGAGAAATATGTCTATAAATATCTTATGAGTGAATATTTATATACAACTGTTTACAGATGCTTTGATTAAAAAAAACACCTGCCAATCAGGTTTATAGAAGCAGCAATACATTTTCCCGGAATAAAGAAACGTTTTAATGAGTAGATTCTTCTACACACTGTATTTAAAGTGTCTATTTCAGGGGTCTCATCACCTCAACCTCTGATTCAGTGTTTGAACACAATCAGTTCTGGGCCAGTTTCATAGGTTGAATTTTGTCCCCACAAAATTCATGCCCACCCAGAACAGGGGCATATGACCTTATTTGGAAATACGATCTTTGTAGATGTAGTCAAATTAAAATGAGGTCACATTGGATTAGGATGGACCTGAAATCCAATGATTGGGGTCCATATAAAAACAGGGAGATAAATAATGAGGTCCTACTGTAGAGCACAGGGAACTAGAGTCAATATCCTATAAAAAACCATAATGGAAAAGAATATATATATAACTGAATCACTTTGTTGTATACCAGAAACTAACACAACATTGTAAATCAACTATACTTCAATAAAATAAAAATAAAAATAAAAAAGAGAGGCAGATGTGAATACATGGGGACATGGGACACAGAGGAGACACACACACACACACACACACACACGCACACACACACACAGAAGACAGCCGTGTGAAGACAGAGACAGAAATTGGAGTGATGCAGCTACAAGTGAAGGAATGCCAAGGATTGCTGGCAATCACCAGAAGCTAGGAAAAAACAAGGAAGAATTCTTCCCTAGAGCCTTTTGAGGGAACATGACCCTGCCGACAACTGGATTTCAGACTTTTAGCTTCCAAAACCGTGAGAAAATACATTTCTGTTGCTCTAAGCCACACTTAAAGTAGTCTGTGGTACTTTGCATGGCAGTGTTAGAAAATTAGTATAGTCAGTAACCACCGGTATGTTTTACAGTTTTGCCCATGTTTCTTATAGAGTCACCTCACTGGGTGTTGCCTTAGTAACTCCATTCTTATCAACTGCTTCCAGCCATTGGATAATAAGATGCAAACACAGAATTATGTGAATTTAGGGGCTCAACGCCGGGAGAAGACTGCAAACTAGTGTGATATGAGGAAGACAGTACTGCTCAGAGTGGCTCAGGTGCCAGGTGCGTTTGTTTTTTTATCGCAGTTCCTGTCTCACTTAACTAGAAGTTACGTGACCTTGGTGAATTTACTTAAGAGCTCTGTGCCTTAATTTCCTCACCTGTCAAATGGAAATAATAATCCCTTCCTCACTGAGTTCTTGCTGCATGCAAAATGCTTAGCACAGTACCTGGGACATGAACCTGGGAAATGAAAATTGTTCAATAAATATTAGCTCTTACTATTGTCACTACTGGCTTTAGTGAAGGCTAAAAATAAATCATCACTTCATTCAATTAGGGAAAAAACCTAACTCTATGGTAGCTATGATATTGCCCTGACAAACTAAAACTTTGATTCTGTGTACAAAAGACCTTATTTCTTATTTTCCTTGCAGACAGCTCAGAAGTTTGACTCCTTGGTTTACCTTTAAAGGCAAAAGTCATTCCCTTTTGGAATAGCAATGCCTGCACACCAATTACACTTGCCTGAACTTGCCCAAGGTACTGTTCAGGAAGCTTGATATCCAGCAATGATTTCTAAGGGAAACTCAAAGTCAGTAGCACACTATGCTCCTTACTGTGGAGACAGGGAAACACACCCTACCCCCTACAAGTTTTTTTTTTTTTTGCTGTACGCGGGCCTCTCACTGTTGTGGCCTCTCCCGTTGCGGAGCACAGGCTCCGGACACGCAGCCTCAGCGGCCATGGCTCACGGGCCCAGCCTCTCCGCAGCATGTGGGATCTTCCCGGACCGGGGCACGAACCCGTGTCCCCTGCATTGGCAGGCGGACTCTCAACCACTGCGCCACCAGAGAAGCCCTACAAGGTTTTTATAATTAAACATCCTGCCATCTAATAATGTGTTCAACCTCTTCTCCCTAATGTAGAAAGTTTATTTCTAATGCAAGCGCAGGACTTTCTTTCTTCCTTCTAAATGGTAGAGGAGAGAGCATATAAATTTCTCTGTAGTGGCTATTGGTACAGCTAGTCAGAGTGAGCAGGACACAAACCAATTACTGTGAGGTTTGCAAAGAAAATAGTTATGGTTCCTGCTCCTGGACCATTTGATAGAGGAAAGGGGACAGATGTACGTGAGGGTGCTACCTTATGAATTCACACTTCTAAAACCTAGACCAGGCAGGGTAATCTTCACAGTATGCGACCCAGTGATGGTGGGGGAGCCCTGTCCAATGAGAAAGAAAGGACCCTGGCCTGAACACTGAGGCAGTCTTGGGGGTCCCTGCTGTACCAAGTGTGAACCATTTACTAGCTGGATTGCAGATGGTCTGTGCATCTCAGGGAATGGCAGGGTGTTCCAAGTCTTAGGATGGGAGGACACTCCATTTGGTTGCAGGACACTCAAGGGAGGTTGGGGCAGGGGCTATTTGCCAACCAACATACAAATATTTAATATTGTAACAACTTTGTGGCTATAAAGGCACCAACTGGTAAATGTTGGCCTTGGACAAGACTGTAATGAATTATACTGGTGCAATGATGGCAGGTGAATCCTGAGCAGTCATGTAATGGAAGACAGTTGCAGAGAGATATAGGAGGGCACCACTGTGCATTGGCGCAGGCAGCGTTAGTTCTACAGAGTCAAGGAGGTGGAGTGTTAGATCCCTCAAATTCTATTTCAACACATTTTCTAATTACATTAATGTAGGAACAAAATTTCCTTGTTAAAAAATTAAAGCATTTCTATTAAGGCTAAATACCACTTGCCTTCCAAATTTTGGTCTACTCTCCAAAGGTAACTACTGTTACTAATTTAGTAACATCATTTCAGATACCTTTCCATGTGTATTCACATGCATTTGGTATTGTCTAGGGTGCTAGCTACGTGTTTACATGCGTGGTAAGCAGAACCCTAAAATGCTCCCCTAAAATTTCCTGTCTTTCCCAGATCTATGAATATGATGAATTATCACACTCTGATTATGTTATGTGGCAAAAGGAATTTTGCAAATATAATTGAGGTTACTGATGAATTGACTTAGAGTTAATTAAAAGAGATTAGTCACGCATTTAATCTAATCACACATGCCCTTTAAAAGCATAGTTTTCACTAGGTGGTAGCCGAAGGGAAGTCAGAGAGATACGAAGCACAGAAGGAATTTGATGCACCATTGCTGGCTTTGAAAATGGAAGGGATCCTGTGCCGAGGAATGCTGGTGGCCTCTGGAAGCTGAGAGTCACCTCCACTGACAGCCAGCAAGGAAACGGGACTTCAGTCCTACAACTACAAGGAACTGAATTCTGCCCACATCTTGAATGAGCTCAGAAGCCGATTCTTCTCCAGAGCCTTCAGATAAGAACCAAGTCTGGCTTATAACTTGATTGCAGCCTTGTGAGACCCTAAGCAGAGAACCCAGCTGAGTCCACTTAGATTTCTGACCTATAGAAGTCTGAGACAGTAAATGGGTGTTGTTTTAAGCCACTAAATTTGTGGTAATTGGTTACACAGCAATAGAAAACTGATACCACATATCATTCTGCAGTTTGTTTTTTATTCAAGAATATGTTTCATAAATCTAAGCACATTAATTCATTCTTTTGAACTGCTCTACCATATTTCACTGTAAATGTGGTACATAATCTCCAAAGATGGCTACTACCAATTCCTGCCATCACTGTTCAAACCTGGCACTTTGTTCTTTGCCTGCTCTTTGAATCTGGCCTGGCCTTGTGATGTGTTTTCACTGATAAAATCTACTGGAGATAATGTTCTAGAACTTCTGAGTTCCGGTCTTGAGAGACCTTGAAGCTTTTGCTTCTGCCCTTTTGGGATCCAAGTAGCGTGAATAAAAGCTCAAAGTAAACCACACAGTGAGGGGGTCATGAAACAGGAGAGGGAGGGGAGGGAGAGAGGGGAGAGGGAGGGTGAGGTACGTAGAGGGGGAGAGAAGTTAGGACCCCACGAGCCCCAAGCCAAACGCCAGGCAATCTTGAGAAGACTGTGTGTAGAGCAGAAGAACCACCCAGTTAAGTCCAGAAAAGCCCAAAGAGTTGTGAGACAGACTAAATCACTGGTGTTTCAACCACTGAGTTCTGGGGTAGTTTGCTATGAAATAATAAATAACAGTATAATAGATAAATCATGAACATTACAGTTTATCCACTCTCGCACTGATGAACACTGCTTTCAAAATATTAAAGTGAACCACATGACAGTGCCATTTCTGTAAGTCAAAACTGGTCAAATATCAGCAATTTTGTGAGGTTCAATACTACAGTAGTTTGTTATGCAATAATAGGTAACATTATCATAGGTATATCATGAATAGATACATCATGAATAAATTATGAACATTAGAGTTTACTTATCCATTTTCTTACAGAACATTTTTGTCTTTTTTAAATTATTAAATTGAACCACATGAAACTGCCATTTTTTATAAGTCAAAACTGGTCAAATATCAGCAATTTCATGAGGTTTGATCCAACCAACAAAGCTGCCACAACTCTTCCTTGATGTGTCCCTTTGTGCACATGGCATGAGCTGTCTCTGGAGAGTGAGTACCTGGCAGTTGAATTGTTTAGGCATAGGACAGGCACACTCTAAATTTAACACATGTTGCAAAACCACCCACTAGAGTGACTACCAATTTACACTCCTACTATCCTGTATCCCTTGATCCATATATTTACAGAATTCCATTATAATAAAAATAGTTACCCAGGGCTCAAGATGCAGCCAACCTAATACAAACCAATCTAAAACTCAAGAAGTGTTGGCAAATCTGATGTAAAATTCCTGATAACCCACAAGGCATTTTGATTTGAGTTTTAATATTCTATTGTAGGTGACTATTTTAAGATAGATATACCTTGCTATGTGTAGAATAGTTACATGAATATAAGTTGTGTTAATGTCCCATAAGTAGACATCACCTAAGTGCTGGGAGTGACACTGGAGTAGGTAAGCAGTGGGAGAGTGCCCCAGCCTAGGAGGTCACACGATTTCAATAGATGAGAATGCATGAAGATGCCTTGCTCCACGGATAACAGGGTTATCCATCCAGGTGCCGATATCAGAGTTGATATTGATATTGATATTGCTATCCTAGTTGATAGTTGGGGATCTGTAGAGTTAACTAGTATCTAGAACATGTTTATTAAGAAGCGTCTTACTAAACGTTTGCTAAGGCAGAGGCGTAGACTCCTCCTATACATTACTTCCACGTGGCAGATTGTACTTGTCCCCCTACATATCAGCTCTGCTCTGTTTCTCTAGTGCCAGATAAAAATTGTCACTTGCCATCTGCCTTTACAAGGATCAGGTCACTAGCCACTGCAGTCGCTGACATCAACACACCCTGAAAGGAGTTCACGGCGGAGATCGGGAATGAGGCACTCTGTGCTCAGGGAAAAACTGTCAGATATTTTTAGAAGATTTTATGAGCCCCAATTCTTACATCTTCTCATATCTAGAAAAGCACTAAAATCATTAATGGAGACGTCTGTTCCTTGTGAGTAGCAGCCACCTTCTTGAGAGTAGCAGCCAGCCTCTGCCAAAATGTGTGCTTGACTGAACGTCCCCCCTTCACTAACAACAGAGATGGCACTGCCTTTCCCTGCCACCTCCTTGGAACAGCTCCTCAGAGCTATCTCAGATGCTGTCTCCCGGGCTATAGTCCTCATTTTGCCCCAAATAAAATGTAACTCACCACTCGCACATTGTTCTTTTTTTTTTTTTTTTTTTCAGTCAAGAGTAGTAATACCAGGGCTTCCCTGGTGGCACAGTGGTTGAGAGTCCGCCTGCCGATGCAGGGGACACAGGTTTGTGTCCCAGTCCGGGAATATCCCACATGCTGCAGAGCGGCTGGTCCCGTGAGCCACGGCCACTGAGCCTGCGCGTCTGGAGCCTGTGCTCCGCAACGGGAGAGGCCACAACAGTGAGAGGCCCGCGTACCGCAAAAAAAAAAAAAAAAAAAAAAAAGAGTAGTAATACCAATCTACCTAGTTAACTGATCACACTTCCCACCTCTCTTACTTGATTATCAGATCCTTTACTGTGCCAAAGACACAAAGGATGTAATAAGAACCAACTCCTCCTTCACAGCGTGGCCACAGAGGTACAACAGAACCATAAAGCCACCTTTTGCCCTAGGTGACTGGCAGCGTGCTACAAAATGAAGATTAAAAGAACACATGTTGTGAAGCACATGGCGATTAGCATAATCCATCAGGGGACCTGTCAGAACTGGAGCTGTTGGAGATTCCTGTTTCATAACACGTGCATCTTCTACATCTGGGTGAACCCTGTTACCCAGGAAGGCAGCTGATGCTTTCTCATCCCAGTGAACAAGCTCCTTGCTGGCAGGTCACCTGAAAAGTACCCTCTTCAAAAGTTGCATATGTTTAGAAAACACAACAATTTGCTTTCCCCAAAGCAAATATGCAGAAAAGAAAATTCCAAGGAAAACACTGAAGTAAATTTGAACTATTCCAAAAATGGAATGAGGAGTGCCTTCTGAAATACCAGCATAAACACCTCAAGTAAAAAGAATTTCCAACGTAATGTGTTTTTAATCAAATACATCCATCTAAAGTTTTTGCAACATTTACAAACTTGAACACTATTGTATAATGTGACCAAAATGCATTAAAATAATTGCGTTAGGGTTTTTGGCATCACTTTATAATAAGTGGACAGTAATTGTTGCTAAATTACAGCTGAATCCCTGCAGAATTAGATACTACGTCCATATTAGGATCGAATGACTCTATCATGATTAATGATACTGCAGTGACTACCAAGAGAATTAAAATGATTAGCCACTTATCCTAAAGTGTTGACATTGTCCCACAATTTTAGAGTTATGTTTCATGAAAACTTTGCAATTAAACTTATTGCTAATGGTTACTGCGTTAAATCCAGAGACAAATATTCCTCAAGAGGTCAACCTTACTAATGAGTAAATATTAAAATTAAAAAAATTTTTTTAAATTAAAAATTAAAAAAAAACAGCCGACTATCCACTTTAAATAACTAATAGCAGATAATGTGTTTAACATATTAGATATATTTGAACAATATAGCTGTGTAATTAAAGATACTTGGCTACAGTTAAAATCTTGATACTAATTCTCTTGCAAAATAATTCATGCAATTCAGGCTACATATATGTGTTGAGCTAGAAAAAAGAAATGCATTACCAGTTTTGCAGGAGTACATGTTATTAGATTGTTAGGTTTTTTTGCAATGTTTTAAGAAATTACAGAGAGTAAAAGCATAAATTGGTGTTTAATTGTTTATGGAAGAAGCTTAACTTCTAAAACACTTGCAAGCACTTCTCAGGAGAAGACTTGGTAGCAATTCATCAGACCCAGACTTGGCAATGTCTTAGAAATCATGTACTTGAAAATGGACATTAAACAAACATTAATGGAAAATTATTTATTTTTTCCTACTGTTTTAGTATGATTGGATGCTAGTTCCAAAGATAAGTACAATATTTTACAAGATATTGTGGTTCTTAGAACTAGCTTTTCTCAGCCCCAAGAGTAACTCTGTAAATGACTGAAAAATGCAAATGCTATTAAAAGAGTTAGCATATGTGGAAAGAATAGCTTTGAATGGGTATGAGAACAGCCATGGGTTCAAATTTGGAATTTAATTTACACAGTGATCCCCCTGGAATTTGTCTTCTGCGTATGGATTCAATATTTTCTCCAACTTGGTTTCCCCGTTCAGAACAATATAAAGGAGATAAATGAAGTAATGTCGAGAGAACATTTTGAGCTCCTCAGAACAGAGCTAACTGACTTCCTCCGGTGATGATCACTGCGGTTAGAAACCCTGTCTCCATCTTTCCAGCAACTCCCTTAGACAGTGGAGAGAAATTTGAGCAGATAATACTGGGGTCACTGCAACTAACTAGCTACTGGTCTCTGCTACACTGGCCCCAAGTCAACTGTAACTTCTATGAAACACAGACTATATCTCAGATATCTTTATTTTTTATTTTTATTTTATTATTATTATTATTATTATTATTTTTTTGGCGGTACGCAGGCCTCTCACTGTTGTGGCCTCTCTCGTTGCGGAGCACAGGCTCCGGACGCGCAGGCTCAGCAGCCACGGCTCACAGGCCCAGCCGCTCCGCGGCATGGGGGATCTTCCCGGACTGGGGCACGAACCCGTGTCCCCTTCATTGCCAGGCGGACTCAACCACTGCGCCACCAGGGAAGCCCTCAGATATCTTTATTTTTATATTCCCAACGATGCCTAACAAAAGATTAGGCAGACAGTACAGTACATTCTCATAAAATCCTTTTCACTTGCTGGGGCTCACAAGACACTACTGGTCTTCCACCTACATCCCCCTAATGGATGATCTCGACCTTGTCTCCATTGTTACCCACACCCCTCTTTCCTTACGTAACTCCCTAGAGTAGGCGGTTGGCCAACTAAGACCTGCAAGCCAAATCTTTGCTGCCGCCTGCTTTTGCAAATAAAGTTGGACTGGAATCCAACTCTTCTTGTACCTATAATTGGTGTCTACGTCTGTGCTACAAAAGCAATGTAGCCGTGACTATGATTATATAGCACACAAAGCCTCAAGCATTCACTATCTGGACCTTTACAGGACAAGTCTGCATTAGCACACGGATCCTCAGTGTTTCTGTACTGCAGGACTCCTCTGATCCTCATCTGAAAGCAGCTGGAAATGTCTAAGATGGGGGTTAAGGGGTGGACGGGGAGTTACTCCTGATGAAACATGGGCATATGTCAATAACCTTCTTCCAATAATCCACTTGAAATAAGCATTCCAAGGAAAGTAGCTGTACTGCCATTCCCGGCCATAAACTGCCAAAGGGGGGGCACTCGAAAGTGACCTATGGTCCCCACTTGATGTACTAGGAGGTTCCTATCCTCATTTTAATGTCGGCTACTGATTATTAATCATCTGATAATTATATATCACCTGTTCAATTTTACTGAGCTCTTTTGTTACTCTGCACCAGATACTTTATGTACATTACATTATTTAGTCTCCTCAATAATCATATGTAGTTAATCCATTTTACAAATAACAAACTGAAGTTCCCAGAGTTAAAGGAATTTGTCTAAGGATGTATAAGTGGTCAAAAGCAGAACTGGAATTGAGCCCAGGCAGTGGGACTCCAGGGTCCAGGCATGATAGCCTCTGAGGTAATTTACATTTCTGCTCCCCGAATATTCCTGAACCGCAGGCACTCAAATTAAAAGGGTAGAAATTGGATTGCAGCAACAGGATAAGACATTTGTACTGCTTGTAGCGAACTTGCAAAAACCTGCAAAAAGCATCTTGTTAATTTTAAACTCCTTATAAATGATATTCTCAAATGTCATTTCTCTTTGGATCAAATTAGCAGTAATACTTTCTACTTACACAGTTCAAATGAACTCTCCTGTGTAGCTTGGAAAAATAAAGTTGATTCTCAAAATGCTTCTTTACAATGATCTTCCCAGTACAGAGGTGAGATTAAAGTTACCATTTTTAAAATATTTTGTTGATGTTTGTATTCTTAACAATGTTTTGGGTCACATGGATATTATAGAGGAATGTTAACTGACAGAAATAATATTTTTCCATTGAATTAAAAAAATTACTAAAAGCAATGTCGGAGGCATGTGGAAAGGCAGGAGGCTCCTGATGTCAAAGGATGTTTCTGGATGTAATTGGAAGACTGCTCCACTGAGGCTTCACGTCTCCCATGGAGGCATATGTTGGGCTAAGTCGGGAAGGTTGTTAAGAAGTCAAGATGTCCCCAGGGATGCTGGGCTGCAGAACGCAATGAAAGACACAATGTTCTGAAGCCGAATCTGTCATGTGGCATTCGAATCAGTCACTAACATCCTCAACAGCATATTAGCCAGGCTCCTCAGAGCACACCCAGAGTCTGAAAATTGGGGAGAAAAAGGAGTTTCTGGGTAAAATATATTTTGGGAAAAAAGTGATTTTAAAGATTTTGTAAAACCTTAGCAAAGAACGCAATGATTGTAGGAGAAAGCGTGAGGTCACTAGGAATGAAATATGCTAAACTAACTTTCTTTCTTTTTTTTTGTTTTTTCTCTTTATCAATGGGCTCAACTCTGGAAAATGACAGGTCAAAGTATAAGGGAAGGAAAAGAAGGAAAGAAGGCACTGTTTTTGTTTTGCTAATTAATTTCCTACATGTGTTTGATAATCTGTTATTTGTCCAAGAAACTTCATTCAGTTCTTTGTTCAGGATCCGGATTTCAAAGTCCAAGTTCAAACTGCATTTTGCTTTAATACATCTCCCACCACCATTTATTCACATCTTCCACTGCCTCTACACACATGCCTTTGGCTCTGGCATTGCTAATTGGATCATTTTAAACTGATAGTTCAGACAAGCACATAAACACACACACACACACACACACACACGTCCATGGATGTATGCAAACGTGCTGGTCCCGAGTCCTTTACACTAATAATCATAAGAGTCTGCAATGGTACACATTTGGGACCGAGCTCCTGGAGAACCAGATTCAGGTCCCAGCACGGCACTTAATCGGTAACTTTGGAAATGTCACCTTTCCTCTTTGAGCTTCAATCTCCCCATTTGAAAAATGGTGGGTTTGGATCCGAGGATGTTCCTTTCAGCTCTGATATTTTGTCATCCATGAGTCATGTCTGCTACTTCACCCTATTTCTATGGTGCTAAAAGCTCATTTCTTTTCACTTTCCCCAGTGAGAATGATCGACAGCTTCCCCCTTAGCAATCTCATTATACATTTTTTACATATTTGTTGGTTATTATGTATCCCTTCCATCACTTTTCCATATCTTCATCTTTGAAAGTTCTACCTTCATTTTTCACTGTTTCCTTTTATGGCTACTTTTTGAATACTATTTCCTAAAACCCATGTAGGGTAGAGGTTAGGAGTCAAGGCTCTGGATTTAGACTTCCTGGCTTTGAAGTCACTTGATCAAGGTGAAATGCTAGACAGGTCACTTAACATGGTTAAGTATTCTTATCTATAAAATGAGTACTATAATAGTGCCAAACTTGTCAGTTATTGTGAGACTTAAAGGAGAGAAAGCGAACTTCCCTGGTAGCGCAGTGGTTGAGAGTCCGCCTGCCAATGCAGGGGACACGAGTTTGAGCCCTGGTCCAGGAGGATCCCACATGCCGCGGAGCAACTAAGCCTGTGAGCCACAACTACTGAGCCCATGAGCCACAACTACTGAAGGCTGCGTGCCTAGAGCCCGTGCTCCGCAACAAGAGAAGCCCCCGCAATGAGAAGCCCGTGCACCGCAACAAAGAGCAGCCCCCGCTCGCCACAACCAGAGAAAAGCCCGCGTGCAGCAACGAAGACCCAACGCAGCCAAAAATAAAATAATTTTTTTAAAAAAAGGAGAGCAAGCACCTTCAGATGCACTGGATGCCAGGTATATGATCAACACTACTTATATTATTACTTGGGATGTTGTTATTGTTGTTTCTGATGCCTCTTCATCTCCACAATTGCCCCAGAACACTGATTCAATAGAATTATTCAAATAAACAAGGCTAGATAAAGAGACACAATTCCATCCACTTAGGGAATCAAGGTACTTTCTTTGAAGAATAAACTAAATGACTGAGGTCACTTCTATTTTTGATCATACCCTATGCCCTTGTCTCCTCTGCCCACGACCATGACCTCAGGAATAATCTTTCAATATTTCTGGCTAAAAGTTGATCCTCCCGAACGAGTAAAGGACTCTTGCACTCTTGACCTGAAACAAAATCATTTAAAGGACCGAGAAAACTACAAATCTCAGAAAAAATCAAAAGTAGGATTTCTTCTTTACTGACACAGAGAAATCACACAGCTCCAGTGCCACCTCTGGTTGGACCCTAGACATAGCACCCCACAGATGCGGCTACAAACCCACCAGAACTTCTACCTGCTGAAAATTTAATTTTTGCCATATGCTGAATGGCACCTCCTTGACTATGTTCCCCATCACTGACCAGGAAACTGGAGGTGCTGCTGCGGAGCCCAGCATTTCACTGCTTGATGAAGAAGCTCACAGCTTCCAAAGTTCAAGTTGGTCACTTCTTCCTGAGCAACAGAATTTGTTACGCCAGGCTGAGATGTAGGTCTCAGAATCACGAGTGTGCAAAACCACACATGGAATTGACATCAATGTCAGGGGTTTGTAGAAGGTGGCGGTGAGACTGGCCATGCTTTCCGTGTACATCTCATGTCTGCTTTTTTTCTTCCTTGATTCTCTTCAGGATGTGAGCCCCTGATTCTTTATATCACTGTTCTAATCTACCCTTTCCTATAGTTTTTTATACCTCTATCTTCTTATGCAACAACAAACTTACCATTTTTCATCCACACACATCCTTCCCAAATACTCAGAGATCATTTCACTCATTCTGTTTCCTTTAGGACTATTAAGTGAATTTCATCGAACTTCAATGATTTCAATACATTCAGTTACTGAAGTGTGTCTTAACCTGCTCCAGATGAGAACTTACCCGTTTGCTCATCAACTGTTACTATATTAGCCTCCTTTGACTATGAACCTCTGTAGTGATGGCTGAACAGAAGGGCTGTTAATGATTTCACAGCCTTCCTGCCATGTCTCTCCCCTTCTCTCCCTCTCTCTCTCTCTCTCTCTCAAGTAAGTGGCAGGCATCCTCCTCTGGGAGAATTCTCGTCTGTCCTGTGGACACATGCTATATTGTTTCACCTCATGTTCTAGGAAAATCACATTGTGTCTTCTTGTTTTTTTGCTCTATACTTTAGTCCTTCATATTTTTAGAAATATCTGTAGATTCTTCCTGCCAATCATACCTAAAATATTTACATCCTCATTACAACTTGTACATGAACATGTGCATCTTCATCGGACTTATCCTTTATTTTTAACCTTCAACCAGTGAACACAGATGCTTGGAATCATTCTATCCTAGACTGGCTCAGGGACATTACTTTTTTTATTTACTTGCTAGTGGTTTAGAAGTACAGTAAGTACGTGGATGTAATGACTGTCTTTTCCACTGATTTTACATTGGGGAATTCTAATTGTTCTCATCTATAAGAGGATAAAATACTAATTTTCACTCCAATCTAATCATCTGATTTTATCACTCTACCTGGGAGTATTTCCTCCCTCTCTATTCCTTTGACCCCTGTGTCTCTCCATTCCCTACCTCTCAAAATTGAGCTCTGTGTGCTTTGGCCATTTTATTGGGTTGGCCAAAAAGGTCATTTGAGTATTTCCATAAGAGATTATAGAAAAACCCAAATGAACTTTTTTGCCCAACCCAATACTTGCGTTAATATGCTCTTCATTCAAACAACTCAGACACAGAGTCAGTCCACTGGGCATCCCACCACGCTGACCAGAGGGACACCAAACTCTCAGAAGACATGCTTGTTTCCACTGTTAAATCTAGTGAGTCCCAAACGGTGTTCAGCACGTGCCCTGATAGACACAGGAGCAAACGGGCAGAGGGGCTGAAAGAAGGATCTATATAGCACCTATTTTATTTTATTATTATTTTTTTTATTTTTATTTTTTTGCGGTACGCGGGCCTCTCACTGTTGTGGCCTCTCCTGTTGCGGAGCACAGGCTCCGGACGCGCAGGCTCAGCAGCCATGGCTCACGGGCCCAGCCTCTCCGTGGCATGTGGGATCTTCCCGGACCGGGGCACGAACCCGTGTCCCCTGCATCGGCAGGTGGACTCTCAACCACTGCGCCACCAGGGAAGCCCCTATAGCACCTATTTTAAAAAATGTTTTGGTTGTTACTATATTTAAACTTCCTGCTTATGTTCTTAGCTTAAAAGTTTTTTCCCTCACCCAACATGTTTATATTAAGCTTTCACAGTCATAGAAATAAAACATAAATCCCGTTCACTCAAGCCAAAATCCTACCGTATGTGCTCTTCTCACCTACCCACCCACCTTATACTTTATTCCTTCCTTCCGTTGCCAGCTGTCTTCACTGTTAAGAAAGTTAAAATCACAGGAAGCTGACTGTCCTGGAGAGAGACAGTGTGGGCTACACCACAGATAACTTTTAGGGGCTATCGAGAAAAAGGGGCCACACCAGTGCATCTTTTAGGAGGCACCAGGACCAGCAATGTCTGCTTAGCAGGCAACTATTTGAGACACACTTATTAGGCATCTGCCCAGGTGCTTTCTTCGTATTCATGCAGATGCCAAAGAAAGGTCACCTATTTCAGAAAACATGTGAAGAGTGACATTTGACTTCAGTCATTTCTAAATAATGACATTCTTTTTTTCCCCTTAAATGCTGCTGGGAAGTAGTGAGGCAGAACTTGTGTGACTGCAGAAATAGCAGTTTTTAAAAAATATGGTTCAACCAGACTATTGAAGGAGGGAACAGAATTGTTGAAAACAGCTGCTCTGGAAGTTTGAAAATTTTTATTGACTCATAAAATGTTACAGTGAGAAAGAACCCAAGAATTTATGTTAGAAACGAGGAAACTGGGACCCCAGGAAATTAAGGGAATTGCTCAAGGTCATTCAGCATCTTATTCGTGGAGTTGGAACCACAGTGAAAACAAGTCTGGTGAGTTTTCCAGTATATGGCATTGTCTTACTGTTTTCTTTTCAAATGTCAGTCTTTTTGTTAACCTGGCCTTAGATGGGGGCAATTTTTAGCCTCCTCTTCCACTGCTGCCTGAATCCAAAAAATAGTGTAGTGTGAAAAGGTCATTTTTATTATTTTTTTTTCCTTTTTATTTTTGCGGTACGCGGGCCTCTCACTGCTGTGGCCTCTCCCGTTGCGGAGCACAGGCTCTGGACACGCAGGCTCAGCGGCCATGGCTCACGGGCCCAGGTGCTCCACGGCATGTGGGATCTTCCCGGACCGGGGCACGAACCCGCGTCCCCTGCATCGGCAGGCGGACTCCCAACCACTGCGCCACCAGGGAAGCTCTGAAAAGGTCATTTTTAAATCACCAAAGCTTCTAAAACATTGGGTCAGAAGGGGTGATCTAAAAGTTCCTGCTGCCTCCAGGTAAACCTACAGCAAACCCTCTAGACAGTAAGTCCCTCACATACGAACCTTCAAGTCGTGAACTTTCAAAGATGTGAACGTGCATCTGGTTCTGGCAAGGAACCAGAACCTGTGCCATCCACATCAGGCGTGAGTGCCATTGCAGCTTGCCCTCCGTCTCCTGTTGCCGAGGGCCCTTCAGCTCTACCATCTCCCACCTCCTCTCCCTCCTCCAGTCAGTAACTCTTCTTGCCTGTTCACGCGATGCCAGCCCCTGGATGCCAGCTGTTGTATTGTACTACTGTACTTTTCAAGGTACTGTACTGTAAAATTAAAAATGTTTCCTTTATTTTTTGTTTGTTTTTATGTATTATTTGTGTGAAAAGTATTATAAACCTATTACAGTATTACTATATAGCTGATTGTGTTATTTGGGTACCTAGGCTAACTTTGCTGGACTTATGAACGTGCCCTCGGAACAGAACTCGTTAGTATGTAGGGGACTTACTGTACTCTGCTCTGCAAAGTCCCATGGGGCGGGAGAGGCCACAGCCAGCTCCCACAAGCTCCCTGTCATCACCTTACTTTACAGCCTGAAAGGGTGCTGATGGGCTCCAACATGTTCTATGGGTCATGACTCTGGCTGTAGGTTCAATCATGGACTCTGCACCCATATATTTTACTTTGCATAGAAGCTGTATGACTGCAAAGCTGTAGGACACAGTGCAAATTCCATTTCGTACATTTGAATTCTGGCTCAAAAGCAGCAGAGGAGCTCACTATTTAAAGGAGTTTTGCATTAAAACTGCACAAAATGTAAATAACGTGTTAATGTCATGTTAGTCAAGCCATATGCTCATTTGCTGAATTTTCATATTTAGAGCTTTGGAAAATAGTGGCCCATCTGCACAGAGTGGAGAAAACACCCTGGACGACAACAGCACCCCATCAGCCATGGAAGCATCTCCAGTCAGACATTTACTGGGTGGCCACTACGAGGTGGGTTCTGTGTATGTTCCATGGATACAGGTTTAAATACAGCCCTCAGCCTTGGGAAGCTCGAATCTAGTAGGAGAAAGAGACCTTTAAAAACTTAATTAGGGCATCATCTAAATGGTTCTGTTGAGAATAATTTCACCGTCTTCTTATTTCTTCCCATCTCCAAGGCATATCCTTTAAGGTAGGAAATAACCTTTAAAATTATCTAGTCCATCTCCCTGGCCTTAGGCAAGAATAAGATTTAACCACTCCTACCATTTAAAAAAAAGACCCTCTTTCCAATAGTCGCTCTAATATTTAACTATTAGGATATAATTATATTACTTCTAGCCTAAACGCCTCCTGCTGTAATTCAAGTTCCCTTCCCTTCTTTTATGGACTCTTTAGAGAACATGATGAGCAGTTTATCATTCCACTAATGTAACTTGAAGCCCATCTCAGTTTTTTGTTTTCTGAAATCCATAGGTTTGATTTATAAGTAGGTCGTGTGCATAATTCTCCTCTCTGTCTGTCCTAACCAAGGAAGTCTGAAAATTGTGCAAAGCTGACACACAGAAATACTTGCCAAGACAAGGAATGTTCTGGTGAGAGCATGACCAGCATGGAATGAGAGAGAAAGAAATGCTTGCAGATACTATCTGTGTGTACATGCCAGCACAGCAGCAGGGCACCCCTCTTTAAAAACACTCTTCCAGGAAGCCCCTTGACAGGCTAAGAACCATGCGCTTACATCTCTTTAGCTCTTCCTCCTGACCTAGGATCAAACACTGGAGGTCTTCAATCAATTTGAGTGAATGAAAACAGAGAATTTCCGCACTCACTATAATGACCCCCATTAGCTCTTTCTTATGTAAAAATATCTTTAAAATTTGAGAGAAATTATGCCATGGCCTATCATTTTTCGTCAAGCCTATATTCATTCTCCTGTGGCTTCTTCCACATCTTGTTAAGGTCCAACCATTCACTCTTGCACTGACTTGTAAAAGAAGCAATTCCACCAAACCCTTCTTGAGAGTGGATTAAAAAGTCCCTGATCATGTATCACAAGGCCTCAAATTACACAAGCATTAACTGAAACAAGGTAAGCTCCCCGAGTGTCTCAGGATAAAAGTGCCTTATAGAATTCAGACATTATTTTCTTGTCTGTAATGTATCTAAGTGTGACAGAGTCAGACCTTTAAACTCAGATGAGGTGATTTGTGCTGCACAATCTATAGAAACAAAATTCTACAAAGCAATTTGGAAATTACAGTATGTGCTACTGGAAAGCAAAATATTGTAAGTTATTCTCAGTAATAAATCAAGGAATCAACAACTCTTGACCACTAAAAATCAGAAATACTTTCTGTAGAGAATTATGAGAATTACATCTGCCGTGTGCCTGCAAATGTAAACTATTAAATAGTTACCAGCTATGGATTTGAAACTAAAATACTAGAAGGTGTTCAATTCATGATTTTGATCTATTTTTTTAAATTTCATTCATAATTTTTGTAGGGGCTCAAAAAGCCTAGATTTCATTTAAACATGACTATATGCTATAAAAAATAGCGATCACAATTTTGAGCTTGATATTTTTTAAAGAACTTTTTCAAATGAAGCATTTTCTTGAATTCAAGTAATTAGAAGAATTAAAAATATTTATCAATAATTGATTCCATTAGGCATACTCGATAAAATCACTTTTGAAAAAAGATATAAAAAACCAAATATTAAAACATTTCCATGTGAATACATTGGAGAATATCCTAAAATGAAGCTCAGGAAAAAAGAACAGTAACATAACTTCAATTATTTTACCAAGTAGCCACAGAAACATGCAGGAACACGGTCATTCAAGTAAATTAATTACTCTGATTTTGCTCCTAGCTGACACAAATTACTCATTTCCTTGGACTTGCTACACGAAGGCTTCAGAGCAAAAGAAGAAATGCTATCAAAATGCAAAAAAAAAGTACATTTGCCAGCCTTGCAGTAACGGGTTTACTATCATCCCTCGTCCCCCACAGACTTGCAAGAGAGGTTCATAGGCCAGCCTCTTATATGCTTAAATGATCTGATTCATAGACCTGACTTCCTTTTGTGAGTTCCTGCAGCAGTTCTCAATGGAGGCATTGGGACTTGCATTCAATTGCAAAGTGCCTCTAGTTACTTGTTATAAATAAAGTATTAAAGCTTGCAAATGACTTACTTTAAAAAGATAGTTCAAGTTTATTTCTAAAATAAGCAGAGGTGATAAAGTATTTACAACTAGAAGGGCCTGGGCATCTACCCACAACGCTCGCCTGCGTGGTTGCCGCTGTCCCGGGTGCTGGATGATGAAGAAGTTCAGGGTCCTAGAGAAGAAATGGGTCTGTACAGAGGGCACTGAGAGGAGGGAGGCTTAGGAAACCCAAGCTTTTATCAACTAGGAGGGAAGTAGCTTGGCATTTTTTAACAACCCAGTACATCTGTCTGTTAGGGTGAGAAAAAGGTGAATATCATTTTTTGAAAATCACATTAGCCTCATTCACATATTTCCTGCTGTATTTTCTTGAACAAGAAAGGAGGTGGAGTGACATGATGGAAGTGACACATAACCCGTGGCTTTTCTCATCTGTGAACCCGGGGAAGTATGCCACATATAAACACAGGAAGGCAGGGTTACAACACTGCCCCTTTACTCTCACACGCTGTATTCCTCTGCTAGGGCTGCCATAATGTAATAACGCAGACTGGGTGGCTTAAACAACAGAAATTAACTTCCGGAGTCTGGAAGCCCAAGACCAAGGGGTCACCAGGGTGGGTTTCTGGTACAGATCCTCTTCCTGGCTTGTAGACAGCCGCCTTCTCGCTATGTGCTCACATGGCCTTTCTTCTCTGTGCATATGGAGAGAGAATGATCTCTCGTGTATCTTCTTCTCCTTATATGGGAACCAGTCCTATCAGATTAGGGTTCCATCCTTATGACCTCACTTAATCTTAGTAACCTCCCTAAAAACGCTATAGCTAAACACAGTCACATTGGGGGTTAGGACTTTTGAACTTTGGCGGGACACAATTTAGTCCACAACACACATCAAGGGAGAGAAAGAGAGAGAGGCTTTTGCTCCCACACATTCTCTACTCTGACCAAATCAAGTGAAGGTGAATTCAGAACTACTGCTCCAGGCAAAGAGTACTTTTAAAGGAGACCACCACTGTAGAATCACCCATCTATGGACACATTCTGAACTGGATCTCACTGAGGCCTGGGCCACCTTGGCTAAAACCACACCTAATCACTGCTACTGTGCACCCAACTTATCAACCAGCAAACACTTATTGGATACCAACTGTAGTCCCAGACCAAGGAGATACACAAGAAGTATAAGAGCCACATAGTTTGGGGGTTGGGGGAGATAGAGTATATTCACTGGTGAATCAACCAGTGACTATATCAGCTCATTTCTGTTTAATCAGTGTGGACCACCAGCGTCTTCATGACAGCCATGTGGAATTTTCACAGGTAGAAATACCACTCTACAAATACTACTGTGACGACCACTTCCTTATACCTCTCTGTCATGGTTTCCATGGAAACAAGAATATTCCTCATTATAGTAACATGACCCAAAGCAGACTGAGCCCTGGAACTTTTGGTGCGGAGAGAGGTGATGTCAGCGGAACTGTTCATTATAATCAGTTCCAATTTCACTCAAGTCTCATTCACATTGGACTGTGATGAACATTTGGTCAATGGGATGCTTAAATGAAAAATATAAAAAAGCGACCAAAGAGGAAAAGATAAACTAGTGGAAAACCATATGACATTTTAATTCTAGGAAAAGAGGGACATAACAGAGGATGAATGGTAGAACACCTCAAAAATAGATAGTAAGATTCCAGGTGAATTAAGAGACTATATGAGAAGATACTGAAACAGAATTCTGGCTGGGATACAGAAGTACAAAATTCTCCATAGAAGAAAATGTGAAGATCAAGGCAGTACAGCATATAAAAAGAGCCTAAAACTCTGGAAATGGAAAACAGTGTGTCAAATACAATACAGAAGTTCTTACTGGTTTTATGTCCTTAGCTCTCTGAGTTTCAGTCTACTCATCTTTAAATAGTTATGATGGTATTCATTTCCTTGATTAACTGCAAGGGGTAAATGAATACACACACACACACACACAAATGCAGAATGTCTGTAACAGTGCCTGATACACACAGTAAAACCACTCATAAAAATCTGCTGAAGGAATACATTAATAGTATAATTAGTAGCTATATTTCTGATGCTAACTTTGAGCTAAAACTATCAGCCACAATAACGGCAATGCCATCTGCAGTGAGACATGGAAGATTAGAATCCCTTCCATGCCTTTGTGTAGACAGATGAGTAGCAGTCATTTGGCTTAACAGAAAATTGTCAGTACTACCCTATCATTTGCCTTCTACAAATGTCCAGATGCCACTAAAGTGAGCCCAAGGTCACCATGGTGGAGTCCACTGTCCTGTAGCTGACTGTCTTATTTCTATCTGAGCTGACGCAGGGCCAGATGTTTGCATGGTGTCTACTGCTGGCCTTATAATTTTCAGTAACTTTTAGAATGAAATTTGTCCCCAGATGACTGACCAGAGGGCAACCAGGGCAGTTATCCCTGCTGAATTCTGTTTCCAGCTGTTCATGGGATTATCCTCCCCCGTTCTGGGAGTTTTCTGCCAACTGATCAAAACATTGTCTCTCTCTCTCTGCTCACAGTAGCATTTGTATTGTAGACTTCAGCTAGGCCGGGGCCCCGGCCTTGGACACTGCTCAAACCAGAATCATCTCTTCCTTCAAAGATAGTTTAGAAAATTAGTTTATTTTCTTGAATATGTTTTCAGCTGGTGTTAATTCCACCAAGCGGATGGGCAGCTAAATCCTTTGAAGTTGCTAAATGTATTTGAGAACAAAAAAAAATTTTTTAGGAGATGACAAATGTTCAGTTTGTAGTTTAGCTCAATTGTTGTCGATATTTGCAAAAACTAAATGTCAAAAGGAATGAAAAATGTCCAACAATGTGAGCCCAATTAAAGGTTTCTTGTAAGAATTGTATTCATAGAATTTCACCTAACAGAGGCCTATCTCCCTTGGACCTGGGCACGAGATGTCAAACTCTGGGCCCTGAGCTTTAGAGGGCTCTGCTGTGACCCTCCTGCCATCACCAATTTCCACCAGGTGAGGGTTCCTCAGGGTCAAGAGGATGTGTCCCATGCAGAATCTGTGCCTCCCCTCTGCCTCAGGCTGCTCTGGGCACTTGTAAATCAGGAATTTCCTTCCAAACAGCCCTGAGCCTGCTTCTAGGACCTGTACAGGCCTCTGTGTACACTGGAGGCCCAAGCAGTGGCAGCATACAGGGGATGTGAAAAGGGTGTAGACAGGAAGGCTGGGGTGTACACACAGGTGCACTGAGGTTCCTGGTGGTAAAGGAAGATAGGGCTTCAAGTGGGAAGAGAAAGGGAGGTGACCAAAGAATGGGGCTGCAGGTCAGGAGTTTGGAACTAGATGCCTATTACAAAACATAGAAATGACTCTGAGAATTTTAAACTCAAATTTGGTTTTCCAGGATGTGATGAAGGTATACTCATCTACGTAAGGGAATAGAACATATTTTATTTGGCAGTTTGCTGGCCTGACTTGTGACTTTTACATATTGGACACGAGGAACATGGGGAGCACGTTACTCTTACTCAAGGCTCCTGTAAATGTCAGGGGTGAGGATGTATCAGAGTTAATTTTAGAATCTTACAGGCTTACAAATGAAAGAGTAATTGTATTAAATTCTGTTAATTTCTTTAGCAATACTAAGATTACAGCTAATAAGCCACAATAAGAAATAGCATGTTTCTAAGATATTCTTTTTTAATGAAAGTTGCAAACATCTACAAAAGTAGAGGTTACCGCATAAGAAACTCTCATGTACCCATCACACAGCTTAATTATAATCAACTCGTGGCCAATAAGATTTCACATTTGCTCCTTATCCCCCTTCCAGATTGTTTAAAGCAAATCACTTATTTATGTCAGTATGTACAGACTACAAAGACTCTCTTAAAAATGTAACCATAGGGCTTCCCTGGTGGCGCAGTGGTTGGGAGTCCGCCTGCCGATGCAAGGGACATGGGTTTGTGCCCCGGTCCGGGAAGATCCCACATGCCGCGGAGTGGCTGGGCCCATGAGCCATGGCCACTGAGCCTGCGTGTCCAGAGCCTGTGCTCCGCAACGGGAGAGGCCACAACGGTGAGAGGCCCGTGTACCGCAAAAAAAAAAAAAAAGTAACCATACATTACACTACACTTAAAATTCATGAACTGTATAAAATATCCAGGAAGGATACAAATCTTCCAACCATTTCGTACATTCTGATACCTCATTTGTTTTCTTTTTACTGTTTGTTCAAATCAGGATCCAAATAAGGTCCACACAGCGTCTCGAGACTCATTAATCTATAGATTTTCTCCCTACCTTATTTTTCCTCCTTGCAATTTCTTTGCAAAGAAGAAACCAGGCTGTTTGTCCTATAGACGTGCTCGTAGTTAGAATTTTGCCTAACCTATTTTCATGATGTTTCCTGTAAATTGGTGATTAGATCTGCAGGTTTGATTACATTCAGGTTCAATGTGTTTCATAGGTGGCATTGTGTATTTACCAGGAGGTATATAACAGACAACTGTCTTTCCCTGTGATGTTAGCAGCCAATGATGATCACTACCTAGAGTCACTGTTTCATTAGGAGTTGCAAAATATATTCTAATTATATCATTCTGTCTTCATTTATTAGCTAAAACATCCTATAAAGAAAAACTTGCCCCTCAATAGTGATTTAGTTACAGTTCTTAAAGGAAAGACACAATAAATGCTTCATTCCTTTCCTTTAATATCGGTTTTGAAAATAATGAGTTGCTTCCTCAGCATCCTCTAAAGGTTGTTTTGGGGTTGTTTTGTATCATTATGAACAAAAGGATTTAGCCATAGCTGATGTGTTTCAACATACGACTGTTATTATTCTTACTGATGCACAAATTGAGACATTTTTGATGGGCAGAAGCCTTTTCAAATTGGATCATGAGTCTTTTTAAAAACAACCTCAGAATAACAATAGCAACAGGACCTCCAAAAATATGATTACTAAAAACAATTACACTTTCTGTGTTTCTTTTCTTCAGATCATTGATTTTATTATTTTTTCATTTTTATTTATGTATTTGACATATAACATTGCATTAGTTTTAGGTGTACAGCATAATGTGTCTTTCTTTTTGTCTCTAATATATCCTACTATGAATGTATGAACTTCGCTGTCTTGAAGTCACTTCAAAGGATTCTTCTCTATGTAGTTTTGTCATCAACTCAATTTACAGTTAGATGCATTCTGTTGTGCTTTCAGTTTTTCAGAATTTTTAAATTAGATGTTATGCTATAATTACATTCAACATTCATATATTTTAAAAGTCAAATTCTCAAAACAAAGTTTATTCAGAGAAATTTAGCTTCTATTCCTGTCCCATCCTCTCTCTTTCTCACTAGAGTTAACCATCTTTAAAGTTTTACTTTATCCTCCACAATATACCTCTTTCCATATATTTTTACACGTGTACATACACATATGTGCACAAAACTCACTTCCTTCTTAGATAAATTGTAGCATAGTATATATATCCAACTTTTTCTACTGGTATTTTTTCCTTACTTCTGGTGATTTGGTGATTATATTTATATGAAAATATGGAGAAAAACATTGATAGAAATGTTGAAAATAAGGAAGAAAACTGGGTGAGAATATTTTCAGAAGTAGTAATGGAAATAATATTGACTTCATAAATCATCATATTTACATCTAATATTTACTGCAAATTTAACTAAAGATGAACTTCTCAAATTGCTAAAGGCTCCTTAATCAAGTAATTCTGAAAAAGGGTGCAATGATATTTGAACTTTATTATAAGTTGTAGGGTGAGCCAGCTTGAAAATATATGCCTGAAACAACATTTTGTGTATTATGCAAAATGACAGAGACACTTGTCAGACATGCAGAACATATGACAAGCGATGAATAGGTACACATTGATTCTTGAAAACATTGGAAGAAAAATTTTAGTAAACTGGTATATATCCAAAACAGTAACTATATGTACTTGCTCCAAAGATAAAGATTGCACTGAAACAAATACTGAAGTTTTGAGAAGCTTAACATCTAATACTTTTTGTAGTGTACAATAGGAAGAAAATATATCTCAAGGGACAGACAGACCTGTTGAAACCTGGCTCAGCTGTTTATTGGCTGTGTGACCTTTTGTAAATTACTTAACCTCTCTGAGCATTATTTTTCTTATCTATAAAATATGGATACTAATACTTCTGCACAGGATTGTAAGCAATGAGATTCCATGTTTAAAGCAACCCCCAAAGTTACCGGTACAAGGTTAATACTCAATAAATACTAGTTCACTTGCTCTTTTGTAGGTATAACAGAAACAGGAAGCTGTATAGAGTAATGGTTAAGAGGCAGGCTACCTGAGTTCAAATCCCATTGTCACACTCAAGCCGTGTGACAATGGTTATGTTATTCAACCTACATGAGCCTCAGTTTCCTCATCTTTGAAAGAGAGATAATAGGAATATTTTTCATGGAGGGTTAAGAATTAAATTACATGTAGTATGATGTTTCCTTCCTGAGGAAGGGAACTTTTTCTCTTCTGTTTCACTGCTATATCCCTAGCACCTAGAAGAGTATCTGACACATGGTTAGTTCTCCTTAACTGCCAGTAAAAGCTAGATTAGTTAAACATTTGCATCTCAAGTATCTTCTGTTTAAAGGGTCATCATAGAAGTTTCAAGTGTACTGCTTTGCCGCTATTCACATCTAAGGAGTTCTCCCCTTGTGCACTTAGACCTAGTCCTTTGCCTCTCTAGGTTTAATTAAATGATGGATGTCCTCACCATCACTGTAATCTCCAAGGTCCTGGCCTTTCCTAAATCAGGCTTTAGGTACACTGAGGCAGTTCCTACAACCTTATTACTCTTCTACTCAATTCTTTACTCAAGAGAGACTGTTCAGAAAGTCTAGGTCTGCACAAACTTGAAGCCATGCAAATCTATTACACAGACCTGTAGGGTGTTTCCTGATAACATATGCTTTGGTGATTGTTTCTGAAAAGGCAATAGACTTGTAAGTGTTATATGTCATACATACTGGAAGTATACTAAATCTATTACTATTTCACTGGGGACTCTCTTGACAATAATGTGAATTGCTGAGGGAACAGAAATCAATTCTTAAAGTGTTTTTGACATCAAAGGTGACCGCTGGGCTTCAGGGAAAGGGTTCAAAGTAAGATTGACTTGAGTGATTGAGATGTTCCCAAGATGAACACTACAAAGGTAGGCCAACTTCTATTTTGTTTGCTGGGAACCAGAAACAAATGCAAAAATATAAGAGTTGTATAAAGGAATGGATAAAAGGGGAAGGAAGGCAGAAAGATAATTCACAAGAGTAAGTTATTAGAGGCACTGGAAGGACTACATGCTGGGGTTATAAATTTCTTCTGTAGTCATAAAAGAGAGCAGCAGAGCAAAGCCTAGACCCTGGGAAGAGGAAACAGAATACCTTGGCCTAGACCATGTACGGATAAACCTCCACCTTTGTGTCTGAGAATGAACAGTACCCTAATAGACAATAGGTAAAAATCAAAGGAAAGCCACATTCCTTGTCTTTGGTAAAAGCAAACATTAATTGTGCCTATCAAGAATGAATAAAAGGAATAAACATGGTCTATGAAAATGACTCTGTGATAATAAATATTCGTGTTGAATCTAAAAAAAAAAAAAAGGTAGGCCAGGCATTCTCTCACTATCCAAGACGCAAGGGAATGCTGAAGGCCTGATTCAAAGGGCTAGTGTGATTAAATAAGGGCTTTATAGGAAGAGTCCCAGCCACACATGACCATCAGCTGCTTCTAAAACCCACTGGGAATACTCACACCTTTAGGCCCATCTTTGTCTTCTGTTCTCTTAACCTAAAATGCCCTTTCTTCAGTTTTCAATGCTTCAATATCCATCTCAAATGAATCCCTCTCTGCCTAGCAGAGGTTTTCTTAGATCATTTTTCTCTCCCTTTCTTGCGGCGAAGATTTGGTTTCATCTAACCTGATTTTTTTTCCCCCAAGTGTGACTCTAGCTTTACCGTCAGATCCTGAGGGAGCAGGGGACAGAACTGACTTAATTTGTGCCCGCCCTCCCTCCCCATCTCATTTAACACAGGGTCAAATCAACTTTTCCCTATAAAAAAAAGTTGTCACGGTTGGATCTCAATAGTGCCTGCAAAACCTTCCTCCTAATATAACAGTACCACCTGAATGGAAAGAAAAATTTTTAATTAAATAAAATTAATCAGATATCTGAAAGTTATTTAGGTAAATATGATGCAACAGAATGACCAGATGTAATCCACAGCTAGGGCTCAATAAATGATAGGTAAAACAGCAACAGGGCACATTAGAAATACTATTAATACTTTATTTATTTATTACATTTACTGAGCACCCACTATATATCACTCTAAAACCATAAGAAGTTTATGGTCTACTGTAGGGGAACACATAGGTTGAGGTCCAAAGACGCTAGCAAGAAAAATATATAATTATGTGATTAAAGTCTTACAATAATCAGGTGAAGAAAGTAGAATGCTCTACAAGGCATCAAGGAGAAAGTAAATCTGGAGCTGGGCTCTGTTAGCTAAATACATATTGTCCAAGCCAACTGCAGAGGGGAAATTTGGGTCATCTTAGCTAAATCCAATGATTAGGCAGTCTATATAGTAAATGTAATTGTAATTTGAGGGCAGTCTGGATGTTTGGAAATACTCTCTTTACCATCAGCCTAGTTAATTTGATAATGCAGTACAAAAATATCAGCCGAGATAACTTGATAATGCAGACCATAAACGAGGCACTAAAGATACAACGATTGAACTTGCCTTATGAATTTTGAAAAAAGAAAATGACAGATGCCAAGTTTTCTGTTTAATCTGATATAATTTCATTTACCCCTCCAGCCCGTGTATCTCCTGGGTACAGTCTCAATCAGGTGATGATGAACAAGTTTAAGAAACACCATCAGGGACCTCCCCTACAATGCAGGGGGCCCCAGTTCAACCCCTGGTGAGGGAACTAGATCCCGCATGCCACAACTAAAAGATCTGCACGCTGCAACAAAGGTCCCACGTGCCGCAACTAAGACCCAGCACAGCCAAATAAATAAATTTTTTTTTTTTTTTTGCTGTATGCGGGCCTCTCACTGTTGTGGCCTCTCCCATTGTGGAGCACAGGCTCAAGACGCGCAGGCTCAGCAGCCATGGCTCACGGGCCCAGCCGCTCCACGGCATGTGGGATCTTCCCAGACCGGGGCACGAACCCGTGTCCCCTGCATCGGCAGGCGGATGCTCAACTACTGCGCCACCAGGGAAGCCCCTAAATAAATATTTTTTAAAAAAAGAAAAAAGAAACACCATCAGTGGCAGAAAGTATGAATTTATGATCAAGGCTGAGAACTGTATGAACTACAATTACTTCTGATATCATCTGAAACTTCATTTTCTACCACGGATTATAAACTACAAAATGAATGAAAGTGGGAACAGAAAGAGTATTTGACCACAAGTCAGAAGTCCTGGGATTTAGATTGGTACTTACCTCACCATGTGACCATGAACAACTTACTTCATTTTTTTAAGTTTCAATATCGTATTTATTTAACAGTTGCCATGTGATCCAGCAATCCCACTCCTGGGCATGTATCTAGACAAAACTATAATTCAGAAAGATACATGTACCCCAATGTTCACTGCAGCACTATTCATAATAGCCAAGACATGGAAAGAACCTAAATGCCCACTGACAGATTAACGGGTAAAGAAAATGCGGTATGTATACACAATTGAATACTACTCAGCCATAGAAAAGAATGAAATAATGCCATTTGCAGCCACATGGATGGACCTAGAGATTATCATACTAAGTGAAGTAAGTCAGAAAGGAAAATACCATATGATAACACTTATATGTGGAATCTAAAATACGACACAAATGAATTACCTATGAAACAGAAACAGACTCACAGACATAGAGAACACACCTGTGGTTGCCAAGGGGAAGGGGGCGTGGGGGAGGGATGGATTAGGAGTTTGGGATTAGCAGATGCAAACTGGTATAAATATAATGGATAAACAATGAGGTCCTACTGTATAGCACAGGGCACCATATTCAATATCCTGTGATAAACCATAATGGAAAAGAATAGGAAAAAGAATGTATACATCTGTAACTGAATCACTTTGCTGTACAGCAGAAATTAACACAACATTTTAAATCAACTATATTTCAATAAAATAAAAATTTTAAAATATTGTATTTATTTAAATTATGATATTGCAATATGTCCTGCCTACTACATTTAAGATTACAGTGAGAAGTGAATGAAATAATATAGGGAATGGTTTTGGAAACACTGAGCAATAAAAGAAGTGTAAAAGTCACTACTTAGTGGCCATGTTGATATCAATATTAATAAAAACACTAGCCATAAAACCTAACAGCTTGAAATGCTATTGAAACTACGCAAAATGAAACTCATATTGGTGTTATGAGAAAATGCCTCCTGTCGCTCGCTGCTACTCCAGCCAACAGGTGAAACACCTTGGGTCAGGAGAAATGTGAAAAGAATTCTGAAACACAAGTTAATGAAAACTATGACACATTTCTTGTGTCAGAACCCCGTAGCTTTAGCACGGCTAATTCCCTACTTTATTCCCTGGAAACATTCTTAAAAGCTTGAGGCTGTTTGTTAGCGACAGATGTAGACATTTAGAACCAACGACCATCTTCACTGAATTATTTTTCCCAAATTAAACAAAGGATCCAAAAGAACAGGTCCAAGTGTTTACAATCAGCACACAGAGATACACTCTGTGGGAATACCATTTGTTAAATGCACTGCCTATGGACCAAAAGGTAATCAGAACAACAATCCTTGCTACTCAGACTGCTGCTGTTGCATTGTCCCATATGCTACCCCAGACAGACTGGTATAAATGTTATCTGAGGGTCAAAAAACACTCTGAAAGTAAACTTTACCCTACGGGAAGCGAACTTTCAATGCACCAAATTCCATTTAGTACCCTGCAGACAGGAATTCTGCAAAGAATATTCTGAAACAGACAACTCATCTTTTATAGGTGAGCACTCTATCACAGAAACCCAGGAACAGGAAATCGGTTCCTCATGCTCCCAGGCCATCATAGTTTATAACTCTAAGAATGATGACTATTATCAAAATTTTAAATATCCCCAGAATGGCCATTCTAAAACCTCTCTTGAAAGCAAGTTTCTATCATAAACACGTTATCTTTACAATTCTTCCATATGTTTAATCTAAGTCTTTCATAGTACAATGCTGGCTGCCCCTTTCTGCTTCAGTGAAGGTATTCATTCATTCTTGTATTCATGCATTTATTTTTCAACCAAATTCAAACAAAAATTTTTTGAATGAACACCATGGCAAAGGTCATTAGTAATAGTACAAAAGATATATGGGGATATGAGAAGCGTTCTCTGTCCCTTGGATAGGCAACAAAAACTTTTAACTCATTATGTGGATCATTATTAAGAACAATGTATGGAATAGGCAGCTGCCTATCTGCAGAAAATATATAAGACAGAGGAACATGTTGAACTGTCCCAAGAATAGTAATTAACAAATTTAGCCTGTGAGAAACTCTATCGGTCAACTGCTCTAGATTTTTCAATAGATAAATTTGAAGAAAAAGCAAGTGATGTAGGGTAACCTGTCGGCTAACAGGAACCTAAAAGATGTATGCAGTTTTAGAAAAAACAGACAAGATTAAAATGTCTGGGGATGCACATTAAATGAAAAAAAGTATTAAACCACCAACAGATAAATGGATAAAGAATATGTGTGGGGGGGTGTATATTTTATATATATATATATATATATATATATAATGGAATATTACTCAGCCATAAAAAAGAACAAAATAATGTCATTTGCACCCACATGGATGACCCCAGAGATTATCACACTGAGTGAAGTAAGTCAGAAACAGAAAGACAAATACCACATGGTATCACTTATATGTGGAATCTAAAATATGACACAAATGAACATATCTACGAAATTGCCAAGGGGACGGGGGCAGAGGGAAGGACTGGGAGTTTGGGATTAGCAGATGCAAACTACCATATACAGAATGGATAAACAATAAGGTCTTACTGTGTAGCACAGGGAACTGTATTCAATATCCTGTGCTAAACCATAATGGAAAAGAATATAAAAAAGAACAGATATAGATATATATAAATAAAACTGAATTACTTTGTTTCACATCAGAAATTAATACAACATTGTAAATCAACTGTATTTCCATAAAAAATTTTAAAAACACTGGGAGGTTACTGCTCTAAAGTCAAGATAATAGTTATTATTGGGGGAAGATAAAGGTTGAGATTGGGAAGAAGGATGTGGAGGGGATTAGGCGGGCTGGCAGAGTGTTCTTTCTTGACTTGATGCTGGTTACAAGAATGTTCACCTTAGAAAAATTCATTAAGTCTCACCTTAGAATAATTCATTAAGTCAAAAATTCAAGGAAGAAGGGAAGAGGCAGCACGTCAAAAGGAGAACCTCTGGAGTTTGGAGTTCCACAGTTTGGAGCCGTGTGGCTGACAGGGTCTTGGTGCTCTGGCCGAGTGTCACGCTTGAGCCTCTTACGTGGGAGAGTCGAGTTCAGGACATTGGACCACCAGAGAGCTCCCAGCCCCATGTAATATCAAACTGCGAAAGTTGTGCCAGAGATCTCCATCTCAATGCTAACACCCAGATCCACTCAACAACCAGCAAGCTCCAGTGCTGGACACCCCATGCCAAACAACTAGCAAGAGAGGAACACAACCCCACATATTAGGAGAGAGGCTGCCTAAAATCATAACAAGGTCACAGACACCCCAAAACACACCACTGGGCGTGGTCCTGCCCACCAGAAAGACAAGATCCAGCCCTACCCACCAGAACACAGGTCCTAGCCCCCTCCACCAGGAAGCCTATACAACCCACTGAACCAACCTTAGCCACTGGGGGCAGACACCAAAAACAATGGGAACTACAAACCTGGAGGTTGCGAAAAGGAGACCCCAAACACAGTAAGTTGAGCAAAATCTGAAAACAAGAGAAATACACAGCAGATGAAGGAGCAAAGTAAAAACCCACCAGACGAAACAAATGAAGAGAAAACAGGCAGTCTACCTGAAAAAGAATTCAGAGTAATGAGAGTAGAGATGATCCAAAATCTTAGAAATAGAATAGAGAAAATAGAAGAAACGTTTAAAAAGGACCTAGAAGAACTAAAGAGCAAACAAATAATGATGAACACCACAATAAATGAAACTAAAAATTCTCTAGAAGGAATCAATAGCAGAATAACTGAGGCAGAAGAATGGATAAGTGACCTGGAAGATAAAATACTGGAAGTAACTACCACAGGGCAGAATAAAGAAAGAAGAATGAAAATAATTGAGGACAGTCTCAGAAACCTCTGGGACAATATTAAACACACCAACATTTGAATTATAGGGGTCCCAGAAGAAGAAGAGAAAAAGAAAGGGACTGAGAAAATATTTGAACAGAGTATAGTTGAAAACTTCACTAATATGGGAAAGGAAATAGTCAATCAACTCCAGGAAGCACAGAGAGTCCCACACAGGATAAATCCAAGGAGAAACACGCCAAGACACATACTACTCAAACTATCAAAAATTAAACATGAAGAAAAAATATTAAAAGAAGCAAGGGAAAAGCAACAAATAACCTACAAGAGAATTCCCATAAGGTTAACAGCTGATCTTTCAGCAGAAACTCTGCAAGCCAGAAGGGTGTGGGAGGACATATTTAAAGTGATGAAAGGGAAAAACCTACAATCAAGATTACTCTACCCAGCAAGGATCTCATTCAGATTTGATGGACAAATTAAAACCTTTACAGGCAAGCAAAAGCTGAGAGAATTCAGCACCACCAAACCAGCTTTACAACAAATGCTAAAGGAACTTCTCTAGGCAGGAAACACAAAAGAAGGAAAAGACCTACAATAATAAACCCAAAACAATTAAGAAAATGGTAAAAGGAACATACATATCGATAATCATCATAAATGTAAATGGATTAAATGCTCCAACCGAAAGACACAGATTGGCTGTATGGATACAAAAACAAGACCTGTACATATGCTGTCTACAAGAGACCCACTTCAGACCTAGGAACACATACAGACTAAAGTGAGGGGATGGAAAAAAATATTCCATGCAAATACAAATCAAAAGAAAGCTGGAGAAGCAATTCTCATATCAGACAAAATAGAGTTTAAAATAAAGAATGTTACAAGAGACAAAGAAGGACACTACATAATGATCAAGGGATCGATCCAAGAAGAAGATATAACCATTGTAAATATTTATGCACCCAACATAGGAGCACCTCAATATATGAGCCAAATGCTAACAGCCATAAATGGGGAAATCAACAGTAACACAATCATAGTAGGGGACTTAAACACCCCACTTTCACCAATGGACAGACCATCCACCATGAAAATAAATAAGGAAACAAGAGCTTTAGATGATACATTAAACAAGATGGACTTGATTGATATTTATAGGACATTCCATCCAAAACCAACAGAATACACTTTCTTCTCAAGTGCTCATGGAACATTCTCCAGGACAGATCATATGTTGGGTCACAAATGAAGCCTTGGTAAATTTAAGAAAATTGAAATCGTATCAAGTATCGTTTCCGACCACAATGCAATGAGACAAGATATCAATTACAGGAAAAACACGGCAAAAAATAAAAACACATGGAGGCTAAACATTACACTACTAAATAACCAAGAGATCACTGAAGAAATCAAAGAGGAAATCAAAAAATACCTAGAAACAAATGACAGTGAAAACACGACGACCTGAAACCTATGGGATGCAGCAAAAGCCGTTTTAAGGGGGAAGTTTATAGCAAAACAATCCTACTTCAAGAAACAAGAAACATCTCAAATAAACAACCTAACATTACACATAAAGCAATTAGAGAAAGAAAAAGGAAAAAAACCCCAAAGTTAGCAGTAGGAAAGAAATCATAAAGATCAGATCAGAAATAAATGAAAAAGAAATGAAGGAAACGATAGCAAAGATCAATAAAACTAAAAGCTGGTTCTTTGAGAAGATAAACAAAACCGGTAAACAATTAGTCAGACTCGTCAAGGGTTACTCAAATCAGTAGAATTAGAAATGAAAAATGAGAGGTAACAACTGACACTGCAGAAATACAAAGGATCATGAGAGATTACTGGAAGTAACTATATACCAATAAAATGGACAACCTGAAGAAATGGACAAATTCTTAGAAAAACACAAACTGACCAGACTGAAACAGGAAGAAATAGAAAATATGAACAGACCAATCACAAGCACTGAAATTGAAACTGTGGTTTAAAATCTTCCAACATACAAAAGCCCAGGAACAGATGGCTTCACAGGCAAATTCTATCAAACATTTAGAGATGAGCTAACACCTATCCTTCTCAAACTCTTACAAAAAATTTCAGATGGAGGAACTCTCCCAAACACATTCTATGAGGCCACCATCACCCTGATACCAAAACCAGAAAAAGATGTCACAAAAACAGAAAACTACAGGCCAATATCACTGATGAACATAGATGCAAAATTCCTCAACAATATACTACCAAATAGAATCCAATAGCACAATAAAAGGATCATACACCATGATGAAGTGGGGTTTATCCCAGGAATGCAAGGATTCTTCAATATATGCAAATCAATCAATGTGATAGACCATATTAACAAACTGAAAGAAAAAACCATATGATCATCTCAGTAGATGCAGAAAAAGCTTTTGAAAAAATTCAACACCCATTTATGATAAAAATCCTCCAGAAAGTGGGCACAGAGGGAACTTAACTCAACATAATAAAGGCCATACATGACAAACCCATAGCCAACATCATCCTCAATGGTGAAAAATTGAAACCATTTCCACTAAGATCAGGAACAAGACAAGGTTGCCCACTCTCACCACTCTTATTCAACATAGTTTTGGAAGTTTTAGCCGCAGCAATCTGCGAAGAAAAAGAAATAAAAGGAATCCAAATTGGAAAAGAAGAAGTAAAACTGTCACTCTTTGCAGATGACATGATACTATACATAGACAATCCTAAAGATGCTACCAGAAAAGTACTAGAGCTAATCAATGAATTTCGTAGAGTAGCAGGATAAAAAATGAATGCACAGAAATCTCTTGCATTCCAATATACTAATGATGAAAAATCTGAAAGAGAAATTAAGGAAAGACTCCCCTTCACCACTGCAACAAAAATAATAAAATACCATGCAATAAACCAACCTAAGGAGACAAAAGACCTGTATGCAGAAGACTATAAGACACTGATGAGAGAAATTAAAGATGATACAAACAGATGGAGAGATATACCATGTTCTTGGATTGGAAGAATCAACATTGTGAAAAGGACTATTCTACCCAAAGCAATCTACAGATTCACTACAATCCCTATCAAACTACCAATGGCATTTTTCACAGAACTAGAACAAAATATTTCACAATTTGTATGGAAACACAAATGACCCCGAATAGCCAAAGCAATCTTGAGAAAGAAAAATGGAGCTCGAGGAATTGGGCTCCCTGACTTCAGACTATATTACAAAGCTACAGTAATCAAGACAGTATGGTACTGGCACAGAAACAGAAATATAGATCAATGGAACAGGATAGAAAGCCCAGAGATAAATGCATGCACATATGGTCACCTTATCTTTGATAAAGGAGGCAAGAATGTACAGTGGAGAAAAGACAGCCTCTTCAAAAAGTGGTGCTGGGAAAACTGGACACGTACATGTAAAAGAATGAAATTAGAACACTCCCTAACACCATACACAAAAATAAACTTAAAATGGATTAAAGACCTAAATGTAAGGCCAGACACTATCAAACTCTTAGAGGAAAACATAGGCAGAACAAATCACAGCAAGATCCTTTTTGACCCACCTCCTAGAGAAATGGAAATAAAAACAAAAATAAACAAATGGGACCTAATGAAACTTAAAAGCTTTTGCACAGCAAAGGGATCCATAACCGAGACGAAAAGACAACCCTCAGAATGGGAGAAAATATTTGCAAATGAAGCAACTGACAAAGGATTAATCTCCAAAATTTACAAGCAGCTCATGCAGCTCAATAACAAAAAAACAAACAACCCAATCCAAAAATGGGCAGTAGACCTAAATAGACATTTCTCCAAAGAAGATATACAGATTGCCAACAAACACATGAAAGGATGCTCAACATCACTAAGCATTAGAGAAATGCAGATCAAAATTACAGTGAGGTATCACCTCACACCAGGCAGATTGGCCATCATAACAAAATCTACAAACAATAAATGCTGGAGAGGGTATGGAGAAAAGGGAACCCTCCTGCACTGTTGGTGGAAATGTAAATCGATACAGCCACTGTGGAGAACAGTATGGAGGTTCCTTAAAAAATTAAAAATATAACTACCATATGACCCAGCGATCCCACTACTGGGCATATATCCTGAGAAAACCATAATTCAAAAAGAGTCATGTACCACAATGTTCATTGCAGCTCTATTTACAATAGCTAGGACATGGAAGCAACCTAAGTGTCCAATGACAGATGAATGGATAAAGAAGATGTGGCACATATATACAATGGAATTTTACTCAGCTATAAAAAGAAACGAAATTGAGTTATCTGTAGTGAGGTGGATGGACCTAGAGTCTGCTATAAAGAGTGAAGTAAGTCAGAAAGAGAAAAACAAATACCATATGCTAACACATATATATGGAATCTAAAAAAAAAAGGTTCTGATGAACCTAGGGGCAGGACAGCAATAAAGACGCATACACAGAGAATGGACTGAGCATACGTGGAGGGGGAAGGGTAAGCTGGGACAACGTGAGAGAGTGGCACTGACATATATACACTACCAAATGTAAAACAGATAGCTAGTGGGAAGCAGCCATATAGCATAGGGAGATCAGCTTGGTGCTTTGTGACCACCTAGAGCGGTGGGATAAGGAGGGTGGGAGGGAGATGTAAGAGGGAGGTGATATGGGGATACGTGTATACGTACAGCTGATTCACTTTGTTATACAGCAGAAACTAACACACTATTGTAAAGCAATTATACTCCAATAAAGATGTTAAAAAGAGAAAAACACTCAAGAAGGATTCATCAGTATGGAACAATGAGAACCCCTAAACATTGAGAGTGGGAATGCAAAATGGCATGGCTACTTTGCAAAACAGTCTGGCAGTTTCCTGTAAAGTTAAACATAGGCTTACTAGATGACACAGTAATCCCATTCCTAAGAGAGATGGAAATATACTAAGACTTGGGAATGAAAGTTGTATGTTTATAACAACCTTATAATCACCAAAAACTGGAAGAAATCCATCATCGGGTGAATGAATAAACAAATGGTGGTACTTCTATATGATGGATTAAGACTAAGCAATGAAAGAGAATGAAGTACTGATATATGCAACAACAAGGCTGCATTTCAAAAGACTTGCTAAGTGAAAGAAGCCAGATACACACAAAAAAATTAAATACTTTATAACTTCAATGATAAGAATTTCTGGAAAAGGCAAAACTACAGGGAGACAAATCAGATCAGCCACTGCCAGGGTCTTAGAGTGTGGAGAGGGAACAGACCATAGGGAAATGAGGGAACTCTTCAGGTGCATGAAAATATTCTGTATTCACTGCAGTGGTGGTTGCATGATGGCATATGCTTGTCAAAACTGGTCAAACTATACACTTAAAAGATGGATTTTCTGTAAATCTGACCAAAAAACATTTATTATTTAGAGCAGGAATGAATTTAGTTTCCAATTTTAAAATGAAACATATTCTCCCATATCCTGCATCTATTTTCGTAAAAGAAAAAGTGTGTTGGGTAGGGATAGTAATACATTAAGAGTTATAATAGATAATTGAAAAAGATATTTGGAGGAGAGAGTAAATCACTGGTAATTTTACTGAGGACCATGTCTTCAGAGAAATTGTTTAGAAGTGAAAACAATTCTGGTTGTCATGAAGTTCTCTCTGTTCAGGCTTTTCCCAAAACTGTTTCAAATAAATCCTAAAGCAGACAACATAAGAGCCAAGAGCAATAATGGTTATGATCACAGCAGAGGATCTTCACTTCCTTTTACCAGCCAGGTTTCTCAGTATTCAATTTGACTGTCCTCAACAGAAATATTCAATCTAGGCATGGCAGTTTTCTCATCTCAACTTCTCCAGAGTCAAGTAACCAAAACAGACATGGTGAAAGCCCAGTCCCACAAAGCATCACTGTCATCAAAACATGGAGAATAAGACAATCCACTCCAAGTTCCTAACATGAAATCTGGCTGTTAGAACTTCAAGAAGCCCTGGTTATAACAGCGTAATTATAACTTCGCTCCACCTCATCTTTGATAAAGGAGGCAGGAATGTACAGTGGAGAAAGGACAGCCTCTTCAATAAGTGGTGCTGGGAAAACTGGACAGGTACATGTAAAAGAATGAAATTAGAACACTCCCTAACACCATACACAAATATAAACTCAAAATGGATTAAAGACCTAAATGTAAGGCCAGAAACTATCAAACTCTTAGAGGAAAACATAGGCAGAACCCTCTATGACATAAATCACAGCAAGATCCTTTTGGACCCACCTCCTAAAGACATGGAAATAAAAACAAAAATAAACAAATGGGACCTAATGAAACTTAAAAGCTTTTGCACAGCAAAGGAAACCATAAACAAGACCAAAAGACAACCCTCAGAATGGGAGAAAATATTTGCAAATGAAGCAACTGACAAAGGATTAATCTCCAAAATTTATAAGCAGCTCAATAACAAAAGAACAAACAACACAATCCAAAAATGGGCAGAAGACCTAAATAGACATTTCTCCAAAGAAGATATAAAGATTGCCAACAAACACATGAAAGGATGCTCAACATCATTAATCATCAGAGAAATGCAAATCAAAACTACAATGAGATATCATCTCACACCAGTCAGAATGGCCATCATCAAAAAATCTAGAAACAATAAATGCTGGAGAGGGTGTGGAGAAAAGGGAACACTCTTGCACTGCTGGTGGGAATGTGAATTGGTACAGCCACTATGGAGAACGGTATGGAGGTTCCTTAAAAAACTACAAATAGAACTACCATATGACCCAGCAATCCCACTACTGGGCATATACCCTGAGAAAACCATAATTCAAAAAGAGTCATGTACCAAAATGTTCATTGCAGCTCTATTTACAATAGCCCGGAGATGGAAACAACCCAAGTGTCCATCATCGGATGAATGGATAAAGAAGATGTGGCACATATATACAATGGAATATTACTCAGCCATAAAGAGAAATGAAATTGAGCTATTTGTAACGAGGTGGATAGACCTAGAGTCTGTCATACAGAGTGAAGTAAGTCAGAAAGAGAAAGACAAATACCGTATGGTAACACATATATATGGAATTTAAGAAAAAAAAATTTCATGAAGAACCTAGGGGTAAGACAGGAATAAAGGCACAGATCTACTAGAGAATGGACTTGAGGATATGGGGAGGGGGAAGGGTAAGCTGTGACAAAGTGAGAGAGTGGCATGGACATATATACACTACCAAACGTAAGGTAGATAGCTAGTGGGAAGCAGCCGCATAGCACAGGGAGTTCAGCTCGGTGCTTTGTGACCGCCTGGAGGGATGGGATAAGGAGGGTGGGAGGGAGACGCAAGAGGGAAGGGATGTGGGAACATATGTATATGTATAACTGATTCACTTTGTTATAAAGCAGAAACTAACACACCAGTGTAAAGCAATTATACTCCAATAAAGATTATTAAAAAAAAAGAAATGCATTTCAGTTCTAATACATGGCCTTTTCAAAAGCCTAAAAAGCATTATAAAACTATAGTGCAATTCAACTTCCTCATTTTACAAATGAGCGAAATGAGATCCAGAAAGGTCAAATTACTTAACCACCGTTATTAAGCTAGTTAGAAGTGGGGCTAGAACCAGGTCCTAGAAAACCCATTCAATAGGACAGTGCTCTTTCAAATGAAATTGGAACTAAATTTTATGTTACGATTGTTTTCTCTACCAGTCTTGAATAATAGGCTATGTAAATTTCATGTTGTCTACTCAACAATATATATCTCCGTTAAGAATTTTAAAGACTTGTGACAAGGTCGTCATGTCTTATACAGACGCAGAACTACAAGGGAATCAAGGAATGTTTCATATTAAGTTAGTAACTGCTGAAAAGGGCCTCCTTTCTTTCCATTCTCTATATAATTGATGTTAGCCCCCCTCTGCTTTGCTCAAGTGAGAACGTATATGCCAGATACTAAGATACACATTTCTGACATCAAAGTATGATCCATATTATGTTAACCAAGCATTTAAAGAAGATGCCACGTAAACTCCTTTCTTCCGTCTGTTGCCATTTGAAGAAAAGTTATCATTTGACCAGTGTTGCTTTGCCATTTTAAACTTCTGGTAAATTCACCCAGAGGAGCAAATGAGAGGCCTCCATTTTTATGACAAGACTCCATTTTTAAGACAGCAAGAAATATTGCTGATCATGTGGAAATCGCAACTCCAAATCAATAGAAAATTGCCCTCTACATTCATCACGAGGAACGAGGCACTGAGGAGAGCCAGCGTCTGTGACAGGTTAAAGCTGACGAAGACTCTGGGGCAGGAACAAGTGCAGAAGAGGGTCAGAGGGCCTGTGCTGTTGACTGCCCTAAGGTCAACTGGCGGCTGTCCTCATCTTGTTACATTTCACTCCTTCTAAAAATGTAGAGAAAATGTTCTCTTTTTTTTTGCGGTACGCGGGCCTCTCACTGTTGTGGCCTCTCCCGTTGCGGAGCACAGGCTCCGGACGCACAGGCTCAGCGGCCATGGCTCACGGGCCCAGCCGCTCCGCGGTATGTGGGATCCTCCCGGACCGGGGCACGAACCCGTGTCCCCTGCATCGTCAGGTGGACTCCCAACCACTGCGCCACCAGGGAAGCCCGAGAAAATGTTCTTTTAATGTACCAGACAGATACGGAGGTAGAAGGGAATACGTGGGCAGAACACTGAAGGGCATATTACCTTCTTCAGCACACACTTCTACGCCAAATGCCTACAGCTTCCAAATGGGCAGTGGAAAATGAACCCTAGGATTCTATAAAGTCTCTGAGAGCTGATAACGTGAACAGCAACCAGTGAACGAGTCAGGCGGTAAAACCGGCTCCATGTACATCTCCTTGAAGTTCAGCAAGCAGCAGACTGCACTTCAGCATAGCAATCAACTGTGAGAGGAGAAATCCCCTCACCGTAAGCAAAGAAATAGCTTCAAGGCAGCAGATAACAGTGCAGGGAGAGGAGGTCAAAACAGGTGCAGAGAAATTCTGGAGGCAGAGAGTGCAAGCTTGGACTCCATTTGGGTGACTTTTAACTATCTTAGCCAATTATGAGTGACAAAGCTTAATTGTTCCCTTTACTGAAATTTACACTGCATCGTGTAAACACGCACACACACAGACACACACACGCCTGTAACTTTTCAAGGCTGCAGGGAAACAATGATTGATTCCTGATGCTTTGGGTGTGATGTGGTTTGCTAACTGCATATCTTTTACAAAATATGTCTGCTTGATGGTGAGAGTACCAGGTTGATTCTAATTCAAAGCTTCAAATATACTGCAGCATAGAGCTGCCACATGATAAACACGTGTCGTATTATTGCTAGTATCACTACCCAATCATTAATTTCATCTGATTTGACTCATGCCTTTGCACGATAACATACTATTAACAACTATGAAGTCTGGCTGTCCAGAATTTAGACAAAATTTCCCTTCATTTATAGCTAAACTATAAATGTGTTGTTTGGCTCATATATGTACATACGGTTTCTCCATCTGGAGTCTACATTTTTTGAGGATACATACTATGTTCTATCTTATTGTGCACACAATAAAAGCAGTTGATTGCCCTATATGAACAGCAGCTTTCAGTAATAGCCTACACATTGATTAGATTGTTTCCAAAGGGACCAACTCAAATACTTGTGCAAATCATGCATGGTTTGCATGAAATCAACTCTGTAGAGTCCCTTATTTCTTCAGAAGTCTGTTTTTTAGAAATCATTGTTACTCCACCTCAATACACCCCACCTGGTTGGAGACATTGTCCCTGGAATCTAACTGATGCACAAACATTTCATTCAACTCAAGGTGGAGTAATGAAGCTGGGGGTTCAAACACTAATTATCTTTACATACATAGCCTCAGTTCACCCCATTGACCTTGGCTGGCTCGACAATCACAGTTCAAAATGGTTAAAGGGAGGATAAAGACAGTTATGGGATATAGGGGAGATCACAAAGCGAATCCCACATAAAATATGCCCAGCCATGTATACTACACAGACAATGGGTTAAACAATCCTTATGACATCTGGAAAGCATCTTTGATTTATATCACTAAATAATGAGAAGGAAGGAGCAGCCTGAATGATACCAACACCTGCCTTTAAGTACCACCTTACTGCATCTGTCTTGATTCATGCCTTCATCTATGGGGGAAGGCTTACTTTGAAAGTATCCTTTTTCTTCTCTGTATTTACATTAAAGAAGGTAAATGGTCTAAATTAAGTTTGTTATGGCTGCCTGAATCACCCTCAGTGAAGGCAATTTCTGATTTATGAGCTTAGAGCTAATTATGTAACCTTTAGTCACATTTTTTTTAATTGTCCAAATTTTGGACCACTGCTGATCATTATATCCTAATCAGAGGTCAGGAGGAGGAAGGGCTTATGGACGAAGGTTTGGTGATGACATAGAAGAGAACTACTCATTTAAACACTTTTATAGATTTTTATCACTTACGTGATCCCATTACTCACTACCACAGGTAATCACAAATGCTCAGGTTTGCCTGGTGCGCTTAAGCCACCAAGCCCATCACTTAACTGAAACTGCATAAAATCAAGCCTCAAAGTAGTTCTGAATCGCTCATTCTGACACCTGAATTCTACTTCACACATATACCTAATTGCCCCAGCTTCTAACTTCATTATTCATTTTCCCCTTCAATGCCTCGCATCAGCCCTGAATCTGAGACTCAGAATCTCCTTGACTACTGTTTAGATGCTTCCATGGCTATGGTACTATCAAACATACCACAAAAATACCTTACCCAACTCAGTCCAGGCCTCAGCATCTCATGCCTCTGTGCTCTAGGTTCATAAAAGAGGTACTGGAAAAATACAACACATGTACATTTACATGTCCCCATGAACTTGAAGTATAGTGCTTAACTTGAGAACCTTTAGCACTAGAGTTCTTCCTACTTTACTTGTTTTCACTTAGGCATAGACCTAGAATTCCTAAATCATACAGTGTGAAATTACTTAACTTCATCGACATAAGTGACATAGCAGAACCAGTAATACTTTAACGAATTAATCCTAATTTGCACTATCGTGGACCACTGTCTGTTATATCTTTTAATGCCATCTCTGGAGGGGCCTATGAGATGCATTCTACTATGAGTTTATTGCCAAAGATAATGTTTCTCTCTTTAGGGAGTAGTAGCCTTTGTCTACGAGATAAGAACTACATATCCTCTTGTGTTTTCCTTTTAATCTTGTCTGCCATGAATCTTAGAGCTAAATTAAATGCTCACTCTCAGAAAGCATGCTGGGCTGTGTAAGTGTGATTACTCGCCACATTCCCCTTTCATGGTCTTTATTTTCCGTTTTTATTTTAACAGTCTTACCGTAAAACTACCTTTTCTTGTAAGTCACTTCGCACCCTTTGAAAAGGTAGGCTATTACATTATTCTAAAAAGTAAAACTCATTCCGTGAACCATACTCAAAGTATGCCTACATTACATCTCAGATATCATCATGTACAAAAGGAACTTGTCAACCCAGGAAAAGAAGGAGAAAATTATGACTATAAAAGTTTTCAATTTAATGCAATTATTTGGATTATAGAACTTATTTACATGAGCATTTAGATACTGACCATGTCCAAGGGTGACATGCTATAGACAAGCTCTGTAATACTGAGAATTTTACAAAGACTTAGATTATAGTAACAGGATTGTTTGAATAAGCCTAACTAGAAACATCTTACAAACCAAAGTTTAAAATGTAAAAGGCCATCAGCAATGGTTTAGTGGGTCTACTTAAATTATCGTGTAATTATCTTCTCTGTTACATATGCTTTCTCCCCCCATCTTTTGCTGATTTACATTAGTTGTCTGGCTATAACTGGACTTGAACTTTCAGTGTCAATGACGCTTACTAAGAAAACTGATTATGTTGGGGCAAAAAATCTTCACAAAGGCAGTATGTAAAACCACCCACTATTTGTTTTACAAATAATTATCTTCTCTTTCAACCTAGAATGTAGCCTCGGCTCTTGTGCAACTCAAATCTGTATTGGGTTGTCATTTGATTTACAGCAGATGACCTGGCGTCGTATGAAAGTAGTTTACTGTGCCGGGTGCCTCACGCCCTGTAAATCAATAGCTTGAGCACAGAGACATCTCAATTAGACAGTACAAGGGTAGCAATATCTGCACCTTCCTTTCTTGTATCATTAAAATGGCAGGTGTTACAAAATGGTACTTGTTTTAAAGTGGCTTCGGAGAGTGAGGGAGGAGCTATTATTTCCAAGTTTGGAGACATAAAGTGAGATTTGCCATCGGATAGAATGAAAAATTGAGCGCAAGGTTGTGTAAGTAATAGCCTGAGAGGGGTGGGGCATGCGTTTGTTAAAGTATTGATTGGTGCGTTTCTACAGCACCTGTATTATCATGGGCTCCAAGAGTTGAACAGGGTGTTAAATTATGACTCTGAAACGGAGGAGTCATCCATCCTTCCTACCCTGTTCTTCCAAGATGCCTTTAAACCCAAATTCCACACATTCGTGGTATGAGCCTCCATGAGATAAATCATCCAAAGGCTCAACTTTGCTCTCTCCCTGCAACACACCTAAAAATTAAGCTGTCAATGTAAAAGCCTCATAATGAGGAAGCACAATTATCCATCACCAATCATATCCAAGTCCCAGTGGTAAATGAAAGATAAGACCCACCCAGTTTGCTGAAGAAAATGTTAGGGCAACGTCTCAAACTGGATTCTGCCTGGGATAACCTCATGAGGGAGAAAAGAATCAAAAATTATTTTCCTGGTTTTGCAAATGGTGAAGTGAAACATGAAAATAAAAGCAGGGCTTCCCTGGTGGCGCAGTGGTTGAGAGTCCGCCTGCCGATGCAGGGGACACGGGTTCGTGCCCCGGTCTGGGAAGATCCCACATGCCGCAGGAGCGGCTGGGCCCGTGAGCCATGGCCACTGAGCCTGTGCTCCGGAGCCTGTGCTCCGCAAGGGGAGAGGCCACAACAGTGAGAGGCCCGCCTACCGCAAAAAAAAAAAAAAAAAAAAAAAAAAAAAAAAAAGAAAATAAAAGCAAACTGTTCCTCATAGGGTGCCCGTATCTGGTCCCAGGACTGTAACTGCACAAGTCTGTGTTTTTTCCATGAAAATGAAGAGTTTTTAAATAGGATGAATCTTTACCTGGCCCCATATATATATATATATATTTAAGTTAATTAATTAATTTATTTTTGGCTGCGTTGGGTCTTCGTTGCAGTGCGTGGGCTATCTCTAGTTGCAGCGAGTGGGGGGCTACTCTTTGCTGCGGTGTGCGGGCTCCTCATTGCGGTGGCTTCTCTTGTTGCGGAGCACAGGCTCTAGCCACACGGGCTTCAGTAGTTGTGGCTCGTGGGCTTCAGTAGCTGTGGCTCGTGGGCTTCAGTAGTTGTGGCTCGTGGGCTTCAGTAGTTGTGGCTCACGGGCTCAGCTGCTCTGCAGCATGTGGGATCTTCCTGGACCACGGATTGAACCTGTGTCCCCACACTGGCAGGCGGATTCTTAACCCCTGTGCCACCAGGGAAGTCCTTGGCCCCCTATTAACTGTAATTGAAAGCTGAAAGATTCTTACTGTACTGGAATTAAATCAAAGAACTGCTACTTTTCCAGACTCCTTTCAAATTCAAGTTATGTCTTTTTAAAGGAAAGAAACTCATTGATTTTGATTTTTTTTTTTTACAGATTCTAAATATTTACTCTAAATAAGGAGTAAGAGCTTACTGGATGATTCACACTCTTTCTATCTGAAAATAGGATTATGAGGACCAGTAAAACTGCATTCTCCTGGCTGGCCTTTCACAGATCATGCCTATAGGCCACACAACCACCACATCTTACTGAAAGATACTTTGGAAAGCCATTGGGGAAGAAAAGACAACCAGCTTCAATAAAGCCAAGACTAAGGTGCAAGCGGAAAGTTCCAGAAAATTGGTCCAAATGCAATCGGATGGTTTGGCTAGAAGAGAAGGTCTAAACTGCTGCTCAATAGCTCCTCAAATGCAACACAAGCTTACACAATGGAAACACAAGCAAAGGTGTAATTGGCGCAGGGAGAGATGCACCTCCTGAAACAAGATGCTCCGCGCAGAACAATACCTGGAGAACTGCTGCTGCAGGCCACGCATCTGAATTCTGTTCCTCTCGGACTCCAGTGTCACCTCCTGCAAGCGCTTCTCACTCTGAAGACGTAAGTGTCTCTCCTCTTCCAATTCATGTATCAGCTTCTCATGCTAGAAAAGGCACACAGGGGATGACTTTTAAGAAACTGTTTCTTAAATATTATAAGAAAATAATTACTAGGTACTGTTGGTTACTAAGGGCTAACTTGGACTTCATATATTAATTAATTTCCTCCTCATTACAACCTCATCAAGTACGTTATATTATTAATCTCTTATTATCTAGGAAACCAACGATCAGAGACCTTGAAGTAATTTGTCGTTAAAAAAACAGAAGGTAACAGATTTTCAATCCTGGCTGATTTGACTCTAATGTATGAATGATTTCCACTAAACCAGGTGGCTTCTTCTGCAGAGATGAAGATCCATGACTGAATAATACTAGCAGGTGAATAAGAATTCAGGTAATAATGATAAATCCATTAGTGCCTGTTCAGGATTATTTCATCTTTTCAATCTCTGGTAAATGCTTTAAAGAGAACACTACTGATTTTTATAGAAGGACCAGGAACTTCCACTTAATTATACCATGAAGCTAATGAGAATAAGGTTAAAGAATTAGTTTTGTATTTGCCCAATTAGGTTTTCCTAAAACCACCCTCTTTATTTGTAATCCTAGAAAGCGAGCTCCTCACACATGGGCATCATAGATTAAAAGGGGGACTGGATGACCCAGAATAGATGGTTCATCTAAAACGCACTCCAGGAACTGGTAAAAAGCACACAAGCTCAGATCCTGACATTACAGACTGAGCCATGCTCTGACTTTTTTGTTTTGGTTGAGCTGTTGTTACTACCTTTTTTTTTTTTTTTTTAGAGCATGTCATGCTATTATGGTTATGGATGTTACTACATTAAGCACTATGTGTTAAGGATATATATTCCATGATGAAAATCAAAGACTCAATGCCTGATTATAAGGGACCTATATTCTTAAAGGGAAAGATGGGAAGCATATACTTCAGTCTCCAAATAAATCAGTTTGTTAACATGGTGTATCATGTTGAGTGATTTGTAGGTGTTGAACTAAACTTGCATCTCTGGAATAAATCTCACTCGATCATGGCATATGATCCTTTTAGTGTATTGCTGAATTCAGTTTATTAACATTTTGCTGAGGATTTTTGTGTCTATGGTCATCAGAGCTGTGGCCCTGTAATTTTCTTTTCTTGTGGTGTCCTGTCTGGTTTTGGTATCAGGGTCATGCTGGCGTCTTAAAATGAGTTTGGAAGTGTTCCCTCCTCTTTTATTTATTTATTTTTTTTGAAGAGTTTGAGAAGGATTGGTATTAATTCTTCTTTAAATGTTTGGTAGGATTCACCAGTAAAGCTGTCTGGTGCTGAATTTTTGCTCGTTGTTGATTACTCATTCGATTTCTTCCAGTAAGCAGTCTATTCAGATTTTCTATGTCTTCATGATTCAGTCCTGGAAGGTTGTATGTCTCTAGAACTTACCAGTTTCTCCTAGGTTGTCCGATTTGTTGGCATGTAACTGTTCACAGTCATCTCTTAAGATCCTTTGTATCTCTGTGGTATGAGCTGTAATGTCTCCTCTTTCATTTATGATTTTACTTATTTGAGCCCTCTCTCTGTTTCTGGCGGGGGTGGGAGAGTCTAGCAAAGGTTTGTCAATTTTGTTTATCTTCTCAAAGAGCCAACTCTTAGTCTCATTGATATTTTCTATTGTCTTTTTAGTCTCCATTTTATCTATTTCCACTCTGATCTTTGTTACATCTTTCCTGCTACTAACTTTAAGCTTAGTTGGTTCTTCTTTTTCTAGTTCCTTGAGGTATAAAGTTAGATTGTTTATTTGAGATATTTTCTTTTTTCTTGAAGTAGACATGTTTCACATTTGTGTTATAGGGGTCCTTCTGGGACTCCTAAAACACAAATATTATTCTGCTTGATGTTGTCCCATAAGTCCCTTAAGCTATCTTCCCTTTTTCAAATTCTTTTTTTTTTTTTTTTTTTTTTGCTGCTCTACTTGGATGAATTCCTTTGTCCTGTCTTCGAGGTCACTGAGCGAGGTCACTGAGGCTTTCTTCTACTTTATCTAGTCTGCTGATTAATGCATTTGGTGTATTTTTCATTTTAGTTGTTGTAATCCTCAGCTCTGTTTGGTATTTTCTTATATTTTTCTACCGCTATGGATGTTCTTACTGTGTCCATCTATTCTTCTCCCAAGTGTGGTGAGCATCTTATGACCATTACATTGAACTCTTTATCAGGTAAATTACTAATCTCCACTTCATTAAGGTTTTTTCTGAGGTCTTATCTTATTCCTTCATTTGGAATATATTGTTCTGTTTCTTCATTTTGTTTGACTCTCTGTGTTTATTTCTGTGTATTAGGTAAAACACCTACCTTTCCCTGTCTTGAAGGAGTGGTCACCAGATATAAAATCTGTGACATCAGACACATGTAAAAGCTCTCCTCCAAGAGATGCTGGCACTCTGGAACACAGTACAGAGAGTGAAGAGAACACCTGCCTTCCAAGGTCTTTGAAAAGGTTTACAGTCAGTCCTCTGATGTGTCCTTAATTAGAAGCCTGCGCCTCACACTGCAGCTATTCTGATAAGCTTATAGGCCTCATTCACAGACAGACTGAGCTCCAGGGTCTGTTGCTGCTTGCTGTGTCCTCAAGGTGGTAGCTGTTTAAGAACACTTTCTCTGTTGGGTATGGTCCTGTGGGACCGACGAGTGTAAGCCCCGCTGGCTTTCAGAGCCAGGTGATATAGAGGTGTCCCCTGGTGGCTGCTGTAGAAATCAGGGCACCAGACAAGGATATGAGCTCCTTTCTGGGAAATGCCGGAAAGCTGGAGTGAGGGAGAGGGAGAATGTAAGATTATGTCCACCAGCCTTCACTCCCTGAGAGCATTTCTGTGGGCCTCCCCTCCAGCCAAAGCTCCTGGACACACAAATGGGCTTCCTTCTCAGAAAGACTGGGGGTGTTTCAGTCTGCTATCTGTACAGTGTGCTGGGGGCAGTAGCCTGCCAAGAACGCTCTCTCCGATTGTTGCACTCCCATGAAACCAGGAAAGCAAGCCCCTTGGCCTTTAGAGCCAGGTGTTCAAGGGGTGTCCCCTGGGCTGCTACCACAAAGCTGGGATACGAGATGCAAAAACTAGGGCACCAGATGTGTGTGAAAACTCTCCTCTGGAGACACTGGCACCGGGGAGTTTAGCAGAGGGAGAGCACAATGATGGCACCCTCTGTGGATGGCGATGTAGGAAGATCCTGAACTTACCTCCTCGCACAGACACCCCAAATCTAGGGTACATCTTGGACCACCTCCTAACACTTATTTTAAAAGTACACATTTGTCACAGTGCAATAGAGGGATAGTTTGAGCATGATGTGAATCTCACATTTGCTTAGGCCCAATCTCAATCATGAGAAACATGAAGTGAACACAGAAAACTGCACCCGGCTGAAGCTAGTGTAGAAATACACAATCACACACATCACAGATAGATGGACCAGTGACCTCTGTCCATCACAGGTGTTATGAGCTGCCCCATCCATATCGGAAGGTACCACTTGCCCTCTGACTTTACCCAGCTTTCTTTCCATTGATTCACAATAACTCACAAGCTGCAGCCATTCCCATGATTGCTCCCACAAGCAAACTGCATGTCTTTTTCAAGGTAAAGTGCCATATTTATTGTATTATTTCTATATTTCTTAACCACTTAACATTGTAAAACTTAGCTGCCATTTATATTAGGTGCCTATCTTTTTTTGTGTCACTGACAAAGTTTTTGGGTACCGTGTCCCTAGGTTCATTTTTCCCACAAGCCCTGTGCAGTGATTTTTAGGAACACATATGTCATATTATAGCAGAGCTATACATCATGATGAAGAAAAAGAAAACTGAATCAAGAGTAGGATTCCAAAGCCCCTTCATTCTTTGGGCACAAAGAATTGGCCCTCAACAAAGAAGCAAACATAAAAGCAAAAGGAAAGGTATTTTAATTCCAAGTCTTTGTTCCACCAAATGATCGTGTCTATATCTCATAGCCTTCACAAAGACTTAAACTTCCTCCATTACTATCCTCTGATTAAACCTCCAGCAAAGGAGACTCCACAATTTCCCTGGGTAATCCATTGTATTTTTTTAAGCTCCTCTCCTGCTAATTTTTCTAAGACTTGCTTAAACTGTTTCAAGTATCAAAAAGCCATTTCTCTCTGTATGTTCCCAGGAAATGGAGAAAAATCTATAGGTTCTATCATCATTTCCTAATTTAATGAAGACTTCTTCTTAGAAGAAGAGCTGTGTACACACCCACATGGATTCATTCATTCACTCAGTAAGTTTTTACTGAACAGCTACTATGTGCAAGACACTGGACCAGAGCAAGAGACCAGCAATGAGACCAAAAGACGTGGTTCCTGACTGCAGTGGACTTACACACTAGTGGACGCGGCAGGTGCTAAATGAAGTAACACACAAATAAATATATCAATATAAACTGATGGATAATTAAGAGTTTGCTGCAAGATGACAGCCAGAGGAACCGACTTTTTTCAGTGGGTTAGGGGAAGGCTTCTCTGAGGAATTAATACATAAACTGAGACCTCTGTGATGACTAGGAGTTACCTGGGGAAGAGAAGGGGTCAGCACTGTAGGCAGAATGGGTGGCAAATGGGAAGTCATTAGTTACATAGGAAAAGAACAAAGAGAAGTCCAGTGTGCCTGGAGCCTGGTGATCAAGGGGATGGGAGTGCCATATGATATAGCTCGAAGGAGCCGGGGGATGAGGAAGGTCCTATATTAAGGATGTGAGATTATATTCTGAGTAGAACAGTAACTCTTTACCAGGGTTTAATCAAGTAAGTGATAAGATCTGATGAAGATTTTGCAAAGATCATCTGACTGCTGTGTGGAAAAAGAACTGAACTAAGAGGCTGAATAACAACAGAATGGGAAGGTATTTAAATAAGAGTATGGTGAATGCTACCAGCTAGTAGTTTAAACTGTACCATGTGCTAGTCAAGCAGGTTTGGACAAGCCACTTGACTTGAAACCTAACTGCTTTAAGCTCGTTTCTTCTGCAGATTGGGGAGAGTAAAATCGCCCAAGCCAATTTCATAGTATCATCGTGAGGAATGAGTAAAACAAGGTATAGAAAAGCGCTGCAAAATCTTGAAAGTCCCGTATCAAAATAAGATACGGCTAACTGGAATTATACAGCTTATATCATTTGACAGAGTTACTCTTGATAAATTCTATAAGCATTTTAGTCTTTCACGATCACTACATATTAAATAAACATCGTAGTTACATCTTTCTTTTAAAAATCTCAAAAATGTGCTTTTTAAGCAGATCAAACGTTAATACTGAGGCGAAGTACATTTTAAATTACATTTTAATGTAAGAACTGAGAGACCAGCTTAATCACAGATGTCATCTAGAATGCATACAACCCTGTGGCTGGACTGCCCGAAAGACATAATTTTTCAGTTCCATTACCTAGTACGATCTTAAACAGATGGCTTGATCTGTGATATGCCAAAACGTCAGGAGTTAATATCAAGACATTAACACTTGATTGTGAAGACAGAAAGCCAAGAAGTACCTCTATCCTAGGTCTAATTATATTTGGTGAGCCTAGTTACATTCGTGGGTGATACTACTGGCAAAGTTAGTAACAGAAAAGTCAAAGAATTTAAAAAAAGAAAGAGGAGTTTACTTGCTGTGAAAGTTCTAGTGCCACCATGCACGGTCATGTGTCAGGTGAAACATGCACTACAGCAAAAGTGGTATCTCCCACCTATGCTCCAAGCATTCCGTGTAAGTCCTGCTTAATGAATGACATAAGGCATCAACTCATCTAGAGGTATTCTATGCTGACATGATGCTTAAAGGTACATCATACTCTATACTGGGTTGGCCAGGAAGTTCATTTGGGTTTTCCCATAACACCTTATGGGAAAACCTGAACAAACTTGTTGGCTAACACAGTAGAAAGGTATTCACTATATGTTTCTGTTTCAAAAGATTTCCTGAAATGTGTTCAAGTTATGATATTCTTGTTGAATAATGTTTTATAATCAAAGAATCACAGGAAAAATATTAACTCTCTTGGATGATAAAAGAATCTAAAAGATAGTGAGAAATGAACAAAGGCCAGTAGAGAAGGCCACTGGGATTAAATAATATTCCTGGGTACTGACAAAAAAATATGTGAACCCATTCAAGAAATGTGGAATCTGGCAAACTAGCTACATACTATGCCATGGAGATTTTAGGTAAAAAGACTATTAGAAAAGTACATTTGATTCAATGACACACACATAAAGCATGACAGTTAAGACCCAATCACCCAAAACTTCAAGCTCTGATTAGATTTGCTTATTAATTGGTATCCAGACAGACACAGATATTGCCATGTGTTCACCAATCAACGTACAATGTATACCGAAACATTTTAAGATTACCCAGACTCAGAATAACCATTCTGATTCTCATGCTACCTACTGAGAATCTAAAATTGACAAGTGATTCTTTTCTTCAGGAGTCCATAAACCAAACACACATTAGCAACAAAATTAAACAGCTGCTTTCATGAAAACTAATTTTTAATGGAAAAACTCTACCTTAACCAATTTCTATCAAGCCACTATGAAAATGGGTCTAAATTAAGCTATAGTTATTACCTCTAACTGCACCCTCATTTTTTCTTTTTATACAAACTGCAATATATTTTCCCTGTAAGGCTTCCTGAATTCAATATCCCCATTAGTCATGAAAGATCCTGTTATCCTAGAGGCAGAGAAACAGATAAGGAACTTAAGCAATTGATTTTTTTAAAGCCCATACTGTTGGCTGTAACAGAAGAATCAGAATCAGATTTTGAGATGCTAGGATAGAAGCGGCCCTATATACATCTGCAGTGCTGATAACATCGCCCAAGAGAGACAAAGCTTTTATTCTAACAAACAAGCAAAAAAAGCATACAGAGCTTGGTTTAAATAATTGAGAGGACGGAAGAAAGGGTGAGTGAGAAAAATAAAGGAAAGGGGGAAGGGGGAAATTTCAAGGGTAAAGAAGACAGATGGGCACTTAGGAGGATCTTAAAAATATCCTCAATGCTAGACAGGAGCTCTAAAAGGGAACTGCCACAGGTGAATCACTCCATACGATTACATTTTCTAAGGCAAAAATTTATCTATATGTTTACTACTCATCAAAAAGATACAGATATGAATTTTATGGGAGGAGTATTTTCAGGGTGGGTTGTGCAGAAAAGCACAATAAGATGAAGGTTGGGTATGTCAAGGTTGATATGGATTATAAAGGCATGTGGGAACAAATCATAACAAATGATGGTATCCTGCAAAGAGAGCAAATTAAGTTGTCTTTTGCTTATAGTCAGCGATCTTTATGACTTATCAAATAGGGCTACAAGTGAAGAATAAAGTCGTAATACGGCATTCACAATATGAAGTAATGCAGTTTTGATTTTATTATCATACGGCTAAAAAAAAATGGGAGAGAAAGCTATACATTGATCCACAGCCCACAGTTTTCATTACTTTAAAGTGTTGTGAATTTCACCACCATGATTCCTATGAAAGCACCACAGGAGAGGCTAGTAGTCTGGGTTATTATCGTTTTGGTTCTCCCATTATTTTACTGTGCAACTTTGGGAAATACACTGACTGTCTTTGGACCTCTTTCTAAAATGGTAAGATCCCTTTCAACTCTCACATTCAGTGCTCACATAGGCATCCATGAAATTAGCCACAATCACAGGGATGGGGTTTAGGACAGATTACCCCTAAATATGGTACCTTGGCATATTGGATATCTTAAGCCGAAGGAATTTGAGAAAACAGCAGACATTGCACTGACCTTCCCCAACTCCTTCATGCGTTTTCCCCAAAACAGGTCATAAAACCCTCACATGAGAGATGTCCTCCTTATACTCAGAAAGAAGGAAGATATTCTTATCACCAGAGACAGAGAATTTCCGGCCAAGAAATCTATACAAACAAACCTTGTTAAACTAACCCTTATCTTCCTAGTATTCTTCACCACTTACTACCTCTAGTCCACATCCCTCTGTCTTGTCAATTCTTCACAAACTAATTACTATTCTATAATCTAAAAGGTAGAAAAAGCTTCCTGCTCTGATCACCTCTTTGGGTCTTCATTTTCTTGTGAAGCCTCCTGTGGACACATAAAAATTCAATACAGAGAGAGGAGGAAGATGGCGGAAGAGTAAGACGTGGAGATCACCTTCCTCCCCACAGATGCAGCAGAAATACATCCACACGTGGAACAACTCCTACAGAACACCTACTGAACGCTGGCAGAAGACCTCAGACCTCCCAAAAGGCAAGAAACTCCCCACGTACCTGGGTAGGACAAAAGAAAAAAGAATAAACAGAGACAAAGAATAGGGACGGGACCTGCACCTGTGGGAGGGAGCTGTGAAGAAGGAAAGGTCTCCACACACTAGAAGCCCCTTCGCGGGCGGAGACTGCGGGTGGCGGAGGGGGAAGCTTCGGAGCCGCGGAGGAGAGCGCAGCAACAGGGGTGCGGAGGGCAAAGCAGAGAGATTCCCGCACAGAGGATCGGTGCCGACCCGCACTCACCAGCCCGAGAGGCTTGTCTGCTCAGCCGCCGGGGCGGGCGGGGCTGGGAGCTGAGGCTCGGGCTTCGGTCGGAGCGCAGGGAGAGGACTGGGGCTGGTGGCGTGAACACAGCCTGAAGGGAGTTAGTGCACCACGGCTGGCCGGGAGGGAGTCCGGGGAAACGTCTGGACCTGCCGAAGAGGCAAGAGACTTTTTCTTCCCTCTTTGTTTCCTGGTGCGTGAGGAGAGGGGATACAGAGCGCTGCTTAAAGGAGCTCCAGACACGGGCGCGAGACGCGGCTAAAAGCGCGGACCCCAGAGAGGGGCGTGGGACGCTGGGGCTGCTGCTGCCGCCACCAAGAAGCCTGTGTGCGAGCACAGGTCACTCTCCACACCTCCCTTCCGGGGAGCCTGTGCAGCCCGCCACTGCCAGGGTCCCGTGACCCAGGGATAACTTACCCAGGAGAAAACATGGCGCGCCTCAGGCTGGTGCAACGTCACGCCGGCCTCTGCCGCCGCAGGCTCGCCCCGCCTCCGTGCCCCTCCCTCCCCCGCGGCCTGAGGGAGCCAGAGTCCCCGAGTCAGCGGCTCCTTTAACCCCGTCCTGTCTGAGTGAAGAACAGACGCCCTCCTTGACCTACACGCAGAGGCGGGGCCACATCCAAAGCTGAACCCCGGCAGCTGTGCGAACAAAGAAGAGAAAGGGGAATCTCTCCCAGCAGCCTCAGGAGCAGCGGATTAAAGCTCCGCAATCAACTTGATGTACCCTGCGTCTGTGGAATACCTGAATAGACAACGAATCATCCCAAATTGAGGAGGTGGACTTTGAGAGCAAGATTTATTATTTTTTCCCCTTTTCCTCTTTTTGTGAGTGTGTATGTGTATGCTTCTGTGTGAGATTTTGTCTGTATAGCTTCGCTTTCACCATTTGTCCTAGGGTTCCATCCGTCCTTTTTTTTTTTACATTAAAAAAATTTTTTTCTTAATAATAATTTTTTTATTTTAATTATTTTATTTTACCTTTATTTTATTTTCTTTTACCCTCTTTCTTTCTTTCTTTCTTTCTTTCTACACTTTCTCCCTTATATTCTGAGCCGTGTGGATGAAAGCCTCTTGGTGCTGCAGCCAGGAGTCAGTGCTGTGCCTCTGAGGTGGGAGAGCCAAGTTCAGGACACTGGTCCACAAGAGACTTCCCAGCTCCATGCAATATCAAACAGCAAAAATCTCCCAGAGATCTCCATCTCAACACCAGCACCCAGCTTCACTCAACGACCAGCAAGCTACAGTGCTGGACACCCTATGCCAAACAACTAGCAAGACAGGAACACAACCCCACCCATTAGCACAGAGGCTGCCTAAAATCATAATAAGTCCACAGACACACCAAAACACACCACCAGACGTGGACCTGCCATCAGGAAGACAAGATGCAGCCTCATCCACCAGAACACAGGCACTAGTGCCCTCCACCAGGAAGCCTACACAATCCACTGAAGCAACTTTAGCCACTGGGGACAGACACCAAAAACAACGGGAACTATGAACCTGCAGCCTGCAAAAAGGAGACCCCAAACACAGTAAGATAAGCAAATGAGAAGAGAGGAAAAACACACAGCAGATGAAGGAAGGTAAAAGCCCACCAGACCTAACAAATGAAAAGGAAATAGGCAGTCTACCTGAAAAAGAATTCAGAATAATGATAGTAAAGATGATCGAAAATCTTGGAAACAGAACAGAGAAAATGCAAGAAACATTTTAAAAAGACCTAGAAGAACTAAAGATGAAACAAGCAACAATGAACAACACAATAAATGAAATTAAAATTACTCTAGAAGGGATCAATAGCAGAATAACTGAGGCAGAAGAATGGATAAGTGACTTGGAAGATAAAATAGTGGAAATAACTACTGCAGAGCAGAATAAAGAAAAAAGAATGAAAAGAACTGAGGACAGTCTCAGAGACCTCTGGGACAACATTAAACACACCAACATTCGAATTATAGGGGTTCCAGAAGAAGAAGACAAAAAGAAAGGGACTGAGAAAATATTTGAACAGATTATAGTTGAAAACTTCCCTAATATGGGAAAGGAAATAGTTAATCAAGTCCAGGAAGCACAGAGAGTCCCATATAGGATAAATCCGAGGAGAAACATGCCAAGACACATATTAATCAAACTGTCAAAAATTAAATACAAAGAAAACATATTAAAAGCTGCACAGGGGGCTTCCCTGGTGGCACAGTGGTTGAGAGTCCGCCTGCCGATGCAGGGGACACAGGTTCGTGCCCCGGTCCGGGAAGATCCCACATGCCGCGGAGCGGCTGGGCCCGTGAGCCATGGCCGCTGAGCCTGTGCATCCGGAGCCTGTGCCCCACAGCGGGAGAGGCCACAACAGTGAGAGGCCCATGTACCGCAAAAAAAAAAAAAAAAAAAAAAAAAAAAGCTGCACAGGAAAAACAACAAAAAACACACAAGGGAATCCCCATAAGGTTAACACCTGATCTTTCAGCAGAAACTCTGCAAGCCAGAAGGGACTGGCAGGACATATTTAAAGTGATGAAGGAGAAAAACCTACAACCAAGATTACTCTACCCAGTAATGATCTCATTCAGATTTGATGGAGAAATTAAAACCTTTACAGAAAAGCAAAAGCTGAGAGAGTTCAGCACCACCAAACCAGCTTTACAACATGCTAAAGGAACTTCTCTAGGCAAGAAACACAAGAGAAGGAAAAGACTTATAATAACAAACCCAAAACAATTAAGAAAATGGGAATAGAAACATACATATCGATAATTACCTTAAATGTAAATGGATTAAATGCTCCCACCAAAAGACACAGACTGGCTGAATGGATACAAAAACAAGACCCATATATATGCTGTCTACAAGAGACCCACTTCAGACCTAGGGACACATACAGACAGAAAGTGAGAGGATGGAAAAAGCTATTCCATTCAAATGGAAACCAAAAGAAAGCTGGAGTAGCAATTCTCATATCAGACAAAATAGACTTTAAAGACTATTACAAGAGACACAGAAGGACACTACATAATGATCAAGGGATCAATCCAAGAAGAAGATATAACAATTGTAAATATTTATGCACCCAACATAGGAGCACCTCAATACATAAGGCTAATACTAACAGCCATAAAAGGGGTAATCGACCATAACACATTCATAGTAGGGGACTTTAACACCCCACTTTCACCAATGGAAAGATCATCCAAAATGAAAATAAGTAAGGAAACAAGAGCTTTAAATGATACATTAAACAAGATGTACTTAATTGATATTTATAGGACAGTCCATCCAAAAAACATAAAATATATATTTTTCTCAAGTGCTCATGGAACATTCTCTAGAATAGATCATATCTTGGGTCACAAATCAAGCCTTGGTAAATTTAAGAAAATTGAAATTGTATCAGGTATCTTTTCTGACCACAATGCTATGAGACTAGCTATCAATTACAGGAAAAGATCTGTAAAAAATACAAACACATGGAGGCTAAACAATACACTACTTAATAACGAAGTGACCACTGAGGAAATCAAAGAGGAAATCAAAAAATACCTAGAAACAAATAACAATGGAGACACGACGACCCAAAACCTATGGGATGCAGCAAAAGTAGTTCTAAGAGGGAAGTTTATAGCAATACAATCCTACCTTAAGAAACAGGAAACATCTCAAATAAACAACCTAAGCTTGCACCTAAAGCAATTAAAGAAAGAAGAACAAAAAACCCCCAAAGTTAGCAGAAGGAAAGAAATCATAAAGATCAGATCATAAATAAATGAAAAAGAAATGAAGGAAACGATAGCAAGATCAATAAAATTAAAAGCTGGTTCTTTGAGGAGATAAACAAAATTGATAAACCATTAGCCAGACTCAACAAGAAAAAAGGGGAGAAGACTCAAATCAATAGAATTAGAAATGAAAAAGGAGAAGTAACAAGAGACACTGCAGAAATACAAAAGATCATGAGAGATTACTACAAGCAACTCTAGGCCAATAAAATGGACAACGTGGAAGAAATGGACAAATTCTTAGAAATGCACAACCTTTCGAGACTGAATCAGGAAGAAATAGAAAATATGAACAGACCAATCACAAGCACTGAAATTGAAACTGTGATTAAAAATGTTCGAGGAAACAAAAGCCCAGGACCAGACGGCTTCACAGGCGAACTCTATCAAACATTTAGAGAAGAGCTAACATCTATCCTTCTCAAACTCTTCCAAAATATAGCAGAAGGAGGAACACTCCCAAACTCATTCTACGAGGCCACCATCACCCTGATACCAAAACCAGACAAGGATGTCACAAAGGAAGAAAACTACAAGCCAATATCACTGATGAACACAGATGCAAAAATCCTCAACAAAATACTAGCAAACAGAATCCAACAGCTCATTAAAAGGATCATACACCATGATCAAGTGGGGTTTATCCCAAGAATGCAAGGATTCTTCAATATATGCAAATCAATCAATGTGATACACCATATTAACAAATTGAAGGAGAAAAACCATATGGTCATCTCAATAGATGCAGAGAAAGCTTTTGACAAAATTCAACACCCATTTATGATAAAAACCCTGCAGAAAGTAGGCATAGAGGGAACTTTACTAAACATAATAAAGGCCATATATGACAAACCCACAACCAACATCATCCTCAATGGTGAAAAACTGAAAGCATTCCCACTAAGATCAGGAGCAAGACAAGGTTGCCCACTCTCACCACTATTATTCAACATAGTTTTGGAAGTTTTAGCCACAGCAATCAGAGAAGAAAAGGAAATAAAAGGAATCCAAATCGGAAAAGAAGAAGCAAAGCTGTCACTGTCTGCAGATGACATGATATTATACATAGAGCATCCTAAAGATGCTACCAGAAAACTACTAGAGCTAATTAATGAATTTGGTAAAGTAGCAGGATACAAAATTAATGCACAGAAATCTCTGGCATTCCTATAAAGTAATGATGAAAAATCTGAAAGTGAAATCAAGAAAACACTCCCCTTTATCATTGCAACAAAAAGAATAAAGTACCTAGGAATAAACCTACCTAAGGAGACAAAAGACCTGTATGCAGAAAATTATAAGACACTGATGAAAGAAATTAAAGATGATACAAATAGATGGAGAGATATACCATGTTCTTGGAGTGGAAGAATCAACATTGTGAAAATGACTCTACTACCCAAAGCAATCTACAGATTCAATGCAATCCATATCAAACTACCACTGGCATTTTTCACAGAACTAGAACAAAAAATTTCACGATTGTTTGGGAACACAAAGACCCCGAATAGCCAAAGCAATCTTGAGAAAGAAAAATGGGGTTGGAGGAATCAGGCTCCCTGACTTCAGACAATACTACAAAGCTACAGTAATCAAGACAGTATGGTACTGGCACAAAAACAGAAATATAGATCAATGGAACAGGATAGAAAGCCCAGAGATAAACCCACGCACATATGGTCACCTTATCTTTGATAAAGGAGGCAGGAATGTACAGTGGAGAAAGGACAGCCTCTTCAATAAGTGGTGCTGGGAAAACTGGACAGGTACATGTAAAAGTATGAGATTAGATCACTCCCTAACACCATACACAAAAATAAGCTCAAAATGGGTTAAAGACCTAATTGTAAGGCCAAAAACTATCAAACTCTTAGAGGAAAACATAGGCAGAACACTCTATGACATAAATCACAGCAAGATCTTTTTGACCCACCTCCTAGAGAAATGGAAATAAATACAAAAATAAACAAATGGGACCTAATGAAACTTCAAAGCTTTTGCACAGCAAAGGAAACCATAAACAAGACCATAAGGCAACCCTCAGAATGGGAGAAAGTATTTGCAAATGAAGCAACTGACAAAGGATTAATCTCCAAAATTTACAAGCAGCTCATGCAGCTCAATATCAAAAAAACAAACAACCCAATCCAAAAATGGGCCAAAGACCTCAATAGACATTTCTCCAGAGAAGATATACAGACTGCCAACAAACACATGAAAGTTGCTCAACATCATTAATCATTAGAGAAATGCAAATCAAAACTACAATGAGATAACATCTCACACCAGTCAGAATGGCCATCATCAAAAAATCTAGAAACTCTCTTGCACTGCTGGTGGGAATGTGAATTGGTACAGTCACTATGGAGAACAGTATGGAGGTTCCTTAAAAAACTACAAATAGAACTACCATATGACCCAGCAATCCCACTACTGGGCATATACACTGAGAAAACCATAATTCAAAAAGAGTCATGTACCAAAATGTTCATTGCAGCTCTATTTACAATAGCCCGGAGATGGAAACAACCTAAGTGTCCATCATCAGATGAATGGATAAAGAAGATGTAGCACAAATATACAATGGAATATTACTCAGCCATAAAAAGAAACGAAATTGAGTTATCTGTAGTGAGGTGGATGGACCTAGAGTCTGTCATACAGAGTGAAGTAAGTGAGAAAGAGAAAGACAAATACCATATGCTGACACATATATATGGAATTTAAGAAAAAAAATGTCATGAAGAACCTAGGGGTAAGACGGGAATAAAGACACAGATCTACTAGAGAATGGACTTGAGGATATGGGGAGGGGGAAGGGTAAGCTGTGACAAAGTGAGAGAGTGGCATGGACATATATACACTACCAAACGTAAGGTAGATAGCTAGTGGGAAGCAGCCGCATAGCGCAGGGAGACCAGCTCGGTGCTTTGTGACCACCTGGATGGGTGGGATAGGGAGGGTGCGAGGAAGGGAGACGCAAGAGGGAAGAGATATGGGAACATATGTGTATGTATAACTGATTCACTTTGTTATACAGCAGAAACTAACACACCATTGTAAAGCAATTATACTCCAATAAAGATGTAAAAAAAAAATTCCATACAAGGTAAACAACAAGGTCCTACTGTATAGCACAGGGAACTGTATTCAATATCCTGTAATAAACCATAATGAAAATGATTGTGTGTGTGTGTGTGTGTGTGTGTAACTGAATCACTTTCCTGTACAGGAGAAATTAAAACAACAGTGTAAATCAACTATACTTCAATAAAGTAAATTTTTTAAAAATCAACAAAATGTGTTTGTTTCTCTCCTGTTATTCTGTCTTATATGATTTTAATTCTTAGGCCCAGCCAGAGACCAAAGAGAGCAGAGGAAAATTTCTCTTCTCCTACAACAACAAGGAAAACATAGATACTAATGGTACAAAGAGTATAATGAGATGAAACATAATATCTAGAAGTCAGGGGGGTGTATACATGTTGGGGGTTAGTCATAGTATGGATTTCATCCTATGTAAGGATGAAGGTGACTGGCATCCCTGTCGGGACAATGAGGTAGGTGAAGCTGTAGATTTCAGAGGGTAAGGCTGTGGTTTTCTTGGCTAGTGTAAACCAGGAAAGGCCATGTGAAAAGATAACACTGGGCATCACACAACTGGGAAAGAAGGTGATGGAACTTAGACCCCAGAGGCACTGGTTTTCATTTGGTTCCCAAACAACTGCAGGTTTCAGTAGATCTGGAGGAGGACAGCAGGATCTAAATGTTTGAGCAAGATAAGTCCTCCTCAGGGTGGACCCCAGAAATGAAAGACATCTGTAACAGGGACCAGTTGGCAGAAGTGACTGCTCCCTTTTTTTATTATTTATTTATTACTGTCATTCGTTAGCCACGGTTCCCTGAGTTGGAAAAGGCCTTCCTTAGGATATTCTAGCTCATTGACTTTCTGACTTCAACAAGCTTCTCAGAAAATCATTTTCTTCCAAGTCTTTGAATATCTGATGATTATGGGGGATGACCAAGGAAAGTAAGACACTGAGTAATGAAGTGAGTAGAAGCTTGGTTTCCATTGTCAACTGCCAAATTCAGACACACTCTTTCCCTTACCCCAATCATTTCCTTGAGTTTATTCGATCAAAAGGCCCAATTTTCAACTTCACTTAGAAAAAAGATTCATTTACCTAACTACTGGGTCCTTTTATAATAGGTCAATGACTCCTTTTCCTTCTCTGGTCACAGATCTTTCTCTGTTGTCATGTTAATTGATCACAATGAACAGTAGCTATTAATTATTCTATCCCTCTGGGGGTTCTCAGAAGTCAATTTTATTAAGTTCCTTCCTACTTGGTCGAAGTCTTAAGTGTTCTTTTCTGTTCTGTTCATACAGTATATTTCATACAAGGAAGGGGGAGAATTTCAGTTCTTCGGGGGATTTTTACTTGCAGCCCTGAACCAATCCATGAGGCCCTAGATTTATTTATTCTCCATTTTACTCTCACTCTTTTCCTTATCTGCCTTTACCCCACAATGACCAGTGGAGAATGAATGGATTTCTTCAGCAGACTTTCCATTACAAACTTTGCGACACTATATTTCTCTCCTCACTCTTTCTTGTGGAGGATTCCAAGATGTCTTATTCTCCCTTCTGCACTCTGCTCTTGAACTTCAGCTGTACTGACTCTAAAAGTTAACAGGTGCTGTGCCTTCTCTGCTCTGATGTCTCTCTTACTTCACTGCCCACCTAATTTATGGTTTATCTCATACGTTGGTGTCCTTCATATAGTTTTTAAAAAGCTAAGGTGAACATGTCATATGGTTTGCTAAGCGTTTCCTATATAATTATTATCTCCTGACTCTTCAAAGTGCATCCTCTTCTTGAGGCAGAGATTGAGGCTTGCACTTGGTAATGAAACCCCATAGAAGGTTAGCACATCACTGAGCATTCTAGAAGTGTCCAATACATTCTTGTTGAGTTAAACTGAATCCTATTGACCTCCCACTATTTCCTCTCCCTTAGTTGGCCACTAGTTCTAGGTTTGCAGAGTGTGTACCTGTGACAACTTTCAGTCTTTGCTCTGAGGACAATGTAATGAGATTTTCTTTGGTTTAAAAACCCCCAAAACACATGTCACCTGGTTTGCCATTTTCTTTTCCCTTACCATTGCCTTTGTTTGGTCTGATTTTTTGCCCTCTCCTAACAGCCCATAGATTGTAATCCCAAACTTCAGATTCAAATCTTTTATTTGATTAGTCACTTTCACTCCTCAACTATTAAGTCAAAAATTTCCTTTCTTAAAGGATTTGCTGTGGCCTCCTTAAAAAGCATGTATAATTCCATTATATTTTTTAGGCTAGTGCATTTTACTGTTCTTTTGTTCACACTACTAGATTTTACAGAATGGTAGGAGGGAAAAACTATTCAGACAAAGAATCCTTTTTTTCCCCTGTGATTGGAAACCTTATATTCCTGCCTTTTTTCAGTGAATGGGTGTAATTATGTGTATGGGAAATTAGAGTATTTGCTATGATAATTATTCACTCCTATCAAATAGGAGAATAATTATAATGTCAGCAACAGACTGTACAAGGTATTACCGGAGCTTTCCTTTTAAATCTGCCAGAGAAATGGCTTCTGGGACCTCAGTAATTAATATTGATTTCTCACAAATAGTTTTAATTCATTTGGAAGACACCCTAGAATGCCTTCATACTTCCAATTTCATTGTGGAAAATTCCATCTGAATATTGTTTTAAACAAGGCCCTGAGAACATATGGATAGGCTTCCACTATTTTATGATACTAGACTATCTTAGAAACATAAAATTTCAAAACAACATGATTTTTAGCTGTACCCCTTATCCTTGTTAGCAAATACAAACTTTCACATTCTATCATTCCATTAAAAGGTCAGCTATAATGTTTAAAAGATCAATGTGGAACTAATCACAAGTTTTGGTTCAATGCTTTAGTATTTCATTTCATACAACTAGCAAAGCTAGAAGAAATTGAAAATGCTACACATTGAATAATTATAGTTTGTGTTATTTTGGAGAGGTAAGGTTAAACGGAAATTTCATTTTTATGGGGAAATCATTAAAGACCTATAAATGAGCTGACTGAGCACCGTTAATCCATAGAAAGGGAATATGTGTATTATGAAAAGACGATCTGAGCACTTTTTTGAAAAATGTACTTAACCCTTGGTTAATCACATAAATGGAAGAGAAGGTTATGATAGATAATCTCAGCTCCTGAGTGGTGGGAGATAGTCACAAGAGGAAGCAAATAGAAAACATGGCTCCATGTAGCACAAATAATGTCATGAAAAATAGGCCAGTGGAGACTATAGTTACCACTAATAGAATGTCTGTCATACGGCTGAGTATAGAAAAGCTTGCAGTAGATACTCCTACATCGTGACTACAGGTCGTTGGTATGCAATTTAAGTGAGCATCAGAAATGACGTTCTCAGATGCTTTTTTTGTGATTGCCTGGCTTCTCCCTCGTTTCCACTCCTGGCTGAATGCTTAGCCCTTTCTCATTTGGAAGTGGTCTCTCCTAGATGTCTTAGTCAGACCTGAATGAACACAACCAAGCTATTCAACTAGGTTTCCACGTGGAAACCTATGGATCTTCTATAGATCTTACAATCAAAAGGAAATGGAAGTCCTTACACTTGGAAAGGCACTTTAGATCACCAAGTCCAACTGAGGTACTAAAAGGTGCTAACTGTCCAGGGGCACCCAGCCCACCCCAAGTCTTTGTCTCAGTGCAAAGGAGATCAAATCTCCTCTGCAAAGTTTCCCTCTCCCCTCCCAGGTAATTGAGTGAAAAGCAAATTTTCAGGAGCTTGAAGGAATTGTTCTTCTGGAACAGTAGGACTTATATGTAAAACTTTTACTTACATTTACCAATTACTTTCTTTTGCAACATAAACCTTTATATATAAGCTCAAAATTAAACCCCTACATGAAGACAGAAAAGCCATTGGCAAGACCATAATGCATTTCAATCACTACTACATTAGTATCTTAAAAACCCTCCTAGAAAAATTTGTCTCCTTCTTCGGAAAGCAACAATGTTAAAAGCTAAGTTTTTGTTTGTTTGTTTGTTTTTACCAAGTTGTGAATGTTATGAAATGTGCTTCCTTCACTTTTACAGGTATAGAATATTGATGCATTGTGTATATTTCTATAAAGCTAGGACTCTCAAAGTTTTTGACCAAAGAATTGGATGCGACATATACAAAGAAAATGGTTCCAGTTCGTGAGATGTAACTGCTATTAATTGCTATGGCCAAGCAAAACACGGATGTCATCACACAGGCATGCCATTCATCACATCCAAATGCCTTGAACAGTAGCTCTCATCTCTTAGACCAGGAAGAATTACATATAGTTCACAATTTACAAAGGAATCAGTATACTGAACATTACTTATAAGGCACTATTGAATAAATAAAAGCTCTACTACTATAATACTGGGACTCTGTGGCTTTATTTTATTTTCCTCTTAATGTAAAAAAGAATGCATCTACTCAACAAGATGGTGGCCACTGGTATTCAATCTGATCATGGCTGGTGGCAGCAGCCCCAGTGATGTGTAGGACAAGGATATACGTATATTACGTACATTTAAAGAGTGCCTGTGTCGTCACAGAGAAACTATAAAAGCAATTCCAGGACGAATCAATCGAGTGAGAAAGAAAGAGAAAAAAAAAGGAATATTCCTATATCACGAATAAGAATGATATTAATGATGAATCCAGACTGAGTATTCTAAGCACGTTTCATGAACCTCACTGTATCTCACAACACACTGGACTGCAGGCACTATTTCCAAAACAGTTTTCTTTTAAGATTATGAAGCTGAGGCCACAGGAACTAAACAGCAGAGCCAGAGTATGAGCTTAGGCAACCTGATTTCAGGGTCATAGAGCTTCACTGCCTCTCCTTACAAGTACCAAAGAGTTTCTGTCCTGGTCCAGTGAACTTTCTTTCTTTTTAAAAAAAAATTTTTTTTGTATTGGAGTATAGTCGATTAATAATGTTGTGTTAGTTTCAGGTGTAAAATTATTATTTTTTCTTTCTGGCCGTGCTGCATGCTGGATCTTAGTTCCCCGACCAGGGATTGAACCCATGCCCCCTGCAGTGGAAGCTCAGAGACTAACCAACCGACCGCTGGGGAATTCCCCATGGTCAAGTGAGCTTTCATCTCAACCAGTGAACCAACTGCCTCTCCCTTTCCATGACCTGTTAGAGATTATGGGGTATAAAACAGATTAAGAGACAGTCTTAAAAAAAGAGAGAGATGGTCTTTGCCATTAAGGATATTATAATGATCACACATCAAACAACTGGCTGGCAGGACATGAGTATCTAGAGCAGAAGTCTGCGAACTTTCTCTGTATGAGACCAGATGGTAAATATTTTAGGCTTTGTAAGTCTCATAGTCTCTGTGGCAGAACTACTCAGTTCTGCCCTGGTAGCATGAAAATCGGCATGGACAATACGTTAATGAATGGGTGTGGATGTGTTCCAATAATCTATTTCCAAAACCAGGTGGGAAGGGGGCAGCTCAGCCATTGTTTGCAGACCCTTCATCAAGATTACTAGTTGACATCTCATGGAAAGGAAGGAATCCTAATCATTTGTTTTCCAGGAGGTGGTATTTCTTTATCCGAAATCCATAAACTCCCCAGAAGCCACAGGGGTAGGGAGCAGTCTTATTACGTTGAGGAACAAACACAATTTTATACGCCGTCTCTCAAATTTAATGAAATTGTAGCCACTGTCGACATGCCAAAAATTACTTCTGTGTTTTCCAAAAAGGATAGATCTTTTAGCAATTCTGGAAATCATGTAATATTTGTGCTTGTCATAGTGCTGGGAACAAATCTCTCGTCTATCCCTCTGTGATCCCATCTCTGTGCAAAGGCACCAGTTTCGTGCTATCCATAGAATTACATTCTACCGTCTGGTGCTGAGCCATTAGCCAATGTCTCTTCTTATTCTCACTTAGGAATAGATATCCACCTCTCCCCCGAGAAAGAAGAGTCTATAGTCATGCGCGGCCAGTGTTGTTTAGTGTTAGAGATTATTCAAGTTACTTTAAATCAACAACAATTTACAAAGGACCTTCTTCATGTCACACTAATCTCAGTTATTAGATAATTTTGAATATTAGTCATAACATATGGATAGATAAATGATTATTTAGTTATATAGATAAACATTTTGTTTTTCTCTAATTCTCCCAGAGCCTATGCGACTTAATGCTGACGGGAGATGACACCTTTAAATGCTTTTCTATCATATATTCTCAGATGCTGAAGTAAAATCTTAAGGCTAACCACTCATTAAAATCAAACAACTCAGAGTACACAATAAGACCCTTTCGTGTGTAGATTACAGGTTACAGCAGAAAAATTATTTCTCTATCTCTCTACCAAAAGTTATATATATACTATGTGCTAAGTAAGTTGACTTTCCTATATAGCCAATAATTAAGCCTCCTACTTTACATGTCTGAGTTAACTCAGGAGAGAAAGAATATGTTTACAGCCTAGAATTTGTGTAGCCCTTGGGTCATGCCTCTTTTCCCAATAATTTAACTACCTGGATTGTGCGTTTAGTTTGTATTTAAAAGACTTCGAAACTTCAAACGTCCTTTTGTCTGTTATCATTGATTGCTGTTAAACTAAATGTTTTTCACTCTGTAATCAATACTTTCTTATGAAAATAAGCCCAGGCATTGACAAACAACTCTGCAGCACACTGCAGCTTGCCTAAGAGCAGACAGCATGAAAAACTACTACTCCCAAGGATTTTAAAAGATCGCATTGACGCCAGTACAAGTTTCTTACAGCTGAATCATCCCACTGTAACAAGACTTTATTAAATTAGACAGCTATTGAGTCATAAGCTTTCTGAGAATAACAATTAATGTGGCTTTGTCCTTTATTACTGTTTCAAACCACTGCAAACACACTGCTCATGTTCGTTTTGACATCTTTGGTGACAAAGTCATTAAAGATCAGTAGCTGGATAAAATGATACAAAATGTAAACAGTGATGACTTTGTGTTTCATGACAATTTTAAATGGCACTAGCAACTTTAAAAAAAAAAAAGACTTTTAATAAATCAGGAGCTTGGGGTGAACATACACACCCTACCATATATAAGAGAGATTATCAACAAGGCCCTACTGTATAGTACAGGGAACTCTGCCCAATATCCCGTGATAACCTACATGAGAAAAGAATCTAAAAAAGAATGAATATATGTATATGTATAACTGAATCACTTTGCTGTACACCTGAAACTAACACAACAATGTAAATCAATTATACTCCAATAAAATTAAAAAAAAACCCACAATGAGATTTTAAAAAAAAGGACTTTTGGTACAAATGCAAGGCATGCTTTTATGTGGGACTTTGATTTATAAACTCTAAGCTGTGAGTTCCTGGTTTACTGTAAACATTTGACTTCCTATTATTTGTTCATTAAATGCTTCACTCTCTTAATGCAACTTCCAGTGGGATTCATGGTGGATGTGAGGCATGAACAGCCAGCAACACATATAAGATTGCCACCGACATGTGCCATGTGTAACTCTCTCCCTCCAATACCAATCCACTCAAATACCAAATTCCTAAAGCCTATAACCATCAATAAGTATTTAGTGGTCCGGGTAAAAGCTAAAGCAAGTTGGGAAGAATAACACCAAACACTTCCAAGTACAATAGCACACAAACAAGCCCTTCAAATGCACACACCTTAAAAGAACCCAAGGAACAATGATTTTAAATTATTTGAACCTTGCATGTGTTTATCCGTGACAAACAGTGACAAAGGCATTTACAATTTTTATTAGCAGCCATTGATATTTACTGCCCACAGAGACGGTTTTGCATTACAGTGAAGCAATTCAATGAACCATCCCCAAGGTTTTTCAAAACATGCTTTCTCTTTCTTGTTCCAAGGTAGCACCTCTATGCCTTAGCTCAAAGTTGCCACCAAGTGGATGGACAAACACTGGTCTGCTTGAAGCTGTACAGCAAACCGCTGCTTCTCACTTGAGGAGAGCTGAACAAAGCACACCCACCAGCATTTTCTAAATCACCTACTATGCACAAGGTGCCCTTCTAGATGCTGCAGGTGAAATACATTCTGATTATGAGGGAGAAGATCAAAGCCCTAGCACGGTACCACTATTCTCTTATCCCGTTATAATCTATAAGGGAAAAATGCCACTGTGACTGAGAACAAGGGCAATACCCAGCTTGGGGAAAGTTTTCTTACTGCCAGTAACTATTTAATTATATGAACGAGAAGCTTCTGAACACAGAAAATTGGAGTCACTTCTTAAACCACTGATAGTATTCAAGAGACCAATAAATTGGAGGTTATGTGGACCCTCTCTTACAATCCTTCATGGAGATACTGCTCCAGACCTGATAGTGGTGATATACAACTCACTGTAGGACTATAACCAACCAGGGTGAGGCAGGCACACAGCTGAGAAACAGCTGCATTCGCAGCTAGTAAGCTGCCTCTCCTCCCACTGGACCTTTCATACTGTAGAGCTTAGTGTACGCGAAACCCCAAAGAGAAGAGAATAAACACATTTGATCAACCAATTTATTTCATGAACTATCTAATTGATTCCAATGAGTAATTCTAAGTCTTATTTAGGCTAATCCTCAGCTTCTAGCATTATTTATTTTCCACTATAAAACCTATCTTCTCTCTTGGAAGCATGGGCACCAAAAGGGAGGAAAAGTAACTTTTAATGGGTGCAGTTAGAACTTGAATTTTTTATCTGAAAACCATAAAGCTTTTAAAAATGAATTTGCAAATGTAACTGAGTTTCTAATAGCTGCTACTGATAGTAATTAAAGAAATCTCATTTCCCTAAATTAAACAGAATGAAATGTTTTTTCAAGATCAAATAAAACTAGAAAATGCCATCAGGGTGATAGAATTTGCTTCTGAAAGTGGTGTTCTGGAGTCTGCAGGGAAGCCTCTGTTGCCAGCAAAAGCCCGTGGCTTGTAGGGTAATGGGTAATGGGGAAGTCATTTCCACTGTATCATTATCAACTTTTATTGACTGATAATCAATCTGAAAGGCATCTTGGTGCTTATGCAAATGTAACAGGCATCCTGTAAAGCTCTTCCATTAGGGCCTTTAAAGAGTTTGTTATTTAATTAAATGTCAGCATGTCCTCAGTTCAACTTGGGCATTTCACAATGTTTACTTCTCACTTTTACTTTTGCCTTTTCTTGAAGTGAAAAGGGCATTTGGGGGGCCATTAGCAACTGTCTGCACCCTGGTCCCTGTTAACAGGAAGAGAACAACTTCAGTTGCTGAGAACTGAGCATTACTTCCCCATTTCTTAATGGTCTCCAAAAACAAAATATCCAGAGTTTCCCTCTGTATTGCAGCAGTTTATCATCCTGGTAGTCGAGAAGTCTTTCCCTTATGATGGATCAAAATATTCTGTGTCTTAATTTCATTCCTTGTCTTATTAGTTGGACTTCTCTCAATGAAGAAATCAATTAGTCTCAGGACTCTTCATAAAAATGCTTTATTTCAGGAGAAAATAATTAGATCAGCCTTTTTTGGTCTTTTATTAATAGACACACCACCTCTCATACTGGGACAAGCGTTCATCTTCACACTTAACGTATGGTATGAACAATGATGTATTCTTTTGGTTTGTCACCAGCTTTTGATTATTTTTGCCACCTTTCTCTGGCATTTTCACATTCCCTTTAAAAATGGTTCTCAAAGGTATTTTCACATTCCCTTTAAAAATGGTTCTCAAAATCAGACACAAAATGATAGCAAGAGTTAGGTTAATGTCAAGCCCAGGCAACGAACCACTGATTGATGTTACTAAATCCCAGGGCTCTATGTCCCCTCCCCCTCCCTCAACGTCAAGTACCCCACCGCATTCCCACAACCCACACACACCAGCCCTTCTCCACACAAAGCCCCTCATCTCCTTGTTGAAGTACACACAGCACGTGGTCAACAAATAGCCATCTTTGACGGATTAATGATTTTTTTATCCAAACCACTTTATAACATACATATGTATCCAGAAACAGTCATATTGTTTGTTTTTTTTCACATAGATGGTATTCTGCACCTAATATTCTGCAAGTTTCTTTCCTATGCACTCAACATCGTCTCTAAACTGTATCTAAGTTGATGCTCGTCAAAGAATGATTTTTTATCTGCTAGTCCCTAATGATCCCCGAATTTTTTTTCCTCCATCACTGGTTCCTTGATTATCTTGCCCATTGAAATGATGATGTGTTTTTCCTTAATCCAAATACATAACCACTGCTTGCATTAATTCACGCATTGACTATTTAGTAACTGTTTACTTCCTGCCAGGCACTCAGTAGGTGTTGCCAGTTCAATTCAGAATTAAGACAAGTTTCCTGTCCCGATGATAAATAAAATCTAGTCAGTGACACCCCCTTTTAATAAAAGTAAAACTGTTATTTTACATCATTTTACTTTGTGTCTCTGTTGATCAAAGTATAAATTAAATATTCCTTTCAAACTGATGCCTAAGAACTTTGGTAATATTCTATGTGTTGATTTGGACACTCATTCACAGGTTCCATTTGTGAAAATTCAGTGAGCTTTAGCAATATATGCACTTTTTTGTATGTACATTACACATCAATAAAAAGCTGAAAAAATAGGTGACTTACATACAACATCAAGGGCTTGATCCGTGAAAGAAAAAAAAACTGGTCACGCTATGCTTCATTAAAATCAAAAACTTATGTTCTATGAGAAGCATTGTTAAGAGATTGAAAAAGACAAGCCACAGACCAGGAGGAAATCTTTGCAAAACACATATCTGATAAAGCACTGGTATCCAAAATATTCAAAGAACTCTTAAAACTCAATAATAAGAAATCTAACAATCTAATTTAAATGATCTGAACAGATACCTCACCAAAGAAGATATGAAGATGGCACAGAAGCATATAAAAATGCTCAGCACCATATGTCATTAGGAAATTGAAAATTAAAAGAACAACTAGATATCACTACACACCTTTCAGAATGGCTAAAATCCAAAACACTGGTAACAACAAATGCTGGTGAGGATGCGGAGCAACAAAAACTAACATTCAATGCTGGTGAAAATGCAAAATGGTACAACCAGGTTGGAAGAGTTTGGCAGTATCTTACAAAGCTAAACATACGGTTCATATGTAAACCAGCAATCATGGTCTTTGGTATTTATCAAAATAAGTTCAAAACGTTTGTCCATGCAAAACCTGCACATGGATGTTATAGCAACTTTGGGGGCTCAGGGCAATCTGCCCCCAAATATGCCAAAGTGGCATATTGATTATCTTTGAATTACAATTGCTTAAGAAACAGCCAATACAAGGAAAAACATTCTGACTCCCTTCTTTCCTCCTAAAAGCAGGGAATAAATCTCCCTTGTGAAGGTATCCTCCCTGTATCAGGAGGATAGAAAGCATCCCCATCGCCAGAGTTAGGGAATTCAAGGCTAAGAAAGCTGTATAAACAAACACTGTTACTTCTTTATGAGTGTGCTACCCCAAGCACAAACCCTTTTGTTAAATCTTCACAAGTAATAGTTTGTCTAAAAATTTGTCTAAAAATAAAGTAATTGCTTCTTTGTCTACAAATAATATAAAACATGTATAAACAGCCTTATATAAACAAAACATTACATAAACAAAGCCTGCTTTGGTCACTTTGGAGATCCCATTTCTGTGACACTTCCATATGTATGAATTCCATTTGCTTTTTTATCCTGTAATATGTCTGTGGCAAGTTAAGTATTAGACCAGCCAAAAGAACTGAATGGACTGGGGGGGGGATTTTTCCTCTCCCCAACATTTGAAAGATACTCGCTGGACCCCCTTCCCCAGCTACCCCCACCCTGCAGCAGACGGATCCTGGGACCTCTCACAAAAGCCGGCAACAGGTGAGACGTCTTACCCTGTCAGCCTCCCACATCTCTGACTGCAGGATCTGATGGAAATAAAAGTGGTGACAGTCTTTTTTCTTTCTTTCTAAATGTAGATTAGCAGGAGAAAATGTATGTTGAAACTAGCTTCTTGGACACGGCAGCTTTGGTAAACTTGGTAATGAGTATTGATTCTTTTCCCCCCAAAGATGATCACTGTTTTTGTCTTTGTCTTTTGTATCATTTGTCATAAGGAGGGAAAACCATAAGGCAAATTGCAGGCAAAGGCCCTGTAAGCCTGCTGCTCAAGCCGGCCTCACGGACTGATGAGCTAATGGTTCTCAGCGGGCCAGCATCTGTTTAGACAAACTTTGCTATGGGTCCTCTTTGTAAAAACTGAATGAGGTTTTTCCTTCGGTCTTGTTCTATGTCCTGAGATCTTTGCTCTACGACCAGTGAGACTATTCTCTCTGGTGTCTGCCATCCGGAAGGTACACTTACTGTGGTGCATCTCATGGCCAGTCAGATAGACTGGAGTTCTGAAACATGAAGTCACGAGCAGCACTCTCTTTGTCCGGCCGTGTCAGCTCTCGGCACATTTGTCAGAAGGGGTTCCAGTCCACAAAAGGGCCTTTTTTATCATTTCAACTTTTGTTGCTTCATTAGTGCTGGAAAAACCCCATTGCAATAGTGCCTGCCTGGTGTCACATAGCAGGCCTGTGACTGGGGCATCCCGCATTCTTGTGGGAACCCAGAGACACCATTTTCACTTCACCATTCTTATCACCTAGAGCAACAGAGGGCTTTTACTTTGTTAGACTAAGTCTGGGAGTGAACTTTTTTAGCTCTTTAGAGGGCTGTGTACTCTCTTGTGAGATGCCTCTTTCATCTTTGGTTAAGCCATGAAAAGCTTATTGCTTTGAGTCACTATTGGAGATTAATATAAGACCCTACTTATCAACAGCCAGACAACAGATCCTTTAAATTGGCTGCTCTTAAAAGAAAAAAAAAAAAATTTAGAGAGCTCTTATTTTAAAACCAAATCAAAGAGTAATAAAACTAGATATATATATATATATATATATATATATATATATTAGAGACTCCCTAAAAAGATAAAAGAACAGAAATTAGACTTAAAAAAAAATCCAATGTAAATTCCCCTTCTTAAAAAAAAAAAAAAAATCCCATCTCCTTAGCAATTCCCCAGGTCCTCCTACAAATATCAGAAAATGGATCAGCTGGAAACCAATATTCAAGGGCTAATAGAAGCAACCATCTTTGTCTTATAAATCTCTATAAAACCAGAAATGTAAATCTAGAAGCAAGTCAAGGCCTACCTATCTTTACCAATCCCCAGACCTTGCCTGTTTCTTTCAAAATGCTTGTAGATATTGTAAAAGATCAAGTATTTGGAACAAAAGTGTCCTTAAGAAAAAAATAATTAAATAGCAATTATCCTAAGACTTCTGGTAATAAACAAAACACTCTGAAAGTCCTAGGAAGAAACTGACATTTTCTTTCTCTATCCCTTGAACATGTAAATCTTACCATGTCTTTGAAATGTAAACACTCCAGGAGATAACTGAGACTCACTTGAAACTAAAAGGGAAGAAAAGAAAAAAAAAAAGGCAAGGGGCCTTTTTAAACACAGCTAAAAGAGCTCTCTTGCCCAAACTCTAAACAGCCACCATAAGAGTGTTTGCCAAGGGCAAACACAAATCTTAAAAGTCTTCCCCATAAGTAGTAAAAGACTTCAGCCATATGAGCAAATAAACAATTTATTCCTACTGTTATTTATAAACTAGTAAATTTTGTATTGTACCAGATTCACAGGTAAAGTTGTTTTTTTTTTTTTTCTTTTTCAGGTAAAGTTTTAAAATGAAAGCCAAGAGACCTCTGTTTGTATCTGTATGTATGTCTATAGATATGGTCTTTTTCTACCTTCAGATGGTATTACCAAAATTAATTTGTAAAAGAGCTCAATTTAATTGCTTAAAAAACAACAAGTGTTTATATAAATTAAAATAGAAACTAAGCCAAGGACTTTTCAAATTTATGTGATCTGGGAAAAATTTTGGTAAATAAAATCTAATTTAAGTTCGTTGGTTTAGTTAATACAGACAAGTTTTTACAATTATCAACATTAAATGTAATACTTTTATTCTACCTGGTTTCACTAAAAGTCAAAAAAAGTTCATGCTGTTTCTATTACAAAATGTGTCGGCAAAAAAATTAGCTTGAGATGATGACTCATTTTGCCTAATGTTTCATAAAGTTTTTGTGAGTAATCTAAGTATAATTGTTGAGAACAATTAAATAGATGCAAATAAGATAAAAAGTTTTTAAAAGAACTTTTTAACAATAATCATGTGTTACGGTATGTGTTCTTAAATGTTATCTTCTAAAATCTTTTTGGTAATTTAAAACCTTAGAGTTTTGCTGAGTTAAATTAAATGATGAAAACGCATTGAATATCTGGATGATTTCCAAATAAGATAAAATACTGAGGCATTAATTTCTAAACAAATCTAAGTTTACTTACTTTTAACCTCTTATTTCACAGGAACTAAAGATGTTTGGGTTTATTAGTAAACATGTCTTGGGCCACATTTAAAATTTTATGCTATGAGAAAATATAGGTTTCTAAAAATTACAAAATGTATTCCAAAAGTTAATGCAGGTATAACAGGCAGCTCACAATTGCTTACTTCTTAGATGTCACTAAAAATTAAGGTTTCTAATGAACATAATATGTGATTAAGGCTACTAGAACTAATAAGGGAAACAATTGTGTGTGCATGAAAAGTAAAATGTATTTTTGGGTAAGGTATGAAACATGAGGGACTTCCCTGGTGGTCCAGTGGTTAAGAATCCGCCTTCCAATGTAGGGAACTCGAGTTCGATCCCTGGTTGGGGAACTAAGATCCCACGTCGTGGGGCAACTATGCCCACGCTCCGCAACTACTGAGCACACAGGCCACAACTAGAGAGCCCGCATGCCGCAACAAGGAGCCCGCACACCACAGTGGAGGGTCCCACATGTCACAACGAAGATCCCACGTGCCCCAACTAAGACCCAACGCAGCCAAAAATAAAATAAATAAATGTTTTAAAAATGTATGAAACATGAGTTGCATTTTGTTGATGGAAAAGAAAGTAATTTTGTCCTAAAGTAAAAAGGTTTCCAGAATAAAAAAGGAAAACATAGGACAAAAACTGAATGGAAATAAAAAGGTTCTGAAGGTTTATGGAATGTAATTTTATATGTGATCAAGCTGGATAAGATTGAATGAATTTGTTATAAGGGTTTTAACTTTACTATCAATAATGTACTTATGTAAAGCTGAATCTACTAAAAAGACAAATTTTGATGAGCTCTGTTCCTGATAACAGATTTTAAAAGGTGTTCTTTACCTTTAAAATAATCAGCCTAGAAAGCAAAGACTGTCTTACCAAGATAACCTCCTTTGTTTCACGTTGCTTTTATCAGGTGTTTGATTTTAATAATCGCTGAGTCTTTTCTATTAAAAAAATAAAACACTAAGTTTTACTTACAACTATTCAGCTTTCTGTATTTTCCTGTGAAGTCTTTAATTTTCACCATGGTTAAATGGATAACTAAGTATTGTTTCACAGTGACTTATGGTCCTTATTCAACCAAGTGTTTTAAAACCTTTTGATATTTTTGACAAACTTCCCCAAAACAAAAGTTCCAAATGAAATCTTATTGACCTGGAAATAACTTTGGAATTTTCCAGAGGGTCTCTGGAACACCTCGAAAGATTTATTTTCTCTCCTTATGAAAGGGAGATATTAAACTAATTAGGCTAATTTGGTATGTTAAATTAGCATTGTCAAATAAGTGATGATAAACCTTATTAGGTTGTATTGTATGGGTAAATGTTATTAATATAAGCGTTCTAGAAATTATATGAAATTCATAAAATTCTGGTAAGTGCTAGTATAAGTTTAGTACTTGTAATTCTAGTTCTTATCATAAACATATGTCACAGAAATCCCCAAATTTCCTTGTGAACTGCATTGGAATGAAGCCTCACCAAGATCTTTAACCATGGCCATTTTAAAGTCTTTTATCATTTACCAACAGTTACTGTTTTGCTCAGATGCTTTTACAAAAGCTTCCTGTAAATGTATTTCATCGTTAGAGAAATTCATGGAAAGGAATCTAACAAGTACTCTAGAATACAAGTTTCTTATAACTTTCAAATTATACCACTGAACTAAGAATTTACAGAACCTTAATGGAGAAACTGATGGCTTCATAAAACTTGTAACAAAAGATCAAGCAAAACAAGAATTAATTACATGGGGCTGAATGAACTGCTGAGGATGATTATAATTTTTAATGACTTTTTATTTAAAATACTGTTGGTTCGTTAATTTTTGTTTTCCAGATTTTAGGAAACCTTTCCTCTTAAGCTAACTATGATTTAGAGCAATTTTTTTTTTTTTTTTTTTGCGGTATGTGGGCCTCTCACTGTTGTGGCCTCTCCCGTTGCGGAGCACAGGCTCCGGACACGCAGGCTCAATGGCCATGGCTCATGGGCCAAGCCGCTCCGCGGCATGTGGGATCCTCCCAGACCGGGGCACGAACCCGTGTCCCCTGCATCGGCAGGCGGACTCTCAACCACTGCGCCACCAGGGAAGCCCTTAGAGCAATTTTTTAAATGATACTTTGAAAGCAGAATTGAAATATTTCTCTTTTTCTTCCTACTTGATCCTTCCAGAATTTGAAACCCTTAGTGAGTATTCTTATTTTCTTAGTAATATAGTTATTTGCATAAGTTCAATAAGGATCTGCTCTCCTTATAACAGGACACAATTGGAAACATTGGTTATATTACCAAAACTTTGACTGGAATGTCATATTTGAGAGAGACATACATAGACTCAGATATGACCAGGCAGCTTTAAGGAATCAATAAAGCTCCCTGGAAAACAAAAAAACAAAAAACTGGACTGGTAACTTGCTTACAGGATTCCCAGCAACCTTACTGATGAGTAACAAAGCTTACTTCCTGGCAGGTCCAGGAACCTCAGTATATTTTGAGAACCTCGAAAAGAGAGGGATTCACCCAAATCTTTATGCAGGCAAAGTCCAACGGCAAATTTGACTTAGCTTCTTAGCTTTGAGAGGCTACTAAAAGCTCAGTCTGGAGATTCCTTATTAAAAATTCCAGCAAAGCAGATTTAAAAGAGTCTATATGATAAATCACTATTCTTGCTGTACTTGTGTAAATAACCAGGCCAAGTTTACTGAATCTATTTTTTTTGTAAGCAAATTAGTCTTAATTTGGCACTCTTTGGTAAAAATAAGGATGGTTTCAGAGAGAAAAATTATGTTTCAATAATACCCTTCTGACTATTTGATTCCTACCCTTTTCCACGCTGATCCCTGCCCTGGGAGGCCACCCTATCTTGTCCTCGTTAATGGGTTTTGTACTCTCTGGCATCCTGTAAGGTCTGGCTCAAGAGGAGACCCAGCAAGAGATCAGAAGGGTGAAGCAGGGAGGGAGGTGTATTTATTTACCTAACTGAATAGTTTGTGTTTAGAGAACATCAAAATCACACAGAAGAGGGCTTGTTAACACGCAGATTGTTGTGCCCCAATCCTAGTATTTCTGATTCAGTAGGCTGTGATGGGGCCTCAGAATCTGCATTTCTAACAGGTTCCCAGGAGATGCTGATGCTGCTGTTCAGAGGTCCACTTTGACAACCACTGCCAAGCTCCCTCCCTGCAAGGTAACCTCTGAACACTTCTAATGTCCTTCCACTAAAAGTCACTGCTCCTCTCAAAGTAACTCACACTACAGGACTGTGAGGGTTAATTTTATGTGTCAACTTGGATAGGCCTTAGTACCCAGATATTTGGTCAAACATTATCTGAGATGTTGCTGTGAAGGTATATTTTAGATGAGATTAACAGTTAAAGCAGTGGACTTTGAGTAAAGCAGATTGCCTCCATATTGTGGGTGGGCCTCATCCAATCAGTTGAAGCCTTCATTAGAAAAACACTAGCCTCCCCAGAAAAGGAGGCCTTCTGCCAGCAGAGTGCCTTTGGACTTGAACCACAACTTTTCCCTAGATCTCCAACCTGCCAACCCACCCTGAAGATTTTGGACTTGGTAAGCCTCCACAATAGTGTGAGTCCTTAAAATAAATTTATTTTATTCCTTAAATTCCTTAAATTCCTTAAAATAAATTTAAATTCCTTAAAATAAATCTTAAATTCCTTAAAATAAATCTCTCCATAGATAGATAGACAGATAGACAGACAGGTGGATAGGTAGATAGATACGTGTGCACCTGCACGCGCACGTGTGCGCGCACACACACACACACACACACACACACATCCTGTTAGCTCTTGTTCTCTGGAGAACCCTGACTAATACAAGGACCTAGTCCCCTCTAGGTTCTAGGAACTGTTCCCTACACAGGAACATGTTTCCTACACGTTTCCTTAGACAGGCTGAAAACACTGACTGCTTACAGTCTCTGCTATCTGCACTGTCTCTTGTGGTATCCCTATTTCCACACTTTTGTAAACAGTCCCTATGTAATAAACCCTTCTTGAATTATCCTATTTCAAATGTGTCATCTATTTCCTGTTGGGATACAAACAGATATAATGCACCCTAAATTCAACGAGTGGAGAAGTCAACTTGCCTTCTTTCCTTCTAAGCCAGCTGCTCCCATCATGCTCCCTCCTGTGATTAATAGCTTCCTCCCAGGCACCCAGACTTGTAAGCTCAGTATCACTTTCTGACTTCTTGGAATTATTGGTTCAACTTTCTCTGCAATTCTGGAAGCTCCTTAGCAAAGGACAGGTCTTTTTGTGTTTTTGCATCTGCTGAGTCTAACATAGCATGTACCAGGCGTCTTCCAAGGGTCCCCAAATTACGTGCTAAAAAATGAATAAATGAAAATCCTATGAAACCTTATAGATTACATATGCCTTTCACATACATTGCTTCCAGGCTCCAAATCTCAATTTCCTTCTGGAACACTTTGCTCCAGTAAGCAAAGATTCTCCATTGACATGTTGGGTGTTGGTTCTTCTTCCAAAATAATATTTGTATCCATCACTACTCCATTCCCATTTCCACAACTCCGCTTCATGATTCTATTATTTGTGACCTAGATAACTGTACTAAACTTTTAAATTGTTTCCTTGCCTCCAATCTCCCTTTCCACTTTACATCTTAAATCTCTGATCATGGCTTTCTCCAGTGTGATGTCATCTTATCAGCCAACTAACATGACCCAAACTTCTTAGTTCTTACATGAGAGATTCTTCACAAGCTGGTCCCATGCTAATTCTCATATCAATTTTACCACTTCTTTCAGCTAACTTTCCACTCCAGGTGCTGTTTATCTGGACCTTGAACACATTCTGAATATCTCCAGCTCTGTCATACTGTCCCTTTTGCTTGAAACCATTTGCTACTCATTTTCATATGTATCTGCTAAAACCTAGCTCCTATCCTGTTCCTGCCACTGTGCCAACCTACACTGATCTTTCATTTCCTCAAACACTTTCAGTTGCTATTGCCTACACCTCACATTTGGAATCTACCAACTTCATATGACCCAGAGCATATATATATGCTGGGCATATATCCAGAGAAACCCATTCTTCAAAAAGATACATGCACCCCAATGGTCACTGCAGCACTATTTACAATAGCCAGGACATGGAAGCAACCTAAGTGTCCATCGACAGAGGAATGGATAAAGAAGATGTGGTACATAAATACAGTGGAATACTACTCAGCCATTGAAAAAGAATGAAATAATGCCATTTGCAGCAACAGGGATGGACCTAGAGATTATCATACTAAGTGACGTCAGTCGGACAGAGAAAGACAAATATCATATGATATCACTTATATGTGGAATCTGAAAAAAAATGATACAAATGAACTTAGTTACAAAACAGAAACAGACTCACAGAATTTGAAAACAAACTTATGGTTACCATAGGGGAAAGTAGAGGGGAGGGAAAAATAAGGAGTTTGGGATTAATGTAAACACACTACTATATATAAAATAGATAATCAACAAGGACTTACTGTGGAGCACAGGGATCTCTACTCAACATTCTGTAATAACCTATATGGGAAAAGAATCTGAAAAGGAATAGATATATGTATATGTATAACTGAACCACTCTGCTGTACACCTGAAACCAATACAACATTGTAAATCAATTATACTCCAATATAAAATAAAAATTAAAAAAAAAGAAAGTAGATATGTCTCACCTCTCAAATTAGGCTGTAGGTAACCAAAGGGCCCACCAAATGGTGCTCTCCTTTCTGTACCCACCAAACCTCAAGCACAGTCATTGTCATAGTGCGGTAATGGCACTCAACGCATCCTTCTTCGATGTGTTTACTCATTGCTGGTGAAAAGGTATGCCTCTAAAGAAACTATACTATGCTCCTACTTTGAGGCAATCATAATACGTAGAGAAAAGGGTTCCCATCTGCCCAGGTTTTATAGAAAGGGGAAAAAGACTTTATATGTAGCTAATTTTATTGAGTGTTTTGAAAAGAGCAACGCCACTGTATGCTTTGATTCTTGGTTTTCACACTTCTGTTGTTTAAAGAGGTTTTTCAAGATGTGCTCCCAGAGAATATAACTCAAAAGATGTAAATGTGGCCCAGGAATTTCCATATTAATGAGCACTTTTAGCTGTTCGAAATGCTGGTGGTTTTGTATTTGACCCTCACTTTGACAAACACTAGGATAATGTACAAAAGAAAAAAAAAAGCACAGAAGAGAAAGATTTCATGCTATTGATGGAGCAGTTGTAAAACCACTATTAAATAGATCCTATTAATAGAAACACTTGTTTAATTAATTTTTTCATTAAAAAAATCCATGTAATACAGTGAATGAAGGTATTTGCCAACTGAAAAAAATGATCCTCCATTTGCCTTATAAATCCCCCCATATAGCTGAAGGTATTCTAGCTAATTCTTTACCTCATGAAGCACTGAGGGGTACTAATATGGTTGCTATACGACATAGAACACTTGATGCAATTCAGCTAAAGGGTGGATGTGCTCCTAAATGAAAGAGGCTATGGATAGCCAGAGAGGAGGATTGATCCATATATTTATAAAGATAGGCAAAATTCAGACAATTATCCTTTAGAAAATTTAGAATATTCCATCTCTCCTTTCAGTGTGCTTTCAGTTAGGGAGGCTTTCACTGGAACCTGTTTGAGGCTAAGTGCTGAGTATATTTGCTACCATTGTGTTCTTTGATCTCAGTATACTGGATGCAGCTGTAGAAACAGGTAATATGAGCAAGTACAAAGAAAACACACTGCTGCCTGCAGATAATATTTTTCTGGGCTGTGAAGGGAAATCCAAGATGAGTACCAGTTTTGCTCCATTTAATTTTAAGAACATGAATAGAAACACACATTTCAATCTTCAGAATGGAAGTTTCACCTTTTGAACTCACTTTGAATTATGAGTTAAGAAAATTCATGGTGCTGTATTCATTCATTTGCTCATTCAAAAAACAACACTGAGATTTTGTGCCAGACACATAAATAAGGGGCCACCTATTCTAATAGTAGCATCCAGGTGTCCTATTCACGCCTCCAAAGAATGGAGCTTCTCTGGTCTCTATTTCCACAACAACCCCTATTACCTCATTTCTAGATTAACTCTACCACTTGGTCATCTGTATACCTTCAGTATTGGGGATCTCGATCCATCTTATATTCAATCAACAAAACAATCAAATATAATTTAGATCATTAGCTATTGGTTTAATAACACAAGGCACCTCAATGATTATCATTCAATTAATCCATCACCAGATAAAGTTACTGCGAACCTACTGCTGTTCTAGGCACTTATCTAGGGATGGAGGGGAGAGGGAACACCGAACAAATACAACATAGGCCTTTAGCTCTTCAAGACTGTGGGGATGATGCCCCCCAAAGATGTCCATGCCCTAATCCCTGGAATCTGTAAATTTATCAAAAGGGATTTTGCAGATGCAATTAAGGTTACAGACTTTAAAATAGGGAGATTATCCTGGATTATAAGGATGGGGCTAATCTAATCCCATGAGCCTCTAACAGAGAATTTCTCTGGTTCGAAGCAGAGACATGAGGCAGGAGGAGAAGTCGGAGAGCTTCCAACTGAAAGAAGAGTTCAATGCACTATTTCTAGCTCTGAGACATAGGGGTACATGTGCTAGGACTGGAAGGAGGCCTCTAGGAGTTAAGGGTGGCCCCCAGTTGAGGCAAAATGAGGCCCTCAGTCCTACAACCACAAGTAACCCGATCCTGCCAACAACCTGAATGAACTTGGAAGTAGAGTCTTCCCAGAACCTCCCAATCAGATCCCTGCTGACCAACTCCTTGATCTGGACCTTGTGAGATCAGAAGCAGAGAGACCAGCCAAGGCAACTCAGACTTCTGACCTATGGAACCTACAGGAATATACCTATTACTATAATCTGCTAAATTTACATAATTTTTTATGGCAACAACAAAAAACTAATACAAAGAACCTATGAATGATCTATATGCAGGGCAGTACTACTCTGTAAAGCAACACATTCCATAATTAAGAGGAGTGTGGTGAGATGCAGAGTCTGGTGAGAACCACTGGAACAGTTCTGTAAGTTCTGAAAGGATTTGGAGAAGAAAGAAGTCAGTGAGACTTGTAGAAGTCACGGAAGGCTTTGTGCAGGAAACAGAACTTGAATTGGTTGAATAAAGAAAAGTGCTAGATAAAGAAGAAGTGGACATTTCAAAACAGTGAAACCACATGGCAGGGGCAGCAACAAGCAAGTTGGGATGGCTGAAAAGAACAGCTCAATTGGAAGGGCAAACATTATCGGTCAGCATGGATCGTAAGGCTCATGAATTAAACAGTGGTTTAACTATTCATAGGAGTCACCCTAGGCCAGAGTTGGGATGGGAAGCAAAGGAAAGAGAAACTGGGCAGGCACGTGATGGGGGTAACTGAGCCCCATTCCCCATCCTTTCTTCAGTCAGAGCATTTCCATGTTAATAGGTTTTACAGCAACCATACTCCAACAAAAATTAATTAAAAAAGAAATAGGTTTCACATATTGGATTTCTGGGTAGGACTGCATTTGAAAAAAGATTCCATGGCTGTGTTAGTTTGCCAGGGCTGCAGTAACAGAGAACCACAAAATAGGTGACGCAGCACAACAGAAATTTATTCTCTCACAGTTCTGGAGGGCAGAGTCTGAAATCGAGGTGTCAACAGGGCCATGATCCTTCTCCAGGTGCTAGGGAAGGACCTGTCCTAGGCCTCTCTTCTAGCTTCTGGTAGGTAGTTCTCTAGCTTGTAGTGGTGTAAGTGAAATCTTCACATGACATTCTCCCTAAATGTATGTCTATGTCCAAATCTCCCTTTTTTATAAAGACTCCAGTCATTGAACTTGGGGTTCACCCTACTGCTTTAGGATCTTATCTTAACGAATTACATATTCAATGACTCTATTTTCTTTCTTTCTTTTTATTACTTTATTAATTTATTTAATTTATTTATTTTTGGCTGTGTTGGGTCTTTGTTGCTGCGTGCAGGCTTTCTCTAGTTGTGGCGAATGGGGGCTACTCTTCGTTGCGGTGCGCGGGCTTCTCATTGCGGTGCCTTCTCTTGTTGCGGAGCATGGGCTCTAGGTGCGCGGGCTTCAGCAGTTGTGGCACGTGGGCTCAGTAGTTGTGGCTCGCGGGCTCTAGAGTGCAGGCTCAGTAATTGTGGCGCACGGGCTTAGTTGCTCCGCAGCATGTGCAATCTTCCTGGACCAGGGCTCAAACCCGTGTCCCCTGCACTGGCAGGTGGATTCCCAACCACTGCACCACCAGGGAAGCCCCTCAATGACTCTATTTTCAAATAAAGTCATGTTCTAACCTGGGGGTTGGGTTTAGAACTTCAAAGTATGAATTTTGGAGGGAGGGGGCACAATTCAACCCATTACAATGGCTAAAATAAGGTTTGAGAACTATATGTATCAAATAACAACTCTGACCAGCATCGAAATTCCTCCAACCAATAACTTACTTTCCAATGTGTCCAGATTGGACCTTTGAGTCATGCAATTTACTCATCCTTCCTCCTACTTACTACCTCCTTCCTCTGTTAGAACTTTCTATATACAGTTCCAAGGCTGAGTCCCAGAGTTTTCGCCTCAGGAAAAACCCATCTGATAATCTATTTCTAGGAAGGCTATTGTTTTACATATTATATTAGTAATAAACTCTCTTATGCTTGTGGATAAACTGCTTAGTAACCACTGCATTGACATCCTCTGTGAGACTGGAGTCAAGACTCATGACTCAACCTTCTTGCACCTAAAGGCGTGTTCTACGCTCAGCACAAACCCTACATGTGCTCACTGAAAATTAGTCTACCTAAAAATATATCCAAACACTACACATCTAAAAGCAGTGAATGCACAGCTAAATGTAGACTTTGTCCCATAGAAATACACTTCTGGCCCATCTGTAATGCAAGCATATGGGTCCTTCAGTGTGCCAACCACTTTGGCAAATACTACCTAGTATCCGAGTGCACGCATGTACACATTGCATTTGCAACACTACTGTTGATGCTCTTAGACTCAGCCTTCCAACCAAAGCTGGAAAAGCGCCACCTAGCGCTCCAACGTCAGCATTACATGTCAGCACACTACTGAGCAAAGCACAGCAGACCCTGGCAACTAGCATAGTTTTCAGGTGAAAATATAAAGACAGAATCCCATTATAAGATTAAGTCTTAGAAGTTCTCAAGTGAGATTCAAGTTTAGAAAAGTAATTGCACCCCCAAAGCTCAGGCTTTCTGAGAAAGATTTACTTTTTTTTTCATGCCAGCAGGAAACTAGGGAGCCCCAGAACTATGCACAAAGGCATCTTCTTCTACAAGCACCAAGGACCTAGAGCTAGGGTGAAAAGTACAGATCTGTCTTAATTTCCTGGAAAACCCTTGAAATGTAGGTTCAGATTCAAGGGGTTTCACACGATTCCCCTTCACCCCCGGCCCCCAAGGCATGATTTGGATCAGATTTGCACTGGCTCCTTCTTGTTCTTACTTTGTGCCCTCTTGCAGAGCTCATATACAGACCCTATACCTAGGCGTCCACCACTTTTGAAAGCATATGTTTTTCACAACCATACCACTAACCTCAGAAAAGATGCTCTACATAAACAGACAAAAGGCCAAGAAGAAACATTTTTTTTAAGTTTTAGATAATTTCTATCACAGCCAAGGAGTAGGGTGAGCAGAGACTTTATTTTTTGTAAGAAGTCATTTAATTACTGCGTTTAAAATTCACATAAAGCACTGTGCTAAAGATTAAAGATCTCTATGGAAAAAGATTTTGAATTAAAAAAGGACTGCACCCACATTTACAAGAGTTATAGCATTTTAAGTTGAAAAGGGATCGCTCTATGGAAAGTAGAAGTATAAATACAATACTTCAAGCCACAGCATATTTATTTTTGGAAAAAGGAGTACAATGCTTATTTATCCCTGTAAATATAGTGTTACTGTGAGAGGAAAAAAACCAAAGTGATCTACAGGAGCCTTAAATTCTTTCTTGAACACCCTCAGGACTGTGACTTATTACTCTAATCAACCTCCACACTGGATGCCCCATTTTTACTCTTAAGGAAATGATGAGGTCCCAGGGCGGGCCACCCCAGAATGCACTGCTTTTGACATGTGAAGTATTTTAAGCTGAAGACAATCAAGGCCCAAGAGACCCAAGAAGAGATTTTACTTCTCCCTTAACTGCCTAAAGGAATTTAGACAGGGGGCCTGTACCAGGAAGAGAGCTATTACCAGAGATAACTTCTTACATCAGAAAGATTTATCTGCATGACACGGCAAATATTTGTTTACCAAACATCTTCTTTTCCCATCTTCCTGGAATCCTCTTTCCTCCCCTTTGAAGTCTCAGACCCCTAACCCCTTCTGCTTAGCTCAGGATGGCATAGAAATTTCATTGCCTGACATTTGGGAAGCGTTTCATGTCTTTGTGGGACTCTCATACATATGAAATTGACTTTGTTTTTCTCATGTTAATCTGTCTTATGTCAATTTAATTGTTAGAACAGCCGAAGAACCTAGAAGGAAAGAAGGGGAAAGTTTTCTTCCCCAACAGAAACGATGACTTGGGACTTCCCTGGTGGCGCAGTGGTTAAGAATCTGCCTGCCAACGCAGGGGGCACGGGTTCGAGCCCTGGTCTGGGAAGATCCCACATGTTGCGGAGCAACTAAGCCTGTGAGCCATGACTACTGAGCCTGCGCTCTAGAGCCCACGAGCCACAACTACTGAAGCCTGCACACCTAGAGCCCGTGCTCCGCAACAAGAGAAGCCACCGCAATGAGAAGCCGGCGCACCGCAACCAGAGAAAGCCCGCGTACAGCAACGAAGACCCAACGCAGCCAGAAGTAAATAAATAAATACATTTATTAAAAAAGGAAAAAAAAAAGGAAACATTGACTTGACTTCCTTGATGCAATACTTTTTTTTTTTAATTTAGGAAACATTCAAGTCTTTATGCCTTCACAAATATATAGTCTTTTAAGAAGACAGGCTAGGAAACTGAGAGCTTTCAAAGCCACTTGTGACTCCTCTTAAATTACTTTCTGCAGTTAAAATAACTGTGTTTGTAATCCTAGTGTTTTTCAAGAGTAGGGTCCCCCAAACAGCCATATGTTACTGTTTGCCACGTAAGAAAATGCATTATTGTGAAGCATCAGCGACAGAAAGGTGGCACTAGAGGACCAGGGTGGTGTTTTCAGTTCCATAAAAGGAAAGCATAGAAGAGAACTGCCCAAGGAAACTCAGGTATTAGGCTACATCTCAATGGAGGCAAAAAATGTTCTACCTTTATATGTCTGAAAAAGACGATTAAATTTCAAGACATGTAAAAGTTAAGAAGGAAAACACCTGCAACACTCTGCAAACCTCAGGGGGAATTAAAGGGCTGTCACTCCAGATGACCACATCCTAGCCTGCTGGCTGTCTTGCTTCTGCTCGTGCGATTGGTCCTGAAGGCCCCATATACACTGCTGTTTTCGGATCGTAGTTGTTTCTTGTGCTTTAACTTAATTGCCTCTATTTGTAGAGGTACAAGGGCGCTGAGCTCAAGTCCTCGTTTATCAGCTGCTCAGAAAAGCCTGATGTCATGGGAATCCAAGTATTCTTGGGTTCCTGAGCTGAAACAGACAATAACAGAGGCCCATAGGAAAATGGGGACAAATATTTCACTTGCCAAAAGTTCTGACATCTTGAAAAACCTTATTATCATGTCTCCTTGCCACTGGCAGTTACTGGTCAACACTCAGTCAGGCCAGCTTTATATTTTTTGCTGGAGTAAAACTTCAGAATAAAAATCATTTGGCACCGGAACTCTAGAATGCATAGCTTCTGCTCAAGGAATTTTATAATTCAGAGATGCTGAGATGATATTTACCCATGTATTCTTGAAAAGGTTTAGTGAGCGGTAGAGTTAAATTTTGTTGTTGTTGTTTATTTATTTAAACATTTTTCATTTCCTATTGACCTCTATTCTCATTTCAAAGGAATTTTTATTTTTATTTCTCAGTTGCCTTAACATCTTAACTTTTAGTTTCTCTGTCAAGCAGTAATTGCATTAGATGAATTCCAAAATTCTAATAATGCTGTTATTTGGTAGCAGCATTTTAAACCGGGTAAGAATCTTTTCTTGTGCATCTAGACTGAATAATTTATCTGTTTTTTAAGTTTAGCTTCTCAAAACTTCAGTATCTTAAATATGGGCATATCTCAACTGAACAAAACAAGCATCAAGTGAATACCTACCTCAAGCACAGCAATGCCTAAGAAAACAGACAACATAACAGAAGTTAGGCAAGGCAAACAATGAGAGAACAACTCCAAGCCCTCAGGCAAGAACTCAGTCTCTAGTGGTTCACTGTGTACAGAGCCATGCTACGGGAATGCAAAGCATGGAGAAGCTCCCCATGGAGGCAGGTAAACCTTTATTCATGATGGATAAATTAATCCCTTTCAACAATCTATGGTGGCCCATCCACAAAAACAGCTATGGTGCCAAATGGTGTAAAAAGTTCTTCGCTCAGACTGCTGCTTTGTTTCTATTATCAAAGACAGTCGGCCCTCCAGCCCTGCGGGTTCTATTCAACCAGGTGAGGATCCTGTACTGTGTTGATGATCCTCTGTGGTTGAACTCGTGCATCCTGAGGGCTGACTCTGGGACCTGAGCATCCACGGATTTTGGTACCATAGCGGGTCCCAGAACCAACCCCCTGCAAATACCGAGGGATGACAGCATAGCTCATGTCCACAGGAGGAGGGAGGCCAGTAGAAGGTAAAAACCTGGGCTCTGGCTCAAAAGCTGAGTTTGAATCCAGGTTCTGCCTGCATCTAGCCGTGGGACTGGGTGAGGTTGTTTAATCCTGGGTATCTATTTGCCTCCTTTTCCTGGTCTCCGCTGAAGATCCAATAAAATAATAACAGGGCACTAAGCAAATCTAATTTATGATTATGTATTCCTGTTGTTACACCTTATAACACAAATGTCTAAACGCAGAGTTGGAGGTTCTGCTCACTGTTTGGTATGACTATGCTCCTTGTCTTGTTTATTACCATCCCCCCTGCACATCAAGTACCCGTTCCTGGAAGTTCTCCCATGTGGCTTACAGACTTCCAGCCTATTTAAACAATCACACTCAGGTCTGGCTTGCCCAAATTCCTTAACCCCTGCCCTCCGGTCTCCTTGGAATCCCTTCTTTCCATGAACCCGCCCAAATCAAAACTTATAGCGTGTGGGTTAGTACGTCAGGGTAGCCCTAAAAACTGGAAATAACTTGTGTTAGAAGACAACTGTGGGACAAACATCTTAACGTGAAGCAATAAGCTGTGTTTGGATGCCTAAAGCTATTCCTGCTCTGAGGTTTAGCTCATCTGTATGAACATGCCCGGATGTGTGGTGTTAAGAGGTTTGAAAAGAGACTGGATAGTACTAAGTGTTGACAAAGTCACAGAGCCCTGGTTCTCCAAGGAGGAGGTTTTGCCTTGCCCCCCTCCTTCGACAGATATCTAGATTTGTCTGGAGACATTTTTGGTTGGGGGAATGATGCTACTGGCATCTGGTAGGTAGAAACAGGAATACTGCTAAACATCCTACAGTCCACAGGCAGCCCCCACTCAGCCCCAACGAGAATTATGGGCCCCAAACGTCAATAGCACCGAGAGTGATAAACTCTGACGCAGAGTAGATGTAACTCTCCTACACTGCTGGCGGGACTGCAAACTGCACCCCAGCTTGGAAAACAAGTCAGCATTCTATGGTAATGTTCAAGGTGCTCATAGCCTGTGACCCAGAGATTCTACTCGGGTGTACCTTCAAGAAACTCTTGAAAGAGTCATGTCCACTGTTGTTTGTAGAAGCAGCCCAAATTTCTATCAGCAGTAGAATGGGTACCTTGTGGTACATCCATGGGAAGGAGAAATGTTGCCTGCCATATCAGTAAACAAAGGATGTTGCAGCCATCAAGCCATCACATTACAGCCGCCCCGATGGTGAGTCCTGAGGGAACTCAGGATGGAAACAGGATTCCCGCCATCTAGCGGTCAGTCACTGCGGCCACCCCGTGATACGCCCTGAGGAGACTCAGGATGAGAAAACCCAGGATACCAGCCCCAGAGCGCTGAGGTGCATATCAAAGGGATGATTTCAGGGAGCCCACACTCTTGCCTCTTTCCATACATTGAAGAGCGCTAACTTCCTTGAGATATCTGGTTTTCTTTAATTAACAGGAATCCTTTGATTACTTTGTTGCAAAAACTGCTACATCTCCTGGCTTTCCTCCTTGCCTCTTCAGAGCAGCCCCTCAGAGTGATCTGAAAGTCCTGTCTCCCAGGCTTGAAGACCTCAGAGTGTCTACTGAATAAAACGTAACTCTCAACGTTTAGGTTGTGCATGTTTTTTACTCGACGTCCATGCAACATTAAACTACCTAGCCGTGAAAATGAATGGACTACAGCTACATGCCTTGGGAGAGAAAGAGAGAGAAGCGAACTGACTTTCTCAGCAGAAGGGAACTACAGAAAAAAGAGCTGGGGAGAGAGAACGGGCAGGGGGTCCAGGGCAGACTACAGAGACATTGGCTTCTGGTGGGTCTAAAGCCCTGGTGTGTGAAACTAAGATGCCTCTCTGGTGTCACCAAGATCCAGGGGTCATGCCTTTATGATCACCTGCCATCCCTGGCACCGAATGCCACTCTCCCCAGTCACCTTCTAATGCTTCATTAGCTCCTTAGGTACCTTGGTGCCCAAAGAGGCGGAGCCCTGGTAGGAATCCTAAGCCTTCTGTTCTTATGAAGGCAAGATCGTCCACTACAAAAATTACTAAACTGGGCTCTGATTTAGTCATTCTCTTTTCAGTTTAGTTTATGTAAAAAGTTATGTTATTTCTTTGTTCATTCCATTAGCATTCATCAGGCAACAGATGTTCAAATGCCTACTCGATGCTGGATGCTGTGTTTGGTGCTATATGAACTGTGGCGATGAAAGAGACGCAGTCTCTGCTCCCCACAGAAGCCAGACTAACTGAGGATCATGCTCTGGCAGTAGCAAGTGGGGTACCACGGCGGAAGGAATGGGGTGGGAGGCATCAGGGAAGGTCTGTCTGAGGAGGCAGCATTTACAGACCTTCGACTGAAGGATGGAAAAGAGCCAGCTTTGCAAAGAACTGGGAGAGGAAAGAGAAGGAACTCCGAAGTTTGGGAAGATAAGAACATTAAAACTGTTATTTTACTGCAATGTAACTTCACGGTAGTCATTTTACCTGGTTCATACTTTACGGAGATGTAATCGTAATTTACATTCAATTTAGTGTCTTGTGTAACATTGTGTCATGAATGATTTTTTCATGTTGCCACACAGCCTTCTTAAAGTTTAAATGGCTGCATGATATATCACAGATTGGCTATACCATCCTTCACTTGAACACTCTCTTGGTTTCTAAGTCATTTACATTACTTATAATTTGTTTCCCTTCTGAAGAGGGCTGAAATATAGGGTTTTTACATAATTTTTCCCTATGTCTTTTGTATTATTGCCCTAGGCTACTTTCCCCTACCTTAAATTTAAACACAGATACACATACTAGGATAATGATGAATGTTTCATTCCTGATTCATCTTAATCACTTTTATATTTCAAGTCCTCAAGTTTAGAGAATAGCTCCCATTACCCAATCTATGTCTTTCGTTTGCGTATAGTTTTGAATATTCTCTTTAAAATTCATCACATACATGAACTGAACTACAGCTAACAGAAAGACTTTAAAACCTGAAATCTGGGCTTCCCTGGTGGCGCAGTGGTTGAGAGTCCGCCTGCCGATGCAGGGGACACGGGTTCGTGCCCCGGTCCGGGAAGATCCCACATGCCGCGGAGCGGCTGGGCCCGTGAGCCATGGCCGCTGAGCCTGCGCGTCCGGAGCCTGTGCTCCGCAACGGGAGAGGCCGCAGCAGTGAGAGGACCACATACCGCAAAACAAAAAACAAAAAACAAAAAAAACCTTGAAATCTGGTTTCAGGAGGCTGACATTTCTCCAGCTTATGATTTAAAATACGTTTTCCCTTTTTGTAGTCTCTGGCAGTCAACCTTACACATTTCCCCTTTGAGATGGTGTACAATCAGCAGGCCACATTATATATAACAAGATTACCTGGAATTTTCTCTGAATTAAGGACCACTAACCTGAATCATGAGCAAATCCAAACTTTCAGTTCAAATGCTTTCCTGTGGCTCCAACCCCTTTGGGGTCTTGAGGTTAACAGGTTGTGGTCTGTACAGAAATCCTCCCCCAAACACTGCTCTCATTACAGAAATCCACTTACATAAAAGCAATAGAGTTGGCATGTGATAAAAATTTAAGTCCTCCTGTGGTGATACAAATGTCAAGTGGCAATACTCAGTATTGGGATGACAGGTGATGACCTGAAAAAAAACTATCACCTGGCCTGCTTGGCCCAATGATCTGAATGTCACTGAGAGGTGGAAGGCAGCACAAGGATTGAGTTATCATTGAGAGATCTAAGATCAATCATCGGAATGCATCATATCTGTGCCATCATTAAGAACAATCCCAGTGTGGATAATTGCTGAACTGCATGGTGAATGACGCAACCATAATCAGAGCTTATATTTGCAGAGTTCTTCAGAGTTCATAAATCATATTTATATATTTGACCCTCCCACCCTGAAAGGTTTGTAGGACAGAAAGCCCTGTTATTTTATAGATGAGAAAATGATTCCTTTGCAGTTAAGAGATCTACCTGAAGTAGTATATAGTGAAGTAAAGCAATGAACTCTGATACCCTGATTCCAAATCAACAGTTCTGCACCATGATACCCAGGATCAAAGCACACTGAACAGGAATTCATTTCTAGTTCAAGCTTTGGCATGAACTGGCCATTTTACCTTGTGCAACTCAAGTAACATTGGGCCTTAGTGTCTTTATTTGTAATAGGATAACATTTGATCACATGACCTCTAAAGGTTGAAAATTCAATTTTCTATGAAAGAATTTTCTTTTTATTTACATGAGAAAAAAGTGTCTCCCCAATACACACTCCTGCTCCCTACCTCCTGACCAGTTACACCCCTGCCCATGACAAGTTTATATAAATATGATCTGATTCAATGTCAGCTTCAATGTCCTAAGAGTAAGAAGAATAGTAATAACAGTATAAATAGCTGATTTTAATTGTGTGCTTGCTATGTGCAAGGCACTAGTTTAAGTATTTTATATGACAAGTCATTTCATCCTCATCATGGCCCTAGAACTAGGTAAAATGACTATTTCCACTCTACGATTAGGAAACTCAGACCTAGAAGAGGTAAAGTGATGTTTTCAAGGTCACAAAGCTGGAGTCAAGATTCAAAGTCAGACAACATGGTTCCAGAGCCCATGCACTCCACAACCACTCTGTGAAGCCACAGTCCTTGACTTAATATTTCATCAAACTAGTCTTCAAGAGTGAACTTCAACTGATATAAATTTCTTGACCACAGATCTTGCTTGAATCTACCTTTTCTAGAAAATACCATATTCCCATGGTATATGGAATCCCCAGCAAGAGTCCCCAACAAGGTTTATTACCCTAATGGGTTGATTCCTATACATTCTTGACAGAGATTGTCCATACCATTTGGGGGACTCTTCCATTATAGGGACTTCCCAAACCAAAGGGGTTGTTTGGGCAATGGCTCAATGGAAGAGATCCTCTGCAGTGTGGAGCCCTCAGACCGGGTCCTCCCCCTTGCCTGGTTCCCTTCCTCTGCTTCCCCTGCTGGACCTTCTGGAGAACTCGCTTCCTCCTTTGAGTCAGTCGAGAATCACCGAGTTCAGTTTGCCCTAACTTCATTCTCTCCCAGGAGGGACTTTGAGACTCGACCCTATGACCCCAAAACAGCTTCCTCTTCTTTTCACTCCAGGAAGAAAAAAAACCAAGATATTGATACAATATACATATTTTTATTATCTATGTTTAATATTCACTAAGAGAATTTTTCTTGCACTTTTGTAAGGTCACACTTAACTCTTTATGTGAATGGCGCAGCTTTCTTTCATAGCAAGGAGACCGAGACTACTCCTCAAAGAGTAGACTGGTTCCTCAATGTGGGGTGCAAGAGTTGACCCAGCCCCTGTACTTCTTTTTTGCACCGTGGACAGTACCCCGTCCTCTAAACGCAGCCCAGCAAACAGAAAAGCTGTCCCTCTCTCCCAGCAACCCTGACATTAAGGGGCCACATTCGTCAATCTCTCCATTCCTTTTCAATATCCTTGTTACGTTGTAGAGTCCAGCCCTGGACCCAGCATCCTAGCATGAGGGTAACTACGTGAGAAAAATATACCAGCCCTTGACATTAGCAATAGATGCATACAATAAACATCGTAACGGTGGGACAAAGACTTCTGAACAATTCTCAGCCATCCTGTCTAACTACCCTGACCTTGAAATGCCAAAGTTCACTGCAATAAAGAGTGACAGATCAAATGCTCTGGCTGCTCTTCTGTTTCTAGAATCCCACCACCAACCCTGATCTTGAAACCTCCAAGAGATGTGTGACAGTAAATCTCACTCACACTAATCAAGATGGAAATCTTTTCATTCCCAATTAGGTCCAATTGTGCAGATGAAGCAGCGCATCTGTTTGCCTTTCAAGAAGCTCGCCCAGGGGGGTTGGGGAGCTTTACTGACATAACAACTAGATGGTTTGTCATCTGTCTCTTCCTCTCGATTCTGTCATCTTTTATCAGCGGTTATACACAGCTTCCCTTTTGTGACAGTATTAACCCAGGACTGCTGCTATAAGCATCCAGCCTCTGCTTGCCACTTGCAAGGACGTCTGATGAGAGTTTATCGGGACTGCTGAGCCCAGCGCTTTTACGTTAAATAGGTTCCCACTTAACAGTTGTTAGTGTGTGTGTGGGAAGCCCACACCTGCACGTACATCTGGCCAGCTGCCCACGAGCGCTACCTAGAGCAGTGGATATCATCTGTTTCCTGTTAGAAAATACGATGGCTTTGGTGCAGTTCAAAAAACGAATACTGGGCTTCCCTGGTGGTGCAGTGGTTAAGAATCCGCCTGCCAATGCAGGGGACACGGGTTCGAGCCCTGATCCAGGAAGATCCCACATGCCGCGGAGCAACTAAGCCCGTGTGGCACAACTACTGAGCCTGTGCTCTAGAGCCTGCGAGCCACAACTACTGAGCCCACGCGCCACAACTACTAAAGCCCACGTGCCCCTAGAGCCCGTGCTCCGCAACAAGAGAAGCCACCACAATGAGAAGCTCACGCACCACAACGAAGAGTAGCCCCCGCTCACTGCAACTAGAGAGAGCCCACACACAGCAACGAAGACCCAATGCAGCCAAAAATAAAATAAATTAAAAAATATATACACATTTATAAAAACAGAAACAAAAAACAAGAGCAAATGCTATGAAATAGACCTGGCAGAGCTCAGAGGTAATAGCAAATATCTAATGTTGCTGCAAGAGGAAGAAATTAAGGGGTTACCAGGCATAAGGCATCACTGTGCATCTTAAGGTTTGTTTGTAAAGCAATAAACAAGCCCATCGATGCAAAAAAATGCACTATATTCCCAATGTACAGTAGAAAGAAACTGCAATAACCAGACAAGGACTTTTAGAACGTGTTTCCCCTTGGATGACTTCTTTTTAAATAATTTTAGTCAGGGCATATGATAGTCTAAATAAATCTTAGCAGTTCATGCAAAAGCAATTCTCTTTAAAATGGCTGGAAAGACAGGCATGTCAGAGGCAAAAATACAGGGGGAAATGTATAATTTCATTGCCTCTGGGGACTTCTTGTAAAAATGGAAAGCATATAGTTGAGAACTTGGGCTTTGAGGTCAGAGAGAGTTCAAACAGCAGCTTTGCAACTTCCTTGCTGTGGGACTTGGGCAACCTATTTAACTTCTGTGAGCTAGTAGAGTGCAGTATTAATAATAATAGCAGTCACCTCCGTGGGTTGTTGTAAAGAGCTTGTGTAGAGCCTGTGCAGAAAAAATGTCCCACAAATATTAGTCCTTGTCACCATTATCCAGTGTATACTCTCAATGTGAGTTCTCAAATAACTCTGCAATGGTTCTAACAAGGGATTCTGCTCAGTGGTATCACCCCTACTGTCATGATTTTGTTATTCAACTCTATTCATATTGTTGTAACAGGTGGGGAAAACAGAGAAGGAATAGCTAATGCCTGACTCTACTGAGAAACTCCATCCATGTCCTGGCAATGATGGGAACATGCACAACCTATTTTACACAGGCTGTTGACAAGACTCCATCAGGGCCATGGAGCCATGGATGAATTATCTGCAGCCACTTGTATTCTTCTTTCCTAAACTTCCTTTCTGTATTGTCTTTTTTGAGGTCTCACTTTATTTATGTTGTCTTGTGGGCCCTGAGCCACTTCTCAACATAGGAATAACCTCTCTCCAGTTCTCTCCAAACCATAACCATCCGGATAGCACTGCCATGTTCGTTCCACTGCTACTCACAACATCCGAGATACGGAAACAACTTAAATGTCCATCTACGGATAAAGAGATACAGAAAATGTGGTGTTCACACACAGTGGAACATTATTTAGCCTTAAAAAAAAGAAGGAACTACAATGTGGGATGAACCTTGAGGACATTACGACTAAGTGAAATAAGCCAGTCACAGAAAGACAAATAATGCATGATTCCACTTACATGAGGTATCTGGCATAGTCAACTTCATAGAATCAACAAACAGAATGGTGGTTGCCAGGGGCTACGGGGAGGGGGGCGGGGGAAGGTGGTGGGAATAGGGATTTGCTAATCAACCGGCAAAACGTTTCAGTTAAACAAGACAAATAAGTTCCAGAGATCTGCTGCACAACACTGTCTATAGTCAACAGCTGTGGACTGTCATTTAAAATTTCATTAAGAAGGAAGATCTCATGTTAAGTGTTCTTAGCAAAATTAAATTAAAAATGAAACTATGCAACCATCTCCTGGTTTAGTCACTCAGACGACAAGCTTCCTAAGTCTAATAAAATAATCTAGTATACACAGTTAAATGGCTCCTGATAGATTAATATATTACCATGCTGGAAATATTTACAATTCTAAGACTCTCTGAAGTAAAATGTAATAATCCAAATGCATTAATTTTTCACACTGGAATTTTAGACTCTGGAGCCGGGAGGTAGAGAGAATTTTCTGGCAGGATGCTTTTGAAGGCCTACCTCAAATTGTGAGACAAAGGCTACAACCTATTTTTCATACTGTGACATCAATCCCACAAAAGAAGAGAGAGTTGTTTATACGGAATGATAAGGAAAAGTAAGCTATTATATGCTTAATTAGAGATCCAATCCTTTTAATCCAACAGAGCTGTGATTCCTCAACTGAGTAGAAATGTGGGCTTTGGAGAAAAAGTGCAGCTTTTTGATTTTTGTTGTTATCTTTCTTAGTTTGTTTTTGCTATTATTGTTTTACTATAAAAACACATTAAGACATATCTCCTCATTCCAGGGCTGAAAGTATCCTCATGACATCAGCCTCTGGTGCTGGCCTCTGAGCCTGTATCCCTCCCACTCCAAAGGTGAGATCTGGTGCCACGGTGCTCAGAGCACCCTGCCCCATGCATTCTATCCAGAACTTGCTGAGAAAAGAACTCAACATGGATTTTAAATGAATGTGGCTCCCTCTTCTGGTGGAAAGCCTGAATCAATACTAAAATCTGAGAAGCCTACATCTCTCTCAGCTCCAGAAATATCTGTCAACACAATAGCCCCAACAAGTGAATCAGACAATGTCAGCGCCTCCATAGTTCTTGTACTGTTTTCTGATACTAATGCTAATATGGCGAAGAGAGCCATAACTGAAATATAGTAACAAGGAAGGGAAAAAAGAAGACCTGTTTTGAATAGAGAAAAATGAGACACTAACAAAGGTATTCTTCAAGGGCTGTTTAAAGAAGACATTTGGGGTTAAAATAAATGTTTTCTTCAAATAATAAGAAATAGTAAGAAACAGTCTTTTGATCCTAGGGGCTCTTAAAGAGGAGCCATACCTATAAAGGTGTAAATGGATGTAGAGATTGAGAGAAGAACTAAATACTGCTTTGAAAAACTACCATTAATAGAACTCTTCTGGGACAAGTCCATATGTCAATATGCCTATTTGACATCTTGATTCTTCATGAGGTCAAACCTACAGCATTAAAAGTACCTTCCAGAGCTTCCCTGGTGGCGCAGTGGTTGAGAGTCCACCTGCCAATGCAGGGGACACGGGTTCGTGCCCCGGTCCGGGAGGGTCCCACATGCTGCGGAGCAGCTGGGCCCGTGAGCCATGGCTGCTGAGCCTGTGCGTCCGGAGCCTGTGCTCCTCAACGGGAGAGGCCACAACAGTGAGAGGCTCGCATACCGCAAAAAAAAAAAAAAAAAAAAGTACCTTCTATCACATACTTACAGGGAAGTTTTATGAAGGGAGGCTTTGGGAAAGAGCATTTTGTTCATCAGAAATTAAGACTCGAGCCCCAGTTATATAATTCTTTATCATTAAGCCAAAAATGTAGACAACCATAGCGTGCTGTCAATTACCTATGCTTATGTGAATTTCAACAGCAACACAAAATTATGTAATGGTGATGCACAAACATGCTGCTTCCAAAAGAAATCCTAATTGGCTGAGCATGACAGAGGCCAAGGAATGGTTAAACACAAAGCAGAACAAAACAAAAACCATTGCACTCCAAACAGAAGAGCCTGTTTAGATCCCTGCCTGCTGTCTTTGAACACTTCATTGATTGCTAAATTATATTCACTCCTGAATGAGCCCAGTGTTTCTGGATCACAAATCCTGCCACTTGCTAGAGGCTATAGCCCAGATTTATCTTATCTTTATGAAAGCGTTTCAGTGCTGGGAGCAATGCATTGTGCTTCCATGCAGAAAGTTCAAGTTCAGGAGAGCAGAGGGTTCCATCCTCCTGCCAGAGGTGACCAGTGAAGACCCAGGTGCTATTGTGTTTGGCCTCTGAGGATGGCTCGCCCGACTCTCAATGAAGGTTAGGTAAACTCCCTATTTTGGGAAATGACAGGAGGTCGGGCATGGGATATTGCCAAAGACAATGTGGGTAGATGTCCTATTTTTCTGTTCTTTCCTGTTAAAAAAAAAAAGGGCACGTTGCAACTCTGGGGGGAGCTGGAAGAAAGGGAATGGATATGGAAATATCAAGCATCATTCATAACCACATATGATAGATATACTAGAAATACGGAAACTAGGAAAAGGGATAAAAAGAATGGAGAGATGATAGGAAAATATGCACTACATTTTTTTTCAGTGATAAATAAAAATGGATGTAATTCACATTGGTATAACACCATTAACTAAAGAGCATATTTGAATGTCATCAATTATTTTTTTACATTATATCCTTCCTCTGTTCCAGGATCCCACCCAGGACCCCATGTTGTATTTATGGGCATGTCTCCTTAGTCTCTTCCAGTTTGTAACAGTTCTTCGGTCTTTCCTTGACTTTCATCACCTTGAGAATCATAAAGAGTACAAATCAGTTATTGTGCAGAATGCTCCTTGATTTGATGTTTTCTGATTTTCTTTTTCATGACTGGAATGACGGTATGTATTTTTAGGCAAGTAAAACCACAAAAAAAATGTTCTCAGTGCATCATGTCAAGAGGTTCGTGATGCCACTGTCTTAATACTGGTGATGTTGACCTTGATCATTGGTTGAGGTCTCTCGACTGTAAAGTTGTCAACTTCCCTTTGTATTTAATATATACATACCTTGGGTGAGATACGTTGAGACTATGCAAATTCTATTATTCCCTCAAACTTATGTCCACTAGTTTTAGAATCCCTCTGTAAAGACTCATGGAAATTTATTCTAGTCTATAGAAAAATCCAATTCTGAGTTTATTTATATTATTTATTTTGCTGCTCATATTTCTCCAGCTTTGGCCATTAAGAGCTCCTTCAGGTTGGATCCTGTGTTCTATTGAGAAATGTTCATCTATTGGAGGCGTTTCTGTGCTTTCTGGCAGAACAATATATTTCAAGTTCATCTTGTGTTTCTGCTGCTCCAGCTCTGGAGTCAATCACTCTCCAAAGAGTCTCAGTTCAGTTTATTGGAGAATAGCATTTAGAAATCAAGATTTGGGCTCTAGTTGTGCTCACTGTGACCAGAATGCCAGTGCTCTAAGTTCCTTCAGTGGACAGAGCTGGGAAATGGATGTATATATGGTAACGTACGCAGAAGCACCTATCTATATTTCTGTTTATATCACCTGTGTGAACATATTTGTGTGCGGGGGGGACTGAATATGTAAAATGTGTACGTATGTGTGTATATGTTAAAATATATATATATATATCGACACACACAAATATGAAATCACTCCAGATCAATTCATAGAGATCGTCTTTGTTCGTTGTTTTTGCTCACAGCTGCAGAGTACTCCACTGGGTGACTGACTATACTATAGTTCATTTAACCAACCTCCTATCTATGGGCATTTAGGTTGTTTCCGGTATTTTGGAACCACAAAACATCCTGAAATGAATAACCCTGTGCGTGTATGCTTTTATATTGTTGCAGGTGTATCATAAGGGTAGATTCCTAGAAGTGGGATTGCTGGGTCTGAATGTAAGTGCGTGTGCAATTTTGTCAGATGTTACCAAATTTCCCTTCAGAAGGAAAGCACCTATTTGCATTCCCACTAGCAATGGGCAACAGTGAGTCTCCTCCAGCCTCACCAACAGAATGTGCTGTGCTACTATCTTGTTTTTACCACTTTGATAGGTAAGAAATAGTACCTCAGTGTTGTTTTATTTTGCATGTCTCTAATTAGAACTGAGCTTGAACATTTTCTTCATATGCCTGTGGGTCATTTTTATATCATTTTTTGTGAATTACATGTACGTGTCTCTTTCCCATTTCTTTCTATTGAGTTCTTGGTCCTTTGACCCTCGAGTCTTAAGGATTTTTTACGTCAGGTATATTAGCCCTTTGTTGTGATACACATATTGCTAATGTTTTGCCCCAGTGTGCCAGCTGTCTTTTGACTTTCTTTATAGTGTTTTTGGTCATGCAAAAATGTTTAATCTTTATGTGAAATATGTCAGCCTTTTATTGCATCTGGAGTTTGAGTCATAATTAGAAAGCCTTTGCTAAACATCGTTAAAGAAAAATTCATCTGGGTTTTCTACAAGTACTTACATAGTTTCATGTTCCATTTAAGTCCCTAATCCATTTAGAATTCATTGTTATTCACAATAATTTAAAGAAACAAGGCTTTTTGTGGTGGTGATTTAAGGCCCCTTATCCAATTAGTCAGATCATTCTGAGAATCGCCTTGATTTTTCTACTCTGACCTAAACCAAGGCTAACTCCAGTGTAGATATTTAACTTGGAGTCATTAGTTGGAGAGAAACATCTGCAGCTTTATGCAATCCAGACAGGTTTTCTTCTTTCCCTACCCTGTCTCTTCTGCTCCGTGCCTGCCTCCGTCTCTCCCTCTCTCACCCCACAGATGGGAAGCTAGAACTCAAACGCGATAAGCCTAATTGGGTTTAGAGGCAATAATGGAATGATTCCCTGACAGCCCATCCTTTACTGGAGGATACATCCTGAGCTCCATATACCACCCTCATTGTGAAGGACGAATGCCGGGGACCATGGTAAATCCATTAATAGGACTTGCTTTCCATTATTAGCACCATCTGAGTCTGTTAAAAATCTTAACTAGGAGTTTAATTTCTCTACAGAGGGCTTATATTAATTAGGGGTTTACATGCTAACAAAGAGCCTGATGCATCCATAAATCAATCCAGTAGAGAAGGACTACACAGGGAGGACATCTATTCAGTGGAGACTCAAATCCAGCATCCCTGTCGGGCTCCCAACAAAAGGGTGCAGGTGTGGAATAGGCCACTGTGACAAGGAAGCCCCAATAATTATTTTGCATCACTTACACCACAGCAGGTAATATGGCAAATCAAAGTCCCAGGCGCTCAGCAAGTGAAACCCATGTTACCATGAAAGCCACATCACATGGCTTTAACCACTACAAACGAATTGCAACAACACTGTGATTTATTTTATACCAAGTCCAGGAATTAAAAGGATATTGATCAAAATGATCTCCTTTTATTCCCTTTTGTTAGGACTAGAAAGTAACAGATGGAGCCACTTTCTTTTTTTTTTTTTTTTTCATGCACCAAACATCACTCCAAGAACCTGTGAAATTGCTAGTGCCCTTTATTAAGTACACTAGCTTTACGGTTTACACTTCCGTTCTGTTCTTTGGATAGAATGTTACTCCTATTCCTTTTGTTAAACATGGGACTTGTATTTTTGAGTCAAGTGTGTGACGATGATTCCCAACCGTAAACACTTCCAAGTGACAGTTTTGTTTCTTTTGTGTCATTTGTTTAGAAAACACCTGATGAACAGAAGCAACCATAGATTCACTTTTAAATGATTTTGTATTTCACTTGGGCACAATAATATTTACATCTATATGAAAAGCATGAATGTGTGTATGCATATAAAAAAAGACTTTTTAAAATCCATTAAAAAAACTAGTTTCAATGAGGATTTACAGTCTCTTTGCAATATTTCTCGTTGTAGTAATTTCTTTGTCCACCCAGCCTGTTCAGACCCCACTTCCTCTTCCCCAACCACAGGCATCTGAAGCCCATGTGCTAGAAGCAAATATATTTAAGTCTATATAAATAATATCCTATAACGAATTCCTCTTTGAGTTGAACGTTTTGTTATCACGTCAAACTCTCTACTCCTCCAAAATGGTAAGAAATCCGTATTTTTAAGATAGGCAACCAAAAAGTCCCACTATACATATAACATCTCAAAAGTTATTGTGGGTTAAAGCTAAATAATCCAGGTTACAGATGATCTACGTTTGGAAAGAATGGAGTCGACACTGTAAGGATTTAGTGACACAGGAGGTTTGTTCCCCTGTACGTATGATACGAAAAGCTTCCATACATTCCATGTTTTCCATCTATCCATGATCACAGCATTTCGTTAGGCTAACAGTGAGTCAGACCCTGCAGAGTTCATTGCCACGGCAAGTACAGAAAAGAGAAAGAAGGAACACTGTGAGTCCAAGAACAGGGACTTAGTCACTTTCCCTGGGCCCCCCTGCCCCCCTCCACACTGTGAAGAAAAATTTGAGAGGAAGAGGGGCTCCAGAATGCACTGCCCAAGCCATCCCTGTGCAGCTTTCCTCAGCCTCCCTTTACCCTCTTCAACCACACAGATGTTCTCAGAATGCAAACACACAACTATGCCAATCATTTAAAACCAAACCAAACCAAACAGCTCTTCCTCTAATCCCATACCTCCTTCCAGCTAGCACTTCAATCTTGAGCTGCTTTTCATATGACAAGTTTGTGAAAGAGTGGTCTGTATTCAAGGTCCCCACTTCTATCCCTGGTATTTCCTAGTCTAGATGTCCATACTCCTGAGGCTATAATAAGGCACCTCAACACACCCACAGGGGTGTCAGAGGAGACCATATAGGGAATGAGGACTTTCATCCTCATTAGGTGGTCACGACCCTCACCATGTAAGTGGAGACCCCCTGGGAAGCCTGGACTTCCACCTCTACCTAGCAGTGATGAGACCCTCACCCCTACCCCATGTCCCACTGGGGTGGTGTCAGAGGAGGCCTAGTGGAGAGATGGCATTTTTCACCATTGCTCAGTAGTAACGAGGCCAAACACCCCTAGTGCCAGAGGAGGCCATGTGGGAACAGTAACAAGGCACTCCCACCCCTCACCCATCCAGAGAGGATACTGGTGGAGGCCTAGTAGGGAGCTGGAACTCCCATCCCTGCCCAGCAGTAGTGAGAAGCACCCCCTTGGGTGTCAACGGAGGCTGATGTGGAATCTGGACTTCCTCGCTAACCTGGCAGTAACAAGGCAGAGCCTCCCCCTTCTCCTGCTGGGCAGTGTCAACGGAAGCCAGGCAAAGCAGAAGGTTCAAATGAGGGCCACAGTCTCGTAACATAATACAAAGGTCCAAATGTCACTGAAAAAAAGTACTCATCATACAAAAACTCCAAATCTCAAACAGAATGAAGAAAGACAATCAATAGATGCCAACTCCCAGAAGACAGAGATGTTAGACCTACCTGACAAAGATCTTTTTTTTTTTTTTTTTTTTTTTTTTTTTTTTTTTTTTTTGCGGTAGGCGGGCCTCTCACTGCTGTGGCCTCTCCCCTTGCGGAGCACAGGCTCCGGACGCGCAGGCTCAGCGGCCATGGCCCACGGGCCCAGCCGCTCCACGGCATGTGGGATCTTCCCAGACCGGGGCACGAACCCGTGTCCCCTGCATCGGCAGGCGGACTCCCAACCACTGCGCCACCAGGGAAGCCCCCTGACAAAGATCTTAAAGTGGCCATGTTAAACATGCTTCAATGAGCACTTTTGAACATGTGTGGAACAAATGAAAACTAGAATTAGCTTATTTGCCTTAGCAAGGAAATAGAAAAGTCTCAGCAAAGAAATAAAAGATATAAACAAGAACCAAATGGAAATGTTAGAACTGAAAATTTCAATAGGCAGCATGAAGAAGTCAATGAATAAGCTCAAGGGCAGAATGGAGGCCGGAGGAAAGAACTCGAAGATAGAAAATACACAATCTGAACAACAGGGAGAAATGAGACTGAGGAAAAGTATTAAACAGGACCTCAAGGATGTGTGGGACACTAACAAAAGGTCTACCTTTTATGTCCTCAGAGTCCTGGAAGGAGAAGAGAAATAGGATAGGGCTGAAAAAGCATTAAAAATATATAATAATAATGGGTGAAAATTTCCCAAAGCTGACCCAAAACATAAACGGATAGATTTAAGAAACTGAGTAAATCCCAAATACATAAACCCAAAGAAATCCACCTCAAGACACATCATAGCCAGACTTCTGAAAATGAAAGGCAAAAGGGGGGAAAAAAAGTGCAATGCCTATAGGGTAAACTGATTATAGTTAGAGCATATTTCTCATCAGGAACCATGGAGACCAGAGGGAAACAGCCCAATATTTTTCAAGAAAATGTTGGAAAGAAAAGAACTGCCAACCCAGAACTCTCTATCCAGTTAAAATATCCCTCGGGAATGAAGGGGGAATTAAGGCATTCTCAGATGAAGGAAAAGTGAAGAGAATTTGTTGATTCACCACTTAGACATTCTTTCTTTAGACATTCACCATTGAGACAACTTTAGACATTCTAAAAGAATGTCCAAAGTTCTCTGAAAAGAAAAGAAATGATACAAGAAGGAATACTGGAACATCTGGAAGGAAAAAAGAACACGGTAAGCAAAACTATGAATAAATACAATAGACTTTCCTTCTAATGAGTTTTCTAAATTACGTTTGACAGTTGAAGCAAAAATTATAATACTGTGCAATGTGGTTTTCAATGTTTGTAGAGGAGATATTTAAGACATTTATAGTTAAATGGGGGAGGGTAAAGGGACACAAAGGAAGGTAAGATTTCTGCACTTCACTTGGTAAAACGATGACATCAGTAGACTAACAAGTTATGTATACATATTGTAATACTCAGAGGAAAAGCTATACAAAGAGATAAAAAAATTATCGATAAATCAAAATCATGTAACAGCATATTGCAACTCCTGGGTATTTACCCCAGAGAGATGAAAACTTACATTCACACACAAACCTGAATGTTTATAGCAGCTTCGTTCGTAACAGCCTATAACTGGAAACAACTCAGATGTCCTTCAACAGGTGAATGATTAAACAAATTGTGAAGCATCCCTACCATGGAATACTATTTAGCAATAAAAAGGAATTCACTCTTGATACGTATAACCACCTGGATGAGTCTCCAGAGAACTATTCTGAGTGAAAAAGGCCAATCTCAAAGGGTCACATATTGTACGATTCCATTTATATAACACTCTTGAAAAGACAACACTATAAAAATGGAGAACAGATTAGCTGTTGTCAGGGGTTAAAGAGGGGATGGGAGCAACAGGGAAATAGGTGTGGCCACAAAAGGAAAACATGAGGGTTCCACGTGGTGATAGAAATGTTTTGTGTCTTGACTGTATCAATATCAAACTGATACTGTGATTTTATACCATTTTTTAATGAGATGATATCATTGGGGGAAACTGGGTAAAAGTACACTGGAATCTCTATATTTTAGCATAACTTCATATGAATGTATAGTTCTCCAGAAATAAAAATGTTTAAAAAACAGAGAAATTATTAATTTTTGTATGAAGATACTTTTGCTTCTTTTCAAACGCCCTGAAATCAGTGTGCTTTCGTGAATAGAAATTAAGGTTTGATTACATTTGTAAAGGGAAGTAAACATATCAAAGCTAATCAGTTACTCATAGCCTCTGAGTCACATGGTATTTTATCTTCTGATTGTAAAAAGTAAATGTCTGATTTAATTCCAAATTGTATTTAAAGAGACAAGTTTCCATAAAATACTGGTATATTTTAGTAGACAATTAAGCATACTGAAGATTTCTTATTTACAAAGTAAACTGGTGGTGGCTTAGTTACAGTTGATAAGGGGAACCTGATGCTATATTCACTGTTTTTAAATTTAATACATTATATATATAATATTATATATATACATATATTTAGTATATACAGTAAGGTTAAAAAAAGGCAATTTTTCTAAGGCTCTTTTTTTTTTTTTTTTTAAACTTAATGGAGCTAGAAGAGGCACTGGCTCTCTCTGAGATGGGTTTGAAAGTGGCTATCCTGTAACTGAAATTGATCAATCATTTAGGTCTATGTACCTCAGTTTACACATCATCAACCAACAGAGCCCTTGCTCAGCAAATATAACATTATAATTCTAATAGAATAAAATGTTTATCCAATAACTGTGCAAACATCTTCCTCCAAGACAAGGCCTTTGAAATGCATCTTATTCCACACATAAGGTATGGACGATATTTAGCATAGGGGACATACAAATCAGTCTCCAGCTTCCTAGCTTCTTACTTTGTATTACACATAGGAAATGAACATACCACCGCCGCCCCCCAGATACCAACAAGTACAGTCGTCCTGTCAAGGACACCAATGTTAAGATTGCTATTTCTAGGATTGCCAGGTTCACTTCTCTCCTGTGTTACTAAGTGCTCCTATTATCTGTCCTCCAATGTTCCCTATTTCTGGGGATTATATAACTTTTCCTATGGTCCCTCATTCTCTGCATCTTGAGTCTTGCTCATTTTTATAACTATTACCAAGTGTTTTACTAAAATATAAATTTTATGTAACTAAATATTGGTACTTCTAATGTGAAATTAATTAAAAAAAAGAATACACTCATATCCCTGAATCTGCAGACTGAGATAATGATGAAGAGATAATTCTCTTGTTAGATAAAAGAAATCACTGGAGTATAGACAGCTACTAGACAACTGATTGTTAATAGGTATATCTGAAAAAATATATTCTAACTCCATTTAGTGTAGCACTAGTTAAGCAAAGTTAGCCAGTTATCTGTTTGTCAAGACTCCTCAGAACGTTTAATATAATTATATGTAGACTGAATCTCTAATAGAGGGGTATGAGTTGCTGAGATTCTAAAGTTTATTTGAACCCTTGCTTTTCACACTATACACTCTAGGTGCTATGAGCTGAATGCTAATTTCAGAAGCAGGGACTAAGTAAAAAGCTGCCGCAACTAAATCCTCAAGAATTCTCATTGTAGAGTTGTGTGCCAGGATGACAGGAATGATCAGATGAGTATAAAATCAGAAGACACTGAGGTTAGCAGCTCAAAAGTTAGGTCCTTCTAAAAAAGGTTGCTGTCAAAATAACAATATGCAAAGTTTCAGATGGTATAATTATCGTGTGATACACAGTTCCAAGAATCCAGTGAAAGCACCTTCCCAGGATAGCCAAAGAATAGATGAAACTAGAATCATTCGTAGCATAGATTCCTTGACAACAGAAGGCTATGCAGAGTAAGTGTGAAAGCTGACCCAAACTTTTAACTCTTTATTCCTAATTCATTTTGTCTTTCTATTTGAATAACTATCAATCACTAGAAAAGCATTTAGATGAAAATTCTCCATAGCTACTCAAGGAAATATTTTCCTTATTTGGGTCACTGAAAATTGGAGAAAGTGATGGTGAGAATTAACCAGTGTGGAAACCCAAGACAACTACACTTGAAAGGGGACCTCATTGTGGCACCTTTATAAGCTCCTTGGAAATATCATGAAAATCAGAAATTTTGAAATTAAATTTCAAAGATAATTAGAAAAAATAGAATTTTTGATGAATTTGCCAAGGCAACTCAATACAGAAAGGATGTCTGTTCAACAAATGGTCCTGGAAAATATTGAAAAAATATAAAACTTAAGCTTAGGATATAGAAAATCACAAGATAATATTGTTTCTACCATAAAAATGAAAACAAATCTGATAAGAGTCAAGCTTATAAATTTTAAACCCCACTGGAGAACTAAAGATATTAAGAAACATAAATGAACTAAAACCCAGAAACTGATGAGCTCCCCCTCAAAGGAATGAAGAGACCCATGGCTGCTTTCATCCTAAGTAGGATAACAGATGGAAGAGAAATCTGCTATTGATGGGAGTTGGGAGAAACCAGATAAACTTTTTACAAATTTTTAAAGGTTGAGTATGCTGGTGTGTTTGTTCAGAATCCCCAGGAGCCCCAGCTACAAAGAGAGTCTGTACCACCTGCCAACTTCTTGTCATGGCCCTTCATTGAATCATCACCTGTAAGTACTGGGTCAGAGAAAGAGAGTTGAGAGAGAATCCCCCTAAAGCACGTGAGCAGCAGGGACCACTAAAGCTAAGGGCAGGGCACAGAAAGCCCCTGACACTCTCTGTGAAGCACCACAGAGAGCTGGGAAGGAATTACCCTGAGGAGCATACATACAGCGTTTCCTAAACTGTGAATAAAAGCAAGAGAACTACGGTGCACATAGGCACTCCAAACCTTCACTGAATATACTGCAACAGCCCTCTAATGCTAGGGGCAGGGAAGAAAGGCAGATAATAACACTTAAGGCACAGAAACGCTGAGAATGGGACTCGGGAGCAAAGATCTCTTCACAGTGACTCAAAATGCTGCCAGCTGGGCTGCAGAGCAGGACATCTGAGGCCAACCATGTTTCCAAACACCGAAGTTGGAATACGGAAAAGGAAATCTCCAGGGCCCCCGCAGTGCTCAGAGTCTAAGCCCTGCTGAAGGGAAGGTATTACTTCTGGCCTAAAAATCACTTAGGGGTTCCGGTTCCAGCAAACACGGAACAAGCACACTCCAGCCAACCTCTCTCACTGAATGCAAACATAAATCCTGGATGCACAGAACTGCTGTCTAAGGACTCTGAAAAGTGAAGGATTGCAGGTATATTAGAGAAGGAGATTAGAAGTTTATTACTGAAGCAGTAGTGAGTTTACTATTTTTCCCCTGGGGTATCACCTGGCCTGGGCTCAGGGACAGCCCCAAAACTCAGAGGTGCACAACAGAAGTGGACAGGAAAAGCTCCAGGAATAGCTCTCTTCCTAGCCCAAGGAGCAGGAAAGGGGACCGTAAGGATGAGAAACAGTGGGAGTATGTAATGAGTTGTTTTCTATTTTCCGGTTCCACCTTCCCTAGCCTCAGGCAATTCTGCACTGATGACAGTAGCAGAAGGATGGCTGTCACATGGCGGGATAGGTATCTAAACCTCTAAGTGGGGGGAACCTTCTTTCTTTTCAGAGGATCTGCAATAACAAGAGGAAGAGAAAAAAATTCTACTGCTTTTTTCTTCCTATCTCTGACTGCTTAACTCCAGATGCAGAGGCAAATGTAGGAAATGTGTGGAAGAGAAGGAATACTAAAGCCTCAGCTTTCTGGATGGAGTATCAGAAAGAAGGCTCCAGGCAGGTAAAAAAAAAAATGTTACAGACATCACGCGAAGAAGGCAGACCAAATGAGCAATGTGTATGAACTCCTATGCTTATCTCTGAGCTGCACACTTATATTTTACTAATATATTTGGTAATAGCTCCACAATGAGACTGACCTCTGAGCAGTGCATACACAGAACAAATCCAAATAGTACTGTGAACACTATGAAAAGTGAACTGACATTAGAACCTCAGCACACAGAAGGCAGGTCAGGACTTGAGGCCTGAACCCAGCCTAGTCAATTGCCAGTTAAAATAAACATACAAAAACATCAACATTCTCCTTCATATGAAAATAAGACCAAGAGCCTCATGATATAATATTCAAAATGTCCAGGATACAGTCCAAAATTATTCAGCATAGAAAGAACTAGGAAAATCACAACTCATGAGAAAAAAAAAGACAGTCAACAGACAGCAATCCCTAGAAGACACAGCTGTATTATTATTTTTAAAGAAGACTTCACAAGGGAAGTATAACCATTCATTAAAAAAAATAAAAGCAAACTCTTGAGATGAGTGGCAAGATGGACCATCTCAAGTAAGAAATCAATGATACAAGGAATAAGCAAAAATTTTAAACTAAAAAGGAGAAAATCCAAAGTAAAATATTCACTGAATTGACTCAACGGCAAAATAGAGATGACCAAGAAAGAATCAATAAATGTAAAAATACTCAAGAGAAATTATCCAGTCTGTTTGAGAAAGAGGAAAAAAATAACAGAGACTCAGAGACCTACGGGATAATACCAAAACTTTTAGCATTCATACAACCATAGTCTCAGAAGGATAGAAGTAAAAGTGTGTTGCAAAAAAAGAAGAAAATGGAAGAGATGGGTTCAAGACAGCAGAGTAGAAGGACGTGTGCTCACTCCCTCTTGAGAGGGCACCAAATCACAACTAACTGCTGAACAATCATTGACAGGAAGACACTGGAACTCACCAAAAAAGATACCCCACATCCAAAGACAAAGGAGAAGCCACAATGAGACGGTAGGAGGGGCGCAATCACAATAAAATCAAATCCCATAACTGCTGGGTGGGTGACTCACAGACTGGAGGACACTTATACCACAGAAGTCCACCCACTGGAGTGAAGGTTCTGAGCCCCATGTCAGGCTTCCCAACCTGGGAGTCTGGCTATGGGAGGAGGAATTCCTAGAGAATCAGACTTTGAAGCCTAGTGGGAATTGACTGCAGGACTTCAACAGGACTGGGGGGAACAGAGACTCCACTCTTGGAGGGCACACACAAAGTAGTATGTGCATCAGGACCCAGGGGGAAGGAGCAGTGACCCCACAGGAGACTGAACCAGACCTACCTGCTAGTGTGGGAGGGTCTCCTGCAGAGGTGGGGGGTGGCTGTGGCTCACCGTGAGGACAAGGACACTGGCAGCAGAAGATCTGGGAAGTACTCCTTGGCATGAGCCCTCCCAGAGTCCACCATTAGCCCCACCAAAGAGCCCGGGTAGGCTCCAGTGTTGGGTTGCCTCAGGCCAAACAACCAACAGGGAGGGAACCCAGCCCCACCCATCAGCAGACAAGTGGATTAAAGTTTTACTGAACTCTGCCCACCAGAGCAACACCCAGCTCTACCCACCACCAGACCCTCCCATCAGGAAGCTTGCACAAGCCTCTTAGAGAACCTCAACCACCAGAGGGCAGACAGCAGAAGCAAGAACTACAGTCCTGCAGCCTGGGGAACAAAAACCACATTCACAGAAAGACAGACAAGATGAAAAGGCAGAGGGCTACGTACCAGATGAAGGAACAAGATAAAACCCCAGAAAAACAACTAAATGGAGTGGAGATAGGCAACCTTCCAGAAAAAGAATTCAGAATAATGATAGTGAAGATGATCCAGGACCTTGGAAAAAGAATGGAGGCAAAGATCAAGAAGATGAAAGAAATGTTTAACAAAGACCTAGAAGAATTAAAGAACAAACAGAGATGAACAATACAATAACTGAAAAGAAAAATACACTAGAAGGAATCAGTAGCAGAATAACTGAGGCAGAAGAACAGATAGGTGACCTGGAAGACAGAATGGTGCAATTCACTGCTGCAGAACAGAATAAAGAAAAAAGAATGAAAAGAAATGGAGACAGCCTGGGAGACCTCTGGGACAACATTAAACTCAACAACATTCGCATTATAGGGGTACCAGAAGGAGAACAGAGAGAGAGAAAGGACCCGAGAAAATATGTGAAGAGATTATAGTCGAAAACTTCCCTAACATGGGAAAGGAAATAGCCACCCAAGTCCAGGAAGCGCAGAGAATCCCAGGCAGGATAAACCCAAGGAGAAACAAGCCGAGACACAAAGTAATCAAATTGACAAAAATAAAAGACAAAGAAAAATTATTGAAAGCAACAAGGGAAAAATGACAAATAACACACAAGGGAACTCCCATAAGGTTAACAGCTGATTTCTCAGCAGAAACTCTACAAGCCAGAAGGGAGTGGTACAATATATTTAAAGTGATAAAAGGGAAGAACCTATAACCAAGAATCCTCTACCTGGCAAGGATCTCATTCAGATTCAAGAGAGAAATCAAAAGTTTTACAGACAAGCAACAGCTAAGAGAATTCAGCACCACCAAACCAGCTCTACAACAAATGCTAAAGAAACTTCTCTAAGTGGGAAACACAAGAGAAGAAAAGGACCTACAAAAACAAACCCATAAAAATTAATAAAATGGTAATAGGAACATACATACCAATAATTACCTTAAATGTGAATGGATTAAATGCTCCAACCAAAAGACACAAGCCCACTGAATGGATACAAAAACAAGACCCATATATATGCTGTCTACAAGAGACCCACTTCAGACCTAGGGACACATACAGACTGAAAGTGAGGGGATGGAAAAAGATATTCCATGCCAATAGAAATCAAAAGAAAGCTGGAGTAGCAATACTCAGATAAAATAGACTTTAAAATAAAGAAAGTTACAAGAGACAAGGAAGGACGCTACATAATGGTCAACGGATCAATCCAAGAAGAAGATATAACAATTATAAATTATATATGCCCCCAACATAGGAGCACCTCAATACATAAGGCAACTACTAACAGCTACAAAAGAGGAAATCAACAGTAGCCCAGTAATAGTGGGGGACTTTAACATCTCACTTACACCAATGGACAGATCATCCAGACAGAAAATTAATAAGGAAACCCAAGCTTTAAATGACATAACAGACCAAATAGATTTAATATTTATAGGACATTGATATTTATAGGACATTCCATCCAAAAACAGCAGATTACAATTTCTTCTCAAGTGCACATGGAACATTCTCCAGGATAGATCACACCTTGGGTCAAAAATCAAGCCTTGGTAAAATAAAGAAAATTGAAATCATATCAAGCATCTTTTCTGACCATAGTGCTATGCGATTAGAAATCATCAGGGAAAAAACCATAAAAAACACAAACACGTGGAGTCTAAACAATATGTTACTAAATAACCAAGAGATCACTGAAGAAATCAAAGAGGAAATCAAAAAATACCTAGAGACAAATGACAATGAAAACACGATGATCCAAAACCTATGGGATGCAGCAAAAGCAGTTCTAAGTGGGAAGTTTATAGCAATACAAGCCTACCTCAAGAAACAAGAAAAATCTCAAATAAACAACTTAACCTTACACCTAAAGGAACTAGAGAAAGAAGAACAAACAAAACCCAAAGTTAGTAGAAGGAAAGAAATCATAAAGATCAGAGCAGAAATAAATGAAATAGAAACAAAGAAAATAGCAAAGATCAATCAAACTAAAACCTAGTTCTTTGAGAAGATAAACAAAATTGATAAACCTTTAGCCAGTCTCATCAAGAAAAAGAGGGAGAGGACTCAAATCAATAAAATTAGAAATGAAAAAGGAGAAATTACAATGGACACTGCAGAAATATAAAGCAACATAAGAGACTACTACAAGCAACTCCATGCCAATAAAATGGACAACCTGGAAGAAATGGACAAATTCTTAGAAAGGTATAAACTTCCAAGACTGAATAAGGAAGAAATAGAAAATATGAACAGATCAATCACAAGCACTGAAATTGAAAGTGTGATTGAAAATCTTCCAACAAACAAAAGTTCAGGACCAGATGGCTTCACAGGTAAATTCTATCAAACATTTAGAATGGGAGAAAATATTTGCAAATGAATCAAGAGACAAAGGATTAATCTCCAAAATATATAAACAGCACATGCAGCTCAATATTAAAAAAACAAACAACCCAATTATAAAATGGGCAGAAGACCTAAATAGACATTTCTCCAAAGAAGACATACAGATGGCTAAGAAGCACATGAAAACCTGCTCACAATCACTAATTACTAGAGAAATGCAAATCAAAACTACAATGAGTTATCACCTCACACCAGTTAGAATGGGCATCATCAGAAAATTTACAAACAACAAATGCTCGAGAGGGTGTGAAGAAAAGAGAACCCTCTTGCACTGCTGGTGGGAATGTAAATTGATACAGCCACTATGGAGAACAGTATGGAGGTTCCTTAGGAAACTAAAAATAGAATTACCATATCACCCAGCAATACCACTACTGGGCATATACCCAGAGAAAACCATGATTCAAAAAGACACATGGACCCCAATGTTCATTGCAGCACTATTTACAATAGCCAGGTCACGGAAGCAACCTAAATGCCCCTCAACAGACGAATGGATAAAGAAGATGTGGTACATATATAAAATGGAATATTACTCAGCCATAAAAAGGAACGAAATTGGGTCATTTGTAGAGATGTGAATGGATCTAGAGACTGTCATACAGAGTGAAGTAAGTCAGAAAGAGAAAAAAAATATCGTATATTAACGCATATAAGTGGAACCTAGAAAAATGGTACAGATGAACCGGTTTGCAGGGCAGAAATTGAGACACAGATGCAGAGAACAAACGTATGGACACCAAGCGGGGAAAGTGGTGGTGGCAGGGGGTGGTGGTGGTGGGATGAATTGGGAGAGTAGGATTGACATGTATACACTAATATATATATAAAATAGATAATTAAAAAGAACCTGCTGTATAAAAAATAAATAAAACAAAATTCAAAAATTCGATTAAAAAATTGAAGAAATGATTTGATGAAAGACACAAACTTACTGATTCAAGAAGCTCAGTGAACCTCAACAGGATAATTTCAAAGATATCTATGCCCAGGCACATCATTATCACAGTGCAGGAAACTAAGGAAAATACAAAGCAACCAGATTCACAAACAAAACAACCAGAGAACAAAATTGAGGAACAACAAATCTAATGATGGCAAACTTCTTATCAGAAATCCTGGAAGCCTGAAGGAAGTGGAATATCATTTTGACAGTCCTGCAACAAAACAACTACCAACAAATATTTAGAAATAAAAATGTGAACAAGTTTCATTTCATTAGCACGAAACCCCGGAAAGTAGAGTCAGATTAACAATAAGATGTTCAAGAGCTCTACACTGACAACTATAAAATACTGCTGAGAGATATTAACACAGATGTAACTAAATGGGGATTTATATCACGTTTAAGGATTAAAAGCCTCAATACTGTTATGCTATCACTTCTACCCACATTTATCTAAAGATTCAATACTATTATAAAACAAATCACAGGAGGTATTTTGAGGAAACTGATAAGCAGACTCTAATGTGGACAGGAAATTTAAAGGGACTTAGAATAATAAAAATACCCTGAAAATGGACAAAGCTGAAAGATCTACACTATTTTATTTTAAAGTTTATGACAAATTCACAATATTCAGACACTGCAATATTTGCAAAGGATAGAGAAATCTATTAGAAAGAACAGAAGTGAGTCCAAGTATACACCTGTACGTATAGAGGCAAATGGTATCCAACAAAGGCAACAAAGCAATTAAATAAGAGTAGTAAAGTCACTTCAAACAATGCTAACAAAATATGTGGATATCTGTATTTTTAAAAATGAATCTTAACACCTAACTCACACCGCTGACAAGGATTAAGTCCCAGTGCATCATGGATCTAAGCATAAAAAACAAAAGCTTCGGGATTCCCTGGTGGGGAGTTCAGAGTGGTTGAGAGTCCGCCTGCTGATGCAGGGGACGTGGGTTCGTGCCCCAGTCCGGGAGGATCCCACATGCCGCAGAGTGGCTGGGCCCGTGAGCCATGTCCCCTGAACCTGCGCGTCCGAAGCCTGTGCTCCGCAACGGGAGAGGCCACAACAGTGAGAGGCCCATGTACAGCAAAAAAAACCCAACCAACCAAACAAACCAAAAGCTTCGGTTTCCGCAAAGCTCGAACTCCCGGCACGGGCTTTCTTCCCTCCACTGTCACAGAACTACCCCGGAGCCCGAGGGGAGGGCGGCCTCACTGAGGCTGCCAGCTCTGGAGGGCCCCCGGCGGCCGAAGCAGCGACAGTCCTGGGGACCGCGGGCCGGAATCATCGTAACTGATTTTTGAGAAGATGGCGGAAGAGTAAGACGCAGAGATCACCTTCCTCCCCACAGATACATCAGAAATTCATCTACACGTGGAACAACTCCTACAGAACACCTACTGAACGCTGGCAGAAGACCTCAGACCTCCCAAAAGGCAAGAAACTCCCCACGCACCTGGGTAGGGCAAAAGAAAAAAGAAAAAACAGAGACAAAAGGATAGGGACGGGACCTGCACCAGTGGGAAGGAGCCGTGAAGGAGGAAAGGTTTCCACACACTAGGAGCCCCTTCGCGGGCAGAGACTGCGGGTGGCGGAGGGGGAAGCTTCGGAGCCGCGGAGGAGACCGCAGCCACAGGGGTACGGAGAGCAGAGCAGAGAGATTCCCGCACAGAGGATCGGTGCCGACCGCCACTCACCAGCCCGAGAGGCTTGTCTGCTCAGCCGCTGGGGCGGGCGGGGCTGGGAGCTGAGGCTCGGGCTTTGGTCGGAGCGCAGGGAGAGGACTGGGGTTGGTGGTGTGAACACAGCCTGAAGGGAGTTAGTGCACCATGGCTGGCCGGGAGGGAGTCCGGGGAAAAGTCTGGACCTGCCGAAGAGGCAAGAGACTTTTTATTCCCTCTTTGTTTCCTGGTGCGTGAGGAGAGGGGATTAAGAGCGCTGCTTAAAGGAGCTCCAGAGACGGGCGCGAGACGCGGCTAAAAGCGCGGACCCCAGAGACGGGCGTGGGACGCTGGGGCTGCTGCTGCCGCCACCAAGAAGCCTGTGTGCGAGCGCAGGTCACTCTCCACACCGCCCCTCCGGGGAGCCTGTGCAGCCCGCCACTGCCAGGGTCCCGTGACCCAGGGATAACTTACCCGGGAGAACAAAAGGCGCGCCTCAGGCTGGTGCAACGTCACGCAGGCCTCTGCCGCCGCAGGCTCGCCCCGCACTCCGTTCCCCACCCTCCCCCCGGCCTGAGTGAGCCAGAGCCCCCGAGTCAGCGGTTCCTTTAACCCCGCCCTGTCTGAGCAAAGAAGAGACGCCCGCAGGCGACCTACACGCAGAGGCGGGGCCAGTCCAAAGCTGAACCCTGGCAGCTGCGCGAACAAAGAAGCGAAAGGGAAATCTCTCCCAGCAGCCTCAGGAGCAGCGGATTAAAGCTCCACAATCAACTTGATGTACCTGCATCTGTGGAATACCTGAATAGACAACGAATCATCCCAAATTGAGGAGGTGGACTTTGGGAGCAAGATAGATTATATTTTCCCCTTTTACTCTTTTTGTGAGTGTGTATGTGTGTGCTTCTGTGTGAGATTTTGGCTGTATAGCTTTGCTTTCACCAATTGTCCATCTGGGTTTTTTTTTTTTTTTTACTTAAAAATTTTTTTTCTTAATAATTATTTTTTATTTTAATAACTTTATTTTATTTTATCTTACTTTATTTTGTTTTATCCTCTTTCTTTCCTTCCTTCTATTTTTTCTCCCTTTTATTCTGAGCCGTGTGGAGGACAGGCTCTTGGTGCCCCAGCCAGGCATCAGTGCTGTGCCTCTGAGGTAGGAGACCAACTTCAGGACACTGGTCCACAAGAGACCTCCCAGCTCCACGTAATATCAAACGGCGAAAATCTCCCAGAGATCTCCATCTCAACACCAAGACCCAGCTTCACTCAACGACCAGCAAGCTACAGTGCTGGACACCCTATGCCGAACAACTAGCAAGACAGGAACACAACCCCACCCATTAGCACAGAGGCTGCCTAAACTCATAATAAGGTCACAGACGCCCCAAAACACACCACCAGATGTGGACCTGCCCATCAGAAAGACAAGATCCAGCCTCATCCACCAAAACACAGGCACTAGTCCCCTCCACCAGGAAACATACACAACCCACTGAAGCAACCTTAGCCACTGGGGACAGACACCAAAAACAATGGGAACTACGAACCTGCAGCCTGCAGAAAGGAGACCCCAAACACAGTAAGATACACAAAATGAAAAGACAGAAAAACACAGCAGATGAAGGAGCAAGGTAAAAACCCACCAGACCTAACAAATGAAGAGGAAATAGGCAGTCTACCTGAAAAATAATTAAGAATAATGATAGTAAAGATGATCCAAAATCTTGGAAATAGAATAGAGAAAATGCAAGAAACATTTAACAAAGAACTAGACGAACTAAAGAGGAAACAAGCAATGATGAACAACACGATAAATGAAATGAAAAATAGTCTAGAAGGGATCAATAGCAGAATAACTGAGGCAGAAGAACGGATAAGTGACCTGGAAGATAAAATAGTGGAAATAACTACTGCAGAGCAGAATAAAGAAAAAAGAATGAAGAGAACTGAGGACAGTCTCAGACACCTCTGGGACAACATTAAATGCACAAACATTCAAATTATAGGGGTCGCAGAAGAATAAAAGAAAAAGAAAGGGACTGAGAAAATATTTGAAGAGACTAAAGTTGAAAACACCCTAATATGGGAAAGGAAATAGTTAATCAAGTCCAGGAAGCACAGAGTACCATAAAGGAGAAATCCAAGGAGAAACACAACAAGACAAATATTAATCAAACTATCAAAAATTAAATACAAAGAAAACATATTAAAAGCAGCAAGGGAAAAACAACAAAAAACACACAAGGGAATCCCCATAAGGTTAACAGCTGATCTTTCAGCAGAAACTCTGCAAGCCAGAAGGGAGTGGCAGGACATATTTAAAGTGATGAAGGAGAAAAACCTACAGCCAAGATTACTGTACCCAGCAAGGATCTCATTCAGATTTGATGGAGAAATTAAAGCCTTTACAGACAAGCAAAAGCTGACAGAGTTCAGCACCACCAAACCAGCTTTACAACAAATGCTAAAGGAACTTCTCTAGGCAAGAAACACAAGAGAAGGAAAAAACCTACAATAACAAACCCAAAACAATTAAGAAAATGGGAATAGGAACATACATATTGATAATTACCTTCAATGTAAATGGATTAAATGCTCCCACCAAAAGACACAGACTGGCTGAATGGATACAAAAACAAGACCCATATATATGCTGTCTACAAGAGACCCACTTCAGACCTAGGGACACATACAGACTGAAAGTAAGGGGATGGAAAAAGATATTCCATGCAAATGGAAATCAAAAGAAAGCTGGATTAGCAATTCTCATATCAGACAAAATAGACTAAAATAAAGACTATTACAAGAGACAAAGAAGGACACTACATAATGATCAAGGGATTGATCCAAGAAGAAGATATAACAATTGTAAATATTTATGCACCCAACATAGGAGCACCTTAACACAAATGGTAAATGCTAACAGCCATAAAAGGGGAAATCAACAGTAACACAATCATAGTAGGGGACTTTAACACCCCACTTTCACCAATGGACAGATCATCCAAAATGAAAATAAATAAAGAACACAAGCTTTAAATGATACATTAAACTAGATGGACTTAATTGATATTTATAGGACTTCCATCCAAAAACAACAGAATACACATTTTTCTCAAGTACTCATGGAACGTTCTCCAGGATAGATCATATCTTGGGTCACAAATCTAGCCTTGGTAAATTTAAGAAAATTGAAATTGTATCAAGTATCTTTTCTGACCACAATGCTATGAGACTAGATATCAATTACAGGAAAAGAGCTGTAAAAAATACAAACACATGGAGGCTAAACAATACACTACTTAATAACGAAGTGATCACTGAAGAAATCAAAGAGGAAATAAAAAAATACCTAGAAGCAAATGACAATGGAGACACGACCACCCACAACCTATGGGATGCAGCAAAACCAGTTCTAAGAGGGAATTTTATAGCAATACAATCCTACCTTAAGAAACTGGAAACATCTCAAATAAACAACCTAACCTTACACCTAAAGCAATTAGAGAAAGAACAAAAGAACTCCCAAAGTTGGCAGAAGGAAAGAAATCTTAAAGATCAGATCAGAACTAAATGAAAAAGAAATGCAGGAAACGACAGCAAAGATCAATAAAACTAAAAGCTGGTTCTTTGAGAAGATAAACAAAATTGATAAACCATTAGCCAGATTCATCAAGAAAAAAAGGGAGAAGACTCAAATCAATAGAATTGAAATGAAAAAGGAGAAGTAACAACTGACACTGCAGAAATACAAAGGATCAAGACATATTACTACAAGAAACTCTATGCCAATAAAATGGACAATCAGGAAGAAATGGACAAATTCTTAGAAATGCACAACCTTTCGAGACTGAACCAGGAATAAATAGAAAATATGAATAGACCAAATCACAAGCACTGAAATTGAAACTGTGATTAAAAATCTTCCAACAGGGCTTCCCCGGTGGCACAGTGGTTGAGAGTCCGCCTGCCGATGCAGGGGATACAGGTTCGTGCCCCGGTCTGGGAGGATCCCATATGCTGCAGAGCAGCTGGGCCCGTGAGCCATGGCCGCTGAGCCTGCACGTCCGGAGCCTGTGCTCCACAACAGGAGAGGCCACAACAGTGAGAGGCCCACGTACCGCAAACAAACAAACAAACAAACAAAATCTTCCAACAAACAAAAGCCCAGGACCAGATGGCTTCACAGGCAAATTCTATCAAACATTTAGAGATGAGCTAACACCTATCCTTCTCAAAATCTTCCAAAATTTATCAGAGGGAGGAACACTCCCAAACTCATTCTATGAGGCCACCATCACCCTGATACCAAAACCAGACAAAGATGTTACAAAAAGAGAAAACTACAGTCCAATATCACTGATGAACATAGATGCAAAAATCCTCAACAATATACTAGCAAATAGAATCCAATAGCACAGTAAAAAGATCACACACCATGATCAAGTGGGGTTTATCCCAGGAATGCAAGGATTCTTCAGTATATGGAAATCAATCAACATGATACACCACATTAACAAACTGAAGGAAAAAACCATATGACCATCTCATAGATGCAGAAAAAGCTTTTGACAAAATTCAACACCCATTTATGATTAAAAAACCCTCCAGAAAGTGGGCAGAGAGGGAACTTACCTCAACATAATAAAGGCCATACATGACAAAGCCACAGCCAACATCATTCTCAATGGTGAAAAATTGAAACCATTTCCACTAAGATCAGGAACAAGACAAGGTTGCCCACTCTCACCACTATTATTCAACATAGTTTTGGAAGTTTTGGCCACAGCAATCTGAGAAGAGAAAGAAATAAAAGGAATCCAAATCGGAATAGAAGAAGTAAAGCTGTCACTGTTTGCAGATGACATGATACTATACATAGAGAATCCTAAAGATGCTACCAGAAAACTACTAGAGCTAATCAATGAATTTGGTAAAGGAGCAGGATACAAAATTAATGCACAGAAATCTCTGGCATTCTTATACACTAATGACAAAAAATCTGAAAGTGAAATTAAGAGAACACGCCCATTTACCACTGCAACAAAAAGAATAAAATATCTAGGAATAAACCTACCTAAGGAGACAACAGACCTGTATGCAGAAAATCATAAGACACTGATGAAAGAAATTAAAGATGATACAAATAGATGGAGGTATATATCATGTTCTTGGAGTGGAAGAATCAGCATTGTGAAAATGACTCTACTACCCAAAGCAATCTACAGAGTCAATGCAATCCCTATCAAACTACCACTGGCATTTTTCACAGAACTAGAACAAAAAAATTCACAATTTGTATGGAAATACAAAAGACCCCGAATAGACAAAGCAATCTTGAGAAAGAAAAATGGAGCTGGAGGAATCAGGCTCCCTGACTTCAGACTATACTACAAAGCTACACTAATCAAGACAGTATAGTACTGGCACAAAAACACAAGTATAGATCAATGGAACAGGATGGAAAGTCCAGAGATAAACGCATGCACATATGGTCACCTTATCTTTGATAAAGGAGGCAAGAATATACAGTGGAGAAAAGACAGCCTCTTCAATAAGTGGTGCTGGGAAAACTGGACAGGTACATGTAAAAGTATGAAACTAGAACACTCCCTAACACCATACACAAAAATAAACTCAAAATGGGTTAAATACCTAAATGTAAGGCCAGACACTATCAAACTCTTAGAGGAAAACATAGGCAGAACACTCTGACAAAAATCACAGCAAGATCCTTTTTGACCCACCTCCTAGAGAAATGGAAATAAAAATAAAAATAAACAAATGGACCTAATGAAACTTAAAAGCTTTTGCACAGCAAAGGAAATTAACAAGACGAAAAGACAACCCTCAGAATGGGAGAAAATATTTGCAAATGAAGCAACTGACAAAGGATTAACCTCCAAACTTTACAAGCAGCTCATGCAGCTCAATATCAATAAAACAAACAACCCAATCCAAAAATGGGCTGAAGACCTAAATAGACATTTCTCCAAAGAAGATATACAGATTGCCAACAAGCACATGAAAGAATGCTCAACATCATTAATCATTAGAGAAATGTGAATCAAAACTACAATGAGATATCATCTCACACCGGTCAGAATGGCCATCATCAAAAAATCTAGAAACAATAAATGCTGAAGAGGGTGTGGAGAAAAGGGAACACTCTTGCATTGTTGGTGGGAATGTAAATTGATACAGACACTATGGAGAACAGTATGGAGGTTCCTTAAAAAACTACAAATAGAAGTACCATACGACCCAGGAATCCCACTACTGGGCATATACCCTGAGAAAACCATAATTTAAAAAGAGTCATGTACCACAATGTTCATTGCAGCTCTATTTACAATAGCCAGGACATGGAAGTAGCCTAAGTGTCCATCAACAGATGAATGGATAAAGATGTGGCACATACATACAATGGAACATTACTCAACCATAAAAAGAAACGAAATTGAGTTATTTGTAGTGAGGTGGATGGACCTAGAGTCTGTCATACAGAGTGAAGTAAGTCAGAAAGAGAAAAACAAATACTGTATGCTAACACATATATATGGAATCTAAGAAGAAAAAAATTTAAAAAAGGTCATGGAGAACCTAGGTGTAAGACGGGAATAAAGACACAGACCTACTAGAGAATGGACTTGTTGATATGGGGAGGGGGAAGGGTAAGCTGTGACAAAGTGAGAGAGTAGCATGGACATATATACACTAGCAAATGTAAAATAGATAGCTAGTGGGCAGCAGCCGCATAGCACAGGGAGATGAGCTAGGTGGTTTGTGACCACCTAGAGGGGTGGGATAGGGAGCGTGGGAGGGAGGGAGACGCAAGAGGGAAGAGATATGGGAACATATGTATATGTATAACTGATTCATTTTGTTATAAAGCAGAAACTAACACACCATTGTAAAACAATTATACTCCAATAAGGATGTTAAAAAAAATCATGGAAAAAAAAAAGCTTCTAGAGGACGAGTCAAAATAATATTGTTGTCAACATAGAGTAGGCAAAGATTTTTAGAACACAGAAAGCACTAATTGTGAAAAACAATATAATTTCATCAATATTAAAATGTCTCTGCTTATCAAAAGACAACATTATTCAAAATGAAAAGGCAAACCAAGAATGGAAAAAATCTGCAACACATATTTTGACAAGAGACTTTTGTTAAAAATATATAATGCAACTCAATAGGAAAACTAGTTACTTCTCTCAAATAGACAAAAGAATTTAATAGCCATAAATGAACAATAGGTAGATGAAAAGTGCTCAACATCTTTCATCGTCAAGGAAACGAAGATTAAATCATAATGAGTCTTTCACCTCTTAGGTTAAATTTATTCCTAGGTATAATATTTTATTCTTTTTGATGTGATTTTTAACAGGACTGTTTTCTTGCTTTTTCTTTCTGACAGTTAATTGTGTATAGAAAAGCAACAGATTTATGTATATTAATTTTGTATCCTGCAACTTTACTGAATTCATTTATATGTTATAATAGTTTTTTGGTGGAGACTTTAGGGTTTTCTACATATAGTATCATGTCATCTGCAAATAGTGACAATTTACTTCTTCCTTTGGGAAATCACTGTACACTACCAGTGGGAATGTAAACTGGTGCAGCCACTATGGAAAACAGTATGGAGGTCCCTCAAAAAAAAAAAAAATAGAACTACCATATGATCCAGCCATCCCATTCCTTGGCATGTATCCAAAGAAAATGAAAACACTAATTAAATAAGTTACATGCACCTCAATGTTTACAGCAGCATTATTTACAATAACCAAGATGTGGAAGCAACCTAAGGGTCCACTGATGGATGAATGGATGAAGAAGATGTGGTATATATATACACAATGGAATATTACTCAGCCATAAAAAATCATGAAATTCTGCCACTTGCAACAATGTGGATGAACCTAGAGAGTATTATGCTAACTGAAGTAAATCAGACAAAGAAAAATTCTGTATGTCACTTATATGTGCAATCTAAAACCAAACAAACAAATGTAATAACAAAACAGAAACAGACAGATATAGAGAACAAACTAGTGATGACTAGTGGGGAGAGGGAATGAGGGAAGGGCAAGATAGGGTATGGGATTAAGAGATACAAACTGCTATGTATAAAGTAAATAAGCAACAAGGATATACAACACAGGGAAATACAGCCATTATTTTACTTTATTTGATTTATTTTTTAACTAGTTAATTAATTTATTTTTATTTTTTGGCTGTGTCAGGTCTTAGTTGTGGCATGCGGGCTCTTCGTTGCAGCATGAGGGCTCCTCTCTAATTGCAGCACACGGGTTTCTCTCTAGTTGTGGCGTGTGGGTTTTTCTCTGTCTAGTTGTGGTGTGCGGGCTCCAGAGTGCTGGGTTCTGTAGTTTACGGCATGCGGGCTCTCTAGTTGAGGCGCCCGGGCTTAGTTGCCCCGTAGCATGTGGGATCTTAGTTCCCTGACAAGGCATCGAACCCACGTCCCCTGCATTGGAAGGCGGATTCTTTACCACTAGACCACCAGGGAAGTCCCACAGCCATTATTTTATAGTAACTTTAAATGGTGTATAATCCATAAAATCTTGATTCACTATGTTGTACACCTGACACTAATATAATATTGTAAATCAGCTATACTTCAATAAAAAAATAAAGATACCATCACATATCCATTACAAGGGCTAAAATTTAAAAGACTAACAGTTCTAAATATTGGCAAGGATGTCAATCGACCAAAATTCTCATATAACACTGGGTGGAAGTGTAAAATAGAGCAGCTACTTTGGAAAACACAATGGCCATTTCTTATAAAGTTAAACATACATTTATCATAAGGTCCAACAATTCCACTCCTATGTACTTATTCAAGAAAAATAAAAGCATATGCCCATAATAATGACTTGCACATGAATGTTCACAGTAGCTTAATTCATAATAGCTAAAAACTAGAAACCACCCAAAAGTTTACAACAGGAGGATAAAGTATGTGTATTCACACAATGAACTACTACTCAGCAATGTAAAGTAATGAACTATTAATACATACAAAGACATAAATGAATCTCAAAAACATACTCTGAATTCAGACGTGAAAGAGCATGCACTTCAGATTCATTCATATGAAGTCCATAACCAGCAAAACTAATCTGACCAGTTCAATGCAATCCCTATTAAAATCTCAGCTGGTCTTTTTTTTTTGTTTTTTTACAAAAAGTTAACAAATTGACCCTAAAATTCATATCAAAATGCAGAAGTCCTAGAATAGTCAAAGCAATCTTGAAAAAGAAGAATGAGGTTGGAAGATACACAATTCCCAATTTCAAAACTTACTGCACAGTAGCTCTTGCGTTACTTGATTACTCCAGTAATCCAGACAGCATTGTACTGGCAAGAAGGACAGACATATAGATCAATGGAATAGAACTGAAAGTCCATGCTAATGGGTATAGGGTTTCTTTTGGGGATGACACCTGAAACTAACACAACGTGGTAAATCAACTATACTTAACTCCAGTAAAACTTTTTGAAAAAGTCAGGCAGGGATGATGTTTGCACAACTCTTTGAATCTACTAAAAACACTGAATTGTCCACTTTAAAAGGGTGAATGTTATGGTATATGAATTATATGTCAATAAAGCTGATATTAAAAACATCAAAAAGAAAAAAGAACCGAAAGTCCAAAACGAATCTCCACATTCATGTCAAATGATTTTCAACAAGGGTGCAAAACAATTCAATGGGGGAAAGAATGATCTTTTCAACAAATGGTGATATGACAACTGGATAGCCACGTGCAAAAGAATTAAGTTGGACCCCCTTCTCAAACAACACATACCAACAAAATAAACTCAAAATGGTTCACAGACCTAAATGTAAGAGCTAGAACTAGCTCTTAGAAGAAAATCTTCATGGCCTTGGGTTAGGCAAAACCTTCTTAGATACAACACCAGAAGTGACAAAAGAAAAAAAGAGACTTCTTCAAATCAAAACCTTTGTGTTTTAAAGGGCACTGTCCATGAAGAAAGTGAAAGAACCTAACAGAATGGGAGAAAGCATTTGCAAATCATGTATCTAATAATGGACTGACAGGTCCACAAGAAGAATTGTACAAGAATTTCACAGCTGCCTTATTTGTAATAGACCAAATTGAAACAATCCATATATCTGTCAAAAGGAAACTGGATAAACAAATTGTGATATATTTATACAATGAAACACCATTCGACTATTATAAAAAACCCCAGAACACAAGGAAAACCCACTGAAACACACAATACATGAAGAATCTCAAAAACATTATGCTGAAGGAAAGAAGCCAGACACAAAAGAATATATACTGTATGATAGCATATATATAAAATTCAGGAACATGCAACTAATGCATGAAATATCTGAGGTGTATCAATGGTTGTTTCTGCAAGAGTCGGGGTGGGGGATGACTGAGAAGGGTTAAGAAGGAATTTTCTGTGATAATAAAAATATTCTATATTTTCAGTATTCCTATTTGGAGTGTTGGTTTCACAGGGGAATACATCTTTGTAAACTCATCAAATTGGACAATTATATGTGTTTCACTGTATGTAAGTTTCACTTCAAATTTTTTAAGTACAAGAAGGGGAAGGGCCTTGCTTCATGGTGTCCTACGCCTCCCTGTCCTCTTTTCTTTTCTTTTTTAAATTTTTTTTTAAAAATTATTTTTATTTATTTTGGGGTGCATTGGGTCTTTGTTGCTATGCATGGGTTTTCTCTAGTTGCAGCGAGTGGAGGCTACTCTTCATTGCGGTGCACGGGCCTCTCATTGTGGTGGCTTCTCTTGTTGCGGAGCATGGGCTTCAGTAGTTGTGGCATGCGGGCTCTAGAGCGCAGGCTCAATAGTTGTGGTGCACGGGCTTAGCTGCTCCGCAGCATGTGGGATCTTCCAGGACCAGGCCTCGAACCCGTGTCCCTTGCATTGGCAGGCGGATTCACTGCGCCACCAGGGAAGGCCCCTGTCCCCTTTTCAAACACAAAACACAGAGGCAAAGAAGGCCATTCCAGCCACGTGAAGGACTATGGAACTCTTTGTGCCTAAGTAATTAAGCAGTCTTCCAGAACTCCCACCTCACTTGAAACTGGAACAAATTCTGAATAGTTCCCAAGTTTCCTGGTAGAATAGTGTCTCTCATCTCTAGTATCTGACTTGCAATAAAAGGAAGGTGTAGCTTTTTTTTTTTTTTTTTTTTTTTTTTTTTTTTTTTTTTTTTGCGGTTAGGCGGGCCTCTCACTGTTGTGGCCTCTCCCCTTGCGGAGCACAGGCTCCGGAGCACAGGCTCAGTGGCCATGGCTCACGGGCCCAGCCGCTCCGCGGCATGTGGGATCCTCCCAGACCGGGGCACGAACCCGTGTCCCCTGCATCGGCAGGCGGACTCTCAACCACTGCGCCACCAGGGAAGCCCAGGAAGGTGTAGCTTTTAACCTAAATGTTCTGTGGACCAGACCTGAGGTTAGCAAGAGGTGAACTGGTGATTAAGAATATGCTCTTCAGGGGCTTCACTGCTTCCCTGGTGGCGCAGTGGTTGAGAATCCGCCTGCCGATGCAGGGGACATGGGTTCGTGCCCCGGTCTGGGAGGATCCCACATGCCACGGAGCGGCTGGGCCCGTGGGCCATGGCCGCTGGGCCTGCGCATCCGGAGCCTGTGCTCCGCAACGGGAGAGGCCACAACAGTGAGAGGCCCGCGTACCGCAAAAAAAAAAAAAAAAAAAAGAATACTCTCTTCAGGAACACTATTTCTACTTGAAAGAATCCTAGGAAAATCTTAGAGGCTCTAGACTGATCCAACTTTTAAAACATAGCTATGCTTTTAGCTACAATTCTGGCAGTTCCTAGAATTTTATGTCTTTCTATCATGTCTGTTGCAATAGAAAAAAAGGGTGCTTAATTTACTGTCTCAGTTTATGTAACTTTTGCTCAACAGAAGTAAACGCTTTTTAGGTGTCTGTTCTCCATTTTTCCCTTCACAGTTTATGGCCCTGGTGTCATGTGGAGACATGACTTAACTATGCCCTGATCATAAAAACAACTTATATTTTCCAATAGTTTCCTCTGAGAAATCTAATATTTTCTTCTAATTTCTCCCATCTTTTCTTCTGATGGTATTACAGATTTGATTTATTTTTTATTTTTGTAATTTTTTAACTTTACTGAGGAACAACTGATATCTACTTAAACTGTACAGTGTGATGATTTGATATATATATTTACATTTGATACATTATACAAGATCAAGATAATGAACACATCTGTCACCTCACATAGTTAACTTTATTTTTTTTACTCAAGTATAGTTGCTGTACAATATTATATAAGTTACAGGTGTACAATATAGTGACTCACATTGTTAAAGGTTATACCTTATTTGTAGTTATTATAAAATGTTGGCTATATTCCCTGTGCTGTACAACATATCCTTGTAGCTTATTTTATACTTAATAGTTTATATCTCTTACACCCTTACCCCTATATTTATTTTTTAATTTCAAAATTTTCATTTACATTTACTTAATATTGTTAATAATAAAATATTTTAAAAATTCAGAAAATATTTCAGAAATACAAGATGTCATTTAACTTTATCCAAATTTTTAAAACATTTTATGATATTTGCTTCATTAAAAAATTAAATGAGTGGATATAATTTAAGACCTTCCCCCTCCGCAGAAGTATTCATTATGCTCAACTCAGTGTGTGCTGTTCCTATACATATAAGATTTCTTCTACTTGTATATCAATAATCAATGCAGTGTTTTTGAGATTTGTCCATGTTGATACATGCAGATATAGTTCATTTTAATTGCTCCATATTATTTTACCATTTGAAGAAGTCAGTTGCCTCATCTAATCTCCTCCTGCGGGACTTTGAGACGGTTTTGACTTTTTCATCATCAGAAACAGTGCTAAAGTGCGTATCTTTACATGAGTCTCTTTGCATATATGTTAGTTTCTCTAGGTTCAAAGCACTGAAGTAGAATTCCTAGATCACAGGCTGTGTTGCACATTCTTCTTTCTAGGTAACACGAAATGGGCTTCCTAAATGTTTACATCAGTTATACTACTACCAACTATACAGAAGAGTTCCAGTTTCCACATATGCTTGCCTACGGGCATTTTCAGACTTCTAAAATTGCTTCAAAATAGATAAGCATGAGATGTTATCCCAGTGATGTTTTCATCTATATTCTGCATTTTTCTGAACAAGAAAAAAAAATTTGTTTTACAACTTTATTGGAGTATAATTGCTTCACAATGGTGTATTAGTTTCTGCTTTATAACAAAGTGAATCAGTTATACATGTATATCTGTTCCCATATCCCTTCCCTCTTGCGTCTCCCTCCCTCCCACCCTCCCTATCCCACCCCTCCAGTCGGTCACAAAGCACAGAGCTGATCTCCCTGTGCTATGCAGCTGCTTCCCACTAGCTATCTACCTTACGTTTGGTAGTGTATATATATCCATGCCTCTCTCTCACTTTGTCACAGCTTACCCTTCCCCCTCCCCATATCCTCAAGTCCATTCTCAAGTGGGTCTGTGTCTTTATTCCTGTTTTACTCCTAGGTTCTTCAGGATGAACAAGAAAAATTTAAATGTTTATGGTCATGGTACTTTCCTATTCCTTTGCCTTGCAAATCTCTTATACCAGCCAGGAGATCACTTTTTCACTTTGCTAATGATCTCTTTTTCTTTTCTTTTTTTTTGAACAAAGGTTTTTATTCCTAACGTACTAAGATTTATCAATCTTTCTCTTTATTCCTTGTACATTTTATCTTCCTTCCTTTATTTTTTTCCCTTTATTTTTTAAAATAAAATCCTCCCCTATTTCAATATTATAAGGAGATTTCCTTATATTTACTTCTAAAAATCTTAAAACGTTGCTTTCAGTTTTTGATTTGTTCAAAATTTACTTCTGTGCATTGTACCTGGTAGCAATGAAATTGTGTAATTTACTCTATAAATTGTCACAGTGGCCTTTTTAAATTGTCCATTCTTTCCTCACTGAATTGTAATTCTACTTCCATTATAGATTCCTATTTACATGTGGCCTACTCAAGGCTCTCCATTCTGTTCTCCTGGTTTATTTGGATATCTCTGCCCAACACTACACAGATTTAATTGCTTTAGCTTTATGATAAATCTTCATGTGTGATAGGATACAACACCTCCTGTTATCTTTCCTTAAAATCATATCATCTATACTTAAACCTACATTTTGGGGACTTCCCTGGTGACGCAGTGGTTAAGAATCTGCCTGCCATTGCAGGGGACATGGGTTCGAGCCCTGATCTGGGAAGATCCCACATGCCATGGAGCAACTAAGCCCGTGCGCCACAACTACTGAACCTGAGCTCTAGAGCCCACGAGCCACGACTATTAAGCCTGCGCACCACAACTACTGAAGCCCCTGTACCTAGAGCCCATGCTCCGCAACAAGAGAAGTCACCTCAATAAGAAGCCCGCACACCGCGACGAGGAGTAGCCCCCGCTCGCTGCAAGTAGAGAAAGCCCACACACAACAACAAAGACCCAAAGCCAAAAATAAATAAATTAAAAAAATAAATTTATTTAAAAACCCCTAAATTTAAAATATTAATATTAGATTAGCTTTTTTGTATTCTGTGAAAACCCCTTTGGGATCCTGATTAGAATTACATGGAATATATAAATCACTTTGGGGTAAGTGGATACCTTTATGGTACTGAGTCTTCCCTTCCAAGAGTATATGGCCCATCTCTCCACTAATTTACCTCTCCTCTTTTATACTCTTTATCAATTGCTCCATCAATATCTTACATATTCCTTTTAAGATTTGTTCTTAGATGCCTTTAAAAAAAACTATTTTTTTTGAGTTTATTAATTTATTTTATTTTTGCTGTGTTGAGTCTTTGTTTCTGTGCAAGGGCTTTCTCTAGTTGTGCCAAGCGGGGGCCACTCTTCATTGCAGTGCGCGGGCCTCTCACTATCGCAGCCTCCCTTGTTGCGGAGCACAGGCTCCAGACGTGCACAGCCTCAGTAGTTGTGGCTCACAGGCCTAGTTGCTCCGCAGCATGTGGGATCCTCCCAGACCAGGGCTCGAACCCGTGTTCCCTGCATTAGCAGGCAGATTCTCAACCACTGCGCCACCAGGGAAGCCCTAAAAAAACTATTTTAAGTACTGTCTTTTAAAATTACCCTAAGAGTTGATGATGGATATGTAGGATTTCTATTAACTTTTGTATATTCATCTTATACCCAACAATCTTCTAAAAGTTTGTCTAAAGTTTCTAGTTAGACAATCATTATTTGCAAATAATACAAACTGCTTTTTCCCCAACCCTTACATCACTTACTTATCGTATGCTAGTTAGGACCAGAAGTATAAAAATAAGTAGCAGCAGTGACAGGCAGCATCCTGGTCTGGTTTTGGATTTTAAAAGGAATGCTTCTACCATCTCACCATTAAGCACAATTTTTACTAAAGATTTTCCATGGACACCTTTTATCAATTTAAGAAAACATCCTTTTGTTCTTTTTTTTAATTATTGTGAATTGGTATTGAATTTTATCAAACGTTTTACTCTGTATCTGTTGAGTTTCTGTTCTGTGTTTAATCTATAACTGCTGTCAATTATTTTAATCGAGTTTCTTTTTTTATTTTAATATTTATTTATTTATTTGGCTGTGCCTGGTCTCAGTTGCAGCACATGGGATCTTCGTTGCTGTGTGTGGGATCTTTAGCTGTGGCACGTGGAATCTTAGTTGCGGCATGTGGCATCTAGTTCCCTGACCAGGGATTGAACCTGGGCCCCCTGCATTGGGAGCACGGAGTCTTAACCACTGGACCACCAGGGAAGCCCCCTCGATTTTCTAATGTCAAGCAATCATTGCATTCCTGGAATAAATCCCACTTTAAATAAGCCTCATAAAAGTGAGCTGGCACCTAGCAACCAGATCTTGGTTTCAAATACCCTTGTCCATTAAATAAAACCAGTGTTCCTTAGAGAAATGGCTGATTCTAAGACTGCGGGAGGGAAATATACAAGATGAGTCTGAAGTATCTTGTAAAACTAGAAAGTAAGAAAGTGCTAAGAAGAAAGAGAAAAGAAAAGAAAGGGAAAAAAAAAAGAAAAGAAAAGAACAGGCAAGGCAAGGAAAGGAAAACAAACAAAAACGATGACAGTGTGTGAGAGGGACAAGACTGCCAACTAAAAGGGCTCCTAATGGCCAAAGCTGAGCAAATAGAGTAACAAAATTACGTAGTTTATGTTGGTTTATAACCCGAAGTATAAAAATAAATATCAATGCATTCATAGTAATATAAATGATTGAAAAAATAAACAGGAAAGAACAAACAATCTCCCATGTGGAAGAATTCAAAATAATTTACATAGATACTGCACGCTCAGGAGGAAGAACACGACTGCACACTCCTTAAGCATGGGCCATGCAGAGCAACTTCCTTCCAAAGAGGCTGGTATGGAAGTGGGTGGTGGGAGAGACACTTCACAGTGGAAACCTGACAAATACTACCTCAGCCACATGGTCAAGGTTCATCTAAATAATGATGAGTTATAGTGATAATATGCAACCTTGATACGATGTGATAAAAATGGCACTTTAACTTGTGGTCTCCCTCCCCCAAATCTATCCCAGTCTAATCATGAGAAAAACAGCAGACAAATCTCACTGAGACAAATGTCCCAAAATAGCTAACCGGGACTCCTCAAAACTGTCAAGGTCAGCAAAAACAAGGGAAGTCTCAGAATCTGCCACAACCAAGAAGAGTGTAAGGAGACAAGATGAGAAAATGTAATGGTTATCCTGGATAGGATCCTGACACAGAGCAAGGACATGAGGTGAAACGATGGAAATGGGAACCATGAATGGACTTTAGTTAATAATAATGTATCGATATTGGTTCCTTAGTTGTGACAAATGCACCATACAACAGTAAGACATTAATAATTGGGAAACTGGGTATGAGGCATACAGGAAATCTCTCTACTGTCTGTGCAATTGTTTGGTAAATGTATAACTTTTCTCAAATGAAAAGTTTAGCTTTTATTTTTTAAACAGTGAGTTGGGGATACTTCTTTCATCTTCTTTCAGCACCAGTTTGTATAAAATATTATCTCCTTCACTACAGGTTTGGTTGAACTCCTCTGTAAAATCATCAGAGCCTGGCAGCTTTCCGGGGGAGGAGGGAGTTAAAAAACTTTTTATCATGAAACATTTTAAACATTTTTAAAAGTAGAAAAATGTATAATAAACAGTCAACTTCAACAGTTATCAAATATAGACAATGTTGATCCATCTACACCTCCAGCTATTCTCCTCTTTCAGTATTATTTGAAGTAAACCCAGACATCACAGTACTTCACTGGCAAGTATTTCTCTGTCTATCTCTAAACAGTAAGAACTCTTTTGAAACACACGACCATAATATCAAGTTTATATCTATATACTGACAATAATTCTTAATGTCAAATACCCAGTCAGTGGTCACAAGTCTAATTGTCTTATAATTTTTATGTGTATGTGGATAAATTAGTGTTGCTGAAAACTGCACTATTTTTTCATTTTGTACTTCATTGGTTTCTGTTTTTTATTTCATTATTTCTTTCCTCTTCTCTCTTTATGTTTATTATTCTTTATTGCTGCTTGAGTTAAATGACTGATTAATTTAAAATCTTTTCTTTTCCTATTACATACATTTAAAGGTGCATATCTCACCATAAGTTTTGATTGAATTACACTGCCTAAGTTTGTGTAAATGGAGTGTTTTCATTTTCATTCAGCTTAAATATTTTTAATTTCTCTTATAATTTATTTGCTTAAAAGTGAATAAAAAGAAAAAAAATATATATATATATATATATCAGAATCACTTCACTGTACACCTAAAACTAACATAATGTAAATCAACTGTACTTCAAAAAAAATTTTTAAGTGAATAACAAAATATTTTATTAAAAATTTCAAAGTTATTGTTTTGAGGGATTATTATTGACTTCTGGTATTACTGACTGTGAATAGAGATAATGAAAAGTATGACATTGATGTATTTGTGCAATAAGCATTTTATAGAATAAATTTTATGAAAGCAATGACTTCATTTTATTCTCTCTTGGATAAGCTGAACAGATAAATGAACAAAATAATATGCAGGGCCTATTTCCAAAATTTAGCACATATACAGAAACATGTCCTAAAGTTTGGCACCTACCGTTCTAAACTCTTAGGAAGACATGTCTACTTGGCATTTTAACTTATGAAGTTGGCTGTTGTGAACAGGAGAAAAACACCCCTGGTTCTATTTCCAGAGATGTATTATGGATATATTTCAGCTAATGATAAACACTGTGAATGGTGTGTTGTCCAAGATGCTTCTCTTCTTTGGATGATACTTTAAACTCAACTGCCATGACCACTGCTAACATCAATATATTAATACAAGGAGACAAGTCCAAGCTTCCCATGAGACTATAACCAAGTTTCCCCAAAATTGGTTGATTTACATACACTAATAACAAATAATCAGAAAGAGAAATTAAGAAAACAATCCAATTACATCAAAAATAATAAAATACCTAAGAATAAGTTTAACCAAATGTAACTCTAAGACAATGATGACAGAAATTGAAGAAAAAACAAATAAATGGAAAGACATTCTGTGCTCATGGCTTGGAAGAGTTAATATTGTTAAAATATACATACTACCCAAAGCAATCTACACATTCAATGCAATTTCCATCAAAATCCCAATGGTATTTTTCATAGAAATAGAACAAGCAATCCTAAAATATGTATGAAACCACAAAAAAAATTTGAATAGCCAAAGCAATTTTGAGAAAGAAGAACAAAGCTGGACACATCATGCTTCCTGATTTCAAACCGTATTACAAAACTATAGTAATCAAAAAAGTATGGTGTTGGCATAAAAACAGACACATAGATCAATGGAATGGAATAGAGAGCCTAGAAATATAGCCACACATATATGGTCACTTAATCTATGACAAAGGAGGCAAGAACATACAATGGGGAAAAAACAGTCTCTTTAATAAATGGTGTTGGGAAAACTGGACAGTCACAGCAAAAGAATGAAATTGGACCACTATCTTACACTATACACAAAAATTAACTCAAAATGGATTAAAGACTTGAACATAAGACCTGAAACCATAAAACTCACAGAAGAAAACACAGGCAGTAAGCTGCTTGAGATCAATCTTGGTGATGATTTTTTGGATTTGACACCAGAAGCAAAGGCAGCAAAAGGAAAAATAAATAAAGGGGACTACATCAAACTAAACAGCTTCTGCACAGCAAAGGAAATCATCAACAAAATTAAAAGGTAACCTACTAAATGGGGGAAAATATTTGCAATCATATATATGTTAAGGAGTTAACATGCAAAATATGTAAAGAACTCATATAAGTCAGTAGCAAAACAAACAAACAAACAATCCAATTCAGAAATAAGCAGAAAATCTGAACACAGGCATAGCTTGTTTTTTTGTGCTTACTTTACTGTGTTTCATATTTGTGTTTTTTACAAATTGAAGGTCTGTGGCAATCCTGTGCTGTCAGATTATGGTTAACATTTTTTAGCAGTAATGTATTTTTTAAATTAAGGTATGTATGTTTTTTAATACATAGTGCTATTGCACACTTAACAGACTATAGTGCAGTGTAAACATAACTTTTATACACACTGGGAAACCAAATAATTATTGTGACTCACTTTATTGTGATATTCGCTTTTTTGCAATGGTCTGGAACCAAACCTACAATATCTCCAAGGGACGTCTGTAGACCTTTTCCCAAAGAAGACATAGAGATGGGCAACGGGTACATGAAAAGGTACTTAATATAACTAATCACTTGGTAAATGCAAATCAAAATCACAATATGGTATCATCTCATACCTGTTGGAATGACTATTAACAAAAAGACAAGAAATAAGTGTTGGCTAGGATGCGGAGAAAAGGGAACCCTTGTGTACTATCGATGGGAATGTAAATTGGTAAAGACTCTATGGAAAACGATATGGAGGTTTCTTAAAAAATTAAAAACAGAACTACCATATTATCCAGCAATTCCACTTCTGGGTATTTATCCAAAGGAAATAAAATCACTATCTTGAAAAGATGTATGTACCTCCATGTTTGTTTCCACATTATTTACAATAGGTAAGACATGGAAATAATCTAAGTGTCCATTGATGGATGAATGGATAAAGGAAACCTAGTATACAGTATATACAACGGAATATTATTCAGCCATAAAAAAGAAGGAAATGCTGCCATTTGCAACAATGGATGGACTTTGAGGGCATTATGCTAAGTGAAATAAGTGAGACTGAGAAAGACAAATACCACGTGATCTCACTTAGATGTGGAATCTTAAAAAAAAAGACAAACTCATAGATACAAAGACAGAGGCAGGGAGAGGGGAGAGGTGGGCAAAGTGGGTAAAGCGGGACAAACGGTACAAGTTTCCAGTTATAAAATAAGTCCTGAGGATGTAATATATTGCATGATGACAGTTAATAATACTGTATTTTATATTTGAAAAACAGTTTGTAAGTGTGTGGCGAAGGATATTAGCTAGACCTACTGTGGTGATCATTTCGCAAAATACAGGTAGCCCCCACTTTTTAAAAGTTTGCTTTGCACGACTTCACTTTTATGAAAGACCTACCTTTGTACTTTTTTTCACTAACCAAAAGAAATCCAAAGCATATTTTTACTATTACAAAAAAAGGTAATTGTGTCTCGCTTTACACCATTTCAGCTTACCAAAGGTTTCATAGGAATGCTCTCTTTTCAGATAGGAGGGGAAACCTGTATACATATATTGAACCATTATGTTGTATACCTCAAATTAATATAATTATATGTCAATTTTATCTCAAAAAAAAAAAAGAAACAGAAAAATAGGCTAGTTCACCCTGTAATCCTAATCCTCCTTCTTTGACTACTAGCAGTTAGAAAAGCAGTTGTTATCACCCACTGCACTGCTGTGAAACAAAACTAAACACCTGTCCCCAAGAAATCTAGCAGTAGGAACTGACATGTTTAGGTACTACAGCTTCAGGCCCCCTTACTTCTGGGTTTCCAAACTCTGAATCTCCCTTCTTGGCTGCCCTTTTCTCTACCAGAAGCCAGACAATACAGCTGTCCACACAGCTGTGCAGCAATGCCAAGAGGAAGGGCACACTGGGAAAATCCTGAAAACTCACCAAGGCAATATCACCTGGGCTGTTTGCAATGTTCCTATTTCTACATGTGTCTCTTAAATTAAAAGAAATTATCTCTTCTTGTTTAAATAACAGTTATTTAACACTGTGACTTTTGCTTTCTACAAATGACTAAGAGGGAAAATAAACTCACATGCTGCACAGGGCAGGGAACCAACAAGTTAAAAATAAGACTAGGACTAAAGCTCTCAAACACTATGCAGGTACTTGAAAAAGAGAACCCTGCAGTTAAACAGAGACCCACTAGAAACTGTGGGTCCACAGGCATGAAGTTTCTTTTTCTTTTTTTTTTTTTTAAGAAGATGTTGGGGTAGGAGTTTATTAATTAATTTATTTATTTTTGCTGTGTTGGGTCTTCGTTTCTGTGCGAGGGCTTTCTCTAGTTGTGGCAAGCGGGGGCCACGCTTCATCGCAGTGTGCAGGCCTCTCACTATCGCAGCCTCTCTTGTTGCGGGGCACAGGCTCCAGACGCGCACAGGCTCAGTAGTTGTGGCTCACGGGCCTAGTTGCTCCATGGCATGTGGGATCCTCCCAGACCAGGGCTTGAACCCGTGTTCCCTGCATTAGCAGGCAGATTCTCAACCACTGTGCCACCAGGGAAGCCCATGAAGTTTCTTTAATGTGTTTTTGTATCAGTGAATCCAGCTAACTCCAGTTATCACCACAGCTGGCTGTTCATACTGTGGCACTGAATGAATAAGATCTGGCGAGGGATTCTGCTGACCTAAGTTTGCCCCATCCTCCAGCAAGGATGTCACAGAGGGTCCAAGGATTCTGATCTCCCTACTTCCTCCAACTCTTCTCTGCTTTTTCTCAAGTTCCTGATACAACTGTCAAATATCCTAATCTTTGACAGTTATTCCTTGGATGTTCTTGTACAAAAAAACAAGAGGATATGGTTTTGAATTTAGCTGATGGTACAGTATAGTAACACCCAGCCAGTGTCTGAATATCCAGATGTAGGAAAAAAGGGAATCCTGCAACAGGTTAAATGGGGATACTATGCTTCTTTAGTGTCTTGAGATGAGTAATCAAAAATGGATATTTTTCTTTTTCCCAAACAGAATGGGATGAAAAGGAACCATACAGTGTTAACTTTGCATAACTAAACAAAACATTTAAAAAATTATGTTTGGTAGAATATTAGTGTCCTTGAGATACTAATAAAAAACAAAGACAAACTCACAGTGGTAGAAGTGACATTCTTTAAAAAAATTTTAATATAAATGTAAAAAAAATAAACATATTAAGCCATTTTTCATGTCATTTTGAAATAGTCTCTGAGATACTCCTGTGTCATAAATACATACAAAAATGCTTTTTTAAAAAATCTAAATACATATTTTTAACTCATGAACCCTGATTGTTATTCAATAAATAAAATTATCTTTTTAAGTTTGGATAAAAAAGAATAATCAGAAAGAATTCAGCCTTTAATAAAATATTAAATAGACAAATTTCTAGTAATGAAAACAATTTAGGCTATTGTAAGAATAGACTAAATAAGGTTAATAGAAAAGAATAAGCCATCCAGTAATTGAGGCGTATTGATAGGGATTGAATTTGGAAGATGGTAAATGCGACAGTAAAGGTTAGATACTAGTTAATTTCCCAACACCATTTATTGAACAGTTAATCTGGGCAAACACTCATTTTGATCCCTACCTCACACCAATGTAATTCCACCTAGAATATGCAAAGATTTACATACAGAAAAATAAAAACTATATGCATTCTAGAAGATACTGGGAATGAATACACTCTTGGGGTAGAAGGGGCCTTTTTTACATATAACAAAGTTTAAGATGACATCACAGTCTTACGGACAGAAAAGATCTTGCAGTAAATTGAGCCAGTGATAGAGAACACAAGCTGAAATACAATCTCCCAGAATAAAGAGAAACATGATCTTACAGCAGTTTGTGAAAAATAATGAAAGGTAAGTAAGAAAACAATGGCAATAGTTATTTCGTGGAAGAACAAAGAAACAAATAGGAAACGTAGAATATACTCAAAGATAGCTTTCCCAAATAAAGACCTGAGTTAACAGAACAAAAGCACAGACAGAGCTGTTAAAAACACATAAAGGAATGTGTCCAAGGTCCTATAGCTAACTACTGATGGAGCTGGACTTTGAATCCAGACTTGCCTCATTCCCAAATCCATATTCTTTCTTATTTCCACATGTGTCAATCAGCCAGCAAAAAGAAATCTTTCTACATGCAATGCAGTACCCTGAACTGAATCCTAAATCAGAAAGGGGACATTATTGCAAAAACTGGTGAAATTCCAAAAAAATCTGGAACTTAGTTAATAGTTATGTGCCAATGTTAATTTCTCAGTTTCTACAATGACTCCATAGTTACGTAAGTATTAACACTAGAAAACTGGTTAAAGAGTATGCAGGTGTGCGACTTCATGGAAGTCTAAAATTGTTCCAAAATAAACAGTGTGTTAAAAAAATAAATCTCTCAAAAATGATGCCTTGGGTACTACCTTAAAAACTTATACGTAGAAAGATTTATTGCATAGTCAAATTTTTAAAAGGCCATGTTTTGCATTAAAGACTTTGATTATAACAGGTTCACTGATGATTGTTAAAATAATTATCTGCTTCAATTATATAGCATTTTGAAAATATTTATATAACTTTTTCCATACGTACCATTTTTCCTTTCATGTGGGTAAAACATAGCACACTGTGAATATTATTCTTTAAAAGCATAAGGTGATCTGGCTGCAACGAACTGCTTTCCATTTCTGCTAAAAACGTGACAAAAGTTCTGGGCTCATAACAGCAAGAATTAAATTTAGAGGCTTAATAGAACTGCCTGATTTTAGGAGCTGTCAGATACTGAAAGAATTAGGCCTTCAGAAATAAATGAATCCTAGGAGCAGAAAAGCTGAAGCATATAATTAAGTTGAAAATTTGGGGTGGGGGATGACTAGGTAAGGAAAGAGGGGAAAAATACCAAGAAAGAGGGAGAAAAAAGCAAAATAAAGGACATGAATAAAATTCAGGGCTTAGGTGTCTCTAAAGAATTGAGATGTGATCAATTACGGAATTGGGGGAAACAGTCATATGAACAGTAGTAAATCAGATGGCATCAGGGCACTCACTAAAAGCCTTTCAATGGATCCTGTCACTCAGAGCATGAACCAGAGATCTCTGGGGACCTTGATGACATACTCCTCTGCCCCCGTCACTTCTCTGAATTATCTTCTACTGTTCAGCCTCTCCCTCATGCCCTCCAGCCATCCTGTTTCTCCATGCTGTTCCTCAGGCAATCCAGGCCTTTGAACTTGCTCACCCCCCAGCTAGGAATGCTGACCACCCCTCTGGAACTATCATCATGGTTCACTGCTTCTCCTCCTCAACGTCCCTCTAATACTAACTCTTCAGTGATTTACTACTGAGAACACTCATACTGATCCCCTAGCATCCCACTTTCCCCTACCCTGATCTTATTTTCTCATAGCTGCCTCCACCATCTGACGGTAATTCCATCAAACACCTGTCTCCCTAACGGCTAGAATGTAAGCTCTCAGATGTTTGCCTGTTTTTTCCACTGATGCTCCCCCAATGCCTAGAACAGTGCTGGGTAGGGTTAGGGTTAGGTGCTCCATAACTTATTTGTTAAATCAGTCAATACATAAATGTGATTGTTCATTAACATTATTTAAAGATGAGTAACAAAACACTGGTAACTTTTCCAAAGTTGGTTTTTGAGCAACCAGAGTCACTTTTTGTTTGCCGGTGTTTTCTGGGTGTTTTCTACACTGAACAATAACTTCTATAATGTTTTAAAAGGGGGTTTCGTTTTATGAAAAACTCAACAGTTATCTGTCTGAGATGATTTCAACTCAGGCTCATTCAATGTCAGAATCAGAAAGATACATTCTTTAGGGACCTGTTCTTATGAACTTAAATAACATTTAGTTATTACCAGAAAAATCTTCCCATTATCAAAACTTTACATGAACAAATGCTCATTCGCAGGACTGCGAATCATACAGTCCCAACTTCCTCATTTTAAGGATGAAGAAACAGACCTAGAAAAGCTGTCACTTCTTCACCTTCACTTTGAACATAGCTGATGAAGTGTTGAACAGGAGCTAGCTAGCCTGAACAGAGATGGAAACATTACAGAATGGCCTAGCTCAGAAACATTTTGCAATGCAGTAAAAGTTCAGATTGAACATTTTCAGTTCAGCATTTAACTAAACCTTCATTTTCTTCAACTTATTCCCATATCATTGCTCAAAGATGCTTGCGAGCAGCTTCATCGTATTGTTGGAACAGTCAAGATTCTCTTTGCCTTAAGATCACTAGCTGAGCAAACAACATGATCACCAAGTATTTTAGCATGCTCACGGGCCACGGAACCTTCCAGAATCCACTCAACAGTCAACCTCTTGTTCCAGTCCTCTGCCTTCCCTCTTGAGGGAAGTTCAAGGCCAGCTTATTTTACAAATTTCTTACACTTTTCGGCAGATGAATTGTCAATTAACTCTCATGAAATCAAATGGAAGCAGATTTCAGGGTCTGACAATGTGTGGCTTCTCTTTTCAAAAAAGCATTAGCTGAAAAGTTGCATGCGTGCCATTGTTTTGTTATACGTTTGGAAAAAATCTGATGTCATACTTTTTTCTCAGAGATAGCAGCAGCAGTTAACTCACACAAGTCCATTCCCCAGGTCCCCCGACAGCCATCTCTGATACTAGAGGGGCACACAGGCAGGTACTTTGGCAAAGAAAGTCTACAACATGAAGTTGCTACGGGCCAGAACAACCATATTGATTTTTAGTACAATTCAAAACACAAGGAAACATCAGTTTCCTAAATGGCACACACTGAAATGGACAGGGAGGTTACACCACAAAGAGTGGAGAGAAGGAAGAGGATAAAAGACAATTACATTAGCAAACAGCTGAGTGTTCTTTTAGGCTGTTTATTTTTCAGGTTCGAAGAACTGAGAGGCTTGAATTAAGTTGCACTGTCCTTATGTGAAAAATCTGAGAGTGCCCCTTTACGGACATTGTGCTCACAGCTGGAAGCCTGGGCATCCAGTAGACCTTCAGGAAATAAAGCCGTACAACCCTTTGAACATTTGAACATCCTCCTTAAAGCTCAAAGAGTTCTTTTTCCCAATTAATATTTCCCGCTGTCTCAGCAAATGGCAGATCTGTTTAAACTGCATTATAAACATATTATTTACCAATACAGCATTCAGTTTGCTACAAGCAAATATTTTCCTTTGAAATCCTTAACGAGACAAAACTGCCTCTCAAGCCAGAGACTTCGGAAGGGAGGTTGGGAATCAGGACAGACCAGCTGGGACTTACCATGGCCCCCTCACTTCTTCTTTGGGCAACTTCTCTCTGCAGTCGGGCCACAGCCAACTTCTCCCTGGAGAAGCAAAAGCACATGATTAGTTGACCATCCTTCTCAAGGCAGAGGTACACTGGCCTGGCTTCAAAACATTCTTCTGAGGTCTCCAGAGGAATCCCTTCCTTGGTTTAGCTCACTTCCTCCACTAAACTTTCTATAAATATTTAAAGTGATTGGTCATGAGTGCATTGTTTTCACTGTGTGTCATGAAAGAGATCTTTTGCCTTGGATTTTATAATAGCCAAATGAATGCTCAATGCCAACTCAAAGCTTCCCTTTAAGTTCATTAACATATATCATTTGTAAATAAATTTTCCGTGGCTAAAATATTTCGGTTGTTCTTTCTGTATCAATTTTGCTCATAAATAGTTTTCATTATTCTTATTTATTTTGTTGCCCTGTGCTGGTACTGAATTTAAGAAAGCAAACAAAATGTAACTCCGTACCATTCTCGAAATAAAAATAGAAAATCCTTTGCAGGCTTGCTATATAACAGGCATGGGGCTGAGCATTTTACTTGATCTCATATGAGCCTGAAAACAGCCCTATAATAGGTTTTATTATCCCCATTCCATAGATATGGAAACTGAGGCTAAGAGAGGCTAAATAACATATGGAGCCCCCAGCTGGTAAGTAGTACTATTACAATCAAACTTTAGGTTCTCCTTAGTTCAAAACCTAAATAAAAATTCTGCATGTCATTTTTCAGGGTCTAGGAAATATGAAAATATGGAATTGAAAGTCAAATTATTTAAGTATTCTTTAGTTCACAACAGGGTTCATTTTGTGTCCTTTATAATTGCAATTCTGATTTCACTTACAAAAAAATCTAATATTCACCAAAATTTTAAGACTACTTTTGTAAAGTGACAGATATCTTCATTTTGGCCAGCTTTTCAATTATTCTTAAAATAGTCGAGAGACGAAGTAGGGATAAGTGAACTCTTCCAGTAATTCTCAGATCTTAGTTCTAGCAAGAATTTTCTCTGAAATCCTCTACTGCTCTCGAGGTGTGAAGCTATTGCATCCCTCAGCCCTCCCTCGACACAGGATTCAGCTACATGCAAACAGAGAGGAAGCAACCTGAGTCCCAGAGGAGGGAGAGGATTTCTCCCCTTCTAACTGCTTGTGTCTTTGAAATGCCCAAGACTATCAAGAAGGCATGTACTGGGTTGGCCAAAAAGTTCATTTGGGTTTTTCAAACGAAAAAAAAACCCGAACGAACTTTTTGGCCAACCCAATATTTTAGTTTGGTTAAAGTGGAGTAGCTTTTCAGTAGGAATAGTTCTCTCTCTGAATAAACACCTGAAGACAGACTAGAAGGAGGAAAACTAGAATCAGGAGACTTTTGGGGTATACAAGTTTTTTGCCCCTATGAGAGGGGCAAAAAGGTAAGCAGGTAGAAGCCAGAGAGAGATGGGTTCACGTGCCTCTTTTTGAGGTAAGCAAGGCAGAGAGCCTACACATGTTCTCTGACACGCGTCCCGATGAGCAGATGAAAAGACAGAGGGAAGAGAAGAATGCGACACACTTCTGGCTTAATATGAAAATTAAACACATGGTAAATACTCATGAGGACAAAAAAAATAGAGAAGAACACACTTTATATTCTATGACTCAGTAAGTCCACTCTGAGGTATAGACTCAACAGAAATTCATATATATGTTCACTAAAAGGCATGTACTAGAATGTTTATAGGAGGACTACTTGTAATAACCTTAAACTGAAAATGCACACGCCCATTAACAGTAGAATGGATAAACCTGAATATAGTAATACAGTGAAATACCATAAACTACTGAGAAGGAATAATCAAGACCTCATCACAACAATACCATTGAGTGAAATAAGCAAATGCAGAAGAGTATATATTTTATGATCTCATTTATGAAAGTTCAAAGATGGCACTAACTCCTACCTAGTTTGATAAGGTGAGAAAAAGAAATTGAAGACACAAATAACAAAAAGGAAGAGGTAAAATTGTTTATATTCACAGATGACATAATTTTCTAACCAGAAAATCCTAAGGAATTTACAAAACAACAACACAGCTAATAATTTAGCAAAGTCACAGGATACAAGTCAATATACAAAAATCAATTATGTTTTTATGTATTAGCATCACACAATTGGAAAATTAAGTTTAAAGAATCTGTAATAACATAAAATACTTAGGGAATAAATGTAATAAAAGACTTAAACTGCTACACAGGAACCACAAAACACTGCTTAGAACAATTAAAGGAGATTTTATACATACCCATAAACACACACACACACACCACATTCATGGATTGAAAGGTTTACTATTACACTGGCAAAATTTTTACCAAAATAATCTATAAATTATTTCTCACTGGGATGTATAATTCCATGAAACTAAATAAAAAGAACCCAGAAGCTACTCTGATACTAAGGATGATAATTAAGTTAATATAACAATACCCGAACTCATTGTTTTCTCTGTAGACTGAATATGGAGACATTTAACTTCTAGTCTAAACTCTAATCCACATTGTCTTATATTTTCCTTGACTGTTTATTTAGTATATCTTTTCCTCTAAATAAGCCCATAAGTTCCTCCCTGACCACACGGGTGGCAGCCAAAATTGCTGATTGATGCATTTTTGCACATGGTCAGTTGTGGTGTAGTTGGTGTAGTGTGGTGTAGCTGTGGTATAGCACTGTACCAGCTGCTGCCCTGAATGCTGAAATCACATTTAGTCCATCTCTATAACACCTACTAAGGGCCATTTAGTAGAAACAAAATAAATGTTTGCGATTTGCTGAGTGAGGAATCAGACACAGAGTCTAATACCAATTTGCCTAGCAAGATAGAATTTCTAATAACTACCAATTTGCATTTATGAGTACATAACACACACACACACATACACAATGATTCCCACAGGGCACCTTCTGGTTCTAGTTGGCCACAAAAGCTTTTTATACACATTTTAAAATTATGATAAGCACAGCTTCCATGGACTACCAGGTAAATGTCTGAGAAAGCGTCAACAAAGTAAATTCCTATATAAGAACACTGAATGAGGGGATAATAGTACAGCAGATCTCATGTATCTGGGCCACAGGACCCCTTTGCATTCTGAAAAGTTACTGAGGACCCAAAAGACCTCGTTTACATGGGTTATAGCTACTGATGTTGACCAAAAGACTTTCTGTTCAAGTAGGTTACATTCATAGATATTTACCATATATAAATGAAAACAGGTAGTTTTAAAAAATATTTACCTATAAATTCATTAAAAATTAATAAACCCATGGTAACATAAGTAAAACATTTTTATGAAAAATATTATACTCCAAAACAAGAGAGTGACACTGCTTTAAAATTTTGCAAATATATCTTTAACGTCTGGCTTAACAGAAGATAGCTGTATTCTCATATCTGCTTCCACATTCAACTTGTTGTGAGAGCACGTCATATAGCTTCTAGAAAACTCCACTACACACCCACGAAAGCATGTGAGTAAAAAAAGGCAAATACTAGCTTATGAAAATAGTTTTGACGTTGTGGATCTCTTAAAAGGGTCTTGGAAGCACCCAGCGTCCCAGGCCCACACTTTGAGAACTTTGCCCCGAAGATAGATACAGAACTAGAAATGGAAGAGAGTTCTGGAAAATTTCCTGGAATCATCATTTCTGATCGCTGAATCTTCAGAGAAAGATTTAATATATATACCAATAGCCTACTAATTTTTTAGAAGAGCAGTTTAGCACAAAGAAGACATTTCTAGAAACAGAACAAGAGTCTATCTTATCACTGTCATCCTACTAAATGATAAAAATAATCCTAATACAGTGTAAAGGTTAGGAACATCACTATTTTATCCTTAAAATAGATTTCCTTTATCACACTATTAGGAAATATCACATGGTATAGGTGCTTGTCAAATCTTATTCAGTTCAATTTGAAAGACAACTCCAATGGTTTTATCTATTACATAGTTTTTAAGAAGGAAAATATTAATAAATCATAAAATTTGGTAGTCTGCCCACACATTTTATTTTTTGGTCTTCAATAAAGTATGAATGAACCAACATAGAAAACCAACATCTCAGAAGTGGTAGCACATTAGCCACTTGATTTGGTGAAACAGAGAGTAAAATACGTAAAACTAGAAACGTCAACTTTACTTTTGACCTACCACTACGTGAGCAGAGACGTGCCCGACTACAAACAGCCTTGTGGAAATGTGTGACACAAACGTGGAGAATCTCAGAGTAGTCTGGATCACAGGAAAGATAATCCCCAACCCTGACCCTGCTCTCTGGTCATCTAATTTACAAATTGGAAAATCGCTTTAGTCTATTTTATGGGATCTACTCTCATTCAAAGCAGCCTGGTGGTGAAGGACAATTTGCATGACCAACAAATACAAATGCCTCTTTGGGTCCATGCTCTGTAATTGCAATATATATAATGTCATGGAGCAAAGACTTCTAAGGGTTCCGAATAACAGCCCAGGGTTTTCTACAGGGTGGGTGGGCAAGACCAGTGCCAGTTAAGTTCCACTACAGGAGGGGTAACACAATTTCAGGTATTAGGAGCTATTTTATGTAGTAGGCCTCTGAATCATATTTCCTTTGAAAAGAGGGTTTCAAGGCTAAAACGCACCAAAAAGGTTCTTTCTTGAGGTTCAATACTTTGTATCTCCCAAATCTTTCAAGTTTTTGGTATTCCATGTGTGTGCAGTTTATGTCAGCAGGAGTTTTTCTTAGTAGGAATTGTATTTTTGTGTGTATGAAAGAAGAATTGTCATTCTTTATTAAAATTAAGGAAGTAATGGAGTTGAATGGGTGAAATTATCTACGATCAAATTCTTAGGATTTCTAGATGTTAATATTTCTGGGCTCAAATTATGAACTTAAAGTATTAAAAATAAATGGGTCTTTTTTTTTTTTTTTTTTTTTTACAGTAATCTCATCTGCCCTTGGGTTTAGTAGTCCCTTGGCAAACCATATCTTCAAACCCCCATGGTCCCCATATATGTGTGAAACCAACTGGGACCATCATCTTTTTTATGCAAATTCGGGGTTCTTAAAAACAGCTTTGTGTAAAAAATAAGGAATCCTTGCCTTGCATGCTACCCAAGGCAAATTAAACACACTCTAAATACTTGTGTTTCTATTTGAAGGTCTTCGCTCATCTGCTAAAAACTGACAACTGTGCTTTTGCAATACGTCTCTGTTTTGTTTTGTGTTTGTAGCAAAGCCAGTAGCTCATTATGAAGGGGGTATTGACTTTATGATTGCAAAACAAATGCCCAGAGATATTTTATCCAGAGCTGTGGACCCTTACTTACAGAACAGGGATAAAAGAAGGATATAAAGAATAAACACACAATAAAACAAAAGTGATGACAACACTTACTTCTCTTTCAGTTAAGTGCAAAGAGAATCTTTCCCTCCAAGAAGGAGGAAACAGAGTTACATTTTTATTCAATTTTATGCACAAATGGCGAATTAGTCCCAGGTTTCTAAATCCTTCAGTGCAGCCGCAGACAATCTCAACTAAAGATCATAATAAACAACAACAAAGTTATTTATGTGAACCATGGATCTTCAGAATACTACAGATACATCTACAAGTTAAGCCCATGCAAAGACTGCCTACAATGACCAACAGGATGCTGGCATTTGTAAAAGCCAGAAAAGACCTGCAAGGTTTGGATGTTTAGAAAAATGTTCCCCAAGGGGTAAGCGGCTTTCGAAGGGGGACTGTATATTCAGTTTGTGATGTGTGGAGACGTCCGACTTCAGGGCACCAAACAGCCATCTGCTGCAGGAGTGGGGAAGGCAGGCCTGTCTGGAGACAAATCAGTGTTCGGTTGCCATTTTCAAGGAAGCCCTGCACCCATCCTGAATGGGTAAGGATGACGCCACTGGGCAGCACTGCTCTCCACCAGGCAGATGGTACCCCCGTGAGGCTGCTCTGGAGGAAGGGCCGCACTGGCACTCGCTGTGAGTGTGGAGAATTACTTCTACTCACTGTGAGGCTCATCACCCCAAACTGCTCTGTACACACAATGCATTTGAAGGGTGCAGATCGAAATGCACATCCAGCAAGCTGTCAATACAGTAAATACTCTGTGTGTTTTCATCAAATTGCCAGCTAATCTGTACAATTTCTACTTGACTCGTCTGGAAAAATAAAGCATAACAACTAAGCACACTCACATATGTATTTAAAAAGAAAAAAAAAACATTATGGGGCATCTTACAAACCCAAAGTCAATTTCCTTTACTGTGGGAAAGAGATTGGGATATTAAAGAATCTTCTAATATCCCCCCAAACTGGACCTTCATGTTAGTTTTGGTCGTTAGGTTAAGCTCCTATATTCTAAAGTATTTAAAACTCAGTTATTTTTATGTATTATATACACATCTATCTCTATTTTACTTTATTTGGAATATTCTGATTATATACAGTAATCCAATGATGATGGAAATTCTAATTCATTCAGCAAACATTTAAAGTGAGTTTAATGAGTTTACGCGAGGCCTGGCCCAGTACTAGGCACTGGGAAATAAAGATAAATAAGATGGTTCTAAATTCAGAGAGCTTAGGGTCTAACAGACAGAAAGCACGCCTAGGCACACCTGTGTCATAAGATGCACTAAGCATAACATGAGTGCTGGGTATTCAGAGCTGTATTCAAAGCTAGCTTTTAAAATAAATGTTAGGTAATGATTTTATCAAAAAATAGAAATTAAACTGCCTTTAAATGGGAAGGTGCATCCTCCTATTTCTAAGAAAGTTATTTTTCAAATGTCATGCTTTTTAGCAACAAGTCATATAGAGAAACAGGTCTGTTTCCACAAGTCTTTTAATTATAGAGAATCTCTATTATAGGTCTTGATTCCACTATTCCCTAAATTCCTTAAGTTTGGCAGGTGATGGTATTGGACTTCAGTTCAGTTCCAAGTTCTGCCCCTTTGGGTCATGGTTTTATCCAGGTCACTTTTCAGAGACACTTGACCGACTTCTTCAGTCTTTTCCATTCCAATACCTCATATCGCAATTTTAAAAGATAAGAGTAATGGTTAATATTTATTGAACAGTTAGTATGTCAAGCACGGTTCTAGATACATGAAATATTTAAACCTCCAACAATCCCATGAGGTAGGTATTATTATCATCTCCAGGACATACAGCAATGCTTCTCAAACTTTTTCAGAACCTTTTTACACTCTGAAAAAAAATCTTTGAGGACTCCAAAGAGCTTTTGTTTATGTGGGCTATATCTATCAATGTTTACGGTATTCATAATGAAAACCAAGACTCTAAATACATATTAATTTACATATATTTATATATAGTAAAATACAAATACTATATATATTAATTTATTTGAAATAACAATAATAATTCCATTACAGGTAAACAACATATAATTATGAAATACAACTATAGATTCCAAAACAAAAATTAGTAACAAGAATGGCAGTGTTTTATAGTTTTGCTAATGTCTCTAATGTCTGGCTAACAAAAATGACATCTGGATTCCCATATCTACTTCTGTACTCAGGATGTTGCAATGTTAACATGGTGAAAAGCCTCTGGCAAACCACTGTATGCCCATGAGAGTGAAAAAGACAAATAACATCTTAGTACTCTTAGAAAAACAGTTTTGACCTCTGAATTCTTGAAAAAGTCATAGGGCCCCTGGAGCCCCCGGTCCACAGTCTGAGCGCTGCTGATGTACAGTGACACCTATCTTCCATGGGGAAACCGAGGCTCAGGTAGGCTGGGAAACATGCCCACTGTGCCTTAGCTGTTAAATTTAAATACAACCATGCATGTTTTTCCAAATCTGCAAAATAGTGATGAATACTTATTTAGTTAAAATCCCATTTGCTAGAATTTGTGCCTCTGTATTTATCATCACCTATTAACCACCGCCTCTACTGCTAGAGAAGGAATCATCAATTGAAACAGGCTGGGACCTGGGACCTGGGACCCTTTGCTACAATGCTGGCACCTGGACAAACATCTTGTCCAGCAAAAAAATGCAAAGAAACTATAAGGGACTAAAAATGTGTGCATGTGCAGATAGGGCAAATTATGGACAAGATACAAAGAGACCAAAAAACCCAACTGCCACTTCTGAAGAGCAGGGAGCAAAATCAGGGTACTGGGCATGCTGCACACAACACCACCAAAGGGGTGGGCAGACCACCTAAGTGCCCCCTCCAGCCCGACCCCTGGACACACCCCTACCTTCACCCCATATTAGGATCCAGCTCGGCCCGCCTTGGGGAATGAGTGAGCAAGGGAACCTGTTGCTTCTTCTCACTCCCCCCGGCTGCAGGAGGGGCCCCAATAAAGCCTTGCCTGCCTTTCTTGTCTGGCCTCCGATCAATTTCTATTGACTAACGAGGCAAGAACCCTGGTCGGTATCACAATAATGCAAGAAATAATGGGGGTGTCCAAGGATGAAACATCCTTGACCCTTTCCATAGCAATCAATGGGAAAACCACTGATCTAACTTTTCAAGGACACACTGAATTCCAAGTCCTATGAACCTACATTTCCAGCCGAGTAGAAGAAAAATATAAACCTATACTCAGGCACACGTTCTGTTTCAATTAACACCACCCCCTCCCCATATTTTTTCCCTACAAAGATCTCACCAAATGCCCAAGAGGACATGAGATAGATGATTACTCTCATTTACACCTTGGGGCAGAGAGTCACACTCTAAAGTCATAGAGAAAAGTTTCAATAAATCATCAGCCTTCCCCATTTCTGAGTGGGCCCCAAGAATAAGAGCATGGTGGCGACCTGGTGTGTGTGTGAAGAGAGCAGGTCTGCTCCCCCCGGAGGCCTAGAACCATTCTCCGCATGCACAGGCATCCTGGGGAGGTGCCGGCCACAGAGGCAGGACAATGCCGAGTGCCAGGTGCGCCTGTGGAGCGGGCAGATGGGGAGATCAGGGGCAACAGTCCCTGAGTAATGGTTAAATTAATTAGCCTTTCCAAAGCAGATCATTTAATTACTCATCCACTCAGATATTCAGGGCAAGAACAGATTTAGAGAAAGTTTGGGAGCTACAACCCAGATGAAAGAAACTTGCATACAACTTCTTCCAATGCATAATGTCAGTGTTGGCCCCAACACTTATAAATACCAAAAATCACCCTCTTATTCCATACTTTAGAGGAATCAATTAACATCCACCATGCATAAAAGTCAGGGAGTTGAGAGTGGTTCTAAATTGGTGACATTAAACGATTTGGGTCCGCAAAAACTAAGGCAGCAGGACTCAGGACAGCATGCACACACACTGACTGTGGGAGAGAGAGGAAGTGCAATAACAGTGCACTGTGCTGACGAACCGATTCCCTTCCCACCAAGCAAACAAACAAACAAGCGAACGAACAAAAAATCCAGAAACTTTTTTAGAGGATACAGTATATTGGAATACAGAGATCATTAGTAAAAACAAACACACACTCGAATTTCAGTTGCCTGCCTTTCTGAAGGTCTTCTGTCCACATGCTGCTCCTCATGGAGCTTTCTGAAGATTTCTAAAAGTTTTCTCCAATTTTCTAAATTTCTGGAGAATTTTCTAAAAGTTCTCTAAATAGGATTCCATGTAAGTGTTCTAGAACTTGAAAAAGAATAGATACATGTATATGTATAACTGAATCAATTTGCTGTACAACTGAAACTAACACAATACTGTTCATCAACTAGACTCCAATATAAAATAAAAATTTAAAAACAATTGTTCTATAATGAATGTTCTTCCACTCTCAAAAATGGTGTCTCAAATGACACCCACATTTTCATTTAGTGGTTCACTGATTCATCCATACAGCCACTTGTGTCACCCACTGTATCCTAATTGCTTACCTGTTTCTCAACCCTACTGGGCTATAAGACTCAGACGGCTAGGACTTCACGCTCTTTGTGTGTCTGAGGCACAAACCACATCCTCATTGAATGAAAGATCATGATTCAGGACAAAGACAGCCTCATGGACTTGAGGCAAATCACAAGCTGCCTTTATCTGTATTGAGTATCAGAGGTTAGTCCCATGCCCCACCAGAGCTTAACAAAATGTGCCAATAAAACCTACTACTACCAACGCACTTGTAGCGTTCTGCACACTTTAGATGTACCACGTACTCTTGTTAGCAAATAAATAAACCAATGAAGAAATAAACTTGTCTTACTGGGGATTCTCTCCTTTATTTCTCTTTAGAACTATTAGCTTTCACTAGAATAATACGTGCTTTAATCACAACATTTTTTATAAACACAGGGTCTAGTAACTTTATTGAACACAATACTGAGTTAAAAGAACCCCGTTTTCTTCTCTTTTCTTTGTCTTGGGCAGGAGGAAATCCCAAAAGTCTCCTACCTAGTGTGTTTCTAAAATACACACTGCAACCAAAAATTCCCCCAACTTCAATACAGGAAATTTGAGTCTTAACTCTTGCGGTAACTTCTTCCTTGAGTGTAAAGCCAGTTCAAAAAAAATTTCCTTGAGATATACCTTTCTAAGAATCATTGAAGAACTACCTAATTTTTTAAACTTAATTTTCACTTCTGAAAAGCCTAGATTCTTGAATGAGGACTCCTTATGTTTCCATATTTTCTAAGAAACATGAATTTCCTATGTTCTCATGTTCTATACCCATAATTCTCCTTTTAACATTAAAATTCCACTAAAAAGACACATCTAGGTTTGTCTTATGTCTGGCAAATAAGAAAAAACTGAAAAACAAAAGAATTTCATTAATAGTGTTTGATTTTCTTCCATCAATTTTGGTAACATTCAAAAGTAATGGGCGATATGTCATTTAATATGGAAAGATAATTCTTAGGGAAAAGAAAACACAAAGCTAACCATCTCCTAAGGAGCAATGCATACCTGTGGGTGTGTAAGACAACAGCCTTCATGTTACAATTAATTTGGTTTCCATGGCTTTCAATTATCAATGGTCCTGAAATCGCATTCTGTCTCTATTTTCATGAAGGTCCCAAGATAGTATCTGCGAGGAGATTCAAGCCATCTCTCTAGGCTGAGAAAAACAAGGCTTATGAGATCCTAAAGGAAGAAGTTGAAGGAGGTAATGAAGACCCTGGTAAGACTGCAACACAGAATAGTTTATCCCCTAAATCCTCCTTCTTCGTTTGTGGAATGAGCCACACATACAAGGTAAATTCTCCTCAACAAAATGGTGGCTTTTAGGGTGGATTAGCAATGCCATAAATTCATCCCACAAGTACCATGCTGCCTACTATGTCGGAGGCACTTTGCTAGGCTCTGGGGAAGACACAATGACAAGTTAAGGTTTAATCCCTGTAGTCAAGAAGCATCATGTCTTAGAAAACAGACAATGTGTCTATATCCAGTGTTATGAGTTGAACTGTGTCCCCCTGAAAATGTGAACGACTTTACATGTTGAAGTCCCAGAACACGACCTCATTGGAGTCAGTGTCTTTATGGTAATCAAGTTAAAATATGGTCATTAGAATGAGCCCTAATATCCACTATGACTGAAGCCCTTAAAAAAGGGGGTAAATTTGAAGATAGGTACAAACAGAGAGAATTACATGGAAAGATGAAGGAAGAGATTGGGAAGATTCTTCTATAGATCAAGCAATGCCAAAGATTGCCAGCAAACCAGAAGCTAGGCAAAGGGCATGGAGCAGATACTCCTCACAGCCCTTAGAAGGAAGCAACCCTGCCAACACCTTCATATTAGACCCCTAGCCTCCAGTACTATGAGACAATAAATTTCTGTTATTTAAGCCACCCAGCTTGTGGTACTTTGTTAGGGCAACCCTAGCAAAGGAATACGTTCAGATGTACTTATATTTTACTATAAAATCTATCAATTATATGTGTTTGGACATAATCTCTCTCTCTACGTACAAATACACACGTAGCTTGGTAAAATATAATGGGTGCCCCAAGCAAGTGCCATATAGTTTCAGTAGAAGGAGTATTTAAATACTTCTGACCAAGAGAATCAAGGAAGTCTTTATAGAGGAAATGGCAGTCACATTTCAGACAAGCTAAGAGCCATAGTAAGTCAGAAGGCAAAAAGTCAGAAGGAATTTATGACTGTAGAACTATAAAATATTGACTGCAAAGTTGTTCTGGTTGTTTTTCATCTAAGAAACTCACTCCTTTTACATGCCACTTCTCAAGAAAGGTCGAGAAGTCTATATGAATGACTCAAATGGCACACTTCATATCTAAACCTCTACAAGCACACATTAACTTAGCCACAAAGATATTTTTAGTACTTTCATCTTCATCTTCTTTTTACTAAGGCTACTGTGATGTCTAGTATAAGATAAAGTGCTGTCTTCCTGCTCTGTTATAAGACTATTGACTTAGTTGGTCTTTCCAGACTGGGGGTGGTTTGCAAACAGACTTACTCTGGCTGCCACCTTCTGGTTTGTAAATACACTTAACTCACTCTCCGATTGCTGCCCTTGTTACAGGGATGTGCACTGGTCACTAGCAGGTAACAAGGAGTTAGAGGGGTCACCTGTGGTCCTGGAACTGGTCTGTCTAGAGACAGAATGACAGAACCCACGACCAGGCTCCCCATAACTCACGTCTCTCCCAATCAGCCATTATCAAGCCCTAGAAACACTTCTTAAAAGCCAACAATGGGAAACTTTAGAGGGAAACAGAAGACACTGATGAGAAAACGGAACCTAATGTTTAAGAGACGAGAAATGAATGGAAACCAATCCGTGAAATAATTTAATAGATGTGACACCGGGTAAGACCCTAATGGGAAGGAAAAGAATTCTCAGATATACGACCACATAGGATACTCTCAACAGAAGTAAAAGTGTTTTAGAAAACAGGAAAATAACTCATATGCAAACAACAGCAGATGTTTTTGAAGAATAATAATAGCATGACAACCAGGCAACAAAATTAATTCTGTCAAAACAGGTTACTGTAAACTTTCACTTTATAGGTAATTAAACCTAAGCATTTAAATTGCCTGTTTTATCATCACAGTGAGAGAGAGGAAATTTTTAAAAAATGAAGGCATCTTTTGCATCTTAAAGAGAGGGAAAAGTCAGGTAGTGACTGAGTGGTTCAAAATTTTAAAAAAGCCATTTTCTGAAGGATGGCAGGCACCCACCACCTTCAAGGCAGAAGGTGGTTGAAAAAGTAAACAGTCATTTTTGAACAAATTTTGATTACATTTAAGAAAGAGGATAATGAGAGTAATAATAGCAATAATTAACACTCACATCGTGATTACATTCCAAGCACATTACAGTTAGTTATTAATTCATTTCATCTTCATCCTAACCATAAGGTGGGCACTATTATTATCGCCATTTTACAGATAAGGAAAACAAGGCACAGAGAGATTATGTATCTGCCCAAAGGTCTTCGGGGTAGTGACTGATGACGTCAGGATTTGGGGGCAGGCACTCTTGGTCCCAAAGCCCCATTCTCATCTTAACGCTGTGCTATCCATGTAATTCTAGCTGAAGTTACACTTTTTAATGGTGCATTGTTGTTCAGTAATATGGACACTAGAAGATCTGTGTGAATTTCATAAGAAGCTCTCAAAATCCATTTTCATTCCCTTTGAGACTCAAGCAACTGAAGAAGCAGAACAGAGGTGTGGTTAATAGAACAGACTCTGGAACCAGACTGCATGAGTTCAGAATCCCAGCTCATCCACTGACCAGCTTACTGACCTACGGGAAGTTACTTACCCTCTCTGTGATCAAATGTGCTATCATTTACAAATACAAATTGCCCCTTTCTGTGGGAGGATTTTACTTCCCCACCCTACTGATATCAGGCTTGGCATGAGACTTGCTTTGACCAATGAAATGTGAGTGAAAGGAACATGTGTAACTTTGGGGCAGAAACTTGAAGAGCCAGGACAAAATCTGCCATATTATCTTTCTCATTATGACCAGCAATGTTTGAGAAAGAGGCTGGCCTGGGTCCTGGAGTGAGGATGCCTTGCAGCCAAGCAGCAGACCCACCACTGACTTCTGATGGAGTAAGAAATATATCACTGTATTTTTAACTCACTATAATTCGGGGGCTGCTTGTCACGTGACATACTGCCTCTCTTGTCTCATACTCTCTCTGTGCCTCAATGTCCCCCTGCTGCTAGGGTTGTTGCAGGAATTAATGAGCTATGTTTATAAAGCATGTAGAATAGTGGCTGGCGCAGGATAAGCTCTATGGACGTGTTCATTCTTTTAATTATATTCATCTATACATGGTGGGAGATAGGTATTAGTGAGCTAGATACTCACATGAAAAGCACACGAGAGAAAAGATGGCTAGAGGAAACACTGCCAGCAGTAATCAAATCCAGTGCTGCTTTTTTTTTTTTTTTTGCGGTACGTGGGCCTCTCACCGTTGTGGCCTCTCCCGTTGTGGAGCACAGGCTCCGGACGCGCAGGCTCAGCGGCCATGGCTCACGGGCCTAGGCGCTCCACGGCACGTGGGATCTTCCCGGACCGTGGCACGAACCCGTGTTCCCTGCATCGGCAGGCGGACTCTCAACCACTGCGCCACCAGGGAAGCCCTCCAGTGCTTTTCTGACTCTCAGATTCTTTCAGCTCAGTCCTTATTGTTATACTGGTAGCCCTTTGGGCTTTTTGCAAATTTCTCCTTCTCTTCATTGCTTCCAGTAATCTTATCCATTTATTGACAATTCAGGGCGTTAATATTAGTGACCCAAAGTTTCCAGACAGTTTTCCTGCTGCAAAATCTAGTCAGTTACTTTGGCCATGAAGATTTCTCCTCCATGGCCCTCCACTATCTTTTTGGAAATAGAGTTGAGCAACAGTTTTCCCGTCCATGGAACACAGTTTGAGTGAGATCATAGCAGCTGCTATTTCTTTGTTTCTAAGGGTGAAGGATTAGATAACTTTGACAAGTTTCTTTGTTCCATGAGTTTTGACTGGCTTTAGTTTGCTCATGTACAACATTCTGTGGAAAAGCTCTTGTTTCACAATGAATGTCCCACACAACTTGCCTTCAGGGGGTGCCGCTGATGACCACTCCAGAGGGTGTGATAAGCAGCTACTGAGACCTCTTATGCCCGAGGGGAAGTTACCGTGAGGCTCCCTCTAAGCAGCTTAGAAATCACAGGCCACTAAAGTGGTGGCCCAAAGAGATCTTTGACAGCACCACCCTCGTTTCTGAGAGGAGGAAATGGAGCCTCAAAGAGGCTAACTACCTTGTCGAGAAAAATTACAGTCTGTTGAGCAAAACGCGATAGACCAGAGTCATTATCCTTGGGAATCATGGATACTGTGCTCTTTCTAGGGTTAATAGTGCTTCAGAGAAAAACACTTGGTGACAAGAATACATCTGGACAGACTAAAAAATGTGTTAAGTACCCAATTAACAAATTCATTCGCTCCATGTTACTGAGCATCTTACTGGGTTTTTTTTTTTTTTTTTTTTTGTTTGCGGTACGCGGGCCTCTCACTGTTGTGGCCTCTCCCGCTGCGGAGCACAGGCTCCGGACGCGCAGGTTCAGCGGCCACGGCTCACGGGCCCAGCCGCTCCGCGGCATGTGGGATCTTCCCGGACCGGGGCACGAACCCGTGTCCTCTGCATCGGCAGGTGGACTCTCAACCACTGCGCCACCAGGGAAGCCCTCTTACTGGGTTTTAATCTGATCCATTCACAAAAGCCAAAGAGCTTACTAAGAAAGATACAGTAACAGAGCCCCATTTAACTAGGCTCCTACCTGAAGTAAATTGGTAGTATAGAGTCAGTATCAGGGCTTAACTAAATTAAGATATAAAACAGAAATCAAGTCATTTATTACATCAAAGAGCTCTGTTTGGCAGTTACTTACTAGATAAGTAACTCACCAGCTATTTTCTCTGAAATAATAGTGATTAGAATGACTATCATATCCAACAAAAAAACTGCAACAGGCAGTAAACAGGATCAATCTTCAGAAAATAAAATACACCAAAGGTAGCTATAGCTGCTTTTGACTGTCTTGGTAGCAAATCAAAGCACAAGTTATTTCTAGCATTCATCATTTTAATGATTTCTAAATTTGCTTCTCCAAAAGAAATGTACTGGAGATGAATATATTTTACATGAAAACAAATAGAATGTGTAAATTACTAAGGGGTTTACTTCCTTGCTTTGATTCTAGCCACTTTGCCAAGCCCTAAAAAGACACTCACTCAAGTTTTGTGTGGCTTCTGTGAAATCATCTCCTCTACAACTAAATAGGTAAAGAAAGAATGTACTTTTTTAGTGGATAATGGTAAACCTGAGATTTGTAGCTAAAAACATTCTTGATCACAAACACTTTGTTGTTTTCTTTGCTCCTTGGCTACGTTCTCAGGTCTAAAAGACATAAGTGAAAACAAAACAAAGAGAAAAGGATTCTGTAGGCACCCACATCCAAGAAGGGCTCAGTAGTCGAAAGTCACAATAAAAACAGACAGTCATAGACAGGAATTCCATTAAAGAAGGAGAAAATATCTGCTTTGGGGAAGGGCTCAATTCATTTAAAAAAAAAAATTACTGAGAGACAAAGTCCGGAGCTGTAATACATTCTTAAGATCAAAGGCAGAAATAACTAGCAATGTCTGAGTTAGTCCAAAAGAAAAGCAAACCTAGCAACAGACAGACTTTCTTGCAAATGGAGAATGTCTTTAGTATAATACAGTAGGTCTGCTGTATGTGACACCTTGATAAATTAAAGAAATAGAAACATTGTCACAAAAGAAAAGGAAGAAAGGAAGGAAATTCACAAAACAGTGACCACAAAAGATGGATAAGAACGTTTTAAGAGAATACTGCATTGATTAAAGGGAAGCAAGGAAAACAAGATAGCTGCTCTATCTGGCTCAGCCCCTACTGCACATGCCCCATTGTATTGTTTCCTTTGGCACTAACTACAAGAGAGTTTCATCCTATGTCTAATAATACTATTATTTATAAAATAGAAGAAAAACATCCTGATAAGAATATACCTCAATAGGAAAAAGTCTCCTATATAATCTGAGTGTCCAGATGAAAAAGAAATGCTTTTTCAAAGTAATAACAATTACAAAGCAACCAGTGAACAAGATAAGCACTTGCAGAAGGAACCACACTGAATCTATTCAACAAACCAGCTTTTCTGTTATGTGAACCCAAGAATGGATAACTGCTGCTCACTGGGAAAACCTGCAGTGCTGTCAAAATCAGCCAATGCCAGTATACAGTTGCGGGGGAGGAAAATCTTTAAGAAAAGAAGAAAATTTAGAGAGAAGCAGAGGAAAGGGTGACAATACAACTTGTAAGTCTTTATTCAACATTATATTCATTGACCTATTACATTTAAGTCAATATGGAAGACACAGGGTTTTGAAAAGTACACACAGACACAATGGCCCCTGCCCTCCAAAAGCTAGAACTTGTAAACTACTTACTTGGGTCCCGGATTTTACCAATGCTCATTTCTTGCAATTATAAATAGAATGTTCAACTCTGTAAGTGAAGTTATTTTCATATTCTGGCCAGCATCCCATATTAATATAATTTTGCTGCAAAGTACATTTATATTATATTGAAATAAAAAAATCCGAATGGAATGCATATTTTCAGAAGTCCTAGTTTATAAACAATCTATTGAATATGGACGTTTCCTATTCCATATCTTTACAGACATGATACGTACACCTAACTACATTTAATACCACCCATTTTACATATGAACTACAATCTGATCGGGTATTTCAAAGACTATGTGGATAATCTGCTAGAGTTGGGGAAGAGTAAAGACCAATCCATAATTCAATTAGGTAGCACTTATTCAGCCATTAAAATGTGACAGCCACTGTCTTCTATGCTCCTATCTAGATTATCTTATTGAATCCTTACAAATCTATCCTTTTTACAGATGAGTAATAAGACCTTCCAAATGAACAGCCATTTGAACTTTAAACCATTGCACTAAAACTCCTTCAAACCACATACCTCCAGAGGAGATTCCTGTGGAACCTAATTCGTTGTTGGTTATGAATGGAATTTTACTCTGCTTTTGAAACATGATCAAACCAAGCATGATTCCAGCAATAATTCCCCAGCAAGGTCTGTAGCCAGAAGGGCCAGACAGCAAGGCTAGGACCTTTGAGCAACCTCTGCCCCTACTCTTAGGGCCACTCCTAAGAGTTCAACGTAGGAAATTCAGGCACGCGGTTGAGAGAAGCACATTCTGACAGGGTACGGGTAAAGGTCCAGATTTGGAAACGTCTAGAATGTTCCTGAAAGGCAGGGTTCTACAAAGGGGATTCCAAGGCTGGTGGTCAGCTGAGAGCTTAAGGTTCAAGGACAGAATTCCAGTTTCTACAAGGGATGAGGCAATGGGATAATACCCTTAGATCCGCTGAAGTACAGGGCAGAATTTCAAGGCATCTACTCTGAATGGGTCAAATCAGCAACAAGGATAATCTGAACACACAACCAGATGCCTTTAAGTTTACTTTTCCATAAAACTTATAGTCGTTAAATAAAATGTATTCGTTTACTCTTCTGTTCAAACTATGGGACTCTTAGTGTTCTGGACCCTGATAGGTCTGTTTTGAAAAATGGCAAGTCTAAACCTCTATGGCACTGATACTCCATGAGGGATAAGCCAGCTTTAGGAACATTAATTCCAGTGCTGACCATTGTGAATTCCTTGACACATTGCTCACATCTGGAAAAGTCTGTCAGGAACAAAATCTAGACGAGCTTGTGATTTTGCTGATTTCTCTTCCACTTTTGACTCCTCAGCCTTTGGTTACGGACTAAACTCTATAGATTCATTCTAATTTTCAGAGGGAGAAAACAGAAAGCCTGACATCAAATTTAACTTTTAAGATACTTATCTCAAGTTTTAAAGAAGGGCTTTGCTTTCTAGAAGAATGGCCAATGTTAAAGCAAGAACTAAGGAATAAACATTATTCACACAGAATAAGCACTGTATATTCTTCAGTCTATATGAATATAGACATAAGTCGTTAGGCCAGTTGACAACTAGGGGCCAAGTCTAGAATCACAGACCATGTCTTCCTCAGTATCGTGCTCCACACCCAGTAGGTCTTAGTAGATGCTTACTGAACTGAAGGTACTTAACACCTGAATCTCAGATTCTTCATCTTTAAACTTGGGTGATAATGTAGTCACGCCTCATGATTTATACATTACACATTTGCATATTTGCCTACTCAGTAAAATGTACTTGCAATCCCAAACTCAATACTTGAGGTGTTTTCGTGACCACTTGCAAACACGAACAGAGCAGCAAAAAACGTGAGTCACCAATGCCCACGTTGCCAGCTGAGGTCAAACAGGGCGACGCTCTGCAGCTGTCATGTTGTAAACAAGCATCCTTTCCACGATCTAGTTAGTGCCACGCTTTTTGCTCTTCTGTGTTTTGCTACTTAAGATGGCCCCCAAATATACTGCTCAAATGCTATTCCTCGTTCCTAAGTACAAAAAGGCTATGATGTACCTTACAGATAAAATATATGTGTTAGATAAGCTTCATTCAGGTACGGGTTATAGTGCTACTGGCCATGAGTTCAATGTTAATGAATTGACAATATATATTAAATAAGGTATCTTTAAACAGAAACACACACAGAACACACATGAAGATGACATACTGATTGGATGATGAAGATGTTATCACCAGAGGCTCACAGAAACCTAACTCTGTATTTCCCTTAGGAGTGAAGGTGCACTATTCACTAAGTCAATGTTTGCAGCAACTTTCTAGAACATCACTATCATGAATTATGAAAAGTGACTATACTTACTCCACCAGTGGTTTTTAGCTCTGAGAAAATGTAGGTTTGGAAAATGCTGGTGAAGTGACCAGCACAAGTGGGCACTTAAGGAATCTGACCTACCTGAAGGCAAAACCAGTGTCCTGTCAGGTGTCTGCAAACAACACAATTTAAAACATCAACCTCAGATTCACCGTATTTCATAGAAGAGCATATGAAGACACGAAACTGCATGTAAAGGTATTGCTGAAGTCAATATACTAGTAGAAATGGGAAATATTAAGATCATTTATAATCAGTCAAAAGGCATCTGAGTTCCAGGTCAGGTGAATATTGTCAGAAGTAGGCTATCAACTTGCTAATTAGAAAACCACAGCCTTTTGGGCATAAACCCTTCAAATAAATCCAATTAAAATGGCAATTCAGGGCTTCCCTGGTGGCGCAGTGGTTGAGAGTCCGCCTGCTGATGCAGGGGACACGGGTTCGTGCCCCGGTCCGGGAGGATCCCGCATGCCGCGGAGCGGCTGGGCCCGTGAGCCATGGCCGCTGGGCCTGCGCGTCCAGAGCCTGTGCTCCGCAGCGGGAGAGGCCACAACAGTGAGAGGCCCGCGTACCGCAAAAAAAAAAAGAATGTGAACATGAAATCAACTAATCAGCAGAAAAAGAAAGCAGAGAGGTTCAATAATTCAAATATAAACTGCATAAACTACAGTGATATAACTTTCAAAACACACATTCACTCCCAGAGTAGATTTAAAACAAAGCTATTTATTTATGTGTGGATATCTATATATTTATATCTATATGTACTTATATACCCATAGAGAGATATAGATACACACACATATAATACATAACATATACACACACGTGTGCATGTGTGTACGTGCATGACTGAAAACTATCCAAATCCATTTCCTCTTCTTCTAGGCTCAGAGTGAAACTATATTTTCCTATCTCCCTTGCAGCTAGCATTCCAGCCAATGAAGTCTGAGTGCAGTGGTTTGTGCTACCCATGGGTCTGACCCATAATAACCTTCTACAGATGCTTCCGTGCAGTTTCCCTCTCCTGGCTTATTGGGTTGGAGAGGAACACTACAGCAACCTTGGAGACTACAGTTCGAATTCAGTAGAGCTCCATCAGCTTGGGTCCTTGAATAACTGCATGGAGGAAAGCTCCTGACTAAATCTGAACAGACACTCAGTGCTATTATATATGTAAGAAATCTGTTTGTTAGCTAAGTCACGACAATTTGAGAGTTTGTTATACAGCCAAGCCTAGCCTCTCTATGACATAGACTTGGGAGTGCCTCACTTTTTCGTAAACAATGAGATACATGTGCTCACAACTTAAAATCCAACATGTTTCCAATACAACTTTGCTAGCTCTCGTCTACTCTGGGTTCATCTGTCTTTCTGTCTTTGCATGGGGACATGGCCAAATGAGTCAACAGAGAGAACCACATTTATTTGAGAAGACTTCGGTCAACACTGTTCTGAGGGGCAAACGCCCAAGTGGGCATGTGCCATCCATGAGAGAAATTGATTCACCTTCTTAACTCTTCTAAATGTGTGCAGACTGCGGGGCCAAAATTCCAAATCGAAAGTCAAACAAACAGGGATAAAATACTGAGTATAACAAAAAAAAGGTAGATCTCAAAAGCTCTGACCTAAATGATTTCTCCAGCAGATCATGATTCATATGTATAACTGATTCACTTTGCTGTCCAGCAGAAACTAACACAACATTGTAAATCAACTATACTCCAATAAAAATTTTTAAAAAATGAAAATCTCAAAAACAAAACAAAACAAGATCATGATTCAGAGTATACCTTTTCTGAAGGCTGAGGAAACAAACGTAGAAGCAGGTCTGGATGTCCCAGCATCCCAGAGGAACACTGAAACGTGTTTTCAGCATGGGTCTCAAGGAGGGTGAATTTAACGCATAATTTCATAGGAATCATCCCATTGGATGGAAAAGCTAGACCACAGGAAGCGATGTGGAAATCACAGCTCTGAGAAAGCAGCTGAAGAACTCTTCTTGTCCCTCTATTAAGTTAATACCTCTAACATCTAGTACTTATACTTCTCTAGCCTTTCCTTACATGACGTCCAGAAAAGACTCCAAAGCTTTTCTAGGCAGCCCCAAATGAGTACCCTCCAAAACAAAACATTCTTTCTTATTTCCAAGTGAACTGGATTTGCAGTAACTTCTCACTTCATTTCATTCTTATCTAGACAGGGTTCCATGAATTCATGATTCATGAGGCAGCATTCAAAGTGTCAAAAGGCTGAGTTCTTGCTTCCATTCTCCTACCATTCATATGGTTCCAGATAAATCCCAACCTATCTGGCCTCAGTTTTCTCATCACAAAGCAAAAGGAATGGATAAAAGAGGGTCAGTAAGTCCCCTTCCATCTCTTATCAGTCTACGTGGTACCTTGTAATATAGCTCCTATTTCAGGTTAATAAACAACCCCAATTCCTTTATTAGGTCCTTAGATCATACATAGAATCCAAAATGTAAAAGACTAGTTTTAAAATACCATTTTATAGTTAATCATGCTGGATTCCCATAAATATGAATTTTTTATTCCTGCCAATCAAATAAGCCAAATGCCCTTATCAGAATGCATTTAATACATCATGTGCTGGCATCTTCCAAAATATGTTCACTTATTATGTTTACCAGAAAGAATTTGTGTTGAGCAGCTGCCTCAGAATTAATTAATGTGTATAGCTCACACTATAAAGTTACAAGCCAAATCCCATTATAACTAATACATTTTCAGTGCATAGCTCAAATTGCAAAGGACAGTGAAACTCCAGCTGATGGCCCATTTATTTAGAGCAGCATGTGAATCAACAAAATTATAGGAGCATGAAACAAACAGTTCTGTTCTTGATGTGTATTTTGAATAATATATTCTGTGAAATACCATACCCTGGAATTCTAGCAAATTAAAGAAACCTTACTGATACTTCATTTCTTTTCTGTAAACTCTTAATCTTCTCTATTATAGAACCAGACTATAGGAAAATCAGAGTATCTGATTGTACCAGCTAGATTCTGATTTTTCCTACCCCCCAAAGTTCTTAAACCAAGGAATTATTTTATAGCTCATTAACTGACTTCCTTCAAATACCACTACTTTTCATTTATATCCTGTTCATGTGCTAAATTCCAAAGCATTTTTGAAGGAAACCGAAGCAAGGTAAATAAAGCTGAAACACTGCTTTGACAACATTTTTAAAAAATCAAAAGCAGGTGTAATTGAAAGAAAATAATTATACACCTTGCTGGCACTTGTTCCATTTTTTAGAACAAATGTTCATACTCACCTAGGGGATGTTCCATCTGCTTCTCTCATTTTAGTTTCCATGCTTTAGCTTAATTATTATCCACAGACAAATGACCAAGATCTTACTGTCTCAAAATAAATAACCCTGGTCTCATTTTTTCAAATCACACTCTACCAAAAATGAAATCAGACTTTTATTTCAAATCTTATTTTTAACAACCAATTTTTAACTTAGCAGAAAAGGAGATCTTATCATTACCATTTGGAAAAAATATAAATTTCATCATCATGGGAAAGTGTGAACTCTAGAATTGTATATTCTACAGTTAGGAACGTAGCCACGCAGATAGAATAGCCACTCTCTTGGAACCTAAAATCCAAAATTAATGTGTAGGTATATTTTGAAAAGATTTTAAAAAGTAATAAAACAGTTAGATAAAAACATTAAACAGATACACAGTAGACAATACCTTACAACTGCGCATCAAGGCACGAGCGCTTGTGGCTTGGTACATCAGGCCAGTAGAAAAGTGCCATGGAATCACAGAAGTGACAAACCTTGATCACACCAAAGCCCTGGTGAAAAGCAAAAGCTTTGGTACAGCACCCATACATGTTTGCCTTCCCCAGGCCTCACCTCTGAGCCCCCTGATGTAACTGCATAACTGATTTATTTTTCATCCAGATGGCTGGCGTCCTGTATACAGACTTAAAATGCTGACTGTGTCTTGGACATGCTTATTCAGTGAGTCTCGAAAGCCATTATTCACTAATTTCACGTGGAAATGAAATTTCAGCTTCCCATTGTGTGCGAATAACTTGGCCACTTACGCCACGCACAAAAAGTGCTTTTTGCCAGGCAGGAGTGGAATGCAAAAGCCTTCCTGTGTGTTTCCCTGGCTCAGGCCCAAGCTGGCATATGGAGGCCCTGCCAACCACCACCATATAGAATACTAGGTGAATGCTTTAAGCAAGCCCTAGTAACGTGATTTACAAAGCACGCACTGGATAGCTGCTGTTTGCCTCTATTTTCATTCAGGATAGAAGATTAATCTTCTTTCCAATAGAAGCATTTGACTACATGTTGCTTCCTTGCACCTACTCTCCCAGCATTATCAGCTGCTAACATTTCGGTGTATCTAGAAATAATCATGAGTTTCTAAGCTTCCTTCCTTTGCCATTTTCTTATTCTAGAATGCAATCCTCAACATGGGCTTCACTTTCTGTTTCCTGTCTGGGACTAACTGGCAAAGAAAACTGGCTCCTTGAGAGCAAGTTAAAGGTCTTAGTGAAGCTCACAGGCTTTCCTCTGGTGCAACGTTCCCACGCTGTGCTTATAAACAACTATTGATATTTTCTGGAATTTCATTCCAGAAATTGTTTGCTTTCAGAGGTCAAAGAACTCCCTTCCCCTCCCTCTTTGGGGTTTTAGTTCAGAATCTGCAGTGCTACTCGGCAGTCATAAATAAAAAGTCCCGTGTAAATATACATGAACATTTCATATGGGCACTGAGGAGCTCAAACATTATCAAAACCATTATCAAAATCACTGGTGATTTCTAGCCCTGAAATCTGACTTTTGGATCTTTCCGAGAAGATTTATTTACATCGTGTTTGCAAACTACAATTTGTATTTATAAATTGAGGCATGTATCCAGCACTCAGCAATGGATGCAACAAGTCATATCCTGGGACGATGGCTGTCTATCGAGATCCTTTCTCCTCTCATTCTGAGGAGTAACTAGTTTTTTCTTTTCTCTTACTTTTATCTACCCTGCCATATCACTCTGTTCTTCCCCCATATCTGCAGGGGGCTAATAACCCTCCTTCTTTCAGATATCCCAGGAATGTGTTTTTGTCCAATTGGCCTTCCCCGGGCTTGTCTCCTAGATAACTGAATTTCAGGATGAGATGAGTGATACAGATTATAGGAATATTTGGGGCATTAAAAATAAACACGATCAAGACAAAAGAGCTCCATCTTTATTTGGAATTACTCATCCAATTCCTGAAAATAACCAATGCTGTCAGCGCTGACTGCGTAAATACCGTTTTCTTTTCTTTTCTTTTTTTAAACAAAAAAAACAACTGGTAGTGCATTCAGAAAAATTAACTTTGACTTGTTCCTGGAATCACAGTCTACTCCAAAGAAAGGGAGACGGCTTTGCATCAAAAAAGTGAATGTGCTTTAAAAACAAGAAACTGGCTCTAGCATGGAGGGGACATCCAGAGACAAAGAGTGGTGGCTCCAGGATTTCTAGAGGGGACCTTCAAAGGAGTCACCTGGTCAGAATGAGGGGGCAGGGTATTTGCCTGGAAGCTGTATTTGCAGGACCAGCTCACATTTCTTAATCAGACTGTGGCTTTACTAAAAGTGGCTGAGCGAGTGGCTAATGGAAATGCCACCATTAACTGTGTCAACGCAGACTTTGGTAAACCCCTAAAAGAATACAGCTACCGCATGCAGTATCAGCCAGACCCTTCTTAGAAGTCAGCTTGGATCTATCACGGGCCTCTCACTGCTGTGGCCTCTCCCGTTGCGGAGCACAGGCTCTGGACGCGCAGGCTCAGCGGCCATGGCTCACGGGCCCAGCCGCTCCACGGCATATGGAATCTTCCCGGACCGGGGCACGAACCCGTGTCCCCTGCATCAGCAGGCGGACTCTCAACCACTGCGCCACCAGGGAAGCCCTGGACAAACATTCTTGAAAAAACAATAGAGGTACTCAACCGTGGCACAATCCTCAACTGAGAGACACATAAACATTAAAACAAAAGTGAATGTCTATTCTTCCTCCTCCTCTCACCTATTACAAATCATTATTGGGAAGGTGTTTTACTAAAAGGCCCCTACTACGGAGTACTTTATACAAAAGATCAGGGCCTCACTGGCACAAATGGTAGATGAGTATAAAACTAGCACAACATGATATACCTCAATGTATAGCTTGTGTCCAAAAGAAAAAAAGAAAACTTCACCCTAATACTGTTACTTTTGGATTTTAAGTGTCTGTTGTTTTTGGCCGACCTTATTATAATGAACATCAAAAGCAATCACTTTTAGGGTCCTTTGAGAAATCATTCTCTGTACCCATCTTTAAACAAAAAAAGGTTAAGAGCAGTAAAAAGGCTGGATTCTTCTATAAGTTAAGTACAGCCCCCATTTTTAAAATCATGAAATAGAATTTCAATTGCTAGGGAGCTGCTCAACAAAGTTGTACTTGGAAAGAAGCTTTCGACAAGACTTTTGAACAGAAAGGCAGCTCTCATCAAATCTGGGATAGGTGATAGGATTCTCACAACAAAGCAAGTCTGCTTCCAACAGACCCTAGATTGAAGCATTTCACAGCATTTCATCTACGGAATAACTAGGTTCCTGAAAAAGACTTGTCTTGGTAGCTACCATAGAGCGGTAAGGTAGCAAGGGGAAAAACGCTGTGACAGCATTTTCTTTTGATTCAGCCCAGTAGCTATGGAAACAATCTTTTAAAGTCCAATTGGTCCCCTTCCCTGCAAACCACATAAAATAAAACTATTTCTCACCCTCGCGGATTCCATGGCTGGGGGCTTCATTTTTCAACACGTTCAACTTATCTGAGCCCTCTCCAGCTCTAGGTATTGGCAAGCTGAAGCTATCATATTTGATTAATACCATGGATTTAAATTAGAAAACCCATGAAGGCAGGCGTTTCTAAATAAGGCAGCAAGGAGTCCTAATGCCCAAACAACGAGGATAAACATCTGTTCAACATAAGCCCCAAGAAATGCAACGTTTGCTTCTTTACATTTCTCTATTTCTCCTCTTCTCTGACGTAAGAAAGCATGTAAAGTCCCATCACTTGTAATGTCATCAGTGCCTGAGTTTTTTCTGAGGCTGTACATACACCACAGGCTGGGAGTGGCAATTCAGGGTTAAGAGTTTCCTTCTATTTAAGATTTTTCATTTGTGGCTCCCTCAATAGGAAAATGGTAGACAAGCCAAAAAAATAAAGCAAGTCTATGGTCTTTTTTCCTACATGGATTTTAATCATAATCCTTTCAAAATGGAACTCTCTTCAGAAATTTCTTTCTAGATGTAGTCACTCTAATTTTTTGAGGTTTACCATTACCCTTTTATATCTTAATTATACTTAAATATTTCTTTTCGTACCTAATTTGATAAAGACAGATGTTCTTTGTGCTCACTTTCCTACTCTAAATACCACTTTAATTCATCTTTATTGTCTCTTATTTTCCTCAGTCAAATCCCCTCAGTATCTATTTCCCTGTATACAACCTTCTCTCATCAACAACCCCAACTGTGAAATGTGCAAAATTAACATCGAGTACCTACTATCTTACAACCTCCGTGAAGGTCTCTCATTGATTTTGTCAGTCTCATCTTTCTCTTTCACTCTCATAAAATTTATTCATAGCCCATTTGTAGAATCCTATACTGTGCATGGTTAGCATGACACTTAAAAAATACCCAAGACAATCTTAAAGAGCAACAAAGCTAGAGGACTTTTATGCTGTGTTAAGAACTATTATAAAGTTAGAGAACTGAGACAGCGTGTCTAAAGAAAAAATAAACAAAGAGACCTATGGAACAAAATGGAGACAGAAACAGACTCATATATAGACAGTCATTGGACATATGACAAAGATAACAAGAGAAAGTATTTGGGAAAGAGTGGTCTTTTCACTGCGTGATTTGGAGTCAGTTGGGTATCCACTGGGGGAAGACATGACTCTTGATCCTTAAATCATAAGGATCAATCAATTTCTGAGTGACTACAAATATAAATATAAAAGATAAGACAACAAAGTACCTACTTAAAAAATCATAAGAACATATATTTTCATGAGTTTGGAAGAGGCAAAGGTTTCTTAAAGAGGACTCAGCAGGTACAAAGCGTAAAGGGGAAAAACCGACAAATCAGCTTTATTAATACTAAGAACTTCTCCTCCTCGAAAGGCACATTCAAGACAATGAAGAGGTAAGCCTCAGGGTAGGAAAATATATTTGCAATACCTATATCCAATTAAGGACCTGAATCTGTAATAGATAGAAAACTACTACAAATTAATAAGAAAAAAGAGATATAACCCATTGGAAAAATGGGCAAATGACTTGAACAGACCATATCACAAAAGAAGATATTGGAATGGTAAATAAACATATGAATATCAGTTTCATTAGTCATCAGAGAAATGCAAACAAAACCACAATTCAATACTGCTACTACCCACCAGAGTGGTTAAGTTTAAAAAAAAAAAAAAGGAAACACCAAGTGTCTGTGGGCAAAGATGTAGAGACTATGGAACTCTCATAACTTAATGATTTAATTTTATCAAAGGGAAAAAGGAGAGAGCGCTAGCAAACACTAGACGATTATAATGCTGGCACCAACAGCGACCATACCTTCCCACAGCTGTGCTGTAGGGATTGAGAAACAATGATGGTTGAGGATTGAATTTATCTAGTAATGCCTCGTGAATGAGGTGGATGTGAACCTGAAGCAGAGACAAGCGCAACACTGAATCTGTAGTCTGAGGAGGGAGAGATAAGAAGGATTCTAGGGAGGGAGGATGCTGGGGCAGATGAGTGGTGATTGTAAATAGACTAAACTGCCACAGAGAGGTCTGTAAAGAGGAGCCGCTGAGGAAGAAAACGCTGAATACCAAGCTCTATACTAATGGGGAAAAAAAAAATCATTGTCCACCCTTAGACAGAAAAATGGCATGAAAAAAGCTTGTGAAAAAAGATTTATTCATTCAACCACATTTATTGCCACTTTCTGGAAACTTTTTCAAACTGGGAAGTGATATATTAGTTGAAGATTAAAATCATTTTACTGCAACCAATTTTCCATAGCCATTTTGCTAAAACCAATATTCCGTAAGAAGAGGGTAGACTAGAAAACACACCATGCATTACACAGACCCTTAGCAAGAAGGTACATACCGCAACTGATCCAGGATCAGTGACGGATACATGGTGGAGGTAATATGAGGAATGTATGCAATGGCTAACTCATCAAGCTTGCCTTCGTTTCATTTGGTGCTATAGAATGGTTTTAAGAAACTTGTTTTCATCCTGTCTGTGTATGTGTCCTGCATGTGTACAAATTCACATGTATATGTGCGCTGAGTTGAAATATAAAGTGTATTTCTTACTGTGGTTTGCGGGCAAAAAATCTTGGAAAACATGCCCCTAGAAGTAGAGCTCTGTAGAATGCATTTGAACAAGGAGAGGCTTGAATGGGTGCCAAAGAATGCTGAGTGATGAACAGATACACAGTAGATGAATGAACAGCCAGTGTAGAGTCTAGAATAAGGGTCTAGAGTAAAAGTCTAGAGTAAGGTGACATTCAGAGCTTCCCCAGTTTCTGCTTCAACCTTAGGGTTATTTACTTCTTCCTGAATGTCCTATTTCCCAGGCCTCTTTTCAATACCATCAAATGAGGCTGGAATTTAAGCATTTTACACCCAATTCTTCCCATCTGATCTACCTAGCAAATGCTGAGATCTTGCAGCTCCAACCAGTTATATCACGTGTACCATTTAAAGTAACGTTCGTTTGCAATTTTTAAATTTTATTGGATTATACACTTGATTGACAATCTTGTGTTAGTTTCAGGTGTACAGCAAAGTGATTCAGCTATATATGTACATATATTCATTCTTTTTCAGATTCTTTTCTCATACAGGTTATCCCAGAATATTGAGTATTCTGAGTTTCCTGTGCCATACAGTAGGTCCTTGTTGGCCATCTATCTTATATATAGTAGTGTGTGTATGTTAATCCCAAGCTCCTGGTTTATCCCTCCTCCTTCCACGCTTCCCGTCTGGTAAAGTAAGTTTGTTTTTTGATATCTGTACGTCTGCTTCTGCTTTGCAAATTCTAAACTGCATTCCATTTGGATACACCTTGCCCTGCCTCAAAAGGATCAAATAACTGGCAATTTGAGGCGGGATTGTGTGTTGTCTTTTCTTTAACTTATCTCGATAGTTACGTCTTTACATCATTTTCACTAAATAAATCCAGCTTCAGTGAGGCCAGTGGCTGTTTTATGATTGTGCCGTTAATGATGTTGACATTAAAAACTGTGACGAATGTTAAAAATAATTTTTTACATAGAGCAATTTTATTCTATGTTAATTTCCTACCCCCTTAAAATTATGCAGCCTTCCATTAAAAGAACATAAAAACTTCTCAACCCTTTCAAATTTTACAGCATTAAATTAAAATCCAATGAGCAGTCTCTACCCATGCCTCCAGCCTCATCACTTTAAATTAAAAAAGAAAAACTCACTAGGAACCCAAGATCTTAGGCAGTAAAAGCATTCCAATCAGCTACACAAAGCATTTATTGTGCGATAATGTCCATGAATAGTTAAAGGCCCACTGAAATATCTGAATACATGTTTTCTTTATAGAAGCTTATGCTGGGAGTGGAGAAGGCCTTCATTCACTCTGAAACCTGGCGACCTGGAAGTAGGCAGTCATGGAATATCTCAAGTGTATATTCACTTCCTCTTCTGCACAGCTCTGCCTTTCCCCATAATCTATGGTTCAGCAATTTCCCCCCGTCCCCCCACATCCTATTTTCTGCTGAGGCTACTTGAAGTCATGCTCGTCTCATGTTACTTGTTCCAGAATTACTCTAAAATACTTTCAGATATGTTACTATATTAGGAAAAGGGAATTGAAACTTTCAAAGTCCAGTCTGGGTATCTGCAGTTGCTCTGCCAACAAGGCCATATGTTGATTGTTTACTAACTGACCCACTGTATTTCTGATGAAGTGTTCAAAGCAGTTTAGGAATTCATCCCTAAAAGCTGCATGGATATTCTGGAGAAACTATTCTCTTACTGCCCAGGAAGAAAACAGACTCAATGTTGAAAGGGGAAACCAGTAATGAACTTGGCCATGGGCAGCTGCCTTCCTATCAGCCAGTCACATGACCTCCCCTGATTTCATGACAGCCATTTTTAGAAGATGGTACAATTGTAATGCTACATTGACTAAGTGGGTGAGTTTATCTGCATTGCTATTGTTTTGGGACTAGCTATTTCTAAATCTACATCCAGTCACACAGGGACTGTGCATGCTCACCTCATGCCACATGCTGCTCAGAAAGTTTCCTTTTGTCTATCTCAAACAAAACCACCCAGGGCTCCATCAAACCAAAGGCAACCTGCAGTTTTGGGGATGGAGAGAACGGGCACGTGTCCTAGCCCCACGCTCCTCTCCCATGCCCTTCCTCTATAGCAGGCGCTAAACAGTATATGGGACACTAACGTGTGAGACCACTTCAGGATTGGAGCCAAGAGCCTTGGTTTCTAGTCCACATTCTGACGCCAACTTCCCACGTGCTGTTGGACAACCCACTTGAACTTTCTAGGCTTTCGTTTTCTAATTTATAAAATGCAGGGGCAGGATGATGCTGAAGTGTGCCTCAACTTTAAAATTCTCTTCTATATGCAGCTGCATAGTTGATAGGTTTACAGTGGTACCCTTTGCTCAGACTGATCGAGTACACAGCACACACAGAACATGACTTGCTCCTGCTTATTCACCTACTGGGTCAACAGACCCAATCCTGGTCCTTGGGAAAACCTTCTTCTTCCTTCCTAAATTCCAACCAATAACTTAACAGTTCAGAGAAAAATAATGCTCTCCCCACTGTAGAGCTGTTGATGGGCACTACCCTTGCAGGTTTCTCAGTATCCTACCTTCTCATTTTTTTTCCTTCCTCTGAGTCTGACAAGGAAGATGTTTCAACATTCATTTATCCTGGACTTTGGATGTCCCTTTAGTCTCCCCCCACAGCCCACAATCTGTATCCCGTCCCTGATTCCTTTATATCCCCATTCAGGTAGCTGTGGTTGGCAAAATAATGCCCCCCCAAATAAAGATGTCTACCTCCTAATCACCGAGTGTATAAATTTATTAACTTACATGGCAAAAGGGACTTTGCAGGTGTGATTAAGTTAAAAACCTTGACGTGGGGAGATGATCCTGGACTATCTGGGTAGGCTCCACGTAGCTACAAGGGTCCTTATAAAAGGGATACAGAAGAGTTGGAGTCACAGAAGGAGATGGGGTGATGGAAGCAGAGATCAGAGTGATCCCATTGCTAGAAGAGGGCCACAACCCAAGGAACGCGAGCAACCTTCAGAAGCTGGGAAGTCAGGAAGCAGATTCTCCCCTAGAGCCTCCGGAAGGAACATAGCCCTGCCAACAACTTGATTTTAGGACTTCTGGCCTCCAGAATCTTAGGACAATACATCTGTAATTTTTTTTTTTTTTTTTTTTTTGCGGTACGCGGGCCTCTCACTGTTGTGGCCTCTCCCATTGCAGAGCACAGGCTCCGGACGCGCAGGCTCAGCGGCCATGGCTCACGGGCCCAGCCGCTCCGCGGCATGTGGGATCTTCCCGGACCGGGGCACGAACCCGCGTCCCCTGCATCGGCAGGCGGACTCCCAACCACTGCGCCACCAGGGAAGCCCTACATCTGTAATTTTAAGTCATTTTTTTTTAAGTTTGTAGTAAGTTGCTATAGTATCAAGAGGAAACAAATGCAGTAGTTATTATTAAACTATTTCTCTTTGAATCTCCCCAAGGAAGATAAACCACATCCTCTCATCACATCCTGCACCTTTACCAGTTCTCACGATGGCTCTGCTACAAAATTTAATATACCTAAAGCCTTTATATTCACAAATCTAGTGCAGAAAAGATCAATGCAGGTATTCACTTGGAAACGAGGAAGACACTATATCACCCACCTGCAAATGGAGCAGTCAAACAAAGGTTCCAAGTAGACGGAAGAAGCACTTAGGGAGTTGGTTCCAGAGTGATAAATGCTGTGCCCTTGCCAACCCCAGTCCTGGCCACGGGGGTCCCTTCCCAACTCCATGCCTGAGAGGGCACGATGGTCATCAACTTTCCCAAAGTGGGGAGATACATTCTGGGCAACCCCGGTTGACCTAGGATCCTCCACAGATTTCCAGACAGAGTCAGGTCCCAAGGTACCTGGCTTAGGCTGGACCCTGACTTGAAAGCATCCTCGTCAGTCAGGGAGGCTACATGGATGACTAGAGCCAAGTGGCATGTAAGCAGAGTCTTCTGTACCCACTCTGGAGACCACTCACATCAGCAGCTAGCCTTGTTATGGAGCTGAACTCTGTCTGGCCATCAGCAAGCCCTCATGCAACACTGGCTCTGCCATCAGCACTGTGTTCCTTGTCTCTGGAAGCAATGCCACCAGTGAGCCTTTAGTCTGGCTAGATGGTGCCCACATTAAAAGGGCCTCCTGGCTCACACCTCTTACTTCAGCGCCAGAACAGCTTAACCCATCATAAATGAGTCCCTCCCTCCATTTTTTATGACTTTTCTGGTCACCGCTATGCCCCTCCTTGGAGCACATCCCCGACCCTTCTGGCTCTGATTTAGATGTGACACCATCTCTCCATGTCACAAAAACTCTCTGTGATTGGTCAGATAATATTCCCCATCACCATTAAACTGTCCACAGCCTAGTCCCTGAAACCTGTGAAAATATTACCTTACATGGCAAAAGGGACTTTGAAGGTCTGACTGAGTCAAGGATCTTGAGATGGGGAGATGATCCTGGGTTATCTGAATGGTTCCAATTTTATCACAAGGATCCTTGGAAAAGGGAGGCAAGGAAGGTAAGTGTCAGAGAAGGAGATGTGGCAATGGAAGCAGGGGTCGGAGTGACCCGATTGCTGGAAGGGTGCCATGAGCCAAGGATGCAGGTGGCTTCTGGAAGCTGAAAATGACACGGAAATGGATTCTCCCTAAAAGCCTCCAAAGGAATCAGTCTTGCTGACGCCTTGACCTTAGAACTACAAAACCCATTTCAGACTGCTGACCTCTAGAACTGTAAGACCATGAATGTGTATTGTTGTAAGCCACTAAATCTGTGATACTTTGTTACAGCACCATTAGGAGACTAATACACTCTCCCAGACTGCCCTGGGTACCACTATCCCCAGTCCGACCTGACCCCAGCACCCTTCCTCCTTTGTTTTCCTGCTTTTTCCCAGGGAATGCTTACTGAGTACCTTCTATGTGCCAGCGCTGTGCGCCATACTAATTAGAGAACAACGCACAGTCTCCACATGTATGAAGCTGACCATCTGACCCAAAAACACTAACAGCAAATGTTATGAGAGCTACAGAGCAGGCATAGAATGTTCTCCACGGACTGGATGTTTGTGTCTTCCCAAAACTTATATGTTGAAGCTCTAATCCCCAATGTGAAGGTGTCTGGAGGTGGGGCCTTTGGGAGGTAATGAAGGTATGAGGGGGAAGCCCTCGTGAATGGGATTTGCACCCTTGTAAAAAAAGACACAGGGGCTTTCCCTGGTGGCGCAGTGGTTAAGCATCCGCCTGCCAATGCAGGGGACACGGGTACAAGCCCTGGTCCGGGAAGATCCCACATGTGGAGCAACTAAGCCCGTGCGCCACAACTACTGAAGGCTGCGTGCCACAACTATTGAAGCCCGCCAGCCTAGAACCTGTGCTCCGCAACAAGAGAAGCCACCACAATGAGAAGCCCGTGCACTGCAAAGAAGACCCAATGCAGCCAAAAATAAAATTAATAAATTAAAAAAAATACACAGGAGAGGACACAGCAAGAAGCTGGAGTCTGCAAGCCAGGAACAGATTCCTCACCAGACACCGGATTTCCTGGCACCTTGATTTTGGAATTATGAGAAATGAATGTATGTGGTTTGAGCTACCCAGTCTGTGGTATTTGTTACAGCAGCCCCAGCTGACTAAGACACTGCCCTTGGGAGCACATGGTGGACGGCTGACCTAGTCTCTGGAGGAAGGGGGCTTAAGCTAGACCTGAAAGACGAGGAGGCCTTAGCCTAGAGCAGGGAGATAGCAGCCAGATGCACTCTGTGGGCAGAGGAAAGAGGCTGGGTGAAAAGGGAAGCCGGAGAAGGCAGGCCACACCGGGCCCAGCTTGTAGGCCATGGCAAAGAGTGGTTTCTTGTTTTTGCTTCTGCTTTAACTTCAGTCTCAGTGGAGGGGTTTTAAACAGAGGAATGACAGGATATCTGCAAACATCAGGTGCCTGTTTTGAAATTAGGGCGTGGATGCCAGAGCACAAGGAAAAACAACAGGTTCTAGTCTTTGAGGTTTTGATGAAATGTACAAATGTTTCCCAGGCAAAGTATACATTAATCCACGCCTATGAGATAAACCTTTATCAGAAACAATTCATCTTTTGGTGAGCTGGCCACGGAGCAGTGTCCAAGGACCTGGGACAAGAGAGAAAACATGCCAGGGAGTGGGGAGGAAGTGTGCAGCCAGGATGGCCCCCGGGGGACCAGGCACCCAGGACCTTGACCTTGGGTAGGCCCGCTGGTGAGCAGCCCAGACCCCAAGTGAGCAGGGCCGGCACAGCAGGGCAGCCCACTTCACATTGCACTCCTAGTTGGAAGCCCGGGGGGCTGAGCCCTGCATCGCACCCTTGGCACCCACCACGGGAATGGACGTGATTTTATCCCTGGCTGAGTTCACAGCCTCACAGCAGAGATGAACCTGGGCACGTGCCACCCTGAAAGGGTGCTGGGAAACTGTGCCACACATGCCTTCCGAAGCCCTGAGGGGAACGGAGGATGAGACCATCTGCTTCTGAGGCAGGCTCTGCCCTCCTGGGCGTCTCGTGGCCTGCTAATTCCTCCGTGGACCCACGTCGGAAACAAATTCTCTCAGATTTCTTTTTATTTGCCTTTGAAGCAAATAGCTGCTGCCAGTCACAGCCAGAGCAGTGGAACAGAAAATAGACAACTGTATATATGCTGATCCAGACCCTAAAACTGCCACTGAGCTCCCCCAAGGCCAGGCCAGGCCTTCCCAGGACAGGTCAGGCCTTGGATAAATGTGCCGGTCATTATTTGGTGACATGGCTCTGACCTCACCAGGCACAAGGGTTTTAAGGGGGACAATAACACTAAATACAGCATCCAGCACATCGCAGATGCCAAAAAAAAAAAAAAAGCATATAAAATCATTCATTATTGACTGTGCAAGGCACTATTGCAACTTTAACCTGAAGCAAGTTTGCAGCCCAATAAGAATTTAGATGCTAAGTTTAGAAAATGAAAATGAGAGAAGAAGAAAAAAAAAAAAGAAAGAAAATGCAAATGAAATCAGTGCCTACACAGAAACCTGAACTCTTAACATTTATTTTCACAAGCTTATTTCTTTTAAGAGCCATGAAACCCAGACATGATACAAATGCCTATTTCTGCCCCATGAATAATCAACCTCATTTTGTTTATCTGAGTGGCTCTCTGAAATGGAGGTCTTAGACCCTGAAACTATCAGGAAGTCTCCTCATGTTTGGCCGTAGCCATAACCCACTCAAATATTATTTTAATTTCTTTAGGAAAAAATGATTTCACAGACCCTGAGTTCAAGAATTGGAACTGCATAACATGGGGAAAGGTAGCTTCAGTGAGTTAACATCGTCCTTCCAGTACCTTCCAACACCTGAAGCATCATTATCCAGTCTCATCCCCACATCTCCTGATTAAACAAACGAGAGAACAGAAGCTTGGTGTGCAGACTGGAGAGATGTTTATTAGCCATGAGGAGAGAGTTTCTGGCAGGAAAGGTTACTTAGGAAAGCTAAAAAATCATTTTTTCCAGAGGTCTTTAAAAAGAAGAAATAAATATACCTGCTCAAGTCAGTTTTGATATAACCATGCCTGGAAGCAGCTGAAGAGAGATTCTCTGAGCTTCCATTCTCACCCCAGGGCTCTCTTTCTGGTCACACAGACACACAAAAGCACAACAACCTCCAACAATATCATGACTCACAGACGTCGATCGCTGGCCGAAACTGAGCACCCGCTCAGCACCACCAGACACCATCAGATCAGATCACAAAAGATCTGTGAGCAAAGCACTGCTGCTATGAAACAGTCACTTTTAAACTCCAAGGACACATTTCTGCTGCCCTGACATTGATCTAGGCAAAGAAGATGCACTAACATTTTCCTACATCCTTGTGGGAGTGAGCCCAGCCATCCCCTTTCTACGACAGAAGTTTTTGAAGCCAGAGTCAGGCTGCCTGGGAGCAATACCAAATGCAAATGAAGAACGCTTCTCTTCAGTGCCAGCCAAAAGGAGGGGCCGGAAGGCTTCGAAAGTTCTAATACGGGACGCCTACAAATTTAAATTCAGGACTGTTGTGCTGCTGGTAGAATTCATCCCAATGCTCAGAATAATCTTCTGAAGCAGCTATTTACAAAAGCAAGCCAGGGTCCTTTCCCATCCTCCTGAGGTGGGTGGTGAGCCCAGGGTGGCTCTGTCAACTACAGTTTTTGTGGCATGTGAGGCGAAGGCCCTGCCAGGTACCTTCTGGACAGAGGGATTCATTCACATCCCCAGCCCTGTTACAGAATAACCGGTTCTGTGTCTCAGGGTAAAGATGCCAACCTTTCCCAAGTTGCTCTTCTCTGAAGTGGACAACTGTAACAGAATTGCTGATGGGAAACCAGGCAAGAAGCCCCCAACTTTGTGATGATGCAAAGCACACTGGTAATGCTCAATGCATTTCAAAACATAATAAGTGTTTTTTAATTTTCTTATTGAAGTATAGTTGATTTACAGTAAATCAACTATACTTCAGTAAAAAAATAAAAAAATTTTCAAAGATACATGCACCCCTTTGTTCACAGCAGCACTATTCACAACAGCCAAGACATGGCAACAACCTAAAGGTCCATCGACAGATGAATGAATAAAGATGTGGTTCATATATACAATAGAATACTACTCAGCCATAAAAAAGAATGAAATAATGCCACTTGCAGCCACATGGATGGACCTAGGGATTATCATACTAAGCGAAGTAAGTCAGGAAGAGAAAGACAAATACCATATGATATCACTTAAATGCAGAATCTAAAATATTACACAAATGAACTCATCTACGAAACAGACTCACGGATATAGAGAACAGACCTGTGGTTGCCAAAGGGGGGGTGGGTGAGGGAGGGATGGATTGGGAGGTTGGGATGAGCAGATGCAAATTATTGTGTATATAGAGGATGGATAAACAACAAGGTCCTACTGCAGAGCACAGGGAACTATATTCAATATCCTGTGATAAACCATAATGGAAAAGAATATGAAAAAGAATGTATACATCTATAACTGAATCACTTTGCTGTATGGCAGAAATTAACATTGTAAATCAACTACGCTTGAACAAAATAAATTTTAAAAAAAACAAAATAGACTAAGTGTTCATCTCTGTGCCCAAGAAAGAAGATTCCTTCAGAAATATAATGAAAGAGGAAAAAAAGAATTAACATGTCTTGAATATCTTCTGTATGCCAGGCCCTCTGCTGGACCCTGTACTCCATTTACTTCATTTAACATTCATGACAAGACTATGGAGTTATTAAGGCAAGTCTTATTCTTCTCGATTTCATGGAATAGATAGTGTATCTCACAAATAAAGCAAATGAAGGCCGGAGAGTAGAGAAGTTAAAGGCTGGGGTTCACAAAGTGGAAAGTGGCAGAATTAGGAAACGTACTGGGAGCTCAGGTCCTACCTACCAGCCTTTCTTCTCCTCAACACCCTCCACTCGTTACACTTCCCCGCTGCTCCCACCATCCCCATCCCCATCCCATTTCACCACATTTATCGCTGGACTGGAATCAAGATGGGGAGGCAATATCTCAGGTGCAGATGCTCTGTAATGAGACTCTATTTCTGCTTTTTGCAAGCTTCGCACCATTGGAAAGGTCATTTAAAGTCCTAGACTCAGTTCCCTTATCTATAGAATGGGTAGAGAGGCCAAACCTAGGTGTATTACAGTGAGAAAGAAAGGAGGGGGAATATATGCAAAAGTGGTTTAAAATCAAAAGCTCAAATGTGAGGTGGTATTATCACAAAATCCCACCCAGACATGTTCCACCAGCTCCTCTACCGTGTGAAACTCATCGTGAGAGAGAACAGTGGACTCTAGCATGTTCTTTAGAAGAGCAACCAGGTTATCTGCCTTCCATTAACTCATGGAGTGGCAGAGAGGCGTACATCCTCTGCTCATAGACTGACTGGAGCTGTCTTATTCATGGCGCCACTGCAAAGGCATGGGAAAGGCATCCCTAAAAACTTTAAATAATCAGAATGACCGTGATGGTTGGTCTCCTCCAAAGATGACCACCCAATGACCCATACATTTAGGTGTCCATGTCCTGGTGTAGTTCCCTCCTTCAGTGAAAACAGGTTGGTCCTGTGAATCCCTATAATCTATAGAACCTGGCAGAAGTAATACCCTGCCACTTCCAGGACTTAGCTTTAAGAAGGTCTAGAATCTTCTATTTTTGCCCTCAGTCACCATGTAAGAAGTCCTGTTGGAGAGACCAAGCGGAGTGAGACACAGAACCAGCCGTCCCAGCATCCCTGCTGAGCCTAGCCTTCTAGCCATCCCACCAAAGCAATAGACGTGGGTGAGTCATCTTGGATATTACAGCCTGGTGGAGCCCCCAGAGGATGGCAGTCCCAGCCAAGATAAGGAGCAAAAGAACCACCCAGCTGAGCCCAAGCAACTCAGAACTGTGAAAGAGAGTACAACGGTAGTTGTCTTAAACCCTAAGTTCAGGAATTGTTTATCATGCAGTATTAGAAAACAGTAACAGTGAGAGGAGGAAGAGGAGGGGGAGAGCTATCTTCATCTGAACCTTCACTACATGCCTCATCCTTTACATGCATCATCTAATCTTCACGAACACAGGCTTTATGGTACCAATTTACACATGAAGTTGGATGAGGCTAAGTAAGTTATCTAAGGTCGAGAAGAGATGGATTGGAAACTCAGCTCTGACCACAAAGCCCATTTTCTTAATAACTGTGTTATACTTTTCACAAAATATATCATATAATTACTGGTCTCTGATGCATAGTTGGAAAATTGGGTTAACAAAAAAAGTTGCTAATTATTAGACACTTATTTTAAGTAATATAAATGGAGGCCTTGTGTTACAGTGAAAATAGCTCTCAACGAGGAGCTTGGAAACTTGAACTTGACTTCTGACCTAATTACCAGCTGTGTAAAAATGAACAAGCAATTTGACTACCAAAAGGTTCCTTCTATAAAAAATGAAAATAATATCCTCGATTTTTGTGGTATTTGTGGGATCAAAATGATATATTTAATATAAAGAACTTTTGCAAGCCAAAAAGGAAGATAAAAGTCCAATACAAATGTGAAGAATTGTTGAATTAACTTGACATTTCTCTACTCCGTAGTTATCACAGAAGTTCTGTTTCAAACTGTGTTTTCCTGCCTCCTTCCAAGATAAATGTTCATATAAATACTGTTTTGTTTGAGCTTTGGAACACATCACTTTTTTAAAAATGGGAAATAAACTCAAAGACAGCTCTTTAATACATCACCACTTTTTATTAATATTTTTGGAGGCAAAATTGTAAAAAGCAGAAACCTTCTGGCTTCTAGTGAATGGCTATATTCTTCATCCCTTTGATCCACTGATTTATGAGTTTTGTTCCTGGGGAGGGAGCAGTGGCTTTCAGCAACGTGTGATGAGAATACTCACAGTCCTGACGCAGGCAAAGAGAGGTCTCCTTGTGGTACCGGACACCAGGAATGAAGTATGAAAGAGATCATGGCTACAGAGACTGTCTGGCAAAAAGCCAATGTGTATATGAAGTTATCTGTTCTATTAAATGAAATGAGATACAAGGATTCTCATAAAGAGAAACTCTCTGCTCCTTGGGTGGGCAGTGGCAGCTAAGAGCATTACAATATCCTCTGAAGTCGTCGCCTAGAATCCTTTTAGCAGCTTTTGTTTTAGAAACCAAATGGTGTCACTGGTAGTCTCAACAATGTATGGGACATCCTTTTATCGGAAATTAAACCTAGGACCAGACTAATATAATACATGTATAAGGCTTAAATTACAGAATTAAAAAAAAGAGTTTTATTCGTGAACAAATTAGGTGCCAACTCCTGAGTATGAGATGACAGGTGGTACGGAACACGCTTTCTCCTGAAGGGTTAAGATGCTACTTTTCCAAAGACCCCAAAGCACGTATATTTTCTAGTATGTGAACAAACGAAATATCGTGGCTTCTACGGCAAAGGAGAAGGAACAGTGGTAGATTAATACTAAATAAAGCAATCTGATCCGTGCCATAGTACAAATGTTTAAATAAACCAAGGATAAAGTTGGAAATATAATCTGATCTGATTCTGAATATGCAACTTAGTTTCTGAGCCATGGTACCCACAGCATATGATGCTAATAACATATGTATAATATGCACATGTGTTTGCTTACACTTATGTGACATATTCTCATCTGTTCATTAAACAAAAGGGAACGTTACCCACTCTTCTTAAATCTAATTGAATAGAAACAGAAGCTGTGAGTAGGCAGTGAAACTAAACCCTTCATTAAAATGAACAATCCCATTAGGAAAAGTTATGCCTACAAACTAACAACTACTGTAGATTGATTATGGTTGATTCGGCATGCCTTTGTTCCAGCCTTCCTCAAATTGTTTTTTTTATTATGAATATGAATAGTACCTTGTTCATGTTTGCTTTTCTTTTTATCAAATAACATTTATGAGACGGTGAAGACTCCTCTTGAATCCACATGTAAAAAGGCAGGGTCAGTATTCTCACAAGCATATTAAATTGTGGCTTCAGAAAAGGAACGACAAAGATAAAAATCTTGGGCATATTATAACCATTTAATTAGAAAATGAATGTGGCCACATGAACCAGTAGAGACATTTGATGATACTGCCTTATCATTCTACAATATATGAAAGAACAATACACCTGTAGTTTAAAAAAAAAACAGCAAACATTTCTGTTTAAATCTAGCACACTTGAGGTCATTCACTGACAACTGTATCCAGGTAGGTATTTCCTTCTAAGCTGTGCCCTCTTCTCTCTGTTTTCCTCATCCTCCCTGCCTTCTCTCCTAGATTCATGTAGCAACAGAAGATCATTTAATCCCAACCAACCAAACAAGAACAAAGGTTGGACAACTGGGCTGGAGACGTCATAACAGTCCCATTTTTCCCCCTACAGCCACTGGTCTATAACACACTGGTGGAGCATACACAATACTCACAATAGGAACAGGTGGATTTTGCACTTATATAGTCATTTAGCCAATGGTGACAGCCAAATGAAGAAATCAGGCATCAACATAAATGTCTTTAGTCTGAAGGAGTCAAAGTGCTCAAGGACACTGGTTTATCTATGGAGCACAAGTTAATTTCAGAGCGAGGCAACAACGGACAGAGATCTGTCAAGCAAGAATCGCACGGAAGACAAATATGTGATATCGCTTACATGTGGAATCTAAAAAAATGGTACAAACGAACTTAGTTACAAAACAGAAATAGAATCACAGACGTAGAAAACAAACTTACGGTTATGGGGGGGCAGGGAGGGGGAGGGATAAATTGGGAGATTGGGACTGACATATACACTCTACTATATATAAAATAGATAACTAATAAGGACCTACTGTATAGCACAGGGAACTCTACTCAATACTCTGTAACGACCTATATGGGAAAAGAATTTTAAAAAGAGTGGATAAATGTACACGTATAACTGATTCTTTCTGCTGTACAGGAGAAACTAACAAAACATTGGAAATCAACTATGTGCCAATAAAAATTTTTTTAAAAAAAGAACCACATGGAAGCACAACTCAGGGTTTTCAAGGCCATGAGAAGCACAAATAAGCAATATAAGTGGAGAACCAAAAGGATTTGCTTTATGGAATTTCAAACAATAAAAGAGAAAAATATTCACAAGTATCCACAGTAATAACCACAACTACTTTGAATCACTTGCAAGCTTTCAAATACATGAACAGAGTTACAATAGGCGTAGCAATGGAAAGAAATAAATATAGGGAATACATGAGTTATCAAGCAGTTAAATGCATTTGTATTCATAAATATGTAAGAAAACTGGAAAGCTTATCATAACTAATTGCTCCCATGAACAATTTTAGAGAAAAAGCAGCAAAGCCTTTCATTTTATACCACTGCATTATTCTGCTGCCTGTTTTGGGGGGGAAAAGTGTTAAGGACATTTCTCGAAAATAGAAAATAATCACGGAAAAAGAAAAATCATTATTCTGTGTAATCTTATGTGAACAGCCAAAAGCCAGATGCATGATTTCCTGCACAGATTAAACAGACTGTGCAGACGGTGAACAGACCTGGAGTCCAGTCCTTGGAGACCAAACAGACAAATGATGCGACTCAACCCTGTACGCCGAAATCTCAGCATCTCCAGGGATGAATAAACTCAAGAGACCTGGCAGCAAAATCGGTGTGACTCCTATACTGTGCCCACTGTCATTTCGGATAAAGCTGCCCATGAGGAAAACCAACAACAGTGCCCTTTAGCCAGACAAAGAACCAGATTCCCAACAGCAGGGCGTGGTCTCTCTTCTGTGTTGCAGACACTCCCTTGGCAAATACAGGCCACTTCCAATTCAGGGAGCTCTAATAGCTGCGTGGGGTCATTTATGGCAATGTTATACCAGACACATGATTTGAAATAGCGGGGCTGTTTTAAGTGCCTTTTATAGAAGAAGTATCTGGACTATACAGCACCCACCCAAAAAAAGACACATGCCTGCAAAGACACCCCAGTTTCGTCAAGTTTTCACTGCTTCTGAAAAGCAGTGCTAGATAAGAGCCTTGCTAGATAAGGCTCCTAAGGCAAAAGAATCTAAAAGTTTGGGGCCCTTCCTGATTCTCCATCTTGGCAACTCTTTTCCATCTGGTCACTGAAAAGAGAATGGAGGTTCTTACACTGTGAGAACTCATGAAATATCCCTTCTTTCCTATTCTCATGCCACCCCCCTAATCCAGGTCTTCATCCTGTCCTGCTGGACAGAGCCAGTCTCCTATTTATCCTGCATCCCACTCCCCACCCAGATCCCACCCCCTATGCACGTCTTCAGGTGCGTGCTTCTAACATCTTTCACCCATACAGCCTCTGACTCAAAAACATCAGTGGCCTCCAAAGCATTTTCCAAAATAGGCTCCCCATTAAAAATGGATTCAGCCGTTGAAGTGTTTCGGGAAACTTAGAGATTACAGTGCAGATTAGCACATCAAAGCCTTGGAGAATGTCTGCAGGAGAGAAAATCTGTTTAACTTTTCCCTCAGCTTTTCTTACCTTTCAACCATGGGGACTTGTTTTGTAGGTGTCGTACACCTACAACACCCAGCGGAGCTACTCTTCCAGGGAGACATGTCTTGGGCACCGCTACCCCAGCGGGTCAAGTACAAAGCGCTCAGCACACAGACACTGAGCCATAGTGTTGGGTCCCTCCGACTTCTCCATCTTCAGCAGCCCCTTCTCCTCCAGGGCTGCTTCAAGTGCCCGCCTCAGAGGCTGAGAGCAAGCCCTCTCCCGACTAGATCTTTCTCCCCACCTCCTGTTTCGCTGACTTCCTTTGCTGTTGAAACACACCTTACGCGTTTGTTTACTATTCCACCTAGATAGTAATGACCTCTCTCCTCCAGGGCATTTGTATCTTAAAACTAATTTTATAATTAACTTAGAACTAATGACATTCCATAACGACTTACTACGAATTCATGGAATCTGGGACAAGGTCTTGTGCAGTGGAAGTGTTACACAAATGGTCTCTTTGAATGAAAATAAGGTGGGTGTCTCCAAACATGCCAGTGTAGGAAGAAGAACAGGGTGGCCATAATGACACAGAACGAAATCCTCAGAGTCATGTAACTTAGCAGAATGGGGGAGGGATGTCCACAAAGCGGCATCAGGATTCCAAAAGTTCTGGAAAACCACCACCAGTGCCAGAAATGTCTAAGGGGAAATCACAGACACAAAGGTGTGTACACCAAACCCTAAAATGGACCGTCCAGTGAAAAAGAGGATGCATTCCCCAATATGATCTGAGGTAGACGTGATGATATGCAGGAAGGAGAGAAAAATGACAGTCCTTTTGGGCTATGTTAAACCCCAAGTTAGCTAATTTCCTAATTCCGAACATAAGAAATTCCTAAGCTTCCTCATTTCTCTGTTTTCTTCCTGCTGTCTAGTTAACAAATATGTATGAAAAGCCTTAAAGCATTGAGAACTCAGCAAAAAAGACAAGTGGAAATGCATCAGGAAAATCAGGATAGACTCTGAGGTACAGAGGAACAAAGCTTTCTACCTTCTGAAGGAAAGTCTCAGTGAAAGATAAGAACAATTTAAAAAAATACGTTAATGCAACAAGGATGAGATCGGCTAAAATAATTCACAAAAGCGGGAAGCCAGGGGCTTCCCTGGTGGTGCAGTGGTTGAGAGTCCGCCTGCCAATGCAGGGGACACGGGTTCGTGCCCCGGTCCGGGAGGATCCCACATGCCGCGGAGCGGCTGGACCCGTGAGCCATGGCCACTGAGCCTGCTCGCCTGGAGCCTGTGCTCCGCAACGGGAGAGGCCACAGCAGTGCGAGGCCCGCGTACCGCAAAAAAAAAAAAAAAAAAAAAGCAGGAAGCGGGCAGAATCATGCAATGGCAAAGGTGTGTGTTTCTTTTGTTTACTTGTTTCTTTTGAGAACTAATGACTTTCTGTTGCTCAACGTTCAGTATTAGAAGAATAGATGCTGCTTGCAGTCACTCTAAGTCTGACACGCCGCCTGACACATGGTAGGTACTTAACCCCAGTCTGTTGAGTCAATTTATGAATAAATAAGTGAATGAAGATGGCAGGCAAGAAAGCCTTCCGGTGATGCATAGAAATGCTGTGTTTGGCTGGAATTCTTTTTGTGCTGGAATTCCTTTAAACTGGAACACAGCGGACAGTGAGTTGTAAAGATCAATCTATGCCTTCTCAAGTGAATACCTGTTTCCCTTAAAAATATCATTATGAAGGATTAAAATTCATATGCCCAACAAATATTTAGATAGCCTGTGTGATTCCCTTTTCATGTTGCAGTGATTCAGGCAAGTGTAGGATTCCTAAGATAAAAGCATCCCTCTAGAAAGTTGAGAAGACAGTCCATTTTATACAATCTCAACAGGAAAAAGATGGAGAGTGACAGCTGAGTTTGGACACCTGTCACCAGGGAGGAGGTATGGAGAACAGCATTACAATATTAGAATATTAGCATGTTTAGGTGAAAAAACAAGGTGTGACTAAAAGGAAAAACAAAAGAGGAACAGTCTGGGAGAAGCCAAGTTATCAGAATTTGCATCAGGTGAAATGTGTGTTGAATCCTATATTTGACTCTGACAGCCAGTAGTCAATAATCTATGCTATTTTAGAATGCCATACTAACCACTTGGCACAAGCAAATGTGTATTTATAAACTTGATATGATTTACAGTAGAGAAAATTTTGGTAGCCTCCACGTTATACGATGAAAAAACAGAAATAAATCCAAAAAATCACTGATGGTAATGTGGTCTTTAAACTAAGGAAGAACTTCACAAGGGAGGTAAGACATTTTCCCTGCAGGCATTTGCAATAAAAAATGAACAAAGAACTGAGAAAGGGAAGAGAATGAATTCCTCGCTGGCTGGTTAACAAAGCCCAGTCTTTTCTTTCTCTCTTTTCTATAATGCTGTGAACAGAGTGTAAGGGATCAAGAGATTGTTGAACCCAAATCCAACCTTGGATAATGTAGTTATTAAATAAAACACTATCAATATTTCCAAACAACTCATTCAAACTGCCTGAGGTAGGCTTCTCTGGTAAGGATAACTCTCTCCTTTGCAACCAATAGTATTTTGTTAATAACACCGCTATGAAACTTAAGTTTACCTTTATAATAGCATACCTCTATAATGGAGAAAGAACATCTCTCTCACAGATCTCAAGACTGTTGCCGCCTTTAATAAAATATGTGTCTGACATACACCAGGGCTTAATAAGTGACAGCTGTCTTTATTATGATGACGTTCCTTATTATTATGCTGGGTTTTTTCTTATCATATCAACACCTCCTCTCTTCCACCTTGAAAGCTGAGAACAAACTGTGTTTTTCATCTCTGCATCCCTGCACTATGTGAAACACAGTGCCTTTCACAGGCAGTGGATGAACTGAACTGAAAGTTTCTAGGTTTACCTTAGAGACTAAACTGTTTGCATCTCAAAGAAAGAAAGAGGTGTCATCTCCCATCATACTGGCGGAAGGCATGTGCTCCTTCAGAAAGTAGCTGTAATGGCTTTAAACTGTAACTTCCCTATAATGGTTGTTCTCTGTGGTGTATTGGGAGCTGGTTCAAAGATGAGATGGATGTGAAAAAGGCAGTCTTACTAGGTCCCAACCAAATGGAAAATAACATGAAAAGACCACAGAAGAAAGCATATGTTAATCTTCTTGAGCATTCGGTACTGTCCTAAGCCCTCGAAATATGTTAGATTTTATACTTCACACCTTATAAATGCATATTGTTTTCTCTTTTATTAATAAGGAAACCAAATGGAGGTTAGTTATAGACATTAATAACTTTGCCTCAAATTACATCGATGGTATCAGGATCTGAGTCCAGGTCTACAAGACTCCCGGGTTTAAACAAACTCTTAACCACCTGCCAGGTAACTTGCAGTTTTAGTAGCACTCTGAGTTCACGATCCATTTAGAGGCCATAGTCTTACCTACAGCAGTAAGTGCCATGACCTATTTTGGACATCTTTCAACACAACACAACACAACATACACGGATCCATTTGCTTCCCTTCCTTTCAACTCTCCCTAGCTGTCACAGAACCTGAGAACCTGGGTACCAGCATCCTCCTTAACGCATTTTGTCGGTTAAGTTCATATCAAGTAACATGAAACAGCCATGCTCTCTGAGCTGAGCAACAAATTCACAGGGACTGTTGACTTAATCTGCTACCATCTAAGAAGACTGAGCAGGGGGAGACACAGGAACAGAGCTACTGGGAGAAAGAAGGCTGGAAGAGAGTAATATTTAGGAAGCAATCTTGGTCAGATACCAGATATTTGAAAGGAACACAGCTAATGGATCAGATGAAATGGCACAGCTCTGCAGAGAAAGCAAGGAGGCTTGGAACGTGGAGGCTTGGAACGCAGAGACTGGTCTCTAAAAATGCTCCTTAACAAATATTTATTGAACAGATAAATAACGGGGCCTCAGATTAGAGAGTCGGGGGGGAGACCGACCCCCCTGAACCAGGGTGACGTTAGCCATCATCCCAGCCCCCACAACTTTCCTCTGTTCATGTCTCTCACATTAAATAAGAAAATCAGAGGAGGATGCCTAGGGTTGGAATCAACCACACCTCTCTCTAAACTTCATTTGAAAACCTCAGCGATCCAGCAGAAGCTACAGAAAGTCCCCTGTCAGAGGAGGGTCCACTAGGTCCAATCGAATCCCCCCCCAAAAAAATACATATATATGTAATACATATATATATAGAATACATACATAATGTGTTTTTCATTGAGGTACAATCAAACTAAACATGTAAGTTCAGCTCTGTTCAAAATGTTATAATGTCTAAGAATGAAAATAATACATGGGAATGCCAAATAAGAGTAACAGGATTGAAAAAACAGATTCTCCAGCAAAAAAAAAAAAAACCCCAAAACCAAAACACCAACACATCTAAAGGTTTCCGCAGAGCCTCATGTTACTAAATAAGAAAAAAGCTTCCTTGGGTATCTCCATTCTTTCCTGACAACAGACCTTACTCTGTGATTACTTTCTTGGCTTATCTGTTATCTAGTGGTACCCACAGCCAGCCTCTGGCCATAATCAGCTCTTTATGATATATCATCTTGCTTGTAAACCTTCTCTGAATAAAACTTCTCAAAATGACAAACAAGAGCCTCGCATGATGTCTGAAATGCCAACCAAATTTTCTATCTATCAGTTGGCATTCTAGACATCGTTTCTGGAGGAGAGTCACGAATGATATTCACAGCTGGGACGTGAGAGACAGCTGCCCTCCGTGTTGAAGGGTAAGAGAAAAGGAACAAATCTACATAAAGGCCTTCTGTACATTTTCCCTATAAATGATAACAAAGAGAAATTTCTATTTATCCATCTGTTTTCATAGACGACCCCAGTTTTCAAAGTAGTGGGTTAAAAATGACCAAAACCCTGATTGTCTTCATATGGCTCAGACGAGGCACAAAAACTCGTGTTTTATGCTCTAAGTACAGAAAACTGCTTCATTTCTAAAGTAAATATATACCAGAAACTTGCGGATATCTCAAGAATGCCTTGTAGCTAAAGAAAGTAACATCTTGCCTACTCATTTTGCTTAATTTGCTAGTCTCCCAGCAACTTTGCGCTAACACTTTCATCCCATTTTAGATCCTGGGATAAGGCAATAGTCCAGAGCCCCGGAAAGCCTCCACCTCCAGCCGCCAGCCCTCTCAGGATGGAGTTTCTTCCCAGGATGCCTTTCTGGTACTGTGCATGTTCCATGCATTTCACTTATCTTCCCCAAGCTGCATTCCACTAACTAAGCTTCATAAGCTTCTTCTGAATTGTTTATTCTGCGTTTTAAGCTCCATCAGCTATTGGGATGATTTGCAAGATTCTTTTTCTTTTTGCTTAAGCAGGATTGATGAGCCTTACTGGGCCTTTTGGTGGAATCCCTGCCATTTAAAATTCCTGCTGCTGGGATTAAAGCAGATAAAGCCTGTGAAAGCCTTTTGTAAACTGTAAAGTCCTGGTCAAATGTAGGGTGCTGTTATAATATTAACCATCATGGCAATAACCACAATCCAGCTATAATGGAGGCTTTAGAATGATGATAGCCATTTGGGCTCTGTCTTTGCTCCATTCCCAACTCAGGGCCTTGGTTGTTGTCCAACACTGGAGAGCCTCACAAGAAAGTTTTGTCGGCATGAACAAATGAATGACTTTAAAACGTCACATGGTTTTCCAAAATGAATGTCCACAGGCAAAATGAAGCTAGGCATGGCAATTGAGATAGTGAAAATACTCTGCTCAAAATACTGGGGTGCTCAGAAAAATACTGCAGAACAAAAACTTCTTGTAAAGATAATTTCATTGATAATAAAGTCTGGCCCTTTGCCCTCAGTATTGGGGAGGAAGAGAAGGGATACAGATGGGGACAGGAATTGCTATAAGCCCGGAAACATTTCTATTCGTTCACAACAGCTTAGAGGAGGAGGCTGCCATCCCAGAAAAGGGGACGGGCTAATGAGTTTGGGGGGTTAATATGCGAAAACACAGAAGTGGTAAAGGCTATCCCAGCACTGAGCATCCCAAGCTCAGGCTTATTCCCCAGATTGTGTCCTTCTGGGTTGGAAAGGACCACCTGTCTGCGGGAGAAGGGAAGGGGCAGTGCCATGGGAGAAGAGTCGCTGAGGAAGAGGCACTGCGAGGAAGTGAATTATTTTTGGAAAATGCTTTCCTGAGCACTTGCAGGAACAGTTCTGGTCATTAAAGAAGTGATCTATTTTAAGTAACTATGTGTAGGATGTGGTGTGTGAGCTGACGGTATAAAGGAAGATGCTCGCGTCCAGAAACAGCAGCCTCGTTTATCCGTCGCTATAGAATCCTTGAGAATAAGACGGGAAACTCCCTCGGGGGAGGCTGCTGGTGACTCAGGAAAGCAAATGCAGGCACCAAACCTACGCCTAGGGGATGAGGCTATCCTAAGAGCCCCTTTTTACTAAGGGGTGGGGCGGGGCGGGGCGGGGCCTAGAGTTGGGAAGGCTAGCAGGCCGTCTGCAGGGCTCCAGCGGCGGGGAGGGGCCCTGTCCCAGCGTGGCCGCTGAGCTCCAGAAAATATCGCATTTCTGCCCATCAATCAGCATGAAGCTGCGGTAGGGGCTGAGCTTTCGGCACAGGCAGTTGCCAGTAGCAACAGGGCACACACCAGTAGCTCCTGGCGAGCTGGGGCGACAGCAGCCAGTGAGGGGCTGCCAGGGCCAGACGCCCTGAGCCGGGTAGACAAGGTCAGGGACCCACTGGTGATGGGCCTGGGATGAAGGCAGGCCCCAGGGGCCAGAAAGTGGCCCAGGCCTCTGGCCCCCGGGGGTCGGGGGACGAAGGGTTTCCGGCGGCACAACATTGCCTGTGCCAAGCACAGCAGCCTCCCGGACCCCCCTGGAGGCGCCTGGCTCTGCTGGCCCCGGGACACAGAAGTCAAGGCCAGGGGGCAGAAGGGGCACTGGTGCTGTGCTTGGGCGCGTCGGAGCTGTCAGGATCCGCGCCTTCCCCCTTCAGGAGTCTCTGGAGGACGCCAACGCGGAACTGTGTCTGCACGTGTGCTTGTTTTCATTTGCGCTTCCAGCGCAAAAGCGAGGCCCCACGGGTGGAAAGGAGGGAGGGAGGGAGTGTGTGTGTGTGTGTGTGTGTGTGTGTGTGTGGTGTGCGCGCGCGTGCGTGTGTGTTGTGTGGGGCTCGGACTGCGTGGGAGCGGGAAGGGGGGGTGAAAGCACACACAGCCGGCTCCCACCCACCGCCTGCGGAGCGGGGCCAGGTGCAGGCGCTGGCGGAAGAGAGCCCGTGACCTCGTGCCACCTCGCCGAACTTCTCCCCCTGCTGTTGGGAGCCGGTAAGGTGGAAAAAGAAGGGCGACGGTGACGGAGGGCGGTAGAGGGCAGAGATGGACCGAGGAGACCAGAGGGAGGCACAGAAGCAGGGAGTCCGCGCGGACTAGTGAGAGCAAAGGGGCCGAAGGGTCAGGCTAGGGAGCGCGGGCGGCGCGCGCGCGCGCGGGCGGCGCGCCCGGGAGGGGAACGGGCTGGCGTCTCCTTACCTGGCCGGTGGTGGAGCATTTTGCAGCGGGTCGGGGTCGGGGTGGGCAGACCCTGCAGTGCTGTCACTTCGGGGGCAGCAAGGCGCTGGCCGCGGAGCTTGGAGTTGACCAACTTGCCATGTCCGGGGCTGGCGGAGGCAAGCCGGGGCCACGCGCGCCCCGCCGCCCACCAGCGCCCGGCCGCCGAGCGTCCTCCGTGCGCTCTTCCGCTTTGTTGTGTTGCGCCGGTCTTCCTGCGCCTGCCTCCCGGTGTCTCGGTGCCCTCTCGGCAATGGACGTTTCCCCGGCCTTCCGGGAGGCCCCTCGGGTCCGCGTGCCACTTCCCTCCCGGAGGCGCGCGTTAAACAGCTGCCCCGTCGCGCCTGGCGGGGCCGCGCGGTGCGCTCCTAGCAGGCGGCTCCGTCCCACAGATTCCCGCCCCCCACCTTCTCCCCCTCCCCGCCCCTCCGCGGCCCCCCCACCCCCATCAGAAGCTGCTTAGGATCAGGCTGTCAAATCCAGCCCATCTGCTGCAATCATCATCAGTCTCAACCGAACGGTTCTGACAAATCTCTGCCTGGAGCCGGAGTCGGGGAAGCCGGTGGGCGACGGGAGGGGAGGAGGGGGCGACAGGGACCCGCGCGGGGAGAGGGTGGGCCTGTGAGGCTTCTACTGTCGGCCCCAAACGGAGGGACTGCAAGGGGCAATGGGGATCCCGAAAGAGAAGCAGTGCTTTCCCTTCCCAGTTCCCAGTGGGAAAAATCAACCCATCCCGGCAGGCCCCTGGCATATCCCGCCCGTTACCCGCATCCCAAACCGCTGCTTGCTCTGTCTGGCTGGAACGAATTTCTGCTAATGAACTGAACAAACAGGTCCTGTAATCTTATCGTCAGGCTGATCCAGAGACTGGCACGGATATCCAAAGTACGGTATTGTAATTGGCAGGTAAGAGCTGGAACTAACAGCCGTTTGTCTGGAGCCAGAAGTTGGTTCCCAAGTACATTTGGGGATCAAGCTGATGGAGGGAGAATCAGCGCGTAATTCGCGATGAAGCTGGGCCCTTTGCCTCCTGTTGGCATTTTGAGAGATAAAAGGAAAACCTGATTTGGGCAAGAAAATGCTGCACTCAGTTTAGCCCCAGCCTCAGTCTAAAGAATTCTCTTATTTCCCCCCATATTCTTGTGGAAATGCTCTTCTTAAAGAAATGTTACTTTATTAGAAAATCATGACTTCTAAAACTGATATTTTTTTCCAACTAACACAGTTTCTTCTAAAGATGAAATAAGGTGCTCCTTCCCGTAATATACTTTTAATTATTTTAATATGCCATATTTCTACTGGTCATAGGCTTTTGAGGATTATGGCAAAAGTGTTTTTTCTTTTTTAATAAATAACAGCAGTCCTAGATATACATAAATCTTAAAGCATAAAGAATACAACCGGGCTTCCCTGGTGGCGCAGTGGTTGAGAGTCCGCCTGCCGATGCAGGGGACACAGGTTCGTGCCCCGGTCTGGGAGGATCCCACATGCCGCGGAGCGGCTGGGCCCGTGAGCCATGGCCACTGGGCCTGCGTGTCCGGAGCCTGTGCTCCACAACGGGAGAGGCCACAACAGTGAGAGGCCCGCGTACCACAAAAAAAAAGGAAAAAAAAAAGAATACAACCAATGAGATTATGCCTGGTTTTGTACATTCTTCTTAAGTGCTGGAAAAGTTCAATTATCCTGAATGACAGTATTTGTTAGGGAAATAATTTGCTGGATAAACCAATCACCAGTTGAAAACTGGAAGAAAAATGTTAAGCCATTTATTCACATAGGTATAACAGCTAGGCAAAAGTAAGTATACTTTACTGTGAAAATTGAATAGAGCTTCAAATTAGTGCTCAAACCTTTCTTTTGCTTTATGCTACAGTTGAGAAATGTGGGCAAGTCACAGTAAGCCCCAACTTATCTAGCCAGAGACTGTGTCCTCTATTTATTTTACAGCCCAGTGGTACTTACAACAGCATTATGCAATCCTGGGCACTCCATGAGTACCAGTGGTTTGGAGTTTTGATTTACAGGTCAGAATTAAAATCATTTACATCACTGTGGCTTGACAGGTGAGGTAAAATGAAGTTCAAGGGTTCCTCTCCCCAGTAAGTAAATAATATACATCAAGGACAGCTATGGATCCGATTTTAAGATGTTTTTATTAATATTTAAAAGTTTGTGATTTTTCATTGTCAATTTGTTTAATGTGTTTGTTAATTTTAAAGATTTTGTTAAAAGATTGATCAAAATGGTACCAAGAAATAAATATTTCCAAAAAGGTCCTCCTCTCCACCAGAATAAAATATCATGCTAGTGAATAATTTAAGTGTCCTTAAATTAATAATATTATAATATATATATATATAATAAATTAATAATTTAAGTGTCCAGGAAATTGGTGTTGTCCACGGAGATAAGAGTTGAGCGGAGAGTCAGACCCTGGGCTGCAGGTACCTTCCTGCTGTGTTCTGCAGTGTTTTCTTCCCCCAAGTTGCTGGTGCGGAGGGGGGCATTGCATCGGGACCAAATAAGTGATAGGTGAAACTGATGGCCCCACCTCCAATTCATCACGTCCTTGGTTCTTCAAAATATATCCTGCCCAGTTCTCTCAGTTATTTACTTCTCAGTCTTTTATTGAGTGCTTATACTATGCTTACACTATGTGTCAGTGCGGGAAAATAAATATGAGTAGAAAATCAGAAAAAAACATTTTGACCATGTGGAACTTACATTCTGGAGGGGAAGACAGACATTAGAAAAGAATAAGGAAATAATATTTTCCGTTAGAAAGTAATCAGTGCTATGGAGAAAAAGAAAGCAGGGAGGGCTGGGTGATATTCAAGTTTAATCAATTCTCAGTGATGATCCCACTGACAGTGCTACGTGTGAGTAAATAAAGGAGGGGAGGAAGCAGGTAAGTCATGCAGGTGTCTGAGGGAAGATGGTCCCAGGAAGCAGAAAGAGCAGGTGCAGTGGCCCTTAGAGGCAAGTGTGCCTGGGTGAGGCCTAAGAACAGCAGTGAGGCAAAGGGATGGAACCGAGGGAGGGAACAGAGGGTTAATGGGGTAGTCTGAGAGGGCAGATCACTGGGTGGGACTTAGTCCAGTTTAAGGACTGGCTTTTACTCTTAAGGGGTGTGGGAGGGGCAGGGAGGCAGAGGATCTTAGGCAGAGGAACTTCATGATCTGACTTTTGTTTAAGGAATCATTCTGGCTACCATATTGCAAATTAATTATAGGAGAAAAAGAGGAAGGAAAGGGGGAGATATGTTATTAGGCTACGGGCCAGAATCCAGGTAAGAGAGGATGACTTGGATGGGACCCTAGCAAGAAGAATAATGAGAACTGGTGGCAGTTTGGGATGGTTTTGAATTTAGAGCCAACAGTATTTGCTCAGGAGAGGGGGTTTGGAAATCAAGGAAGGAATAAAAATAACTCCACGTGTGTGGACTTCAGAGGCGAAAAGAATGGAGTTGCTATTAATTGAAATGGGAAAGACTATGGTTAGAGTAAATTTTGGTGGAACAGCCCAGGGTTCAGTATTGGATTGGGTAGGTCGTTAAGGCTGAGGGTAGTTAGAAAAGAGAAGACGTTCAAGGATTAAATCCTGAAACACATGCCAACTTTAAAAAGTTAAGAGGATGAAGAGGAACCATAAAAGGAGACCACCCCATATGGCAACCAAAGAGAGAGGAGGTAAACCAGGAGAGTGGACTCCCCCAGGAACCTAGTATAGAAGGTATTTCAAAAAGGAGGGAGTGGGACTTCCCAGGTGGTGCAGTGGTTAAGAATCTGCCTGCCAATGCAGGGGACACGGGTTCGATCCCTGGTCCGGGTAGATCCCACATGCCGCGGAGCAGCTAAGCCCGTGCACCACAACTACTGAGCCTGTGTACCTAGAGCCCGAGCTCCGCAACAAGAGAAGCCACCACAACGGGAAGCCCATGCACCGCAATGAAGAGCAGACCCCTCTCGCCACAACTAAAGCTCGCGCGGAGCAACAAAGACCCAACACAGCCAAAAACAAATAAAATATAAAATTAAATTAAAAAGGAGGGAGTGATAGGCTTATCAGTCTCCTGATATGATTGTCTCCATAGAGAACCCAAAAGAACAAATAGGAAGGCTAATGAGAGAGTTGATAAAGGGTAGAGAAAAAATTATCTATTGTCTGTTTACAATACAACATCCAGGGTGTCCCAGCACCTAAGTAAAGATTGGGGCATAAAAGGTATTCAGTGTGTGCTAAATCAAGTAATGAATCAATGAAAGATCAAATGCCTTATTCTGCAAAATATTTCTCAACTTACAGTCCATTCAGAGGGGTCGTCTACTGTAAAATTCAAGAAATATTGGTGTAGGACAAGGTTTCTGAGAGGGAAGAGATATGTTTCCCTTTCAGTAAGCAATGTCAATAGACCAAAGATTTCTAGCTCACAAGCTTCATATAGAACATTTTCTCAGACCATGTTCAATAAAATTAAATTAGTAACAAAGAAACAACTCATATATATATAGAAGTTAAAATATTCTTCTATGAGTAATCTTACAACTTAAAACAACAACCCAATTAAAATGAGCAAAAGATTTAAATACATTTTTATCCAAGAAGATATAACAATGACAAATCATTGCATGGAAAGATGCTCATCATTATTAGTCATTCAAAAAAGCAAATTAAAATCTCAATTAGTTTTACTCACACCCACTAGAATCGACAAAGTTAAAAAGACTAACAATATCAAGTGTTGGCAAGGATGTAGAGCAACTTAATTTCTCATACATTGCTGGTGGAAATGCAGAATGGTACAGCGAGTTTGGAAAGCCAACTGACAGTTTCTCAAAAAGTTAACCATGCACTCAAAAAGACCATCCAGCAATTCTACGCCTGGGTATTTACCTAAGAGAAGTGAAAACGTGTCGACATAAAGACTGGCACGTATATGTTTATAGCAGCTTTATTCATAATATCCCCAAACTGGAAACAACACAAATTTCCATCAACTTGTAAATAGATAAGCAACCTCTGGTAGATCCATCCATACCATGAAATACTACCCAGCAATCAAGAGTAACCAACTATTGATAAACTTAACATGCATAAATCTCATTCTTTTCATTATGCAAAATGAAAGAATATCATACTTTGTGATTGGCTTTTGTTTGATTTCATTTGGTTCTAAAAAAAATCTAGAGACAAAAAGAAGATCAGTGTTGCCTGGGGTTGGGGATGGAGAGAGGATTTGACTATACAGAGGCACAAAAGGGAAGTGCTGGCATGTGGAAAATATTCTATATCATGATTCTGGTGGTTACAACACTATATTTTGTCAAACTCATCAAACTGTACACCTAAAAATCAGTGAATTTTATTGCATGTAAATGAAACCTTAATAAAAATAAGTCTATGAATCACTTTGCAGTACACTTGAAACTAAAATAACAGTAAATAAACTATATTTCAATAAAATAAATAAAAGAATAAAGGATTCTTTTGGTAGGGAAATTATAGTGCTTTCCCATTGAGAAGAGGAGGCTTATCTCAGAATTTCACAATTTGTATGGAAAAACAAAAGACCCCAAATAGCCAAAGCAATCTTAAGAAAGAAAAACGGAGCTGGAGGAATCAGGCTCCCTGACTTCAGATTATACTACAAAGCTACACTAATCAAGACAGTATGGTACTGGCCCAAAAACAGAAATATAGATCAATGGTACAGGATAGAAAGCCCAGAGATAAACCCACACACATATGATCACCTTATCTTTGATAAAGGAGGCAAGAATATACAGTGGAGAAAAGACAGCCTCTTCAATAAGTGGTGCTGGGAAAACTGGACAGCTACATGTAAAAGAATGAAATTAGAACATTCCCTAACACCATACACAAAGATAAACTCAAAATGGATTAAAGACCTAAATGTAAGGCCAGACACTATCAAACTCTTAGAGGAAAACATAGGCAGAACACTCTATGACATAAATCACAGCAAGATCCTTTTTGACCCACCTCCTAGAGAAATGGAAATAAAAACAAAAATAAACAAATGGGACCTAATGAAACTTCAAAGCTTTTGCACAGCAAAGGAAACCATAAACAAGACCAAAAGAGAACCCTCAGAATGAGAGAAAATATTTTCAAATGAAGCAACTGACAAAGGATTAATCTCCAAAAGTTAAAAGCAGCTCATGCAGCTCAATATCAAAAAAACAAACATCCCAATCCAAAAATGGGCAGAAGACCTAAATAGACATTTCTCCAAAGAAGATATACAGATTGCCAACAAACACATGAAAGAATGCTCAACATCATTAATCATTAGAGAAATGCAAATCAAAACTACAATGAGACATGATCTCACACTGGTCAGAATGGCCATCATCAAAAAATCTACAAACAATAAATCCTGGAGAGGGTGTGGAGAAAAGGGGACCCTCTTGCACTGTTGGTAGGAAAGTAAATTGACACAGCCACTATGGAGAACAGTATGGAGATTCCTTAAAAAACTAAAAATAGAACTACCATACAACCCAGCAATCCTACTACTGGGCATATACCCTGAGAAAACCATAATTCAAAAAGAGTCATGTACCAAAATGTTCACTGCAGCTGTATTTACAATATCCAGGCCATGAAAGCAACCAAAGTGTCCATCAACAGATGAATGGATAAAGAAGATGTGGCACATATATACAATGGAATATTACTCAGCCATAAAATGGAACGAAACTGAGTTACTTATAGTGAGGTGGATGGACTTAGAGACTGTCATACAGAGTGAAGTAAGTCAGAAAAACAAATACCGTATGCTAACACATATATATGGAATCTTAAAAAAAGAAAAAAACGAAAATGGTCAGAGGAATCTAGGGGCAGGACGGCAATAAAGATGCAGACCTACTAGAGAATGGATTTGAGGATATGGGGAGGGGGAAGGGTAAGCTGCGACAAAGTGAGAGAGTGGCATGGACATATATACACTACCAAACGTAAAATAGATAGCTAGTGGGAAGCAGTTGCATAGCACAGGGAGAACAGCTCGGTGCTTTGTGACCACCTAGAGGGGTGGGATAGGGAGGGTGGGAGGGAGGGAGACGCAAGAAGGAAGAGATATGGGGACATATGTATATGTATAACTGATTCACTTTGTTATAAAGCAGAAACTAACACACCATTGTAAAGTGATTATACTCCAATAAAGATGTTAAAAAATTTTAAAAATCACCAATTTGTAATCCCCAATGAAGTAACTGATCCAAATTAAAATCACCAGTAGATGCCAAAGTCATTAGGTACAAGATTGATGGAAAAGAAAATACTCATCCAGTATCAAATATCACCTCCTGATTTTTTAATTGCCAAGGGAAAAGTTATACTGTACAAGGGAGAGATCCCCTCACATGTTTCTGCTTATACGACGCTGTGTGAGAAGTGCGTTGTGTCACTTATGGAGTATTCTTGCAAAAACCATGTTTAACCTGAACCTAAGCAAGGCCTTTGACATAACTTCCAGCTTATAAGAAGTATGGAAGATAAAGGATCAGATAAATAGTACCACAAGGAAACAATGAGGCATATGCAGAATACAAGGTGCTCCGCAGCACTTCAAAAAGTCAGTGTCTGGGTAAAAGAAAGTAGAGGCACTAAAAACAGATTAAACGAGACATGACATAGCTAAATGAAATTAATCGGGTTAGATCTTGGACCAAAATAAAAGACATAAAAGACATTTTGGAAACAATTGGAGAAATTCAAATAAGGCTGCTACTGGATAGGATAAGAGAAATTTTATTACTTTTCCTAAGGGTGAAAATGATATTGTGGCTATAAAGGAAGTGGTCCTTATTTTTAAAAGACACATGCTAAAGTATTTAGGGTGAAGTATCATTGTGTTTACCACTCACTTTGGAAAAAATATATATGAAACAAAAATACTAATATTTATTGATGCCAAGTTGTAGATGGATGAGTGTTTCATTGCCGTGGTCTTTTAATTTTTCTATACATTGAATTTTTTCTTAGTAAAAATGAAAAAAATACACACTTATAAAACCCATGGATCAATAATTAAATATAAAGGAATTAGAAAAATTAGAATTTGATGTCTTAAAACACTATGGATCAAATCTTGTAAGATGAAAGGAACTAAAGGGGTACATAGAAATTCAAAATTTTAGTGCATATTCTGGAAATGAAGAAAATTGGAAAATTAATGTGCAAAGCCTCCAAGCAAAGAAGATAGACGAAGTCTAACAGCAATAAACAAGTGGAGTAAAAGAATTAATAAAGATAAAATCAAAGTCTAATAAAGTATAACAAAACATTAATATAGTATCAATAAAAGAATACCTGCTTAGATTAATGAAAAACAGAAGAGACATAAATCAATAAGCTTAGGAATAAAAAAGGCACCATAACTAAGGATACGACAGAGATTTAAAATAATAGGACTACTTCATTGTGAGCAACTTTACAGCAATAAATTTTAAAACAGGTAAAATGATCAATGTCCTAAAATTTTAAAAGTCTTTCCATAAAACTCAAGAATCAACAGAATGTTGAACAAGAGATCAATTCAATAGTTGAAAATAAAAATTTACCCCGGAATAACCCATAGGCCTAGATTTTAAAAACATCTTTGTTGAGATATAATTCACATACCATAAAATTCACCCATTTAAGGCATACGATTCATTTGTCTTTAGCATGTGCAGGTCATGCAACCATCATCATCGTTTAAGTTTAGAAGAATTTTCATCACCCCCCAAAAAAACCCCACAGTTTTTTGCAGTCACTCTTCATTCTCCAGCCAGAGGTAACCAACAATCTACTTTTCTATCTCTATAAATTTGCCTGTTCTGGACATTTCATATAAATGCACTTATGCAGTATGTGACCTTTTGGGTTTGACTTCTTTGACTTAGCATAATGCTTTCAAGATCTGTCCTGTTGTAGCACGTATCAGTATTTCATTCTTCCTGTTGCCAAATAATATTCCATTGTATGAATATATCACATTGGATAAGTTTCAGCTCCTATGCCCATTTTTATATTGGGTTATTTGTCTTTTTATTGTTGAATTGTGGGCCCAGATTTTTTTTAGGGCAATTTTTACAAAGCTTGAAAACATTACAAAAACTCTAATGTCCAAATCTTACAGGAAAAGTTCTAGAAAATGGAAAAAGAAGGCTAGCGGAGTAGCGGGAGAAAGCATGAAGTGAAGGGGGAGAAAAAGGAGGGAGGAGAGACTTTTATGAGTCCTCTAGAATGACCTCGATACTAAAAGTAAACATGTACTATATGGGAAAGGAAAATTAATGAATGCAGTCTCAAAAATCCTAAATAAAGCAATCCATCAATGTGAAAAATAAAAATACTAGCAATAATAATGGGAATAGTAATATGGGATGACCAAATAAGGTTTAGCCTATGTTGCAAACCCATTTATCCCAGCAGATTTATACACTAACTTTACCAGCTGATCTTGAAACATTTATAAAAGAGATAAAGGCTAAAAATAAGCAACTAATCTTTAAGAATGGTGACTCCACTAACATCCAGAAAAGGGTCAGGGACCTTACTATAAAGGTAAGTAATTAAAAAGGTAAGTGAGATAGATAGATGCATCAATGAAATAGGAAGAGAGCCTAGAAACAGAGGCACATATATGGAATCAAGGTGTATGACAGGAATGTGTCGATAATTAGTGGGGGAGGGATTGACTACTGAAACAATAGCAGCACGTGCACTTTCTGTGTGAATAAAGAACTCAGACCAGTCCCAAAAAACAAACTCAGATTAAAGACTAAATGTGTAAAGCAGAACAAGTTTGGAGGACTGATGCTACCCAGTTTCAAGACTTATTATAAAGCCACAGTAATCAAGAGAGTGTGATATTGGTGAAAGGACAGATAGATTAATGGAACAGAATGGAGAAACCAGAAATAGACCCCCATAAATACAGTCAACCAATCTTTGACAAAGGAGAAAAGACAGTAGGACAAAGACAGTCTCTTCAACAATGGTGCTAGAACATCTGGAAACCCATATGCAAAAAAAAAAAAAAATTTAGACGCAGACTTTACACCTTTCATAAAAATTAACTCAAAATGGATCAAAATGGACGTACGTGTAAAACACAAAACCGTAAAACTCCTAGAAGATAACATAGGAGAAAATCTAGATGACCTTGGGTACAGTGGTGCCTTTTTAGATATAACATCAAAGAAATAATCCATGAAAGAAATAAGTGATATGCTGGACTTCATTAAAATTAAAAGCTTCTGCTCAGTGAAATATAGTGTCAAGAGAGTGAGAAGACAAGCCACAGACTGGGAGAAGATATTTGCAAAAAGACACATCTGATAGAGGACTGTTATCCACAATTCACAAACAACTCTTGAAACTCAGCAATAAGAAAACAAACAACCTGATTTTAAAAATGGGGCAGAAACCTTAACAGATACCTCACCTGGCAAATAAGTATATGAAAAGATGCTCCACATCATGGCATCAAGGAAATTCAAGCTAAAACAATAATGAGATACCACTACATACCTGTTAGAAGAGCCAAAATTCTCTGATAACGCCATATGGTGTTTCATATGATAACACCATATGGGGGCGAGGATGTGGAGCAACAGGGTCTCTCATACAGTGTTGGTGGGAGTACAAAATGGTAGAGCCAGTTTGAGAGATAGTTTGGCAGTTTCTTACAGAAATAAACATACTTGTACCATACGATCCAGCAATCGTGTTCCTTGGTATTTACTCAAAGGAGTTGAAAACTCATCCATATAAAAACCTGCACACAGATGTTTACAGCAGCTTTATTCATAATTGCCAAAAAGTGGAAGCAATCAAGAGGTCCTTCAGTAGGTGAATGGATAAACTATGGTGCACCCAGGCAATGGAATACTATTCAGCACTAAAAAAGAAAATGAACTATCAAGCCATGAAAAAACAGGAATGAACCTTAAATGCATATTACTAAGTGAAAGAAGCCAATCTTAGAAGGCTATGTACTGTATGACATTCTGGAAAAGGCAAAACTATGGAGACACTAAATATACCCGTGATTCTCAGAGGTCGGTGGAGAGGGAGTGATGAATAGACAGAACACAGAGGATTTTTAGGGCAGTGAAAATACTCTGCGTGACACTATAATGATGGATGTATGTCATTATCATCTTGTCCAAACCCACAGAATGTACACCACCACGAGTGAACTTAAGGTAAACTATGGACTTGGGTGATTACTATGTGTCAACATAGGTTCAAAATCTACCATTCGGTGAGTGGTGTTAATAACAGAGGGAGGGTGCTATTCTCACACGGAGGCAGAGGGTATATGGGAAATCTCTGTATCTTCCTCTCAATTTTTTGTTAACCTATACCTGCTCTTAAAAAAAAAATAGTCTTTAAAGAAAACACATGCAAAAAGAAAATCTATAAAACTTTTTGAAGAATGCTTTAGAGAATACTTTTATTTCATCAAGCTGGGAAGGATAATAAAGTATTTCACTACATTAAATTTTTGAACCTCTATGAGAAGAAAAAATTGCCATAAAGAAAATGAAAAGTTAAGGCACAGACGAGAAGAATCTTTTTGAAACATATATATCCTAATAAGACTCACTATCCCAAATTTATAAAGAACTATAAATGTAGTAGAAAAAAATTTTTTTTAAGGAAAGTACATGAATAGGCGGTTCACAAGAGAACATAATTGCATGGCAATAAATAAAGTGCTCAATCTCATTACTGGGGTAATACAAATTAAAACAACACTGAGATACTACTTCATGCCTATCATAATAGAAAAACAATAATCACTCTGATTACAGTGTGTGTTGGCGAGGCTTTGTGGAAACCAAAACTCTGACACATGTCAGGCGGGAACCCTTGGATCTATGCAGGAAAGGTGGAAGGACTCCTGGTCTAAGATATGGCTGCTCCACAACTGTGTACCTGCACAAGGGCAAGTCTCACACCTATGTACAAGCATACATGGAACATACAAAAAAGTCATTGCATTATAATTATTTTGTTGCTTTTGTTGTTCACTTGGCTGTAAAACTCCAGCCGTTTAATCACAAGTGCTTCCCCACCTTCACTCATCACTGCACCAGGAGTGCCTTGGGTCCAACCGTGGGTGTGGGAAGTGCTGTGAAAGCCAGGGTGAGTGGCAGCAGCCGCTGACTCCTGGGCGCATCAGGTCGGCTGGGCACAGAGGCAGGCTGCCCACCGGCCCGGCCAGAGAATGTGGGAGGAGGACAGGCCCGGCAGCGGAAAGAGGGGGATTAAGACAGAAGAGACTCCGCTCTGTCGCCAAGCCTGGCCCTTTGGCCTGCCTGGGTCAAGTCCAGCCAACGGGAGCCGGCCTAGCCCATCGGGAGACTGCTGCCACTCACACTGTCCTTGTCTTCTTGGCCTTCGGAAGGTATGAACTTCCGATTTTAAGGTAAATAAGTACTAGGGATGTGATGTACAACATGACTAATATAATTAACACAGCTGTACTTTTTTTTTTTTTTTTTTGCGGTACGTACGCGGGCCTCTCACTGTTGTGGCTTCTCCTGTTGTGGGGCACAGGCTCCGGACACACAGGCTCAGCGGCCATGGCTCACGGGCCCAGCCGCTCTGCGGCATGTGGGATCTTCCCGGACCGGGGCACGAACCCACGTCCCCTGCATTGGCAGGTGGACTCTCAACCACTGCGCCACCAGGGAAGCCCCAGCTGTACATTTTATATGAAAGTTGTTAGGAGAATAAATCCTAAGAGTTCTCATCACTAGGAAAAAATCTGTTTTTCTTTTTCTTTTCTTTTGTATCTATATGAGGTGATGGATGTTCACTAAACTTATTGCAGTAAACATTTCGTGACGTATGTAAGTCAAATCGTTATGCTGTATACCTTAAACTTATATCGTAATGTATGCCAATTATATCTCAAGAAAACTGGGGGGAAAGTCATTATAGATTAAGTCTCAAAGTAAACATCAGTAAGTTCCATAAGGTAGAAATTGCAGATAAAATGCAATAAAACAATAAATTATCAAGAAATTAAAAAATGTAAAAGCCCTCCCTCCTGTGAATTGGAAAACTAACTTTTAAGCAACTTTTGAATGAGAGAATTCAAACTAAAATTTTAAATTTTCTAAAAAATAATAATAACTAGCTACATTTTAAGCTGTGGTCACAGAAAAAATTAATAGCTCCTAAGCACATTTAACAATAAAAATTAAAGAATATAAATAAACTAAATTCTTGGCTCAGAAGGCCAAAAGAGGAAAAATAACCAAAGAAAGCACAGGAAGGAGAAAAAGGTAAGAGCAAAGTGTGTTGAAGTTGAGAATAGAAAAACAATAAACCTAGTTTAAAAAAATCCAAATCTAGCTTGTTTCTTTTAAATTGACCGCTACATAACTTGATCAAATTAAAAAAAAATGGTGGCATGGAAAAAGACAGCACAAATATACAAGATAATAAATGACAAATAGGAAATAACCACTGAAGCAGAAAAAACGTTAACTATAAGAGGCTACTTTACAGATCTCACCTCTCTGCAAATAAATTTTAAAATAAATAAAATGGAATCGTTCTTTGGAAAAGACACCAAAATCAGCTCTAGTAGGGATAGAAAGCTAAATTAGATCAACTTTTCTAGAAGAAATAAAGTAATTAATATTCTATCCTACCACAAAACAAAAAACACAGGTCCAATGGTTTCACTGGGGAATTCTAACAAATCCCCAAGATCAGACCATTCCAATGTTCCCTAGTTTTTCCATGGAAAATGAAGGAAAACTTTCTCATTATTTTTATGAAGCAAGTATAACAGTGACAGTTGTAAGGGACTGAATGTGTTCATTCACAATAAATTCATATGATGAAACCCTACACCCCAATGTGATGCTATTAAGAGGTGGGGCATTGGGGAGGCAATTAGGATCAGATGAAGTCATGAGGATGAGCCCTCATTAATGGGATTAAGAACTTATATTTATAAAATTTCTGAGAGAGCTTGCTTCCTCCCTCTGCCCTCCACCCTATGAGGATACAGCGAGCAGTAGGATACAAGGACAAGTTGGCAGTCTGCAACCCAGAAGAGGACCTTCACCATACCCCAACCATGCTGCCACCCTGACTGCCAACTTCCAGCCTCCATCCAAAACTGTGAGAAGTTAATTACTGTTGTTGTTAAAGCCACCCAGTTTGTGCTATTTTTCTACAGCAGCAGGAACTAAGAAAACAGGTTATCCTGATGAATACAATTTAAAAACAAAAGTAAAACATATATCAATGTCACTATATATTTCAATGCAAAAATACTAAATAAATATGAGCAAAACAATGCAACAATGTATTAAAAGATATATACCATGACCAAAGGCCACTTGCATTTAGCTCGGTATTAAGTAATTCATTAATATAGTATACCAATTAATCTAATAAGAAAAATTGCATGATTCCCTACATAGATATCTAAAAACCTTTGACAAAATCTAACATCTTCCCTGATGAAAACGCAAGATAGGAATTAATGTATGTTTTCTTAGCATGATAAAACACACACACACACAGGCCCTTAATCCTCACACCAGTATCTCACTTAATGGAGAAATATTTGAGGCATTTCTAGTAAAATCAGGAACAACGGAAGGATACCCCCTAACTCCACTCCTAGTCAACATTATATTGTAGTCAGTGTAATTATACAAGATAAATCAAATAGAGGCATAAGCATTGGAAAAGAAAAACTAAAAACTATATTTGCAGATGACATGGTATTATGCCTGGAAATGATGTGAATCAATGATGAAATTAACTCAAACATTAAAAATTCAGATTTAGTATAAATTAATATACAGAAATCAATCATCTCCATAGACATAATAACCTGAGAGAGGATATATTAGTACAGAAAACCTCATTTACATTACCAACCAAGAAGATAAAATAGGAAAAATCATACAAAGAAATGTACAAAACCAGAGGAAAACTTTAAAATTCCTCAAAGTCACAAAAATAGACCTGGAGAAATAGAAGTCTTTCACTGTTCTATGGTAGAAAAACTCAACATTGTATTTGTGACCGCCTGGAGGGGTGGGATAGGGAGGGTGGGAGGGAGGGAGACGCAAGAGGGAAGGGATATGGGAACAGATGTGTATGTATAACTGATTCACTTTGTTATAAAGCAGAAACTAACACACCATTGTGAAGCAATTATACTCCAATGAAGTTGTAAAAATAAATAAATAAGAAAAGTGTCAAATATCAAAAAACTCAACGTATAAAAGTTCTAAAAAACTGGTAATTCAAAAAGAAGACCTAGTGATGATGATGCTTGTGAAGAATTTGGGTAAACTGTTTCATGAATATAAGAACAGAAAAAAGGAATTATTTCTCAATTAAAAATCTTATTTATGTAACTTTAACGGTATGTATAAGTAAATTATTAAATACTTTAAGAACATATTTAACTATTAAAAAAAAAAAGAAAGACTCAACATTGTAAAGTGTCAGTTTTCTCTAAGTTACTGTACAAAATTAGCACAATTCCAATAAAAATACCAACAAGTTTCTTTTGGAGTTAGACAAGTTAATACTCAGGTTCATATGAAAAACTTGCAAGAATAGCCAGGAGAACACGGAGAAAGAAAAGGCATAAAGGGAAAAATAATTCTACCATACAGTAAACATGCTACAGTTGACCCTTAAACAACAGGGGCTTGGACTGCACAAGTCCACTCACACAGATTTCTTTTGGTAGTAAATACTACAGTAGTAAGGGATCCAGGGTTGGTTGAATCCAAAGATGTGGAGGGCCCCTTGGATGCGGTGGGACAACTATATAGGGATTTTTGACTGCGTGGAGGGTCAGAAACCCTAACAGCCTGGTGTTGGTGTGTGGATAAACAAAGCAGGAACAAAGTCCAGAAACAGACCCAAGTGCATATAGAAATACATGTATGATAAAGACGGCACCTCAGATCACTGGGTCCAAAAATGAACTTTTTAAATAAACCATGTTGGGACAACTGGTTGGCCACTTGACCATAAAGAATATTACATTCATACCTCAAACAATACACCAAATACAGTAGGAATCTAAATGTAAGTGTAACAATGAGACCATACAAATATCAGGAAAAAAAATACATGTGAATGTCTTTATAACCTAGGTGAAAGGAATGGTTATCTGCAAACTCCAGATGCAATAAAAGATTAATAAATTTGACTACCTGGATTTTTAAAAGTAGCATGTATATTAGTTTCCTATGGCTGTTATTACAAATTATCACAAACCTAGTGGCTTAAAACAACACAAAGTTAATACCCTATAGTTTGTAGGTCAGAATTCTGACAGGTCTCACTGGTCTAAAATCAAAGTAGGCTTCATTGTCAGGAGGGCTGCACTGCTTCCCAGAGGCTCTGGTGGAGAATCTGTGTCCTTGCCTTTCTAGCTTCTTAGATGCTGCCTATATGCCTTGGCTCATGGCCCTTTCGTCCACCTTCAAAACCAGCGATGTTCCAGCTCTCTGATCTTTTTTCCATAGTCATATATCCCTCTCACCACAGGCAAGAATAATTCTTAGCTTTTAGGATCCTTGTGATGACATGAGGGTCCTTAATTTAATCATATCTGCAGAGTACCTTTTGCCACATAAGGTAACATGTTTACAGCTTCTGGAAATTAGGACATGGCCATCTTTGAGGGGTATTACCATGCCTAATACACAGAGCAAAACAAACCCCCCAAAATCAGAAGACTATTGACAATCTGGGAGAAAATATTTGTAATATATCATAGATAAGGGCTAATATCCCTAACATACAGAGAACTCTTAAATTGAGGGGAAAATGCCAAAAAATTTAATAGAAAAATGAGCAAAAGTCATGGACAATGCACCAAAAAATATGAAACTGGCCTTTGAACATATGAGATGTTTATGCTCACTCATAACTAGAGAAATGCAAATTAAAACTGCACTGAGATACCACTTCTTGTCTATCTATCTGACTGGAGAAAATTTACATGTGTCATAACTCTTTCTTTTGGGGAGACTTCTGCATAAACACACAGTCTCACACACTGCTGGTGAAAATATAAACTGGTGCGACCTTCTTGGAGGAAAATTTGGCAACGTCCAGCAAAACTCCATGTATATTTATCATTTGGGTGAGAATTCTCACTTTTTGGAATTTTCCCTAAATGGAAGTACACTTCCAGCAATATAAAAATACATAACCACGTGATTATTCATTGTCATATGAATTGTTTGTAACTGTAAATTGTTGCTTAAACTATCTCTAACTTATCCTTACTCTCCATCTTTTTCCCTTTATCCTTATTTTATGGCTTACCTTTTGGGTTGGGCTATAAAGCACTACTTAATTTTGTAATCCTTTCTGGACAGTTTCTACACTACTTTGTGTATACTAGCACTGAATAAACGTTTACTGATTTGAAAATTATTAGGGCTAAACAATCATTTGTTATAAGAAATTTCATTCTGGAATAAAGCTTTCATATAACTAATACTATATGGCTTATTAATTTTGGATTTATCCAAGATTTTTGTCTACTCTACTTTTTTCATGGTTCTTATGAAGTTTCTGTTTTATCACAGCCAGTCTTAACTAGGGACATTTGGTTTCTTCAATAATTAAACCTCGGAGGCTAGGGCACAGGGCTGAATTCAGCACAGCCACTTAGAGCAAGATTCCGCTGGACTTGCTCCACTTTTGCAGTCACAACTGAGCAGATCATTGTTCTATGACAGCATTATTGTCATTAATGAAATTTATAAATGGAATTCACTTAAGTAGTGCCTGTTTATTCTCCTGGGGCTTGGTAACAATACAGATCAACACACACACATGCGCTAACAATTGTTCCATTTTTTGAAACTTAAAGATTCATATTCTTTCATTAGTATAGTTATTTATTTAACTATCATTTATTAAGCAACTATTAATCAGATACTGTGCCAGGATTTTAAAATCAAAAGTCTGTGGTCTTTGAACCAAAAAAGTTTCATGATTTCACATTTTAACAACTTATTTTCTGGATCTTTTATGTTTGTATTCAGATCCTGTGTTTAGACTGTCTCCTGAAATTTGTGTGTGTGTGTGTGTGTGTGTGTGTGTGTGTGTGTGTATGAATGTACATATACACATACACATATATTACTTTGTCTGTACGTATATATATAATGTGTGTTATTGTACCTCTATAGACCCATATGTTCCCTTTATATTTGGGAACCTATAAGCAAAATAATAACCTAAGTGCAAAGAAGGGGGGGAAATTCCCCTCATGCACACACATTTATTTTAAGTTGGCCTAAGCCTATCAAATTCAGGGCTCAGATCAGCATCCTCACATGTCTGAAATGGCTGCATAAGGCAGAAGGTGGAATGTATTTAAACTAAACTTGCACGTAGGAAATTCATTATCCAATCATCTACTCTAGCATGGGGACGGCGTCTATGGTTTTCCAACAACCTATAGAATGCAGTCCTATGAAAATAATATAAACCTATTTTTGAGAGAATCTCTATCAAAAGTTACCAATGTGGTATCTTTCTCACTAGGTGCTAAAAGAATTTTACAAGTATCTTATTAATCCTCGTAATTTTTACCTGATGATTGATGGGTTTCCATTTTTTAATGTTTCTCATAATAGAAGCATAGAAAAATATGATTATTGAAAGGAGCCTGGAACCACTCTTCCTGCTTGCTTTACAGATGGGGAAATTGGGCTTACATTACATTTAGGACCACACAAGGGATTTATAGAGAGAACTGAGGGTTGGCTATGAGGTTTCCTCATCCACTGTTCAGCATCCTAACCACCAGACCTGTGGACCTTTAAGTGCCCCGGGGCTTAGCAGAACCGCTCTAAAGGATGCCTTAGAAGGACATGGAGATAAAAATCATATTTATGATGACCCACAGTCCTTCTTTACTTACACAAGGGTTGGTATGTAGAAGGTTGCAACACAACACAAGCAAGTTTTTTAAACACTCACTCTAGATCAGGAGTTGGTACCCACAGGCAAAATCTTGCCTATTTTACCAAACAAAATTTTTTTGGAACAAACTCATATCTGTTTCAGCTCCAGCTACAGATTTGACTAGTTGTGAAAGTGACCATAAGGATATGGCCAGTAAAGCTAAAAATATTTATTGTTTGGCCCTTAAAAATTTGCTGACCCCCCACTATAGAAAATATTGCCCTCTTACAAGCTCTAACTATAAACATGAATAACTATACTTTAAAAGACTGCTAATGATTATAATTTTGAGTCACACTTTGAAACAACTATGGTAATTAAATGCATATTATAAATTCTAATGAGCCCTCAAGTTTCTGATATAAGTTGTTCTACAGCATATATACTCCTGAAGAATCTGAGACATTCCATTTTTAATAGTAAGAAGAGGAGTCATTTTAGCTAATTAACTTTTCAAATTAAACCTAAATTAACTTTTTAAAGCCAGCAATAACTACTACTAAGAATACTTCCCAATAATTAAAATAGTGTTCCTAATGAATGGATATCTACTATAACTTTCTTTACAAAGACAGTTACAGTTGCTTTTATAGTTTCATTTTGTCCTTTGTGTATTCAAGATTATTGTATTTCCCCAAAATGTAAACATGAACTTTTTCAATCTATTTTTATGAATTAGGAATACAACACTTATCAAATTTCTAGATTATCCTGTAAAATCTTAAAATTGTAAGGTTACTATTTGGGCAATTACAGTAATTTTTTTAAAAAATTTATTTTATATTGGAGCATAGTTGATTAACAATGTTGTGTTAGTTTCAGGTGTACAGCAAAGTGATTCAGTTATAGATATACATGTATCTGTTCTTTTTCAATTACAGTAAATTTAAAGGAGTATTACGAAGAATGGGGCCCAGAGTTTCTTATGAAAGGAATAGAATTTGGAGATACATTCTGGAGATATATTGGGGATAAAATAAAGGAAAAGTCTAAAGCTGAAATTGGCATATAAGGGATTGAAATAAAGTAGCACCATAATAAATTATTAGTTTCTAGGAAATATCTTGTAGTCTTCACAGAGAATCTGTGGATTCTGCTTTTATACTATTTGGGAAAGGATAGATTATGGTAAGGATAGTTTATGGTAATAAACCACCCCCAGATACCCACGGCTTGACATGAAAGGTTATTTCTTCCTCACACTACATGTTGTCAGGGGCCTCTGCTCATGGTGGTCATTCTATGTCCCGAGCTTTAGATAAAATACCATCTTGGGCATTGCTGGTTGACATGCCAGAACAAAAGAGCACGTTGGAGGGTTGCACTTGCACCATAAATGCTTCAACTTGGAATGTCACTTTTGCTAAGGACTCATTGGCCAGAATGAGTCACATGACCCTGCCCAACCACAAGGGAGCAGAAGTTGCAATCCTATTATGTGCACATAAGGGATAGAGTAGAAATATTTATTAACAACTCACTGAATATTTAGGTTAATGACTAAGGACTCAGCCTTCAGGCCAGGCTAGTTAAATGTCCGTGCTTCACTTTCCTCATCTGTAAAATGAAGATACTAAACCTCATAGAAATGTGAGGATTAAATGAGTTAACACATATAAAGTTCTTCTGAGAAGAGTATTGACATATGGTAAAGTGTTATTTTTGTCATTTTATTTCAAGCTTGTACTTGCCACACTGCTCTTCAGAGCCAAAAACAGAGGAGGGCAGCCTTAGGAATGCTGACTCGGGCCCAGCAGAGAGGCCTATGAGAAGTATTCCCTTTTTTCTTTTTTTTTTTTTGCCGTACGCGGGCCTCTCACTGTTGTGGCCTCTCCCATTGAGGAGCACAGGCCCCAGACGCACAGGCTCAGCAGCCATGGCTCACGGGCCCAGCCATTCCACGGCATGTGGGATCTTCCCAGACTGGGGCCGGCAGGCGGACTCTCAACCAGTGCGCCACCAGGGAAGCCTGAGAAGTATTCTTGATGAAAGAAATCAAAATGCTAGGTCTTCCTTCTAAGTAATATTGATCCTGGAGGCAAGAGACATGCCATTAATGGGGTAATGAATTAGTTTAACAGAAGCTAGAGGACCAGGGGGATAAAGACACCAAGCTGACAATAGGTCTTGTGAAATACGGTCAGAGAATGAATTTAGGGTATGAACGTAAAACACAGACACAGTGAGTGGAAGGTGCTGGGTAGGACTAGTATATAGTATATATACATTTGGGTAATACAGTATATGAATGAATCCCTTTTAATAAGTGGCTTGTAAGGCTTCCATCAGACTAAATATGAGAGTTAAAGTAGAAGACTCCCATTAGAAAGGGCAAAGGCAATACCGAAAGAAGAGAAATGGGAAGAAAGAGATAGTGAACCAAGAACCAGTGTCCAGAATGTGTAGTCAGCTCCCGTCCTATGTAGACCATAGCCACTGGTGGACCGATGGCACTGTTCATTCCTATCGGAGCCGTTGCCTCAGCACTGGCACCAGTACAACTGCTCTGAATCTATGACCGGATATCCACCCATGACCACCCATGCAGCAATACGCAGTCCAACAATTCTGGACTGTTAGGTACCAGATAAAGAGATGAGCAGATGTGATTTCCTCTTCCATGAGCTAATAACAAGAGAGACAGAAAAGTTACGAACCCACCTATAACATAAATCAGAATGAAATAAACTCTACACTGCATACACATGCCAAATTTATGAGCACACAGAAGAAGGAGAGGTCCATTTTCAGTAGAAAATCAGGGAATACTTTTTGGAGGAAACAGCATTTTAATTGAGATTTTAAGGAAGAGGGATGAAAGCGGAAGGATGTAATGAATACCAAGTTAATGAAATATCATGAGTGACCATAAAATGAATAAGAGTGACCACTTGGAGCGGGTAGAGGAGAAATAAATTTTAAAAAGTAAAAGGAGCTTTGGTTTTTTTTCACCCACAAGTAATAATTCAGCAGCACACTTTAGAAGGTCTGATTTCCACAATCGGTCTATATTTCTAAAACTCCCTGCTATTCCTTCCCCAAAATATTAATTACAACTTAAAAATGGCTATTTGATTTGAATTTTATTTCTGTAGTCTTCAAATGTAAGCTCCACAGTCTACATTTTCCTAGGTGGTCACAAGTTCAAAAGATCGTAGAGCTGAAAAGAAATTTCAGCCCAAATTTCTGCTTTAGAGATGGAAGGTCGAGTAAGCAAATGACTTACCCACATTTACAAAGTGCCAGACTCGACACTAGAACTCCTGTCATAATACTGAATGTACAGTTGCCTTAAAGAACAAAAGAATCAAGAAAACAAACATGAGTCCAGAGCCACTCTTATGTTTTTCTCTGAATATTCCATATCAGAAGCAAAGTGACTTATAGCTGTAAGATCATAAGTAATCTGAGTAAACATGGAATTATTCATTAAACCCTAAATGTCTAATGGAGGGGTCGCCACTTGAAGCCTGTGTGCATTTTGGCCAAATAAAAGGAAGCCCTACTGCACAAGGTAGGGACTATGTTTACGGAACGTAAACAAGAGGTGGGGGAAGTTAGAAATACAAATTCTAAATGTCTATGTCAATTAACGACAGGCCGATAACAGTTAATAATAAAAAAAATACAATGTCTGGGTCATGTTATGAGTGTTTGAAATGAACATAAAGGAAGCCCGGCTTTGCCAACTCTGCCAAAGACAGAGATGGCACAGGGCCACGATGCACCATGACAATTCTTGGTTCCATTTGTGAAAGCCTCCAAGTACCTCATTTTGGATGCCACGAGAACCTGCAAGCCTACTGGGTTTGTGAATAGAAGATGGACATTCAAGGAACAAATCTTTGACTCTGTAGTAACCAAGACAGCTCCATCTAAAACTTCAGGATATTTGCACATTCTAACTTTACGTGAAGAATCAGCTCTTGGAAATCCCATGAGAAAGTTTTCATAAGGATTTATCCACACTTTCTTCTTTCGTTTCCTCAACTCAGAAGCAGGAAACCTTCCAGACATCCTGAACCTCTGACCCTTTTGTGATTTTTCCCATCAACATAGGCAAATATCCATGCAGTAATTCAAAAATCTCTTCTCACTGCATTATAGCATGGCCTTATATTAGACCTATATCTAGAACACTACCATTTCCAACCCACTATTGAATGAGTTTAATTGCACGTTTCTTGGGAAAAAGATCTCATTGGCTCAGAAATGTCAGAAGTCCACTATCACGTGTACCTATCTGGTTTCCAAAATGATTTTCCCAAGCCACACTAAGTGACCCCCTCACAATGTTTCCTGCTGGCAAGTGAATCAGCTTTTGCCTTTCACCCAGTCTCAGCTCATTCCTTCTCTGTGACAATATCAGGACACCCACATCTGACAATGGTCCCAGCTAATTAATTTACTCCAGTGTCTAGCAGTCTTTTGACAGGAAAAATAATCTACATTGTATTTACTGCAGAATCGCTACCACTAGGACAAAGATGAATGCAAACTTCACACAACCATTTTTCATTATCTGAAGTTGAAAGTGATTTTCAAATGTTAACTTTAAAATTAGGAGGAGGGGGATAACAGTTCTACTTTGAAACTGACTAGAAATGGAATGTCTGTAACAATGGTTTAGCATCAAGCCAGAAAAATAAACCATCCTGCCACCATCATAAATGGGCCAGAAATAAACCTCCGGGTGCTACACAAAGAACAGGCAGTGGAATTGGATTTCCAAAATAAGTGATCTGAAACTCAGCATAATGTATCTTCAAATAGTGATATCTTCCCCTACCTCCCATCCTTCTGACCCTGGATAGCGGGGTAGCAATCCCTCCCTCTGTAAACTGCGCATACCACTGTCATAATATTGCTGAAATTGGAAAAATCTAAATGTGAACCCAGACAACAACTACAATGCCCACCTCTGATCTCTGTCTTAAGCAGACTGTCCAGTAGTTCCATTCACTTCGGCTGTGCTCTAAAATACTTTCTCATGAGTTTTATCTTTCTAGCATTATTCCTTAACCTTGGGATTATAAATGTTAGATTAATAATTGTTCATTTCGGTGACAATCTGAAACTCATTCCCTTCTTCCTTCTGAAGGCCAGAGTAATCGTCCAATAAAAGTTCTACCAAGGTCAGGAATGACCTAATTTACTTGTAATTATTAATTCTTCTCTGACCTCTTAACCATAAATAAAGCTTTGGCATTGGAAAAAAGATGTGAAACAGGACAAGGCAATTTTTAAAAGTCAGTGGAGAAAAAGAGAACAGATTTTCTAAATTTAAAAAACTCCTTGTGCTTTCTTGAAATAATGATTTATATTCTTTGAGTCCACAAGAGAGTAACTGAATATGCGTGATGCAATGCTGGAATTTTAGGTATTTTGCCTAAAGGTTATTAACAATTAGTACCACTGGGGGAAAATCATAGTTAGAATAATAACCCTCTCTCAGAGGATGACTGAAATTGGACTTGTAATCTGGTTATAATAAAATACATTATGTTTATAGTAGAGCCCCACATGTTAAGAGGAATACTGACAAACTGAAATAAGTCCAGTAGGTGAGTAAGTGGGGTCTGAAATGTAAGTTGTATGACTAGCAATGGAAGAACCTACACTGCTTCCTTTGGAAAAGTGAAGACTGAGGCCAAACATATCAAACTGTCTTAATATTTCAAAGGCATGGTACACAGAAGAGGAAACAGTCATTGCAAGTAGAGATGCTGTTGGCGGCGTTCAGGCCAGAGAGTCATCCAACATGAAGGGCACCTGGCCTCTCCCCGTCCACTGTAGCAGAATCCACTGGACACGATACCTGAAAGATGGTCTCCCAGGCTTTGCTTGGACACTTGCACTGGCACAGAGCTCACTATCCCAAGAACACCCTCCTCTATGTTAGAGAACAGAACAGAGGACATCTCTTTCTAGTGCTGAGTTGCCATCCCTCAGGTTCTAACCTAGACAACCGGTTAACCAGATCTGTCCTACTGAATATCCCAGGACACTGCTAACCCTTCTCCACAACATAACTCACTGCACTTCTTTTTTAATGAGGTATAGTTGATATATAATATTATATAAATTATAGGTATATAATATAGTAATTCACAATTTTTAAAGGTTATGCTACATTTATAGTTATTATAAAACATTTGCTATATTTCCTGTGTTATACAATATCCTTATAGCTTATTTTATACCTAGTAGTTTGTACCTCTTAATGTCCTACCCCTATATTGCCCTTCCCCCTTCCCTTTCCCCACTGGTAACCACTAGTTTGTTTCCTACATCTATGAGCCTGCTTCTTCTTTGTTATATTCACTAGTTTGTTGTATCTTTTAGATTCCACATGTGACATCATACAGTATTTGTCTTTGTCTGTCTGACTTATTTCACTTAGCATAATGCACTACAAATCCATCCATGTTGCTGCAAAGGGCAAGATTGCATTCTTTTTTATGGCTGAATAGTATTCCATTGTGTGTGTGTATATGTGTGTGTGTGTGTGTGTGTGTGTGTGTGTGTATCACATCTTCTTTACCCATTTATCTGCTGATGGACACTAAGGTTGCTTCCATGTAAATAATTCTGCTATGAATATTGGGGTACATGTATCTTTTCGAATTAGTGTTTTTGGGTTTTTTTGGATATATACCCAGGAGTGGAATTGCTGGGTCATATGGTAGTTATATAGGTCTATCTCTTAGTTTTCTATGTGTCAAACTAAATATCTTCAATTCCTTTCACCATTATTAATTTAGTGTTCAGCATCTCATACCATTTTAGTCATGGACCTTCTGGATACTCTCTGGTTTATAATACCCTTAACTGACATCTAAAATAAGTACTCTTGATACAGTATTATCAGCAAGAGGACTGAATAGAACTTTTAATTTCCCTGTTGAAGAAAGTCGGTTAGTATGTGTTAGCTGAACACATGTCATGTTCAACCCTATGCTTAGCCATCATTTGATATACAACAGAAGTGGAAGGCCAGGTGCTGAAAATATCCGTAGAATCAAAATTGAGGTACATGAGATAATTCTGGAGTTTTTGCAAGATGTAAACCATTATGTGGACAAATGTGATACAGTCTCAGATTCATGGTAGATTAAAAAAAAATGGAGCCCAGGCAGGCTGAGGAATCTATGTGATGAGTTGTAGATTAGGAGGACCTACCTAGGCTGTATCTTGAAGGATGGGTAGGATTTATCTGTCTGGAACAGAGACACTGACAATGAGGGAATGTGTGTGTAGGACTAATCAGTAATAAAGGTCAGCATTGGTAGGGACATGTGTGGCTAGAAATAGAAATATTTAGATTTGTACTGTAAAATTTCCACTAGGACTTTCTTCCATTCTAAATATGCTTTGCTTAACTTTGCTAAAAAATTTTCCAGGACTCAGATATCCACAGGTCTCTAATTTGGCAAACTAATCCTTGGTAAGATACTACCAGGAGCTAAGAGAGTAATACAAGAACTCCCCTCAGGTGGCGAGCACAGACTTCAGAGGTGATATTCTGGACACCCAATTTCCTTTATACCAAGCATGAGAATTCCAGGCATTCCAGTGGGAGAGGTATTTTTGGATAGATACAACTTTTGGTACATTTTAAATTATATTATCTTGTTAACAAATGGTTCCAAAGGCCAAAGTTCTAAATTGTGTATCTGATCCAAAGAATTTCTCTTTTAGACTGGTCTCCTGTAATTGACCCCACTCCTATCTTTATTTCCAAAGCCAAGATACAGGAAAATCAATTAAATAATAAAAATGAATAAGTCCAGGTAAATACACATGTTGGCTTTCAATTAGCCAGTGAGTCTGTGAATCTCCAGGGAACACTGAAGAGAGTTCATAAGACAATGCAGTTTCCCTTAATAGGGACCGTAACCCCAGAGTGGCTTTCTTTTTTTTTTTTTTTTTTCTAATAACGTGCAATTGACTTTTTTTTTTTCAACATGCTGTGCTCATAACTTCTGTGGAAACTTAAACATTACTCAATACAACAATTTCCTGCAAAACCTTTTGAAAGTGGTCACAGACTCTGACCCTGCTCTGGTGCTCTGGGTCTGCCAGCATGCTGTTTTATTACCTCTGGAAGGTTCAGTGCCAAGACACAGTGCAAGAGTTAGAAATGAAACAAAACCAGGTGTATAAAAGTAATTTTCTGGGCCTCCCTGGTGGCGCAGTGGTTGAGAGTCCACCTGCCGATGCAGGGGACACGGGTTCGTGCCCCGGTCCGGGAAGATCCCACATGCCACGGAGCAGCTGGGCCCGTGAGCCATGGCCGCTGAGCCTGCGCGTCCGGAGCCTGTGCTCCGCAATGGGAGAGGCCACAACAATGAGAGGCCCGCGTACCGCAAAAAAAAAAAAAAAAAAAAAAAAGAAGGGAAACTGTTACCTTCAACTCTCAGTAATTCTACGCATATGTCACATCTATGTTCATCACCCAACCCTTGGCCTACAAGGTAATTGGTTAAGAGTTACAGATTGTTAATCCTAAAGAAAGTATAGCTGAAACCACTTATATTAACCCTGTCTTGTTACCAATGGCAAAGCAAGGCTCTGAATGCTGAAAGGACTTTCCCAGGACCACACAGTAAGTGGCAGAATCTGGACCTGAACTTCACATCGCAGAGAAGGAACCAGGGATGGTATTTGTAAAACTTAGCAGCAGGACAGCACAGTCACCAAGCAATCAGAACAGAGACCCTGAGGGCACCAAATATTGCCCCAGCTGGACTAGAGTGGATGTCAGTAACATTTTAAGAGATAAAGGGAAAATGTGCCCCTTATTTGTTACCTAAAGCACTTAGCTAATAAAAATGATAATTTACTTTTAGTTGTTGGTTGTTCTATTTTTTCACCTATTTTCCCCCACTGTCTTCCATGCCACTAATCCTTTGAAAACTTGCCCTCTGTTTGGCAGCCCATGTCATTGTTATTTATGCTGAACGCCCTTGACTTCAAGGGTGTGTCCATCTTAACAAAATTCTAAGATTTTCTCTGCAAGTACCCACTTTATAGACTTTCAGATCAAGCCCCAATTCTGTTTTTAATTTTTTTAAATTGAAGTATAATTGCTTTACAATGTTATGTTAGTTACTGGGGTACAGCAAAGTGATTCAAATATATACATATTCTTTTTCAGATTCTTTTCCATTATAGGTTATTACAAGATACTGAGTATAGTTCCCTGTGCTATACAGTAGGTCCTTGTTGTTTACCTCATTTATAGATAGTAGTGTGTATCTGTTATCGATTCTGTTATTAAAAGTAACCTGATCTATGTGTCTACAATTTTTCTCCAACTCACTTTATCCAAGGTGATAAATTTAATATTTTAGGCCTGGATTTTTATCATGGATTTTTTTTAACTTCCCATAGTCTCTCAACCCCTTTCTTTCAAAATTATGAGATGTTCTTTCATTGCTTCTGTTAACAAGGTTGTTTGCAGCCCAAGATATAATTGGTAGATAACGGGAGTAAAACTGGGGACAGAAATACATATTTGATTACTGTTACCGGTTGGAGCCTGTCCTATGATGTGCAGTGACCCATCATGCAGACAGGACATGCCTCAAAACTTCTTACTTTAGGACTGAATTTGAAAAAAGCATAAAATAAAAGTATTGTGAAGCAAGCATTCTCCCTAGCTTTATAAATCATTACAACACATTCACATCTTCATTAAGTGTCCCATCTTTAACTTTCTAAGAGTAACTATCTTGAAACTGTGGATCCCCTTTAGCACTGGCACACCACTGAGACAAAGGACTTTTTGCTATACTTGCTTGATCTTTCTCTTGCAATGGACTTACCAGTTAAGGCAGGTTTGTCCCTAATAAACACATGAGCTGTTAGTAATTTCTCTTCTTGAATTATCATCAATTCCTTCAATGGCTCAAGGAAAGTGTTTGGAGGATCGATAACATGCTAAGTCACTTAGGTACAAAGATGACTAAAACATACTTCCAGTTGTCTCTATGCTTTCAAAGTAAGTGAAGTGTTATGCTTGATGTTGTATGTCTTATGCTAAGCACTATGAGAGAGGTGAGGTACCAGAAGATTGGTTCTACAAGTCAGAAACCTTAGGGGAACAAGACCCCTGTCATGAAAAAATAAGACAGTGTGTGATTGAGAGCCATATGGTTGGAACTGGTATAGAGGTCATTGACGGTATGGATAGAGCTGCTGTTACATTTTGGAATATTCTGTGGAAGTGAAGTTCTCATTAATTGGTGTGTGTGTATAGGGGGCGCTGGGGAGGGTTGGAGCAAGAACCAGAGCATCCCTAGGGTCTAAGTGAGAGATGTCCCCTACTTGTTTTTTGTTTGTTTGTTTGTTTTTGCGGTATGAGGGCCTCTCACTGCTGTGGCCTCTCCCGTTGTGGAGCACAGGCTCCGGACGCGCAGGCTCAGCGGCCATGGCTCACGGGCCCAGCTGTTCCGCAGCATGTGGGATCTTCCTGGACAGGGGCACGAACCCGTGTCCCCTGCATCGGCAGGCGGACTCTCAACCACTGCGCCACCAGGGAAGCCCCCCTACTTGTAAAATCTAGTACTAATGGAGCGGTACAGAGTTGAGATCTGCAGTGGCTTTAACTTTCTCTCTCAGGCAGACTTATATTTGGTGAAAATCTAGGCTGATCTCCGTAGAGATCTCCGTAGAGAATTCATATACAATATTTAATCAACGAGTGTAGATACTGAGCATCAAGTAAACCAGGTTCTCCTAAAGCAACCTGTGAAGGTTCCTGAGCCATGGAACCAGCCATAGGTTGCCAACCTCAACTCTGCAACTGACATTTGTCTTCTTAGAAGTTTCCTCTGCCTTGAGAAAGCTAGAGGGTGTTTCTCCCAACTACTTTACAGTTTCATCCTATTCTGGATTCTTTGATTCCAGGGAACCTCTCCATCCCAGACTCTTTGTTGGATTATTTATGAAGTCTAATTTGTAATACAAAAAACACAAAATGTACTATAGTGAAAGTCTTAGAGGGGAAAAAAATGCAGTTTGTATTTTCTCATTTCACAGAGGCTCTAACATCTTTCCCCGGAATGGAAGGATGGAGGTGGGGTTCTAAAATTCCCTCCCAGGCCTCTGAATACAGAAGGCGCAAAAAGAACGGGAGGTAAGCAAGCAATCAATCAATCAATCAACAAGCAAACAAATAAATAAATTTACTACTGTAAACTCCAGAGTTACCCATATAGAGAGATATGTAGAGTTATATCCTAACAATCAATCCCTTAGGGGGGAAAAAATCCCAAGTATGCTCATGCACTAACAAGTTAGTGATTTTTTTCCATTAAAATTAAAATTAAATAGACATCCATGGTAAATTACCCATTTCATTCCTCCTTCCAGTTTAAAAAAAAAAAAAGGCACTTTATCACTCCTTACTGTGGGTGTACTTCACTGTCAACACATGCATTTATGTCAAGCAGGTCATTTATATTTTTGCCTGCTGGAGTTTTTCTTCTTTCAACTTAGTAGGGAATATTTGTGATCTTTATTACCCCCCCCAATAAATCTAGAAAATGCCTTTTGCTTGAGGCTCTTTATTTTAATTTCATATAAATAAATCACATTAGGTTCCTGGCTGTCATATTAAGATAAGCATGGATCTAAAAATAACAAATGTGTTTAAGCCAAATTTTTTCAGATTACATAGTGGCAAATTTCTCTGGGTCACCCCTAAATCCTACTGATGTTGAAATATTTTGTGGCACTTTAAGAATGTTTCTTGAAGAACACAAACCTATTTAAACTAGAATTAGAATTATCTTCTGATCCTCTACGGACCTATTTGTTCAACATTACTCAACTCAAGCTTCCCATGGTTGCAATAAATCCACCTTTAATGTGGGGATGTTTCCCCAGTTACAGCAGAGGGCAGTTTTATATCTTCGTGGGTTCATGTAATGCCTCTATCGATACTGTGTTTTATTTATTAAATATAAACAGCTCTAAACCTGAAGTTCTCATCACCTTAACATATAGTTATACTCAAAAGTCTCAAAGGCAGTCCAAGTTCAATCTATCCAATAACCAATTCTTCATCTGCCCTCACTCCACCAGACCTGTTCCTACACAGGACTCAGATCAAACCACCAGCTCCTTGGGGAAACCTTTGGACTTCTGAAGGACAGTCTCCTAAAATGTGTTTTACAGATTCCTCCACTCAGCCTGGGGTAGAATAGTCTTGATAAATGTATGTGAATTTTTCTTTCAAACAAGATTTGTAGTGAAGAGGCAAAGATAAAACCCATAAGGTGTTTTGTTGTTTTTTGGTTTTTGGGGTTTTTTTGGCGGTATGAGGGCCTCTCGCTGCTGTGGCCTCTCCCGTTGCGGAGCACAGGCTCCGGACGTGCAGGCTCAACGGCCATGGCTCACGGGCCCAGCTGCTCCGCGGCATTTGGGATCTTCCCGGACCGGGGCACGAACCCATGTCCCCTGCATCAGCAGGCGGACTCTCAACAACTGTGCCACCAGGGAAGCCCTCCATAAGGTTTTAAAGAGTCTATTTTGTACATTTATTCGGTTGGGACCTAAATATATATTCTCTGATAGAGTAACATGGCCCTTTAGTTTAAAGGGTGGACAGATTTTATAAGAGACAGGGAATCATATACATATAAAGTTAGTGTAGAGTTTCACTCTGGCCCTTTTAGTATCTCCTTGCCTCGGATGACTTCAAATACTGGGCAACTCCTTAAGTAGATAAACATGCAGATCACATACAGGTCACCTAAGTAAATTATAATGTTGATCAATCCTAAAGTGAAAGGTCAAATATGAACCTAGGTGATCTTCCAATTCGGTCAATCCAGATACCTTTCTGGATTTAGTTCTGTTAGCCCCTTCTGTTACTGAACAAAAGTCAGATAAAGCTGTTACATCTTTACTTAAAGATAAAGATGTTACTTCACCCATGGGCTTCAGAGCTATGAGAAGGCTATATGCTCCCTTGTTCATCTAAAGCAGCACCATCCATCTATAATAAGAATCCTTGGGGATACATCTCAGCCCACAGCTTTCCCCACCACCGTCCAGGGGTGACATCACCACTGAAGTATGTGGCAATACCCAATTTCCAGAGCCCTGATTTATTCTCCCTTGTGCTGGGCAGAGGGCATGACTGAGAGGCAAGACTCTTATCTTGGCAGGGGTCTGGGACTGTCTGCCTCTCTGGAACAACCCCTGGTGGGTAATTGAGAAGTGACACTGATGGGTTTCCAGGGTGGCCCTGACGCTTGCACTCGCCCCGAGAAAGCAGCTATGGTTTAGAAATCCAGCCCAAGGATTGAGGGGAGGGGAAGAAAATGTAAAGCTTGCTAGCCCTGGTCCCCTTTGACCTCAGCAGACTGAGACAGGGATGCAGAGGTGGGAAACTGTGCACTGCTATTCTGTTGGCGTAGCATGAGGTTTCGCTTTTATTGCTAGCAGAGAGCGCTGAGCTCTTTGTCTGCTACCCAGTCTATCCCCCAGAGATAGCCTCTTTTTCTCTTGAAGGGATGTAAAAAACAAATCACAGTTCTTATTTTATTTGGTGTCCACCATTAAGAATTCATGCAGAGCAATTTTATTTGTTGCCAATTAAGATCTCCCAGTGGAAGTCTATGTTTTAGCAAAGGCAACCTGTTTAATACTCAGCATCACTTTAGCCTATGTAAATTAACCTCTTGAGGCTAGAGACATGCTAATTCTTAAGATGCCTGGACAATTTGATTCTAAAACCAAGATACACAGAAGGTAAATCTCCAAGAGGCTCTGGGCTTGACTTTTCTCAGGCCATGTGGGCTTTTGCCTCTTAACTCTATTTTACAACTACAAGACAATTTCTATATAACGTGTTAGCAAAGGATCTTCTTTTCCCCGAGATTGAATGATACCATGTAGCCTCTCAGTAAGCAGTCTTAATGTCACTCACATTTTACCAAAACTAAGACTACTGTTGAAGGAAACTTGAGGCACTGGCGCCCATTCTCTCCACCCCAAAATGTATACATATATCAAATGATGGAGAACACGAAAGAGTATTTGGAATGTGAATCATTTTATTGCAGTATTCACTCTACTTAGATAAGCAGCATTTTGAATCATGGTGGGAAGGAAAAGTTTTTGTCCAGTTTTTTTCCTATCTCTTTCCTTATGTTAAGAATCACAAGTAAGCCAGAATGCAAAAGTCTATTTTGAAGAATGTTGGATACACTGAAACTATCATTTTATTGTTGGAAGTGATGGGCCTTAGGGACTCTTACTACACCCGAAGAACTATACATGCTTGTCAATTAAACTCCTCTTGGTGATGTAGGGAACCACCATTTCTACCCCTGGGAAGCAGGCGTTCACTGCTTTTCCAGGGCAAACATAGCTTGTAATCAATGCTTCTTCAGATCTTGGAATTTGGTATTGAGGCTCTGGCTGCCCCTCAAAAATGGTGATGAACTTGGGGTTGGCTTTCCGACGCAGCTACTTTCCCCTTTCACCAACAACCCAGACTATGTGCTGCTCTTTTACAAGTCACCCATCCTAGTACCTGTGAAGTAAGGGGAGAAGGATGGAGAAAGGGGTACCAGCTATGTTTTTGTATGTTTGGCTACCAAACTAGATAGATCACCGTTTCCCAAAATAGGTTCCTTAGACCTTTAGTCAGAGTAGATGCTCCAAGAAAGATAGTATTGGGGAATTTTTTAAAGTCAAAATTATATTTTGTAGTCTATATTTGATAGGCATATCACATATTAGCAATATACATGGCTCTGAATAGTTCTACAATTAAAATAAAATCTTAAAGCTTGGTTTTACCTAGTATACCTCAAATCTGACCACAGAATACCTTTATTTTTCTTAAAATATCCATACCGTAGTGTACTAGTGTTTCTTGGGATATGCTTAGAAAAATGCGTATGTAGATGATTCTTTAGATCACTGGTTCTTACCAGGGAGAGGAGAGGATGTTGCCACTAGGAAGCATTTGGAAAATATCCGGAGACATTTTTGGTTGTCACAATGGGGGATGGTACCGGCATGTCATGGGTAGAGGCTAGGGATGAAGCTAAACACCTTATAACGCACAGGACAACCCCGCCCCCATGATTAAGTGTAATCTGGCTCCAAATGTCAACAGTGCCCTGCCTGAGAAACCCTAGCCTAAACATAGCTTGTTCAAATGAAACTTCGATCTGGCATCTGTAGGTTGGCAACTGGCACTGTGCGTTCACCAGATCTTGTCCTTTAATTTTGGCCTTGCAAACCTACTTATTCTTCACTTACTTACAGGCTATTGATAACTCTGTCTGCAATTCAAGCTATGAAAATCTGAAATGAATGCTTTGACATTATCTGGTTCAATCACTGGCAAGCTCTTAGGTGTCTGTTTTATTACTCACTTCTACCCCCCGTTCTTTGACGCTTTCCATGACATGTATTAAATACTACATAATGATCCAGCTGTATAATTATTCTAGAAAAATAAGATTATACCTATCTGTACACGTCATATATAGGTAATGCCTTTTTTTAAAACACCTTTAGTAGAGTATAATTGCTTTACATTGTTGTGTTAGTTTCTGCTGTATAACAAAGTGAATCAGCTATACATATACATATATACCCATATCCCCTCCCTCTTGCGTCTATGCTTCATGTAATCTCAGTGCTCAGTTATCTTAAATACTAGCTATATTGATACCTACTTTTTATAGCTAAGGAAACTCAGTCTCAGAGATGTTACCCAGTAGCCAGTTTGGATGGGCCAGGACCAGAGTCCATGTCTCCAAAACCTCCAATCCAGTCTTATTTCCATTTCTATAGTGTTATGCTGCTTCTATTTGTCATACATAATTTCACATATGTGACAGGAAAGAGTAATTAACACCATAAATATTCATGAATTCAGTTTGTCTTTTCCAACTGTCTATGTTCTAAACTCTTAATCTGAGGCTGCAAATGGATAAAGATTTCTGTCAAATATCAGGAGAAAGACATTCTCAGCAGTTGTTTTCTCACACCCTTTCTTGTCAGTCACAGATATATTTAGCTAAATAGAAATAGTAACAGATGACACAAAAATCATTAAGTACAGAAGAGCATTTTTCTCCTAATCTTAACTTTCCTCATTTAAACAAATAAATGTACAGAAATGTATGATCACATTTCAACATTGACTAGTAAACAAGTTGTCACTGGGTGTGTTTATTTTTTTCTCATCAAGCAGGGAGAGTCAGAGCAAATTAAACCCACCCAGACTTGTACTCAAGTCTTAGACTAGGTTCTAGATCCTGACTCCACCCTCTTCTTCAGATGAATTCACAGACATTTTTTTCTGCTGGTATCAAAACATAGTTGAGCTAAATGCTCTTTGCCAGACAGCTATATTTGAACTCCACAAATTCCTTTGCAATTTGAAAACCCAGGGATAGATTATAGGTCTATTTCAGTAGAATACTAAACAGGACCCCAAAATAACCAGTTATCTTGAGAGTATGATTACAGCAATATATTTGTGTCACAGCACATGGTTATGCTATAAAAAAGTGACTAAAGCCTATTAAAGACTAGGAGATTCCTCCATGAAAATAAGGCTTTTAATTCTTAGACCCAATCTTCTACCATTTGTCCAATTCTTTTATCATTAAGCAAGAGGCAATAACAGTATGACATGTGTTTACCATGTTTTGATCAGTCCTCAAAGATTGTGGCCATAAATTAATGCTGGCTACTATCATTGTTGGAAGATCAAAATACTCAATTTTTTCTTTTAAGTTTCTTTTAAGCTATACTTAGGTTAGCTTAAGTATAAATGGAAGACCATTAGTTCATATCAGCAGCAATGACAAGTAACCTGTTCTGTGAAATTTGTAACAGCTACAAATTAAAGGCATAATAAAAATCAGAAGAAGCGTATACTGAGTTATGGGAATGCTTGTTTAACTTCAGACACTTTAGTTGTGCTTAGGTACATGACATGCCTTTCCCATGATGCTCGACACATCATAGAGTCTACCCCAACTCAAGAAAGCATTTTAATTATTCAATCAAAAACAGAAAAAATATTCCCACTGCTCACTGTCACTCACAAATCGTTCACCATAAAAAATTTGGCTATAGTTGCAGTTGTGATACTGTAATAACCATCAGAAAGCCTATCACTGTAAGTCAGTCAAGACCTGTTTGCAAAATATAATCAAGTATAATTTCATGATTCAATAAATAGTATGTAAATCTGCTATTATTGGTTTTCATTTTCTTTTCAATACTACTATTTCCATTTTCTCACTGATAGTTATTCCGACTATTCAAATGCCATCATTGCCCTTTATTGTTATTCAAATGAAGCTTTTTTATTGGATCCTCTGACACTATATAAAAAGCTTTGCTTCTTCACCAGCAATAATCCTACTTCGAAGGAAAATGAAAGTGCTTGCCCGCAAAATTCTGAGCTCTTACTTTATGTTAGGTTATGTTTGCACCTGAAATGAGATTTTAATTTAATCATATCAGAGGAAACCAAAGGTTTTTATTAACTACCTTAAGAAAGCAGGAAATATTCTTTTCCATGCAGGTTTTTTGGTTCAAAAACCTGTGAAACTATAATTCCTCTTCAATGATGTGTATAAGACACACTGACCAAATTAAACTCTAATTTCTTTCATCAAGATGGTATTCATCATCTGTGCATTTTTTCTTTTGAAAAATAGGGTAAAATTATTCTATACAAATAGTTTAAAGAAAATGTTACAACTCAGTTACATAACCTTTTAAGCATACTTTGTAGTAGATGTACAGAAAATATAATTTAAAAGGCATATAACCATAAATACACCACTGTTGGTTTTATTAATACAACACACTGGTTCACAAAAGAAAACCTGGTTAAAGCGCTCAAAAAGGAATCTAACAAATATTGCAACAAGTTATATAAAGTTAACTGATGTGTCTGTTAGCAGCAAGCAGACCTGAAAACTGTACATTTTTGTTGTATCCTACCAGCAGCTTTTCTAGGTAGAGAAATAGAATATTGTCTATTACTATAACCACAGATCTGTTTTCTAGTAGGAAAACTAACATAAGAGCAGAACAAATGAAAATATCAGGCATTTTGCCCAAGAACTAGAATTCCTCAGAGAAGATGAATTTCAAGGTTATTAGGATTTGTTACAAGGGTGCATGTAGAACAGGCAGCATCAGCTGGTACAGAGACCAAGGGTGATGGATTTAGATAAGGTTGGACAAGAAATCCACAGGGTTAGGTCATACTTACCTGCTTAATATCTCTGTGGACAGAGCACCGTCTTCCATGACATGAGGAGGTGAGAAATAAAGGACGTTAGGGGCTTTTTGACCCCTGGGAGACAAAGCTAATCATATTAAACAATTCTTGTGCAATGTAAGGTATCATGTAATTGAGCACTAGCATGTTTATTCCAGATAACAAGAGCTATAGGAATTTAGTAAATGGAATTCAGAGACCATACGAGCATCTAGGAAGACCTTGACCACACGGACCCCAAAGACCTAGATAATAATATCAAAATAATCTCCATTCCCAAGAGGCCTCAGGGAATGAATAACTTGGGAATATGACTTCTATGATACTCGCCTCTTTTTCCAATTTACTTGCACAAATGTTCTCACATACCTTTCCTTATCTAGAATCAGGACCCACCACATAGAATAAAAAACTAAAAATGGAAGACCTATACTACAGCATTCTTGAAATACATATTCTTTAATGTGAATTAAGAAATTTTAAGCAGAAGTGTTCAACCTTTCAATTAGAGAAAAACTTAAATAATATTTAAGCAGGCAAGGGCCAGAGAATTTGGGTCCTAGTTTCTACGATATAAGTTGGCTGCAGGGCCTTGGACAAATTAACTCCTTGACCCTGACAAGTGTTATGATTTCCACCACCCTCCCAGTTCTCAGCAGGTCCTTCACTCAAGGACAACTTTTGGCACCATTGCTTTACTTTAATTAAAGGAATGGAACTCTCTAGGTAGCCTCTGCTGATTTGTGCCCCCAGAGGTGCTTTTGGCACCAAGTAGAAGAGACCATTTGCCAACTCCATGCTTCTGTGATCAAGATCAAATTTATAGATGCTGCTATTAGTTAAGGATGTGGATTGAACTCACCTCCAGAGACTTCTGTGTTGCTCCTCAAGTTGAGTCAGCAGATGTTCAATGTATTTGTTGGAGTCCATGTATTCCTGCACATACAGACACACAAAGACAAATAAGGCCTCATCACCATAGGCACAGGATTCTAAGACCATTTTGATCTCTACAAGAAGATTTTGGACAAGATAACCCCTTGGTCCCTCCCAGTCCTAGGAGTAGATGCTTCTATGACTTATATGCATAGTCATTTGGGGATGAATAATATTTTCCCCATATCCTGTGATCACTCCATGAACAAAGAACGGAAGAGAAATGGCGTTCTATCAAGTCAGCATAAAACTCCTCTTATTCACAGAGAAAAGCTAAATTTCATAGTCATTTACTCTGTGGTCTGTTCTGCCATATAAAAGTAAGGGGTGGGGGGAGGGAAGTGAGCCAAACTTACTTTCGCTGCTGACCTTAGAAGAGGAGGAATAAAGTAGACAACACAGGTCTTGATTATACTGGTTTTACACAAGTAATTTCCTAGGAAAAACACTATTTTTGAGCTACATAGAAGCTTTATATATTCACTGCCCTCATGCACTGGGCATCTCATTTGTATTGATGAATCACATGTTCGTTTTCCTTCGTCTCCTATACGAACAAAACAATGTAATTTGGTTTTGGTGTTTCTTTTCTTTAATTTTTACTTTCTTTTATTTCTTTTCTTAGAAAATCAATCTTTGGCTTCTAAGAGGTTATAAAGGCAAGGTTTATCTTGTTTAGAAATATGCATAAAGTTTTGTAAATCAAATTATATTTTCAAGAAACGTTTCCGAAAAATGAGGGATTCCTTTGAGGCATGAGAATTGCTCATAAAATCTATAGGTTATTAAATTCAATTTTTTATATTTGTGATTCCTGAATATGAGGTTCATGTGCAATAGTTTCAACTGCTAACTATGTAGAAAAATACAAAAAAATTTTTGTATGATTTATTTCATCCTGAACCTGATACTTCTTTCCCTTTCTGTATGAAGATCTAGCCCACAAGCCTCTGTGCCTACATTACAACGACCTTAGATGGAACAGTGTGCAATGATTTCAGTTTTAAGGCATGGATGAAAGTTACTGTTTCATTTCTTATGGATTTAAGGTAAACTGAGAACTCTGGTTAATATTGCTACTTTTTTTTTTACGGAATTATTTTGATGAAATTCTATATAAAATCTGTTGCTCCTATAAAAATATTCACTATAATGGGTGAGAGCAGGGGAGTGGAAGAAACACAGTAAGAGTTGACTTGATATAATGGAAAGGGCCCCATTCCAAGTTTCTGGACCTGGATCTACCTGTGTAGCCTTGGAGAAGCCTTTTTAACTTCCCACAATATTTCAGTTAGACTAGAGAGTATCCTAAGTCCTCATCTAGCTAAAACTGTTAGAATTCTATAACACTATAATTCTATTGCAGAAAATTAGCTAAAGAGTTTTATTCTAATTAATACACATGTTCAGTTTCGTTATTTAAACGAGAACATTGGGCACGTCAAAACCAAAGCAGAAATCTCTTATCACAGGAAGTTGCAGTGGTCTGTGGTTATGTTATTAAGTATCCCAATCCAGCTTTAAACACGATTTATTTATTTAGTTAGTTTTAATTTATTTATTTTTGGCTGCATTGGGTCTTCATTGCTGCTCACAAGCTTTCTCTAGTTGCAGCGAGCGGGGGCTACTCTTTGTTGCAGGGTGCGGGCTTCTCATTGTGATAGCTTCTCTTTGTTGCGGAGCATGGGCTCTAGGTGCATGTGCTTCAGTAGTTGTGGCATGTGGGCTCAGCAGTTGTGGAATGCAGGCTCTAGAGTGCAGGCTCAGTAATTGTGGCACACGGGCTTAGTTGCTCCATGGCATGTGGGATCTTCCTGGACCAGGGCTCAAACCCACGTCCCCTGCATTGGCAGGCGGATTCTTAACCACTGCACCATGAGGGAATCCCTAAACACGATTTAGAACACTCAAAATTCTTAAAGATATTTTCAAATACATCCCATCAAAAAAAAATTTAAAGACAGTGTTTCCAAGTTAAAACAAATATATAAACTTCAAAGTCACCCATCCATTCTTCATTCCATTGTTTTTTTTCAACATCTATTATATGTCAAGTGCTGTTCGAACTTCCGTAGATATAGTAATAACTAAGAGGGAGAAAGTTCCTGCCCTCAGAGAGCTTACATTCTGTAGAGAGATACATAACAAGTAAGTGAGCAGATTGATTTCAGATTGGTTACATGCTAGGAAGGAAATAACAGGTGACAGGAGGGACTTTAAATGGGGAAAGCACCATCTTCATACACCATGGTTGGAAGAGGACTCTGAGCAAATGATTTTGGGGTTAAGATCTGAGAGAGAAGGAGGAAGCATACAGAGAAAGGAAGAGAGCAGGGAGAACACCACAGGCAAAGGAAATGGCATATGCAAAGGCACTCAAATGTGGTATTTAAGGAACAGAAAGGAAGCCATTGTGTCCAGGAGCACAGCCTGGGATGTGTATTCTAAAATGAAGTTGGAGAGGAAAGTAGGGGCCAAATCACATGCAAGCTCTGGAAAACAGTTAGATTTAAACCAGTAGATTTGTTATTCTGTTCATTCTGCTTAGCTCAGGTCAGAGGTAGAAGCTGAAAGGTGATTACAAATATGATCTTTGGATCAAAGAGATTTAGGTTCAAAGTACCTGGTTTGGGTACTTACTAGCTGTTACCTCCTCAGGCCAAGTTATTTAATCTCTCTAAAACTTATTTGTTTTCAGAGAGATAAATAATAATTTAAAAGGCGTTGTAAGGATTAAATAAAACAGTTTAAGCATATACCACATGCTAAGCAGTGAGCAGAGCCTTTTCTATAGGATCAAACCTCTTCTCAAAAGGCAAACCACTTTACAAGGTGAAGTTTATATCCACTGTCTCTTCTCTTACTCAACTTCAAGATGTTTAAGTATATGCTTCTTTTTTTTGGCTGCATTGGGTTTTCATTGTTGTGTGCGGGCTTTCCCTAGTTGTGGTGAGCGGAGGCTACTCTTCATTGTGGTGTGCGGGCTTCTCATTGCAGAGGCTTCTCTTGTTGCGGAGCACAGGCTCCAGATGCGCAGGCCCAGCAGCCATGGCTCACGGGCCCAGCCACTCTGCGACATGTGGGATCTTCCTGGACCGGGGCACGAACCCATGTTCCCTGCATCGGCAGGCGGACTCTCAACCATTGACCCACCAGGGAAGCCCGGCAGGCGGATTCTTAACCAGTGCGCCATCAGGGAAGTCCCTAAGTGTATGCTTCTTTAATTATAGTTGCTGAATTTTAGAATAGGTAGTTAGAGATTAACAATAACAATACAGATTTTCAAGCATTAAATGTAGGTATTGCTGGATTGTGGTTTAAAAGCTATTTCAAATACAATACTGGCTGCTTCCATTAATTTTCCATAAAAATAACTCTAATGATGTCTTAAACAACATAACAATGGGAAACTAGGATTATGGATTCTTCATCCTTCTTTTCAGCTTAATTTTTCATCATAGCATGCTTACTTTAATATCCAATTTTATGTTACTTGCACAGTTATTGTGGTATTGCCTATACCCCACCCCTACACATACACACACACACACACACAAATAGACACCAACTGAAATGAATTGAGAAAAAAAAGATGATGCTTACAAGTGCTTTTTGTTAAATGAAACAAGTTTTTCCCTGCCTAAAAGAACTTAGGCAGCACCCGCATATATTTATCATTTCTGGCCCCTGAATTGGAGAAATTCGTTAACTAATAATAAATCCTTGCCATTCTTTAAGAATAAAATAGGATTATTCTACTAGGAATCACTTTGGAGATTAACTCCCAGGAAACAATGGAGGGTGATCACAGTGGGGCTGGCAGTGGTCCATACTGGAACTACAGTCACAGCAAGTACAATGTTATAGCGACTGTGCCTATAGTGCCAGCTTGGGTATAAAGCTCATACTGAATGTTCTTAACATGGGCTCCAATATTCCAGAGCATCAAAGGCACAGGCAGAAAGAAAGGGGATGGCAAAATTCCACCTCAGTATCACATAGCTCCCCAAATTGCCTGAAAGACAGTGGATATTGGGAGACCTCGCAGAAGAGATTTTAACAATGCAGAGGGACAGCAGGTGGTATATACACTGTCTGCTGGTGATCCCAGGGTCTATGCGGATCATTTTAGAATGAGTAAAGTGAAAACATACAACACAGAACCCATGAAGAAGTACTGGAGGACAAGAGAAAGAGAACATCACCCTCAATCACAGGAGAAGGCATCAAAGCTGAAAATGACTTTCAAGAAAGTATTTTAGAAAAAACTTTAACATGTTTGGTAGTATCCAGAAAGACATGACTCTCCAAAACATGTGCAGAAAGCTTAAAAAAAGACACTGAGATAAAAAGTTAGGATTAAATTAAAAACAAGACAAGCTGAAAAGAGAATAAAATGAAATAAAAAAGGAGTTGGGTGAGCTAAGAATTTCAAGGAAATATAAGCTGCAATAGCAGAATGGAAACTTGTTGACCTTTACATTGTGATTTTTATTATGGGAGGACTCTCCGCAACATGAAATTGTGCTTCAGAGAAGAGTGGATAATGGATTATGGTGTATCGGCACTAAGTGATCACACACAGTATCTCATCTAGAAACAAATCAAAATCCCCAACCCAAGTACTTAAATATTCTTCAGTATCCATGGGGGATTGGTTCCAGGACCAATTCCTGGTGATACCAAAATCCATGGATGCTCAAGTCTTTTATAGTCAGCCCTCTGTATCCACAGATGTGGAACCCATGGATACGAGGTTGACTGCACTCACTAAGCCTTCTACTATTTCTACAGTATGATTCAATTAGTGTATATATAGTCCAGTTAGTGAAGATTAATACTGCTGTGACCTAGAAGAAAAGCACACACCCATATCCCCATCATCCCTGGTGTCAATGTTCACTGTCTCTAACATTATCCCTGAAAAATGTCAGCTTCCCCAGGCTTGCTTTGCCCAGCATGTACTTCTCATGTCACTCAGCACAAAGACTTTATTCAAATATAGTTATTAACTTGATGAACACTGTATTCTACTTACTTTCCTTATGACAAACCCACATTGGATACAATAGTAGAATTGACAATAAAAACACATACACAGTCCTGTGAAGGACAAACAATCTAGGTAAATTAAATAAAGGATAAAGATGAAAATGAATAGAGACATGATGGATATTAGGTCAGAAAATGTAGGTTTGTCTATCAATTATAGCTTTTGAGTACTTGACAAGATTTGTAAGGTAAACAATGATCAAGGGATAATTAAAGAAACATTTCAGAATAGGATAGAGAAAAAAAAAAAACACTTGATTTTACACATCAAAAAGGCTCCTCACATTCCAGGTAGAGTTCATGGAAAATCATCCACACATCCATTCACATAAGGGCTGGAAAAAAAAGTAGTGTGTGTGTGTTTGGGGAGGGGATTGGGATGACTGCAAGCACCCAAACAGACAAATGGGTCTCCTATCAAGGATTTTAAAAAGGCTGGTTGCATAGATTCTGGCCACCCCAGATGTCCATTGAAATAAGACACATAGACAAACCTTTGTGTCTTAATCCATAAACATCCCCAATAAAGTAGCTTCTATATAACGAAGCAACAGAAAGACATTCTCAGCTTTACATGAATTCAGAAAATAAAGCACCTACCTTAATTAAAAATACATGTGTGGGAGGCTGGGGGGAAGTGCTCCAGGGTGGAGGCTCAGGAAGACCCTGAACTCACCTTGCCCCATGGACACACCAAATCTACAGCTGCATATGGAACAATTCCCTTTGAAAAAGAACTGAAAACTAGCTGAACTGCCTCATCCACAATAAATGATAAAAGGACCACACTGAGATGGGTAGGAGAGACAGAGATGTGGTCTCACCAAAAACTCCATGCCTGGTCCAGCGCCCCACAATAGGGAGGGAATCTCACAAATCCAGAGCTTCTCCTGTAGGGTGAGGGGTTTGTGCCCCATATAAGCCTCTCTAGCCCTTGGGACCTACAACAGAGAGATGAGCCCCCAAAATGTCTGGCTTAGAAACCAAAAGAGCTCACATCCAAGGGACCCAAAGGGCTGTGTGAACTAAAAATGCCACCTGCCATATCAGTAAACAAAGGATGTTGCAGCCATCAAGCCATCACATTACAGCCGCCCCCAACGCTGAGACCTGAGGGAACTCAGGATCGAGGCAAGATTTGCCCCCCATCTAGCAGCTAGCTGCTGTAGCCACCCCCAACAATGCACCCTGAGGAGACTCAGGATGAGAAGCACAGGATACTGGCCCCAGATAGCTGAGGTGCACATCAAAGGGATGATTTCAGTGAGCCCAGAATTTGCATCTTCCCATACATGGAAAAGCACTAGATTCCTTAACCTAAGATATCTGGTTTTCCTTAATTAACAGTAATCTTTGATGTTCCGATTACCTGATCTTTGTTGCTAAAACTCCTATATGTCCTGGCTCCTGCCCTTGCCTCTTCAGAGCAGTCCCTCAGTTATCTGAGATGCTGTGTCCCAGGCTTAAGTCCTCAGTTTTGTCCACCAAATAAAACATAAGCCTCAAATTTTAGGTGGTGCATTTTTTTTTTCAGTCGACAGTTGAAATGAACTGAGATTCTCCTTTCAAAAGGCTTGACATAGGGCTTCCCTGGTGGCGCAGTGGTTGAGAGTCCGCCTGCCGATGCAGGGGACATGGGTTCGTGCCCTGGTCCGGGAAGATCCCACATGCCGCGGAGCGGCTGGGCCTGTGAGCCATGGCTGCTGAGCCTGCACGTCCAGAGCCTGTGCTCCCCAACGGGAGAGGCCACAACAGTGAGAGGCCCACGTACCTCAAAAAAAAGAAAAAAAAAAGAAAAAAAGGCTTGACATATATAGACTACTATGTATAAAACAGATAACTAACGAGAGCCTAATGTATAACACAGGGAACTCTACTCAATGATCTGTGGTGACCTAAGTGGGAAGGAAATTTGAAAAAGAGTGGATATAGTATACATATAACTGATTCGCTTTGCTGTACAGCAGAAACTAACACAACATTGTAAAGCAACTGTACTCCAATAAAAATTAATTTAAAAATACACATACATACATACATAAAAGGCTTGCATAAATAAAAGGCTTGCATGAGGTCTCACTCGCCCTAGGACCCAGTGCAAAAGTAGCAGCTTGAAAAGTGCCTGGAATGTGAAGGAGATTCCTATGCTAATCTTCAAGCATCTGCTGGAGGAACAAGTGATGGTTGGGACTCTTTCTGGAGACTGGGGTGCTGGCAGACACCATTCTGCACTCTCCCTCTACCCTGTTAGCACAGGCAGGTGTGCAGACATGGGACCCTCCCACTGTCTTGGTAAGGCAGGCAGGGATGAGTAGATGCAGCATTCCCTCACTCCCTGGCTGGGACCAGCTAGTGACAGCAGTCACGACACTCTCCCACTCCCTTGCTGAAACTGACAGGGGAGCATAGACAAGGATTTTTTCCTGATGTCATGCCAAAGCCAAGGAGCATGTCCTGCCCCCTATGCACTCCAGATGCCCTTCTAGAGTCAGCAGGTGTGTGCGATCCACACAGAGGATGCCCTCTGATCACCTAGCTCTGGTGGCCAAGGGGACTTGCATTCCTGGGCTCCATGGGACTGTAACAATTGGAAAGGTAGATCTTGGCAGGCTACCATCCCCAGGGCACTGCACAGGCAGCAGACTGAAACACACCTCCAGTCTTCTTATGAAAAAGGCCTATTTGCTTGTCCTGGAGATTCAGCCTGAGGCTTCAGGCTTGCCACACATCTAGAGAGTACAGAGGCACTCTCAGGGAATGTAAGACACTATCCTTGCACACTCCCTTTGCCTCACTGCAGCTCAATGATACCTCCCAGAAAGGAGCTTATACACGTGTCTAAGGGTCTGATTTATGAAAATGTTGCCCAAGGGTCATCTCCAGATTTCCTGTTCTGGAGGCCAGCAGGGTTTATGATTATGGCCCATAGGACTATATACGTGCATACTTCAAAACCTGCTGCACAAGGGTTTGACTTTCAAACGGCCTAAAACTAAGTTCAAAATGAGATCCTTCCTCTTGGAACACTGACAGGTCTTGGCACACCCTCAACACCAGGAACCTATCAAGAATAAATCAGGCTGCTTAGACAATCACAAAGTTTCAAAAGACAACCAACCACTAGGGCAAGGTTCATCACCTACACAAGGCCAACTACTTCAAGACTCAGAGAGGTAGCTCTTTCACCAATACACAGAAACAGCATCAAACAAAATGACAAAACAGAAATATGTTCTTAAAGAAAGAACAAGACAACACTTCAGAAAGAGATTTTAATGAAATGAAGATAAGTAATCTACCTGATAAAGAATTCAAAGTAATAGTCAAAATTGCTCACTGAACTCAGAAGAATAGATGAACACGTGAGAACTTCAGCAAAGAGATAGAAAATATAAAGAAGTACAGAACAGAAGTCACAGAGCTGAGAACACAAAAACTGAATTAAAAAACACACTAGAAAGATTCAATAGCAGACTAGACAAAGCAGTAGAAAGAATCAGTGTTCTGGAAGACAAAGCAAGGAAACTCATCTAAACTGAGCAGCAAAATAATAATAATAATAATAATAATAATAATAATAATAATAATAATATAATACAAGTAAAAATAAAGTGAAGAGATTTTAGGGGATCTATGGGAAAACACCAAGAGGACTAACATTAACATTATGGGGGTCTAAGGAGGAGAGAGAGAGAAAGGGGCAGAACTTATCTGAAGAAATAATGGCTAAAAATTTCCCTAACCTGGGAAAGGAAACAGACATCCAGGTCCAGGAAGCCCAGAGAACTCCAAATAAGATGAACCTCAAGAGATTTACGCCAAGATACATTATACTTAAAATGTCAAAAATTGAAGACAATAAGAGAACCTTAAAAGCAGCAAGAGAAAAGCAACTTGTTATGTGTGAAGGAAGCCAATAAGACTAGCAGCATATATTTTTAGCAGAAACATTATTGGCCAGAAGGGAGTGGCATGATATATTCTCAGTGCTGAAAGAAAAAAATTCCAACAAAGAATACTCCACCCAGCAAGATTATTACTCATCATGAAAGGAGAGATAGAATTTTTCAGTCAAACAAAAGTTAGATGAGTTCATCACCACCAAACCAACCTAACAAGAAATGTTAAAGGGACTTCTTTAACCGGAAAGGAAAGGTCACTAATTAATAACAAGAAAATATATGAAAGTCAAATTCTCACTGCTAAAGATAAATATTTAGCAAAGATAGTGGATTAATCACTTATAAGGTTAGTGTCAAGTTTAAAAGACAAAAGTAGCAAAATTAACAAAAATACAATAATTATTTAAGGGATACCTAAGAAGTAAAAAGATGAAATGTAGTGGAGAGGTAAAGATGTAGAGTTTTGCAATAAGCTCAAATTTAAGTTAGTATTAACTTAAAATGGACTTTTATATACATAGGACATTATATGTGAACCATATGATAACCACAAAGCAAAAACCTGGAGTAGATACACACACACAAAAAGAGAGAATGGAATCTCAACATAACAACTAAAGGAATCTCAACCAAACTAAGTCATCAAAACACAAGGAAAGAGAGCAAGAGAAGAAGAAAGTAACAGAGAGGAACTACAAAAAAACAGGCAGAAAAATTAACAAAATGGAAGTAAATTAATATTTAGCAATAATTACCTTAAATGTAAATGGGCTAAATTCTTCACTCTAAAGACAGAGTGACTGAATTGATTAAGAAACAAAATAAAACAAAAAGAAAACAAAGAAAACAAGACTCATCTCTATGCTGCCTACAACAGACTCACTTTAGATATAAGGACATATATGTACTAAAAATGAAGGGATAGAAAAAGATATTGCATGCAAATATTCAATAGAAACAAAAAGAAAGCTGGGATAGCTATACTCATATCAGACAAAATAGACTAAAACAAAGACTGTAGTAATAGACAAAGAAGGGTACTATGTAATGATAAAAGGGTCAATTCAACAAGAATATGTAACTTTATAAATATATATGCACCCAACATAGAAGCACCTAAATATAAAAAGCAAATATTAACAGACCTAAAGGGAGAAAATACAGTAGGGGAGTTTAATACCCCATTTATATCAGTGGATAGATCATTCAGACAGAAAATCATAAGAAAACACTGGCCTTAATGACACCTTACATCAGATTGACTTAATAGACATATACAAAACATTCCATCCAAAAGCAGCAAAACACATTCTTTTCAAGTACACATGGAACATCCTCCAGGACAGATCATATGTTAAGCCATAAAACAAATTTCAATAAATTTAAGGAGACTGAAATCACATCAAGCATTTCTTCCAACCACAATGGCATGAAACGTAAAATCAATTACAAGAAGAAGAATGTAAAACTCACAGATATGTGGATATTTAACAACATGCTCCATACAACCGCTGGGCCAATGAAAAACATCAGTGGAGAAATAAAAACATACTTAGAAACAAATGAAAATGAAATACAACATACCAAATCCTATGTGATGCAGCAAAAGCAGTTCTAAAAGGGAAGCTCACAGAAATACTGGCCTACTTCAAGAAAGAAAAAAAATCTCAAATAAACAATCTAACTTTACACCTAAAGAAACTAGAAAAAGAAGAAACAATGTTAGTAGAAGAAAGTAAATAATAACAATCAGAGCAGAAATAAAATAGAGGCTAAAAGGACAATAGGAAAGTCAGTAAAACTAAGAGCTGATTCCTTGAAAAGATAAACAAAATTGACAAACCCTTAGCCAGATTCACCAAGAAAAAAAGAGGCCTTAAATAAATAAAATCCAAAATTGAAGAGGAGATGTTACAACTGATAGCACAGAAATACAAAGGATCTTAAAAGACTACTCTGAACACTTATATGCCAACTCATTGGACAACATAGAAGAAATGAATACATTCTTAGAATCACACAATCTTTAGAGACTGAATTAGGAAGAAACAGAAAATCTGAACAGACCAAAACACATAAAGAGATTGTGGGAGGGTTCTGATCACCGATTCAAACAAAAGTTTGGTACCAGATGGCTTTTCTAGTGGATTTTATCAAACATTCAAAGAAGAGCTAATACCTATCCTTCTCAAATTCTTTCAAAAAGTTGAAGAGGAGGAAATGCTTCCAAACTCATTTGTTAAGGCCAGCATTACTGTGACACCAAAATCCAGACAAGCACATCACCATATATGAAAATTACAAGTCAATATCCCTGATGAACACAGATGCAAAAATCCTCAACAAAATGTTAGCAAATCGCATTCAACAATACATTAAAAGGATGATATACCATGATCAAGTGGGATTTATTCAAGGGATGTAAGGATGGTTCAACATCAACAACATCTTCAAAGCAATGTGATACACTACATTAACAAAATGATGAATACAAACCATATGATCATCTCAATAGATGTACAAAAAGCTTTTGACAAAATTCAATATCCATTTATGTTAAACTGTCAACAAAGTGGGTACAGAGGGAATGTACTTCACCATAATAAAGGCCATGTATCAGAAGCCTACAGCTAACATACTCAACAGTGAAAAGCTAGAAGTGTTTCCTCTAAGATCAGGAACAAGATAAGAATGTCCACCCTCCCCACTTCTATTCAACATAGTATTGGAAGTCCTTGCCAGAGCAATTATGCAAGAAAAATAAAAGGCATCCAAATTGGAAAGAAATAAGTAAAACTGTCACTATTTGCAGATGAAATGATTTTATATAGAGAAAACCCTAAATTTTTCACAAAAAGACTGTTAGAACTACTAAACAAATTTAGTGAAGTGGCAAGGCATAAAATGTCTGTACGCTAACAGAAAAAGAAATTAAGAAAACAGACCCATTTACAATTGCATCAAAAAGAATAAAATACCTAGAAATAAATTTAACCAAGAAGATGAAAGACCTGTACTCTGAAAACTCTAAGACACTGAAAAAAGAAACTGAAGACACAAAGAAATGGAAAGATATTCCATGCTCATGAATTGGAATAGTTAATATTGTTAAAATATCCATATTACTCAAAGAAATCTATAGAGTCAATGCAATACCTATCAAACTTCTAAAGTTATTTCATAGAAACAGAACAAACAATCCTAAAATTAGTATGGAAACACAAAAGACTGAAAAACCAAAGCAATCTTGAGAAAGAAGAACAAAGCTGGAGGCATCATGCTCCTAGATTTCAAATTATATTATAAAGCTAGAGTAATCAAAATAGTGTGGCACTGACATGAAAACAGACACATAGATCAATGGAACAGAACAGAGAATCCAGAAATAAACCTACAAGTATACAGTCAATTAATTAGTGACAAAGGAGCCAAGAATACGCAATGGAAAAAGGGTGTCTCTTCAATAAATGGTGTTGGGAAAAGTGGACAGCCACATGCAAAAGAATGAAACTAGACCACTATCTTACACCTTACCCCAAAATTAACTCAAAATGGATTAAAGAGTTGAATGTAAGACCTGAAGTCATAAAACTCCTAAAAGATAAAATAGATGGCAAGCTCCTTGACGTGAGTCTTTGTGATGAATTTTTAAATCTGACTCCAAAAGCAAAGGCAAAAAAAGCAAAAATAAACAAGTGGGACTACATCAAACAAAAGAAGCTTTTGCATAGCAAAGTAAACCATCAACAAAAGGCAGAGACAACCTTCTGAAAGGGAGAATATATTTGCAAATCATATACCTGATAAGGCATTAATATCTAAAATATAGAACTTACACAACTCAATAGCAAAAACAAAAAACAAAAGAAACAAATAAAACCCCAAACAATCTGATTTTTAAATAGGCAGAGGATTTGAATAGATATTTTTCTAAAGAAGGCAAACAAACAGTCAAACAGGTACATGAAAAGATGTCCAATATCACTAGTCATCAGGGAAATGTGAATCAAAATTACAATGAAATTACACCTCACACCTGTTAGAGTGGCTATTACCAAAATGACAAGTCTTGACAAGGATGTGGAGAAAAGGGTACTCCCATGCACTGTTGGTGGGAATGTAAATTGGTGCAGCCACTTTGGAAAACAGCATGGAGTTTCCTCAAAAAATTAAAACTAGGACTACCATATGATCTAGTAATTCCACTTCTTGGTATTTATCTTTAAAAAAAACCCACAAAACCCCTAACTCGAAAAAAATATATGCACCCCCATGTTCATTGCATTATTTACAATAGCCAAGATATGGAAATTACCCAAGTGTCCATCAATGGATGAATGGATAAAGAAAAAGTGGTATATCTATCTATCTATCTATAAATAACACCCACACACAATGGAATATATTATTCATCCACAAAAAAGAATGAAATCTTGCTATTTGTGACAACGTTGGATCCTGAGAAAATTAAGCTAAGCAAAATAATTCAGAAAAATAGATAAATACTGTATGATTTCACTTATATGTGGAATCTCAAAAACAAAAACTAAACAAAACCCAAATCATAGATACACAGAGCAGAATGGTGGTTGCCAGAGGGGAAGGGGGCTGGGGAGTCAGCAAAATTGGTGAAGCGGATCAAAAGGTAAAAACTTCCAGTTACAGAATAAATAAGTAATGGGGGAGGTACTGTACAGCATAGTGACGATAGTCAATAATATTGTAGAGCATACGGGAAAGGTGCCAAGAGAGTAAATCCTAAAGTTAACTTTCTGTGGTGATGGATGCTATTGAGATTTACTATGGTGGTCATTTCACAGTGCATACAAATATCAAGTCATTGTCCCGTATACCTGAAACGAATATAATATTATATGTCAATTAAACCTCAATAAATTTTTAAAAAGTATGTGTATCTTAAACTTTCTTAAAAGTTTGTGTATATATACAAGCATATACAAATATCCAAGAGATGAGTAAAAAGTATTTACCAGATATGTACATGTGTATATGTGCGTATGTGCATGTGTCCATATACACATACATTCTATACTGAACAGTGAATAAAAAATATGGAAATCAAAATATAAAAGGAAGGTTCAAAATTACTTAAACAGATTTTTTATGTCTATAATGTAACTACAATTATAAAATTAAATATAAACATCCTAGAAGGAGGACATAGAGTACACATTATGAATCTCTGTGGTAGACAGAAAGAGGAGGAAGACAAAGAGGGAAGCTGGAGGATGCAAAGTCTCTCTGTACACAGAGACTTAAGGACAAGGCTGTGCTCTGCCTACACATTTAACAGTTGGGAAAAGCAATTTAGTAATACGTCAAGGAAATTAAAACATCCATGTACATTTGATCCAGAAATTCCATGTCTAGGAATCATCCTGAGTAAAATGTCAAAACTAATCATGTTCAAAATATTATTTACAGCAATATAAAAAAAAAAAACCTGATGTCTTGGGCTCCAAAAATAAAGGATTGTTTAAAATAAAGCACACTATCCATTTGGAGAATTATACAATTCCTTACATTTGTAAAGAATATATAAGAAAATGGATAACAGTATAATGTTAGGTGAAAGAAGCATGATGTAAAACTGCATAATCCTACATATCACAGTTTTGAAAATATATAAAAGATCAAAAGAGAATAAAGCAAACAATATATGGTAGTATTACGGGCTAAATTAATTTCTTCTGTATACTTTTCTCTTTCTAGATTTAAAATACTATATACTCACTATATAAATATTAAAAGTGATCAATATTATTTAGAAAAATACAGTCCAAGAAAATAATGTACAAAACATTTTAATTATAATTAAAATTTAGAAAGCTGGATCAAAAATACCACAATAAAACAAAATCCTTTATATTAGTCTAAAGATAAGCTGGTGTTTGAAACAATGAAGCCTTTTTTTCACTTGTCCTTGTCAATGTTGTGCTAAAAGTATTTCACCCAAGTTAGGATTGGCGAGGAACACCAAGTTACACCACAACATATTTGTATAATATGCTTTAAAAAGTTTACAAAGGTACAGCATCTGTTCCTTGGCTAAAATTTATGCAAATTAGAATCATTTTGGACATATATTTCAGGAAATTTGCTGTTCACTTCTTTAGTGTACATGTTTCAGGGCAATTAGTATGAAACATTTAAAGCAATTAGGCTTATAGATATACTGAACATTGCATATCTGTGTAGTATAAACCCACTTAATGTGAACCTCATACCGTCTGATCTGGGTCAGTTTTGAGCAAAGCCTGTTATAAATTAATTCTAATGATAAGAGGATCTCATTTTTCATTCACGTCAAGTGGAGTCTAAAATATAGTACTATTTCAAAGCTTGCAGAGATCCAAAAGCCCTCCTAAATAATCTTCATGTTATAATCAGCGTCATTTATGTCAGAGCTTGTGAAATCCTGTCAGCAGTTTTATCACTCCTAATGTAGGATTCCCAATCCACCTATGGGCAAAGCAGCACGAACTGAGAGGCCAGCTGTTCAAATCAACAGAACCAGCATTAGTTACAGGATTTTCCATACTTAGGAAATGAATAACTACTATAACAAGTGATGCTGCCCTCAAAAGTTACTTTGTCACCTTAATGAAAAGGTACACCTACATGGTAAATGTAAAAAACCAAAACATACCCACTTTGAGAATTACACACAAGGTAATAGATGGAAAGGTGCCTCATACTTGACTGGCATCTCTGCCAACATAAATTCTTCCAATAAAATATTTTTAAATGTTAAACACCACAAACAAATCAATTCAGGAATACCAGCTCTAACAGATGAATCTCACTGCAATCATCTCCCCACTAGCCATCTCTAATTCCTCTTTCCCGTTCACTCTTCAAACCTTGCTTCTACTGCAGATTCTTCCATGGAACTGTTCCATTAGAGCCACCAATGGCCTCTGCAAGGTGGAAACACGGGATATTGCTTGATCCTTATTGTATGAATAGTTCCTGGAGCAAGACCTTTGAAATCATATTTTCTCCCTCCCTGGTTTTCTGTGAAAGTGTTTCCTGTCTCCTTCTATCACTCTGAGATCGTCTTTTTCCTTCTTCTTCTTCTAGCCCCTAATGTACCAAGAGTAAGGTTCCATCACAGGCCCTCTTTCTACTGGAAAATCTAGTAGACTACTAGGGCTTCAACATTTGCCCCAAATCCAGAGACTCTCAATTATTTACCTGCATGCTAGCTCAACCTCCTGAGGTCCAATCCTGTGTATCTGGCTATTTACCAAACAGATCTCTCTGAATGTGCCACAACTCTTCAGAGCATGTCTTCCTTCATCTTTGTATCCTACAGGGTAATGCTAGGATATTAGAATGCTAATGCTAAGTATTAGAATACTTAGCAGAGCGCTTGGAACATTGAAAACGTGTGTTAAATAAATCAATGAGCAAATTAGTTAATTAGCTAGATGTACTCAGTCTAATAACAAGAGAATCTGAAATTATAAGGCTATCGGTTTGGCCTTCCAGAACAGTTTTTTAACTATGTCATAGACATTAGGTAGTTTTCCAAACTTACTGTATACTCATTTTTATTCTATTAGTACAAACCAGAAATGGCATCTCAAAGATAACCTATGGGCAATTTTGCGAAATCTGTGTGTTCCTCTGATCTCATAATCCTGGGGAAGATTTAGCTACATTGCTTATCTATGCTATGTAAGTCACACAGGCTGTCAAAGTTTTCAACACAATGCAAAACGTCATAACCAAAGTTTGTTGTCAAACAGAGGGATAATGGATAGCAAGGTGAAGAGTAAACCCTACAGGATGAAACCATCTCGTAATCTCTGTCACATATGAGAATTTCATTAACATGAATTATAGTGACAGAATATAGACAAATAGCACATGTGACCACCAAAAAGTTTTACTGCCTGCTATTCTGTATCAAGACAATGCAATTAATGCAAATCAAACTATGAGTACAGCTTAGCAGAACACTGTAGTACAATACATCTCAATCTGTTGGAGACTACTAAATTGTCCCCCATATATTATGAGGACATTGTGTATTTGTGTATTTATTTTAAAGATAACTCCGACAAATAACAAAGTACTACTGTATAGCACAGGAAACTATGTTCAATATCCTGAGATAAACCATAATGCAGAAGAATATGAAAAAGAATGTGTGTGTGTATATATATATATAACTATAACTGAATATATATATACACACATATAACTGAATCATTGTGCTGTACAGAAGAAATTAACACAACATAAAAATCAACTATACTTCAATAAAAAAATAAATATAAAGATAGCTTCCACTCCTCCCCAGTTTCAGCTAACACTTGGTTCCTGAGCTGGAGTTTCTATTTCCCAGTAAGTTAGGTGTGAACATGTGACTGAGTTCAAGTCAATGACATGTGAGCAAAAATGGTACATGCAATATCCAAGGACTCTCGGACTTAAAGACAAGATGCCTGGGGAGAGGGGAAAGATGGCGGAAGAGTAAGACGCGGAGGTCACCTTCCACTCCACAGATACATAAGAAATACATCTACACGTGGAACAACTCCTACAGAACACCTACTGAATGCTGGCAGAAGACCTCAGACCTCCCAAAAGGCAAGAAACTCCCCACGTACCTGGGTAGGACAAAAGAAAAAAGAAACAACAGAGACAAAAGAATAGGGACGGGACCTGAACCAGTGGGAGGGAGCCGTGAAGGAGGAAAGGTTTCCACACACTAGGAGCCCCTTCGCGGGTGGAGACTGCGGGTGGCGGAGGGGGAAGCTTCGGAGCTGCGGAGGAGACCACAGCCACAGGGGTACGGAGGGCAAAGCGGAGAGATTCCCGCACAGAGGATAGGTGCCGACTGGCACTCACCAGCCCGAGAGGCTTGTCTGCTCACCCGCCGGGGCGGGCAGGGCTGGGAGCTGAGGCTCGGGCTTCGGTCGGAGCGCAGGGAGAGGACTGGGGCTGGCGGCGTGAAACACAGCCTGAAGGGGTTAGTGCGCCACGGCTGGCCAGGAGGGAGTCCGGGGAAAAGTCTGGACCTGCCGAAGAGGCAAGAGACTTTTTCTTCCCTCTTTGTTTCCTGGTGCGCGAAGAGAGGGGAATAAGAGCGCCGCTTAAATGAGCTCCAGAGACGGGCGCGAGCCACGGCTAAAGTGCGGACCCCAGAGACAGGCGTGGGACGCTGGGGCTGCTGCTGCCGCCACCAAGAAGCCTGTGTGCGAGCACAGGTGACTATCCACACCTCCCCTCCCGGAGCCTGTGCAGCCCACCACTGCCAGGGTCCCGGGACCCAGGGACAACTTACCCAGGAGAACACATGGCGCGCCTCAGGCTGGTGCAACATCACGCTGGCCTCTGCCGCCGCAGGCTCGCCCCGCATCCGTGCCCCTCCCTCCCCCCGGCCTGAGTGAGCCAGAGTCCCCGAATCAGCGGCTCCTTTAACCTCGCCCTGTCTGGGCGAAGAAAGGAAAGGGACCTACACGCAGAGGCGGGGCCAAATCCAAAGCTGAACCTCGGGAGCTGTCCGAGCAAAGAAAAGAAAGGGAAATCTCTCCCAGCAGCCTCAGCAGCAGCGGATTAAATCTCCACAATCAACTTGATGTACCTGCAACTGTGGAATACCTGAATAGACAACGAATCATCCCAAATTGAGGAGGTGGACTTTGAGAGCAAGATTTATTATTTTTTCTCCTTTTCCTCTTTTTGTGGTTGTGTATGTGTATGCTTCTGTGTGAGATTTTGTCTGTATAGCTTTGCTTTCACCATTTGTCCTAGCGTTCTATCCGTCCGTTTTTTTTTAGTTAAAAAAACTTTTTTCTTAATAATTATTTTTTATTTTAATAACTTTATTTTATTTTATCATTATTTTATTTTCTTTATCTTCCTTCTCCCTTTCTTTCTTTCTCTCGCTCTCTCTCTCTCCCTCTCTTCCTTCCTTCCTTCCTTCTCCCTTTTACTCTGAGCCATGTGGATGAAAGTTTCTTGGTGCTACAGCCAGGAGTCAGTGCTGTGCCTCTGACGTGGGAGAGCCAACTTCAGGACACTGGTCCACAAGAGACCTCCCAGCTCCACGTAATATCAAACGGCGAAAATCTCCCAGAGATCTCCATCTCAACACCAACACCCAGATTCACTAAACGACCAGCGAGTTACAGTGCTGGACACCCTATGCCAAACAACTAGCAAGACAGGAACACAACCCCACCCATTAGCAGAGAGGCTGCCTAGAATCATAATGAGTCCACAGACACCCCAAAAAACACCACCAGATGTGGACCTGCCCACCAGAAAGACAAGATCAAGCCTCATCTGCCAGAACACAGGCACTAGTCCCCTCCACCAGGAATCCTACACAACCCACTGAACCAACTTTAGCCACTGGGGACAGACACCAAAAACAACGGGAACTACGAACCTGCAGCCTGAAAAAGGAGACCCCAAACACAGTAAGATAAGCAAAATGAGAAGACAGAAAAACACACAGCAGATGAAGAAGCAAGGTAAAAACCCACCAGACCTAACAAATGAAGAGGAAATAGGCAGTCTACCTGAAAAATAATTCAGAATAATGATAGTAAAGATGATCCAAAAGCTTGTAAATAGAATAGAGAAAATACAAGAAACATTTAACAAGGACCCAGAAGAACTAAAGAGGAAACAAGCAATGATGAACAACACAATAAATGAAATTAAAAATACTCTAGAAGGGATCAATAGCAGAATATCTGAGGCAGAAGAACGGATAAGTGACCTGGAAGATAAAATAGTGGAAATAACTACTGCAGAGCAGAATAAAGAAAAAAGAATGAAAAGAAGTGAGGACAGTCTCAGAAACCTCTGGGACAACATTAAATGTACTAACATTCAAATTATAGGGGTCCCAGAAGAAGAAGAGAAAAAGAAAGGGACTGAGAAAATATTTGAAGAGATTATAGTTGAAACTCCCCTAATATGGAAAAGGAAATCATTAATCAAGTCCAGGAAGCACAGAGAGTCCCATACAGGATAAATCCAAGGAGAAACACACCAAGACTCGTATTAATCAAACTGTCAAAAAAAAAATACAAACAAAACATATTAAAAGCAGCAAGGGAAAAACAACAAATAACACACAAGGGAATCCCCATAAGGTTAACAGCTGATCTTTCAGCAGAAACTCTGCAAGCCAGAAGGAACTGGCAGGACATATTTAAAGTGATGAAGGAGAAAAACCTACAACCAAGATTACTCTACCCAGCAAGGATCTCATTCAGATTTGATGGAGAAATTAAAACCTTTACAGACAAGCAAAAGCTGAGAGAGTTCAGCACCACCAAACCAGCTTTACAACAAATGCTAAAGGATCTTCTCTAGGAAAGAAACACAAGAGAAGGAAAAGACCTACAATAACGAACCCAAAACAATTAAGAAAATGGGAATAGGAACATACATATTGATAATTACCTTAAATGTAAATGGATTAAATGCTCCCACCAAAAGACACACACTGACTGAATGGATACAAAAACAAGACCCATATATATGCTGTCTACAAGAGACCCACTTCAGACCTAGGGACAGATCAGAAATAAATGACAAAGAGCTGAAGGAAATGATAGCAAAGATCAATGAAACTAAAAGCTGGTTCTTTGAGAAGATAAACAAAAATGATAAACCAATAGCCAGACTCATCAAGAAAAAAAAGGGAGAGGACTCAAATCAATAGAATTAGAAATGAAAAAGGAGAAGTAACAACTGACACTGCAGAAATACAAAAGATCATGAGAGATTACTACAAGCAACTCTATGCCAATAAAATGGACAACCTGGAAGAAATGGACAAATTCATACAAATGCACAACCTGCTGAGACTGAATCAGGAAGAAATAGAAAATATGACTAGACCAATCACAAGCACTGAAATTGAAACTGTGATTAAAAATCTTTCAACAAACAAAAGCCCAGGACCAGATTGCTTCACAGGCGAATTCTCTCAAACATTTAGAGAAGAGTTAACATCTATCCTTCTCAAACTCTTTCAAAATATAGCAGAGAGAGGAATACTCCCAAACTCATTCTACAAGGCCACCATCACCCTGATACCAAAACCAGACAAGGATGTCACAAAGAAAGAAAACTACAGGCCAATATCACTCATGAACATAGGTGCAAAAATCCTCAACAAACTACTAGCAAACAGAATCCAACAGCATATTAAAAGGATCATACACCATGATCAAGTGGGGTTTATTCCAGGAATGCAAGGATTCTTCAATATATGCAAATCAATCAATGTGATACACCATATTAACAAATTGAAGGAGAAAAACCATATTGTCATCCCCATAGATGCAGAGAAAGCTTTTGACAAAATTCAACACCCATTTATGATAAAAACCCTCCAGAAAGTAGGCATAGAGGGAAGTTTCCTCAACATAATAAAGGCCATATATGACAAACCCACAGCCAACATCGTCCTCAATGGTGAAAACCTGAAAGCATTTCCACTAAGATCAGGAAGAAGACAAGGTTGCCCACTCTCACCACTCTTATTCAACATAGTTTTGGAAGTTTTAGCCACAGAAATCAGAGAAGAAAAGGAAATAAAAGGAATCCAAATCGGAAAAGAAGAAGTAAAACTGTCACTGTTTGCAGATGACATGATACTCTACATAGATAATCCTAAAGATGCTACCAGAAAACTACTAGAGCTAAGCAATGAATTTGGTAAAGTAGCAGGATACAAAATTAATGCACAGAAATCTGGCATTCCTATACACTAATGATGAAAAATCTGAAAGTGAACTCAAGAAAACACTCCCTTTTACCATTGCAACACAAAGAATAAAATATCTAGGAATAAACCTACCTAAGGAGACAACAGACCTGTATGCAGAAAATTATAAGACACTGATGAAAGAAATTAAGGATGATACAAATAGATGGAGAGATATACCATGTTCTTGGGTTGGAAGAATCAACATTGTGAAAATGACCCTACTACCCAAAGCAATCTACAGATTCAATGCAATTCCTATCAAACTACCACTGGCATTTTTCATAGAACTAGAGCCAAAAATTTCACAGTTTGTATGGAAACAAAAAAGACCCCGAGGGTTTCCCTGGTGGCGCAGTGGTTGCAAGTCTGCCTGCCAATGCAGGGGACACAGGTTCATGCCCCGGTCCAGGAAGATCCCACATGCCGTGGAGCAGCTAGGCCCGTGAGCCATGGCCGCTGAGCCTTCGCGTCCAGAACCTGTGCTCCACAACGGGAGAGGCCACAACAGTGAGAGGCCCGCATACCGCAAAAAAAAAAAAAAAAAAAAAAAAATGCATGTAAAAAAAAAGACCCCGAATAACAAAAGCAATCTTGAGAACGAAAAACGGAGCTGGAGGAATCAGTCTCCCTGACTTCAGTCTATACTATAAAGCTGCAGTAATCAAGACAGTATGGTACTAGCACAAAAACAGAAATATAGAACAATGGAACAGGATAGAAAGCCCAGAGATAAACCCATGCATATATGGTCACCTTATCTTTGATAAAGTAGGCAGGAATGTACAGTGGAGAAAAGACAGCCTCTTCAATAAGTGGTGCTGGGAAAACTGGACAGGTACATGTAAAAGTATGAGATTAGAACACTCCTTAACACCATACAAAAAAATAAGCTCAAAAATGGATTAAAGACCTAAATGTAAGGACAGAAACTATCAAACTCTTAGAGGAAAACATAGGCAGAACACTTTATGACATAAATCACAGCAAGATCCTTTTTGACCCACCTCCTAGAGAAATGGAAATAAAAACAAAAATAAACAAATGGGACCTAATGAAACTTCAAAGCTTTTGCACAGCAAAGGAAACCATAAACAAGACCAAAAGACAACCCTCAGAATGGGAGAAAATATTTGCAAATGAAGCAACTGACAAAGGATTAATCTCCAAAATTTATAAGCAGCTCATGCAGCTCAATAACAAAAAAACAAACAACCCAATCCAAAAATGGGCAGAAGATCTAAATAGACATTTCTCCAAAAAAGATATACAGATTACCAACAAACACATGAAAGAATGCTCAACATCATTTATCATCAGAGAAATGCAAATCAAAAGTACAATGAGATATCATCTCACACTGGTTAGAATGGCCGTCATCAAAAAATCGAGAAACAATAAATGCTGGAGAGGGTGTGGAGAAAAGGGAACACTCTTGCAGTGCTGGTGGGAATGGGAATTGGTACAGCCACTATGGAGAACAGTATGGAGGTTCCTTAAAAAACTACAAATCAACTACCATATGACCTAGCAATCCCACTACTGGGCATATACCCTGAGAAAACCATAATTCAAAAAGAGTCATGTACCAAAATGTTCATTGCAGCTCTATTTACAATAGCCAGGAGATGGAAACAACCTAAGTTTCCGTCCATCATCGGATGAATGGATAAAGAAGATGTATCACATGTATAGAATGGAATATTACTCAGCCATAAAAAGAAACGAAATTGAGTTATTTGTAGTGAGGTGGATGGACCTAGAGTCTGTCATACAGAGTGAAGTAAGTCAGAAAGAGAAAGACAAATACCGTATGCTAACACATATATTTGGAATCTAAGAAAAAAAATGTCATGAAGAACCTAGGGGTAAGACAAGAATAAAGACACAGACCTACTAGAGAATGGACTTGAGGATATGGGGAGGGGGAAGGGTAAGCTGTGACAAAGTGAGAGAGTGGCATGGACATATATACACTACCAAACATAAAATAGATAGCTAGTGGGAAGCAGCCACATAGCACAGGGAGATCAGCTCCGTGCTTTGTGACCACGTAGAGGGCTGGGATAGGGAGGGTGGGAGGGAGGGAGAACCAAGAGGGAAGAGATATGGGAACATATGTATATGTATAACTGATTCACTTTGTTATAAAGCAGAAACTTACACACCACTGTAAAGCAATTATACTCCAATAAAGATGTAAAAAATAAAATAAAATGCTAAAACAAAAAAAAGACAAGATGCTTGCCCATTACATACTCTTCCCCTGGCTGGGAATGGTAACAACCCTGGGCCCAGAGACAGAAAGGCAAAATTGATCGATCTTCAAGCAGCTGCCTGCCCACCTTACTCTTTCCCTTTCCTTCTTATGTGAAAAAGAAATAAGTTTCTATCTTACATAAAACACATTTTTTGGTCTCTTTGTTACACAACTTAGCCTGGACTGTAAGTAACAGAATAAATATTCTGTTCAAAAGACAATTCTTTCAAAATCAACACAGCAAACAGGCAGAGTGAAACACTAAGCAGCCAACTTAACATCTCTATATTTCTTGATTGATTGATATACTTTGTAGTCATTTTCCAAAGCACTTTGGCATCCCATTCTCATTTAATCCTCACAACATCTTTGAGTCATGGTCACCATTTCAATTTAGAAAACTACAGTTCAGATTACCATTAGATGCTTTGTTTGGGTCAAACAATGACAGACTTAAGACAACTGCTCAATTTAGCACATTTCCTACTGGCCCAGGCCAAACTGAAGCAGGAGAATGACCTTCGCTGTGGGCTAACTGCTCTCAAAGTAGATTCTTTGCTAGTAAGATGGCAACTAGAGGCAGAAGGGCTTCCCCAGCCCCCTCACTTAGGGGAATCTGGCTATATGCAAAGCCATAAAACCAAGTCAGGAATAAACCTCCAAATTTATACTAACTGTATATCTTGTGTAAGTTTGAGTTTGGTTTTGCTTTGATTTCCCTGCCCCAGTTCAATAAGGCCAAGGGCAGAAATTAAATTGTAGTCACATATTCAGTACTCTATTCTAAGAAATGGAATGAATTCAAGCACAATACCTTTTAATTTTTATCACATTTGACAAAGATGCTATTACTGATACCTAGATATTCTTTAAGGAAAAGACATAAGAGGCATATTTGGTTTTAAGTGGGAAAGAGACGTGATCATTGTATTTCTAAGCTGCCTATGTTATTTTCGTCTGTATTGTTTTTATAGCAATTTGGGAGATAAGTATATATTGGTCAAGTAAGGGACTCATTTAAATGGAAAAAATAACTTATTTTTAATTTTACTTCTCTTTTTCCTGAAGTAGAAATGAAAAATAATTCAATCAGTCCTAAAGTTCTGCAAGTCAGTAACATATCATTTGTCAGCAAGGCAGTAGATTATACATATATTATCTCAACAAAAAAAATCAGTCACTATAAAAAAATAAATGACATGGTTAGCAGGTTCTCATTTCAACCTTGATTTTTGCTTTGATGGAGAGACACTGACAGAGCCTTACCTAAGTGGAAAGCCTCAGTTAGGTTACCAGCTACTGTAAGTAGAGGAGTTTGGCCACAGAAAGTGCAAGGACTATTCTAAATCCCAGTATCACATCAAAACACAGCAGGAATTAACTGATGGATCCATTGCATGAATACACTGGACTTTTCACATTTCCTTCCACTCAAACATCAGATCACAGAATGCCATTTCACTCACTACAGTGTATCATGGCCCCCTGAGCCTACTACTATTAACACCCTTCAAAACTTGGCTAGTTATGTTCTAATTTTATCTCCTGTTATTCCCCAAAGCTGTCCTGGGACTCTGGTGAAAGCAGACTCCTTGCTTTTCCTGAAAAGGCCAAGATATAAACTCTGTGCAATCTCAGCACCTAGCACAGGACTGCAGATAGGTAGGTGCCAAGAGATAAATGGCACCAATGTCACCCACTGTTAGGCTTTTTTTTTTTAAACATCTTTATTGGAGTATAACTGCTTTACAATGGTGTGTCAGTTTCTGCTTTATAACAAAGTGAATCAGCTATACATATACATATATCCCCATATCTCCTCCCTCTTGCGTCTCCCTCCGACCCTCCGTATCCCACCCCTCTAGGTGGACACAAAGCACCGAGCTGATCTCCCTGTGCTATATGGCTGCCTCCCACTAGCTATCTATTTTACATTTGGTAGTGTATATGTCCATACCACTCTCTCACTTCATCCCAGCTTACCCTTCCCCCTCCCCATGTGGCCATTCTGACCAGCATGAGGTGATAACTCATTGTAGTTTTGGTTTGCATTTCTCTAATAATTAGTGATATTGAGCATCTTTTCACATGTCTCTTGGCCATCTGTATGTCTTCCTCGGTGAAATGTCTATTTAGGTCTTCTGCCCATTTTTTAACTGGATTGTTGGTTTTTTGATATTGAGCTCCATGAGCTGTTTGTATATTTTGGAGATTAATCCTTTGTCTATTGTTTCATTTGCAAATATTTTCTCCCATTCTGAGGGTTGTCTTTTTGTCTTGTTTATGGTTTCCTTTGCTGTGCAAAAGCTTTTAAATTTAATTAAGTCCCATTTGTTTACTTTTGTTTTTATTTCTGTTACTCTAGGAGGTAGGTCAGAAAAGATCTTGCTGTGGTTTATGCCAAAGAGTGTTCTTCCTAGGTTTTCCTCTAAAAGTTTTATAGTGTCTGGTCTTACATTTAACTCTTTAATCCATTTGGAGTTTATTTTCGTGTATGGTGTTAGGGAGTATTCTAATTTCATTCTTTTACATGTAGCTGTCCAGTTTTCCCAGCACCACTTATTGAAGAGGCTGTCTTTTCTCCATTGTATGTTCTTGCCTCCTTTTTCATAAATTAGGTGCCCATATGTGCGTGGGTTTATCTCTGGGCATTCTATCCTGTACCATTGATCTATATTTCTGTTTTTGTGCCAGTACCATACTGTCTTGATTACTGTAGCTTTGTAGTATAGTCTGAAGGTAGGGAGCCTGATTCCTCCAGCTCCGTTTTTCTTTCTCAAGATTGCTTTTGCTATTCGGGGTCTTTTGTGTTTCCATACGAATTGTAAGATTTTTTGTTCCCATTCTGCGAAGAATGCCACTGGTAGTTCAATAGGGTTTGCACTGAATGTGTAGATTGCTTTGGGTAGTATAGTCGTTTTCACAATATTGATTCTTCCAATCCAAGAACATGGTATATTTCTCCGTCTGTTTATGTCATCTTTGATTTCTTTCATCAGTGTTTTATAGTTTTTAGCCTCCTTAACCAGATTTATTCCTTGGTATTTAATTCTTTTTGTTGCAATGGTAAATGGGAGTGTTTCCTTAATTTCTCTTTCTGATTTTTCGTTGTTGGTGTATAGGAATGCCAGAGATTTCTGTCCATTAATTTTGTATCCTGCAACCTTACCAAATTCATTGATTAGTTCTAGTAGTTTTCTGGTGGCATTTTTATGATTTTCTATGTATAGTATCTTGTCATTTGCAAATAGTGACAGTTTTACTTCTTCTTTTCCAATTTGTGTTCCTTTTATTTCTTTTTCTTCCCTGATTGCTGTGGCTAGGACTTCCAAAACTATGGTGACACTGTTAGGCTTTTTAAGAGACTAGTGAACCTGAACAGGGCTGAAGCATCACCAGAGGAGAAGAACATATGTGTTTACTCACAGTGATGGTTCTCATTTGTTCATCTGTATCACCTGGCAGGCTGGTTAAACCGGACTGTTGGGCCCCACTCCCCAAACTTCTGATTCTGTGGATGTGAGATGGAGCCCAAGAACTTGCATCTCTCACAAGCTCCTGGGTGATTCTGAGGCTGCTAGTCTGGAGCCCACTCCTTGAGAATCACTGGCTTATGGTAACAGGGATTAATTTATTACTTAGCCCTATGATCATTCACTGTCCCCATAAAGAAATCAGCAAGACAAGTGTAAAGAACACCACATTCAATTATTCAGCAAAAACTTTTGGGAATCAATCGTGATCAGGCACTCTTCTAGGTTGGGGAATCCAGCCATGAACGATTTGGGCAAAAGTCTCTGCCTTCATGAAAGTTACATTTTTGTGGAGGAGGCAAACAAAGTGTGTGAGTGAAAGTAAGTGTTATGTGGAAAAGTTAAAGAGAGAAGGGGGAAGGAGGAGGTACGGTAGAGGGGTGGGTTAATATAGACTGGGACAGGAAAAGGCATTTCAGTGAAGACCTTAAGGAAATGAGGGAACTAATCCAGGTGACCGTCCTGGAGGCTCATCCCAGGCAGAGAGAAGAACAAACACAAAGGCTTTGAGGCGGCACTGAGCAGGGGAGTTCCAGTAACAGTACTGAGGGCCAGGTGGCCCGCCGCACAGACACAGGGTGTGGGGAAGAGACAGACCATGAGGGACTCACAGTCCTTGTAAGGACTTTGTCTTTTGCTCTCAATGAAATGAGAAGAATCTCAGTGGCATTTGCTTTGAGGAGTGAAACAATCTGACTTAAGTTTGAAAGTGATCCCTCAGACTGCTCTTAATGGCAGGAGGGGGACAGGAGCAGAAGCAGGGGGTCCACCTGGAGGCTTTTGGCAAATGACAGTCACTTGGACTAGAGATGTCCCAGGGAGAAGCAGAAGTTGTTGGATTCAAGATGTGTTTTGAAGATTGAGGTGGCAGACAACTGACGGACTGAATGTGAGAATGAGGAAACAGAAAAGAATCAAAGACAGTATCTGGGTTATGGCTTAAGAAGTCAGAGGATGTGACACTGACAGAGGGGAGATCTGGAGGGTGCACGTTTGTGCAAGGGCTGTGAGTGAATTGTCCTCCTCTGGGCAGTCAAGTGTAAGATGCCTATTGCATATGGGAGAGGAGAGGTTGACGAGGACAGTCGTCTTCAGGAGAGAGGTATGGGAGACTGGAATTTGGGATTCGAGACAGTGTATGGATAGCATCTGGAGCCACAAGACAGAAGTGAGATCACCTGAGGAAGGAACAACACTGAAGACAAAAAGACCCAGTAATTAAAGGTTGGGAGGAGAAGAATTAGCCAATAAGTGAGGAGAAGCCAGTGAGGGAGGAGGAGAGATGAATTTTTCAAAATAAAGTGTTTCAAGAAGAAGAGAGTGTCAAATACAATCAAGGATCAAGTAAGACAGGCCCCAAAGTTAGCCTGGCCACTTGCCAATATGGAGCCCTCAGTGGCCTGACAGAAACAGTTTTCATGGAGTGGGCTCTCCAGGGTCCTCTTTGGGGAGATTCAAGGAACGTTTGATGCTAGGTTGGAGAGAAAGTAGGAACAAAGCTTTCTAGAAAACATCATGCTGTTCTTAAAGATCAGTGCTCTTGAGAGGAAAAATGGCAGATTCCAGGTCCCAGCTCAGAGATTCTGGTTCTGTAAGTCTGGGAGTCAGGGGAGCCCCAGAGATCGAATTTTAACAAGAATAGAGAGCAAGATATTGTCAGTTTTCTGAGGGCAACTTTGGAGAAAGGTCTGCCACAGGGAGGTTTCAGTCATTTCTGAGGGCCTAATGCAACACCAAAAAAACAGACAATCACCAACAACTAATCAACTAACCTAACCTTTCCCTGACCTCACAACACTTGTTCTGCCCTCATGAGTCAGGGCCTTGGAGTCTGTTGACGTTCCCATATTATTAAGGGACAAGACTGGAAACATAAAGATGTTTTAGAAAAATAGTACATGATGCTATCCATGTTGAAGCCAGGAACTCTTCTAGGAAAACTTGAGCTGCCTATCCTAGGAAGGTACCCTTTGCCACACAAGAGGGCTGTAAACATATTTTAAAATATATATTTTTTCATATTCATCCTTGGTGTGAGACTTCCCCCAAGAAACGGGCTATCTCCTACTGGGTGAGAAGATGATGCATTCATGCATTAACACCGAAACCTTGTTTGGGTTTTATTTTTTGAGCCTGAAAGCATTTGTAGCTTCAAGGATTTGAGTACATTGCCTATTAAAATTCATTTCTCACTTGCACTATACATTAATCACGCTGGAGGAAAACATTCCTCCCGGAGACAGATGTTTCAAAGACTTCCTTTCACAGCCTCTGGGTTGGGATGGGCGGTGCGCAGAATCAGATCTCATCGATGTCTATATTTTCATCATAAAAATAAGAAACTGAAGGTAATGGACCCGATCTGAAGTTTCCTCACTATCCTGTGGCTGGGGGTTATTGTTGAACGTATTTAAACATTCAGATTTGTTTGGGTGAAGAGAAACACTAGCTCCGTCTTGCCGTATTTCCTAAGACAAGAAAAGGCAGTGTATATAGGGAGCGTGGGAGGGAGGGAGACGCAAGAAGGAGGGGATATGTGGATATATGTATATGTATAGCTGATTCACTTTGTTATAAAGCAGAAACCAACACACCATTGTAAAGCAATTATACTCCAATAAAGATGTTAAAAAAAAAAAAGAAAAAAGGCAGGACATCTGAATGGCCACCACTGACCACCTCGTCTTCCTCTTACCCCTAAATCTAGTCTTCATATTGACATCAAATGATGTATTATGGGAGACCTCAGGTGTCCCCTGACACACACCTTAGGAATTCAAGGGTGGTGGCCCTGAAGAGATACACCATCTCTCAGCAACCTTCTCTGATGTAATATTCTGCAGGGTATACATGTGTGTGTGCACACATGTAGAGTAAATGTGTATTATCAGAGCAAAATATGAAGGAAGGCCAAAAAGTTATGAAGAATTCTGGAAGTCAAAGATTTTCATGTGATTGACAAAAGCTATAAAGCCACAACCCAAAACAAGAAAAAACTATCATGAAGATAAGGGCTGAACCAGGAAAACTCCAAGCTCGGATGGAACAGAGAAACAGTAGGAGGGGTGTCTTGGGCAATAGTCTGTGTGTTCAATTCAAATGTACTATTCTGTGGCCATCTCCCTTCCTGCACACACCAAACGGCAAAGTAACAAGGAAGCTTGAACTCAGGATAAAAACGAACTGTCCTCATAGAGAATAGACTGGTGATTGCCAGTGGGGAGAAGGGGTGAGGGAGGGATGGATTGGGAAGTTGGGATGAGCAGATGCAAACTGGTATATATAGAATGGATAAACAATACGGTCCTATTGCATAGCACAGGGAACTATATTCAATATCATGTGATAAACCATAGTGGAAAAGAATATGAAAAAGAACATATATATATGTATAACTGAGTCACTGTGCTGTACAGCAGAAATTAACACAACATTGTAAATGAACTAGACTTTAATTAAAAAAAAAAAAAAAAAGGAAAAAAGAACTGGCCTCTACTGAGGATTAATTTCATCCTTGGGCAGACAGGGCCAGGAGGCTGGAGTGGGACTTGGAGATTGGGTTCTGTGTGGGTTTGGGGGCCTAAGAAAGAAAGAAAGCAGAGCTGGTGTCCACTGGTGCCTCTGCAGGAGATACTGTAGCCTATTCAGTAGAACCCTGCCAGTCAGGGCTGTCACCTTAGAGGACCTCTAATGCATCATGGAGAGCCCTATGTCACTTTTTTTAACTGTGGCCATCTACTGCTGAAGAGCCTTGAACTTGCCCAACATCCTCCAGGAAGAGGCCAGCTCTACAGAAAGAAACTTAGCTCCTTGAAGGCCAGTTCATTGGTATTTCAATATGGTTCCCTACGCCAAGACCATTACTGGTATAATGGGCACGGGGGCAAAGCAGGACACATCTGGCTGCCACTCTTCATTTTCCGATCTTTAAATATGACCAGGAAAATGCCAAGTGGGAACTAAAAGGTACGAAGATGAGAGTGAGGACTCCCTTCTGGCAATAGACCCCTGCCTTCTGAAGATAAAGAGACTGCATCTGGGGGCTGTCTACTCTTTTCACGGGGCAGCCCCTCTTTCTAGTTTGCAGTCTTAGCTCTGCCAAGACAGAAAGTAAAGAAAGGGCATGTGCCCTCCTCTGTGACTACAGGACAATTTTCTCCTTCAACGTTGCCTCCAGAGACCCTGAGCCTATGCCCTAGAGGGTTCTCTAACATCAGGATAAACAGCTTCCAGGAGAATCATGCCTATGCCATCAGCTGCCAATCATAATAGGAAGATTTTAGTATAGTTTTGGAAGATGGAGAGAAAGGACTTATGAATTAGAAGACAGCCCAATAAAAATTCAGTAGCAAACTTTTCCATTTTTCTCAGAGACTCGATTAAATACCATTGTCCTGGAACCTTCCACTCTCAACACGCTGTAGCATATTATATGTGGAGAAATTTGAGTTTATTCTCCAAAGTGCCCCAAACGTCTTGTAGTATAAAGTGATTACCACTCCTCTGATTAAAAAGTACTCTTATTAGTGTTAACCTAGAAGTTTGATACAGCCTGCAGGAAATCACAAGCACTGTCTCTTTTTGGAAAGGTGATTAGAAAATCATTTTGCACTGACAGTGGAAACTCTCTCTGATTCAGGAGAAAAGAAGTTTCTCTCTCTTGAAGGGCAAGGCAAATTAAGTAGGTGTTAGAACGTGGTTACAGGAGTCTTGAATGCTTTCGTTGGAAAATCTAGAGAGAAATATTGTAACACACGGCAACTTTTAATTTAAAGAGACACGTTGTACCCAGGGTCACCACTTCTCTGCATCCGTTCATCACTGGAAGAGAAGCAAGGTTGGAACATAGCATCTCTTAAGCCCATAATTAGTGTCCTGAGTTGCCCTCAGCATTGAGTAACCATTCCAGGTTTCTTTTTAAAATAACTCATTTTTGAGCATAGGGGACTAGAGAATCATTAAATGACTTGCTTCATTGCATGTGGTGAAAAATCCAAGTTTAATTAAAATAAAGCAAAACCAGCAACAGCTGTGCTGCTGTGAAATCAACTTTTGTACTAATGATGTAGGTGCCATTTAAAAAATCAGCATGGGATCAGTACCCGTGATAAATAGAATGGTAGCAGATATCCTGTGCTGTTACTTTTTAATTTTTTAAAAAAATATTTCCTCTAAAAGCCTTAAGTGGCTAAGACCATTCAATGAATGGACTGGGCAACGTTTGAGATCTGAAGAGTCATGAGTGCTTTGTACTAGGACAATCACCCAAGATGGGAACTCCATTAAAACAAACACGTATTCAGGGTCCTGACGCAGACAGGTCACTTACCAGTGGATAGTAATTTAACTATCCTAATCCTTATTTTTGATTAAAATGAGCCACACTTAGACAAGGCAGATGTGTTAAGTCAATTTAGAAAGGCAATTTACTATGATGAGGTGGTTAACAGGTCAAAAAAAAATCAGGAAATTTATGCATATATTTTTTGGAATTTGTTCTGAGTATGCAAATGCCACATCATTAGTTATCCTGCTTTTCATGAAAAATTAAATTTGCTATAATAACAAATCACAGTCAAGAATAAGGCTAGTTAACATGAAAAGGGCCCTCATTTTTATGACTGAAAGGCTGCAGATTGAGGGTAAACTGCAGGTGAATCTCATTCTAGCCTCCAGTATTGTTATTCACTCTGTGGCAGTGCTTGTCTGGATGCAAAAATCACAAGCAGTAGAAGCAGTGGAGCCTCTGCTTTTGGACTCGGCCATCTCAGCCTAGTAACCAGATAGAGTGTCTTTAAGCCTCTAATTATTTTGGAAGGACTCAGCGCTATCATTTAATATTTACCAGAAAAACAAAGCCAAACTTCTATTTTGGAATCTCTCTAAAATCTAATTACTGATCCATTCCTCCCTGCCCCAGGCTGGAGAGAACTTAGCCTTCTAGCATATTGGCTCTGCCTGCCTCACTCTGTAAATACTCCCACTGGTAGGTGGGCTCTGGACCTCCTCTTGCTGACAAAGTGTTGTGTCTGCTGTCTTTGCTGGGAAATCTGGGAATTAGGCTGTACATGCTTCTTGGCCACTTGAGCTGCAGCCCATCCCTGTTTGCCCTGGACTGAGGCTTCTCAGGGTATGAGACTTTCAGTGCTAACATCAGGGAAGTCTTGGGAAAACTGGGTCAAGGTGGTCACTCTACCATGATCACAACTTCCTCTCTTACTCCCAGCTTGTTTTTCCCATTCTGTAACCGAGAAGGGCCCTATGGGGCCTCCCCAGGACAGACCCCCTTCCAGGTCCTCCACCTGTCTCTTATTTGTAGAAAAACTTTAGCCTCCTAGGCTTTCTGTGAGTCCCAAAGAGTAAATTTAATCAGAGAAGTGAGAAAATGAAGAAACAAAGGAAAACAGTTAAGCAAGACAAAATAATAATAGTTTAGCCATTAAACAAAGCCAAGGACCTTTGGTTCCTCCTCAAGGACTATAGATAATATTCTGAGTCATGTCCTTTGAGCTGTTTTGCAGATACATAAACCCCCAGCAGGTGGAAGAAGTTAACTGTATGCAGCCCCCAAGCATGCAGACCCCCAGCTGGGTTGGAACCAGAAGGTTGATGACGTTGACTCCCAATTACATCACCACCAACCAATCAGAAGAATGCCCACGAGCTGATCACACGCCCTGCAACCCTTTCTCTCACCTTGTCTTTAAAAGCCTTTCCCTAAAAGCCATTGGGGAATTCGGGCCTTTTGAGCATTAGCTGCCTGGATTCCTTGCTGGGTGCCCTGCAATAAACACTGCACTTTCCTTCACTACAACCTGGTGTCAGCAGACTGGCTTTACTGTGGGTGGGCAAATGAACCCAAGTTTGGTTTGGTAACAATTTCTCATCACTGGGCTTCAGTTTTTCTAAAAAATGCTCCAAATTCCTCTCTGGGAATGGGCTCATCCCTAAACTTTAGTGCTCCTGACCCGACCTAATTCCAGGGGAACCTTTTGCTCATCCATCATCTACTAAAGAGATGGATGCTTCTTACAATGATTCCAATCACTGCCCCAGGTCTTGCATTATCCCACGTGGACTGCTCCGGAATCAAAGGCTCACTCTCTTCCTGGAGGCTCACTCTCAGAGGGCTCCTGCCCTCAATACCACCCCTAGGTCAGAGCCCCAAAGTTAGATCAGTTTGCATCAATCACAGCCATGCCTCCATCCTGGATACTGTGCTGTGAGGTCAATTACTGCTCCGGACCCTTCAGTGGGGCCAGCCCTTCAATCAGGCTGGACTCAGATACATTCTTGGTTTCTATTTAGTCCACCCTGGATTATTATTGATATCCCAGCTTTACTACTTAAAATATACTTTGCTGTCTCCTATCAGAAGAGAATGTTGTACTCTTTGAACATTCATGTGGTCTTTTCTCAAAGGATCACGAAGCACTGGGCATAATACTGTTTCTCTTTTTAATATTGAGCTTTACTATAGCATCAGTATTGGGTATACTCATTTTATTGCGCTTCACTTTATTGCGCGTTGCAGAGACTTTTTTACAAATTGAAGGTTTGTGGCAACCCTGCCTCAAGCAAGGCTATTGGCGCCATTTTTCCAACAGCATTTGCTCACTTCATGTCTCTGTGTCACATTTTGGTAATTCCTGTACCATTTCAAACTATTTCATTATTATTATATTTCTTATGGTGATCTGCAATCACAATCTTTGATGTTAACATCAAGACCCACTGAACACTCAGATCATCAGTTAGCATTTTTCAGCAATGAAGTATTTTTTAATTAAAGGATGCATATTGCTTTTTTAGATATAATGTTATTGTACACAAAATAGACTATAGTGTAGACATAACTCTTATATGTGCATGGAAACCAAAATATTATTGTGACTCGCTTTACTGCAATATTCACTTTATTGCGGTCATCTGGAACCGAACCCACAATATCTCCAAGGTCTGCTTGTATAATGACAGAAATAGATTTTAGCAGCATATTTTTGGCTAAAAGTAGAAGCCAAAGCTGTACTAAAGCTTGGAGGAAACTGCAGAATTTGAAAGCTACAACCATCTTGATAAAAAGGTAGATAAGGTAGAGATATTTTGTAAAAACAAAAGGGGGAAATGAATGATAAAAGGGCCCTGTCTGTCTGGCCGCTGATACATGGAGACATCTAGCTTCTTGTTGAGGCTGGCTGTTAAAAGCACCTGACTTCTCTGGTTTCAAGAGCTCAATATCTACTAATACATCCTTGCTACACCCCAAGATTGACAATGAAATATTCCCTAACTATGTACAATGTGTTTGACCCTTTTACCCTCTATCCCACTTCGCCTAGAAAAACAAAATAAAACCAGGACAATAAGCAGATCAAGTCCAATTCCAAAGCACTAGTTATTTAATTCACTCCAATTTAACAGTGCTACCTTCTCAACTTTAACTATGTCTTGTCTTAGCTCAATATTAAACTTAATCAGCTAAATCTTAAATTGTGGCTATGCATCTACTTTACACAAAAAGTATGTTTCCGTAAAAACTGCATGTGTATCTAATGTTTATACATTGAATAGAATCATTTTGTAAAGTGAATATCATCCCTCAATTCATCATGTTTGTAAAGTCTATTTTACATATACTAGACTTGTTTAGCAGAAAGTCAATAGATTTGATTAAGCAGGAAGAGTCCTTCTAATCTATAAAAACACCAGTAGTTAAATCAACAAATATTTTAGCAGTCACTATACAAATGCTGTTCTGCTACAGACATGACCATTAGCCTCTGAGAATGGGACACAGCACAGATGTAGGAACATTACATACAATTAATTATATAGACATATTTTACAACAAAAGCGTTTCATTTTGTGATTGAGATCCAGCGGCATGTAAGATCAAGGCTTACTTAAGACTGAACACAGGGAGATCAGCTTGCTGCTTTGTGACCACCTAGAGGGGTGGGATAGGGAGGGTGGGAGGGAGATGCAAGAGGGAGGGAGTATGGGGATATATGTATACATATAGCTGATTCACTTTGTTATACAGCAGAAACGAACACAACATTGTAAGGCAATTTTACTCCAATAAAGATGTTAAAAAAAAAAAGACTGAGCTTGTGGGATAATAATTTATAAAAATCACATTTTATATAATGCTTTATTTGCAACAAAACGTCATAAAGTTTAATCGTTGTTTACAACATATCAATAAAATAAGTACTTCTATCTCCATTTTACTGATGAGAAACTCACACAGCTCAAGTAACTATATTTGAGTGGGTATTCGAAAATGTTAGTTTAAATCACCAAAATGAAAGGGGAAAAATTACTTTTCTGTCCAGAAGTTTTCACTGCCCATTCAAAATATTCTTCTTAAAACCGCATGTCAGAATCTGCCCTGGGATCAGAGGCTGGGATATTTATCAGCTATGTAGACCTTGATTCCTCTGCATCCCTAGTTATAAGGAGGTGGGACCGATAAATGGTTAGCAAACTTCAGTAGGCATCAGAATGAGCTGGAGAGCTTGTTAAAACACAGATGGCTGGGTCCCACTGCAGAGTTCCTGATTCAGCAGACCTGGGACAAGAGCCCTGAGCATGTGCGTCTCTAACAAGTTCCCAGGTGACGCTGATGTTGCTGGGCTGGGATCGCACTTTGAGATCCACTGGACTAGATCTTAGGTTCAGGCTCCAAGACCTTTACAATTCTGAGTATGGAAAGAAAGATTTAACTGATGTTCCTACATCTAGACCAGCTGCAAATAAGCCTTCATTTATCCACCATCATTCATCCACTCACTCATAAATATTTGTTGAATGTTTATTACCAGTATGTTTTCAAATAGTCCCCAGTTTGGGTAAAAGTAGGGAAAATGATTTAGTAAAAAAAATAAATTACATAATTTATGGGTACTTGACAATTCTCTTTAACTCCATTTTGGTGATCATGTGAAGCCAGGAAAAATAAATCAGAAAAAGCACATAAACATTATTAAACTAATATCTGACCCAAAGGAAGGACTCAGCAAGCATCAGCTACACAGATCATTGAAACACAGACAATCCATGTATCGTATCTCACTTCCTTTTCTCACAATTTTATTACAGCTGCAAGCATCTCTCTCCTATTTCAGCATTTTGTAGTTTTCCTCCCTGTCCTTTGCTGGAGAAGCTTAAGTAAGCAAAGATCAGATCGAGACCAGGCTGAGGAAGGGAGAGTTTGGGTTAAAGAGAAGGGAGGATGATTACATACAAAGTGTATAGCTGACTCCTAACACAGCGAGTGACCTGATTAAAACCAGAATCCCTGCCCTGCACAGTGTGTACGAGCTCTCACTAGTGCCACCTGTGCCCCTAATGAGGCACACATTTCCGAGTGCCACCTCACTTTGTGGCACATGGTGGGGGGTTGCAGGGTTGGCAGCAAAATAAATGGGCAGCATCAGCACAGTTGTCTGGGGAATCTGACAGAGAGGCAAATCCACTATAATCACTGCCCCAGCCTGAGTCACATTTTTAGGGGACTGAGGCTTCATAGACACATGCATAAAAATAATAATGAGAAGATGCGGAATTTATATACAATGGAATATTACTCAGCCATTAAAAAGAATGAAATAATGCCATTTGCAGCAACATGGAAGGACGTGGAGATGATCATACTAAGTGAAGTAAGTCAGACAGAGGAAGACAAATATCATATGATATCACTTACTTATATGTGGAATCTAAAATATAATGCAAATGAACTTATTTACAAAACAGAAACAGACTCACACACTTAGAGAACGAACTTACGGTTACCAGAGGGGAAGGGTGGGAGAGGGAGGGATAGACTGGGAGTTTGGGATTGACATGTACACACTGCTATATTTATTGAATAAAATCGATAACCAACAAGGACCTACAGTACAGCACAAGGAACTCTGCTCAATATTCTGTAATAACCTAAGTGGGAAAAGAATTTGAAAAAGAATCGATACTTGTATATGTATAGCTGAATCACTTTGCTGTATACCTGAAACTACACAATATTTTTGACCAACTATTCTCCAATATAAAATAAAACTTTTTTAAAAAGAAAAAAGGAAAAGAAAAGAAAAAAAAAAAAAGGTCTGTCACATTTTGGGGTGAGAATTTCAAACTAGTAGCAAAGGAGTACTCTGAATTTTTGGCAGATGAGAAGTGTTACAACATTTTAGGGAAAAATCTGAACACAGCTCTAAATATTCAAAATATAGATATTCTTTAATTCAGCATTCTCCAGTACTGGCACGATTGACATTCTGGGTCAGGTCATTGGTTCTGGTCTGTCCTGTGCATTGTAGGATGTTTAGAGAAAAATAAATAAATAAAAACAATAACAACAACACACATTCCTAATGCTTTCCTACAAGACTGAAACCTTCAGTAGATCTCAGCTTCTCACTGTGACAACTGTTGGCCCTATCCAGGCCTGCTATCAGCAATTTGAAATGACGCCCAAAGAAATTCCCAGAGATTTTTCTGGAAGTGGCACTAAATCACCCTCACTGTGTGAGACAGATCCTGAGCTTCAGAAGGAAATCTTGATTTCCAGGTTTGGCTTCTAAAAATACCTGCCCTCACCTATATCCTCCCACCCCCATTAGGTTTCCAAGGTCCAACCAAAGTTTGAAGGCTAGACTGCATTAAGTTTAACTTACCTATCCCTGTACAAACCAGAAGTGGGTGAGGAATCAACCAGGCCTCCTGGGCCAGCAGATTAATCCACCTCCAGGGATAAGCCAAGGGAACAAGAAACCCCGTACTTTGAAAGTGTAGAGGCCTGAATGGCATTTTGGTTTCTCTGAGCTTATTTGTGACAGCAAAACTGACTCACAGAAAATTTTTGAAAAATATTTACTTGGAATGACACTAAAAAATATTTTAAAGGATTTTGTCAGAAGTAGGAAGGTCTGGGGCTTCCCTGGTGGCGCAGTGGTTGAGAATCTGCCTGCCAATACAGGGGACGCAGGTTCGAGCCTTGGTCTGGGAAGATCCCACATGCCGCAGAGCAACTAGCCCCGTGAGCCACAATTACTGAGCCTGCGCGTCTGGAGCCTGTGCTCCGCAACAAGAGAGGCCGCGATAGTGAGAGGTCCACGCACCGCGATGAGGAGTGGCCCCCGCTTGCCGCAACTACAGAAAGCCCTGGCACAGAAACGAAGAGCCAACACAGCCATAAATAAATAAATAAATAAATAAAATTAAAAAAGAAAAAAAAAAAAAAAAAGAAGTAGGAAGGTCTGTTTCACAGCCGGCTGAGTCAGACCAAACTGTCCGAAAGACTTCTGGAAACTTTCAGCCACGCTGTAGCTTCCTGGCTGTGTGGCCTAGAGATGTGCCTCTGAAACCAAGGCACAAAGAGAAATTCCCAGAACTTCTTCAAAGATTTCACCTGAGCTTCACAAAGAAGGCCCGATTTTAGCCAAATGAAGGGAATCTGTTATAGAGTCACACCTGAGCATCAGTTGTAATCAAGTAAGAGAACAAGAAAATACATATTTTAAAGCACCTACTGTATGCCAAGTACTTTTAGAATTCATTTATTTATTCACTCAACAAACTCTGCTGAATATCTGCTATATGAAGTGCTAGGAGCTATTGGATATAATGATGATAAAAACAGACAGAATCCCCTGCATCACTGCCATATATAATCTTTACAGCTACCTGGGAGAGATGGAGGGATGGAGGAAGCAGTGTTATCTCACTTTATAAAAGAGGAAATAGAGCTTTACCATGTTAAGCTCCTTTCCCAACTATACCCAGCTTTTGAGGGAGAGTCAGGGAAATCGGAGCCAGGATTTTGTGTCTCCAAAGCATGTGCTTCGACCTTCGGGAAAGGATGGGTCCAAATACAGTATGAAAATCAGACCACTACAGCTTGCAGAGATGGCATTTATACAATCCCCGAGTGTCCACATAAGCCTGACAATAAGGTACACTGCTACCATCTATTGGCTTTCCTTTTAGTATACGGACTTTGAGAATGATGTTTCCTGAGAGATTTGTATGTACTATAACTCATTTTTAATACTTTTTTTTTTTTTTTTTGTGGTACGTGGGCCTCTCACTGTTGTGGCCTCTCCCGTTGCGGAGCACAGGCTCCGGACGCACAAGCTCAGTGGCCATGGCTCACGGGCCCAGCCACTCTGCGGCATGTGGGATCTTCCTGGACCGGGGCACGAACCCGTGTCCCCTGCATCGGCAGGCGGACTGTCAACCACTGCGCCACCAGGGAAGCCCTGTAACTCATTTTTATAACTTCAGCCCCAGCCTTCCCTAAGCGCTCACATCCCTAGTTTCTACAGCACCACTCTCTACCGGATTACGGTGCATTGCATTGCTCAAAGTTATTGGTGGGTGCACGCAGTGGACATTTGTGACTTTGGAGCATGTAGCCCCCTTGTTTGGGGACTCACTCCTCCTCTACCCTGTGACCCTCTATCCCTGCTCCCAGCGTGGAGCCTGTGACCTGAATGAAAGGCACGTGGCAATCACATTCCCTGGAGATGCTGATTAATTCACGGATAGGCACTGGACCCAACCACAGCCAATGAGGTTTTGCTGGAACTAAAGCGTGAACGGCATCTCCTCTTCTCTCCCAGCCTTGAGGCTACCAGCTTCTGCATTGGTTGGAGCCTTCACCACCCCCTGGGCCCAACACACGTTCCTTTTGGCTACCTTTTCCCTCTTCAATATGGCTGAAACGTTCACTTTTACCTAACTTCATCAATAAAAAGCTGCTGATGGTGTGCACCGGAATCAGTTAAAGGTGAAACCATCCAATGGATGTCACTACAGGTCAGGTAACGATGCTGCCTCCCAGCAGTTACAAGGAATAGATAAGTCCTATAACCATGCAGCTCTCTTCCTTCACTTGCTCTGGAGGATGGACCACTTTAGGTATGAACTGCTCAGCATTTCTGGCAGACAAAGAGCTGCTACTTAGGATACCATTGGTGAAAGTACAAGAAAACCTGCCAAAGAACTGATAAAAATGGGGCATTGAAATAGCAGATAACGGTTCCATCTTCCCTAGGAGACATTTTCTAGCTCTTCATTTGAAATACTTTATGGAAACCCAGAATTCTGGACATTATGGTTATTAAAATGCAGAATCCTATCATTCCACACCCTGTCTTCAGGAAACTCTACCCCGTCTTTGATGACCTATGAGCCACGCCATCACCCACAGAGCAGGATTTAGTGATGACTCATTTTTCTTTCTGTTTCCTGACCAAATGTGGCCAGGATCCTTGCTGCTCAAAGCGGAGGGTGCAAACCTAAAGCCTCAGCACCTCCTGGGTGCTGGTTAGAAATGCAGAATCCCAGGCCCCACCTCACACCTGTGGATTCAGAATCTGATTCTAACAAACTCCCAAGTTGCTGCTACTGCTGGCCTACAGATGCTGCTACTGGTCCGGGGATGGTGCTGTTGAGCTGGGGACATTGCTGCTGGCCTGGGGATATTGCTGCTGTTGTTGGCCCAGGGGTATTGCTGCTGCTGGCCCGGGGATGCTGCTGTTGAGCTGGGGACATTGCTGCTGGCCTGGGGATGCTGCTGTTGAGCTGGGGATATTGCTGCTGGGCCGGGGCTGCTGCTGCTGCTGCTGGCTTGTGGACCACATTCTAAGCAGCGAGGGTTTAGACCTCAGTGTTTCCTAATCCTACTTGATCATAAAATTCACCTGGGGAGCTTCCTAAAAATATCATTTATGGGTAAAATCTCAAACCTTCTGAATCAGAATCTCCAGAAAAGAGACTTGGGTATTTACCAGGCAACCCACGTGATTCTTAAGGACAGGCAAAAGTGAGAAACACTGGGAATCGAATTTCGAGTTCCAGGTTATGCCTTCAGCTGCTAGCTCTCATCCTGCCTGAATTGGGGCCTCTGCAGATGGAAACACACAAGTACTCCCCATTCGACTATTTCTTTTTCCCTTTATGCTACCTGAAGGCTTGCTACCGAGTCCTGCATCTTTAGCACCTGACATTGTTTCTTTACCTTCTCTCCATATCTCTAGGTGAGAAAAGACCTCTGAAGTATTTAAATCCCAATTATTGGCAAAGACGTGTTAATAGTGATGACCCAGTGACATTGCTGTTTAATGTTCTTAGTGTTTCAAAAACAAAATGTAGATTCTTGACCCTGGTTGTTCTGCAGGTTATAGACCTAATATACTGATTGGTCTGAGTAAACTTTTTGGAGGACTCATGGAAGAAACGGATAGGAATGATAACCCCCTTTCTCTAGGATCTAGGGAAGTAGCATTTGTTACAGTTTTCTAGATCATTCATAAACTGGTGATATATCTAATACAATTACCTCAAATTCTTAGGGCCCTTGAAAAGCCCTTAAGTATTTTTCCTTCTATAGCTTTGGATTCTTAATAAGACACTAGGGGTATGCACACCTAAAGGTGTGCAAGGACCAAAAGTGAACAAGGACCAGTAGTTCTCACTGGGGGGTGACTTTGTACCCCGGGAGACAGTTTTGATCTCAGACCTGGGAGAGGAGAGGTGTCAGCACTGTCAGCTGGTGGGTAGAATCCAGGGAGGCTTCTAGGCATCCTCATTGTTCAGGGAAGTCCCACAACAAAGAATTATCCAACTCAAAGTGTCAAGTATCGGGCTTCCCTGGTGGCGCAGTGGTTGAGAGTCCGCCTGCCGATGCAGGGGACACGGGTTCGTGCCCCGGTCCGGGAAGATCCCACAGAGCGGCTGAGCCTGTGAGCCATGGCTGCTGGGACTGCGCGTCAGGAGCCTGTGCTCCGCAATGGGAGAGGCCACGGCAGTGAGAGGTCCGCGTACCACAAAAAAAAAAAAAAAAAAAGTGTCAAGTGTCAAGGCTGAAAAACTCTGATGTAGACCTGAACCAGATACTGCCCGCATCCTCAGAGCTCCATCAACGATCGCAACCTGCTCTCCACCCGCCCCCATTTGGTCCAAGGGTACCTACTTGGTAGAACCAAGATTTGAACCAATGTCTTTCTACCTCTCAAGCTGTATTCTTCCCGTTCCAGCATGCTGCCTCCCCCTGCTGGGCAGACTACCTTAATCTTTCCGTGTTGATTTATAGGAGGTCCTGAAAATTGCACATTCTGGACTGAGTTTCAAATTCACTGAACATCCTCTCTCAGTATATCAGTTTCAGGCAGAAAATAGAGAAAGGAGTCTTGGGAGCATGGAGGTAACAACCATACACAGAAGCTGGACATAGATGGAGACTTTTCTCTATCTTGTTTTAGACAGAGCAGCCGAGCTCTTATGTGAATCAAGATATTTAAAACTTTATTTAAAGAGAAAAAAAATTGAGACTCAATGACAGAGACGGAACTACAGGTGAGTTGAAAGTGATGAACACTTTCTGACTTCTTTTGCCACCAGATGTAGCTCCTGGAGTCTCCATGACCTGGAGAGAACTTGACATATGTTGACAGCCAAAGTTTTAAATATTCAAGAGCATTAAATAATGAACACATAATAGAAACACGGGGAAAAAGTCAGATGCTGTGAACTCAGTTATGATGTGTTGGTAAGAAGAAGTGAAAGCACCCAGCCCAGCCGGTGAGATCCACAGATCCATCTACAAATGGAAAAATATATATGTTTTATTGGAAGAATAGACTAGATGCGTGCCTCATGTTTAATTTAAAATGAACTTGCAATTTTTGACTCAGATGAGCAGTACTGAAATATCACTAAATGCTGGGAACTTTCCTGGAAATAAAAATTTACAGCCATCAAAATGTTAGAATTTTATTCCCCTCGGGTGTTTGTAATCATAGGACAAATGATTAAATACACCCGTTATGTGGAAATGCCCTGGAGCGACTATGAACCCTGTATTGGAATGAAAAGTAAGACAATAAAAAGGAATTAGTTCTAAGGAGGCATTTAGAGTTTCCTTTACCCACATGTAGTGGCCTACATATATATTAAATTTTCTCTTTTATTCATTTATTTATTTTATTGAACTATTGCTGACTTACAATGTTGTATTAATTTCTGCTGTACAGCCAAGTGATTCAGTTGTACATATATATATATATATATATATATATATACTCTTTTTTTTCATATTCTTTTCCATTATGGTTTATCATAGGATATTGAATAGAGTTCCCTGTGCTCTACAGTAGGAACTTGTTGTTCATCCATTCTATATATAAAAGCTTACATCTGCTAACCCCTACCTCCAACTCCATCCTTCCCCCAACGCCCTCCCCCTTGACAACCACAAGTCTGTTCTCTAAGTCCATGACTGTGTTTTTGTTTCACAGATAGGTTCATATGTGTCGTATTTTAGATTCCACATACAAGCGATATCATATGGTATTTGTCATTCTCTGTCTGCTTACTTCACTTAGTATGATCATCTCTAGGTGCATCCATGTTCCTGCCAATGGCATTATTTTGTTCTTTTCTATGGCTGGGTAGTATTCCATTACATACACGTACCTCATCTTTAGATTTTGTCTTGCAAACTTTCTGAAAGTGGCATCAAGCTTTCCGCCGAGTTCTCAAAGAAGCAGGAGAAGGGGGACACTTGGGCTATCAGGACTGGCTCTGTTTCCCTGCCTTGCCTCATTAGCTACTCCCACGTTGCAGCCCACAGACCCGTGGGGGGAAGAGGAGGAAGCAGGGGTAGCCAAGTGGCCAGTGGGCAAAGGAGGGGAGACTGGGGACAACACACAAAAGGAAGAGGGAGTACCAGATATGCCTCAGACACTGCACAGTTTTCCGGTTGACCTAGCAAAAGGGAAAAATACCAGAGATGCAAGCAGAGGAGCTTGAGGCAGAATTTACCTCCCAAAGACACCATCACCTTTAATAAGGAAGAGTCAAGCCTTAAAGAAGAGAAGAAGACGAAATCTGACAGAAGACGGAGGTGGGGGATGGGCCAGGCATTTGGAGAGAAGTGGGAAGGGAGGATGAGTTGAACAATGGGCATAATTCAGGTCAGATATTAGGGAGAATATATGCACCCTGGCACAGTCAGTGATTACTCTATTAATTTATTCATCAGAGCGAATGCTGGAACAGACTGTGTGCATTTTGCAACTCTTGAGTGCTCCAGGATTTTGGAAACACTAAAGAAGACAAATGTCCTAACCCCCAGTACCTCAGAATATGACTGTATTTGAATATAGGGCCTTTAAAGGGGTGATTAATGTCAAATAAGGGCATTAGGGTGGGCTCTAATCCAATGTGACTGGTGTCCTTATAAGAAGAGGAGATTAGGAAACACACACACAGAGGGAAGATCACATAGGAGACCTTGGGGAAAGACCACCATCTACAGGCCAAGGAGAGAGGCCTCAGAATGAAACCTACGCTGCCCACACCTTGACCTTGGACTTCTAGCCTCCAGAACTGTGAGAAAATAAATTTCTGTTGTTGAAGCCACCCAGTGTGTGGTACTTGGTACTTTGTAATGGTGGCCCTAGACTAACACAGTTTCCCACACACTGTATTCTAAATGTGCAGGAAAGGAGTGGTCACCCAAGGCCACTGCTCTGTCCAGCTTCGTGAATCACCTGTGGACTCTTAAAATATGGATTCTGGTCTTCTGATGTGTGGATTGGGAACAAGTCTGAGGAGTCTATATTGTTTAAAGGTTCTTCAGTTACCCCTGAACACTTAACCTTTGACCTGAGAGGGCAGTGGCTAAGATGCCATGAAAAGTACAGAGCATCATACTGGGCATTATGGGCATTATTTTCCACATTTGGAAGGGAATGTGGGCAAAAAAACAAGGGTTTTTTTCCTTACTAAACACATCAATCCATAAATTTTTTTTAAAAGGATGTGTTTTTTGCTGCCTTTTAAAAGTACATGTTTGTGGCATAACACATCTATGAACAAAAAGAAAAAATAGTTTGCAAGTCTCTTAATTATAACTTCATTTTGATGTATTACTCTCTGCATCATATAGTATTAGTGGAAGCTAAAAATTATTGAGCATATATTCTATACCATACACAGATATTAATTTATTTAAGCCATGCACACACACATACCCATGGGGCAGGTACTATTATTATATTTATTTTGCAGATGAAGAAACCCCGGGTGAATACGTTTGCATAAGTGTGTGTGTATGTATGTGTATGTGTGTATAGTTTTAGGTAAAATATAAAAGATATCCTAATTGTCCTTGACAGATACCCGAACTTTTACACTATAATTAATATTCTTGTGTTGTACAGATTAACTTTTATCAGTTCTTGGGCTAAATAGAAATATTTATCCTCTTCCTCCTTTTCTTGCTGGCAGGGTATAGTCATTTAAGACACCTCTGTGGTGAGGGTAAACAATGAATTGCAATCAATTGATGGATTTCTCGAAAGTTTTACATTAATGATTAAACAGCATCACCTGATGACTTACTCAGCAATTCAAAGAGGACAAAACATAACTAAATCTGTCAATTAGCTTTTTCATCTGCTCTCCTGGCAGCGCTTAATGGCATCTGCAACACGCAATTTCCAACCCTGAGCTCTTTGACATTTTCTATTTCCTCCTGCGTTTGTCTCCTGCCGCTGCTGTTATGAGTGAGGGCAGCCATGAGCTATACTCCACGTGGCAGATGCATCGCCGGCCGTTGAGAGGAAAGCAATTATTGTGTCCTCACTAAATCTTGGGGACAGCTTGGGCACTGTTTTCCCACTGAAGTGCATAAACAGCCAACCCGAGTTTTAAGTGGCTGAACCCTCACGAGGGCAGCTGGGCTGCAGGTTGATGTCACCTGCGGTACCCATTAAGGATGTGGAAAGCTGCCAGCAGAGAATGCCCTTCCAGTAACTATGATCCTCCCTCCAGGGGACACGCCACATTCCCACGCACAAAGCGACGCACAATGACTGGGAAGACGGCAGATTGACTTTCCTTTCCTGCTCACTTGGTTTGAGGACAGCAGTCCTGGAGTGGAGGTTGGACTGTTTCTCAGATGGGTTTCCAGCTAGTGGGAGTGGAGGCTATTTACACCGTCAGGAATTACATTTCTTCCTTTTGCAGGCAGCTATGTTTAGCTCACGTATGTGTCACATGTATGGACCCCTGTCTAACTCTGCTGTCTCTGAACAGTCCAGAAAGTAGATTCTGGGTGATAAGAAAACACATAGCCTCAGGGAAACCTCAGAGTGTCACCTTGGAGCTGTGCACCTAATGGGGGCATCTGAACAGTTTCTAAGCTCGAGAGTCAAGTACCCCGACAAAACATGCTCAATATAACATTTCTGCTTGAGTTATTGTTTAATGCACCTTTGCCTCTCTGTGCTAGAAAAATAGCCTTGTAAATACTACCAAGCACCAAATGAAACATTCCAAACTAAATAAATATGCCAAGCCTCTGTTAACCAGAATCCAAAGGACTGATGTACCGAATTAACCAGAATCAGTTTTAATACCCCATTCTTAGAAGAAAGAATCAATGCTCAAGAGCATATTCTCATTTCAGCCAAAGAAACAACATTTCACTGCTTTTCCTAAAGTCAGTCATCTCAGCAGTCCAATCTCCAAGTCTAGCTTCTTACATAAAGAATGGGTTTTTAGACCACTGACCCTCAGGCAATAATCACACAGTCATCATATAAAGACATAATGATTGGCATGTTTATGTTTAAGAATTGAACACTTTAGAAAATTTTCCCACTGTACATAATTTAAAAAATTTTAAGGATTATGGGGTTAATGAAAAAGTAAACAGAAATTTATATTCATGCATATAAACTTGGCCTCTTGAATTCCAGGGTCAAAATTATAGGTGTTTCCTTTACTTTGTTACTTGATTTACTTCTGTGGGAAGGCTGTAACCTTTCTCTCACTTCACCTGGGGTCCCCAAGGTGGGAGGTTCCATGACCTGCTCAAAGCTAGACAGCATGTCAATACCCAGCACAGTGTTAGACGCGTGGGCTGTGGGCTAAGCGTCTCGTGAGGGAATCCATCATTACAGAGGTGGACCGCTTGACAGCACTTCTCTAAATGTTTCTCCTTTGAGAGAAAATTCTAGTTAAAACAAAACAACAAAACAAAAAAATGGAGTTTCTATTACCCAACAGTGGGACTCCTTCCCGGCTCTCTGCAGAGTTCATTATGAGTCTAAAATCTGTCATTGCTTCTCTGAATTTTCCCTTGAGAGTCACTGGCAGAATGGACACAAAGCCTCTACATTTAAGTCTCCCCTGAGTTAGTTCAGAAAGTGAAAAATTATTCCAGCAGCTCCAAGAGTCTTATAGGTGATAGGTGATTAATTCATTTCAGAGTTGCTCTGGATGAAAAAGCAGAGGGTGATAACACGTAGGTCCAGGTATTTATTTTTTCTGTTTTAGATAAAACCTGGCTCCCGGAGTTTGAAGAGGTCATTGGTGGCGCATGGTATGCTGGAAGAGCACAAGTGTTGGAGTCACTCGGCCTGAGTTTGAAGCTCCCTTGGCCCTTCCTTAAGGCTTTGCCATGAATGTCAATGTTCTCCCCTTCTCCCCATAACTAGGAAAAGCCATGACCCTGAGGAACTCAAGATCAGAGTGTGGAAGTGAAGTCACACAGAAGTACTCAGTGGTCATTCATGTCTACAACTGCTCTCCATCTTAGCCACACACTGTCACCTTGTCAACACCATTGACTTAGCGGCAGAGTCAGGAGAGATGGCAAGGTGGCATCTTCCCATCTTCCTTTAAGACCTTCCATAAACTGTCTCAAAAAGCCCTGAGAGTCAATCAGACTGCATCGCTCAACACCATGTGACAAGAATGCCCAGTCAGGGGCTTCCCTGGTGGTGCAGTGGTTGGGAGTCCGCCTGCCGATGCGGGGGACACGGGTTCGTGCCCCGGTCTGGGAGGATCCCACATGCCGTGGAGCGGCTGGGCCCTTGAGCCATGGCTGCTGGGCCTGTGCATCTGGAGCCTGTGCTCCGCGGCGGGAGAGGCCACGGCAGTGAGAGGCCCGCATACCACAAAAAAAAAAAAAAAAAAAAAAAAAAAAAAAAAAAAAGAATGCCCAGTCAGATGAAGTTTCTCAAATCTTCTTTGCCTCAGCCACTGTGGAAAACAGTACAGTGGTGTCTCAAAAAAAATAAAACTAGAACTACCATAGGACCCAGAAATTCCACTCCTGGGTATATAGCTGGAAAAGAAAAGCACTAATTTGAAAAGATACATGCACCCAATGTTCATAGCAGCATTATTTACAATTGCCAAGATACAGAATCAACCTAAGTGCCCATCAACACATGAATGGATAAAGAAGGTGTGGTATATATATATATATATACAATGGAATACTACTCGGCCATAAAGAAGAATGAAATATGCCATTTGCAACAGCATGGATGGACTGGAAGGGCATTATGCTAAGTGAAATAAGTAAGACAGAGAAAGATAAATACGTAAGTGAAATAAGTAAGACAGAGAAAAATAAATATGATATCGCTTACATGTGGAATCTAAAAAGTACAACAAACTAGTGAATATAATAAAAAGGAAGCAGACTCATAGAGAACAAACTAGTGGTTACTAGTGGGAAGAGGGAAAGGGAGAGGGGTATTACGGGGGTGGGAGGTGGACGGTACAAACTATTCAGTGTAAGATAGGCTCAAGGATGTATTGACAACACAGGGAATGAAGCCAATATTTTGTAATAACAGTAAATGGAAAGCAACCTTAAAAAATTGTATAAAAATTAAAAAAAATTTAAACAATCTTCTTGGTCTCAAGTTTTATACTATTTGTTGCTTACCTACATAGTGAGGGAGTGCATTGGGTGCCCTGAGGAACTGAAAGTGGTGAAGACACAAGGAAGAAACTTGCAGCCTCCCAGGCAGGCAGGCATGTGCATATATGAATCAGGTACCAGACAGTGTGACCAGTGCTATAGAAGGGACCCAAAGGAGATGCAGGGGAGGAAAGCCAGTCACCAATCCCTTGAGAGTTGGTTTATTTCAGTGGTTATGAGCATGGAGGCTGGAGTCACCCTGCTTGGGTTCAAAGGCTGACTCTGCAACTCACTGGTTCTTTGACCTTGGACAAGTCCCTCAGCCACTTTGTGCCTCAGTTTCCTCATCTGTAAAATAGGTATAAGGCCAATGATGATTCCTATTTCATATGGATTTTAAGAAAATCACATAAATTAAAACTTGTAAAGTTGGCACTGTGTAAGGGTTAGCCATTCGCCTTGAGGACTGAATTGACACAGCCGTGCTCTCAGTGGCGGGGGTTAAAATCATTTGATGTGGAGGGCACGCCACGTGACAGATGCCAGTACAGGTACTTTATGCTCTTCATCTTATTTTTATTGAATCTTCCCAGCAAGTAGCTATTATTACTCCCATTTTACAAGTGATTGCTCATGAGAGCTGAATGACTTGTCTGAGGTCACAGAGGTGGCAAAGTGGAGATTCAACCCCATGACTGTGTAGTTCCCACAAGTCCATGCTCCTTCTATCACTCTCCACTGCCTTTTATCATATCTCCATATCTGTACTTGAAAAGAATTTCCTTCAGTTGTAGGAAGGAAACTCTCCACGTACAAACTCTCAGGGACAAAGCCACGGAGAACTGGCTTTGCTATTAAGTTGTTCCCCATTCACTACTGTCCCCTTCAAGAGGGCTGCTGTGTGTCCTAAAGGTGAACTAGCAGGGCATACTAATTGAAGTGTGGAGTACCAGATGCCTTGCCAGAAAGTAATTAGCAAAATTCTTGGATTAGGGTGTCCCTCACACTGATGAGTGCAGGAAAGAGCTTACAGATATTAGACGTTTCATATTGGTAGGAGAGAACAGTTCCTTTCAAACCTGGCTGAATGGGGTCTCTGCTGTGTATCAAAGATGTAGAGAAATCCAAACACATGTTCATTACCTTGTGGTCGCTCACTACCTTCTATCATAATGGCAAACATGTGCTGGGTTCTAATTATGTGACATGCATTGTGCTAAGTGTTTTCCATAAAGTATCTTCCTTAAGTTTCATGTGGTTCGATGGTGTAAGTATTGCTGTGATCCTCATTTTACAGATGTCCAAACTAAGGTACCAGGTGGTAAAGTAACTTGCCAACTCATATTATCTATGGAATACCTCAGTGGAGCTGGGATTCAAATGTAGGCAATCTGCTTTCTGAGCTATAATCACTGTGATATAGTTTCTTCCCCTCTCACTCTTAATCAAAGCAAAAAATTTTTTGCTTCAAACACATTACTATCCCTCCCAACAGAAATAGAACCCAAATCCTAGTTCCTACATTGCCAGCAGTTCTCCCTATTAACCACTAGTTGGTGCTGTAGCCGGGAAGAGTACACCTCTTCCCCAACTTTAGTTAGATAAGCAAACACTGTGAATATTATAATTATTATAATTCATGTACAGAGAGAACTGGAAATCAGTTTGGCATTTGGGGTATGTCACTGAAAGAAAAGCAATTACACATAGCGCCTTAAACCTGTATATATTTTACCTGTACTGTAAATCTCCTTTGTTTTAAATCTGTCACTTGCTCTATAAAAATGCATAGAACAGGAGCCATAAAAAAACTGAAATAAAATTTTAGCCTAATGATATATTGATTGTGCATACATATTTTTATTTTTGCAAATTCTGGTATTGTGGTAAAAAGGTCCCTTAAAAGCTGAGTTTAAATAATTATTCATTTCTCACATTACTATTGTAATCAATTGCCAATTATGAAAATTATTGCTATCTTTAAGAATTACTTTGCTAAGTGAAGTAATTAGAACTGATATTTTATTTTATACTTCAGTTCCAAAAATTGATTTTAGATGCTAATCAGAGTATGAAAGTTGGGATATAAATTTCTTAAAGCAAAATGAATGGCTGGTGAGGCTTCAGGTTTGACGCTTTATGTAGTATTTGGTGTTTGTCAAGGCATTTTGCTCTTGAGAAGACACTGCTGATTATTATATCTGTTAGCACTCAAGTAAGTAGAAGCTTCTCCATTTTATAGTCTTAGATATCTGATATTCCAAGAATGACGAGGTGTAGGTCTTCAACCAACACAGAGGATTGGAAAGGCAGCACCTTCTTTTTACTAATATAGCCATTATTTCTTAGTTTGAAGAGAAAGCAGGGAAAAGATAGGTACAATTTACTGAATGTCTTGGGTGTACCTGGCATTAAACTCAACAAAACATATATTTTTTCCATTCCTTACAGTTATCTGGTTAGGTAGTTATTGTATTATCATTCTTTCAGATAAGGAAACAGGCTCAGAGAAAGAAAGTAATTTTTGCTCTATCAATCCGCTACTCAGTGGCTGAGTTGAGACTCAAACTCAGATCTGCTGGTTCAAAAGTCCAAGCCTTCGTCTTTCCTTTAACCCCCCAAGGGCAAACAGTTTACATAAATATATTTTAACACAAGGATTGAGCTCCACGATAATTGTGCCCTTTGGCACGATGGTCTCAGTAATGTTTCAAATCAAAGTGAATGCCCTCCCCTGGTTTTTACACCATAGTGAATTGTAGAGGAAAATGCAAAAAACCACAGAGTGAAGTTGTGTTAGGAGAAAAGACACAAATAATGCTTTCATTTATATTAATGGAGCTAGTGAATTGAAGTGAAAGGGAGAACCACTCAGTGTGACAAGGTGGGAATACTAATTTCAGAGCAGCTAATAATAAGCTGGGAGATTTGACTAAGTTCTCCATCACTCTGGCCTTGAAATACCTCATTTGTAGAATGAAGGGTTATAATTTTTAGGTTAATGACTTCTCTTTTGCTTCAGGAATCGCTGATATAATTGATTCCACCTCTAAAAGTGATAGGCAGTAGGCCCCCGGCAGGCAGAACACAGCTCTACTGGGTCTCTCAGGTTAAGGAACAGAGACGTTCATTAAATAATGTCACCCTGATTTGTCCCCTGTGATCCTAGGTGTCTATTAGAGAGACATAAGTGGCACTGTTATCATAAATACCGAACAGCTAAAATTGTCAGAGCCTTCAGAGGCTCCTGTCTAAAGCAACAAACTTCTTGTGATTGTACTGGAAGTCAGGCCTCTTTTCTACTGTGCTTTCTGCTTCCCTTTCCCACCTCAGTCTTCTTTATTTTATTATTGTAAGGGATGCATCTTACAAATATGTCGATATGATGGACAATTTTTATTTTCCACCTGGCGTATTCAGTCCACACTCAGCATACCTGGGTATTAAGCCTGGCTCTGCCACTGTTTGGCTGTGCTCCTTGAACATCATCTGAACTTCTCCTGCCTTAGAAGCTTCATCGGCTTGAGATTTCTCATCTCCTGGATGCTCCAAATTCAGGGCAACTTGGTTTAAGATACAGGCTTATGGAAGGGATAGTTAGTAAACTGAAGTTCTGCATTAATGTTCTGCTCAATGCTCTGTTACGTGAATAGGTTCAAAGCAGACTGATGCAGAAAGAATTTTCCTCATTGTTTCAGGCTGAATTGTGTCTCACCGAAATTCATACCAACTCCCAGTATCTGGAGATCATAGGGCCCTCAAAGAGGTGACTAAGTTAAAATGAAATCTTTAGAGTGGCCCCTAATCCAATATGACTGGTGTCCTTATAAGAAGAGGAGATTTGGACACAGAGAGAGAGATCAGACACATGTACACACACAGAGACAACAGCGAAAACACACGGCCAGAAGGTGGCCATCTGCAAACCAAAGACAGAGACCTCAGAAGAAACCAAACCTGCCAACACCTTGATCTCAGCCTCCAGAACTGTGAGAAAATCTATCTCTGTTGTTTAAGCCACTCAGTCTGTGGAACTTTGTAATGGCAGCCTGAACAAATTAATATACTCGTTACACCAATAATCAACATCCTTGGATAGAATGAACCATTCTTACATAACAGAGAATGCACATCCTTAGACAATTTTACCCCCAAAGTTAGTAACATATTTCTTGGACTATGAACAAACACTATCATGTGTGCTACACTTATATGTTTAAACTTGTTTTATTCCATCAAGTACAAATGTTTGAATCAAAATTTCAGGAAGTCTGGATTTTAAAATTAACAAGTTATAGTAGAGATTCTCAGGATATATATAAAGGGCATGATGGAAGGAAAAGTGAATTATATGGGTTTACTGAATTTTTTGTTGGTTTAAATCAAATTTCGAAATTGAATGATTTGGTTGAGAAAAAATACAGCAATTTATCCTCACAGGCACTTGGTTGTTAATGGTCTGAAGGAGTGCAGCGATGTTCCACACAAAGTGATAGCAACGTGCTATTCTCTATGGACACCAATAAATGTTCAAAGATGTGCGGGTCCTATAAAGATGCCCCAGTTCTTACTAATGAGAATGAAATCCTGCCGGGAAAAGAATGCATACACATGGAATGGCACTGCATTCCAGCTCATTAACAATACAGGAAGCTACATAAACATCCATAGCCTAAGAAGGACTTGATTCAAATACTAGCAACCTGGATAATGCACCTCAGTCTTAGATGCAGCTCTCGTTCTGAGACATTAAATCCTATTGCTCTACCAATATTGCTCTACCAAAAAACGGAAGTCACTAATATAATCTAAATTCTTGATCAATTCTTTTCCATCTTCAGCAAAGGTAATACAATGAGCATCAGGTCCTACTTGATAGGTAAGAAAATAGAGGGGCTTCCCTGGTGGCACAGTGGTTAAGAATCCGCCTGCCAATGCAGGGAACACGGGTTCGAGCCCTGGTCAGGGAAGATCCCACATGCTGCGGACAACTAAGCCCGTGCGCCACAACTACTGAGCCTGAGCTCTAGAGCCCACGAGCCACAACTACTGAAGTCCATGCGCCTAGAGCCTGTGCTCTGCAACAAGAGAAGCTACCACAATCAGAAGCCCACGCACCGCAACGAAGAGCAGTCCCTACTCACTGAAACTAGAGAAAGCCCGCGCGCAGCAACGAAGACCCAAGACAGCCAAAAATTAAAAAAAAAAAAAAAAGAAAGAAAATGGAGGCATAACTGGTTTGCTAAAGCACAAGATCTACTTAGTGTTCAGTGCTGCCATCAAGACAAGAACCCGTGAATTCCCTTCTTTACTTTCGCAAAGTATTCCTTCTTTACAAGCGAAGGTGCTCTGACACATAAGCTTCTTTAACATACAAGGACACTTTGCCCTTTCTGTTTGTTCCTGCTATCATTATATGCAGGGAAAAAACTGAAGTCACTAATATAACATACATTCTTAAGAACTAAACTATCCATCTTCTTTGTTTCTTTCCCCTCCCTCAAGTCCCTTTAGCAACAGAGAGAAACCGTTAAGTTGTATACATTTTAAAAAATGAATCTGCCACAAGAGAGAATCTCCTAGAAATAAGGAGAAGTTGATGGAACTTTACCTCTTTTGATCTTTAAAAAGAACACCAGGTTAAGTCGCTGGAAAAAAAAAAGTTCGATGAAACAGGTCCCCTGGGCTGTGAATCCATGCTCCCGTGCTATTTTTAATAAGGTATATAAACAGTGGGTTGCTTTGGTCTTTGAAGGCCTGGACTTTAGAACAAGGAGGAAGGAAGGATTCCTTACCTTTTGACATTTAAGAATTTTTATGTGTGTGAAGGGGAACTCATTGAACAAGTGGGCTGGGCTGTTAGGACCAGAGCTGGAGTAACCATATTTTTTTTTTTTTTGCGGTACGCAGGCCTCTCACTGTTGTGGCCTCTCCCGTTGCGGAGCACAGGCTCCGGACGCGCAGGCTCAGCGGCCATGGCTCACGGGCCCAGCCACTCCGCGGCATGTGGGATCTTCCCGGACCGGGGCACGAACCCGTTTCCCCTGCATCGGCAGGCGGACTCTCAACCACTGCGCCACCAGGGAAGCCCTGGAGTAACTATATTTTAACCAAACATCATAGCATGCTCAATTGGCAGCCATTAATTTCTTTCTACCAAGAGAGATGGACTTCCACTCGATACCCATGGGAAGAAATAATTAAGAAGATCTAGAGTCAGAGTGAAACAGAGAGGTGCCTTCTTTGGACAAGGTGATTCTTCAGTTTGTAATGAGCAACAGATAAAGTGTTATGCATGGTGAATTGGGGGAAGAATAGCTACTTATTTAAAATACTAACCTCATTTGCTTTTTTTTTTTTTTTTTGCATTACGCAGGCCTCTCACTGTTGTGGCCTCTCCCGTTGTGGAGCACAGGCTCCGGACGCGCAGGCTCAGCGGCCATGGCTCACGGGCCCAGCTGCTCCACGGCATGTGGGATCTTCCCGGACCGGGGCATGAACCCACGTCCCCTGCATCGGCAGGCGGACTCTCAACCACTGCGCCACCAGGGAGGCCCTCATTTGCTTTTTAAACTGTCCTTCCCGGACACTTGCCCTCTGTCCTATCCCATAAGTCGGCCATACATTTTGGAGAAAACAAATGAAGAGTGTCAGTGCATACCAGCTACTATTCTAGAAACCTTGGCAAAGTCTTTAGTTTCAGATGTTTGGTTTCAAAAGCCCATTGCTGAACATTCTTCTGGTTATGTTAGCTTCCTGGGATTCGAAAGCCAATCCCTACCCCCATGCCCTGCATACCCTGCCTTTACTGAACTTCCCCATACATACTCCCTGGCCAGAAAATTATTATGTTTTTTCATTATACCAGCTGACACACACATATCCAAAGTCCGGCTTTTCATGAAGCCAGGGGCAAGTGTTTAAAAAATACATCAGGTCACAGTAACACCAAGGTACTCACGGCTATGTGGAGTTGACCAGCAATTTTTTTTTAAACTAGTTTGGAGGCAAATGCCTTTTTGTTTAAATTGAGGATGATACATTCTAGCTATCACTTTGGGAATGAAAAACAACTCCTGTTCTCTTCATTTTAAAGAATGTTCAAAGAACTCATTTCCCCTCAAGAGTCCTTTTCTCTTGGCAAGCTAAGTTTTACTAAAAGAACTCATGGCTTTTTAAACACTGGGAGTCTTAGCCTTCTTCACTTCCTTCTCTCTCTACATTCTAAAAATATTTATTAAGACTTGATTTTGCATTAAGTTGGATCCTGTATAACTCAGTTGTTTGACGTACAAAAAATGGCTTTGGATATTCCTTGACAAAGTGTAGAGAAGAGCTTTACAATCTACTTGACAAGCCAAGAAAGAGGTAGTAAACGATCCATAACAATAGACCTTAATAAACATCACTTGAGTGATGTAAAATCATGAAGGTTCTAAGAGTTCAGAGACGGTATGCTGGAGTAGACTGGGATTGCTTTGTGGAAGAATGGTCTCAATTTGGATCTTAAAAGTGTATCCGGAGAAAGAGAAGGCATTCTAGCACCTACACTTTCCATTTCTCATGCTTACTGCATTCCTGTTTGCTTCCTGATTCAGCAGTCAGCTCACCTCTTCAGGGGCATCACTGTTTCTAGACTTCCCAAGGAACATTGCCAAAGTAGTTTTATTTAGACACTATTTCCTGTCACGTGCTTCATCCAAACCACTGTAGATATTCACAGTTTTCTTTTTTTTCCTAAACTCTTGTCAATTCCATTAGCCTCCATCTACTTCTAGATGAAATTACTAAGATCATTGGCTCAAATTTATCCCTGGTGATCTCCTACAACCACATTCATTTGTCCCCTAAAAGAGGCATGTATTAGAGTCTATATGTAGCTGTAAAAATGTCAAAATATAACAACACAAGAAATAATGACCAACTAGGCCAGATCCAGCACCCATCTCTGACTTGTCACTCTGGAAGTGAGAGTGGTTCTCAATGTTTTCTTCTGTACCCACAAACCTAAAGGCTATGTCTCACTCTCCTCACTAACTCCCTCAGGCAGTGCTTCTAAGGGGGATGGAGGAATGGGCTGTCTTCCTTAGAGGAATATAGCAAATGCTCTCATGAGAAGAGAAATATGTAATTCAAAAAGAAAGAGCCTCGGGTGACCTTGATATTCTTATTCTCCCCATCCTTGGGTACCCATCACTGAAAATGAATACCATGCTGACTTCCCTTAATAACCTATTCTCAACCTCTCATCTGAGAATTTATCTCAATAATTTAAAAGTTGTCTATATTTCATAATACATGTGCTTGAATGTCCTTTAAAAACACCAACAGTTAAGTAAGTTAGCCTAGCGCCCACCACACAAAACCACACTAGATTATCTCTTCATTTATGTGTCTCTCTACCCACGGTGTGGTGAAGTCTTTGACGTCGAGGATTATTTTCTTCCTTTTTTCATTTCCAGCACCTGGGACAGGGCCTGGAATTTAGCATGATTTAGGAGTATATTACATTGCCACATTGGCGATTTCATAAGATTCAACCTAGTAACTGTAAGCAATGATTGATGAATGGAAGTGTGAAAGACAAGCCTAAATATTTTTTTTTAGGACTTCCAGGAAAGGAAATGGAGAAGGGAAGAAAACTAACCTTTACTGAGATTTTGAGGCAGTAGATCTGGGGTAGGACCCAGGAACCTACAGTATAACTAGCATCACAGATGGTCTTACTCAGATGATGCATGGACCACACTGTGACAAACACCACCCTCGGGGACACAAAGGCAGTAGAATGTGCTTTGGTCAATGAGGTGGAGACGAGGCAAGCCTGCCTCCCAACTCCTCCTTCCGACATGAGTCCTCCTCATCCCTCCCGGAATTGGCTGTGCAAGCCAGACTCAGGGGACCCTGGACAGTTTGGAGGGCTTATGCTACTATGCTTTTTGCAAAGGTCTTTTGTCCTTTGAAAAGTCCCCAGCAGGGCTTCCCTGGTGGCGCAGTGGTTGAGAGTCCGCCTGCCAATGCAGGGGACACGGGTTCGAGCCCTGGTCAGGGAACATCCCACATGCTGCGGAGCAACTGGGCCCGTGAGCCACAATTACTGAGCCTGCGCGTCTGGAGCCTATGCTCCACAACAGGAGAGGCCACGACAGTGAGAACCCCGCGCACCGCAATGAAGAGTGGCCCCCGCTTGCCACAACTAGAGAAAGCCCTCGCACAGAAACGAAGACCCAACACAGCCAAAAATAAATAAATGAATTAAAAAAAAAAAAGAAGACACACATGAGAGGCCTTTAAATAAAAAAAAAAAAAGAAAGAAAAGAAAAGTCCCCAGCAACTTCACGACTAGTGCTCAACAATGTCCCCGTTCCTCCCCGAGTCTGCACTGCGCATGCCCAGGGACGATCCTTTAGCGCCTTCATCCCCCAGTGCACCTTTTTTAAGGAAAAGAGCCCTCTAATGTGCTCAGACACAAAAGCACCCAGAGGTCACTGTGTTCGTTGTTCAGGTGGCCTCAAAGTCTGAAAACACAGGGGCCATTGGGACAGATTTCACCATCTGTGATTAATCAGTGTCCGCACTTGACAGGCTAGGAGAAGGTCACCACAGTGGTTCCCACGGGATGGTGAAGGATCCCTTCACATCAGAACAGTGAGAGATGGGTGAGAAGATCATCTTCACAATGAGACGGGAGGAAGTGACCCTGGAACGTGGGCTGTAGGCTCGCCAGATCTAAACTCCCTTGATTCCATCTTCCCAGGTATACTAAAGGTGAAGGTTCATTCAGTGAAAATTAGAGACACAAATCCTGCAAGGTGAGGCATCATGGACTCAGGTGTGGTGATGGATGGACATGCTGTGTTAATGATTATCCTCTCTGGCACAGACCACTGGACTGCACTGAGCATTACTCATAGAGGACAACTATTCAACTTGTCATGTTATGTCACCAAACAGATCATGCAGGGTGATGTCCTATCCACATACTGTTCACTATGTACATTTGCCTGGGTTTCCAGACTTTATGGTGACCATGACAAATACCAAAACAAAAAACAAAAAAAAAAACCCCACGTGTTTAATTTAGACAGATAAATGAAAGAGAAAATTTTATTAGCAGGAGGGGACAAATACGATATACCTGCAAAAGGAAATCACGTGTTAAAAAAAGAAAACAAAGAAAAGAAAAAGAAGAGCCTGTGGTACCTGTGCTCAGAGCAGAGAAGTATTGCAAAGACCAATAGTTTAAGAAAGATATAAGGGAGAAAAAATAAGGAATGCCACCCTTTGAAAAAATTTTATTTCTGAAAATTGGGATGAGACCAAAATCTGACTTTCACTCGTTCGTCCATCCATCCCTCCATCCATCCATCCATCCATCGAATAAACGCTGACTCAGTGCCAACTGTGTCCAGGGACTCTCACAGACAGTTAAATGTTAAATGTGATCAGTTAAATGTGATCGTATGCAAAAGTCGTACTAAGTTGTATGATCAGGCCACCCAAGGTGGTTATTCTCTTGCTCTCTGTACATCCCCTGCTCAACTAGTCCCTGCTTTATCTGCACCCAACTCACACGACTGAACTTCCCCCTTAATCACAGAGCCTAATCAGTAAACGCCTGCATCCTTGTCCCCGGGCCCCAGCTAGTGATTGTTTTGATAGCTTATCAAAGGGGCAGTTAAGGGCTTGCTCCTCTGCTGGTTTCCCTGGTAACCGATGAGCCAACCTGACGTCAATTCCCCCTATAACTGGTAACGCCCTCCACCCGCCCCCAGCGAATCTGCCCTGTCCAGCCTGCCTTCTGCCTCACTCGGTGGGGTGGGTAAGTACAGCGCTTGCAGGCCCGCGGGGTGCAGCCCAACGTAAGTCCCTGCGCTCATGGAGCTTAAATTCCCCTGAAGGAGTCAGACCAAAACACACAAGTCTATAATCTGAATTCATGTGGTCGGAAGCAGTGGTGTAAATGTTTCACAAAAAGCTTCAGGGACGGAGCTTGATTTATAGCTTTTGCCACAGTGTAAATACTCCCACCCTGGACAACCTCCAACTACCAAGGTGATGTCACAATCAGTGTGACAATGTGATGCGTACAATCGGCTCTCTAGAGCAGTACAAGGCAGCTCCAACTCACGCCTGGATATGATATGAAGAGCTAAAGTGTGCTTAAGTACTACAGGGAGTGGAGGATATTTTAGGCGGGTGGTCAGAATAATTCTTGGGCTAATGACATTTGAGCAGAGACCAGCAGGACGAGCAAAGAAGCCATGAAATCATGAAGTAGAGAGTTGGGAGTGGCCGGGGAGGAAAAGTCAGCACCAGGCTCTAAGGCAGGAAGTATCTTGTCTATCTGAGGAACAGAAAAGCCAGTGTGAGAAGAAAGGTAAACAAGGGCTAGATCAGACCAGGTTTTGTTGGTGCTGGGAGGAATTTGAATTGTTTATGCTTAAGATGGGGAGTCAGTAAAGGATTTTGAGAAGGCCAGGGCTGGGACCTAATTAAGAATCAGTCTGGCTGCTGAGGAAACAGTAGGAAACGCAGCACTGCAGTGAATGTGCTCTCTGTGAAGGTGAAAACATGATATGACCAATCAGGAGGGCATTGAGGTAATTTCCACAAGAGATGAGAGTGGCTTGCAGTGGAGTGGCAGGGATAGAGGTGATGAGAAATGCCCAGGTTTGGATTATAATTGACAAGGAGACCTACCGGAAGTTGCTGACGGATTGGACAGGAGAGGGTAAGTGATGAGTCAGAGGTAATCTCAAGAGCGTCCTAGTTAAGCTTAGTTCTTAAATGAATAAGAGAATTAGCTACTAGGTGGCACCATTGGCTGAGATGGAGAATATGAGGCAAGGGCAGGGGTAGAGAGGAAATCAGGGGTTTGGTTTGGGTCCTTTTAGGTGAGAGTTATTGACATCCAAGAGGAGAGACCAGGTAGGCAGCAGGATATATAAAAGCCTACAGCTCAGGTCAGGAATGAAGATACAAATCTGGACCTCACCTAACTATTGATGAACTTATGATTATATGATTCTGCCATTGGAGCATCATTTGAGAACCACTGTCTTAGAGAATAATGACAGACTCAGTCTTTAAGGAGGCCCTGGTGAGGAGGTAACCTTTTACAGGAAGCTGTATGAAGCACAGACCAAAAATCTCTCCCCTGTTAACCTCTCCATGGTCCTGAAGCTATAGCTATTAAGGCATGTTCCACTTCCAGAATAATCCTGTTAAAATCCACCTTAACACTTATCAACAAACTAAAAGGGATTTATCTATCAACTTAACTAGAAAATGGTATGTTTTGATGTTCAGATGAGGAGTAATGGTTCTCAACCCAGCTACACATTATAATCACCAAAGAGTTTTGAAAAATACTAACACTGAGCCGCACCCCCATGTGATTCTGATTTCGTTCTCGTGTGGTGGTATGGAGTTATTTTTAAAGGAATGAAATTGGAAAAAAAATAGGAAAGGCAGTGATAGAATCAGAGAACTGAAGGCCTTGATAAAGTGGAGGGAACTTGCCAAAGTCATCTGAGAAGAGAGGGCTTGTGGTCAGCGAGTGGGATGCTTGCATTGTGATTTTGAACGTGGTTCAGGATGTGACCTAGGAGCTGAGATGGAGTAAAGCAAGCACTCACCCAGGATCAAGGAAGTGAAGTAAGTGAAGGCAGCCAGGGTGCTGGAAAATCCTGGGGAAGTTTGTTTGGGGTGTGAGGTTTGACTTTACTCGGTTCCACATATAAATGGAATCATGCAGTATTTGTCTTTCTGTGCCTGGTTTATTTCACTTAATGTATTTGTCCTCCCGGTTCATCCATGTTGTTGCAAATGGTAGGGTTTCCTTGAAATTTGCTAAGAGGGTAAATCTAAAGTGTTCCCACCAGAATAAATCCATCCATCCATCCATCCATCCATCCATCCATCCATCCATCCATCCATGTATACATACATACAATTTTGCTTTGCCAATTATCCCACAATAAAGCTGCAAAAAAAAACCATTCCCAGTTTCAAACAAGTGACTTTTCGAATATAACCACTTAGTAAGCAGGTGGCTATTCTTACATAAAGTTTTATTTGGAGAATAATGTTTAGAGATCATTCCAATATTTAAATCTCCATTTACTTTACTCATCTATCCAGTGTGATAAAACACAAAATCTGTATCTTACTTTTCGGGTGGAAATAATTCTTGGAAACTATGAAGACAATGTTACAGTGATGCTGTGCCAATATCCTCACTTCCCTATATCCCCAAATGCCCACCACTGCCACCGAGGTACCACTAACCCGCACACATCACACTGCAATTTGTGTGCTCTTGAGCACGAGAAAAGCAGCCCCTAACACTGCTAAAGCAAAGGAACCTCCTTTTCTTCCTGATTCCTGCCACCCCATGCTGTAAAAAACAATGCAGGCAACAATTTCCTGCTGATGGTTAACGAATGAGGCTCCATATCCGGCAAAGGCGATTTATCTTATCAAGACTGCAAACTTCTGCCCACCTGGGAAGCACTTAGAAGAAATAAGAAGACACATAACAAAGAGGAACTAAAGTTTAGAATCCCCAAAGCCATGCAAGCCAATATGGAAAAATAAGTAAATCCTAACATATTTCTTGTTAGAAGTCTTCCAGTATCGGAGTAATAAAAAAATATGCTCTCCCAAAAATAACTCTCAAGCACACTTTTTTTTTCCCCAAAAGCAGTTTATTTTGAGCACACATCCTTCTCGACCTCTCCTTAATCTAAAAATGTCCTGTCAACTCCTTCCTTCTTACTGCCTTCTCTCTATCCACAAAAAAAGGAGGGTGTATAGTTTAATTATTTGTTTATGGTAAGTTCAAACCCTATAATTCCCATTCTGTGGGCTTTGGTTTGGGGAAACATCATCTTATTTCCCTAGAAAGAAGAGATAATGATGGCATGAATGAATGAATTTGCTTTTCCCAGCCACTACTCCAACCACCCTAGGAGAGATTGCAGTTAACAGGAGGGAAACTGTGTGTTAGAAAGGCAGCCCCAATGACCCCTATCTTCTCTTCTAGGGATCCTCTTGGGGGGACATCTCAGAGAGCACAAAGAAATGTGATTTCCAGAGCAGGCTACTGGCTTTGTAGCTTAACTATCCCTTTCTAACACCTCCATACTACTTTGTCCTCAACTCTTGCATGGTCTATACAACTAGCCTCCCCTCTGAACTTTCTTTTTCCAACTGGCCCATCTCTTATCTGTTCTCAGCTACCAGGGTCAGATTAATATTTATTTTTTCATTTTGAAATAACTTTAGATTCAAAGGAAGTTGCAAAATTAAAACACAGAGTTCCCTGTACCCTTCACTTAGCTTTCCCAATGATAACATTTTATCTAACCATAATCATAACATCTAGGAAATGGATGTTGGTACAATACTATTAATTAAACTGAGCGTGATCCTTTAAACATGCAAATCTGACCATGCCAACCCTTTCCACTTTGCTAAACCTGTTAATTAGTCACCATCGACTCCTACAATAAGGACTAAAATCCTTAAACTGGTCTATAAATAGTGTGTCTATCCGTCTAGTGTGGCCAGGACAAACCTAGTTCTCCCACTAGTGTCAATGAACTATCCTGTTTAGTATTTGAGCACTCTCAAAAGTGTGGCAGTTTGGACGACACATTATGTGGTCCCCCACAATGAGCTCTCGATGTCTGATCCTGCCTGTGGAGACCTCTAGCTTGTGTTTTGCATCACTCCACTCCTTGCTCTTGAGCCCCTGTGAGGCAGACCTTCTTTAAGTTCCTGGGATGGGATGCAGGATGTGCAATGTTTCTTCCTGCCCCAGGGCCTTTGCACATGTCCTTTCTGCCTGGAACCACTTCTCCTCCCCATCCCCCTTTGCCTAGTTAGCTCCTACTTGCCTTTGCTCTGCTAAATCATCACTCCTTCCCCAGACTAAGTCACATTCCTCCATTAGATGCCCTCGCCATGCCCTGGACCTGTCCTTTGAATGACTTATCACAGTGGTGATTTTATCTTTGTTTCTATAAATAAAGATGAAACCATAAGAAGGCAGGGGGCATATTCGTGTTTACACAACAGCATATTCCCAGAACCAGCATGGAGCTTGCTACACAGAAGGCAGTTATTTCATTGCTATGGATTGAAGGGATAAAAGCTCAGCTGACAGCTCCAGGAGCAACAAAAGCAAGTGCTTAATGGCTTCCGGAAAAAGCAAAAGCAAAAGTCACCTGCATCCCCTTTGTAGGCTGCTGCCTGTGTGGTTCATTTAACCACTTAAAACCTGACTTTAGTGAGTGAGAGACAGTCCCAAGTGTAAAACTTGGTACCCATAAACTGAGGAACTTTATGCTAGTAATTTAAATTCTTTGAGCCTTCATTTTTTCTTCTATAAGTAGTAGTAGTAGTTATAGTACTACTACTAATAAACTCATCTACCATGTAATAACAATTATAATAATTATTTTAATATAATATAAAATAATTATTATAGATTTAATATTATAACTATAATACTTATAACAAGAATAATTATTATAGTTATAATAATTATAATTATTAATTAAATCTATAATTATTTATTATAATAATGATTAATAAAATCATCTACTTTCTAAGATTCTTGTGACGGTTGAATGAGAAAACGTACACCCAAGCATCATCAGGTGAGTGCTAGCTCTGATTATTATTATTATTATTTGGCTCAAGCTGTTTCAAATATATTATCTTCCCTGTGTCTGAGATGACTTCCTTGCTTCATAAAAGACACGCAGTGAAGATTTAATGCTCTTCACCCGACATGGCCTCCTTCACCTGTCCCTCCCCAGTCTCCCCACGTGAGACAGGCGATGCTGTCCTGGCCATGACCCAGGCCAGACCTGGCATCTTCTTGGACTCTTTCCTTTCTCTCCCCACATGGCATCCATCACAAAAGCTTGTCTGCTTTCTCTTCAAAATATGTTCAGAATCCTACCACTACCATATTCTGATCCACCCTGATTATTCCATCAGCCTCCAAACGGGTCTCCTGCTTCTGACCTTGCCCTTGAGGGCAGCCAGAATGACACTGTTAAAATGTAAATCACGTCAGGTCACTCTCCTGCTCAAACTCCTCCAAGACTTCCCGTACCCCATGAGGTAACACACAACACACTTCTGGAGTGAAGACAGCACCCCAAAACCTGCCCTTTGTCTTAGATGCCTTCTGGTTCATTTCCTCTCCTTCAGATCTTCCCTCCAAGGAGAGCCTTTCCCGAACCACAAGCTCAGCGCTCTGTATCCCCTCCCTGCTGTTATTTCTCCACAGCACGCATCACCTTCCACACATTTTGCTTTATTTTCTTTATCATCTGTCTTTTCCTCTAGAAAGGAAGCTCCATGAGGGCAGGGATGTTTGTCTGTTCTATCCCTGCTGTCTCCCTAGCATCGATCACTGTGTGTGATATGCAGTAGGTGCTCAATCAATTCATCTCGATTCAATACATGGAGGGATGGATGGATGGATGGATAGATGGATGGATGGATGGATGGATGGATGGATAGATGGATGGATGGATGGACAGATGGATGGATGGATGGATGGAAGATGAATGGATGGATGGATGAGGCACAAGCGTTCCAAGGCAAGACCTGTCCCAGTCACAGTTTGGCATAAGTTACAAGGCACAGATGAGCATGAAACCTGTGTCAAGTGTGTGTGGAGCAGAGACCCAGGAGAGGGAGGAAAGGTGAGGGCACACCCAAGCACATGAGAATGGCTGGCCTCTTGACCGTGGCTGCCTTAGCCTGGGCAGGGACATCAGTAGTACCTTGGTTGTGGCAAGGCCAACCTTGCCACTCTGGGGCTGCTGAGTGGCTGAGTGTAGAAGGATGAGGGTGAGTGTTCTGCACGTACAAAGGAGCTCATGTGCTCACCTTCAGAGAATGATCTGATCAGATGGGGCTGCCAGTGACTGACACGGACTGCAGAAATTCAGGGAGATGTCTGCTGCAGAAGACTCTGGCCAGAAATCCCACTGGCCTGGGGGATGAAATGAGGCCGTTTTTAGACTAGCTAAGTTCATTTCCCACTGTCAATTGAAATGGAATTTCCAGAAGAACATATGCCAAGAAACTGGCTCAAGATGCGTTGTCCAGATGTTGGCCAAATAAAAGCCAAAAAGAAACATTTAAAGTCGGCTGTCTGTCTTGTGACTCCACAGCTTTTGGCCAAACAAACTACCTTGTCTTGTTAGAAACCGAAGACTAGGCCAAGGCTCTGGGTGGACAGCCTTGAAAGAAATTTTGGGCCTTATTCAAACAAACTTGGACTGAGCGGAGGACACTGAATTCTCAATTAGAACGCAGTTATTCACAAGCTCAAGGGAAGTGAACTTTGATAAGAAAAGAAAAAAAAAAGCATTAGTATTGAGGTCTCATAAAACCAGCCTGCAAATCTAAAGCCTGAGTTCTGTCCTATTATTACCAAAAAGGCATGAAGCATTTGCAGACAGAATAAGCTGGATTATTATCCAATAGCCTTAAGAGAGAAGACATTCCCACAGTTTTCAAGGCTAGAAGGCACCTTACAGATCATCTAGTCCAGGTTTCCCATGCTGATCTCTTTCCTGGACTTCTGAGTACAGCTCTCTCTGAAAGTTGGCCAGACAGGGTAACCTCAGGGCATTTGCTATGACTGTTCTCACATCTCACCAACTTCTCCATTCTTCTTTATGGTCTGTATTTAAGACAGACTGACCTCAGGCCCTTTCACTACTTGGTCAAATTCCCTTGTCCACCTCAGTGACCTCACTTCTCTCTTTGCTTCTTGCCTACAAGCTTCCTTGATGTTATCATCACACACCAGCTTGGGTTAAGGAACAAAATCTCCAGCAATCTTGGCCTGGGGAATTCTCAGCAGTTGGTCCGATATATCAACTAAGAGATTAAAAAGTTCTGTAGAAGAGAATTGAATTGTCATCCAACTTATTAATGATAGAAGCCAAGTTGATGCCCCAAGCCTTCTGATTCCTAATAGAATAATACCTCTACCAAAATTAGGAGGATAGGTTAAAATAAGTTAGCTTCTATTTTTTTCTGGTTTGTTTGCAAGACCATGTATAACTTCTAAAATATAGAGACATGATAGCTATTTAGGAAATGTCCAAAAATCTCAGAAAAAAATGCTCAGTCAAAAGAGCTCCAATGTGGTGGGGAGGGATAAATTAGGAGTTTAGGATTGACATATGCACACTGCTATATATAAAATAGATGACCGACAAGGGCCTATTGTAAAGCACAGCGAACTATATTCAGTATCTTATAATAACCTATACTGGAAAAGAACCTGAAAAAGAATAGATTTATATACATAAAAAGGTTATATATATATAAATATGTATAAAAAGAATATATTTTTATATATATATGGGTGTGTGTGTGTGTGTGTGTATCTGAATCAATTTGCTGTATACCTGAAATTAACACATTTAAAATCAACTATAGTTCACTTTAAAACTAAATAACTAAAAGGGAAAAAAGTCAATCAGAAAAATAAAAATGCAAAAAAAAAGAGCTCCAACATATGTAAGGCATGTGATTGATAAGACATCCTGAAGAGGCCGCTTTAAAAGACCAGAATCATTAACTAGATATATTCTAACTAGTTTCCCTATAATGTCATCATCTTAGCTGAAAAATAAAGCAATTCTGGGTGTTTAATGTGGTATAGAATAAAATACTTACACTTCTTAATATTTGTACTTAAAATAATTGTTTGAGGCCTTCACATAGAATCCAAAATAAAAATTTAATAGCTCATTGACCTTTATGTTTATAACTCCTAAAATGAAATGGTGGATAAGTGAAAATAGATATTTTAGTCAAATGAAATCACAATAATTTTCTTGCTTAAATTTTTCTCTAGCTCAGTTTGGTAATAGCTTAGTACTTTACATGAATGATTATGAGCCTATATTAAAATGTAGCCATTGCCCTAAAGAAAATGTTTATGGCCTGCCTGGGATAATTGTATTCTCCTATTAAATATCACTCCTTCAGGGCTAGTTATTGTTGAGTATGAATGCACCACTTTATATGCAAATAAAACGCACTGAGGTTTGAATAAAAAGTTCTGCATATATCTACTGACAAATCATCTTATTATGATTCATATTAACAGACAGAACCTCTCCAGATATGAGATGCTAATATCACAGACAAGAGTTAATCCTTTCCTTGAATTTTTGTTTTCAAAATGTTCAGATATAGCTGGAAATATTTTCTTTCCTCATAGCTACAGCAGTTTTGGAGTTGGAGCCTCAGTTTTATTTTGAGTCAAAAGATTTTACTTTTTAATATTGTGATTACTAAAGTTTTTCTTTCTTTTTTTTTATGACCTTGCCTTGTCTTTCATCTTTTTTTCTAGCTACGCATAAACCAGGAAAAATCAACTTCATCCCAGATACTCTACTGCAAAGGATACCTCAGAGTCCAGTTTTCCCAAGAAGCCTTCTTAGATTCAACCTTGCAAAGCAGAGAGATTCTACAAATATTGTACATGGAGTACAAGCACTTCAAGTCACATATTTGCATTTACTTTTTTAAAAATCTAGTTTCTTTGAATTAGATCTTTTTTTGCAAAATCTTCACATTAAAATCCGTGATTCTGCTTTTCACATTTGAAGGAGCAGTGTCCTATACAAATCCCAGATCACACCTGTGCCTTGTATTTTTATTAACCACTTCTCAGGGTCCTGTGGGACCACTATTAAAAATATTATACATATTTTGTCCCTATCTGTACAGAGTTAGCAATGTAAGGTGAATACTGACTAAGGGAGGAACAAAGTAAAGAATTTAATGACCATTTTCACTACTTGTCCTGCAGCTTCGCTGTCCTTGCCTGGAGCTGTCAGAGGAATAGGGGAGAGAGTTCAAAGGCATCGGTGCTGGAGACTGAACTCTGATTTTCTGGCCAATATGTCTAACTCCCTAGAGTTAAAGGATCACATAGTTGAATGAGGACTAAAGGACGGGATGTAAATGAGGACATCTCAGGGCTGTATCACCCAATCAAGACATTAGTGCACATCTGGGAATTTATTTACTTATGTTGAAATTTGGAGAAAGCCTTACACTCCACAAACTAGAAAGTCATTCATTCATCCAGAGGTTGTAACTAAATATTTACACTTCTTGAGAAATCCCTAAAATTTTGCAGTTGAAGTTAAAGTCTATTATACTTTTTAATTAGGATTTAAGGATAATAGGAGAAATCATAAAATTAGTATTTGCATTATACAAAAAAGATGGGGAGGCCTTGAAACTATTTTCCCAGGAATCCAGGGAGCCATGTTCAATGTCAACATTCCTCCTCATACAATTGAAAGACAACTGATGGAGAGCTGGAAAATGCCAAGGAACTGAGATTCTTGATCAGCTTAAAAGCAAGACTTGGGTAAATGGCATTGTGAGATAGATTTGCATTAAGTGTTTAAAGGCAAATACACTTATCTGATTAATGTTGGTCATCCTTGCTAGACTGTAATTTCCACAAGGGCAAGGCTTGTGTCTGTTTTGCACATGACTGCTTCATTCTTGCTTGGAACAGTCCTTGTCACCTGATAGGCCCTCAAAAATATTTGATGGATGGATGGACGAATAAATGAGTTCATGCTTTCCGAACCCTAGATAATGCCCTATTTCTTGTCCTTTGTTCAAAACTGTAGGCACCCAACACTTATTCCTATTAGTTGGGTGATACAAACACACACACACACACAGCGTGCGCACGTGTGCGCACACACACATGCGCACGCACACACACACAGAGACTAATGTGAAAATAGACTTTTTTCTTACAGCCTTTAAAATAGAATAAATCCTTATGTGTCCATAATCACTTTTAAGCAGATGTTCTGCTTAAAAGCAAAAAAAAAAAAAGGTCTAAATCCGTCCCAAAACTGAGAATAGTTTCCATAATGCAAAATTAAACCAATTTAATTAACATTTTAATTGTAAGAGGGCATAGCTAAGATCACCCTGAAAATAATGAATTTAAGTAAAGATTCTCATCGTTAGAGAGGGCATAAATGGGCTTGCAAGGGACTTGTACTTAGCCCCTGACATTTGGAACAAAGGAGATGGGTCACTGGAAAGGTTTGTGCTTCAAAAATGATCTTTTTATCAATTTCTTTGGCTTTAACCTTTCCCTGCTAATTCCACTCTCCAAAATGAAGTCGAGGTATCTCTCTAAAATGTAAATCCTGTCATGTTGCTATCTTGCTTTAAACACTTGGGTATTTCAGTAGTCTCCATCTTCTTCTTAAAGATCTAATTGAAGTCATTTTAATATTTAAAAGAACATTATTTGGGGGACTTCCCTGGTGGTCCAGTGGTTAAGAATCTGCCTTCCAATGCAGAGGACGTGGGTTTGATCCCTGGTCGGGGAACTAAGATCCCACATGCCGTGGGGCAACTACTGAGCCCACGTGCCACAACTAAGACCTGACACAGCCAAAATAAATTAAAAAAAAATTTATTTGGAATCTACTACATTTAAAATCAGAACAATGTTAGGAGCTCTAAAAAACTCTTTTAAGTTTTGTTTTAGGTATTTGTTAATTTATGTGTTTATTTTTATTGAAGTATAGTTGATTTACAATATTATATTAGTTTCAGGTATACAACATAGTGATTCAATATTTTTATAGATTATCTTCCAGTTAAAGTTATTATAAAATATTGGCTATATTCCCTGTACTGTACAATATATCCTTGTAGCTTATTTATTTTATACATACAGTAGTTTGTACGTCTTAATCCCCTACCCCTATCTTGCCTCTCTCCCCTTCCCCCTCTCCGCTGGTAACTGCTAGTTTGTTTTTTAGATCTGTGACTCTGTTTCTGTTTTATTATTTTCATTTTTTTTTTAGATTCCATGTAAAAGTTATATTATACAGCATTTGTCTTTCTCTGACTTATTTCACTAAGCATAATATTCTCTAGGTCCATCCACATTGTTGCAAATGGCAGAATTTAATTCTTTTTTATGGCTGAGTAGTATTTCATTGTATATATGTACCACATCTTCTTTATTCATTCATCAGCTGATGGACACATTTAGGTTGCTTCCATATCTTGGCTATTGTAAATGATGCTGCTCTGAATACTGGGGTACATGTATCCTTTCAAATCAGTGTTTTTGTTTTTTCTGGATACATAGGCAGGAATGCAATTGCTGGATCATATGGTAGTTCTATTTTTTTTTAATTTTATATTTTTAGTTTTCTGAGGAACCTCCATACTGTTTTCCATAGTGGCTGCACCAATCTACATTCCCACCAACAGTGTAGGAGGGTTCCCTTTTCTCTATATCCGTGCCAACATTTATAATTTGTGGTCTTTTTAATAATCGCCATTCTGATAGGTGTGAGGTGATACCTTACTGTGGTTTTAATTTGCATTTCTCTGATGATTAACAATGATGAGTATCTTTTCATGAGCCTGTTCAGTAGCCCCCATCTTTTTAAGAGCAACGTTTTTTTGTCACTTGCTTGGCAGAAAAGGCCTGACCTGAACTATGTCCCTCCTACAGATTCAATCCCATTTCCCTCCACTCTTTGCCTTAAGTTCTGGGAATACTAAAGAGATAGTTACTACATTGCTGAACACACTGCATTCATTCACACACCTCTGTACCTTTACTTATGCCATTTCCTTTGTCTGGAATGCTGTCCTCACTTTTCTTCACCTTGCTGACACTTTCTCCCTTGAAAAATTATTACATCTCCTCCAGGAGATGTTTGGTTATGTGTCTCTCTGTTCCAGTTAGATATAAGCCTGAGCAGATCTCAGCATTTGCTCCGTGACATTGAAATTAACCAGTTACATGTCTGTATCCTACTCTAGAGTCTAGGTATTCTCATTTCACAGACTATGTCAGTCATCTTGATGCTTCTAGTCCTTGTTCTGAAGTGAGTTATAGTACCAATGGAATTAATATGTGTTGAACCAAATTGATTAGGTAACATTATCTTGTTCTTTTATTATCAACACCACCTAATTTCTCAATGTTCTGTTGTGACCTGGGAGTTCCCAGAAATTATCATTCTTTATTCTTATATGAATCACTAAATTAAGCTACTAATGTCCTTCATAATTACAGGGCAGCAACACTCTTTATAAATGGTTGTTAACAAAAGCCATATTGCTGATACTGATCTATAGTAAATAACTTTATGCTGGGGACTCAGGCAGGAAAATTACCCAAGCGTGAGTTAGCTTTATGTGCTAACATTTGCAAAAAACAATCATTTAAATTGCAAGGAACATTTGTGTTACAGCATCTCAGTTCTGTTTCATAGTAACTAAACGATACTATTCGCATATCGGGAGTGCTTCTACAATTTCTTTTTCTTTTAAATCTAAGAGCTCAAGCAAGATGCATAAATTCAAAAAATAACTATAAAATCATTTCTCTATTTCAATCTACTATCCAATGTATTGCCTAGAGAGACTCCTTATGGTTGTTATAAACTCAGAAAAAAATTGTAATAGAAATGCTGACACTCCTTGAACAATGGTGGTTCTAGCAGGCTCCTCAGTATTCAGTAGACTGTGCCGCCCCCAGTCCCCAATTTCCAGACAATGTAGTGACTTAATAAGTGCTCTCCAGAGCACAAAGCAGGCAATCTTTTCTGTCTTTTGTGCATTTTTCACATCATAGAACTGTCCTCCTTCAATCTTCCTATGTGCCACCTACCTCCACATCTCTCTCACCCTATGTCACTATTCTTTACAATTTCTTCTGGGCTTAGTTTTGTTACTACACTGAAATCTTATGCAAAATTATGTGAAGTCGCTATGGAGATTTTATGTGATTTGTCATGACGAAAATCTATTGTGTTTGAGTAATTCTCCATACTAATGACTCAGGAATCCATTTCCCACCCACCTCCCTTATTTTCTCTGGGGTTATAACCAACTGCATATATTTGAATATCTATAAGCAAAAGTCATTTTATAAATAACACAACCAGAAAGGTTATTGAATTCACCATGAAGATGAAGCATATCAGCACAAACAGGTCAGTTTCTCAGGATTTAGAAAGAACTTTTAACTTGGTACTTTTCTGAATACGAGCTGAACTCTTGCCTGTATCCTTTAGGAAGAGACCCCAAAGAAGGTCTTCCACAATTACATCTCTTAAAATTCCATCAGTAATTATACTGTATATATTTCGGCTATGGCATAACTTAGAAAATGCAGTTTGGGAGAATGTATTTAATGATTGTGTGAAATTAAGGGAAGCGATAACAACCTTACTAAAAATCACTTATCTGTTCTTCTTCTATGGCACAGACCATTTGGAGGTGGTAGCTAAGGGTGAAAGTGATCATTTGACATTAGCCAGAGGAAATCCAGACTAAAGACTGTGAGCTGAACAATACAAGTCAAACTTCACACCATGCAACAAGAACATGATTTTATATTTTTCTTTCCTGACCGCCCCACTGCCATCCTGGAATGTGAAAAGTCCTGAAATAACACACTGATTATCATCAGACATCCCGCATGGCCCTCTCTTTTGGTCCCCAGATTGGCAGAGTTGATTTCAGTAGCATGATTAATTTTTGGAGAGAAACATTTCTAAGTCAGCTGTAGGTGGAAGAGAATTTCAATGAATCCAGCATTTTGCCACCAGGAGAGTGGCATCCAGAGGATAAATATAGAAGTTGAAGTCGAATTTCTAATTACAGGCAGACCAACTTCAGAAACAATTCCTCAGCAAAAGTTTCCTGGAAACACAACTGAGTTATTAATTTCCCAAACAACCAATTCTGAAAAGTGTGTACGGTTTACACCCAGGATGATTTGATATCATGGGCACCCAGATAGAAATCCAATAAGAGCAGAGATAACGAAGCAAGAAGAGAGGGAAGGTGACTCGAACTGGAGGGAGTGAGAGATGCTCTAGGACAGAGAGCTAGTATCTGTGCATTCCTCCTAAAAGTAGAGCTAGATATTATTTTATACAAACATGGGCTGATGAGTAACCCATAAAAAATGGTGGCAAAGAGGAGAAAGAACAGAAGAGAGTGAGAGAAAGAAAGAGGAGAGAATAGACATAAAGAAAATGCCCATTCTCAAGCTATGATAAAGGAAGTGTAAAAAGGAAGGTTTCATCAACAGGCTTGGCAAGAGGAAGTCTGCATGTCAGGGTTCCCATAGGACTTTTAGGTAGGCTGACAAAGGACTCCAGTTTAGTAGAATACGGGTAGGTCCAGACAGCAAGGGAGGCTTTCATTGTCCTGATGGTAACACAATGAAGTGCATTCTTCCCAGAGCCTGAGAATCATCCATACAGTACATGCCAGGCAGTGTCTGACAAGTGTCAGAGCAGGTGATGGATCTTGGGGATTGTTCTCCATGTCCCAACTGGTTGAAAGGGAAATAATACCTCCAGAAACAATAGAAGATCATTCATGGAGCTGGAAAGGAACTGGAACCAATAAATGGTTTGAGGGTCTTCTCATGGAAGGAAAAAAATACCAGCTCAGAGGGAGAATTCATAACCATCTATACATAAAAGGTGGGAGACAGCAATGGTCAGAGATAGCAGTGGGCAACCTCAAGCAGGAGACAAGGACCTCCTCTCTGGTGATGGGAGACCTCTCCCTGGGATCTTCAGATGCAGCCATGGACTCTTATCATATCGCTAACCAGAGGTTCGGGTCTTATCTTGGAGCAATGCATCTGCCAGAGATAGCCTCACCCACTGCACAGCTAACAAACATACCCTACTTTTAATTCAGGTAGAGCAGTGATAAAAGCAGAGAAACTTGCAGTCAGATCTTCAGTGGCTCTGAAATTCTTCAGAGAAAACTCAAGAATTTGAGAGCCTAAGTAGACATGTCCAGTTCAAGAATGGCTAGAAGAGGAAGGAGGAGAATTTGGGGGAAGAAACAGCTGAATGTTTAGAAAAAAAACAGAAGGGTTTGGTTGTCTCAGTCAATATTCCTTAAACAGAGCTGCAGATATAGATTATCATAGATTCAGGGATCTCCTCAGTAACCAAAAGTCATATTTTATGAAAACACAAAAATCTCAATAAATACCTTCAAACTTTTAATCTCATTTCAGTGACATAAAAATGAATATGAAGTATACTCTTCCATATGAAGTTGTTAATGAACAACTTCTGAATGAACACTGCCAGGTGGTCCAGTGTCATCTTTGTACTTTTGTTTATGATGCTCTTGTCAAAAAGCTAATCAAAAGAGAACAGAGGTAGACTTAACGGATAATGGCATATCCCTGCCACAAGGAAAGGCAAAAATGATATAAACACACATTAAACTAACAAACACTGTATAGCTTGAAGGGTAAAAATTGGAAGGCCTATTGGGCTAACAAACATCATGAGACCATACAGGGCAGCCAGGCTCAAAAGAACCTACTCCGAGTGGAAGAGATCATAGAAGACTGCGTTCAAGGCGCAGGTCTGGGAAATGTTTCAGCAAAACAGCACTGTCATATTAAATCCATGTCATATATTTGAATTGTATTGCTTTTATGGTTTTCCATTTGTGAATTTATTTTGCTTCTGTAATTAAGTGAGAATAAGATTAGGATGTGTGGACGGAAGGACAAATCGTCAGGGAAGAGAAACTTAAATCTGTGAAAACAGCATCAAAAAGGCCAGGGTAAGCCAAGGCTTACAAAACCTGAGGAGATCTACAAGGAATGTTAGGTTAAGACTGTGTTTAGAGTCAGATGAGAACAAGGATGGGTTTGACTTATTGTTTGATGTGGATGCTGTAATGCTAATAGAAGGTAATGAGAAAGCAGAATCATTCAATTCCTATGTTGCTTCCACTTTTGCTATCGAGGCAAACGATCTCCACCTTGAAGAGAAGAGGAAAACATGAGGCCCAAGATAAGTGAGGAGATCCTTCAGGACATCAGCAAGCTGCTTTGAATAAAGCCAACCCCCACCAATCAATTACACCCCGGGTAATGGAAGGACTTCGGGTGGGACTGCGGAAGCGCTGTTGGCAATCTTTGGAGAATCGTGCTGTGTCAGAGAGGGGCCCATATTAGAAGCCAAAAAATGTGTCTGTTTTTTTAAGGACATTTCAGAATTTTTTAAATCTTCAATATCCAAGGCGAAAGCTGCATTTAGAAGCTATTGTACAAATCAGTTTTTAGGCTGAGCCTCTCCCCACTCCCACCAAAAAGAGAAAGAAAAAGAAAGCATTTCTAGAATGTTTTCAAAGAGGGTGTATGAGAATTAGAAAAGACATCAATGGTTACAGGGGCTCCCTAAGAAAAATTCCCATTCATAAATGTTGGATAAAAGTAACAGAACTGAGAGGCAACGTGAATCTGGATTTTTCCTGAGTGTTTAATAAAATATTTCTTGATGACCAAGAAGCAGAATATAGAAACAGGGGCTAGATGCTCATTTTAGTTAAGTGAAATTGCAGAGGTGTACTGCAGTGTTCTCTGCTTAACAACTGTGCTGAAACGATGCAACAGAGGATTGTGGCATGCCTTAACTTGGAGTCAGCAATCTCAAGTTGAGTTTCTGCTTTGCCCTGACTAGTTCAGGGGCCCACCAATCTGGTCTGCTGCCCATTTTTGTGAATCAGGTTTAATGGAACACAGTCACATGTGTTTGCTCACCGTCTATGGCTGCTTTCGGGCTCCAGGGACAGAGTTGAATAGCTGCACAGAGACCGCGTGGCCCACAAAGCTAAAACATTTACTGCTGATCCCTTTACAGAAGAAGTTTGTCAACCCCCTGACGAGTCACATAAGCTAAGATGTATCACAACCTCTCTGACACTCACTGTCATCACCCATGTTAATGGAAACTGACAACTACAGCAAATGCTTCAGAAGGAATCTAATGAAATAATGTATGAGAAAGCTTTGTATGGATTGTAATGTGCTCCACACATATGAGGCATTGCTTATTATGATTACTCTGCCTGTTCAAAGATTAATAGCAGTGCTTTTCACATTAAAGACATGCCAATCTCTAGTACATAGGAGACCCTCAAAAATACTGCATGGATGGATGGATGGACGGATAGTAGTAACCACACCTAACTTAGCAGCAAATGTGTGCCAGGAACACATAATGTTTTAGATACAATAGTTTGTTTTATCTTCATAGCAGAAATGGGACATAATTTACATTTCACTGCTGAATAAAGGAAAAGAGATTTTAACAATAATAATACCAGGAGCAACAACTAATATTTATAAAGCGCTTATTATGTCCTAACCATCATGCTAAGTACTTATTAAATGTTATTTCATTTAACCCTCTCAACCTCTTCACAAAGCGTTAGTATCATCCTCATCCTCATACCCATCCTCATTCCATATTTATAGATGAGAAAATTGAGGCCCAGAGAAACTAAATAATTCCCGAAGTCAAGTTTCTGATAAATGGCAGAGCTAGAATTCAAAAGTCTGTCTTCCTGACTCTGATCTAACCATCATATGCTGGGGCAACTGACTTACATGAATAAGCCTAAGTTTATTCAGGTTAAATGTACAGTCGTATTAGAATGATTAAAAACTGAAGTGTCTCAAGGAACCTATGAAGAGTTCCTATGAAAAACATGTTTTTTGAAAACCTTTTCATTTTCAACAAATTTTAGACTAAAGAATTGCAAAACTAGTACAAAATTCCCATTTCATTCTTCACCCAGATTCCCCTAATGTTAACCAATTATATATAAATATAGCACAATGATGAGAACCAGGAAATTAACACTGGTACAATACTCTTAACTAAAGATCTTACTCGAATTTCACCAGTTTTCCCACTAATGTCCTTTTTCTGCACCAGAATCCTATCTGCGACCCCACTTTGCATCTGGCTGTTATCTCTTCTTAGTCTCCTCCAGTCAGAAACACTTTCTCAGTCTTTTCCTGTCTTTCAATTTCTTGACACTTTGGAAAAATATTGATTAGCTTTCTATAAAATGTCTCTCAATGTGCGTTTGCCTGATCTTTTTTTTTTTTTCTCTTCATGCTGGACTGAGGCTGTTTTGGCACGAATAGCACAGAGATGATGCTGTGTTTCCCATGCCTCATACCAGGGTGTTCACAATGTCAATGTGTCTTTTTATTTGTTTCAATGGACTACAAGCTCAGTAAGCTGACAGGTAGCATAGTCCTTAACACACTCACGTGTGTGTACACGTGCACACAAAATCTCATGATAGTTGCAATTAAGAAACTGTTGAAAGGACCTTCAAGATGGCAGAGGAGTAAGACGTGGAGATCACCTTCCTCCCCACGGATACACCAGAAATACATCTACACGTGGAACAACTCCTACAGAACACCTACTGAACGCTGGCAGAAGACCTCAGACCTCCCAAAAGGCAAGAAACTCCCCTCGTACCTGGGTAGGGCAAAAGAAAAAAGAATAAACAGAGACAAAAGAACAGGGACGGGACCTGCACCAGTGGGAGGGAGCCGTGAAGGAGGAAAGGTTTCCACACACTAGGAGCCCCTTCGCGGGCGGAGACTGCGGGTGGCGGAGGGGGAAGCTTCGGAGCCGCGGAGGAGAGCGCAGCCACAGGGGTGCGGAGGGCAAAGCAGAGAGATTTCCGCCAGATGATCGGTGCTGACCGGCACTCACCAGCCCGAGAGGCTTGTCTGCTCAGCCGCCGGGGCAGGCGGGGGCTGGGAGCTGAGGATCGGGCTTCAGAGGTCTGATCCCAAGAGGACTGGGGTTGGCTGCGTGAACACACCCTGAAGGGGGCTAGTGCGTCACGGCTAGCCGGGAGGAAGTCCGGGGAGAAGTCTGGACCTGCCGAAGAGGCAAGAGACCATTGTTACGGGGTGTGCGAGGAGAGGGGATTAAGAGCGCCGCTTAAAGGAGCTCCAGAGACGGGCGCGAGCAGCGGCTATCAGTGCAGACACCAGAGAAGGGCATGAGACGCTAATGCTGCCGCTGTCGCCACCAAGCAGGCTGTATGCCAGCACAGGTCACTGTCCACACCTCCCCTCCCGGGAGCCTGTGCAGCCCGCCACTGCCGGGGTCCCGGGATCCAGGGACAACTTCCCTGGGAGAACACATGGTGCGCCTCGGGCTGGTGCAACGTCACGCCGGCCTCTGCCGCCACAGGCTCGCCCCGCCTCCGTGCCCCTCCCCCCAGCCTGAGTGAGCCAGAGTCCCCGAGTCAGCGGCTCCTTTAACCCTGTCCTGTCTGAGCGAAGAACAGACGCCCTCAGATGACCTACACGCAGAGGCAGGGCCAAATCCAAAGCTGAGCCCCAGGAGCTGTGCGAACAAAGAAGAGAAAGAGAAGTCTCTCCCAGAAGCCTCAGGAGCAGCGGATGAAATCTCCACAGGCAACCTGATGTACCTGCATCCGGGGGATACCTGAATAGACAACAAATCATCCCAAAATTGAGATGGTGGACTTTGAGAGCAACTGTAGACTTGGGATTTGCTTTCTGTATCTAATTTGTTTCTGGTTTTATGTTTATCTTAGTGTAGCATTTAAAGTTTATTATCAATGGTAGATTTGTTTACTGATTTAGTTGCTCTCTTCCTTTTAAAAAAAATTTTATACATAGATATATAAATATTTTTCCTTTTTCTCTTTTTGTGATTGTGTATGTGTATGCTTCTTTGTGTGATTTTGTCTGTATAGCATTGCTTTTACCAATTGCCCTAGGATTCTGTCTGTCCACTTTGTTTTGTTCTGTTTTTAGTATAGTTGTTAGTGCTTGTTATCATTGGTGGATATGTTCTTTGGTTTGGTGGTTCTCTTCTTTCTTTCTTTTTTTATTACTTTTTAACTTAAAAATTTTTATTATTAAAAATTTTTATTTTAAAAATTTTATTTTATTTATTTCTGTTTTTCCCCTTTATTTTCTGAGCTGTGTGGCTGACAGGCTCTAGGTGCTCTGGCCAGCTTTCAGGCCTGTGCTTCTGAGGTAGGAGCGCCAACTTCAGGACACTGGTCCACCAGAGACCTCCTGGCTCCACGTAATATCAAACAGCAAAAGGTCTCCCAGAGATCTCCATCTCAACTCTAAGACCCAGCTCCATTCAACGACTAGTAAGCTACAGTGCTGGACACCCTATGCCAAACAATCATCAAGACAGGAACACAACACCACCCATTAACAGAGAGGCTGCCTAAAATCATAATAAAGTCACAGATGCCCCAAAACACACCAATGGATGCAGTCCTGCTCACCAGAAAGACAAGATCCAGCCTCATCCACCAAAACACAGGTACCAGTCTCTTCCACCAGGAAGCCTACAAAACCCACTGAACCAACCTTACCCACTGGGAGCAGACACCAAAAACAACGGGAACTATGAACCTGCAGCTGGTGAAAAGGAGATCCCAAACACAGTAAGTTAAGCAAAATGAGAAGACAGAGAAACACACAGCAGGTGAAGGAGCAATGCAAAAACCCACCAGACCAAACAAATGAAGAGGAAATAAGCAGTCTCCCTGAAAAAGAATTCATAGTAACGATAGTAAAGATGATACAAAATCTTGGAAATAGAATGGAGAAAATACAAGAAACGTTTAACAAGGACCTAGAAGAAATAAAGAGCAAACTAACGATGATGAACAACACAATAAATGGAATTAAAACTTCTCTAGAAGGAATCAATAACAGAATAACTGAGGAAGAAAACGGATAAGTGACCTGGAAGATAAAATAGAGAAATAACTACTTCAGAGCGGAATAAAGAAAAAAGAATGAAAAGAATTGAGGACAGTCACAGAGACCTCTGGGACAACATTAGACACAGCAACATTCGAATTATAGTGGTCCCAGAAGAAGAGAAAAAGAAAGGGACTCAGAAAATATTTGAAGAGATTATAGTTGAAAAATTCCCTAATATGGGAAAGGAAATACTCGATCAAGCCCAGGAAGCACAGAGAGTCTCACACAGGATAAATCCAAGGAGAGACATGACAAGAAACATATTAATCAAACTATCAAAATTAAATAAAAAGAAAAAATATTAAAAGCAGCAAGGGAAAAACAACAAATAACATACAAGGGAATCCCCATAAGGTTAACAGCTGATCTTTCAGCAGAAAATCTGCAAGCCAGAAGGGAGTGGCAGGACATATTTAAAGGGATGAAAGGGAAAAACCTACAACCAAGATTACTCTACCCAGCAAGGATCTCATTCAGATTCGACAGAGAAATTAAAACCTTTACAGACAAGCAAATGTTAAGAGAATTCAGCACCACTGAACCAGATTTACAACAAATGATAAAGAACTTCTCTAGGCAGGAAACACAAGAGAAGGAAAAGACCTACAATAACAAACCCAAAACAATTAAGAAAATGGTAATAGGAAAATACATATCAATAATTACCTTAAATGTAAATGGACTAAATGCTCCAACCAAAAGACATAGACTGGCTGAATGGATACAAAAACAAGATCCATATATATGCTGTCGCAAGAGACCCATTTCAGACCTAGGGACACATACAGACTGAAAGTGAGGGGATGGAAAAAGATATTCCATGCAAATGGAAATCAAAAGAAAGCTGGAGTGGCAATTTTATATCAGGCAAAATAGACTGTAAAATAAAGACTTATACGAGACAAACAAGGACACTAAATAATGATCAAGGGATCAATCCAAGAAGAAGATATAACAATTGTAAATACTGATGCACCCAACATCGGACACCTCAATACATAAGGCAAATGATAACAGCCATAAAAATGGAAATTGACAGTAACACAATCATAGTAGGGGATGTTAACACCCCACTTTCACCAATGGACAGATCATCCAAACTGAAAATAAATAAGGAAACACAAGCTTTAAATGATATATTAAACCAGATGGACTTAATTGATATTTATAGGACATTCCATCCAAAAACAACAGAATACACATTCTTCTCAAGTGCTCATGGAACATTCTCCAGGATAGATCATATTTTGGGTCACAAATCAAGCCTTGGTAAATTCAAGAAAATTGAAATGGTATGAAGTATCTTTTCCGACCACAAGGCTATGAGACTAGATGTCAATTACAGGGAAAAATTGGTAAAAAATACAAACACATGGAGGCAAAACAATACACTACTTAATAACCAAGATATCACTGAAGAAATCAAAGAGGAAATCAAAGCATACCTAGAAACAAATGACAATGAAAACATGACGCCTCAAAACCTATGGGATGCAGCAAAAGCACTTCTAAGAGGAAAGTCTGTAGCAATACAATCCTACCTCAAGAAACAAGAAACATCTCAAATAAACAACCTAACCTTACACCTAAAGCAGTTAGAGAAAGAAGAACAGAAAACCCCCAAAGTTAACAGAAGGAAAGAAATCATAAAGTTCAGAGCAGAAATAAATGAAAAAGAAATGAAAGAAGCAATAGCAAAGATCAATAAAACTAAAAGCTGATTCTTTGAGAAGATTAACAAAATTGATAAACCATTAGCCAGACTCATCAAGAAAAAAGGGAGGAGACTCAAATCAACAGAATTAGAAATGAAAAAGAAGTAACAACTGACACTGCAGAAATACAAAGGATCATGAAAGATTACTAGAAGCAATTGTATGCCAATAAAATGGACAACCTGGAAGAAATGGACAAATTCTTAGAAAAGCACAACCTTCTGAGACTGAACCAGGAAGAAATAGAAAGTATAAACAGACCAATCACAAACACTGAAATTGAGACTGTGATTAAAAATCTTCCAACAAACAAAAACCCAGGACCAGATCGCTTCACAGGCGAATTCTATCAAACATTTAGAGAAGAGCTAACACCTACCCTTCTCAAACTCTTCCAAAATATAGCAGAGGGAGGAACACTCCCAAGCTCATTCTACGAGGCCACCATCACCCTGATACCAAAACCAGACAAAGATGTCACAAAGAAAGAAAACTACAGGCCAGTAGCACTGATGAACATAGATGCAAAAATCCTCAACAAAATACTAGCAAACAGAATCCAACACCACATTAAAAGGATCATACACCATGATCAAGTTGGGTTTATCCCAGGAATGCAAGGATTCTTCAATATATACAAATCAATCAATGTGATATACCATATTAACAAATTGAAGGAGAAAACCCATACGATAATCTCCATAAATGCAGAAAAAGCTTTTGACAAAATTCAACACCCATTTATGACAAAAACCCTCCAGAAAGTAGGCATAGATGGAACTTAACATAATAAAGGCCATATAAGACAAACCCACAGCCAACATCGTTCTCAATGGTGAAAAGCTGAAACCATTTCCTCTAAGATCAGAAACAAGACAAGATTATCCACTCTCACCACTGTTATTCAACATAGTTTGGATGATTTAGCCACAGCAACCAGAGAAGAAAAAGAAATAAAAGGAATCCAAATTGGAAAAGAAGAAGCAAACGTGTCCCTGTTTGCAGATGACATGATACTATACATAGAGAATCTTAAGGATGCTACCAGAAAACTACTAGAGCTAATCAATGAATTTGGTAAAGTAGCAGAATACAAAATTAATGCACAGAAATCTCTGGCATTCCTATACACTAATGATGAAAAACCTGAAAGAGAAAGTAAGGAAACACTCCCATTTACCACTGCAACAAAAATACCTAGGGATAAACCTACCTAAGGAGACAAAAGACCTGTATGCAGAAAACTAAGGCACTGATGAAAGAAATTAAAGATGTTACAAACAGATGGAGAGATATGCCATGTTCTTGGATTGGAAGAATCAACATTGTGAAAATGACTACACTACCCAAAGCAATGTACAGATTCAAAGCGATCCCCATTAAACTACCAATGGCATTTTTCACAGAACTAGGAGTAAAAATTTCACAATTTCTATGGAAACACAAAGACCCCAAATAGCCAAAGCAATCTTGAGAAAGAAAAACGGAGCTGGAGGAATCAGGCTCCCTGACTTCAGACTATACTACAAATCTACAGTAATCATGACAGTATGGTACTGACACAAAAACAGAAATACAGATTAATGGAACAGGATAGAAAGCCCAGAGATAAACCCACACACATAAGGTCACCTTAATTTTGATAAAGGAGGCAAGAATATACAATATATATTTTTTTTTTTTTGCGGTACGCGGGCTTCTCACTGCTGTGGCCTCTCCCGTTGCGGAGCACAGTCTCCGGATGCGCAGGATCAGCGACCATGGCTCATGGGCCCAGCCGCTCCGCGGCATGTGGGATCTTCCCAGACCGGGGCACGAACCCGCGTCCCCTGCATTGGCAGGCGGACTCGCAACCACTGCGCCACCAGGGAAGCCCAAGAATATACAATATTCTTGAAGAGAAAAGATAGCCTCTTCAATAAGCGGTGCTGGGAAAACTGGACAGCGACATGTAAAAGAATGAAATTAGAACACTCCCCACCATTATTCACAAAAGTAAACTCAAAATGGATTAAGGACCTAAATGCAAGGTCAGACATTATAAAAGTCTTAGAGGAAAACATAGGCAGAATACTCTATGACATAAATCACAGCAAGACCCTTTTTGACCCACCTCCTAGAGAAATGGAAATAAAAACAAACATAAAAAATGGGACCTAAGGAAACTTAAAAGCTTTTGCACAGCAAAGGAAACCATAAACAAGATGAAAAGAAAACCCTCAGAATGGGAGAAAATATTTGCAAATGTAGCAACTGATAAAAGATTAATCTCCAAATTTTATAAGCAGCTCATGCAGCTCAATATCAAAAAAACAAACAACTCAATCCAAAAATGGGCAGAAGACCTAAATAGACATTTCTCCACAGAAGATATACAGATTGTCAACAAACACATGAAAGAATGCTCAACATCACTAATCATCAGAGAACTGCAAATCAAGACTACAATGAGGTATCACCTCACACGGGTCAGAATGGCCATCATCAAAAAATCTACAAACAATAAATGCTGGAGAGGGTGTGGAGAAAAGGGAACCCTCTTGCACTGTTGGTGGGAATGTAAATTGATACAGCCACTATGGAGAATAGTATGGAGGTTCCTTAAAAAACTAAAAATAGAACTACCATACTACCCAGCAATCCCACTACTGGGGGCATATACCCTGAGAAAACCATAATTCAAAAAGAGTCATGTACCACAATGTTCATTTTAGTTCTGTTTACAATAGCCAGGACATGGAAGCAACCTAAGTGTCCATCGACAGATGAATGGATAAAGAAGATGTGGCACATATATACAATGGAATATTACTCAGCCATAAAAGGAAACAAAATTGAGTTATTTGTAGTGAGGTGGATGGATCTAGAGTCTGTCATACAGAGTGAAGGAAGTCAGAAAGAGAAAACAAATACTATATGCTAACACACAGATAGGGAACCAAAACAAAACAAAACAAAACAAAAAAAGGTTCTGATGAACCTAGGGGCAGGACAGGAATAAAGATGCAGACGTAGAGAATGGACTTGAAGACACACGGAGTGGGAACTGTAAGCTGGGACGAAGTGAGAGAGTGGCATGGACATATATACACTGCCAAATGTAAAATAGATAGCTAGTGGGAAGCAGCCACATAACACAGGGAGATCAGCTTGGTGCTTTGTGACCACCTAGATGGGTGGGATAGGGAGGGTGGGAGACACAAGAGGGAGGAGATATGGGGATATATGTATATGTATAATTGATTCACTTTGTTATAAAGCAGAATCTAACAAACCATTGTAAAGCAATTATACTGCAATAAAGATGTTAAAAAAAAAAGAGAAACTGTTGAGAACCACAAGCAGTGTTGTTTCTATCAGTTCTACCTTTTTCAACAATGACTGGATTATTGGAATAAGCGCTGACTATGAGCATCCCAAGTTTACTTCCTATTTCTCACCATCTACCTACTAGCTGGTGAAGCATGTTGAATGACAAAAATGGACTCAATGTGTGTATATCTGAACCTCCAAAGACAAAACCAGCTTGGGTCATGCTCCAAATACTTATTCACTGCCTGGTACGTGTCAGGCTAGCTCCTGGTTGCCTGCCTTACCTATGAGCCAAACTTATTGGATGGTGGGGCGTCTTCCAGAATCCCATGATTATACTTGGCCAAATCAGGAAAAAAATACCCACACACACCTTGATTCTATATTTAGATTAAAAGACCTAAGTCCCATGCAGGCAAGGGAAGTTTATTTTCTCACATCTTGTTCAATATGTAGCTAACTTCAAAACTGCAACTGACTACAAAAAGAGCTAGCTGTGAATACACTAAAGACCCATCACTCTACTCATATAGGCATAATTATGGAGACCATCAGGAGAGTCCTCTTTTATTTACTGATCTGAGTTCTAAAGTTTCTTGGATTTCAACACATTTTCTCTCATTTTTCTTGTTAGAATTATATCCTCTGAAAACCATAGTTTCATTCAATCTGAAATGTGTTCACTCTACAATTCAGTCGCCTTGAGGAAAACAAAACAAAACAAAACCTTTAATAATTAAAATAGCAGAGGTGTGCCCTCCTGACAATAAATATTTTCTTCTAAGATGTTATTCGCCAATATTTCTCCAGAAAAATGCCTTATTCAACAATATGCTATTATTATTTCAGTCACAGACACTTTCTTGTTACCAAACATTTAAAACACATAATAAAAGACTAGAGGAAAAAGAGATTGGTTCATCTTAAAAATAAAAAACCTGAAGAAGTGGGAACATTTTTTAGTACACAACTTTTTTGAAAGTTTAATTTTTGCAATTTTTAACAACCATTTTAAGTGACTACCATTTTGAGGCCATTCTTTATAAATCTCTTATCAACAGTAAAAGGGTAAAGAAAATAAAGTCACAAATTTACTAGAGATTTTTAAAACAATATTGATGATTTAAATGTTAAATAAATATTTTAATTAAATACTAGCAACTAAATAAATATTTGTTTTAATGTAACCCCCTTTTCTGGTGTTTATTAAATTCATATGACACTTCAAAAATTAGAATAGTCCAGAAATAAAACAAAAACACTGAGGAAGCATTGTTAAACACTTGCTATTGATTTAATTTTTTTTAATTAATTAATTATTTGGTTATTTATTTAATATTTTAATTGAAGTATAACTGGCTTACAATATTATGTTAGTTTGAGGTTACAACATAGTGATTTGATATTTTATACATTATGAAATGACCACTGTCACCATACAAAGTTATTACAATATTATTGACTCTATATCCTATGCTGTACTTTACATCCCTGTGACTTATTTTATAACTGGAACTCTCTACCTCTTAATCTCCCTCACCTATTTCACTCATCCCCCAACTCCTTCCCCAGTTTATCCCCTGCATCTATGAGTCTGTTTCTGTTTTATGTTTACTCATTTTTGTTTGTTTTTAGATTCCACGTGTAAGTGAAATCATATGGTATTTAACTTTCTCTGTGACTTATTTCACTTAGCATAATACCCTCTAGGTCCATCCATGTTGTTGCAAACAGCAGAGTTTCATTCCTTTTAAAGGCTAAGTAATATTCCATTGTGTGTGTTTATCTATCTTATTTATCTATCTATCTCACATATTTATCCATTCATCTATCAGTGAACATTTGGTTGTTTCTGTATCTTGGCTATTGTAAACAATGCTGCAATTAACAATGAATGTAGGGATGCATATATCTTTTTGAATTAGTGGGTTGTTTTTTATCCCCCCTTTGGAAAAATACACAGAAGTGGAATTGCTTGATTTCATGGTAGCTCTATTTTTCAATTTTTGAGGAAAAAAAATACTGTTCTCCACAGTGGCTACACCAATTAACATTCCGACCAACAGTGCAAAAGGGTTCCCTTTTCTCCACACCCGCTCCAGCATTTGTTACTTATAGATTTTCTGATGATGCCCATTCTAACTGGTGTGAGGTGATACCTCATTATAGTTTTGATTTGCATTTCTCTAATAATTAGTGATGTTGATTTAATTTTAATTTTTATTGATTTCAGTTTTTCAAAATCAGGACTTAAAGGGACATTAAGGTCATACGAGGTATAAACTGGTTCGATCTTTCTGGAAGACAATCTGACACTATATACAAAAGATTTATAGTGCATATGCAGCATTTTTACTCTCAGAATTTATCATAAAGGAATTATAATAGAAATATATACAAATATATGTGAATTTATGTTTACCATGACCTTACTTATCATATAAAAACATTGAAAATGAATAATGCAAATAGGGATTGGTTAATAAATTTTAAGACAAGTGATCCTCAAGTCCCATGTGTATGTTCAACCTTGAAATAACTTGAGCTTCTATGGAATCTCCTTAGAGTTCTTCTTAAATGCTAAATGTGAACTCTTGTTTATTGGAACAAAACAGCAGGAACATCCACAACAAAACCCTTCCCAGCCATAGAATGGTGGCACCATCTGCCTGGCCAGTGTCCCAGGTCACCATAGCTGCAGCCCTGCCCACCCTGGTATCTCAGAGCCTGAGAAAATTGTCAACTTTTACTGCAGCTGTGTTCACCAGACCAGAGCAGAGGTGACCTTGGGGTGACTGCAAGAGGGTCCCAGTAGACTCCAATCTCTGGGCTTCCCCTCCAAGGAGAAGGACTTGACATATATCTCAGCTACAGGTTGGTTTTCTAGGTAAGATTTTCTTTGAAGATGTTTTTTGAAGCCCAGAAAGAAAGTACAAGTTTGAAAACTACTACTATACTGCCCAACACTCTTATTTATTGAGTTTTTAAAATGAGCCCAAACCAGAAAAAGCAAAGTGCTGATTTTAGTCACGGGGCTTGTAGATCTCATAAATTTAGGCTACAATCTGTTATTCAAAACTCTTTGTACCAGCTACGTTTGGGAATTCAGAATAGTTTGTATTTATGAGCTAGGTAATAGAGAACATATCCTCTATATTATGCATCCCTCCCAGGAAGGACTTGGAGCAACTCATAGTCAAATACATTCATATATTGGAAGTGAAACACGTGTTTGCACCAAATGAATTACATAAAAACTATAGATTGCCTCACACCAATTTACATCAGGTTTTTCTGCCGACTGAGTTGGGCCAAAGCTTAAAAAAAGAAAAAAAAAAAAGAAAGAAAACTATTGACTTTCAGGGCCTTTTGGATGTTGAGATTGTGGCTAAGGGACTATGCATCTGTGTGGTGCAGGTGAAGCTGGAGCTCACGAGAAGCCAGAAGCGGAGATTTCAGCCCAATCAGCTGAACTGAGGCCAGCGAGCAAAGATTCAGTGAGGAAGCTAGAGTTCAATGAACGGTTCTGCACAAAAGGCAGGAATATCTCATCAAAGATAATCAATTGGAGTTTATATATCCTTTTCAGCAGTCAGTATGTATGTCTATTCCTACTTCATTCTCTAAAATACATTTTCAAGAAGGGACTATAGCAGGGAGAGGACTGGGGCTGGCGGCAGGAAGAGACCCTGAAGGGGTTAGTGCTAGCCCGGAGGGAGTCCGGGGAAAGGGTCTGGAGCTACCGGAGAGGCAAGAGACTTTTTTCCCTTTTGTTGCCTGGTGCGCGAGGAGAGGGCATTCCCCTCCCTCCCCTCTGCCTGAGTGAGCCAGAGCCCCCGAATCAGCGGCTCCTTTAAACCCGTCCTGTCTGAGCGGAAGAACGGACGCCCTCCGGCGACCTATGCGCAGAGGCGGGGCCAGGTCCAAGGCTGAGACCCGGGAGCTGTGAGAGCAGAGACAGGGAAATCTCTCTGTGCAGCCTCCGAGGCAGCGGATTAAAGCTCCACGGTCCATTTGATGTGCCCTGCGTCTGTGGAGTGCATGAATGGACAGCGAATCATCCCAAATTGAGGAAGTGGACCTTGAGGACAAGATTTAAGACTTTCCCCCCCTTTTTTTTCCCTCTTTTTACAACGAATTATCTCAAATTAAGGAGGTGGACTTAGCAAGATTTCAGACTTTTCGCCCTTTTCCTCTTTTTACAACGAATTATCCCAAATCGAGGAGGTGGACTTGGAGAGCAAGATTTTTGATTTTTCCCCCTGCTCTCTTTTTGTGAATGTGTATGTGTAATCTTCTGTGTAAGATTCTCTCTGTATAGCTTTGCTTCCACCATATGTCCCAGGGTTCTTTCGGTCCGTGTTTTTTTTCAATAATTACTTTTTAATTTTAATAACGCTACTATATTTCATACTTTATTCTATTTTACTTTACCTGCTCTTTCTTTTTTTCCTCCCTTCCCTTCCTCCCTCCCTCCCTCCGCTCCTCCTTTCCTTCTTTCTTTTTCTTTCCTCCATCCCTCCCTCCCTCCCACCCTTCTTCTTTCCACTTTCTTTTTCTTTCCTTCCTCCCTCCCTCCCTCCCTCCTGTCTTTCTTTCTTTCTTTCCTTCCTCCCTCCCTCCCTCTCTTCTTCCATTCACTCTTCCTTTTGCTTTCATTCCTCCCTCCCTCCCTCCTTTCTTTCCTTTCTTTCCATCCTTCCTCCCTCCCTCCTTTCTTTCTTTCTTCCTTCCTTCCTTCCTTACTTCCCTTCTTCCTTTCTTTCAATCTCTCTTTCTTTCTTCTACTAATTATTTCTTTCTACTTTTTCTCACTGTTATTCTGAGCCGGGTGGATGAAAGGCTCTTGGTGCTGCAGCCAGGAGTTAGTGCTGTGCCTCTGAAGTGGGAGAGCCAACTTCAGGACACGGGTCCACAAGAGACCTCCCAGCTCCACATAATATCAAGCAGCGAAAATCTCCCAGGGATCTCCATCTCAACACCAGCACCCAGCTTCAGTCAACGACCAGCAAGCTACAGTGCTGGTCACCCTATGCCAAGCAACTAGCAAGGCAGGAACACAACCCCACCCATTAGCAGAGAGGCTACCTAAAAACATAATAAGGCCACAGGCACCCCAAAACACACCACCAGACGTGGACCTGTCCACCAGAAAGACAAGATCGAGCTTCAACCACCAGAACACAGGCATTAGTCCCCCCCACCAGGAAGCCTACACAACCTACTGAAACAACCTTAGCCACGGGGGACAGACACCAAAAACAACGGGAACTACGAATCTGCAGCCTGCAAAAAGGAGACCCCAAACACAGTAACATAAGCAAAATGAGAAAGCAGAAAAACACACAGCAGGTGAAGGAGCAAGATAAAAACCTACCAGACCTAACAAATGAAGAGGTAATAGGCAGTCTACCTGAAAAAGAATTCAGAATAATGATAGTAAAGCTGATCCAAGATTCTATTTCCCAGATCCAAAATCTTGGAAATAGAATAGACAATATGCAAGAAACAGTTAACAAGGACCTAGAAGAACTAAAGATGAATCAAGCATCGATTAAAAACACAATAAATGAAATGAAAAATACTCTAGATGGGATCAATAGCAGAATAACTGAGGCAGAAGAACGGATAAGTGAGGTGGAAGATAAAATAGTGGAAATAACTGATGCAGAGAAAAATAAAGAAAAAAGAATGAAAAGAACAGAGGACAGTCTCAGAGACCTCTGGGACAACATTAAACGCACCAACATTCGAATTATAGGGGTTCCAGAAGAAGAAGAGAAAAAGAAAGGGACTGAGAAAATATTTGAAGAGATTATAGTTGAAAACTTCCCTAATATGGGAAAGGAAATAGTTAATCAAGTCCAGGAGGCACAGAGAGTCCCATACAGAATAAATCCAAGAAGAAATACGCCAAGACACATATTAATCAAACTGTCAAAAATTAAACACAAAGAAATCATATTAAAAGCAGCAAGGGAAAAACAACAAATAACACACAAGGGAATCCCCATCAGGTTAACAGCTGATCTCTCAGCAGAAACTCTACAAGCCAGAAGGGAGTGGCAGGACATAATTAAAGTGATGAAGGAGAGAAACCTGCAACCAAGATTACTCTACCCAGCAAGGATCTCATTCAGATTTGATGGAGAAATTAAAACGTTTACAGACAAGCAAAAGCTGAGAGAGTTCAGCACCACCAAACCAGCTTTACAACAAATGCTAAAGGAACTTCTCTAGGCAAGAAACACAACAGAAGGACTATACCTACAATAACGAACCCAAAGCCATTAAGGAAATGGGAATAGGAACATACATATCAATAATTACCTTAAATGTAAATGGACTAAATGCTCCCACCAAAAGACGCAGAGTGGCTGAATGGATACAAAAACAAGACCCATATATATGCTGTCTACAAGAGACCCACTTCAGACCTAGAGACACATACAGATTGAAAGTAAGGGGATGGAAAAAGATATTCCATGCAAATGGAAATCAAAAGAAAGCTGGAGTAGCAATTCTTATATCAGACAAAATAGACTTTAAAATAAAGACTATTAGAAGAGACAAAGAAGGACACTACATAACGATAAAGGGATCGATCCAAGAAGAAGATATAACAATTGTAAATATTTATGCACCCAACATAGGAGCACCTCAATACATAAGGCAAATACTAACAGCCATAAAAGGGGAAATCGACAGTAACACAATCATAGTAGGGGACTTTAACACCCCACTTTCACCAATGGACAGATCATCCAAAATGAAAATAAATAAGGAAACACAAGCTTTAAATGATACATTAAACAAGATGGACTTAGTTGATATTTATAGGACATTCCACCCAAAAACAACAGAATACACATTTTTCTCAAGTGCTCATGGAACATTCTCCAGGATAGATCATATCTTGGGTCACAAATCAAGCCTTGGTAAATTTAAGAAAATTGAAATTGTATCAAGTATCTTTTCCGACCACAATGCTATGAGACTAGACATCAATTACAGGAAAAGATCTGTAAAAAATACAAACACATGGAGGCTAAACAATACACTACTCAATAATGAAGTGATCACTGAAGAAATCAAAGAGGAAATTAAGAAATACTTAGAAACAAATGACAATGGAGACACGACGACCCAAAACCTATGGGACGCAGCAAAAGCAGTTCTAAGGGGGAAGTTTATAGCAATACAATCCCACCTTAAGAAACAGGAAACATTTCGAGTAAACAACCTGACCCTGCACCTAAAGCAATTAGAGAAAGAAGAACAAAAAACCCCCAAAGTTAGCAGAAGGAAAGAAATCATAAAGATCAGATCAGAAATAAATGAAAAAGAAATGAAGGAAACAATAGCAAAGATCAACCAAACTAAAAGCTGGTTCTTTGAGAAGATAAACAAAATTGACAAACCATTAGCCAGACTCATCAAGAAAAGAAGGGAGAAGACTCAAATCAGTAGAATTAGAAATGAAAAAGGAGAAGTAACAACTGACACTGCAGAAATACAAAAGATCATGAGAGATTACTATAAGCAACTCTATGCCAATAAAATGGACAACCTGGAAGAAATGGACAAATTCTTAGAAATGCACAACCTACCAAGACTGACTCAGGAAGAAATAGAAAATATGAATAGACCAATCACAAGCACTGAAATTGAAACTGTGATTAAAAATCTTCCATCAAACAAAAGCCCAGGACCAGATGGCTTCACAGGCGAATTCTATCAAACATTTAGAGAAGAGCTAACACCCATCCTTCTCAAACTCTTCCAAACAATATCAGAGGAAGGAGCACTCCCAAACTCATTCTACGAGGCCACCATCACCTTGATACCAAAACTAGGCAAGGATGTCACAAAGAAAGAAAACTACAGGCCAATATCACTGATGAACATAGATGCAAAAATCCTCAACAAAATACTAGCAAACAGAATGCAACAGCACATTAAAAGGATCATACACCATGATCAAGTGGGGTTTATTCCAGGAATGCAAGGATTCTTCAATATACGCAAATCAATCAATGTGATACACCATATTAACAAGTTGAAGGAGAAAAACCATATGATCATCTCAATAGATGCAGAGAAAGCTTTCGACAAAATTCAACACCCATTTATGATAAAAACCCTGCAGAAAGTAGGCATAGAGGGAACTTTCCTCAACATAATAAAGGCCATATATGACAAACCCACAGCCAACATTGTCCTCAATGGTGAAAAACTGAAACCATTTCCACTAAGATCAGGAACAAGACAAGGCTGCCCACTCTCACCACTCTTATTCAACATAGTTTTGGAAGTTTTAGCCACAGCAATCAGAGAAGAAAAGGAAATAAAAGGAATCCAAATTGGAAAAGAAGAAGTAAAGCTGTCACTGTTTGCAGATGACATGATACTATACATAGAGAATCCTAAAGATGCTACCGAAAAACTACTAGAGCTAATCAATGAATTTGGTAAAGTAGCAGGATACAAAATTAATGCACAGAAATCTCTGGCATTCCTGTACACTAATGATGAAAAATCTGAAAATGAAATCAAGAAAACACTCCCATTTACCATTGCAACAAAAAGAATAAAATATCTAGGAATAAACCTACCTAAGGAGACAAAAGACCTGTATGCAGAAAATTATAAGACACTGATGAAAGAAATTAAAGATGATATAAATAGATGGAGAGATATACCATGCTCCTGGATTGGAAGAATCAATATTGTGAAAATGACTCTACTACCCAAAGCAATCTACAGATTCAATGCAATCCCTATCAAACTACCACTGGCATTTTTCACAGAACTAGAACAAAAAATTTCAAAATTTGTTTGGAAAAACAAAAGGCCCCGAATAGCCAAAGCAATCTTGAGAACGAAAAACGGAGCTGGAGGAATCAGGCTGCCTGACTTCAGACTATACTACAAAGCTACAGTAATTAAGACAGTGTGGTACTGGCATAAAAACAGAAAGATAGATCAGTGGATCAGGATAGAAAGCCCAGAGATAAACCCACGCACATATGGCCAACTTATCTTTGATAAAGGAGGCAGGAATGTACAGTGGAGAAAGGACAGCCTCTTCAATAAGTGGTGCTGGGAAAACTGGACAGGGACATGTAAAAGTATGAGATTAGATCATTCCCTAACACCATACACAAAAATAAGCTCAAAATGGATTAAAGACCTAAATGTAAGGCCAGAAACTATCAAACTCTTAGAGGAAAACATAGGTAGAACACTCTATGACATAAATCACAGCAAGATCCTTTTGGACCCACCTCCTAGAGAAATGGAACTAAAAACAAAGATAAACAAATGGGACCTAATGAAACTTCAAAGCTTTTGCACAGCAAAGGAAACCATAAACAAGACCAAAAGACAACCCTCAGAATGGGAGAAAATATTTGCAAATGAAGCAACTGACAAAGGATTAATCTCCAAAATTTATAAACAGCTCATGCAGCTCAATAGCAAAAAAACAAACAACCCAATCCAAAAATGGGCAGAAGACTTAAAGAGGCATTTCTCCAAAGAAGATATACAGACTGCCAACAAACACATGAAAGAATGCTCAACATCATTAATCATTAGAGAAATGCAAATCAAAACTACAATGAGATATCATCTCACACCAGTCAGAATGGCCATCATCAAGAAATCTAGAAACAATAAATGCTGGAGAGGGTGTGGAGAAAAGGGAACACTCTTGCACTGCTGGTGGGAATGTGAATTGGTACAGCCACTATGGAGAACAGTATGGAGGTTCCTTAAAAAACTAAAAATAGAACTACCATATGACCCAGCAATCCCACTACTAGGCATATACCCTGAGAAAACCATAATTCAAAAAGAGACATGTACCAAAATGTTCATTGCAGCTCTATTCACAATAGCCCGGAGCTGGAAACAACCTAAGTGTCCATCATCGGATGAATGGATAAAGAAGATGTGGCACATATATACAATGGAATATTACTCAGCCATAAAAAGAAACGAAACTGAGCTATTTGTAATGAGGTGGATAGACCTAGAGTCTGTCATACAGAGTGAAGTAAGTCAGAAAGAGAAAGACAAATACCGTATGCTAACACATATATATGGGATTTAAAAAAAAAAAAATGTCATTAAGAACCTAGGGGTAAAACGGGAATAAAGACACAGACCTACTTGAGAATGGACTTGAGGATATGGGGAAGGGGAAGGGTAAGCTGTGACAAAGGGAAAGAGAGGCATGGACATATATACACTACCAAACGTAAGGTAGATAGATAGTGGGAAGCAGCCGCAGAGCACAGGGAGATCAGCTCGGTGCTTTGTGACCGCCTGGAGGGGTGGGATGGGGAGGGTGGGAGGGAGGGAGATGCATGAGGGAGGGGATGTGGGAACAGATGTATATGTATGACTGATTCACTTTGTTATAAAGCAGAAACTAAAAAAAAAAAAAAAAAAAAAAAAATAAAAGCACTGGAGTTGAAAGTGGTTTAAAGCGGCAAAAAAAAAAAAAAAAAAAAGAAGGGACTATATATGCTTTAATATCCATACAATGCCATAGTAATTGTGTGAAGTGAAAGTATGTCTACCTTATATTGTTAAGTGAAAAAAGCTGCCAAGAAGTATCTTTCCCATTATTAAATAGGTAGACAGATGGATAGATAGGTAGATAGATAGGTCTCTTACCTATGTGCACACGTGGATAATAAAAAAAATCAATGTGAAATGATAAATACCTAAATGTTGGGGCTTCCCTGGTGGTGCAGTGGTTAAGAATCCGCCTGCCAATGCAGGGAACATGGGTTTGAACCCTGGTCCAGGAAGATCCCACGTGTCATGGAGCAACTAAGCCCGTGTGCCACAACTACTGAGCCTGCGCCCTAGAACCCACGAGCCACAACTACTGAAGCCCACATGCCTAGAGCCCGTGCTCTGCAGCAAGAGAAGCCACCGCAGTGAGAGACCTGTGCACCGCAACAAAGAGTAGCCCCTGCTCGCCGCAACTAGAGAAAGAGCGTGCACAGCAATGAAGACCCAAAGCAGCCAAAAATAGATAAATAAAAATAAATACATTAAAAAAAAACCCTAAATTTATATATAGTGTCTATCTCAGGGGAGTGCAAATTCAGCTGATTTTTAAAATTTCTTCTTTAAGCAATTCTCCATTATTTGAATTTTTTTTACAATGAGAAAGTATTATTTTTGTGGGGGAAAAAGCTCTTAACCCTTGGTGAAAAATGCAATTATTAACAGTCTCTATATCATTTAGTCCCCCCGCATTCAAATAATCCACCAAAGTGATTGTTAATTTGTAGCAAAATTATATTTGAACTCAAGTCCTTTGACTCCTAGCTCTGTGTCCTCTCCATTTTTCCATGCCACATTTGAAAATGAAGCAGGATGTATGGTCCATGTCTTGGAAGAGCTAATGACTGGATAGAGGAGATAAGAAATATAAGTAGGAAACAATGCTCAAATATTACAAGAGGCTATCTACTTAAGTAATTGCTACAAATACTTTAAGAAATGTGTGTGTGAGTGTTTGTGTGCTGGGGGATGGAGCACATATTTATCCAAAATAAAAGAGAATAAAGTAGGACATTATACCACACGTATCACAAATCCCTATGAATACAGAGGAGAAGATAAGACAGAAGTACCAGAGAAGGCCTCATGGGTCAAAGATAGACATGCTTTGAAAAGGCTAAGATCACGGAGGATATTTCCACAGAGACATAACCAGACATCATGACGGATGATGGATGGTAGAAATAAGACTGCATGTGCTGGGGAGGAAAGAGAATAGGGCTGGACAGGTGGAGTGGAGACAGATCATGGAGGGCTTTGAAAGCCAAGGGAAGAGTGGTTTAGATTTGATGTGGAAAGAAATGGAAGCCACGGACAACTTTCATCAAGAAAACCATGTGTTGGGCTTCCCTGGTGGCGCAGTGGTTGAGAATCTGCCTGCCAATGCAGGGGACATGGGTTCGAACCCTAGTCTGGGAAGATCTGATATGCCGCGGAGCAACTAGGTCTGTGGGCTGCAACTACTGAGTCTGCGCATCTGGAGCTTGTGCTCCGCAATACGAGAGGCTGCGACAGTGAGAGGCCCGTGCACTGCGATGAAGAGTGGCCCCTGCTCGCCGCAACTAGAGAAAGCCCTCGCACAGCAATGAAGACCCAACACAGCCATAAAGAAAGAAACAAAGGAAAAGAAAAAGAAAGAAAGAAAGAAAAGAGAGAAAGAAAGAAAGAAAAGAGAGAAAGAAAGAAAGAAAGAAAGAAAGAAAGAAACCATGTGGTGAAAGCCATTTAACTGACCTGAGTCTTCCAGCAGCATATAGGACGGACTGGCAGAGGGAGACTGGAGTCCAGGAGGCCAGGTACAGGACTAGGGAAGTGATGGTGAGTCTCAGAAATTAACAAGGGGTCAGAATTGGGAGGCTGGGGGAGTAAAAGGTTGGGTCCCAAAGATCCCAAGGTTTTGAATGAATGTCTCCGAAAACAGTGATCCCTTGACAGAGACAGATGGTTAAGATGAGGTTCACTCTCTTAGAAGGGAAAGCAAAGAGTAAGGAAATACTAAGTGTTTCTGTGCATTAAAATATACTATAACTATTTGGCTTTGTAGATTTGTACACTAAGGCCAAGAGGTCACGTTCAAACTTCCAATTTGCAATATAGTTTTGTTTTGTTTTGAATCTTAAGCCATGCTCTTCTCATTTCAGGCAGCTATCACCAATGCGGGGCTAGGCTGAAAATATGGAAGACCAATAAGGCAATACCAAAGGAAAACAACCATTAATAAAAACCAGAAAAATCCTTAAAATATGACCACTTGATCAATAGCACTTTCTTTGTATGTTGGAACGGGATCTTATGTGGCTTAAACAGCATTTGAATGTTTTCTTTTGATTTATTTGTAAAAGAGAAAAAGGAGATTATAAATGCAGAGGATGGACTAAAATACAAGTCATTGTGTCTTCCTTGTATCTGCTTCGGTATCCTATATTTTGTTTAAAGTGTTTCTTAAGAAGTGATTTATTATCTTCATCCAGGCTGCCCCACCAGGGACACCTCAACTGGGTCAGAGTGGCCAGTGGAGCTGAGACCTCACTGTCTCTGAACCTTTAAATAGACATTGCTTTGACTTTCATCTCGGAGATCAGGTGACATCCAAATCCACTTAACGTTTCACTGGTAGGGGTTTTGATGTCAGCAGAGACCTTGATGAAATTACAATCCTATTAGTCATGATGGGGGAAGACAGGAGACCTTAGGTGGCTAATGTTCCATTCATAACAAGAGACATTTAGCATTTGTAAAGGGCATTGATTTCTGATAGTTCCCTGCAGAACAAGGCTCAAGTGAAGAAATATGACCAGAAAAGCCTTGGGAAAGAAATGATAGAAAAGGCAAGATTGCATTTACCCAAACAACTTAACTCTGTGTACTTTCTACAACTCTGCTTGACTGAAAAGAATTGAGTATTCATGTAATGTGGGTGGGAGGAAGGGTAGTGCAGGACAGGAAGGACATGCCTAGCTACACAGAGATTCTGTTACTGAGAAATCTGGGAAATTACACCAAGCCCTTGATTGGTGCCAAGGAGGTGCCTCTAAATAGGAAGGGTAAATGGAGGTGACAGGGAAAGGCCTTTTAATTTGGGTGATCAACTGCCGGATTCCATTATGCTTAATGAGTCTCATCCATGCATAGTTAGGCTCAAAAAAATAATAAGACCCCTTTCAGAGCCTACTATAAACAAATTAGAAGAATTAATAATAAAAATCCTATTAACGTGTATGCAGTTTCAAGAAGTGAATGAAGTCCATTTTAAGAGTTTGCCTAATGTATTTTTAGCATTTATAAGAAAATGCCTGATCATTAAAATGGATTCATCCTCCAGTTTAGTTTTGTTTTTAACTCAAGTCTGTCCTATGTAAGATCTAAAGCATTACATTTCTTTTGGTTAACGCCTCTCCAGGGAGAGCCCTGTTTAGACATTATGGGATATGACAAAGAGAGTGTTGCCAGCCCCAGAATGCTTAAAATGCTTATTGACCTGAAAGTAACAAATGAGATTCATTCAAGTGAATTTGCCTAGTCTCATAATATGCCTCCTACCCAAACAGAGAGTACGGGAAGCCACGGTTCTCAGGCAAGAGACTGGGGAGACATAAATCTTTTGCCTCTCAGTAGAGTCTCAGGTAGGAAACAAGAAGCAGGGTCTGAAAACATCTATGGGTGGTTCAAAACAGAAGTGGTTGTCTCTAATCAGCTAAGACCCCTGGGCTTAAACAAGAGACAACTTGCTGGTTTTGCCTTAACACATATTTGTCCAACATACCAACAGTCATGAATTAGAAATTAGACTCTCACTTCTTGCCATGAGGATTCTTTTAAGCCATCATTTTAAAAAGAATCTCAATACTCAAGCGTATAATCAAAGCACATGGGAGGATGGGAAAAAAGGTAGCCCGTGTTTTGTAGTTAAATCCCCAGGTGAAAAGGCACAGTCAGATGTCTGCGCTTAGATGTCCCTGAAAACGAAAGCCACGTGTTCCTTAATACAACATGAAATAACATAACTCATGGTTTTCGAATGGCACCAAGGGCCACGGAGCTTGCCTGCAATCGCGTCCACTATGAAGTTAGGAACAACCCTGTTTATAATAGTACGAGATAATATGCTTAGTGTCTGGCACCCAGTAAGCACTCAATAAATATTTCTTCAAATCTGAATGGAAGAGTGAGTTCTTTTATACGCAATCTGCTACGTAAAGTTTTTACATCCTCTGTTTTACTATAAAAATAATATATGTTCTCATGCACATCTGCTTCAGCCTCTGAATCAATAAAGACCTAGAGCCAACCTCGCCTCCCCAGACGTTTGTCTTTCCTGGGCTGCTGATGTGCTGCCCTCTTCTGGTTCTGTCTCCAGACCTCGGAGCGTTTCTTGATTGGGCTTCCTTCTCCTGTCACTTACCTCTGTCCTGATCCTGTTCATTTCCTTTTACACATTCTTACAAATTCAATGAGTTTCAGGGCTTCAGTGAATGTCGCTTGCAAGCCTGCCCTTAAATATTTACAAAGGTACCATTAGACTAGATTTTGTAATGGATGAAGAGTGGAATTAATCTAAGGTCTCTATCCTCAGGGTTTATAATCGTTTAGTAAGAAATGAAAGTACACATTCAAGGTTAAATAATGATTTTAAGGCCAAGTGAGTCAGCAGACCCCGAAGAACCATAACTAGAGATGAAAGAGAGCTGTGCTGTCACCGGCAAAGGAGATGAGATTTGAGTTGGCCCTCGAAGGATGAGTGGGATTTATCTATGGGCAGCTCAGAGGAGACGGAATATCAGGAGGGTCAACTATTATGAGCAAAACGGTGGGGATGGGAAAATGTGAGGCTGTTTGGGTCAGGGAGGATACTGCTGTCTCTGCCATGAGGGTTTCATTACAGGAACACAGGGGGATACGATGGGCCAGGCGAATGCCTGGACACCTTCAAATGCCTGGTTAAGAATGGGATTTTTTTCGCATAGGAAGAAAGGAACTATGTGGGATTTTAATCATGGAAGAGACAATGAAAATGATCTGTTCCCTATTTCCTACTGCCTCTAGGATACTTTCTCAAGATCTCATCACTGCATGCTTGTTCCCAAATTCATATATTTCCTTTCCCCATGTCCACTGGCTCAGCCATTTATGTCAGTGACAACAAACATTCTCCTCAGGTTCAAAGGCTGATGCCCTTGGAAATATCTTTGATGTTTGTCACCAGCTTCGGCACCAGTTGAAGACTCACTGACCAAAATCACCTTGGGGTGCTTTAAATAAGGACAAATTCCTAGACTCTGCTCCAGACCAAGTGAATCAGGACAGATTTGGGGACCTGGACTACCTCCTGTTACACGATGAATAAAATCACTGATCAATTGTCACTATGCTCCCTTCTAAACGTCTCTCAACTTTCCCACTTCTCTTTAAGCCTTTAAAAAGCAATCTATGGAATTCAGAACTTCCTCATCTCTGACCACTTACTACCGCCTTCTGGGTCACATCCTTCCCCTCAATACCTGTATCCTCTTTGTGGAATTCAACTTGGGCTCAGGGAAACCAACAAAATTGCAGTTCACTGGTGCCCAGATGTTTCGGTGGCGGTGATTCTGATGATGTAAACACTTCCCTAGAAGGCTCAGAAGGCAGTCAAAGAATGTGATGAGTTCAGATCAGGGTCTGATGACTCAACCAGTCTACATGGACACAAGCCAGGCTACAAGTCCTTGGTAGCAGTCCCTGGTCCCTTAGAGAAGCCACTGTCTAAACAACTCCTCCATGAAGATAGCTCTTGAGACAGCCCTCTCTGTGCTTGCTTTCACAGCCCAGTTTCAGGGAAGTGATAAGCTAGCAAAGTGAGCAACAGCCATGTTATGATTTCAAAAGTTTCCTTCTCGCCCACTGCAACTCACCACACCCACATGGGCATCTGAGATGTCTCTAGTACGATTGGTTTCAGCTCAAAGCTCCAACATTAGATATTCTTTCAGCCAACATTAGATATTCTTTCAGCTAACTTAAGATTTTCTCTCTTTAAGTATGTTACATTCCCCAGAACTCTTTTAATACTTATTTTTTATTTATAATATACTTTAAGTATACTATAAAAGGAAAGTTTCTAGAATCAGACTCCCTTGGGTACCAGTCCTAATTCTCCTGCTGACTTCATGTGATTTTAGCTATGTTTTGTAACCTTTCCAAGTCTTAATTTCCTCCTCTATAAAATGGGAATGATAAAAACACTACCCAGAATGTAAGATTGTTGAAATGATATAATATACAAAATGTACATATTATAAAGTACATAGTTAGTGTATATGTCAAAAGGCCTGGCACGTGGTAGATACTGTTAGATATTATTAGTGTTCTGTTATGCTTTTATGCTTAAATCTTAGTGTAAAGGCATTTATCCAGTCCTTACTCAGGATGTGGAATGAAAAGGCAGAAAGGATGTACAGATGCAGGACACCAGAGGTAGGATAAAGGGACATGGTCAAGGGTCAGCTGACGTAAAGACGGGCAAGGGAGGGGAATGGACACCTGACCCAGCCGATGTCATAATTTGGGGCAGGACTGGCCTTGCCTTGGGCATAACTTGTGTGAGCCAGATTTGCTTTCTAAGAAAAAGAAGATTTTATCTGAGAAAGATGAGTGCAGACAGGCTGAGAGAACACACATTTTATTATTATTTTTTTTATTTTTATTTTTTGCAGTAGCGGGCCTCTCACTGTTGTGGCCTCTCCCGTTGCGGAGCACAGGCTCCGGACGCGCAGGCTCAGCAGCCATGGCTCACGGGCCCAGCCGCTCCACGGCATGTGGGATCTTCCCGGACCGGGGCATGAACCCGTGTCCCCTGCATTGGCAGGTGGACTCAACCACTGCGCCACCAGGGAAGCCCTTTTTTTTTTTTTTTTTTTTTGAGAACACACATTTTAAAGAGAAGACCCCTTCAGATTCTCCCAGACTCCTCTGGACTTCACAGTATATCTCTTCACTTCCTCAGAAGAAAAATATTTTTAAAATTTTCAAAAAAGTTATTTTAGGAGTCACAAACTTTAGTTGTATATTTGGCAATACCATTAACACACTCTTACTGTTAAGGAATTCAATCATAGGGAAGACTAAAGATAGATGATTATATACATACACATATCATAGACAAATTCCCTTTGAAAGCACCAGCATGAGGAGAGAGGTACATAACACTTAGCTTCAAAGGCTATATGGAAAACCACTGTATTTGCATTGTAGAAAAATAAGCACTAAAAGTTGCACCCTATTTATCAAGTAGCTCCCTCTTTTCAAATATAACAAATACTCTGATTCTAGAAAATAAAAAAGGTAAATAATAAAATGTAATAGTTAAAAGTAATTAAGCAGGGCTTTCCTGGTGGCGCAGTGGTTAAGAATCTGTCTGCCAATGCAGGGGACAGGGGTTCGAGCCCTGGTCCGGGAAGATCCCACATGCCGCGGAGCAACTAAGCTCGTGCGCCACAACTACTGAGTCTGCACTCTAGAGCCCGCGAGCCACAACTACTGAGCCCACGTGCCACAACTACTGAAGCCCGCGCGCCTAGAGCCCATGCTCCGCAACAAGAGAAGCCACTGCAGTGAGAAGCCTGAACATTGGAACAAAGAGTAGCCCCACTCACTGCAACTAGAGGAAGCCCGCACGCAGCAATGAAGACCCAGTGCAGCCAAAATAAAATAAATAAAATCAATAAATTCTTTAAAAAGTAATTAAGCAAGCTTTTTGTTTCCAAACAACAAAACTCAAACTTATTAACAAATTTTCTTGTATTTCAGTGGAATGAAGTGTGTCTCTCTCTTCTTCCTCGTAATACCACCAACTCACACACAGTTTATTCCTCCACACACTTCCCGTAGAGATCTCAGGGATTAGTAAACATGATGCCATCATTAGAAACAGTATGAAAGAGACTTATAGAGGAAAGTGCTCTGATCCTGGACCTGCCAAATTATGTGTTGAGACAAATTACTACAACTCACTTGGCCTTAGTTTCCTACATGAAAGTGAGAATTCAAGTGGGATTCCTGAGGGCAGGGTCAGTGCCCAGTATTTATTTGGGTTCATCTTCCCTGCAAAGAATTCTGGATGCCACATAGGGTGACTAATCCACGTGCACCTGAATGGCTGGCCTCTCCCATCTCTCGAGGTCTGGCTATGCAAGAGGCTGACACAGCTTTCTGACAATCATCCTCCAGCTTATCTCACCAGTCACAACCCCAGAGGAGGTGATTTAGAGCCTTTGTTAGTAGCAAGTACAGTACCAGCTCCCCAGCAGTGCTGACTGGGTTGGTTCCTTTCTTTGGAAACCTTGGTCTTCTCATTCCCACATTTCTCTGTCATCAAGGAGACTGAGCAGTACAGACATGATCCTGACCACAGACCCTGGAATTAAGCAAATCTGCCTTTGAAGCAGACATGAGGTTTTGCTCCGTCTCTGGCTGCACCCAGTGCAGGGTCAGGGAGAAGTTTCCCTGGTGCACATCACTACTCACTCCCTTTTCCAAGAAAGGGGGATTTTTCCTTCCTAGACTTCACCCTTAATAATGACTCTTCCTTTTTCTTGTGTCATCCTCCTCCCTTTAGCAAATACTTCCCTCAAGCAGTACTGATGACTGCCTAAGGGCTTAGCATAACACACGCCCAGGCTGATGAATTACCTCGGGTACTCCAGCCAGCTGTGCATGCTGTTGCTAAGAAGGACCCATGGAGTTTTGCCTTTGATGCTCTGAGCCCCTCCAGGAGGGCAGCTCCCTCTTCTCCTTAGACCTAGGGAGGACAAGTCTCTTTGGCTTGGATCCAGCTACACTGCCCCATCTGTTTCAGGAAGACATTTCCTTCTCAACAATACACTTCTCTTCTAGATTTGCACTTTTTTCTAGAGTTGATCCTATAATTCTTTCACCAACGCATCCTTCTTAGGCCCCTTCTGACCTGATAAAGTCTTCTCCTTTGTTTTTTCACACTCTCAAACCTTCCTTAACTGAGCACACTCTTGTTGCCTTCCAATGGTTGAGAATGTCTTTCTTTCTTCTTTTCTTCTTTCACATCTCCTCTCCTACCAGCACCACCCAGCTCCAGCTCCAGCCAACATCAGGTCACACAGATGGCAAACCAATCATGAAATAAGCATGCAGCCTACTCTTCTCTATGTGTTGGTCTTTAGGGAACAAAGCATCTCCAAAGTACAGTACACTAAGAGCCACACACTGGAGAAGTGATCAGCCTCAGGAAAACACTCATTAGACTTTCTGCCTAAGGCCAAATGAATTTCCCTGCTCAAATTCCCAGACGGCCCCTGAAATTCCATTGAGGACAGACAACACCCCTCCCGAAAGCCAAGGGGCACTCCAGCAACGGGATTTCAAACTCCCTAAGTGGGGCAACCCCAAAGTTATAAATTCAGCCAATTTTTATCCCTATGCCCTTCTTACAATTGGAGGGATGGGGCGGGGTGGGGGGTGCTGTACTGCCACAGCTTTGCAGGCAATGGAGAGAAGGAGCACTTACCTGGCAATGAGACAAATCCCTAAGAGGAACCCTTTTCAAGTGGCAAATCCCCCCATTCCAACTTCCACTACCATTTGAAGTGTAGATACTCATTCAGAAACACACTGCTCCCATAATCTTATGCTCTCTTTGGCATTTTAGACTTTACCCGCCATAATTCTCATGTTCCAAAATGAGATTATGTTGGTAGTCTTCTAGGGTGTGGGTATTGTTTTAAGAAGGCAAAAGTAGGCTGGGGGGGGCGGGCAGCGCTGTGAAATGAACCAGATGAAATGAATTTGGTGTATACTTAAATATATGAAAAAGAAATGGATAATGATCTGAAAGCCAATATTTTTAAGAGTAGTCATGTCAATGAAAACAGGAAGTCTAAAAAGGGAAATGGGTCTAATGTCTGAAAGACCAGCACAAGCAGGAAAGAAAGGGCTTCAGAAGGTGGCCTTTAAGTCCAAGTCAGAGAAGCTGGCTCTCCAGGACCAAAGGCCTGGCAAGGTATTTGGGAAAGTGTGGTGATTCCCACCAAGAAGGGTTGGGCAATGGAATCAGGCACAGGTACAATGGAAATGAGCAGAAGGTGCCAGAGTTTTGCTCTCTGCACAAGTCTGGCATAGAGTATCAGTAAATATCCAACAAACATCCGATCAACGAATGAATGAATGGATGAATGCACAAATTTAAAAAGAGGTAGGTAACAGAAATGATGAATTATCTTCAATACATGACAGCTGAGATCCCAAATTCAGAATACTCAAATCTAATAATAATAACTGATTTATAAAGGCAATGGTGTTAGAAATTGGGGAAAAAAATTCTGATAAATGGTGACTGACACCTGAGTTTCACGATGTTCACACCTGACTAAAACCATGTGACATGTGCATCACTAGTCACCCACTCACAAAGACCAGGGATTTGGGAGTCATCCTCAAGTCCCGCTTCTTTTCCATTTGCAAGAGTCCTATGCCACCAAGTTCTCTTGTGTCTACATTCTAAATACACTTGAAATATATCCCCTTGTCTCCACCCTCATGGCCACTGTCACCAAACTTGTCTTTATCAAGCCTCACTGAAACCCTTGCAGAGACTTCCTAACTAGGCTGTCTGTCTCATCTCCCATCTCTCCTAACCCTCCAAACTGCAGCCACAGTGCTCTAAGACACAGATTTCATCACCACACTCTCCTGCTTCAAGACTGCCAGTGGCTTCCCACTGTCTACAGAATCAAGCTCAGACCATTTAGGGCTTCCACAGCTTTCCAATCTCTTCTCTTGTCATTCCCAACAAATAGAAACGGCAGAATAGCATCACTGTAAGAGGTGGTCTGTAGCAGCACTAGATATTGCTGGGGATTCCCATGTGAAATAAAGGCAAAGTTATTGCTAACATGTCTGATTCCTGTAGGGAACTTGGATTTTTTTTTTTTTTTTTTTGGACAAGCACACACAACTCACAGCTTTGTAGGGAGGCCTGAAATCAATTCTGGGCACCGTGTTCATCTAGCAGTGTGTGCAGAAATGCCTGAGATATCAGATATAATGTTTGGGAGTTCCCAGAACAAAACGTACCAGGGAAATTAACAAACAAAACATCCTAAGTGGGAGGGGGCAGTTAGGGGTGGGGGCGTGGCAGGTACAAACTATCGGTGTAAGACAGGCTACAGGGACGCATTGTACAACGTGGGGAATATCGCCAATATTTTGTAATAACTGTACATGGAAAGTAACCTTTAAAACGTGTATAGAAATAAGAAATTAAAAAAAAAATCCTACAGGTGAGTACCTTGTCCTGTTTTTCTGAGACATCAAAATTTATCCCTGGAGGCAGTGCCACCACCAGGGGAGAGCGGCAGCAGTTTATAGCTGAACTGAGAGGATTCCAAGGACTTAGATGACTGTGGAGCCCAAGATGGAAGGAGCCTGAGTCACTGAATGACCCATTTCCCTGTGGCTAACCCGTACTGGACTTTGGTCAGTTTCTCACAGAAGAAGAGTCTTCGGTCTCCTGCCTGAGATGTGGCAGCCATGTGGCTGACAGGGTTTTGGTGCTCCGGCCAGGTGTCAGGCCTGAGCCTCTTAGGTGGGAGAGCCAAGTTCAGGCCATTAGTCCACCAGAGACCACCAGCTCCATGTAATATCAAATGGTGAAAGTTATCCCAGAGATCTCCATCTCATCACTAACACCCAGCTCCATTCAATGACCAGCAAGCTGTAGTGCTGGACACCCTATGCCAAACAACTAGCAAGACAGAAACACAACACCACCCATTAGCAGAGAGGCTGCCTAAAATCAAAATAAGGTCACATATACCCCAAAACACACCACCAGACAGTGTCCTGCCCCCAAGAAAGACAAGATCCAGCCTCATCCACCAGAACACAGGCACCAGTCTCCTCCACCAGGAAGCCTACACAACCCACTGAACCAACCTTACTCACTGGGGGCAGACACCAAAAACAAAGGGAACTACAAACCTGCAGCCTGCAAAAAGGAGAACCCAAACACAGTAAGTTAAGCAAAATGAGAAGACAGAGAAACACACAGCAGATGAAGAAGCAAGGTAAAAACCCACCAGACCAAACAAATGAAGAGGAAATAGACAGTCTATCTGAAAAAGAATTCAGAGTAATGACAGTAAAGATGATCCAAAATCTTGGAAATAGGATGGAGAAAATTCAAGAAATGTTTAAAAAGGACCTAGGAGAACTAAAGAGCGAACAGTGATAAATAACATAATAAATGTAATCAAAAATTCCCTGGAAGGAATCAACAGCAGAATAACTGAGTCAGAAAACGGATAAGTGACCTGGAAGATAAAACAGTGGAAATAACTACCATAGAGCAGAACAAAGAAAAAAGAAGGCAAAGAATTGAGGACAGTCACAGAGACCTCTGGGACAACATTAAACGCCCAACATTCAAATTATACGGGTCCCAGAAGAAGAAGAGAAAAAGAAAGGGACTGAGAAAATATTTGAAGAGATTATACTTGAAAAATTCCCTAATACAGGAAAGGAAATAGTCAGTCAAGTCCAGGAAGTGCAGAGAGTCACATACAGCAAAAATCCAAGGAGAAACACACCAAGAAACATATTAATCAAATTATCAAAAAGTAAATACAAAGAAAAGATATTAAAAGCAGCAAGGGAAAAACAACAAATAACATACAAGGGAATCCCCATAAGGTTAACAGCTGATCTTTCAGTAGAAGCTCTGCAAGCCAGAAGGGATTGGCAGGACATACTTAAAGGGATAAAAGGGAAAAACCTACAACCAAGATTACTCTAACCAGCAAGGATCTCATTCAGATTCGAAAGAAAAATTAAGACCTTTACAGACAAGCAAAAGCTAAGAGAATTCAGCACCACCAAACCAGCTTTACAACAAATGCTAAAGGAACTTCTCTAGGCAGGAAACACAAGAGAAGGAAAAGACCTATAATAAGAAACCACAATTAAGAAAATGGTAATAGGACCAAACATATTGATAACTACCTTAAGTGTAAATGGAGTAAATGCTCCAAACAAAAGACACAGACTGGCTGAATGGATACAAAAACAAGACCCATATTTATGCTGTCTACAAGAGACCCACTTCAGACCTAGGGACACATACAGACTGAAATTGAGGGGATGGAAAAAGATATTCCATGCAAATGGAAACCAAAAGAAAGCTGGAGTAGCAATTCTCATATCAGACAAAATAGACTTTAAAATAAAGACTACTAGAAGAGACAAAGAAGGACACTACATAATGATCAAGGGATCAATCCAAGAAGAAGATATAACAATTATAAATATTTATGCACCCAACAGAGGAGTACCTCAATATATGAGGCAAATGCTAACAGTCATAAAAGGGGAAATCGACAGTAACACAATCATAGTAGGGGAATTTAACACTCCACTTTCACCAATGGACATACGTTATACAAGATGAACTTAATTGATATTTGTAGGACATTCCATCCAAAAACAATAGAATACAGTTTCCTCTCAAGTGCTCATGGAACATTCTCCAGGATAGATCATATCTTGGGCCACAAATCAAACCTTGGTAAACTTAAGAAAATTGAAATCATATCAAGTATCTGTTCCGACCACAAGGCTATGAGACTAGATATAAATTACAGGAAAAAATCTGTAAAAAATAAAAACACATGGAGGCGAAATGATACAGTACTAAATAACCAAGAGATCACTGAAGAAATCAAAGAAGAAATCAAAAAATACCTAGAAACAAATGACAATGAAAACACGATGACCGAAAACCTATGGAATGCAGCAAAAGCAGTACTAAGAGAGAAGTTTATAGCCATACAATCCTACCTCAAGAAACAAGAAACATCTCAAATAAACAACCTAACCTTACACCTAAAGCAATTAGAGAAAGAAGAACAAAAACCCCCCAAAGTTAGCACAAGGAAAGAAATCATAAAGATCAGATCAGAAATAAATGAAAAAGAAATGAAGGAAATGTTAAAAAGATCAATAAAATTAAAAGCTGGTTCTTTGAGAAGATAAACAAAATTGATAAACCATTACCCAGATTCATCAAGAAAAAAAGGGAGAAGACTCAGACCAACAGAATTAGACATAAAAAAGGAAAAGTAACAACTGACACTGCAGAAATACAAAGGATCATGAGAGATTACTACAAGCAACTATATGCCAATAAAATGGACAACCTGGAAGAAATGGACAAATTCTTACAAATGCACAATCTTTCGAGACTGAACCAGGAAGAAATAGAAAATATAAACAGACAAATCACAAGCACTGAAATTGAGACTGTCATTAAGTATCTTCCAACAAACAAAAGCCCAGGACCAGATGGCTTCATGGGCGAATTCTATGAAACATTTAGAGAAGAGCTAACACCTATCCTTCCCAAACTCTTCCAAAATATAGCAGAGGGAGGAACACTCCCAAGCTCATTCTACGAGGCCACCATCACCTTGATACCAAAACCAGACAAGGATGTCACAAAGAAAGAGAACTACAGGCCAATATCACTGATGAACATAGATGCAAAAATCCTCAACAAAATACTAGCAAACAGAATCCAACACCACATTAAAAGGATCATACACCATGATCAAGTGGGGTTTATTCCAGGAATGCAAGGATTCTTCAATATACACAAATGAATCAATGTAATACACCATATTAACAATTTGAAAGAGAAGAAAACCATATGATCACCTCAATAGATGCAGAAAAAGCTTTTGATAAAATTCAAGACCCATCTGTGATAAAAACCCTCCATAAAGTAGGCACTGAGGGAACTTACATCAACATAATAAATGCCATATATAACAAAGCCACAGCCAACATCGTTCTCAGTGGTGAAAAACTGTAACCATTTCCACTAAGATCAGGAAAAAGGCAAGGTTGCCCACTCTCACCACTATTATTCAACATAGTTTTGGAAGTTTTAGCCACAGCAATCAGAGAAGAAAAAGAAATCCAAATTGGAAAAGAAGAAGTAAAGCTGTCACTGTTTGCAGATGACATGATACTATACATAGAGAATCCTAAAGATGCTACCATAAAACTACTAGAGCTAAGCAATGAATTTGGTAAAGTAGCAGGATACCAAATTAATGCACAGAAATCTCTTGCATTCCTATACACTAATGATGAAAAATCTGAAAGTGAAATTAAGGAAACACTCTCATTTACCACTGCAATGAAAAGAATAAAATACCTAGGAATAAACGTACCTAAGGAGCCAAAAGACCTGTATGCAGAAAACTATAAGACACTGTTGAAAGAAATTAAAGATGATACAAACAGCTGGAGAGATATACCATGTTCTTGGACTGGAAGAATCAACACTGTGAGAATGACTATACTACCCAAGGCAATCTACAGATTCAATGCAATGCCTATCATCTACCAAAGTCATTTTTCACAGAAGTAGAACAAAAAATTACACAATTTGTATGGAACCCAAAAGACCCCGAATAGCCAAAGCAATCCTGAGAAAGAAAAACGGAGCTGGAAGAATCAGCCACCCTGACTTCAGACTACACTATAAAGCTACAGTTATCATGATAGTATGGTACTGGCACAAAAACAGAAATATAGATTAATGGAACAGGATACAAAGCCCAGAGATAAACCCACGCACATATGGTCACTTTATTTTTGAAAAAGGAGGCAAGAATATACAATGGAGAAAAGACAGCCTCTTCAATAAATGGTGCTGGGAAAACTGGACAGCTACATGTAAAAGAATGAAATTAGAACACTCCCTACCACCATTCACAAAAATAAAGTCAAAATGGATTAAAGACCTAAATGTAAGGCCAGACACTATAAAAGTCTTAGAGGAAAACATAGGCAGAACACTCTATGACATAAATCAGAGCAAGATCCTTTTTGATCCACCCCCTAGAGAAATGGAAATAAAAACAAAAATAAACAAATGGGACCTAAGGAAATTTAAAAGCTTTTGCACAGCAAAAGAAAACATAAACAAGATGAAAAGAAAACCCTCAGAATGGGAGAAAATGTTTGCAAATGAAGCAACTGACAAAGGATTAATCTCCAAAATTTACAAGCAACTCATGCAGCTCAATATCAAAAAAGCAAAAAACCGAATCCAAAAATGTGTAGAAGACCTAAACAGACATTTCTGCAAAGAAGATATACTGATTGCCACCAAACACATGAAAGGATGCTCAACATCACTAATCATCAGAGAAATGTAAATCAAAACTACAATGAGGTATCACATCACACCAGTCAGAATGGCCATCATCAAAAAATCTACAAACAATAAATGCTGGAGAGGGTGTGGAGAAAAGAGAACCCTCTTGCACTGTTGGTGGGAATGTAAATTGATACAGCCACTATGGAGAACAGTATGGAGGTTCCTTAAAAAACTACAAATAGAACTACCATACGACCCAGCAATCCCACTACTGGGCACATACCCCGAGAAAACCGTAATTCAAAAAGAGTCATGTACCACAATGTTCATGGCAGCTCTATTTACAATAGTCAGGACATGGAAGCGACCTAAGTGTCCATCTACAGATGAATGGATAAAGAAGATGTGGCATATATATACAATGGAATATTACTCAGCCATAAAAAGAAACGAAATTAAGTTATTTGTAGTGAGGTGGATGGACCTAGAGTCTGTCATACAGAGTGAAGTAGGTCAGAAAGAGAAAAACAAATACCATATGCTAACACATATATATGGAATCTAAAAAAAAAAAAAAAAGGTTCTGAAGAACCTAGGGGCAGGTTGGGAATAAAGATGCAGACATAGAGAATGGACTTGAGTACCCGGGCAGGGAGAAGGGTAAGCTGGGACGAAGTGAGAGAGTGGCATGGACATATATACACTGCCAAATGTAAAATAGATAGCTAGTGGGAAGCAACTGGATAGCCCAGGGAGATCAGCTTGGTGCTTTGTGACTGCCTAGGGGGGTGGGATACGGAGGGTGGGAGGGAGACCCAAGAGGGAGGAGATATGGGGATATACGTATATGTGTAGCTGACTCACTTTGTTATAAAGCAGAAACTAACACACCATTGTAAAGCAATTATACTCCAATAAAGATGTTAAAAACAATATTTGTTCATATACGCTGGGCTTTCTCATTTACCTACAACCATCCACTGGAAACACACACATCTCGATTATCCCTTATTTGAGCTGAACACTGCCAAAATCATACATAACCAAAATAGAAAGCCTGTCACAAAACCCCACATTACTATAATTTCCAAAGCCAAATATAAATTATTTGGGATTCGTCGTTTCAAATTATTAAGTGTATTGTTGGTTCTGAAAAGCATACCAGCTTCAGTAAGCACAGCAAAAATGTTATAACATTATAAAATTCCTGGTGAATGCTGCAGCAAAGAATTTTGCCACACTACACTATTTAAAATTCACTAAGCAAGTAGGAAAAAATACATTATTCCCCATACCACCCCTCGCCTGGTTCACAACTGGGAGGAAAATGAAGGGAAAAACACTCAAGGAAAGCATTTCACATAAAGAGCCTTGAGGTAGAGCAAAGGGAAGTTTAGAAAATGGGTTTAAGTAGCACTTTCGATTTCTGCCTGGCTAGGCATCCAGCGCTCCCCTGAGTTACCTGGAACTAATTCACAGACCACCTACTGTGTGCAAAGCTGCCTGAGGTTGAGAGTAAGGGCAGCAGGCTTAAGGCTCTAAAGAGCACATGACCTGTGAGGGCAAATGATCTACAAAAAGCCTGAAGGCAGGGTACTGGGAAGAGGGAGGTGAGGGCCAGGCTGGACTTGAGATGGAGCCAGACCAGGTGCAACTGGGCTGGCCTTGACGTCAGGCCTTGATGTCAGGAATCAAGCCAAAGCTCTGACCTGGGCAGCTAGCAGGTGCGTGGGGCTGCGTTCACAAGTTCCGTCAGCATCAGCAATCACGGAGGACAAGCTGGGACAGAGGTCAGGTTTCCCCAGGTGTGTTACGTGCACCACTGGGGTTTTGGAGAATGCTTATAGGCAGCTCACAGAAAAATATACTTATATCTTCAGAGCCATGTGTTTACTTGAGTACATACTAAAAGAAAATAAAAAATAAAGCTAAACATGTATAATTTTTTATAATAAAGCTAACCTCATGATCTCATTAATATTCTTATGGTTATGCTAAGTTAAAAAAAAGAGTGGACACAACGAAAAATTATAAGCAAATGATAGCACAGGTCTTCCTAGGATACAGAAAATCCTGAAGATTATACCCAAATGACTGAAGTTTGGAAAAATCTGAACTTAACCATGGAGATAAGGCATGTCAGTGGATTGAAAAAAAATAGCTAGTGCTAACATTAAAATGATACTCTCAGAGAGGTTTTTGTTTGTTTGTTTTTCCTACTTGTTAGATAAATTACAGACACAAAATAATCTGAGTTCTTATACAAACTCTCAAATGTTCACAGACTAACCAGTTTGGAGAATCTGAATCCAACTTCTTAACTCCGATCTGCCTTTTTTTTTTGCATCCAATTCTGCCATTTTTTTTGCATCCAACTGACAGTTGTCAGAGAGAAAGGACTGACTTTCTTGCAATCACAGGCACAGGGGTTGCAACTGTTAAGCGACAGGTGAGCGGCAGATATAGTTAACCTGTCCGAGCTTCCTTCCTAGGCTTCCTTGTCCCAGCATAGCGAGCATCCCACCGCCAGAAAGGGTATCAGAAGGAAAGCAGCGTGTGCCACCTAGGAAATTAATTGAAATGAACAAAAACTCCTCCATTCCCTCTCACCCCGATTCAGAGCATCTTAATTGCAGAGAGCCTAAGCTCTCTAAGTGCTGCTCAACTGTTGGCAGAAGATTATCAAGTATTAAATTTAAAACCTATATACAGTCTTCACGCTTCCTGATAAAAGTGTGTAAGGGTCTTTTTCCAGAAGCCCAACCTGGAATGATTGTGAAGTGGTGATTTGCTAAGGAGCTTATCCTACCAACGCGGACAGGAGCAATTTGTTTTTAATTATTTCAGTCAACGAGCTTTCTAAGAAATCCTAATAATAGAGTACCTTATGCCACAGAAGAATAAATCCTGGTGCTCTCAATATCCAGATAACGTAACCATGCTATTAAGAGCTGCCTCGTCAATAATAGTAGTCTTTGTACAATGAAAGGACTCTATTTATACAATACGCCAATGGTGCCTAATGCAAAATAGGGTTTACATAAAATATTAGTTGACTTGGTAGCATGAATTCATATTCCACCTTTGCATTGGTCAAAAAGCATTATTTCACACTCCAGTGCCCTAACCAATAAATTAATAAAGCTCACTGCTTTTCCTGTAAATCCCAATGTGCGTATCTCTCTCGGTACAAAATAATATCTTCTTAGTCTTGCCCTTGCATGTCCTTCGACTCATTCACAGAGAGAGAATTATTTTCTGGACTACCCCACCCTGCATCTGACCTCCAGATGTATTTCACCAAACTGGATTCTGGCCAAAGCTGGGGAAGAAATCCCAACACTAGTGATGGTCTCATCCTTTCATGTCAAATGAAAGGAGGAAAGTTACCAGCATTTTCTTGTTCTTGTTTAAAAACCCACAAAATACCAAGTCTCATTGTTCTAGAATAAATCTACAGCAAAACACCCTAGGCTCTTTATCCTTCCTTGACCGGTCAGCTTGATGTGCACAGGAGCCATCACCTTCTCATTTATTCACGTTTGTACCCCCAGTGTCTGGCACAGTTAGATACTTAACATCTGGCACATAGTAGGGGCTCAAGAAATTCTTTTGGAACCAATGAATAAGCTTTATTAATATTACATCCCAGATGTGAGAGGGTGATCCACTGTGATGTCAGAACACTTCAAAGTGCAGTAAAATGCATCAGTCATGTATTTACCAGGGATCTCATGTAAGGTATTGTGTGAGATATAAAAGAATAAAAATTGGGATTTATAGTCAGATGAAGAGAACCAGCCTAACACAAGGAAAACACCGGGAAGCAAATAAGCATATGCACTTATTTGGAAAGATGTTTAAAATATTACATTTTAAGTGTCAAAAAAGCAAAGTGCAGAATATGGGAGAGAGAAAAGGAGAGAGGAAATCTACATTTGGCCCCTTTGAATCTCATCCTGTGGGACCTAAAAAGGAATCCCCCTTTTAGAAAGGAAAAAATACACTGATTTGTTTTTCCCTCTAAATTATTTATTTGTATAGTTACGTGAATACACAGACAGACAAGATTTACACAAGCACAGGAAAAAGTCTAAAAGTTCACACCAAACTCTTCAATCTGAGGGGTCGGGTTTGGGAGAGTATATGTCTTCACTTTCGATTTTATGCCTTTCTGCACTCTCTGAACTTCTTACAGTGAGCAAGTGTCATTTTTGTAGTTAAATGAAACAATTACAATTTTAAAAAGAAAGTTACAAGTAAGTAACCACATTTTGTAGTACTACTGAGTTTTCTAGGCCCTTGATCAAACTTTGTCTGGAATACAATAATCAGAGACCTTCATTGACTAGTATTTTTTTTCCTTTGTTTTACTCTTAGGAAAAAGAAACAAATCATATAAAAATTTATTCATATCAAGAATTTAGGGAGCAATGTTATTTGTCAAAACTAAGAGGTTTCAGGGGATGGCCTCACTACCAGCCATTCAGCTCTTCTAAGTTACCTGCCTGCATCTTTGTTTATATATAATTATTAGTGCTGTTGAAACACTTGTTCCTCTGTGTGTGGTCCCAGACAAGCAGCTCACCAGAATCAAAGGCCCCACCCAGACCTACTGAATCAGAATCTCTGGGATTAGACTCTAGGAATCTAGATTTTAACTGATACGTATGCGTATGAAAGTTGAGAGGCACTAATTTGGAAGACTAACTCTGAGATCCTACGTGATTTTCAACCTACAAAGAAAGAAAGAATTACTTCCTTAGATTTTCCTTTTGGAAACAGAAAAGTAAACATTTTCTATTTTCTTCAGGAAGTGCTAAACTGTGCTAACCAGTAAACAAAGTGAACTAGACATATAGTCACCGCCTCCTGTTATCCCACCAAACTGTTGGAAATGACGTTAGAACTCAACACAACAGAACAATAAAGGATAGTGGAACATTTCAGCTCCAGAACAAGTTTGGGAAAGCATAATACTGCAATTACTTCTTTTATCCACCAGAGAGTGCTCATGCATCGGCAGGGCAAATTTACACGGGCTCCAGATCTCAGAACTGGGATGGCAAGGCATGACATTTAAGATGCAACAACTTCCCATCCCATACCAATGACAGACATCTCCAATCAAGCATGGCACTTTCTCCTTCCAGCCAAGAGGCTGCACCCAAATCCTTCTCAACAGAGAACCACAGGTAACCATGGCCCATGAATCAAAGTTAGCATTTAAGATAAATATTTCTCTCTCCCTATTTAAAGGTTGCTAGAAATGATAAGTAACCTGATTAAGGGATGATAAATGAAAGATGAGTAACTTAAGGCCCCACTGGGCAAACCAAACATGAGAGATTCTGAAATGGCCAAAGATTATTCCCTATGTCTAGAAGCATGTTTATCTCCATTCCCCGAGCAACTCAGTTAGTACAGATTGAGATTAGAAACTAGAATCAATGAGATTTCAGAGCCTGAAGGACTCTTACAGACTATCTAGCTCAACTGCTTCTCTCACAAAGGGGGAAATATTGATCTAGAGAAATTGCAATGGCCAAGTCACATAGCTAGTTATGGCTGAGCCCAACTGGGAATCGATTCTATCTAACCAGGATTTCTCCTGCTGTACCAAATGGCTCCTAAAACCACAGCAGCCACTGGTAGGATAAACTGGGTATGGATATGCACATGGGTTGGGAGATAGAGAGCCACATCATCCCCTAGTTCTAGGGGTAAATGAAACTCACGTAATAGTGGACGATGTTTCTTGGTAAGGCTGTGTAGTCAGCCATCAGGTGGAGTAAAGATAAGCAACAAAAGGGAAAGTTCCTCCACGGGGTGATGCACAGCTACTTCTAGGAGCCTTGTATGTGAGGGTATCAGGAAGGAATTTCACAGGTCAGCTTTGAGGGTGTACTTGAGGAACATCTGTTCTTAGGTCTCCCCCAGAATACTCAAACTTAAGACATTCAAAATTAACTCACGGTTTGCACTGTACAGCCATGCCAAAGCAACAGCAAACCTGGTCCTCCTCTTTTAGTTTTGCAGGACTGAAGACTAGGGGACATCCCTCCCTCTTCCTCAATCTCAAATCAAATCAACATCACCATACATTGCATCCCTAGGTACCTTAGGAATTACCCACATCTCTATATCTTCCCCATTACTACCACAGTCATACACACAGTCCTCTCTCACCTAGACTTCTACAATAACTTATTAACTAGTCTTCTCACATGTATTTTGTTCCTCTCCCACATGTGTCCACCACACAGTGGCCAGAGTAATTTTTTTCAAATAAAAATTCGATGTCACTCACCTCCACTTAAAACCACTCAATACTTTCTCATAAGTTTTAACACAGCCCTCCAGTCCTTACATGATCTGACCCCATCCCCAGCTCTCCTGCCTCAGCCCTTAATTCTCCCCCAACTCTCTGCCAGCACACTGCTTCTCTCTCAGTTCCCTGGTTCCACATGATTCCTTTTACCACAGGGCCTTTACACATGCTACCTCCTCTTCGTGGATCCTTTTCCACGCATCACATCTCAGCTTCAAACCCACTTCCTCCAAGAAGCCTTTTCAGATTCACCAATGTGGGTCAACGGTCTGTAACACACTCTCGTGGGTAAGTATGCGTTTCCTTAGGAGGACTTGCAAGACTTTATAATTACACATTCATTAGGACATTATTTGATTAATGTCTGTCTCCTCAGTCAACACCCTGTTCTCACGAGTCTGCAAACTCCATGGGAACAAGCCTGTGTCCTTGATAGCTCACCATTTTATCCTGAGTGCCTAACACAAAGCTTACTTATGATAGACACCCAGTAAACAGGAAAGGAAGGATAGAAGGAAAGGAGAGGGGCTTCCCTGGTGGCGCAGTGGTTGGGAGTCCGCCTGCCGATGCAGGGGACATGGGTTCGTGCCCCGGTCTGGGCTCGCGAGCCATGGCCGCTGAGCCTGCGTGTCCGGAGCCTGTGCTCCACAACGGGAGAGGCCACAGCAGTGAGAGGCCCACGTACCGCAAAAAAAAAAAAAAAAAAGAGGGACAGAGGGAGGGAAAAAGGGAAGAAAGGTGGGAGGGAGGAAGAAAGGAAAATGAAGGCTTTGCGTTGAAGTTTATGCCACTGCTTATGAAGCAACTTGTACAATAATCATTTGCAGCTTCCAGGTACATGTGAGAGGGGTGCATTCTAGGATTTCTAAGGGAAAGTAGCTCCTCAGCTGTATCAGTCACCCATAAAGCTCACCAGCATATTTCTGCAAAATGTCCTGTTCTTGGGAGCCATGTGCATCCGAAGATCCAAGCCAAGCCATACCTCGGGTTCAGATGTGACTATCATGACATCTTATTTCTTGTCATCTCAGACTGATTCTGCCACCCAGGTGTCAGCCTCATAAATTGAGGCAGAGATGCCAAGTATGTAGGCACCCAAGTCAGTCCCAGGTATGGAACGATGAGTAACCTGAGCACTGTCAGCAACAGAGCCTACCAGAGGGCAGTTCCTAACACGCTTGTATTTATTAGAGACTCATCATGGAAGGCAACAGGGAACACAAGCTTGTCCTGCTCTGTGTCATAGTCCGGAAGCAGTTTCTAACATCCAAAGCTGAGAATTAGTTATACTGAATGATCCACATGTTTCTGAGATACACCAACTGGATCGCGGTGTTTTCAAGCGAGTTGCAGCAGTTAGAATGTATGGCCCCCTGCTTGCTCAGACATCCTCGTGGGTGCAGGCTCTCTCCCTTCCCCAGCACCCTCCCTCTCCTGCCCTTAGTCATTCTTCGCCTCTCTCTCTGTTCTCATTCGCCAGAGAACTCCAGTGTTGAGCAACAAACTACATTCTTTCCATACGAAATGACTTTGCTTCTTTAGAATGAACATCTAGTGGTTTGTTCTTCCAACAATAGAATCCCGACCTGAACTTAACCTTCAGAAGGCTTTGAGCCAACAGTATGGCTTCCAGGCCACCTAAGTCATAGCTTGATTAGACCAGTTCCACCATTTGGAGAATACTTGAAGCATCTCGATCATATCCTCAGCACCGAAGCTGCCTTCCACTTTACCCCAACTTATACCCACAACTAAGAATGGGAGGTAACATTCCCATGGTGTTATTTGTCTATCAGTAAAACTGGACAATTCCTGGCAACCAGGCCCACTGGTATCAATACCTGGGTACACATACCTATACCTCACAGGATAAGTCCGTGCTTGGAACCCTTCAGGCCCCAGGAGGGAGAAGACTGCGTCCAGTGGCAACTATTTTACAAATGCAGAGTATTTTAGCCCCTGGGAATGTTCTGGGTACCAGTCAGTGATGACTAACTCCTTGATTTTCTGGTTTAATGTACCTATTATGTGCCTACCGGAGAGAAAGTAGAATTACATACACACGCCCGATGCCTGGAGGGACATGCACCTATTTCCAGACTCGTTCTCCTTTTTAACCCAATTCTCTCAGCCAATTCTTTCTGAGGAAAAGATCTTTGCCTGGTTTCTTCTGGAATATTCTCTTTCTAACATTAATTTCCCCTGTTTCCTAAAACTGCATTTCTTGTTTCTTTCTTGGCTCGTTTCTCATCCCCCCATCCAGGCTTTACTGCCTCCTTACCCCCTGCGCCCCAGCTGGTTCTTGTTTCCTCTAGAGCAGTAGTTCTTCCCCTTGGCTTCACATTGGAATTACTTGGAGACTTAAAAATCTACACAAGCAGCCTGTGCTTCTGTACCAGCCCCAGCCCAGAACAACGAAGTCACCTCTGGGGAGCGGGGCTTCCTTACTGATCATTTTGAAAGGCTCTTCAGTGATTCCATTGTATACCTAGGGGTGGGAAGCACGACTTTAAAGCTTCTTTACCTAATTGTACCTCAACTCTCATTCACTCATTCAGAATTTATTTATGGATAATCTAGTCCTTTTATTTATTAAATTTTTATATGCACCTGTGCTGGGCCCTGAGCCTGCCTAGATATATAGAGAATATCCTTCCTGTATGTTGGTGCTCTGAGCATTTCTGTCCTCAGCCTCCCTGTTCTTCTCACCTGTCCTCTCCCACCTCCCTCCAGAGAGCTCTCTGTCTCCACCAGAGTACCAACTACCGTCTACTTCCTGAGAGCCCCCAAGTCCAAATACTCAGTCCAGATATCCACCCTGATATTCAGACCAGTATATCTAACTACATAGTGGACATCTGCTTTGGCGGATCCCGTGGACAAGTCAAATTCAATGTGTCAAAAAAAAAATGTTTTGGCTTCCCACTGGATCTACTTCTTCTGTATCCTCTTAGTTGGCAGCCCCATCATCCATCTGGCCACCCAACTGCAACCTGGGAGTCTTGCTTCTCATCCCTCTCTCCTGCACTCCCAGCCCCTCATCCTCTAAATCTGTTGTCATTGTCTCCAAAACCTCCACACAGCCAGTGCCCAGTGCCCTGAATCAGGCCCTCATCATTTCTCACTAAGGCTGCTGATGGATGTCCCTGACTTTATTTTGCTAGCTACCATCCCATCTTCAGCAGAATCACCAGGGTAAACCACCTAAAGGGAAATGTGATTCATGCCACTGCTCTTCCTTTGTTCAGAAGTAAAGTTTAAGGTCCTTAACCAGGCATGCAATGCCCTCCAAGATCTGACACTAACAAATTCTCCAGCCTAACCTAGAATGTATGACTAATCCACGATAAGGCTACAGCATAAAATGGTTTGCAGCTTTCCTTTGCTGGCTAGGGTCTTCCTCACCCCTACAACCATGGCTTTGCTCAGGCATCTCTGTCTGCAAAACTCCCTCCCTCCATACACCCACTCTGTAATTAATTGATTTGTCATTATACTAAGTGCATATCTCAAGTATTACACCAGTTAAAAAAAGACTGTTATTAGCTGTCCTTGTTTCTATCTTCCCCATTAGATTGGTGAACTCCCTAAAGACCGTGACTATGACTCTATTGTTATGACTGTATTGATTTTTGTTGTTGTTGTTTTTTCTTTACATTTTCAAAATCTAGCACAATGGCTGGATCATCTCAAGTACTCTGTAGCTACTTATGGAATGAATGAATGCTGCCTCCCCTTAAGAAATGTAAAATCTAATACATTTATTTTAGCTTTTATGTTCATCTATCAAAGTCCAGAAATAGGTTTTTTTCCCCAAAAGTCTTAACGTGTACCCCAAAGGTCCATTACACTCAGTATATGTATAAGACAATTTAATTCAACATTGGGAGAATCTAGCTCCAAGAATATAGGGGGATCATGTATATTATTAAGACTGATGTAAAATGACATTCTTAGAAAACAACAGAGCCTAAAACTGACCTTGTAGCTTTCCATAATTTGATTGTTTTTCAGAAAAAATTCTCAGCAGGAAACAGACTCGAACCATCTCATTACAGAAACCCAGTTATAGAATCAGACAAATAAGGAGACCAGTCTGCTCAGTCAAGAGCTATTGACTGGCCTGCCTGTCCCACATTCAAATCAACCAACTCTTTTTGGAAACTAGACTTTTGGATGTTACACCAAAAATGTGCAGTAGTGGAACAGACTTTCCAAAGGAGGAATTATACATGATGCTTATTTTATTAGAGACTCGAGTGGAAACCACTGAGCCATTGAATAATAAACTCAGTTTGACCTTGTCAAAATCCTACATCCAGCAGCCTTTGGAAAACTTGTTGGTTCCGCCTCTTCGTTCCAAGTTGTTTGAACTTTAGTTGAGCACATGAAAGCTTTCAGTTATCAAAAATGTGCTTATATATGCACATTATTTCACGTTCATCTGCACCTGCCTAGCAGTCATCACCAGAGGCCCTAGAAATATTCAGAGACCCACTGAACTATGAGCAATAGTTAATAAAAAATTCTTGCAGTTTTAATTATAAACAAAAACCAAGCATGTTTCAACTCTATAAAATGGATCTGGAATATCCAGGGAATGGCTGCTGTTTATAACCATATATAAATTATATTCATCTTTCACGCTGAGTTAGTGCAGCGTTACAGACTGATATAGAGCCAGCGGGTTTTGATATTTATAAAAATATTAGGTCTAACACTTGTTTCAGGAATTCTGGGTAACCTCGCCTCCAAAACAAATAGAAATTAATAAATAACTTCGCTCGCCTTTGCCACCACGGGGATCTTTTCTAAGTCAACTTCCTACCTATGAGGCAAAACAAAGGACTATCAATAACCTTGGTGCTACAAATATTAGGAAGAAAATTGTTATGCTTTGTCTAAAGGTCATTAATGGTAGGAGAAATCAAGAAGCAAATCAAATTTCAGAGCTTCTCCTTCTTTCTGAGTTCTGACTGCTGAGAAACCTGATGAAAATGATATAAGAGATTCTTATTAGGGATCTTGGTCCCCATTTGCTTACTCCTTCATTCGGTACCTATCTGTGACCTGGCCTCATACTGGGCACTCAGCACACAAAGACGCGTTAGAAAGAGCACTACCATCTTTTCTGAGATGCTTTCTGTATAATGGGTGATTCACATAAGCAATCACACAATTTGGTAAAAGTGAGGAAAGAGACATGCATTCTTCATTCACTCTTTCAAAAATATTCTGGCTTGACTTTTAGAAGTCAGATACTGTCTTAAGCACCAGTGAACTAAATCTAGTTCTTGCCTTTGTTTGTCACAGATATTCAGACAGTAAATACACAATTACAAAATAGTGACCTAGGGCTATGGTAGGCCAAATGCATGGAAACATCTAACAAGGGCTCCAAACTCAGACATTGGGGTCCAGGAAAACTCTCTGAGGAGATGGGCCATCCAAGACAAGAGCTAAAAATGGATATGCAATAGTCAGATGAAAGAGGTGGGTGTGGAGTGGAGGCCGTAGGCTGAGGGAGCTGCAGGCCAAAAGACTTGGAAACCAGCAAGAACATATACACACTGAAATGATTTAAAGACTAAAGTTAGAACTACTACAGTGTTCATTCCAAAAAGGTTTTATAAAGCAAAAGGAACAAGAGACATTAGAACCCTCCAGTATGGGCTTTGGAAATGATTATCCTGAACTTGCAAATGAATCCAGTGAATAAGTAGTGATGCTTCTTCACAGAAATCCCAGGTGCCATTTTGGAGGAGGACCCTCAAAAAACATATTACACAATTAGATCATATAAGGGGAAATGCAACTCAGTTCATCAAAGAAGTCACAAGGGAGGCATGAGGAGAAAGCAGACCAAAGAAACTATGACTCCTTGACCTCAAAGATAGACCCAAGGATGGGCTTCCCTGGTGGCGCAGTGGTTGAGAGTCCACCTGCCGATGCAGGGGACGTGGGTTCATGCCCCGGTCCAGGAAGATCCCACATGCCGCGGAGTGGCTGGGCCCGTGAGCCATGGCCGCTGAGCCTGCGCATCCAGAGCCTGTGCTCCTCAACGGGAGAGGCCACAGAAGTGAGAGGCCTGCGTACCGCAAAAAAAAAAAAAAAAAAAAAAAAGATAGACCCAGGGAGATGGGATGAAATCTTTAAATAATGTGTGAAAATGCCTAACCCAGGCTCTGGCTGATTTCAGTGGACAGAAAAATCAAAAGGCAAATTTATTTACCTGGTCTTGAAATAGCACAAGTGATTATTCCTTCTATTCCCCTTGAATTATTAAACGAGATAAATAAAATACTTAGCAATACGTCTACCAATAGAAAATACTCACTACATGTCAGCTACTATTGCTATTACTGTTCTCATCATCTATGAGAAACCAGTTTCATAACTTATGTAACACATTAGCCCAGATAGGAAAAGCATTTCTTACTTAAGAAACAAATAGTTCACATTAAAGCTTTCTAAAGGGTTGATGAGGGAACCCAGGCTGGGGTGTGTGAGGGGCATCCCTGCCTCACTTGCCAGTTTCTATTCCCGTGGTGCTGTCCACCTGTGAGAGATGGGTGAGCTGGAAGGATTATGTAACTAACTCAACATCCTCCATAGACTTCTGTTCACAGAAACACTCTTCGACATTAACGAGGAAGACTCTTTTGTTCATACATAATGGCTGGGGCTGAAGATTTCCTTGAAAACAGTATACCCAAGGTTTGTTTGGGTCAGAACAGATAAGACCAAGTAAAACTTTCACACTGGTATTAGTTAGCACTTGGCCTTGTGCTTCACAAGCAAGAGAGAGACTGCACTTCTAATAATTATTTAAGCTGTGTGTATAAATGGAAAATTATACTATTTTACTCCAAACACCTTCTATTTTCCTCAAGACCCAAACTGTTGCATACATAGCAGAGATAAATTTCCCCCAGCACCCCATTTTTACAAGTCTCTCTATCTCCCCCTCTCTCTCACATGTTCTTTTTCTTTCAACTTTCCTATCCATTGCCCATGAGAATATCACGGAGGAATCATTGAAACGCCAAGACATGTAAAATCCAAGGACTATGGCCAGCAGCATTGGCAAGCTGGGGGGGTGTCATAAAAATTCTGCTTGGAATTTAATCAAGGTTCATGAAGTTTAATGAATTTTGCCCATTCCCATAAAAGGCAGAAACAACATTGGGAAGCATAAGGCAAAACTCCAGCTAAATGAACAACGTGTTTGCCAGGGCTTTTTCAATTTGCAGGGGCTCCTATTTACGCCACTTCAGCTCTCCCAGCCAAGCTGACTCCAGCTGGTTCTCACCAAAAAAGAATCACTAATCCTACGCTGGACCTTTCCTCTCTCAGAACCCACAGTGGTCCATTCCTACAAGTTTCTCACACCATAGGAAGGCAACCAAAATGAGATTCAGGGTATTACCCTTGGCTTCTGGCAATCTGAGTTAAGACATACAGTGTATTAGTTTGCTAGGGTGTCGGTAGTAAAGTACCGCAAACTAGTGGCTGAAATGACAGACATTTATTTTCTCCCAGTTCTGGAGTCTAGAAGTCTGAGATCAAAGGTGTTGGCAGCGCTGGTTCCTTCTGAGGGCTGTGAGGGAGAATGTTCCAGACCTTGCTCCTAGCTTCTGGTGGTTTGTTGACATCACCCCATTTCTGCCTTGATCTTCACATGGTATCCTCCTTGTGTGTGTCTGTGCAAATTTCTCCTTTTCATGAGGACACCGCTCATACTGGATCAGGGCCCATCCCGATGACCTCATTTTAAATTGATTACCTGTGTAAAGATCTTGTCTCTACACAAGGTCACATTCAGAAGTACTGGGAGTTAGAAATTCAATTAATTATAGAAATAAATAGAAATTCTTTTAAATAATATGAATTGTTAGGCGATACATTTCAATCCATTACATATGATAATATCTTTACCATTATTATTATTCAGCTGAGTCTATGGAGCAGCAATTATAATGGGAAAGGCACGAGTTCAATGGACTTAGATCGAAATTCAGCTCTGCCATTGCTCTGAGCTTCCCTACTATGTGACATAGAGATAACATCCCTATAATGCAAGAATGGTGTGAAGCCTAGGTAGGGAAGGCAACATCTATAAAGAAGTAATGACATAATCCTGCACATTACAGGTCACTAATAACTATTGACACTCAGCTAGAATGAGCCACGTCAAGTCAGCCCAACTCTTCTAATAAAACAAATGTAACACAACAAAATCAAACTTCTCTCCTTCTTCCCTTGCTCCAAAAAAAGAAACCTCTTAAAAATAATTCCAAAAAATCTCTTGAATATCTTAGCTTACCTCTAAGACTCTAAACACCCTTTCTCCTTGTAATAAAAAAAAGGTTCTTATTTATGGCTATTTACCCAACTCTATAGAAAGCAAACTCAAATGATCCTTTTTGTCTTTTCATATTTGAGTCCATCTGATCACTTGATTGCAAGCTCTTGGAATGGAAGAATGGTGCATTCAATGATATCTGAAAATATTTCCAAAGAGAGCCTTTTTGTTAACTGCCTTCTCTATGTAATTCAATGGGAATTTAGTGCAATTATGAAGGGTACATTTGTTTCCCAGTCTGCTCTTTCTCACTAACCTTGATGTTTACTGTCTACTGAGGGTATTTTTGTGGCCTCCTCTATCCTTATTCTCAAAATTTGCATGCAGAAAAAACACAGATGTATTTTCGGGGATTAAACAATAAAGTACTCTGAGTTGCTGGGTAGTATCGGGCAGGTCGTAGACGAGAGCGGCTCCACATAACCACTGTACATTTTTATAGTTATTATGACAATTCTCAAGCAAATGTTTACAAGGCCTCGTTCTAGTATAAATCTGCATGTTAGAACAATTTTCTAATCTGCACGAGAAGGGATGCTTTTTCTAATTTTCATGAAGGCAATGCATGGGCCACCCTTGTCCTTGCTGCTGGTGATTACATGTAACTCTCTCAGGAGATTCTCAGACAAGGAGAGCTAAGCCAAAGGAAGAGAGTTCTGTGTGATTTCTAGCATCAGTTATGTGAGGAGTTGATTTGCAGAGAATCTTCTGATAAGTCCTATATCAGGGCCAGCCTCCTTCTCAGCGTCAGCTCATGAAGAAAAATTATACTCAGGAAGGGCTCCTGGGTGGGTGGTGATTCTGCCAGCACCTGGTGTTATTCACCCGAGAGATGGAAATACTAGAGTATGAATTTCTTCCCGGCAAATGTTCTACCCTCTGGTTCCTATGTGAGAGCAGAGATCTGACCCCCAGGGACTTGGTAACCCTAGCCTTCTTCACTCACATCACAGATTCTTCTTGATGAGAAACAAACTCACCAAGGAGAAACTCTCAAGATGGGAAGCAACAGAAATAAGGTAATATTTGGTAGAAACTGGGCATGCTGATATGCGATAAAGACCTTGACTTGGTACATTTTAATACATCTAAAGGAAAGTTTTTTATTGAATAATCCAAATCTTCTCCATACAAAATAGCTATCAGACCAATAAGGTCAGTCAGTGGAATCACTCTGAACTATATTTTTTCAATGTAATGAGCAAAAGGAGTAAAAGAAAACATGTCCATTTTAAACAAATGCGTTTTCTAGTTGGAGGGTAGGAAAAATAGCAATGATAAATTTTCAGGGGGGCAAAAGTGTCTGATACATCAATACTGATGTCCTTGGAGAAAAGTGTATGGGGTGATTGGGAGCAAAACCCAATGGATGGAGGTATATGGAAAGCAGAATGGAGAGAGGTCTGGGGCCCGTTGGGTGGATGTGATTGGACAAGTTTTGAACAAATGACTCCAAGTCAGTCAATCAAAAGCATGAGGAAGCAAAGAGCATGAGAAGGTGGGTGAAAGTTTATTACATGGAATTGGGCTGGGAATTGGCGTCACAGACAATGGTGTCAAAAGTCACATAAACCAAGATTCCCCTGCAGAGGCCCCTTTTCAAAGTGTAAGGGAGAAGAAAAAGAAAAATTTGAGAAAAGAGCCAAGTAGAGATAAAGAAACACACAGAAAATCAGAGCAGTATCACCAAAGAGACTGCTTCTCAGCCCACTGAGGGCTTCCTGGATCCCAGGTTCAGTTCCTGCCAGGTGTGCTTCCTTTCAGAGGGAGCCCTGGAATCTTGCAGTAAAACATCTTAACTCTTTTTTTTTTTTTTTCTGTGGTACGCGGACCTCTCACTGCTGTGGCCTCTCCCGTTGCGTAGCACAGGCTCTGGACGCGCAGGCTCAGCAGCCATGGCTCACGGGCCCAGCCACTCCGCGGCATGTGGGATCTTCCCGGACCGGGCCACGAACCCGTGTCCCCCGCATCGGCAGGCGGACTCTCAACCACTGCACCACCAGGGAAGCCCCACCTTCACTCTTTATTTGAGCCTCAGTAAGTTTCTCCTCCTTACAGTCACAGTTTTGCAACAAAAGTTGCACAAGTGCCACGTAGAGGAGGAGAAAAAGTAAGGGGCTATAAAGGAGTTGGGGCAGCTCAAGGGGAAGTGTCTGTAGGGGAGAAGGAGGGAATCAGGTTAGGGAGGTCTCTGCAGCCAGAAGGCATCACAGATAAAGAATGACACATTGACCCGAAGATTTAAAAGACCAGCTATCTTTACAGAGCTGGTAGGGGAGGGGAAGTAGCGGCACGGAGAGAAGAGCTTTCCTAAGATTCTGTCCCTATTGATAGGCAAGAATTGAAATTTGGAGAAGCCCACTTCAGATTTTTTTTTCCAGCATTTTATAGGAGGTTTTAATTTTTCTCGCTAATGTTTCCACTGAGGAGAAATCCCCTTCAATAAGAACACTTTTTGCAGATTATTAGAAGAGACAGTGTGAAACCTTCAATAATATTTAGAAATATATGTAGGAGGACTAATTTGATTCGTTCATCACATTTCCAAATAACTGGTGTGGGTTCCATATCTGACCACATAGCACAGTACAGATAGACTTTTGTGTATCAAAATTAATGGAAAAAAGGGGAGATTTAGGGGTCCCAGTAGTTCTCCCAATTTAAATATGCTTAAGTAACTGTGAAAACTGGTCAGTTTACATGTAAAGTGGTGCCAAGTTAAAACAGAAAAGTTCCATTGATATTGACTACATTTTTGGCTCCTATTAAATTGCTACATAAATATATAAAGCAGGTCTATAATATTATATGTCTGCAAAAACATATTTTTGGCAAATAAAAGTTTTTCCATTTTTAATCTCAATCTTCCTTACCCAGTATTCTTAAATATTTTTAAATTAATTTGAGTTCTAAGTATCTTATCTTCCCTCTACCTCTTATCCTCCACATACATTTTTTCCATCTTGACCTTATTCATCCTTTTCTTTCACAGATTCACACATAAAATAGTTTGATATTAATGAAGATTGCAATTTTCAATCTCTCAAAATCCAGTTTCTAGTTGCCAGGGGAGAAACATCTGAAGTTTAATGGTATCAGTCAAGAGTATAGTAGGTTGAATTGTGGTCTCCCTAAAAGACGTACCCATACCCTAAACCCTGGAATGTGATCTTACTGGGAAATAGGTCTTTGAAGATGTAGTTAAGTTAAGGATTTCCAGCTGAGATCATTTTGTATCCTCTAGTGGGCCTTACATCCAAGTGTAAGTGTCTTTAGAAGAGACACTAAGAGGACAGATAGAGAGAGAAAAGAAGAAGGAAGATGACCACGTGAAGATGGAAGCAGAGATTGGAGTAATGAAGCCACAAGCCAGGCAGTGACTGGAGCTACCAGAAGCTGGAATAGACAAGGCAGGCTCTCCCTTAGAGCCTTCAGAGGGAGCACAGCGTGACTTGATTTTGGATGTCAGGCTTCCAGAGGAGTGAGAGAACATTTTCTGTTGTTTTAAGCCACCAAGGTGATGGTAATTTGTCACCGTGATTAAATGATATCCATTTATTTTTTATTTGCTTTCATTAAAGCCATGACATACATAAAATCCTGATGTTTTACCACTATAAGCTCTAACATGATTAAAAATAAGTATATTGTAATAAAGCATTAATAATAAAATCAGAAGCCAAGGTAAAGTTTATCTCTAAATGCTCATTATTTTTCAAAAAATCACAAAACAGTTTTGAATGGCAAGTGTTTAAACAAGTATGTACTTTCTGGTTTAATCTTGCTGGTTACCACAACAATTGAATAAAATCTATAACCCATGAGGCAAAATCACGACTCTATATACTACACAACTTAATATACTACAAGATATATTCTGCAAGGTAAGCACTGAATTATGCCAGCAAAAAGCTGAACATATAATGACATCCATGCTTTTGGTATCAGAATTAAGGGATAGTTCAATTCCAGAAGACCTATTGAATTCCTGGTATGTGTCAGGCATTGTGCAAGACACAGAAAGATCATATCCCTCGATCAAGGCACATTTACCCTACTATTGGGATAGGTAGGTAAATACATTGGCTAATTTCTAAATTAACTAAGTTCAGAATACAGTGCCTGGTTTTAGGAGATACCTTAGCTTCAGTGCATTACCTGAGTCATATTGTTTTATTAAACTCCTTAGCATGGCAAGGAAGGACTGGCTCTTACCTACCTCTCCAAGTTTCTCTCTTCCTGCACTCTTCTCTTGAATCAACCACACTAGTCTAATCTACTTGTGGTTTCCAAACCTGCCTTCCATGACCTCTTAAGAGTCAGCTCAAGGAATGAGACTGTGAAATCCTTTATGCTCTTCGAGGGGGGAGCCATCCTATCAGCCACCAGTGTAGTCTGTATAGCTTCATCAGGGATGCTTTAAAGTTTTGTGTCTTTTAAATTTACAATCTATGCACATTTTATTTAGGATTCATTCCAGAAAGTTATTTTTGATGGATGGATAGGGGGAAAGGCAGAACCCCTGGGTGTTTAGCAGGCCTCCAGTGCTAAAGAAGAACAGCTCCACTTACAATTTTGTCAGATGGGCACTGTATGCAGTCAGCCTTCTGATGATACAGAAGGCAGATCCACCTAGAAATTCTTCATGAGAATGAGGCTCCCAGGGACTGGTCATCCAGAGGTGGGGAGGAGATAAGAAAGGAGCTTAGATGGGAAGGGGGGACTTGGTTTGGGATGCCGGATTTGGTAACTGATAGAGAAAACTTATTTCCCTTTAGGTCATAAAGTTAAGGCAGTTGCAAGGTAAGAGAAGAACTGAAGTCACCCACGACAAACACTTTATAGCAATGTAAAATATAAGACAAAGCCCCTTGGCGGCAATACATCTTTATTTACTCACCTGGCCACATTTCCCTAAGAATGTCCAGTGAGTTTTGAGGAACAGAAAGATTATTTTAGTTGTGGAAATAATTGACCAAAGTTAAGTTTTATGTCCCAACAGAGAAAGATTTCCAAACCCAAAGTGGCACACCACTGAACTTTGAATAGCTTTGAAAAGAAGAAATCATACCACAGAAACCAGGTTGCAGTGTGATTTGTTGATTATGCTTCAGTCAGCTAAGAAAGTCCTAGGTCATGACTAATAAAGTGGGTCTGCAAAATTATTTCTAAAACAAATAACGTAAAACTAAATTCATGAAGATTGAGGCATTCATTTTATAAAGGAAGTGACTAACGGATAATTAAAATGCCATGCATCACTGATTATTTAGTGAAAATTGGTATTTCCACAGTATTAAAAAATACAGAAATTGATTTAATTAAGTTTACTTTAGCCAGCACCTTATAAGAGTAAAGTAAATGGCCTTTGGTGGATACGTACGACCACATGGTGTTGTAAGTTACTTCTTGTATGCATTACTCAAAGTATTTAGTCGAGCCACCAATGTTTTATTGAGTTTTAAAAAATCTGAACGTCTAGCAGCTAACACAAGACTCTTGGTTCAAAACGACTATATTTCACATCCATGTGAAATGTATTTGGTTTTCAGGAAAGTCCATCTATTGATGTAATTCTAATAACTCGAGGTTGACATTAGCTTTAACAGTGGATGATGCAAACTACTTTTGTCTCTGTGGCCTTTCCTGCCACCTCCTTTGCGAAATGCTGTTCTATAGAACATGCCCCTCCAGGCACACCTCTACGATGCTACAAGTATTCGGCCGCCTCACCTCCACCAGCCCCCAATTCCCTTTTGAGTAAAATGTAACAAAGAGAACCCATGTCGTTTCAGTCCATCTTTGTCCCACCTTGCAGAGGATGAAGAAAATGAAAGTACTTAACCAATGTGTTCAGTCTTAGGGCTCCCACAGCTGACCTGCAGCCAGGCCAGGAGGTATGTGTAGAGAGGAGAGTTTTCCCCAATCAGCTCTGAGCCTGTTGACTGCCCTGTGGAGGGCCTCAACCCCAGGGCCCCCAGGCTTTCTCTGCACACCCATGCAGCCCGCAGCCTGCTTTATCCCGGAGGCCCAGGTACCACAGCTGTTGTGCCTCAGCTTCCCTCCCCCTCCCCTGAGTATTCTGAACTGAATGAATAAAGAGCCTAGCTTCCAGGTTTGTCAACAAACTTCACTGAAAGTGTAACCAAGCAGGACCCTATGGGGCCTTCCCAGGACAGTCCCCCACCCCCATGTCCTCCACCTGCCTCTGCTGTAGAAAATGTTAGCCTCCTAGGCCTTCCCCGAGCTCCAAAGAATAAATTTAATCAGAGAAGTGAGAAAATGCAGAAAGAAAGGAAAATATCAAGCAAGACAAAATAATAATATTTTAGCCATTAAACAAAGTCAAGGACCTTTAGTTCCTCCTCAAGGGCTACAGATAATATTCTGAGCCACGTCCTTTGAGCCATTTTGCAGACACTAAAACCCCCAGCAGGTAGAAGAAGTTAACTGTATGCGTCCCACATGCACACAGACACCAGACCTACTGGAACCAGAAGGTTGATGAGGTTGACTCCCACTTACCTCACAACCAGCCAAACAGAAGAATGTCCACGAGCTCATCATACACCCCACAACCTCCCTCCCTCATCCCATCTTTAAAAACCTTTCCCTGAAAGCCTTTGGGGAGTTTGGGTCTTTTGAACACTAGCTGCCTGGATTCCTTGCTGGGTGTCCTGTAATAAACTCTGCACGGTCCTTCACCACAGCCCAGTGTCAGTAGATTGGCTTTACTATACCCAGGCAAGTAGACTGAAGTTTGGTTCAGTAACAAATCTACATTGTGACTGGGAAGACAATGGACATGTGACCTCCCTATCCTATTGAACTGTTGAAATAGAGCCTCAGATTGAGCAACGTGTATCAAAAGCACAATAACATGCAAAGCAATATTATGAAGTAAAACTTTGCTATAGTTCTCATTTTAAAAGCAGAAACACTACACCTCTGTTTGTATCATGTCAGGGGACATTTGTTACTTGTTCTTCCTTGCAAATAACTGTCCTTTTCTCTTGACTTTTGGGATGTTCATATATGCTTTCTTTTATTAAATAATGTTAATAGCAGACACGCCTCCTGCCTCCCTCTCTTCAGCTATCATTTTTTTTACTCCTAGATTACAAGACTTTCAACTTGTGCCTTTTCTGTCAGTTCTCCACCAGCATTTAAATGATCAGATTATGCAAATGAGATCATCTGGGGGATCACCCCCAGTCCTCAGCTTCCCACTTCAGTTAGAACTAGAATCAAATGCTCTAGCATGAACTCCAAGGCCAGATACAACCTGACCCCCCCACCCCACTACATTTCTGACCTCACCTCCTTTCAATCTCTTTGTTTTACTCCACCTCCACTGACCTCCATGTTTCTCAGTCACGCCAAGCTCATTCCTACCTCAGGGCCTTTGCACTTGCCGTTCTCTTTGCCTGGTTTGTGCCTCCCCCAGACCTTGGAAGGCCTGGCTCCTTATTATATTAGTATCTTTATTGTCTTCTTTATCATGCAGATCTCAACCTCCCCATAAGAATCACCAATTCCCTCTTGGTCCTACCTGATTTCATCCCTTGCTTCATTTCCTTCCTAGCAACCACCTCTATCAGATATTCCTACATTGTTGCTGTCTCTCCTTTTAGACAGCAACAATATTTAGAGGTATAACCTCTAAAAGGTATAGCTTATCTCCTTTCTTAACCACTGTATCTCCAGTAACTACAAAGAACTCAATATAGTAGATGCTCAATACATATTTGTTGAATTAATGAATTAATTAATGGCAATTGTTTTCATAAGATGTGCTTTCTTGGCAAAACAGAACACATAGGCCATCCTTTGACAGTATCCAAACGTTAGGGGAATAATTTACAGGTCTATAAAGTCCCTAATTTGAAGATCCACTGCTTTTAAAAAGCACCCTCTAGGAAGCTCCAGCCTAGTATCTTTTTCCATTATGTTGGGATTTTATTTAATCACACATGTCATCAATAAATCAACAGCAGCCTCTCAAATTAGAAGCAGTACTGAACTGTTGAGGGAAGAGGGGATGTTTGGCAGTCTTACCCGAGTATTGATATAGATTGTTATTCTCTTATCTCCCAGATGAATGAAGACAATTTCCCTTCACTTAACTAAGCTGATTTGCAATCATTTTGATGAGTCTTGGGTAGAAGATAGAATCAATTTGATGAGTCTTGGGTAGTGACTTTGGAGAAAGGCAATATGTGAGAAAAGATATGCAGAAATGGGGTAGTGGGGGAAATGGCTGCTTTGGAGAACTAGATTCAGCATGAAGGCCCTGGACCCCTGTAGGTGAGAAGGCACACAAAATATAACAAGAAGGAAAGGAAAGGAGGTGCAAGGCCTTCGGAATGAAACCTCTCATTGCACAGTTTTACTCAAGGCTGGGCCTGCCTCATGCCCTCTTGGTATGGCACCAATTTGCTTTTTAAACAAAAACAAAAACCTCTTAATAAAAATGGAAGGGAGGGAGGAGAGACAGAAACTGAAAACCAGTTAGTTACAGAAAAGACTTCAATGAGGAAATAAGTTTAATGATTAATTAGGTTAATAAAAGATCAAAGTTGGGAATCTCTTTGTGGCAGGAATGCAGATACAGCTTTCTGTTGAGTAAACTCACAGACGTGGGCAGACAGGGAGTACATTGTTGCACTCAAGAGACATCACCCAGGCCACCATGGAGCTCCTTAACCTCCCAGCAAAGAAACAAAGTCCATCTCAAGCTCCACCTGGCTCTGCCCTCCAGGGGATTTGCACGATGGCAAACCCAAACTCTTCTCTCTCCCACTGGGGGTGGGGGAGGCAGCAGACTCTAGCAATGTTTTTAACATGAATCTAACCTTTCTGACTCTTTTGAGCTTTCCCATGTCTCAGACCCAACAGGAAGAACACAGAGAGCAAGCTCTCCCTCAAATGGGAAATGGGGCAACTCTGTGCCCCAAGTTCATACTCGAGTCTCTAGCCATGTCTGTTTTGCCAAAGAAGTAAACTCATACAAGAGCATCTGAAAAGCCCAGGAGCCGGAATCCTGAGATAAGGAATGCTTATCTGCCAGGTATGAAAGATGAAATAAGGGCTTCAGGAATTTTGCCTTAACTTGCAAGGAAGGAGAGTCTATTGTTCAGGTGCTGATCAGTGTCAGTTTTCAAGTTTTTTTAGAAACACAAGTGTTTGCTCTCAGGATAACTATGCTGTTTTCTCTTCGGGCTTGTCGGTACACCATGAGAACAGGGAAACCAAACTAATCTTAGTCATTCCTGTTAGCTTCTTTTAAAACCTCTGAGTCGTTTCCAGTCCAAACCAGATTTGCCCAGGCTTCCATTTAAGAATAATCCACGTACCACAGCAGTCAAAACAATTGAGCAAGCCTGGGAGGAAGGCTGACTTGCATTGGGATTGGGGGCCTGTGGCTGGGTGGGTGAGGATGCTGAGAGACAGCAAATCACCTTTCCTGTGCCCCTCCATACAGAGAGGTGACTGGGCTGTTCATTTAACAAGCAGAGTCCAGGGCCACGAATGAGTGTCCCTCAAGTTCCCACGTGGGCTGTTTTGAAATCTACATCACGCTGTGACTATCTGAGCAAAGATACCAAACAAACGTCATCTCTGAGAGTGCAAAACACAGAAAACATTACAATTAAAACGCAACATTTTCTTAAACTTCAAATCATCTAACAGTGAAGAGAAGAAAGTCTAGTGATGGACTATAAATTAAAACAAATATACTGTATACACTGTTAAAAAGAGACAATTGGCCCAAGATGGGGACACATGTGCGAAACCCAAGTCACCAAGCCAAGACTTAATACCTAACTTAATTACAGTTTTAGCCTCTCCCAGGATGCACTCTTAAACCAGTCAATCTGGAGTTACCTGGTCAGAACCAGTGAGGTAATCTGCTTGATAGGCCCCTGCTGTCCCCCAAAGGAAGGTGACAAACAACCCACTCTTTGCTAGAAACTTCCTGTACCTCCCCCTTCTGCCTATAAAACCTTCCATTTTGTACAGATCTTCAGAGGTCCTTTCTATCTGCTAGATGGGATGCTGTCTAATTCATGAATCGTTGAAGAAAGCCAATAAGATCTCTAAAATTTACTGAGTTGAATTTTGTTTTTTAACAACATATGCAAGTGAGATTGATTTATAGTTGGTGTCTGAGGAGGGGAGGAATAGAGGCCATCAAGACTAGCCAGCATTAGGGTAGGTGGGAACAGCCTCACAATTCTAGGGTGCCCTAATGGGAGGGGACCTAAGCCAAAGGGAATCCAAAGGCAGAGCATACTTGTCTTTTTGGGGTCACAGACTTCATGAGCTAGTCTGCAGGCTCTGTGCTGTAGGTGAGAAATCTGAGGGCCCTGAAAACTTAAGTAGTTTGCCTAGAGTCGCACATCCCTCTGGGGAGCTAGGACCTGGGTCTGGCTTCCTAGTGTATTTTCCATTCTTCTTCCCACTGCTGAGTGGAGGAAGAGGATCTGGTTGGAGGCGACTACAAAGAGGGAAGTTGTAGAACCCTTTGTCTCTTAGTGGTGTGGAGCACAGCTGCTGCTGAAATGGGATGCTGGGCCTATGACGACTACTCTTACAATGGATTTGTGGATGGCACACATTTTGTATTATTTTTGTGTGTAGTGCTTGTTGGCCTGCACCCTGCAGGCTTGCAAACCTTGTACCTGCCCAGCCACGAGACCCAAGAAAGAGCCCAGAGTCAGCAACAGAGACATGAATGGTTTAATGGATGGGGGGGCTTACCCATCTGAAGCGAGGTCCTGGAGCAACACCCCACTGTGTGCAGCAGAAGGTGGGTAGGACATGGTGGCAGTCTTCACTACGGGGGGGCGGGGGGTGAGGGGTGGCAACGGGGAGGGGGAATTTACCAATTATAGGGAGAATTCACACCTTTAATAAACTATCATAGTGGAGTCGTTCTGATCTAGAGATTAGAACAATCACTAGCTGGGGCTGGGGGCAAGTATCTGGGCATTTACTGATTAGGCTCTATGATTAAGAGGGAAGGTCAGTCATATGAGTAGGGTGTAGGTGAAGCAGGACCTGGTCAAGCAGCAAGAGAACAGCCATCTTGGGTGGCCTGACCATACATATGTGTATTTTTTCTACCCCACCTGAATGTTGCTCCACGGTAGACCTATATGCTCTGTGAGACAGATATAATTTCTTCTGAGACTTAAAGCTCCTCAAGGCCAAGGTCTATGGCTTCCACATTTCTGACTCACTCCCATCCTGCAAGTGTATGGCCATTAAAACGAACTTGGTAATGTTTAAAGAACTGACTGGAATAGACCTCCCACTGGTGACTAAGGGGATGCTGAAAGCCTTATCATTTAAATTGGAGGGCGACAGACTGTACTACCTGCTCACAATTCTCCTTTTTCTCCCACTCCTGTTGAGGGAGAAGTAAAAAGCACCTCCTACCTCCACTGACTTTGAGATTTGCCATGGAACCGGCTTTGACCAGTGAGGCATGAGCAGAAGTCACCCTGTGCCCGTTTCAAGCAGAGCCCTTCCTCCTGCCCCTCTTGTGTGCCTGCCTCTCCCATGGGAGCAGCATGCCCCTGAATGGCAAGCAGGGCTGCCACTCGAGCCTGGGCTCTGGGATAAGAAGGGAGAAGCAGACCCAACCCATCTGGCTGCCTGGAGTCAAGCGTAGCCCAGTCTGACAAGGACCCGGTAGAGCCATAGCTGACCCAAAGAGCCATGAATGAGAAATGAGTGTTGCTTAGTGCAGCCACTGTGTCTTGTCTGGGTTATTACCACAGCACAAGTTAATACATGGAATCTCTCTCGAAAGCAAATCCACCATAGAACCGAAGGGCCGTGAACTGTCCTCAGCCAATTGGGTGCCACAAAACACTGAGGTTCTTTTTGGGAGATGATGACATCTACCGAAGAAGCCTGACCTTAAACTTCAGATCAGACGTTCCTCTACAAATGTAAGCATTTACCAAATAAACATGTCTCAGCCAGTAGGCATAAAAATGATCCTTAGAACCTGTTGTGCAAGTTCAAGGAAGTGCCAGAGCGCTGTCCTTTAATGCTTGTCTCACCCCTGTCATGAAAGGTTTTCTAGAAGCAGACACCAAACATCCCAGAGGCAGCATGCCTTTTAATAGGCAGCAAGCAACTATTACTCTTTGTAACAAGGCCTGGGCAAAAGGACTTATAGGAGTCGACACTCAGGTGCCATCCCTAAAGGAGTGAGCTATGGGCCTTCATCCCTGTTTATGCCTCAGTGGTGAATCTATCTGCCTGTCTATCTACTACCTACCTATCTATTTATCTATCTATCTATCTACCTACCTACCTACCTACCTACCTACCTACCTACCTATATCTAATCTATGTATGTATCTATCTATTCTCTATCTATCTATCTAAAACTAATTCATATATATCAAATACATAATACCTTGAACTTCACCAATAAGACCACTTCTAACATTTATCACGCTAATTAGCAATTCACTAATTTCACAAATAAAAGCAATGTCGGACATTCACAAAACCTCAGGTGGCTGGTTGAAATGCTTGTAGAAGCTGGTCCTGGAGTGTGACTGTCCACCCCTGGAAGGGGGATTTCCAATTAGGGAATCTGATCATCCCCTAAGTTGAAATTTAAACTAGTTAGCACATACATAAAATCACACTGGTCTAAAGTATTTTGAAGTAAATTGCAGACATCATGACATGGAAACTACTATCCCTGCTTCACCCTCCAAAAACATCCAGCCTGCCATACCCACAGTGAGAGCCTTTCCTGTCTGCGACAGGTTTACTATGGAAACCAGCTCAAGGATACAGCAGAGGACACTGATTGTGCTAATGCTGGATTCAAAGTACTGGATTCAGTACTCCTGCTGGGCAGCCAACAGAGGTCCCGGGGTATCCTGTCACACCTGTAATGTCCTGACACGCTGTTACAAACACAACACCTATGTCACAATAACTACAAGTGTTCAAACACATTTCCTACTCCTTCAGTCTTGTAGAAATCAGTTATTCTCTGACACTGACTGAGTGCCCTCCTAGCCAGCCAGTGTGCTAGACTCCAGTTCAGACAAGTCACAAACCTTGCCATGGAGAAGCTTTCAGAGTTGGGCAGGAGTTCTTAATCTGGGGCCCATGGCTAGGATCCAAGGATGGGCTTCAGTGGTCTGTGAATGCTCTGAAAAGCAAGGCCTCTGTGTGTGTGTGTGTGTGTGTGTGTGTGTGTGTGTGTATGTGTGTACTGTTCTATACTGAGTCTATATTGTTCATCAGATTCATAAAGGAGCCCTTGACTCCAAAAGGATGAAAAACTGCTTGTCCATGGGGAAACCTGTGAGAGATGACTGTATAATGAATGCATTTACTCAGACTTTGCTATGGAAGGTCAAACTTGGAAGGAGACCACATAAAAATGGACTTTTTTATCAAAATGACCAAAAAACGCTCAGACATAATAACTGGAATGAGGTAAGAGCTTATTTAAGAAATGTCCTCATAACAGAACTAATGACTAATAAAAATGGTACTAGACACATTACAATGAAGGAAACTCCATCTTCTCCATTATAAAAGTCAATCACAGATGCAGTAAAGCAAGGGCTCAAGCAAGGTTCCTTTGAGACATGACCATGTGTACAGGGTAATAGTAATAACTCCCAAACTTCATTTTAATACCCATTTGCCTCTTCATGTCAAGGATGAAGGAGAGTGGGAAGAATTTACAGCCATGACTTGACTCTCTACCGCTCCTTGCTGGCCTAAAATATACATCAGAGTTAAGATAATGCAGGGACTTCCCTGGTGGCACAGTGGTTAAGAATCTACCTGCCAATGCAGAGGACACGGATTCGAGCCCTGGTCTGGGAAGATCCCACATGCTGCGGAGCAACTAAGCCCGCGAGCCACAACTACTGAGCCCGTGAGCCACAACTACTGCAGCCTGCGTGCCTAGAGCCCGTGCTCCGAACAAGAGAAGCCACCGCAATGAGAAGCCCATGCACCGCAATGAAGAGTAGCCCCCACTCACCGCAACTAGAGAAAGCCCAGGTGCAGCAACAAAGACCCAAATCAGACAAAAAAAAAAAAAAAAAAAAAAAAAAAAAGATAATCAATGCACAGGTAACAGAGACATTTCCCCCTCAAACTGTTCAAGTCTGTTCAGCAAAGAGTTTAGCTGATGTCAATGAAATTCATGGTCCAAGAAATTATGTGCTATATCCACTGTGTGGTTTTCATAATTCCTGCTACATCTCCTCAGATCCCAGTTTGAGAAGCACGGATTTAATCTCTCTGAGGTTTGGCTTCCTCCATATATTAAATAGGAATAATACAACCTAAATCAAAATGTTTCTGGGAAGATTGTCATTTGTTGGCTAAGTCATATAATGTAATCATTCTGCCTGGTATCTATTATGTATGTAATAAAGGCTAAGGTCCACCTCCACCCCAATCTTGCATCTAGGTGTGTGCGAAGTTGTGGTCCCCAACCTTGATGTGCACAGCATCACTGGGAACTTGTTAGAAATGCAAATTCTCAGGCCCACCACAGATGTACAGAATACAGAAACTCTAGGGGTGGAGCCCAGTGAGAGTATGTTACCAAGCCCTGCATGCAATTCTGATAGATGCTTCATTGAAGAACCACTGATGTAGAGAAGTGAACTGCAGTCATGGCTCTGCATCACCTTGGATGCTTTTAAACATGATTGATACTCAAATCTACCCTAGACTAAATCAGAACCCCGGGCATTGATAGCTATTAAAAGGACCCCCAGGGATTTAAGTGATTTATTTTAAAGCCCAGGGAAGTCCACTTCTCTCCCCTCGTGTGGTCTGTGCTGGGCACTTGAAATCCCATCAATATCAAGTCCTCCCCTCTAGATGCAGACCTGCCACGGCACTTACCAGCTGTGGGATGATGGGGAAGTTTCCTACACTTCTCTTAGCCTCAGTTTCTTCACTTACAAAGTAACAATCCCTACCACATATGTCTACTTTCAGATGTGAAAACTGAAGTCCAATGTCTTTGTCCCTTGCAGTGTCACCCACAGCAGTAGCAGGAACACCAGGACCAGCCTTTGCTGTGTGCTCTCTGCTGGAGAGTCATGTGTCTGGGTGAGAGGACAGGAAATACCTGGGGTCATGGTGAGAGCTTTGGTAAACCTTATGCTATTTTTGGCTTCAGTAATGAAAAGCAGAGCTGCAGGTATTCACTGGAGAACATGCCATCTAGAAAGGGGACTGTGGGCCTCGCAGGACTCAGTGGGAGATGTGTGAGGCAAGAGAAGGACCAGCAGCAGGAAGGGGATGACTAATGGGCGTGCTCAAGGGTGGATTCACAGCTTGTTTCCACCGGGGCCAGCGGAGGAGCAGGCAGCATTGGCTGGGACCCATGGAGACTTAGAGTTCAGAGTCAACATAGAAGACAGGGCTTGGAGAGTGAGGGGTAGTCCAAAACAGAACAGAGAGGATATCGTCGTCCACTCTGGTCTGGTTGACAGAGATGGAGGGAGGACCCAGGGACAACGTAGCTCATTTCTCCTTCTGTAATTGCTTTCCCTTGCTTGGCAAGGAAGACACAAGCCCAAGGCTCCATTGGCTCAACAGGATGGCAGCCCAGACATGAAGTAGTTCACTCCAGGAAAATTCAACTTTGGGGTTATTGAATCTGCTGTCTCTATCCTCATCTCCTTCCTCTGCTTCTTCTCCATGAGAGACACAAACTTCTGAATCACTAGCTGTGCTGGGTGAGAACGGTCATTGTCGTCTGAGAAGGAGCTTCCAATGAAGCTTCACAGCTTCTGCCTCCAAGTATTGTTCACACGCAATATCAGAGATAAAGCAATGGGGAGAAAGCAGCCGTCTCTAGACCTCGACCCATCATGGGTCATCATGGTCACCGTGTGCTGGTGACTAGGCTCTGCCCTTCTTTTCCTCCCTGGCACACTCTTCCTAATGCTGAACTCCTTATTCTGACCTTGGTTTGGTACTCAGAGATCTCAGGTCTCTGATTAAACTGTTTTTTTCCTCCAGTAATGCCTCTTCCCACCTTCCGTCATGATGACCGGGAATAACAACACTGTGGCATGGGAACCATTCCCACACCTAGGTTGGAAAATGCACCTAGGTCCGTGAGAACCATCAACAAACACTGAGGGAAGACGTTTTCCTTATAACATAGAAGGAAATCTAGAAGCATATTACTACCCTCAACATTCTAAGACTTTATTGGCACTATTTTTCCCGATATCATGGGGGGTCTTGAAGCCATTTACAGTAGAAAACTGACTTTTTACGGCAGATGTTATAAAAGCAAAACAAATCCATCATTGTAATCCCCAAATTATTGCTCATTTCATTTAAATAAATATTTGAGATTCAAAATTCCAGAAGAAGCAAATAAATACTTTGGATATCCACGACCCTTAAGTGTTTGCCTTCAGTGGGGAGGGAGAGAGAAGAAGGAAGTAGGAATTTGAAGAAAGCAAATCTGAGATGTCTCTGAGCCCAGAGGGCACGTCCAAGGCCAGAGCCTACAGGGACAGGCCTGCCTGAAGGACACACGCAGAGCCAACCAAGTTTCAGTGGAAGTGGAGGCCAGCATGTGCAGATGCACGGTGGGGAGAGAAGGAGCAGGTGCCTGGGCATGGCCCGGGCTGGGCACTCACTAATAGGGAAGCTGAGAGTGGGATTCAGACCAGAAGACCAGAAAAGCATTCAGGAAGGGAGAGATAGGAGGGCTCCATCTTCTAGCCAGGTTCTAAACAGCTTTTCTAGCTCAGCAATGAGGACCCAGAGCCATGGGCTGGTCCTCTGCATCTAGCAAGATTGTAATCTCACAGAGATTTCCAGTAGTAGTAGTAAGACAGCCTATATCTGTCCCTCAACTATAATTTGGTTGATCTGTACAGAGTTGGAAAAGAATGAGCCAATAAGGTCAATGTATTGTATCAATGTCCATTTTCTGCCTGTGATATACTACAGTATGCAAGATATTACCATTAGCGGAAATAAAAAGAAGGGTATATGGGATTTCTCTGTATTATTTCTTGCAACTGCATGCAAATCTAGAATTACCTAAAACAAAAAAATTTAGAAAATGAGCTAACCTTTACAAATCAGAAGATTTCATATAAAAATTTTATTTTCCAGATGGAATGCTACGCTCATACCATGTTCCCATGGTAACATGCTATCCTATCATAATAATCAGAGGAAAGGGAGTAGCATCTGATTCCTCAAGATGGGCCTTAAAATCTTCCCTTTGCCCCATTCACCACCCAGCCTGCTTCACTTATGTATGTGACTTGTCTGGTCCCCATGGATACGAGATTTCTCCCACCCTTCTATAAAGAGTGATGGAGTTGAAGGTTAGGTGGCCCGAGAAGGCATCTGAGTTTGCACAATTTGTCTTGGGTTTAACACTGCATCGTAAATGAGAATACAAGGACACCTCACTATCTCTGTCCCCCGGGGTTGGGCACATAATAGGTACTATTATAGTATTCTTCTATAGTCACTGAACCACTTAGGATGGGTTCCAAGAAAAATCAATGACATACTAAATGTTGTGCTATTGCAATTTCTGTCATAACTCAGGAGCCATATAAAATCTAGGGAGTTCTTTTTTTTTTTTTTTTTTTTTTTTGCGGTATGCGGGCCTCTCACTGTTGTGGCCTCTCCCGTTGCGGAGCACAGGCTCCGGATGCGCAGGCTCAGCGGCCATGGCTCCCGGGCCCAGCCGCTCCGCGGCATATGGGATCCTCCCGGACCGGGGCACGAACCCGTATCCCCTGCATCGGCAGGCGGACTCTCAACCACTGCGCCACCAGGGAGGCCCTCTAGGGAGTTCTTAAAGTCACACATGCTCCGAAGTTATTTATGAAATAGGACTTACGTAAGGCCTAATTTACCAACGTTGAAAGTATCTAGACATCTAGACACACGATTTAAATGGAACTCTCATATACACACACACTATGATTCAAAGACAGGGTGTCATTCCAAATGGAGTCTGCCTTTTGGTTTTCTGAGATTAAAACATTTTCCACATTAAAAACCTGTCCCCTTTGGTTTCCACATGGTAAATCGTTCAAGTGGAATCATTTATCCCAAAGGCAATGCAATGTTCCCATTATCACTAAGTAGCAAAGGGCAACAAAGCCAATGGGGTAAAGACAGGGAGGATGAATTGAGGTCATTTATTCCTTGCTGCACCGAAAACAGCATGAAATTGACTCACATATATAGCTCCGTTTTTGGGTTTATTAAAAGATATTTTGTATGATCCTTAGTCTGCTCAATATATGGTCCATCTCCTCCACTAGCATCCCCTCACTTTGCACATAATGCTCAGACGTAGTTTTTCCTGGTTAGGCCATTCTAATAGTGATGCTTTCTCACAATTTTAGCCAAGAAAATCAGATTTCCCCAATGAGGAGTCTATTCAGGGTGGAATATTATAGCACACAAACTACATAGTGGGGAGAAAGCATGATATTTTTACATATTCTTTCACACATGAGTTAGCTTATCAAGAGAGTTACATTGCCTGTAAAACATATACCCGCTACTATATATAAAATAGATAATCAACAGGGACCTACTGTATAGCACAGGGAACTCTACTCAATATTCCATAATAACCTATATGGGAAAAGAATCTGAAGAAGAATGGATACATGTATATGTATAACTGAATCACTTTGCTGTACACAGGAAACTAACACAACGTTGTAAATCAAATATACCCCAATATAAAATAAAAATTTAATAAATAAATAAATTACATTTAAAATTCAGGGGCAGATGTAGGTCCTGGCTAATGGTCCCTCGTGTTGCCTGCTGGGTCGAGGACTCACTGATGGGATTCTCTCATTCCTCTCTGGTGCTGAACTTTGACCCACAGTATTCTCCCTCTCCACTTAGCTGTTTTCCAAATTGGTAAATACACAGACCAAGCTGCTTTTGTCCATTAAGTCTTCAGATTTATTCAGTTTGGCCACACAGGTTAATTCAACCCTCTAGTCCCCACCGAGGCTGCCTTAGTACATACTGGTAAAATGGGTTATTAATGTTACCATTTGCACTGTGTCACAGCCAAAGAGGTTGTATATCTAGAATTCCTTGCAAAATGCTTGGCGTCTGTGGTCACCAGTGGCCATGATCTGACCACAGCTCATGCATCTGGGAAACTAAACTGTAAACGTGAGGTGCTCACTCCGCTGGATTGAAAGCGATGTCGATGACATCCAAACCCAGCCATTTCATAGGAAATGTAAAATTGGTTTGCACTGTGTGGGGCATCAGCTGGACCCTGCTATAAGGCATCTGGTGAGGCCATGAGGCCCCTCCACGTGCGCGGCAGCACGTGTGTGACGGCCAGCTGGCAGGGCAGCTGCTGGCCCAGCCCACTTTGGGAGCCAGCTGACCATCCCTCCTGCAGACAATGCATCAAAAGGTCAAAGGGGCTTTGGCTCTTCCTTTGAACAAGTGTGTTTGGTCACCAGGGGTTCCATTGACCACTGGGCAACAGCTCAGGCAAATAATTTGCAGCTTCCCTAATTAAGGTAAATTCCAATCCCCGAACTAGGGCTCTACGTCCCAGTGGTACTTGTATTTCTTACTCCAATATTTTGTTGCAAACACGCATCCCCTCTCTGTATACAAAAGCTCTCCTGTTGAGACTTCTAAAAAAACGATCTACTCTTTTGATTTTTGAAATGATGCACTTATTCTGAATAGATTTATAGTTATAGATAGAGGTATAGATAGCTATCAAATATGGTTTTGTTTCCCAGAGATGAATTTATCGGAGCAAAAGTAAAACATCATTGTGAGTGATGGATTGTAAGCAACTTGGTTTGATTTTGAGAAAGAGTCAAACCAAGAGTCACGTTGAGTAAAATATTTCTATTTTTCATTTAGTGCCAGCTCTCTCTGCTACTAAATGATCTCAGGTTTCTCTTTGGCCCTGAAAAACCTCAGGCGTCCCTGCCCTCTTCATGATGTGGCACGTTAAACAGATATCGAGGGAACACCCTCCTCTGAACCCGGGGCCACGTGGGGCTCTGGGTCTCATGGGGAACAAGACAGATGAGATCCCTTTCTCCACTGACTGAAACGAGTGGAAATTTCGTTCTAGTGATCCTTCCCTAGGAAACACATGTGTTCTGTTTTCCAAATCCAAGAAATCGGGAATTTCCACACAGGCTCAATTGAAAAATCCCTTTATATTTGTTTTTCAGAAATCACCTATCGGACTATAGAGAAAAAAAACATATATTCTGGAAAACCTTTTTCACATTTGCAAAAAGCCTCAGGATTCCTGAGGATGTGGCACCTTTAGAAGAGAACAGAAGCCGTCTTCTTGATGTCAAGAATCACAGCAAACAGAAAGCACAGGCTTCTTGAGAGTGCCTGACTATGTCTGAAAGATTGGGGTTCCCCGTCTCTTGTTAAACTTGCAGTTGCAGGGAAAGGGGCTAATGTCCAACTTGACAGTGAAAGTGATCCGCTCTGTCATTCTCCAAAAAAGTTAGTTTGGTATCATATTGAAATAACTACTTCCTGCAGGATTTTTACTGCCTGTTTTTCTATATTTGTCACTCGGTAGGATTTCAACTCAGCCCAGATTCATCACTCTAAGCTTTGTGTGAGAAACATCTCATGCCCTGGACCAAATGAGCACATCCTGGAGAAAACTCCAGTTCCAAAGCAACATGCAACTTCCTAAGAAAAAGGGGCCTCCGAGGGCAGCATCCTTTTATGTTACAAAAGGCCTTTCCCTGCCAAACATTTGGTTTTCACGCGTCGAAGGGTGGGGCAATGTTTAGAACGAGACTGAGAAACACAAGTTTCAATAAAAGGACTGCCAGATACCCTGCTTTCAAAATGTTGCTTCAAATGAAAAACACTTTTCTACTTACACTTTTATGTGCATGATGGGAATATCTTTCTTTTTGCCCCGGAGAGTATATTTTAGAATAAAAAGAATGTACTTTTTGGTTTGTTTGTTTCTATTAAGGACCACGTGCTCTTCCATCTGACTCACCTGGGTTTTTCCAATTACTGGCCCTGGCAGTTGGCACTTTGCTCCCATCAGCCCCAGAGGATCCGGAGGGCACAGCTTTCCCAGCATCTCATGATTCGTGACAGCCCCAAATGGCGATTTCGCATTAACCTCTGATTGCCTTTCCCCCCCGAAAAGCATGCTCTTCTGTCCCACAAGGTGAAACTACAGATGTCACAGCATGTAATCAACCTCCGACTCACTTGCCCAGGTTGATTTTTTTTTTTTTTTCTTTTTTTTTGTGGTACGCCCGCCTCTCACTGTTGTGGCCTCTCCCGTTGAGGAGCACAGGCTCCGGATGCGCAGGCCCAGCGGCCATGGCTCACGGGCCCAGCCGCTCCGCAGCATGCGGGATCCTCCCAGACCGGGGCACGAACCCGTGTCCCCTGCATCGGCAGGCGGACTCTCAACCACTGCGCCACCAGGGAAGCCCCCCAGGTTGATTTTATGAGCTCAGGAAGTCAGGTGGCTAACCAGCAGGCCAACTGCCTGAATGGTGGCAGGTGTCCTGCCCAGCAGAGAGCTACCCCAATGTGGGAAATATGCTAATCTGAGGGGTGGGGATGGGACCCCCAGGCTCTGTGACCTCTCATTTGAGAGGCCTCAGTGCACTTTTTGCAAGATGGAGCTACTGTCCTGCTGGACCTCCAACGGGAGATTCAGAGGAGAACCACAATGGAGATCAAAGGATGGCAGGAGAGGACCTGAGAGCAAAGGCTCCAGGGCCCTGGTATTATTTTGCCAGGAGAAGAGAAGCTGGAGGTGGAGGGGGTCGCAGAGGTCAGGACGTTAGAGGGTTAGTACGTCGTCGACGTGGCCAGCTGTTCAACATTCTGAGTGAGAAGAAAAGCAAGAGGACAGAATGCATGTAAACTGCGATGGGGAAAATTTTGTTTGCAATTTCCAACAGGGAGGGCTGTTGAACACTAACGTGGGTGACGGGGAATACGTTTCATGTTTTAAAACTCAGATTTTTTCAGTGGAGAGTTTTAAAGGCAAACTTGTCTGGAAGCAGGGAGTAGACAGGGGTGTGTGTGTGTCTGCTCTGAACAGGGAACCTCTGAGCACCCTTCATTTAACCACGTGCAAAGTAGGATTTGGGCCTTCACCGCTGCCCTTTCCAACCGATGATTTCTTATAACATAGCATTAGAGGCTGCCACGCAGCACGTCCTAGACCTTGCTTTCATGCTTTATTTAGCTGAGATGGGACTTGTCTTTGTGGTCAAGTGACAGACCAAGACCTTGAAGGATAGGCATCCTGATTTCAACTCTACTGCTAATCGGCTCTGAGGCTTTGAACAAGGCCTGAACCTCAATTTCCTTGACTGTCTGTCACATGGGGACAATTGTCCTTGGAGGACCGCTTGGAGGGACATATTATGAAAGGAATGAAAAGCACAGTGAACCCAAGTATGTAGTAATGAGACCGCTCGGACTTCAGGGCTACTCTCAAATAGTAAAATTCCTGATTCCCTTACTATGGTTCTAATGAGCTCCTCCTGCATCAGCCTCTGTGTGAGAAAAAAGAAAGGTCAGAAGGACAAATGGAGAACTCAAGAGCACAGCGATGCTGGTGTCCAGGCTGCTGTCTCCTTCTTGGCTTTCCCAGGTCTGCAGCCCAACCTTGGGCACAGCTGGGTGGCCCAGACCAGCGCAAGGCAAACACACAGGGCGTTGTGACTGGTGCTGCGATCTCTGCAGTGTTTGGACATTTCAACTGGAAATATTCCACCATGAAATTCTCAAATATCAGAACTACAGACCTCCATTGCCCTTGGTACTTGTCATGGGTTTGTTCTAAATAAATACAAAATGGACAAATAAAAAAAAAAATAAGTGTTTTAGCATAGCAATACAGGGATGGAAATTTTTACCCCTAGAGTGGGTTCAGGCTGAGGACCTGTTCGGTCACAAGGAAAGAAAATAAAACTTGTCCACCTAGAATTCTAGCTACAGAGGAAAGATCCTTCAAAAATGAAGGTAGGGCCTCCCTGGTGGCGCAGTGGTTGAGAGTCCGCCTGCCGATGCAGGGGATACGGGTTCGTGCCCCGGTCTGGGAGGATCCCATATGCCGCGGAGCGGCTGGGCCCGTGAGCCATGGCTGCTGAGCCTGCGCATCCGGAGCCTGTGCTCCGCAACGGGAGAGGCCACAACAGTGAGAGGCCCGCGTACCACAAAAAAAAAAAAAAAAAAAATGAAGGTAAATTAAAGGAACTTTTCAGCCAAAAGCTGAGAGATTTTGTCCCAAGCAGATCTAAGATGTAAGATCTAAGATGTACGCAAGAAACGTAAAGGAGGCTGTTTAGAGCGCCCCTGCCTTTTCGGTTTGTCACCGGTTGGAACGTTACCTCTGTCCATAACATAGTCTGTGTTGTCGCTGCCGGACTCAGAACCCTGAACTGGGCAGTTCTTATGCAACTCTACAGTGCTAGAGGCAAAAAAACCAACTCAGCATATTTCATCACTTATTTGGAAATACACTTATTTTCCAAACAGGAAATAGAGGGTCAGAGAAATAGAGACAAACTAAGAATTATACAATTAGTAGGGGGACAACACTGCAATTAGCCCCAATTAGCCCCACTGGGAAAATGTTGGGGTCACTAAGTCATATGATCTACCCTGTTTGAAGGGCCACAGACTGATCTCTAGTGAGGTAAATACCATTCACAGTCATATTTTATTTGGCCCACAAAGTAGATTTTTTTTCAATTCAAAATTAATTGCCTTGAAAATTTAGAAGGCATTGTCAGGTGAGCTCATAAACCTATTTGAGCACAATCAGCCAGACTTCCAGTGTTTTCTGTCCCCTTTAGATGGGACATGTACTGTCTACTTTGCTGTAGTCACCACCATCCCCTAACGTCACCATGACACAAGGTCAGAGGTGATTCAGAATAAATCATCATGCTCGCACAGTTACTTATCTTAACCATGCATTTCACTAATCTATCTTATTTTCCTGGGCCGTGGGAACATTTGATTTTGCAATGCCTTCCCTTCCATATGCTACTTCCATTTTTCTAATTAGTAATCATGATACACCAACAAACAAGAACTCAATGTCTACCTGCATGCATGGCACACTCTTGATCCTATAGTGATTATGTGTATAGAGAACTCAAGACATATACATTTACATAAGCTAGTATAGGAGGCCCACTTATTTTATCCACTTGTGTTTGAGAATAAACGTTGCCAAAGTCCCACTTGTTGTATCACAATATTCTGAAGGAGAGTGGTGACCATTTTGCCATTTTCCTCCGTTTCCACTGGGTAAGATGGAGCCTTTCCCAGTGTTTTCTCCTGGGCTTTCGCATAACTTCTCAGGAATATGGGGCAGGAGGAGAATCTAGTTTTTTTCCCCCTCTTTTGTTTTGTGTTGTGTTTTGGCTGCTCCACGCAGCTTGCAGAATCTTCGTTTCCCGACCAGGGATCGAATCCAGGCCCCGGGAATAAAAGTGACAAGTCCTAACCACTGGACCGCCAGGGAAGTCCCAGGAGAATCTTGTTTTAACACTGTATTAAAAAGATAAGATAGGGACTTTCCTGGTGGTCCAGTGGTTAAGACTCCACGCTTCCACTGCAGGGGGCGCGGTTCGATCCCTGGTCGGATAACTAAGATCCCGCACGCCGCACAGTGTGGCCAAGAAAATTAAAAAAAAATAAGATAGACCCATTTGTCCACAAAAAATATATGTATATGAATTTCATAGCAGTATTCATAATAGCCGCAAAGTAGAAACAACCTAACTTTGCATCCACTGATGAGTGGATAAATAAAATATTTTACATCTATACAATGAAATATTATTTGTCAATTTAAAAAAATGAAGTATTGATACATACGACCACAGGGATGAACCTGGCGACATTGCAGGAAATGGGCAAAGACTACTAGTGGGCATGAGGTTTCTTTTGTGCGGAGATGAAAATGTTCCAAAAGTGACTGTGGACATGGTTGCACAAGTTTGTGAATATCCTAAAAATGACGAAAGAGTACACTTTAAATGGGTGGATATTATGGTATGTGAATTACATCTCAGTGAAGCTGTTCTTTAAAGAAAGATAAAACAGAATAAGCGTTTTGAAATTGGGAAAAGGGAACTAATATTTTGAAAGGATCTGCTACGGGCCAGGCAGATCCAGCGTGTGTGTGTGTGTGTGTGTGTGTGTGTGTGTGTAATTTTATTCAAGCCTCACAGCAACCTGCCAGTCAATTTCATTCTGCCCATTTCACAGATGAACAAATAAAGGCTCACAGAAATTAAGGCTGCCTTAACTAGTTACTTGCCAAGCTGAGATGTGAACCCACATCAGTCGTGCAACATTTTCTCCTCTAAAAGGCAAGAAACTGAATAGAAATGATTTCCCACGGCTTTTTTTTTTTAACTGCTGCATGTTGACTACTTAATTATGAACAGGAGAGTAGCTTTTCTTAAAAGCTAACCTGTGATATGCCAGCTGATAAAATGTCAAATGGGGCCTTTTTCTCTCAAGGTGACACATGTTCTTTTCTAAATGAAAAGCTAGACCTGCCGAAACCATTTCTGTCTGTTGGTATTTTCTCACTTACCAAATATTCTCCTTGAACTCACCTCAGCTTTCTTCTCCCTCATTGGATATTAGAGCTAAAAACACTGGCTAATGTATCTCCCCCTCCCATCCCCGAATACATAAAGCAGCACCCAGGTAGCACTGAACCCGTTTATGACATCCTCATTCTATCGCTACACATCTCTCATCGTTAGCATCAAAGAGTGCTTACACATGAATTCATATGGACAAATTCCTCAACGAAGCATTCAGAACGCATGCACCTGCATCCAACCCCAGTCACTTCAGGAGGTTGCGTTAAAGCACAAATCATTTGGGAGGGCGGTAACGTGGGGTGAAGGGAGACAGACTCAAACAGAACTCATGCTTCTTGCCTTAAATGAGGATCAGCCTGAGCTATACATGAAGGAGCAGCCGGCAGAGAGCGTCTGGGGTGCCAGCCATCTCCAAGCCACAGGCATGGAGTCTGCATGGACTCACATCACAACCCATCAGCTTCCCAACTGGGCTCCAATCCTTACCTCTACTGAAGCAGAAGTCTCCACCAGTGAGTGACCTCGCTGGACCATCAGGATGACTGCAGCCACTCAGTTTGGCCCCTTACAGACTCAGCTCTCTGATCTGACAGCCACCATCAGATCTTTCTTTCCTCTTTCCAACAGGACCAGTATGCTTCCTCCTGCTTGTCAATATTTAACTACCCTGTCAAGTTACATTACACCACCTGCACTAAATCCCACCCCAGTGATAACTAGGGGCTGTGCCTGCTCTACTCAATTCAACTCAACTAACCTTTATCAAGTGGCTTCCATTCATTCATTTCTTTCAACATGTATTGACCGCCTACTGCATTTGGCACTAGAGATACAGAAATGAAACATCTGATCCCCGGACAGTCAAGACAGTGCATTATGTGCTAGGATGCTGGAGCACAAAGATAGGGGGTTCTCTCATTCCAGATGGCTACCAACCGAGAGATGGAGTGAATGGGACCAGAGAATTTCCAAAGATAGGGACACTCAGAGTGACATCCCTAATGGGCCAAGCTAGATCCGGACAGACGCAGGAGGACAAATGCATGGCCTCTGTCCTCAAGGAGTTTAAACTCAACACAGGGAGATCTATCCATCTATAGACTAGCAGGATTCCTTACCTGAGTGTCACAGGCAAGGCGTTGAATATTAAACCAAAGAGGGCAGCCATTTCTCTTTTTTTTCTTGATGAGGTGGATCATCAGCTGTTTCTTTTCTTTTAATGGAATTATATTTGACATACACCTTTGTGTATATTAAGGTGTACAACGTGTTAATTTAATACATTTATATTTTATAATATGATTACCATTGTAGTGATAATTAGCACCTCTATCAAATTACATAATTATCATTTCTTTTTGGTGGTTGGAAATATTAAGATCTAATCTCTTAGCTAGTTTGATGAGTATAATACAATATCATTGCCTATCTTCACTAGAGTGTGCATTAGCTCTCTAGGACGTATTTGTCACTCGCTGCATGCTTGCACTTTTAAACAGCATCTGTCCTCTCCAGCTATTTCTAAGACTGAACATTTGAATGAAGATGTCTCAACAGGGAAAGCTGACTGCAGCCTATAGATCCCTCAGTGTTACAAATATGAGTGTCTCCTCAGATCTCTCAAGTAACAGATAAACATAGAGAGTAAAGGAGATTGCCTGGGACCTGTTTGCAAGATCAGGGGGAAAAAATTTGGGTAACACAGAGTACTACGCATCCCTGGTCAAAGGAATTAATCTGGGACAAAATGGCTCTGCTACAGGTAAACAGGGATCTGCCACATACCTTTCTAATCTCTCCATGACTTTTCCAAAGCAAAAATTCCTGACACTTAATGAATGGTGGATGGCTCTTTGAAATAATATAGAAAGACTTACAGTTTAGTATTGCCAATTGGGCAATACTAAACTGTGGTCTTTAGCCCCACCTGTGATCAAAAGCTACTGACTTCAGGATTTTTTCAAAGTTTGAGTTTACCACCAAAGCACAGCTCTCATATATGCCCACGTAATCTCTTTTCTACCACCACTTACTTCAGCTTCATGCTCCAGAGAACAAAGCTCCCCATTTACGTGTGAACATTCAAAGGACCCCACCATCGGGAGCCTAAGAAACTGCCACAGAAAGTGTCGGAATACTTGAATTGCAAACCACGGCCTGGGGGGGATCTCAACACATCTAATTTGGGACACGTTCCAAGCTCAAGAGCATCTCTGCATGGAAGCAGCTCTAGTAGTCAGTTTCTCAGGCCATTTCTCAGTTCCACACGTCTACTTCCCGAAGTGTTTCTAAAGCTAATGTTTATAGTCTGCTGCAATATTTTACTACAAGGTATTTAAGGTTTTGACAAATACTAACTGACATTGCCACCATTCCAATGAAAACTGATGACCCGGAACTAATGCTGACGACTTGGTTGTGGCCAAAGACGTTTTTTAGTCCGTCAGTGCTGTCCAGCAGAATGCTGTTCCAGATGCCTCTTTCACATCCTGGAAACGTGGTTTGATTTCAGTCTTAAATAAAGCCACATTGCATGTTGAATCATCACAAAACTGAAGTTTCACACACTCAAACTTGCTCTTTTTTTTAAACCAAGGCGTTTTTCGGAATCTTTTTTCTTAATAACACATAACACACTTGGCGTTGGGAATATTATACATTATTAATGGAACAATTGTTACTACTAATTGCCCAATGCCTAGGGATTTCTGGATCCAATTAGAGTGGATCGGTGCCATTTATCTTGCAATCCCACTAGAAGGATGAGGTACTATATGACCTCTGTTTTTAAAGGCAATTTTAGTAAATTACAGCAACTATGAGGGACATTTAAAAAATAATACCATTAATATCATAGGTGGTGAGATAACGAACTACCATCCCATAGAAAATAACCAGCAAATGTGAGGGACATTTCCAGAGGTCAATCATGAAGAACTTCAGCTTTCAAAAGACAGACTATTTCAAATATTCCCTGCTTATCTCTTATCTACACAGCTTTACAAAACGGAACAAAAAGAGGGTTTGGGGGTTTTTGTTTGTTTGTTTTTAATAAGTAATCTAAAAGAAAACTTCCAAAATAAAACGAATTGCCCAAAAGCCAATTTAATAGTCTTCTTTTTTAGAAAGGAAGTGGTATTGTGGACTCATCATGAGTATAGACAAAGAACTTGAAGCCTCAGTCAATATCACGTGACCCTGCGCGAGGCACTTCATCCCTGTGATGAGGTAGCTATGCCTGCCCACCTCTTAGGAGCAATTAAGGAAAAGTGATTGGTTGTTGAAGGTACACACATGCACTCATGTGTGGCAGGGAGTACTGGGCCTTTTAAAACAGTCACTCTAGGAGCACAGGACATGTTCAAGGTCACAGAAGAGTCTTTCTCAGGTTGCTATTCACTGTCCCAGTTTGCCCAGGTCTGGGGGATTCCCAAAAAGCATGACTTTGAATGCTAACACCAGGAAAGTCCTGGGCGGATCATAAGCCGGCCACTCAACTTCCTATTAGTTCATGTTTGAACTCTGTCCTGGGAACAGACTTCATGTAATATGATCAGTTATTTTGCATCTTGTCTGAGCCAACTGATTTTGATTCTTCAGAATTCAGTCGACTTTTTGAAATAAATATTTAGAGACAGGCCCCAAAAATAATATGGATTTTCACAGTGGATGAAAAGTTTGATATAAAAAGGGAAAGGAGTCTATCAATTATAGAGGTTTTCTTTTCTGAGGCATTCAGAAACTAAATCCATTAATTAAAAAAATTAAAAAAAAATTTAATTAAAATTTTTAATTTAAAAAATTAAAAAAATTAAATTAAACTTTTAAAAAAATCCAGAGGGATTTTATAACCTTGCCGCTTGAGTTGCGTTCATAGGATTGGCAATACTGGCATCACCAGAGCGTGTTAGAAATGTACAAGTCTGCCCCACCCCAGACCTGCGTCAGAACATGTGTTTCTGTAAGATCCCTGGGTCTCTGAGGCTATGACAGTTTGAGGAGCCCTGTTTTACAATTTGTTTAAGCCTGGGGTAAGAGGGAACAAACCTCCATAAAAAACATTTGATAGAGTTATAAAAATAAAAAACATTCCTGCAATTCAAAGACTTATGACCAAGGAAATGAAAGGCATTATTGTAATTTATGTTTTTGTGCCCTGTGAATTTTACCTTCATAGTCGAGGAGGCCATAAAATGTAATTCAATTCTAAATGAGGCCAATGGTTCAATAGTTTTCCTACAAGGAAGCCTTTAGGATGCCAGGATCCACTTCAAAGGGTAGAGTGACAATGTGTAGGGATTCCGTCTACATACCCAGTCAGTCACCATCCTCCGTTCCTGGCATCTCCCTCAGTAGGGGGTTGAACCTGGGAGGCCTCCTAGGCTTTAGGTTTACATCTGAAACACCAGTGGGCAGGGGAAGGATTGAGAAAAAGCAAGTGTTTTTTTTGTTTTTTTGTTTTGTTTTTTTTGCATTACGCGGGCCTCTCACTGTTGTGGCCTCACCCGTTGCGGAGCACAGGCTGCGGACGCGCAGGCTCAGCGGCCATGGCTCACGGGCCCAGCCGCTCCGCGGCATGTGGGATCTTCCTGGACCGGGGCACGAACCCGTGTCCCCTGCATCGGCAGGCGGACTCTCAACCACTGCGCCACCAGGGAAGCCCATAAAAGCAAGCTTTTGACATACGGGTAGAGAGGTCTATTTTGCAATGGGAGGTTTGAGGGACTTAATAAACACACCTGTGGGGTGAATTTGGTATTTTGGATGTACTAGTCTGGGACTAAGCAAGTTACAAAAGAGTATGTACCTGATTTCTTTTTGTAAAATAACTTGGGGACCTGTCAGCATAGGGACTGTATTGGATAATCAGGGGATAAGGGATTTTATAGAACACAGCATTCCAGGCTTAGAGGGCAGTAGAACTAATGCCCTTTGGCAAAAGGGAGAAGGGAAGTAAAGCAAAAACAAAGCAAAACAAAACAAAAGAAGCGTGATAAGCGAAGAATACCTACAAGTGAAATTTAAATGGGTGACCATAACGTGGTGAATTGAAATAATATAAAGGTTTAAAAGCTTTGCTTCCTAAAACAGAAGATGCATATTGTAACAGCAAATACAATAGGAGTCTGAATCCAAAATTCCAAATATTTCAAACGGGGAGCCAGGGGATTGAATGCAAAGTTTTATTTGTGTGTGTACACGTGGACATTTTGTACCCTATGAACAGGAAGTGCATAGGCTTCTTTCTGCCCATGGGACATAAGTTTACAGAAAAAGGTTAGGCATGTGGCCACAAAGGAGACGCTAAAATTCCTTGAAATAAATGAGGAAAGGAACAACAAGAGTAACAACCAAAAGACCCACGAAAATCTAAGTGTTTTCAATTAAAAAATTGTCTTCTAACTGAACCAAGTATCAAAAATGCCATAAAAGTAAAAAGTACAAGTTATTTAGACATAAGTATAACAAGCAGGAAAATTTCATATCAAAACTGGGATGCAGCTGAACTCAGAAGAAACCATAAACCTTTCAACGTTTTTATTAAAAAGGAAATTGAAGATAACTAAATACTCAACCTAAGGAATTAAGGAACCTAAGAAAACAAAATAAACTTAAAGAAAACAGGATAAGTAAAAAAACCTAAAATGCATTAGCTAGTAATCAATTTATACATTAGCTGATTCAATAAACATTTATTGAACAGTGTCTAGGAGTTGTTTTTTGTTGTTGTTTGTGTTCTGCTACTTTTCTAGATTCGGTGAATATGGCAGTGAAGGAAAACCAATAATAAATAGATGAACAAAAAAATAATGGATGAATAATTGATGTAGCTGTTCCACCCTCAGTGAGAAGGAGCGTAACTCCCTATTCTTTAAGTACAATATGGAAAGTGGGGGGGGAATAGTAACCTTGCTGTGGAGAAACCTGACAAACACTAATCAGCCAGGTGATCAAGGTAAACATCAACAGTGATATATCCTGTTGAGAGTATGCACCTCAGATATGATGTGGTGAAGATGGTACTTTGCCATTCTGGGCTTCCTCCCCAAACCCCATAACCTCAATGTAATCATGAAAGAAAAATCAGACAAGTTTCAAGAGAAAAGGGCATCCTGCAAATGACCTGACCAGCACTCCTTAAAGTCAGAAAGAGAAAAACAAATACTGTATGCTAACACATATATAGGGGATCTAAAAAACAAAAAAAAAAAGGTTCTGAAGAACCTAGGGGCAGGACGGGGAAAAAGATGCAGACGTAGAGAATGGACTTGAGGACACAGGGAGAGGGAAGGGTAAGCTGGGACAAAGTGAGAGAGTGGCATGGACATCTATACACTACCAGATGTAAAATAGACAGCTAGTGGGAAGCAACCGCATAGCACAGGGAGATCAGCTCAGTGCTTTGTGACCACTGAGAGGGGTGGGATAGGGAGGGTGGGAGGGAGATGCAAGAGGGAGGGGATATGGGGATATATATATATGAATAGCTGATTCACTTTGTTATACAGCAGAAGCTAACACAACATGGTAAAGCAATTATACTCCAATAAAGATGTTAAAAAAAAAACCCCAAAACTGTCAAGGTCATGAAAAACAAGGAAAGACTGAGAAACTGTGGTAGCTAAGAAGAGACTAAACAGACATGACAACCAAACAGCAGTGTGGTATCCTGGATGGGATCTTGGAACAGAAAAAGAACGTTAGATAAAACTAAGGAAATTCAAGGAATTTCCTGGTGGTCCAGTGGTTAGGATTCGGCGCTTTCACTGCTGGGGCCCCAGGTTCAATCATCCCTGGTTGGGGAACTAAGATGCTGCAAGCCGTGTGGCACAGCCAAAGGAAAAAAAAAAAAAAAAAAGAATTCAAATCAAGTATGATAATAAGTTAATAATAATGTATTGTTAATTGTGATTACCAATTAGTTGTAATTGATTAATTGTAATAACAGTTGTTATTAGCATCTTACATTAGTACACCCATCTTTCCTATGTTTAAGCTGGCCGTTTCAAATCGTCTTCAGATGTGCAATCTATTTCCAGCATAGAATTAATTACTGTGTGTTGATGAGACCCTTTGACCACCTCCCACCCCCACCTCTGGCCTTTCGGAGGCTGAAGAGGAGACAGAGATCCATTTCCAAGGTGTACAGTTTGGAAGCCCTGAAGGCTGCCTCTTTGATGTGGCCTTTTGGTTTCACTGCCTCATTCTTAGGGAACCCATTCTGGAGCTGTCGCAAAGATCATCTGAGATCTTTGCAGTGGTCAGCACTAACAGGGCTCTCCACAGTGCCTGCCTCAGCACAGAGGCACAGACAATCGGGGTAACCTACTCAGTGAGTTGTCTTCTCCAGAACAGACCAAGGTTTGTATATGGTACATAAAGGAGAGGATCATCTTAATTTTTTTTTAGCCATTATACCTAAACCTCAGAAGCAAAGGTTTCTTCCTGATACTGATATCAAACAGGGAGAAGGAGAGTGGAAGTGATGCTAATAAAGAAGAACGTGAGGAGACAAAATAATTCTCGTTATCATAAAAACAAGAAACAAGGAATAAGCTTTTCATGCGAATGAAGAGAAGAATCAAATCCATTTAGGTGAAAATAAAAATGAAGAAAGCACAACCCAAGAACCCAAAGGTTGTTAGTGATTCATAACTTTGTAAATTCATCCATATAAGAGAGGGTCCTGTTTAGAAGAAATAAATTTGCTTCCCTCTGAAATATACACCTTTGCCAAACACCTGAATCAGATAAATGCCCAAATCGTGGAATCTATCACGACGTCATTCCTTAAACTTTGCTTCAATACCTGCAAATTAGGTTGAAAAATGAATTTTCTTTAAGTGCCTAATGTTGCCCTTTGTCACAGCAAGAGCTCATTAAACTTTGAAGAGGGAACATCACGGTTTACCATTGAACTGCACAGCTAATACTACTGCATTATCTGTATCATGCAACAAACTTAGCATCATTATAGTTTCATGAGATACAATAAGAACTGTTCATTAACTATTCACATTTTGCTTCTAGTACACAGGATTTTTTAAAAACATACACAAGAGAACCAGAGTGCTGTTACCCTACACATTTAGTTATGTCAAGAGAAGACTCAGCTGAGCTTGAAAACGTTGGATTTCAGATCTCCTAACAGCACCGATCGCTTGAGTGCTTTGAGAGTTCCACACGGCCCTTCGCACAGGCTGCTCCGAGGTTCCCATTGCCTGTTGTTGCTATTAAGCCGGGGATAAACACAACATCAAGACTACCATCCTGTGCACAGACTAAGTCAGCTCCAAACCCAAATTCTGTCAAGTAGTAGCTTAAGGCCAATCTTTAAACCATCAACTTGCCCCTGCTACATATTTGGCCACGAAGGTGGCGTGTTTCTCTCACTAATATCTAATTCCCCTGCCAGCTCGGTAGCAAATGGTAATTATTTTGTTCATCAGCATAGTCCATAGTCTCAGAACCTGGGACAGTGCCTGGCACATAGAAGACAATAAATACTTATGTTGAATGGATCATATGATAAGAATCTTTCCACTTTGTGCACCTGTAAAATGGGGATCTTATAATTTCTATAACTACTTCTGCATTGTTTCTTCTTTTACTGTAGTCTTTTAAACACTGTTGGGATTAAAACCTTTATTCATGTGATTGCTCCATATTTTGAGTTCTCAAAAGGAGAATTAATGGGTCAAAGAATCAGAACATTTTATGACTCTTGCCAAATTACTTACATGAACAATGTCACTTACATGAACAATGTCATAAGGAAACACGGAAAAATGAATTTTACCACTTGCCCATGAAGATTAGCTATTAAAAGAGTGGCTAACTAATGGGGAGAATGAAATGCTATCTAATAGTCTGTTGTAATTCAAATGTCATTAATTTGGCAAATTGAACTTTTCTCTGTTTAACTAGTTATAGCTTCTTTTTCATCCATCAACTGAAGAATGACCAGCCCTGGTCCCCACTCTGTGTATGGGAGCCTTTCCCAGATACTTCAAGAAACTCTGGCACCATAGCTTCTTTGACAATTCGATTCCTTTGACATTCTTTCTCAAGAGTACAACAGGAGCCTTGAAAGCTAAAGTTTAGGCGATACTTCTGTTGGCCAGGGATCTCTGCACTAAATGGACTTATACGATAGACCAGGAGTGCCTAAGATTATTTACATGTGTGTTGATAAACACCTTTGGAGGTTTTCACTCTGGAAGAATTAGTGAGTTATTTTGTAGAGTCAGGCCAGTTTTATGAGCCAATAAATGATAGCCTAAGTAAGCCATAGTCAAGGACCAGCCCCCACAAAGAAATCCTATACCTACAAAAGTTTCAGTGCTAATACAATTGAAAGCTGTCACCAAATCCTGCTGTCTGGGTAGAAAAGTGCTCAACAACACACTGATAGCCCAGAAGGTAGAGAATTGAATTAAGGCCAACAGAAACCTTTGAGTGAATGGCAGATTCAAGATAATAGTGGAGTGATAAAATAAAACTTTCCCAGAAACCCAAGTCCTAGAAAAATTGCTCTGTAAGTGTTTTGGGACTAGTGGTCTTTCTAACTTCTTTATGTTCCCAAGGCTCAAGGATATTTGGTTTTGGGAATAGGCCCATTTCGGGATGCGTAGACAATCCAGGTAACGCGTAACAGGGCCCAAGGTGGAATCTGGTTTGTAAAGCTCAGCAGAGGTTGGTATTATTGCATAAAAATTTATATATGGGGCTTCCCTGGTGGCGCAGTGGTTGGGGGTCCGCCTGCCGATGCAGGGGACGCGGGTTCGTGCCCCGGTCTGGGAGGATCCCGCATGCCGCGGAGCGGCTGGGCCCGTGAGCCATGGCCGCTGGGCCTGCGCGTCCGGAGCCTGTGCGCCGCAGTGGGAGGGGCCGCAGCGGTGAGAGGCCCGCGTACCGCAAAAAAAAAAAAAAAAAAAAAAAAAAAAAAAAAAAAAAAAATTTATATATGACTTCCAAAACAAAACATTCTCATTGTTATAGATACTCACTGCTTAAACGCTTGGAACGGAGGAAACAGCCCAAGAATACTTATAAAAATATTTTATATTGAAAATGTCAAAAATTCTTAATGGTAACCCAAGGTGTGAATGATGAGCTAAATGTTTACTCCTTCCTTCAGTTCTAGTTGTCTAGGCGATGACTGATAAGAAGAGAAAGAGTATCTTAAAAATATTCCTTTTCAAGAATCATTAATATATAAAGAGCTAAATGTCAACCCCAGAAAAACCAACAACCACATTCTGTAAATAAACTCATTTCCAGGGGAGTTTTGTCTCCCACTGGAGATCACAGTTGAGTGGAGGAGAGGAGGTAAAGCACAGTGGTTAAGAACAGAGACTGGAGATGGACAGCCTCAGTCTAATCCCAGCTCAGCCTTTATTAGCTGTGTGATTTGGGATGTGCCACTAAATTCTATATGCCTCAGTTTCCTCATCTGCAAAGTGGGGCTGATAAGGACAATGTCGACTTCATAGTGGTGTTGTGATGATGAAATGAGTTAAATATGTATGAACACTCTGAACTGTGCCCAGCACATGGCACCATGTATGTTCTGATATGAGATTAGGAACACCTTGAGAGTATAATTTATATGTGTGTTCTCCAGAACCCAACATCACCCCAGCACACACAGGAGGTGATTCATAAACAACTGCTGAATAAGAGGATGACTATAAAGAATTTTCTGCTAGGATTTCTTGAAAGGGCAGCATTTCCTTGTATCTTCAAAGCATGACAATTCAACACAAGACTGACAATACAGGCACCTTTAAGACACAATTCCAGCATGCAGAGTGCACGCACCTGAATGCAGCAGCAGAATGAATAACGAGAGAGCAATGAACAGTATTAGATAAAAGGCAAGTAAGAGTCTTAGCACAGATCCAAATGACTGAATTAATGCAAGTGTCATATTCTTTGCATAGCCCCGGCTTGCCCTTCTACTCGTTACTGATAAAGCCAGGACTATTACACCATCTGGAGTGGGTCAAGATGAAGTGGAGCTTCTGATCTCATCTCTAATTACTTCTTCATTCAAGTGGGAGTTGGAGAGTGTGTAGCAAAGTTTCAGGGAAGGATTTTTCAAATGACACAGATTCACTACTAAAATGCTCAGGAGCTGATTTAGGCCTATTTAATCTCCAAGACATCTGACACAACACAATGTCTGCAACGACTTCTTATCCTGGAAAATCCCAAAGTCGTTTTAATATTTTTTTTTGTTTTAATCCATGTACTTAGTAGGCACATCACTCACCACTAAAATGCAGTTCTCACTTCTGCAGCCAAAGAGAGCAATGTGTTTCATAGGAACTGAAAGATAATAGGATGGTTCGACACACAGTTCACATCACTGAAAATGGAGGCAGACTGGCTTCACCAAGGTGGAACACAGCCAGCCTCTCCGGTGTTCATCAGAATCTGGGTGTGGCATCACTGTTTTCTTCCTTGGACGGCAACGGGGTAAAAGAGTGGGTCAAGCGAATGAGAGAGATATTGAGTGTATGATTAAATGAACGCATGCAATGAAGTTAAAGAAGGTACTAAAAGCTACAAAAGATTTTAGTTGAAAGAGGCAGGGCCTTTCCCATTCATCAAATCTGGCCAAGAATGGATTTCAGTTTAGACAGCAGCTTGTGGCTAGTGGCTACCATATTGGACGGTGAAGGCTAGGTGACTCCCTCTGACATCTCTGTTCTTCTCTGGTTCCTTCATGGTGTCTTTTCATCTGCCACTTACTTACTGGGATTCCTCACTGGCCCCTGCTTTTGTGACTCTGCACACTTTCCACACTCTTTTTGCAACACCTGACATTCTACATCACCAAAATCTCACTCTTTGTCTTCTCTGGTAAAAATAGCTATTTTTCATTAATGTTTTACTTCAGTTGCAGGCACTGTCTTTCACCTAGACTCCCAAGCAGGCAACCAGTTTTGACAGCTAACCTCCCTCCCTCCACCCCTATCCAGTTGATTATCAATTCTCGCTCTATTGATATTTCCCTTTCAAAAATACTTTTTAAATCCATCCCCTACACGCCAACCACCAATGCATACTCCAAATTATCCATACTTTCTTTCAGGTATTTCAACCAATATTCTAGCTCAGGGATTCTCACTTATGGCTGCATCTTAGAATCACATGGGGAGCTGAAAACACAACCAGGACCTGGATCCAATCCAAGAGATGGGGTTTTATTCAGGACGGGGCGGGGCCCAGGCACCGGTCATTTTTACCCACATGACTTTTGTCGAGTCAGACTTTAGAATCACTCTTCTTGCTCTTCTCTCTGGCTCTTGTTTTGTCCCCCCACCCCCGACAGCGACACCCTGAAGAAGTACCAGGCTGCTCCATCCACAATGTTCATCTATCCACTCTGCCTAAACCTCTTCAATGATTGCCCATCCTCTAGAAAATGAAGCCCAACTTCCTTAACTTTCTCGGACCTCTCTACTCATGCGCTGACACTCTCTGCCTCATTTGCTCCGGTTACTGTTAGCTCCCACCTATAGCTTGCCATCTCATCCCTGAGCTCGTGCCCTCTTCTTTATTCAGGTTGCCAATCTCTACTCTTTACCTGGAGAATGCCTACTCATCCTTAAAGACTCCACTTCAGCATCACTTTTCTAAGAAGTCTGTTTCATTATAACGTGCTTGCGTCCCACTCCTCTGTGCGTGGTACACACTGTGCCTATCTCTATCAGTGCTTTTGTAAGACATCATAAAAATGGGTACATATACGTGAATCGCCCACTCCCCTATGAGCTGGTTTTCTCAGGACACTCATGTCCTATGCCTGTTGTCCCCTTTTAGCTAGTAACAGTGCCCCATTTTAGTCCCAAGGATGGCCTAACATGGCTGGTAAATGGTGGACACCTTACCTGCGAGATCACAGAGACCAGTAACCCAGTCCTATGCTTTGTTGTAATTTCAATGCCTAACACAGTTCCTAAAACTTGGTTTATGTTAATATGCTCAAAAAATGAAGCAAGGAAGAAAGGTATTATGTAACTGGCAAGCTATCTTATCATGTTCAGAGGCAACCTTTAGGAAGGCCTACTGAAAACTCTAAACAAAGTTTTATCTTAAAGAGATATCTGCACTCCCACGTTCATGACAGCATTATTCACAATAGCCAAGGTATGGGAGTAACCTGTGTTCATCGACGGATGAATGGGTAACAAAAATGTGAGATATGTGTACATACATGTACACACACATGCACACACACACACACATACACACAGTGGAAGGTTATTCAGCCTTAAAAAAGAAGAAAATCCTGTCCTTTGTGACAACATGGATGATACTGGAGGACACTATGCTAAGTGCATTAAGCCAGACACAGAAAGACAAAGACTGCGTGACCTCACTTATACGTAGAATTTTAAAAAGTGAAACTCACAGAACCAGAGAGGAGGATGGTGACTGCCAGGGGCTGGGAGGTGGGGGAAATGGGGAGACGCTGGTCAAAGGGTGCAAAGTTTTAGTCATACAGTATAATCAATTCTGGAGACCTAGTACACAGCTTGGTGACTACAGATAACAACACTGCATTATAGATCTGAAATTTGCTCAGGGAGTAAATGTTCTCATCACATACAGAAAAGATTAAAAAAATATATATATAACTACGTGAGGGGATAGATGTCTGAATTAGCTCGAGTTTGGTCATCTTTCACAATGCACATGTATATCAAAACACCGTGTTCTACACTGTAAACATATACAATTTTTATCTGTCAATCATACCTCAGTAAATCTGGGGAAAAAAAGAGAGATCTGATTAAATTTAAGAAAAACTAAACATAGAAACAATTTGGCATGTAATTGCTCCTCAAAAATATGATTGTAGAAAGTAAGCTTGAGTTTTCTCAGCCTACTATCGCTTTGCATACTCCTGTGTGCTCTCTGGACCCTAGGGATGTTGACAGTCATCAGGTAGGTGAGGACCAAAGTCTAGATGATTCCTGGGAGCAGCCCCAGCCCCTGTCTGTTCTCACAAGGACAAGTTTGCATTTTGTGGCCAAGGATTTGAGCTCTGGTGTCAGGCTACCTGCATTTGCATTGTGGTCCTCCACTGGGAGGGCACATGACTTGGGTAAGTTATATAAACTCTCTAAGCCAGCTTTATAATGGAGAATAATGTGTCTACTCATACAATCGCAGAGAATTAAATAAGGAAAACTATGCAGGGAAGTTAGCATGGTGCCTGCCACAGAGAAAGCCCCTAAGAAACAGTCACCGTTATTCTTTTATCTATTTTATTTGTTGGACTTACAAATACTATTTCACTTGAAGAAGGGATTTGTCTGCATTAAAAAAAAAAAATCCTTTGGGAAAGCACCGTTCTAGAAATGTTTGACTGTAGAGATTCCAACCCGATTCTCCCTTGGGATCTTTGTAACTTGAGTTGCTGATGGAGCCAGGGTTCTTTCTTTCCTCTGCAATTCAGAGACTCAAGCCCACGCCTTGCCTGCTTCCTAGAACCCATCAGTGGAAAAGAAAACAGCAACCCAGGACTCAAATTTCGGTGTGAGCCACAGGTGCTAGTGGGTGCCAGCTTCTGGCAGCATGGCATAAAAAGACACGAATGCTTTTGCCAGTGCTGGGAATATGACTGCAGTGTGCCTATTACAAATATTTACCTTTTCAGCTGGAATACTAGGGGACACTAGGGTTTCTGTTTGAATAGTGCTTTGAGGCAGAACTCATTGAAATGACATGGAAAGCTTTGCATAAATCAACGCTTCTATGATTATGTTTGTAACACATCATGCCATCGGACTGCAAAATAAAGCTTGGGAGAACAAAATAGTCCCAGTTATTTACACGTAACTCTGGTTCCCAAAGCAGGTTTGTGGATAACTTTGCATAAAGGATAATAGGAGATATTTCATTCTTGGAAGAGGGGTCTATCAATTAGGGTTGAAAAAGCAATAGAATTTGGGGGTTGCAGTCTAGGGATTATAACCAATGTCTTTGGAATCAAACAGACAAAGGTTTGAGAAAATAAAGCACTTTGAGTGTCGGGAACCTAAAACAGATGCAATAAACCTTAACTCTGATAGTAATAATAATAGTAATTATTTTTAAAAAATTTTATTTTATAATGGACTATAGTTGATTTACAACACTGTGTTAGTAATTATTAATAATAATATTTTACAAAATTCCAGCAAAGATGATTAGGCTGTTTTTCATTCTATCCTATTTTGTTTTTTCCTGCTGCTGTTGTTTGTGATTTTAGATCAACCCCCAAATATTCACACAGACTTAAAACCCAGCTTCAATAATTTCAGTTTTCTCTGAGGAGTTAGCGGATCGCACCAAGCTATGGGAATGAATTTGAGGTGTCTGCATTTTCATAACCAGAAGGCATGATACCTTGTCCTAAAACTGTTTGATCTTGTTACCATTGCTGCTGAATATTTTGAGTCACGCAAGGGTGTGGAATACCTTTTATTCAAAAGCTTCCAAAAGAGAGATTACATCAACAGAAATTCAGAGCAAGCTGCTTAAAGGCTATATTAATCTCGATCCCAGGCTATTACACTAAATATTTGACAGGAATCCAAATTTTCCTGTAGCCTTCCACTGAGAAGATAATCTTTCAGAATTTTAACTGTGAAAGGGGAGGACTTGATCTTTTGAAATGGAAAGGGTGAGCCTAATTGAAGTTCCTTCTTTGGTTTCTTATTAAAGATGGGACCAGATTGAATCATATTCAATTAATGATTGTACATGGATATATTGCTCTTTGCAGAAGCTGAAAATAAGATTAACAAAGCTAGACAACGATGTAGGGGGCAATGGTGCCAATCCAACACTTAAAGAGCCAGGCGTATGTAAGAGCAAAGACCTATTTCAATGCCATTTATTTATATGATCCTGGAACAGGCTGGGCCATTGTTCATCACCAACTCGAGGACTGAGTGGAAACTTATGCGATAGGGAGCATCGTCTATGGGGGAAAATAAACTTACAAATGCTGCAAAGAATAATCAGGACGTACCATTCTGACCCGTCCCCTCTCCTGACCACCCACCGAATACACCACAGGCCTTGTTATTGTCAACCCAGGGCACACCCATCATGCACTCATCTCAGCACCACCGTCAGCCTCCCAGACACCACAACTCAGCTTTAAGACTGTTGCCTTCCACAAGGCGTTATGCAGCTCTGGTAACCACAGAAGCACCTTTTATGGACTAATCATTGTGATAGGAGATCTGACAGGTACATTAGCACAATAGTTCTGATATTTAAAAACTGGAACTATCCAGGAGTGCGGTCCCTATAATTACCAGCTCCATAAAACTCTCCCTTCTGGAAGCTTTTCTGGGACATTTTTCTTCTATATCTTCAACACTGGCATTTTAATGGACAATGGTCTCATATCTCTATTTGTATATTCTGTCCATAGCAGTGGTGTGAGTGCTTCCAGGGCAGACCGACCAGCTCTTCTATTCTTAGGTGACCACATAGTACAAAACATGCAGTAGGAGCTTACTTAGTACTTCTTTTTTTTTTTTTTTTTTTTTTTTTTTGCGGTACGCGGGCCTCTCACTGTTGTGGCCTCTCCCATTGCGGAGCACAGGTTCTGGACGTGCAGGCTCAGGGGTCTTGGCTCACGGGCCCAGCCGCTCTGCGGCATGTGGGATCCTCCCGGACTGGGGCACGAACCCATGTCCCCTGCATCGGCAGGCGGACTCTCAACCACTGCGCCACCAGGGAAGCCCCTTAGTACTTCTTTAAACGCAGCTGACGTGTGTGTGTGTGTGTGTGTGTGCGTGTGTGCATGTGTATATGTGTGTTTGAGGGGAGGAGGGGGTGCTAGTTTGGGAGCCCGAATCTGAAATTTTCGTCCTAGCTCTGACCCTTGACATCTGTGAGAGCCTGAGTCAGTTTCCACGTCTGTGGAATAATACATATAATATTATCTGTATAATAACACATAATGACGCTTACATTGTGTTGATGTTCTATGACATTTGGGCACTGCCTGGCATGCAGTGGAACTTCAATTCATAGTCATTCCTTTGTTGAATAGAAACACTGACTTAAGAAAGGTTTTAGGATGTGAGAGGGATTAGAGTGCCGTGCTCATGAGCAAGGACTTTGGAACTAGACTGCCTAAACTCAAACCCCAATTCTAAACCTTCTGGCTGTGGAATGTGGGGCAAATTGCTTAACATGTCTATGTCTCAGTGTCCTCACCGGTGAAACATGGATACCAATGGTATCCACGTCCCCAGTTAGTGAGGGTTAAATGAGTGAATACATATACATCTCTCATGAGTCCTGAAATACTCATGTGGCTTTACTATTACTAAAAATGAGCCTACGTAAGACACAAATGAACTTGCTCAGTTTTAAAGGTCTTTGAAAACTCTGGATCTCTAGTTCTGTGAAGAAAACATATACACTCTTTCCCTTAAAGCCTCACATATAAGAGAGTATAACACACATACTGAGACAGTCCCCACCATCTACACACACCTACACATGCCTACACACACATCAGCATTGTCTCAGTTTAATCTTTTTCCTTCCTCTGTCACAACTCACTCAACTGTTATCTGCAGTATCTAAAAGCCCACAAATTTATGATCTGTCATAACCAGCTAGGACGCTGACTTGGAAAAGAGAACTGAAGCGAAATCCCATATTCAATTTGAAAGATTTTTGGAATATCATTATTCTCTAGCGATGGTCTACAGGGTGAGCCAGAAGTGACTTGTCTAAAATAGATGTCTGAAGAGCAAAGGTCTGGCATCAAGCTGAACTTTCAAGGGAACGTGCAATGAAGTTCATCAATGTCTACATATGAGACCTCTTCCAGCAGACAGGCTGGGTGCATTGAACTAGCTAGCTGGATGTCTTCGCAAGATGGGGATACAAAACACTTGCCAAGAAAGACCAGGCTCAGATTATCCACACAGCTGCACATCAGTGAGTTTGCAGTGTGCAAAATAATTTGGGGACTCCCAGGAAGGGGAGAGAGTGAGCTCAGTGTCAAAATGAACAATGAACTAAGATAACAAACTTGGTGACCTATTCGGTATTTAAGCTCTTTGAAACAGACCTCTTCTACCAACCACCATCCCACACATCTTGCATGCTGTTGGCCTTGCTGTCTCTTCTCCAGCCACCAGTCCTTTTAAAAGTAACCTTCATAGGATACCCCAGTCACTTTAGGCATTTCCCAAGCCAGCTTAGGGGAAATTCATACCATAACCATGATTTTCATTTATATATTTATGCAGTCTTCTCTGTCCCAATCTTGTTCTTTCAGTCCTTCTACCATAAAAACTCTGCCAAGTATTGTTCTTTCCCTTGCTCCCAAATAGGATTCAAATGCATTTCAAATCAGGGAAACAATGAGAATTGTGCCCACATGGCTTAAAGATGGAACAGATGTAATGACTAAAAAGACCAACTGAAGACACGCAGACAATGCAATTTCACAGGAAAATCTAAATCAAGTACAGAGGAAGGCAGATTACCAGACAGTTATCTGCAGCCCTCCATGGGAACATCAGGTAGATGTCTAACGAAACCTGAGTCCTTGGTAGAGGCATCAGACACAAAGGAGGCTATTCTGGTGCTCTGAAAGGGCAGGTATTGTCTCACACCTAAGCTCTGTTCAGTGGTAGAAAAGGACTGAGGGATACCAATCAAGGCAGTCAGGAAGTGGAGAAGGTAGAGTGGAAATGAAATAGAGTTGCAGTGATCGGGCTGAATTAATGAATCGAGACAGAGTTATACAAATAGAAGGAGCTGGGTGGTGGTGGTAATGACAAAGAGAACCATCCTCTGGAAAGACTTCTCCCACTCCATTGTGCCTATCAATACCTTCCCCATCTTTGAGTCACTGCAGAGATCCACACCCTTGTAACTACTCCAAGCCACCCAGCATCTCCCCTCTGACATCGGATGTACTTACTGTTGGTACCAGTGTTTCTCAGCTGGGGGCGATTTTGCCCCCCAGGGGACACTGGCAATGTCTAGAGACATTTTTTTGTTGTACAACTGGGAGGATGCTACTTCTAGGGCTAGAACAGGAAGGCCACTAAACATCCTACAATGCACAGGACAGCCCCACAGCAGAGGGTCAATAGTGCAGTGGTTGAAAACTCTGGTCTGCATCACTGTTATCTGGCCCCAAATCCTTATGGTCTTGAACTTTAGTTCCATTTTCTGGCTGCATGCCTTGATTCTCTGGGCAGCTTCTAAGTATCTCTGGGACACGGACCACACTTGATACTTCATGCCATTGCCCAGCATGCTGGGCACAGTGCCTTGCACGTGGTAGGCAGAGTGTGTGAGTGATAGGAGAAGAGAAAAGATGTGTTTCCTCTGAGTCAGGGCTGAAGGATGTTGCCCCTTTGCAGCAGTATTGGCAAACGTCGCTGGGCACAGAATGGCATGGCAAAAGCACCATCCCCGTCTGATCAACAGGCAAGGGTTGAGCTGCTCAAGCGATGGAGATGGTCAGGAGAGAACTCAGCTAAGAATAAAAAAGTGAGGGCTAGGCTGCAGTATTATTTCCAATAGTCAGTGAAACAAAACATTGAAAGATGGGCATTTTGACTTTTAAATGATGCTTTTACATATAATCTAGAGAAAAGTCCAAAAGCCGTCCAAGCCAGGTAAGAATTCATCTGCCTGCTTCACAGTGCTGCTGGGTCTCTGCTAGTCCTTCCAATGGCACTGATTGAAAAGCATCTGGGCTTTGTGAAGCTTTTGCTGAGCAGAAATAACACAGATAGCCTCTCACTCCCTCTCTTCCTCTCACTCTTCCTCTTCTGCATTCCATTTTCGCTGCATCTTTCTCTCCATTCTAATAGGCCCAGGAAAAGCACAAATCACTAACCCAGGTTGATGCTGCCAGCATCACCTCTACCATAAAGCCCTCCTAAGGCCCCTCCCACTGCTCCCCGCCTCAAGTGTGGCTCTCATATTCTACTACTTCATAACTGGTGGCTCCAAAGCTGTTGCCCCACTGGGCTGAGAGCCGGCTCAGCTCCCTGGTGCTGTGACCATGCATTATCCACCTCTAATCCAACCAGCATCTAGGGTAGTGCTAGGCACGTACAACATGCCCTCTAAGTGTCTTCTGAGCTACTGAAAGGGGAGACTTGTGCCCTCCGAGATGAAGCCAATTCCCAGCCAGCACAGCACAGAAGCCAGGCAGCCTTAAGTCAGGCCATCGCAGAGAGCTGCTCAGATGACAAAGTCTGCAGGCTTCGAGGCATTCCTGCCTGGGAAAAAGAGGCAGCCACAAATTTCTTGCTCTAGAACATTCCCACCATCAGCTGCATGTAAATTTCTGAGTGTTCCTCTCAAATTCGAGGCTGCCTCTGGATGTTATTTTTTTAAGTGATATGAATTGCATCATCCCAAACACACATTTACCAAGATGTAGCTTTCCTTTCTGTACCTATCCTGTTTGATGGCAAAAAACAAAAACAGGATCTTAAACTAGCCCCTCCAGAGTTTTCTCAAGCCAGTTTCCTCAGAGGTTCAAGTTTAGAGGATGTCACATTTAGCATGAAGATGCTCTCCCTTGCCTCTCCTTGCCCTGTCTGTCTGGGGTCAGTGTGAACTTCACAAACTCCTACAGGGGACGGGGAAGAGCAAGTCCACCGCCTGGTCCTGCTCTCTCTCTTTTCAGTGCTGGCCTTTGCTCTATACATGACTCTTCCTGCCTGGAATTTAACAAAAGCAAACAACGATGCTCCTCAGCGACGGCCAGCGGCTGGTCTGAAGGATCCCACAACTCCACTTAGACTGTGTGGTGTGGCAAAGCACTGAGGTTCAGCCTATCCCTGGCAGAAACCCTCCTGTTTCCTTCTGATGTTCCTCCATGGGATAGGCCCTTCCTCCCTGGGCTCCCTCTCTCCTGCAGCTCACTTCTAGACTCTGCTTGCAGGAACTTCCTGAGACCTTTGAACTGACTGCAGCCTCTCTGGCATGAATCACTCTACTGCCGTTCTCAGTGTGCCACACAGCCCAGGGCACGTGCCCCAAGGTGGCTGCTCTATATTTAGCCAGGCCACACCCATGGACAGTCATACCTTCCTCTGACCCCCAAGCTTCAAGCAGGCTTCCATCAGTTGCTGCCCCAGCTTATCCCTGAGTTTCCTGCTTCCTTTTCAAACCCGCTCCTTCCTCTTCAGGGCTCTTTTCTTTGCTGGAAGAGGGGAGTAGGGGAAAGATGAGTAAAGCGACCAGTTGAGTCTATATCTGCATTCTCCTGGTGATCTTGCCTGTCTCTGAACTTAAGAGCTGACTTTTGAAACTAGAAGGCAAGATTCCAGCAAGCTTATTCACTGATATGTTTCAGACATTTTCACACCATTGCCCAGGGCAAATGGCTGCTCCTAATTGCATGCAAGACGTTTAATCAATGCACAAGAAAAACTTCGCAAGCGTAGGATTTGGAGACATTTCAATTCCTGGTGAGTGTATAAATATTGTTTTTAAAAATGGGCTGTGGTTGGTTTGTTTATTATTTTTTTAGTCTACTTCATTGTCCTAAATTCCCATTCTCATGACTGACCTTATATGAGGTCTTTAAATAAAGCTGGTAGGTGTCCAAATCTCTGACACTTTATCCCATTCTCCACATGAGGAACGAGATCAGAAAGAATGAAGGAATGATGTGCTTGAGTTTTGGGAACATGATCTAGAGAAGTGCCCACAGTATCTTAGGGCTAAACTGTTTAAGTACAATGGAACTGCTAACATAAGGGCATGAGGACCTCAGAAGGTTTGCCAAATTATAAAGAACTTTTTAAGACAAAAACCGGAAGGATTTTTTTTTTTAGAGTTACACATCTCCTGGAATTGCTTAAAAATACCTACTTAATGTTTAATCTACAAGAGAGAAAGTTGAGACCCATTGTACCTCTCTCTCTCTCTCTCTGTCTCCTGTCAAACAAGAGGATAATGATCCTTGCCCTTCTTATCCCAGAGGGGTGTTAAAAGGATAAAGTGAGATAACAGACATGAGACACCAATCTCAAATCAGGAGCTGATTAAAAGTCTCTCTGCCGGTGTTATCTGTGGGGACTGCCGGGATGCCGTGTTCTCCTTCCTTGCACTCTGATCTTTGCTTTCCCACTTATTGACTCAAGTAGAACAAGAGTCAGAGTTCACCCCTCACTTGACTGCTGGCCCCTCTGAACCCAAGGCCTGACACCTGAGCCAGGCAGTGGCCTCCTTGCTTCTTTGTATCCATCTATTCTCCAAATGTTCCCTCCTCAGCTGACTTCTTGAACCTTCACCCAATACGATTCTCCCATGGATTGTGCTCTCCATGCAAAGAATTGTTTTAACTAATTCTTTTCCTTTTAAGATTTCAAGGGGCCTGAACAGATGGTAGTTGATAATAAGAAGTGATTTCTTAGATCATTTTGTTTATTTCACAAGAGGATGCTAAACAGTACCTTATGACTGAGTGATTCATTTGGGAGAGGGAATAATTTATATAAAGGCCATTCTCCTTATACAAGAGGGCAAGTTGCAAAAGTACTAGATGATTTCAACTTTCTCTCTCATGTTTCATCGCCTGGCCACAGCTCCCATATCTAGGTAGATCTCAACTAATATGAGAGATGGGTTTTTGAAAACAAGGAACTCATGGTTAGAAGGTTTCGCAAGTTGAATCTTAGGATTTATTCACAAATAATCATTCAACACCAGTTCCTGGAAGCTTACGATATGTAAGGATTGTGAGGAATATATTTAAAATAAAATGCAAAGCAACTAGTTTTAAATAAAACTAAGGTTTTTTTTAAATGCTAGTTTTAAAATGCTTTTCATATATATATCTGACTTAATTCTCATAAAAATCTGTGATTTGGTTATTATCATTATCACAATTGTGTAAGCAAAAAAAATGGAGGCTGACTTTTGCAGACCTTGGATTAAAATCCCAGATCCTCTAGCTTCAAACTCCAAATCCTTCTCACTGCACAACACTCAGAGCTTTTGGTTTGCAGCAATCAGCGTCCCTCAGAGGAGTGAATACAAGGTGCTATTTGGTTCTTCCAGGAGCAATCACTTCTTGTGCCCTGGATCAACCAGATGAAGATGCCAAGCAGCAGGTCAAGGTCAGGGATGAAGCTTAGAAGAGGGACGGAAGCTAAAGGTGCGCATCTGGAGGGCGCCTGTGCAGAGCTGACAGCTAGACTTGGGAAGGGGATGAGCTGACCTTGGGAGAGAGGGGAGAGAAGGGGAGAGGCGGTGAGAAGGGAGGGGAGGAGGGGCAGAGATGGGCGGGAAGATGGAGAAGCAACTTAGAAATACACACACTTGGCAGGTGAGAAAGAAGAGGAACCAGAGAAAGAAACCAAAGGTACGCAGTCAGCAAAGCAAGACCTCCAGGTGAGTTGCACGCATGATCCCAATAAGCCAAAGTGTGGAAGGTCAGTTAAGCAAGGAGCCAACCAAGCAGGGCCATTGGTACAGCTGAACTGATGATTCTGATGGGCTGCGGGTAGAGCTCCTGGCTTTACGGCGAGGGACACCAACATGAATGACTGTAACTCCCAACGGCAACTTTCCCTACCATCCGCTCCTGCCCTCCCCTCAACCAGGCCACGAGTGGCCAGGAAACAAATCACCACAGACCCAAGAGAGGCGCAATATTTAAGAGAAAACTCCATTTGCATCTTTTACTGAGCTACCTACAGAATTCAGAGGTCAATGACAAGGTCTCTGAACTCATTCTTTGAGTAAAATGGTCTTCTTAAGTAAATAACAAACCCTAAGTTAATCTGCTTAATAACTTATTTTCAAGGTCTGTTTCTTTGTTTTAAATGGAGGAAAACTCACAGTCTCGAGGCACTAGCATCTTACACTTCTCTCTGTGGCCTTATCTGGATGCCCTAAAGGGGAGCTAGTCTGTCCAGCCTGCTGAGACAGGGTTCCACAGACGGTACTTCCAATGGTGCTGTCCACATGCGTGGGCTTTTGGCTTACATAGCTTTAAGGTCACTGCTGAGAATACCTATCAGACTAAAGCAAACACACCTATTCACTATATTATAAAGAGGCTGACATGAAGCAACAGACACAGCAACAGAATAAAGCAGAGATGAATCAGCAGATCCGTGTCCTAAGTCCGTCTACTTAAAATTTCTACTTCTAATTTATTCCTCCCATAGTATTTTGATGATGTTAACTTCTCAAATGAAGGCAAGACTTAGTTTCCAGTTGAATGTATTCTCCCCTTTGTCAGCATTCATTCCAATAAGAGGTTTGATATTTATTCTGGAAAAAGAAAGAAGCACAATGTGTACAATTTGTAAGCTTCCGGAAACCCTTTGCTATAAATCAAACCACTGAAACATTCTGGCATGAGGAAGCTCATACATTTCATTGACTTGGGAGGAAGAACAAGCCCAAATTTAATCCATTCTGTGTAGAATCATGTCAAGTAATCCAACTGTTTGTCCTGAGCAGTCAAGAGGAAAGACTTGTTAAATCTAAAACAAAAGCAGCGCATGCCAATGCTTGATTTGGCATTCTTTGAGATTTCTCCAAAGGCTGCAAATTGAACTCTGCCTAGAAGTGCATGTTTGGGCAGCTTTTCCATAAGGTATTTTTTTCCCTTTAAAAAAGCTTATTGATAAGAGAGGAATCCGGATTTCTGTAGCTATTTCAGCCTTTTGGTCATCTGCTTCTTAATCTTTCTAATCATCTTTCTCCTTTCTGTAAAATAACATAGGTAGATAAGACAATATGTTTACAACAGACACACACAAGATGCACACACGAACAAAGATATAGGCAGTTTATTTTTTTGGTTTTTTTTGAGTTGTCTATGAAGCTGTATTTATTCAATTGAGTCGACTTTCTTTTTAAATTTATTTATTATTTAAAAAAATTGAAGTATAGTTGATTTACATTATATTAGTTTCAGGTATACAGCATAGTGATTCAGTATTTTTGCAGATCTTAGTCCATTATAGGTTATTACAAAATAATGGCTATAATTCCCTGTGCTATACAATAAATCCTTGTTGATTATCTGTTTTATATATAGGCTGTGCTTAGTGGTCTTTTCTCCCCATTGTGTATTTTATGCTCTTTGACACTTCCAGGCACTCTGAATATTCCTCCGTAAGTGCACTTATCATGCTATATCAAATGATTTCTCCCTCCTAGACTGAAAGTGCAAGATCAAGTATGAGTTCTGTGCACTTTACATTCTTGTTGCCTATAAGAGTAGCTGTGCTATAATTCTTTGGTGGATCAGTAAATGGATAAATGAAAAAATAGTTCCTAAACTGCTATCGACTCTCATCTTATGTGTGTTAGAAACTGAATTTCTGACACTGGCTTTTGTTCCTTTTTTCTTCAACTTCAGCCTAAAAAATGCAGTGTCCTTGTGCCTTAGGCAAAAGTGATTCGAAGTCATCTATTTTATACTCAGAAGAGTTAAAGAATTTTAGAATATATTAGAATGGAAAATTATCAAAATATGTGAATGGCATTGTACAGATCACAGGAAATATATGTTTTCCTGAAGACAAAAATACTAAACCCAGATACCTCTGAAATAGGTAGACTTTTAGGCCCCTTCCAACCTAAAGAATTCTCTGAACAAGGAAATATAACAGTTTGCCCTAAGGCACAGCAGTTCTTTTGAATAATATAACTCTCCAGCTTCTGAAATGTTCCGCTCCAAGATCGGCAGACCAATCTGAAGTGAATTTCATGTCAAAGTTGAGATCATAGATTGTATCATCTTGACTTTATTACCTTTTCTCTTTTACATGCTGTATCAATTTGCACCATAAAGGGAGGTTAAAATATATAATTAACATCATTATGGGTCTTCCAAATCTCACAGAATTTTATAGCATTCTCTTTCTAAAGAAGTTATAAAACTCAGAGGTATAAGGCCTCTTACAGGTCAAATAGCACCATTTCTGTCAAATGAATTGTCATGACAACTCTCTGTCAAATAGCCATGCATCTATGTTTGAGGATCTCCAGTTTTAGGAATTCACTATCTCTCTGGCAATACCTGTATCTCTGCATTAGAGGTCCTGTTACAAGGTATCAAAGGTACACCTCCCAGAAACATTCACTGATTTGTCCAAACATGGCCTCTTGGGGCCATACAGGCTAAAGTAGAATCTCTCTTCCAAACAAACATACATACAAACTACCTTTGAAGATTTAAAAGAAAGCTGACTTGTTCAGCCTGATTCTTCCCATCTGTTCTTCAGACTAACATTCCACATTCCATCCATCCCTCAAGTAATGTCATCTTGAGTTGTTTATTCCCCTGGCCATTGCTCTCTGAATACATTCTAAAATGTCCATCAAATTTCTTCTAATATTTGGTAACATCTCCTGAACACAGTTATTTGCAATATAATTTAACCAGCCTGAAGTAGAGGAAGATGATGGTCTCCCTCATTCCATTACTACAGCTTCTGGTTTATACATTACCTTTGTGGGAGCCATTCATATTGAGATTATTATTGGCTATTCAAATACATACTGTTACAAAGCCAACAGCCCTCTGACACTCTAACATACACTTGATTTTAGAACCATACTAAACTTCACATTTACTTCTGTTAAATATCCTTTTCTCAACTTTCTTTGTCCTTTAACACCTTTCTTTGGCTGAACGTTAATAAATTCAGCCATGTGCTATCCTCAAATGGGATAGACATAGCTTTTATTACCTTTATTCACATCATTGACCCAAAACTTGAACAGCCCCAGGGTCAGGAAAAGGAGTGTGGAGCATGCCACAAAAACTTTCTTTTGATTGACATGAATCTCTCTTTGGGGGCAATAACTCAACCAAGATCTAATCCACCACATAGTATTTGCATCCAGACCACATTTCTCCACCTTTTTCCACAAGGGAAAATGAGAAACCTTGGGATGTCCACATGCTAAAAGAACGCTTTGCCAAAAATAAGACAGAGAAATTTATGATTATATTGCTCAAACTGCGTGTACTGGGTAAAACAGTGCCCCACCCTCAAATTCACACCCACCCAGTAGTATGTGACCTTATTTGGAGACAGGGTCTTTGCACAAGAAACAAGTTAAGATGGGGTCATACTGGGCTCTGTGCAATGACTAGTACCCTTATAAGGAAACAGAGATGTGGATGCAGATACAGACACAGAGGGAAGATGGCCATATGAACATGAAGACTGGGAATGAAGTTATGCCGCCACAAGCCAAGAACTGCTGGCAACCACCAGAAGCTAGAAGAGGCAAAGAAGGATGCTTCCTTAGAGCCTTCAGAGGGAACACAGCCAGGCTGACCCTGGATTCAGACTCCTAGTCCCCAAAACTGTGAGAGAATAAACTTCTGTTTTTTCAAGCCACCCAATGCATGTGATTTGTTACAGTAGCTTTTGCCTACTAACACATTGTGTATGGTAGGAAGAAATGCATCTACTGTGCATCACAGGGAGAACTTTCAACATCTGCCTTCTACCTGCCCAAATCGTATGGGTAAACCAAGCATGTCCCCTGACTCCCTCTCCTCCTATTCCATATGCATTTCCCCCTTCTTTTCACTGCTCAGTCATTAAAATGAGAACTACAAAAGAGACCTTCAAGACGGCGGAAGAGTAAGACGTGGAGATCACCTTCCTCCCCACAAATAATCAGAAATACATTTACAAGTGGAACTCCTACAGAACATTTATTGAACGCTGGCAGAAGACCTCAGACTTCCTAAAAGGCAAGAAACTCCCACAAACCTGGATAGGGCAAAAGAAAAAAAAGAAAAAACAGAGACAAAAGAATAGGGACAGGCCCTGCACCTCAGGGAGGGAGCTGTGAAGGAGGAAAAGTTTCCACACACTAGGAAGCCCCTGTTCAGGTGGAGACTGTGGGTGGCAGAGGGGGGAAGCTTCAGAACCATGGAGCACAGAAACAGGGGTGCAGAGGGCAAGGTGGAGAGATTCCTGCACAGAGGATTGTTGCCGACCAGCACTCACCAGCCCAAGAGGCTTGTCTGCTCACCCGCCAGGGCGGGTGGGGGCTGGGAGCTGAGGCTCGGGCTTTGGAGGTCGGATCCCAGGGAGAGGACTGGGGTTGGCTCTGTGAACACAGCTGAAGGGGCTAGCACACCACAGCTAGCCGGGAGGGAGTCTGGGAAAAGGTCTGGAGCTGCCGAAGAGGCAAGAGACCATTGTTTCGGGTGCACGAGGAGAGGGGATTCAGAGCACCACCTAAACGAGCTCCAGGGATGGGCGTGAGCCGTGGCTATCAGCGCGCATGCCAGAGACGGGCATGAGACGCTAAGGCTGCTGCAGCAGCCACCAAGAATCCTGTGTGCAAGTACAGGTCACTATCCACACCTGCCCTCCTGGTAGCCAGTGCAGCCTGTCACTGCCAAGGTCCTGTGATCCAGGGACAACTTCCCCAGGAGAACACATGGCGCCTCAGGCTGACGCAATGTCATGCCAGCCTCTGCCGCCACAGGCTCACCCCACATCCTGTACCCCTCCCTCCACCCGGCCTGAATGAGCCAGAGCCCCTGAATCAGCTTCTCCTTTAACCCTGTCCTGTCTGAGTGAAGAACAGACACCATCAGGCAACCTACATGCAGAGGTGGGGACAAATCCAAAGCTGAACCCCAGGCGCTGTGCAAACAAAGAAGACAAAGGGAAATTTCCCTGTGCGGTCACAGGAGCAGCAGATTAAATCTCCACAATCAACCTGATGTAACCTGCGTCTGTGGAATACCTGAATAGACAACCAATCATTCCAAAATTGAGGCAGTGGATTTTGGGAGCAATGTTATATGTATTTTTTCCTTTTTCTCTTTTTGTGAGTGTATATGTGTATGCTTCTTTGTGAGAATTTTTTCTGTATAGCGTTGCTTTTGCCATTTGTCATATGGCTTTTTGCCATAGGGTCCTCTCTATCCATTTTTTTTGTTTGTTTATTGGTTTTAGTATACTTTTTAGTGCTTGTTATCATTGCTGGATTTGTTTTTGGTTTGGTTGTCTCTGCTTTCCTTTTTCTTTCTTTTATCACTTTTTAATTTTTAATAATTATTTTTTATTTCAATAACTTTATTTTATTCTCTTTCTTTCTTTCTTTCTTTCTTTCTCCCTTTTCTTCTGAGCCATGTGGCTGACAGGGCCTTGGTGCTGCGACTGGGTGTCAGGCCTGTGCCTCTGAGGTGGGAGAGCTGATTTCAGAACACTAGGCCACCAGAGACCTCCCAGCTCTACGTAATATCAAATGGCAAAAACTCTCCCAGAGATCTCCATCTCAACGCTAAGACCCAGCTCCACTCAACAACCAGAACACTACAGAGAGGCTGCCTAAAATCATAAAAAGGTCAGAGACACCGCAAAACATACCACTGGACGTGGTCCTGCCCATCAGAAAAACAAGATCCAACCTCATTCACCAAAACACAGGCACCAGTCACCTCCACCAGGAAGCCTACAAAAACCACTGAGCCAAACTTAGCCACTGGGAGCAGACACCAAAAACAATGGGAAATACGAATGTGCAGCATGTGAAAAGGAGACCCCAAGCACAGTAATTTGAGCAAAATGAGAAGACAGAGAAACACACAGCAGATGAAGGAGCAAGGTAATAACACACCAGATCAAACAAATGAAGAGGAAAAAAGAATTCAGAGTAATGATAGTAAAGACGATCCAAAATCTTGGAAATAGAATGGAGAAAATACAGGAAACATTTAACAAGGACCTAGAAGAACTAAAGAGCAAACAAACAATGATGAAAAACACAATAAATGAAATAAAGAATACTCTAAAAGGAATCAATAGCAGAATAACTGAGGCAGAAGAAAGGATATGTGACCTGGAATATAAAACAGTGGAAATAACTACCGCAGAACAGAATAAAGAAAAAAGAATGAAAAGAATTGAGGTCAGTCTCAGAGACCTCTGGGACAACATTAAATGCACCGACATACGAATTATAGAGGTCCCAGAAGAAGAAGAGAAAAAGAAAGGGACTGAGAAAATATTTGAAGAGATTATAGTTGAAAACTTCCCTAATATGGGAAAAGAAATAGTTAATCAAGTCCAGGAAGCACAGAGAGTCCCATACAGGAAAAACCCAAGGAGAATCATGCCAAGAAACATATTAATCAAACTATCAAAAATTAAATACAAAGAAAAAATATTAAAAGCAGCAAGGGAAAAACAACAAAGAACATACAAGGGAATCCCCATAAGGTTAACAGCTGATCTTTCAGCAGAAACTCTGCAAGCCAGAAGGGAGTGGCAGGACATATTTTAAGTGATGAAAGGGAAAAACCTACACCAAGATTACTCTACCCAGCAAGGATCACATTCAGATTCGACGCAGAAAGTAAAACCTTTACAGACAAGCTAAAGCTAAGAGAATTCAGCACCACCAAACCAGCTTTACAACAAATGCTAAAGGAACTTCTATAAGTGGAAAACATAAGAGAAGGAAAAGACCTACAATAACAAGCCCAAAACACTTAAAAAAAAATGGAAATAGGAACAAACATATCAATAATTAACTGAAATGTAAATGGATTAAATGCTTCAACCAAAAGACACACACTGGCTGAATGGATACAAAAACAAGATCCATATAGATGCTGTCTACAAGAGACCCACTTCAGACCTAGGGACACATACAGGCTGAAAGTGAGGGGATGGAAAAAGATATTCCATGCAAATGGAAGTCAAAGGAACCTGGAGTACCAATTCTCATATCAGACACAATAGTCTGTAAAATAAAGACTATTACAGGAGACAAAGAAGGACCCTACATAATGATAAAGGGATCAATCCAAGAAGAAGATATAACAATTGTAAATATTTATGCACCCAACATAGGAGCACCTCAATACATAAGGCAAATGTTAATAGCCATAAAAGGGGAAATTGACAGTAACACAATAATAGTAGGGGACTTTCACACCCCACTTTCACCAATGCACAGATCGTCCAAAATGAAAATAAATAAGGAAACACAAGGTTTAAATGATACATTAAACCAGATGGACTTAATTGATATTTATAGGACATTCCATCCAAAAACAACAGAATACCCTTTCTTCTCAAGTGCTCATGGAACATTCTCCAGGATAGATCATACCTTGGGTCACAAATCAAGCCTTGGTAAATTTAAGAAAACTGAAATCGTAGCAAGTATCTTTTCCGACCACACACTATGAAACTAGATACCAATTACAGGATAAAATCTGAAAAAATACAAACACATGGAGGCTAAACAATACACAACTAAATAACCAAGAGATCACTGAAGAAGTCAAAGAGGAAATCAAAAAATACCTAGAAACAAATGACAATGAAAACACAATAGCCCAAAACCTATGGGACACAGCAAAAGCAGTTCTAAGAGGGAAGTTTATAGCAATACAATCCTACCTCAAGAAACAAGAGACATCTCAAATAAAGAACATAACCTTACACCTAAAGCAATTAGAGAAAGAAGAACAAAAACCCCCAAAGTTAGCAGAAGAAAAGAAATCATAAAGATCAGATCAGAAATAAATGAAAAGGAAATGAAGGACACAAGAGTAAAGATCAATAAAACTAAAAGCTAGTTCTTTGAGAAGATAAACAAAATCGATAAACCATTAGCCAGACTCATCAAGGAAAAAAGGGAGAAGACTCAAATCAATAGAATTAGAAATGAAAAAGGAAAAGTAACAACTGACACTGCAAAAATAAGAAGGATCATGAGAGATTACTGCAAGCAACTATATGCCAATAAAATGGACAGCCTGGAAGAAATGGACAAATTCTCAGAAAAGCACAAGCTTCCAAGACTGAAGCAGAAAGAAACAGAAAATATAAACAAACCAATCACAAGAACTGAAATTGAGACTGTGATTAAAAATCTTCCAACAAACCAAACCCCAGGACCAGATGGCTTCACAGGCAAATTCTATCAAACATTTAGAGAAGAGCTAACACCTATCTTTCTCAAAGTCTTCCAAAATATAGCAGAGGGAGGAACACTCCCAAACCCATTCTACGAGGCCACCATCACCCTGATACCAAAACAAGAAAAAGATGTCACAAAGAGAGAAAACTACAGGCCAATAGCACTGATGAACATAGATGCAAAAATCCTCAACAAAATACTAGCAAACAGAATCCAACAGCACATTAAAAGGATCATACACCATGATCGAGTGAGGTTTACCCCAGGAATACAAGGATTCTTCAAAACATGCAAATCAATCAATGTGGTATACAACATTAACAAATTGAAGAAAAGTTATATGATCAACTCAGTAGATGCAGAAAAAGCTTTCGACAAAATTCAACACCCATTTATGATAAAAACCCTCCAGAAAATAGGCATAGAGGGAAGTTACCTCAACATAATAAAGGCCATATATGACACCACCACAGCCAACATTGTTCTCAATGGTGAAAAAGTGTAACCATTTCCTCTAAGATCAGGAACAAGACAAGGTTGCCCACTCTCACCACTATTATTCAACATAGTTTTGGAAGTTTTAGCCACAGCAATCAGAGAAGAAAAAGAAATAAAAGGAATCCAAATTGGAAAAGAAAAACTAAAGCTGTCACTGTTTGCAGATGACATGATACTATACATAGAGAATCCTAAAGATGCTACCAGAAAACTACTAGAGCTAAGCAATGAATTTGGTAAAGTAGCAGGATACAAAATTAATGCACAGAAATCTCTTGCATTCCTATACACTAATGATGAAAAATCTGAAAGTGAAATTAAGGAAACACTCCCATTTCCCACTGCAACAAAAAGAATAAAATACCTATGAATAAATCTACCTAAGGAGGCAAAAGACCCATATGCAGAAAACTACAAGACACTGATGAAAGAAATTAAAGATGATACAAGTAGATGGAGAGATATACCACATTCTTGGATTGGAAGAATCAACATTGTGTAAATGACTATAATACCCAAAGCAATCTACAGATTCAATACAATCCCTATCAAACTACCACTGGCATTTTTCACAGAACTAGAACAAAAGATTTCCTAATTTGTATAGAAACACAAAAGACCCTGAATAGCCAAAGCAATCTTGAGAAAGAAAAACAGGGCTGGAGGAATCAGGCTCCCTGACTTCAGACTATACTACAAAGCTACAGTAATCAAGACAGTATGGTACTGGCACAAAAATAGAAACATAGATCAATGGAACAGGATAGAAAACCCAGAGAGGAACCCACACACATACTGTCACCTTATTTTTGATAAAGGATGCAAGGATATACCATGGAGAAAAGACAGCCTCTTCAATAAGTGGTGCTGGGAAAACTGGACAGCTACATGTAAAAGAATGAAATTAGAACACTCCCTAACACCATACGCAAAAATAAACTCAAAATGGATTAAAGACCTAAATGTAAGGCCAAACACTGTCAAACTCTTAGAGGAAAACATAGGCAGAACACTCTACGACATAGATCACAGCAAGATCCTTTTTGACCCACCTCCTAGAGAAATGGAAATAAAAACAAAAATAAACAAATGGGACCTAATGAAACTTCAAAGCTTTTGCACAGCAAAGGAAAGCATAAACAAGATGAAAAGACAACTCTAAGAATTGGAGAAAATATTTGCAAATGAAGCAACTGACAAAGGATTAATCTCCAAAATTTACAAGCAGCTCATGCAGCTCAATATCAAAAAAACAAACAACCCAATCCAAAAATGGGCAGAAGACCTAAATAGACATTTCTCCAAAGAATATATACAGACTGCCAACAAACACATGAAATAATGCTCAACATCATTAATCATTAGAGAAATGCAAATCAAAACTGCAGTGAGATATCACCTCACACCTGTCAGAATGGCCATCATCAAAAAATCTACAAACAATAAATGCTGGAGAGGGTGTGGATAAAGGGGAACCGTCTTGCACTGTTGGTGGGAATGTAAATTGATAGAGCCACTATGGAGAATAGTATGGAGGTTCCTTAAAAGACTACAAATAGAACTACCATACGACCCAGCAATCCCACTACTGAGCATATTCCCTGAGAAAACCATAATTCAAAAAGAGTCATGTACCACAATGTTCATGGCAGCTCTATTTACAATAGCCAAGACAGAAGCAAGCTAAGTGTCCATCGACAGATGAATGGATAAAGAAGATGTGGCACATATATACAATGAAATATTACTGAGCCATTAAAAGAAACAAAATTGAGTTATTTGTAGTGAGGTGGATGGACCTAGAGTCTGTCATACAGAGTGAAGTAAGTCAGAAAGAGAAAGGCAAATACTGTATGCCAACACATATATATGGAATTTTAAAAAAATGGTCATGAAGAACCTAGGAGCAGGACAGGAATAAAGACGCAGACCTATGAGAGAATGGACTTGAGGACACAGGGAGGGGGAAGAGTAAGCTGTGACAAAGCGAGAGAGAGGCATGGACACATATACACTGCCAAATGTAAAACCGATAGCTAGTGGGAAGCAGCCGCATTGCACGGGGAGATCATCTCGGTGCTTTGTGACCGCCTGGAGGGGTGGGATAGGGAGGGTGGGAGGGAGACGCCAGAGGGAGGACATATGGGGATATATGTATATGTATAGCTGATTCACTTTGTTATAAAGCAGAAACTAACACACCATTGTAAAACAATTATACTGCAATAAAGATGTTAAAAAAGTAAAATGAGCACTACACAACTTACTACCTAGTAACATATACATTGTCAGGTTCTACAATTATTTCTTGAGTGGTACTCTTATACTTCCAATTAGATTATAACCTTAGTGAGGGTAGGAATGATATTCTGTCTTTTTGTATCCCTTACAGCACCAAACCTCAACTATGCCCACTGTTGGTACATACACCACCACATGTACATACACAAACACAAAACATTCCAATAATTAGAAGAACAAGCCTGGAGAAGCAAATAATTCAGTTAGAACCAATTTGGAATAGTTTATCCTGGTAACAGCATGAGCAAGATACTATAACACTTTGAAGCACGTGTTAAAATGTGTAATAGACAGAAAATATGAAGTAAATTTATATATTTTAAGGAATTTTCACTAGATTTTAAAATTAATCTCTCCACTTGTTGGAGAGACTATACTATGCAGTATACTTTTCCTTTTTTTCTTCTTCTTGGTCTTTTGTATAGTCCTAGTGTTAGTTCTTTTTTAACCTTTGATATATGAATGCTCGATTATAGAATCTATCTGTAATATGAATATGCTTCTTGTAGATCATTCAGTATCATGGGGGCTACTCTATAAGCAAGTGGGAAATCTTGTCCTCTGTAGAGTCTAATCAGGAATGCTTAAGTGAGATCCAGCAGCCATTCTTGACTCTGACATTGTGGTCCTGGAGCTCACTACTTCCTTTCCATCAGCAGCACTTATTAAATGCAAGGCAAGTTCACTGGGAATGAGCTGTCACCTCACCTCTCTCCACCTTTCATGTTGCAAAGAAATTGAAGGCCCGCATTTCAGGGAATTGGGCTGGCTGGGACCTATTCATGTGCAGATATCAGAAAGCTGATACCCCAGGGACTCATGAGTATCCTTTCCAGTAATCAACTTCATCAGTGAAAGCCAAGCCATTTTCTATTGAAAAGTGAGTTGTGAGATCTTGTCTGTCTTCTAACGGATCTTTTCCCTGGAATGCCACACACAGCCATGTAACAATCACACAAAGGCATAGCACTGTTTTTTCTGCCAAGGTAAGAGATCCACTTCACTTAGAACACATTGATTTTTGAGCTAAACCTTCCGTTTCCATAGCAAGGCAGAGAGAGTGACAATTCCAGTGTCTGTCACCCAGATGACCTGCATCCCTAGTGCTGTCTGATGCCAGGTAACCCCACAGTCCCAGAGACCTGGACCCGAGCATGAATTATGACGTTTCACTCCTTCTGAGCTAAAGCACCTGTGTGGTTTTGCCAATTCATACCTATAGGTCTCGCTGAGGACAAGTCTCCTCGTCAGAAAAGAAGTGATGGGAGCTTCAAACATTTCCCTTCTAAGATACAATTGTGTGTGGTCTTCCTTCACATACAATTATACACACACTGAGTAACTGGGGCTACATGTGAGCTGCACAAGCCAATTTAGAAGAGAAAATACTTCACAGAAAAGAAAGGATTCCATTTAGCCTTCTTTAGGACAGGTGATCTAGCAAATGAGCCCCCTGAAACAGTTACTTAGCTCAGTCCACTACGTTCACATTTCAATTCTCTGAGATGGAGAAGAAAACAGCCAACTGGCCAAACATAATAATGCTTGGCTCAAAAACAATACCATGTCAAAAGCAACCTCCTCTCCTCGAGAGAACTGTTTCCCATTTATGCAAGTTCAGGGCATGCTGAAGGGAATCCCTGTTCCCAAGACAAGGGACCATTTGAAGAACCAAAGCATGGAATGTAGCCTACTGGGAGAGACTCCATGAGTGGGAAAACAAGCAGTAGTTCTGGAGCAGTCCACAAGACAGGAAATATGGGAGCAGGGGAAGCCCTGATTAAAAGGAACATGTGCACAAGAAGGAAATCCACTGATAGAGAATAATCCATGTGCTATCAATTTAAACCTATGGCTGTTAATATGGAATGGGGACACTGTCACCCAACCTCACTGGGAAACGTCATTCACAATCATGCATCTAATGTGGCACAAGGGTGGGGAGGAGAAAGCAGGGAGCAGCTGATACATTCCCTGCCTGGGCAGAATCCTCCCAAATGGCCCGTGCTTAATGATTTCTAAAATGTAAGATGTCAACATGACAGAAAGGCCATTGGAGGAAGCAGTGCAAAATCAATCTGTCAATCCATTCAGAACAACACTGAAGAGTCAGGAGTTAGACTGTGAAATATGCAAGAAAAGGATGTCATCAAAGTAAGGCACATTTTTGCATGCGCTCGTTGTGCAGTCCCAGCCCCAAGCCCTACCTGTAGAAACCCAGGGGAGCACCTTGCCTCTGCTGCCATTCTCTGGTCTTAGAAGTTGCTACTCTTCAACTTACTGCAATTTGGTATATTTCTTCACATCACTAGATACTGAACTCCTTGAGGGAGCCTCTCCCCGTCATGTTTTTCCTCCTGTTCCTAGCATTGCTACATAAATAAAGTCATTGTTAAATAAGTGAATTTATATACAAGGCAGGAGGGATTTAAAAATCTGCAAATAAATCATCCAGTAATATATCAAACAATAGTTTCAATTTTATAGAAAAAAAAACTTGAAGTATTTTATTATCTTCATCACCTAACCCTAAAGCAAGAACAGCGGTCAGTTAAGTTAAACAGTGTATGATGATTCTTCCCAGTCATCAGATCACCTCAATCAGAAGACACTGTGGAAGGAAGAAAACCCTAAAGGCAAAGATTATCAAACTAAATTTATTATTTATCTATTTCAAGACATTTATAGAAGCACAGGATAAAGAACCCTGGAATCCTCCATCTCCTTAAGCCAACCAAGAGTCTTAGATTGAACCGCAATAATCTCAATAGAAAATCTTGCCTACTCTAAAAAATCTGAAGAAAATATTCTGTACAGCGCTGATGAAATAACTTCATTTATAATAAAATTTCCTAAGACAGTAGTAATAGATACTGACAAACTCTTAAAAGCAAAGATGTTCACAGCTACTTATGATACAAAAGAAGAGAAAAGAAAAAAAAAGAAAGAAAGAAAAAGAAAGAAAGGGAGGGAGGAAGGAAGGAAATTCAGTTAGCAGTCGACAAGATAAGACCTATTCATTTAATGGAATATAATGTAGCCAGCAAAAGTAGTATTGATTCAAATTTTGTAATTCCATTGGAAAACATGGATAAGACAGTGTTCATGAAAACAGAAACATGAAAGATTATACACCCAGTATGATCTCTCACAAATGAATGGATGGACAGACAGACAGATCGGCAGTCAGAAGGACTGAAGTCAGCTGGGCAGGGTAGCCAGCCAAAATGTTGGGCGAGTTTTCTTTCTTTGAACTTTCATGGCTATGTTTATAATGACCAAGTATAAGTTTCATACGCAGACACATATTAAACTACATTACAAAAGATACAGTTGAAAATACCATACAATCTCACTTGTCTGTGGAATCTAAAACAACAATAACCATAACGACAACAACAAAACCCAAACTTATAGATGCAGAGGACGGAAAAACAGACAAGTGATTGTCAGAGGTGGGGATTGCGGGGAGCAAAATGGGTGACGGAGGTCAAAAGGCACAAACTTTCAGTTATAAAGTAAATGTCATGGGGATTTGGCATACAGCATGATGACTATAGTTAATAACACATACTGTACAGTGCAAGTTGCTAAGACAGTAGATCTTACAAGTGTTCATCACAAGGCAAAACCGGATGTTAACTAGACGTATTGTGGTGGTCATCTCACAACATATACAAACATCAAATCATTACGTTATATAACTGATGTTAACATAATGTTATATGTCAGTTATACCTCGGTGAAAAACAAATGTTGAAAATAAGGAAGTGACATAGGACGAAGAGGTTTTCAAAACCACCTCTAAGCACTTTCAAACCTGTTACTTACGTATAAGAATTTGTCACATATTTCTAAGTTACTTTAATAATCATCTTAAAAACAGCAATAGTTGCTATTAATTAAATTACTTTGATGTCAGTCAGCAGTTGCAAATCAGTAAATGGGACAGTACATATTCATTTTTCATAATATGAATAGAAGCTAAGAAACTAGGCACTGTGACTAGAAATTAAGCTACTATTGTTCTAATTTCTCTTTTAAACAGCATTGAAAAGGAGAATTTAGCTTTTGCGGGGGCAGGGTATGCAAGCTGGACAAAACAATTTCAATGGAATGAGGCGGTCTGCAGGTGATTACCATACATAAAGCACTGCTGACTTGCTTTGAAATCAGTGACTTAACAGCGAAATCATTTCCTACAGAGTTATACTTCAACATACTAAGATAACTATTAATAAGTATTGTGTCTGTTACCTGAATCAGGTCATTAGGGACAAGAAAATGGAGAAATACTTTAGAAATCAGTAACAGTGCTCTATATGCCTTTGAGATGGGCCTATCTTTAATACTCATATCAAACCATGTAAAATTTATCAATCATTTGCATCAACACTGGCTATCAGCATTTTGGATCAAGCAATATACTTGTAAACTCAAATCCTACTATGCCCAAGAAAAGAGTCAGTATTTCAGATCTCAGATCTCAGCTTCTATAGGAAATGAAGTGCTTTTGACATGGCTGAGAATTTCAAAATCATACCCATGAAGCCCAGTTAAGTATAAACAGTTCTACATTCTATAGATGGTTCAAAATTTCAAGGCTGTCTGGATAAACAAGCTGTGTGGGCCTACCTCCTTCCACGGATTTCGTGCTTTTCCCTAAAATTTTTTAATGGGTTGAAGTATTTCACCCAGAGTTATAAAGACTATTTGCACAACCCAAGATACTCTTTCAATTCTGGTAATCCATCAAAAATGGAAACAGGAGAATTAAATAAAACAATATTTGTAAAAAAAAAAAAAAAAAAAAAGGAAACAATTGGGATGTTACCTATCACACAGAGAAAACATCTGGACAGAGGGTCACATATTTTTATCCAAAGTGTATGAATTGAGCAAATACGTGGCATGAAAGTCAGCACTGGTATAATATTTTCAGCTTGAGTGGAAACCTTTTTTAAATAGAGCTGATGATTCCTTGATTCGTTCAGATTATAAATGCAATAAAGTTTCCACTTGGAACTGATAGAAAGGCCAAATGGTAATTTTCAAATAAGCCTTTCTTAGGGAGTTCAAAGAGGAAGGTGTGAAGTATTTTTTCTCTGAGAAATATAACTAATAAGGTATTTGCATCCATTGAACTGCACTGGGTCAGGAGACTCACTATACTTAGAGCAATTAAAGGAGGTACTGAGGCCATGAAAACAATCCCAGATCCATAGCCTCATTGCACCGTAAAGATGTAACAGTGGTTATTTGACAACAAGACATTTTGCAGATCAAGTGAACCCAACTCTATGTCTCAGGTTTCAAAATATATTTCATGATGATTGGCCAGAGTCTTTGTTAAAATACTGGGGAAGTATGGCTTTCACCAGCCACAGAAGGTTAATCAAGCCTAGATTTATTTCAAGTAACACCAAAAAGACCAGGATATTTTGTATAGAGATAGTCCAAAAAGAAAGGCTCCACAATTTTTCTTGATATGATCATAATCCCTTAAAGTCTTGACAATTAAGATACTTTTTGTAAAGTCTAAAATGCCACATGGAGACACAGTTCATGTCCATTTCATCCCTCTCTAAATTCAACATCAGTTGTTTGATATGGCTTTATGAATATTAGAATTATGGCTTTTCCCCCTTCTAGGCTTTATTATAGACTAGTGGCTTTGGTCATTTGGGGGGACAAATATTCTAAGGTCTTCACTATTACTCCAAATTCACTATCCCACACTTGTACCACTGGGCCCTAGATATCAAATCCATTGCTCAGGAAGTTCTATCTAACGGAATAATTATATCTATATTGCCGTATATGATGATCACTCTTCGTTTCGTTTAATTTACAAACTGTTTCTCCTTTTTTTTTTTTCTATCTTGGATTTTTCTGCTTGCTCAAATTCTAATCAGAAGCTAAGATACCTTCATATCCAAATGCTCTGTCTACCACTTCTACCCCACCCGCTCTCTGAAAAAAACAAGACAATATGAAATGGGGGCATAAAGGATTATCCATGAAAAAGTCCTTGTACTTTGAAAACCCAAGTCAATTTCTTTCCTTATAGAGAAATAGAACATAAACCTCTTTTTAGGGTTTGAAATCCTGACAATCAAATAGCTGCCAAGGTAAAACCTCACAGGCATTATGTCTTACGTCAGCCATGGTTAGATGTAAATAAATCTGCTGATAAAAGCACAAAGGCAAAAACACACCGTAACTTACTTTCCCAACCACAGTAGCTGAAAGGAAGCTGAAATTCACTAAATCAAACAATATCAAAATGAAAAAACATCTGGACTCTGTATCTGCGGAGTGACTGTGTACCATATCTTGTTTGATTCTCCGAACTTTTATTGTTTTATAAGCAATGAAATCATTGCTTTGTGACTCCAAGTGAGGGGCCACACGAGCAAAAATTAAAGATGGAGCCTGAAGAAGAGATTGGGAGTTTCCTGGGAAATTTTCCTTATTCCTTTTATGCGTCACTAATGAAACCTCAGTATTGCAAGCGTAGCACTGTACCCAAATGAAAAAGAATATTTCATAGGCTCCCCGGAGGACAGGGATAACAATTAAGACGTACGCTGAAGTCATTGTCGTTTTTGCAAGGGATCCCAGGAAAACTCTTCAAAGGTACCTAAGTAGGCAGGTGCCCTTTTGCCATCCCTTCTCCCTCTTCCTCCTGCCTAGACTCCCCGTCAGCCATACTGAGACCTGAGGTGACCTTGACGAGACCTTGATAATGGAAGTTATTTGACAAGAATGGTAGGACAGAAGACGAAAGGAGTACTCATGACATCCGAGTGTCACCAATATCAGCTCTGGATCGCCTCCTCAGACTGAGACTACATAGGAGAAAAATAAATCCTTTCTTGTTGAAGATATTTCAGATATTTTCATGATTTCAAATCTCTTGCAGGTGTACACAATTCCTAACTGATGGAATAGGCTTATTCTTAGTGAATTTGAAGAAGGCTGCTGACCCCAGATGAGTAACACATTAGTCAGTTTGTTTTTCCATTAGTGAGAATAGGTTGGATAAAGCAAATATGACTTTGTTTTCAATTGGCCCTTTGTGTTCTTTTCTGCTTTTTAATAGTAGTACTTCTTATGTATTTTGAACTAAAGGACAGTAAAATTTACCCTATGGGTGTCAACCCTACACATTCAACCATCTTACTGTCAGCAGCCACATAAAGGCTTACTAAAGTAACTGGGACAGTTGGATATGTCATTCATGGGGTGAGAGCTTTGTATTTCAATTCCCACACTGTCCAACCCATTCCTTTCATTACTCCACAGCCAAGAGCTTAATTTCTAATGAGCAACACTGGCAGCAAAGAAGCCCCAGGTAAGAGTAGGTACTTAGTCAGGACAAGGATGCATCATATTTCATATGAAAAAGGGGCCTGACTTCCCTAGAGAGGTATGTGATGAGGAGAGAGATTCCATCTGACAAAGTGGTTCCCATGTGGCCTGCCTGGAGCCAAAGGAAATTGGATTAAATAGTTTTTGATGGCCTCGACCAGGCTAAGATTTCAATGATCTTTATTAACCTCCATTAATCATGTAATCATCTTTCCATTTTGTAACCGAATTTATAGCATTTTAAGATAATGGCTTCTAGGGTTTGTAGAGCCAAAGCTACAAGATGACCTCAAAGAGTCACTCCTTCCTTTGGTTAGATATCAAATGCTGCCACTGTGAATTCTTTCCCATTTGATGTGAAGGCAAAGATGTTCACAGAAACACTTATACCATGTCCAAGACAGAATGGCAAGGCAGACTTACTCTTCGTATTTCAAAATAGGATGCTTTCTAAAGATCCTACAGCTGGCTCAAGAACAAGTGTAAAATATTTAAGATGGGAAGATAAATTTTAAAGTAATTATTTTCTAGATAGCCTGAAGGAACAAAATCTTAATGGAAACTATTTCATTCAGGACAATCAATAATACACATCAAAAATAACATTCATGAGTTGCCAAGTAAGAAGAGGTGTAAGGCAGCTCAGTAAGTTCATTTATGTAATTTGAAAAAGGAAATGCAAAAATCTATTCTTAAAGAGCCAGTGTCTCCCCTTGTTTTTTTTTTTTTTTTAAGCTAAGAGTGTGAGGAAATCCAAATTCTTTTTTCCAATGTCCTTTGAGCTATACATAACAATTGGTTAGAGAAAGAAAATTATATACCTTGAAATTTCAGACAACTCTGCTAGGACAAAAATTAAAAATGATTTCTTCCCTTTTCCTTTGCTTAAATTAATATGTAAGCACGCATGCCCTTTTTCACCACTTCCTGTGTTCAGCCTTGATGTCACGCCTCTGTTCCCTCATATTGCAGCCAGTAAATCTGCTACGGGCTCAGCTGGTATGTGCAACCATGCCTTGTGGCTACGTAAAAAAATTCTGAGTTCCATGAGCATCCACAAAGATGTGTTCAGTTTAAGTTAAATAAACAGAGTTAAAGAGAACTTGATTGTGTTTAGAATGGGCCCATCCATTGCCACCAGACTCAGTACTGACAGGTACAGGCTAGAGTCACATTTATTGGATTAGTGAAAATCTGTTATTTGTCAGGGCAGAGGAGAGGGAGCTGGTATTCATCATGGTGTGCTTTGGAAGATGAAACTCCTTTAACAATGAAAACAATGTTCCTCCCTTCCATGAAGGTTTCCATCTCTTCCCTGCCCCCCAAACCCTATTTATTTTTATTTTTATTTTTTTAATACAGCAGGTTCTTATATTAGTTATCTATTTTATACATATTAGTGTATATATGTCAATCCCAATCTCCCAATTCATCCCACCACCACCTCCCCACCGCGTTGCCCCCTTGGTGTCCATATGTTTGTTCTCTATAACTGTGTCTCTATTTCTGTCCTGCAAACCGGTTCATCTGTACCATTTTTTCTAGTTTCCACATATATGCATGGAATATACGATATTTTTTTTCTCTTTCTGACTTACTTCACTCTGTATGACAGTCTCTAGGTCCATCCACATCTCTACAAATGACCCAATTTTGTTCCTTTTTATGGCTGAGTAATATTCCACTGTATATATGTGCCACATCTTCTTTATCCATTCGTCTGTCGATAGGCATTTAGGTTGCTTCCATGCCCTGGCTATTGTAAATAGTGCTGCAATGAACATTGGGGTGCATGTGTCTTTTTGAATTACGGTTTTCTCTGGGTATATGCCCAGTAGTGGGATTGCTGAGTCGTATGGTAGTTCTATTTTTAGTTTTTTAACGAACCTCCATACTGTTCTCCATAGTGGCTGTATCAGTTTACATTCCCACCAACAGTGCAAGAAGGTTCCCTTTTCTCCACAGCCTCTCCAGCATTTGCTGCCAAACCCAATTTTAAAAAGCCATGTTCTAAGCGTCAAGGACAATTTAAAAACATGAGCAATATTATGTATTAGGCATCCAGATGTTTCAGATGTGCAGAAGCAGGGAAATCTTGAGGGGCCACTGAAACACCCTGGCTGCCATCTGACCAATACAGAGGAAGCATGGAACAAGAGGTGGCGGTGGGTTATTCCCTATCCACACACCACACCTACCTTCTAAATCCACTATGTGACACCTAGTCTTTTAGATTCTGAGTGTCATTTCTGAGAAAGCTACCACAGGAAACAATAAGCCCTCAACAAGGGAAATAGAATCTTTTTGTTGCTGTATTTACTCCTTCAGAAAGTTTATGAAGAAATCACTCCTGGGTACAACAGGACAGCGAGGGGAGGGACTAAAGAGGGGAAAAGGAGGCTGGAAAGAATCTCAGTATTTGAGAACACAGGTATAACCTATTTAAATAGTCAGGTCATCAATATTGTTAAACTGAGATGGGGAAATTACTGACTGGCCTACAGAGAATTTCATATGCACAAAGATGTCAACTTAGAAAATCCTTCAAATGGCTTCTTACAATTACCATAAACTTGCCTGAAGATGGACTCTCGGGGTCACTTCCTGCCTTGTGAAATCTAATACGCCTGTATTCCATCTTTGGCTCGTTTTGGACTGTGCGGGCTTTGCTTGAACTTTCTGCAGGCCTGGGCTCTTTCCTCTCTAGAGCTAAGCTCATGAGAAGAAGAACCAGCATAAAGGCCGGATTGGTAGCAGCTGAAGCACTTGGCATCTGGCTGAGAAAGGATTCTCTTGGAATTTTTCCTCACAAGACCAGACTCCAGGACATTTGTACATTTCTCCCATATTGGGCTGTGAGCCTAAGCAAAGCCCAAGGACTAACATTTTATCCCTTTGGCTTATGTGAATACATTTCTATAGGGTTCCTTTGGGGCCTATCCCACTATCCCAGGAGGAGCTGGGGGGCCGTACAGTCCAGGACTCCTCTTCATCAAGAGTTCCAAACTAAAACTTCTGGTGTTTCTCCAATTGAAATTATGCCTATGGATGGAGAGATACATTGCATGAAGTGAAAGAAGTTCACATGGATGATTTCACTTCAGTTGTTCAATGGAAACATTTAAAATGTATCTGTTTTCCTAACTGATTGGCATTTCTACATTTTCTAATAGACTGGCATCCTGAAAAATGGGAATAGGCCAGACTCTGTTGACCTCCTAAACAGGTCTACAAATATGTAATTATGAGTATCTTACATATCTGTTCAGGAATGAGAAGCTTACACTTTCATTAGGAAGCATTTGTACATGAAACATTATTCAAATATGCATAAGTCCATAAAGAATAAAGGTTTTTATGCTTCAAATATGAAGTTCAGCTTAATCTACGAAACAGAAACAGACTTACAGACATAGATAACAGACTTGGAGAGGGATCGGGGCCGGGGGTTGGACTGAGAATTTGGGATTAGCCGATGCAAACTATTATATACAGAATGGATAAACAAGGTCCTACTGTATAGCACAGGGAACTCTATTCACTACCCTGTAATAAACCAGAATGGAAAAGATTATGAAAAAGAATATATACATGTAGATGTATGACTGAATCACTTTGCTGTATACCTGCCACTAACACAACATTGTAAATCAACTATACTTCAATTAAAAAAAAAGAAATTGAAAAACAAATATCAAGTTCAGTATTATATCTGTTGGAGCATTTAAAATGATTATAAGGACATGACAAAAATAAGACACATGGAAAGGGAGAAAAAGAAAACCTCACATCAATTCATTTTTCCTTTACTAGTCAATCAGCAAATAGAAAAAGAGTGTTATTTTTGGCTAATGTCTAGTTTTATGATTTTAGATTGTACTCTGTCCCCACTGGGTGTATAAATAAGAGCCCAGTAACTACATTTTCCTCTTTTTACCCTTCCAAAACTAACAGGGAAATTAGCTCACACATATTTACCACCCAATATGGTTCCATTTCTACTTTTCCGCTTTGATATTCAGCAAAATTCTAAATTGCTCACTTACTGGGCTGAATCACACACAGGGCTGAAATAGGTCCAATAATGAATTATTGTATTGCTGGAGGTCTACTTAGAGCTACCTGATTTTAAGATTAATGGTAGAATAAATCTTAAAAAGCCAATATATTTTCATTTTATGCATGTTACCAATTTAAGCAATATATTCTAACACTGGTTTTGCTGTAAGTATCGTATTACTACTGAGTATCAAAGAAAGTTCAGAAATATCCACCAATTTACCTCATATTACAACTTTAAATGAAATTTAAACTTTTCAGAATAGAATAAGTGTAGCTCATTTGCTAGAATAACACTTAACATGAGCAGATGTATATGATTATAAAAGCATGGAAGAAAAGTCATTTAACTAGAATTGTTATATGCAAACCATAAATTACAACGTACTTTTCCCCCTTTAACCAAAAGAAATAGCACCCAAATAAGTAATAGGTAAGAGATTTAATCTCGAGAAAAACAAGATTTTCACAAAGAAAAAGAATCCAACCCTCTCTTATAGATATGCTTCTACTTAAAATAGCTTCCTTACAAAATAGCTAATATTTAAAGTCTCAAAAAATTTTCAAAATTAAGCCAAAATATAGAATTTACAATATTTAAGCTACATTAGTGCATTACTTATAATTTTTAGAGAAAAACAAAACTCTTTTGTTACAGTAAAAAACAAACAAACAAAAAAAAACTATTGAAAACTATTTTTCCAAACGAGTTTTAAAAAGAGGGGGCTTAAGTGAGTCTTCTGTTGCTCCACAGAAAATCTAGGGGCTTCAAGATGGTGGAAGAGTAAGACGTGGAGATCACCTTCCTCCCCACAAATACATCAGAAATACATCCACACGTGGAACAACTCCTACAGAACACCTACTGAACTCTGGCAGAAGACCTCAGACCTCCCAAAAGGCAAGAAACTCCCCACGTACCTGGGTAGGGGAAAAGAAAAAAGAATAAACAGAGACAAAAGGATAGGGACGGGACCTGCACCAGTGGGAGGGAGCCGTGAAGGAGGAAAGGTTTCCATACACTAGGAGCCCCTTTGCGGGCGGAGACTGCAGGTGGCGGAGGGGGGAAGCTTCGGAGCCGCAGAGGACAGCGCAGCAACAGGGGTGCGGAGGGCAAAGCAGAGAGATTCCCGCACAGAGGATCGGTGCCAACCGGCACTCACCAGCCCGAGATGCTTGTCTGCTCGGCCACCGGGGCGGGCGGGGCTGGGAGCTGAGGCTCGGGCTTCGGTCGGAGCGCAGGGAGAGGACTGAGGTTGGCGGCGTGAACACAGCCTGAAGGGGTTAGTGCACCACGGCTGGCCGGGAGGGAGTCCGGGGAAACGTCTGGACCTACCAAAGAGGCAAGAGACTTTTCCTTCCCTCTTTGTTTCCTGGTGCGTGAGGAGAGGGGATTAAGAGCGCTGCTTGAAGGAGCTCCAGACACGGGTGCGAGCCGCGGCTAAAGCGCGGACCCCAGAGACGGGCATGGGACGCTAGGGCTGCTGCTGCCGCCACCAAGAAGCCTGTGTGCGAGCGTAGGTCACTCTCCACACCGCCCCTCCTGGGAGCCTGTGCAGTCCGCCACTGCCAGGGTCCCGGGGTCCAGGGAAAACCTCCCCGGGAGAACGCACGGCGCGCCTCAGGCTGGTGCAACGTCACGCTGGCCTCTGCCGCCGCAGGCTCGCCCCCGCACTCCGTGCCCCTCCCTCTGCCCGGCCTGAATGCGCCAGAGCCCCCGAATCAGCTGCTCCCTTAACCCCGTCCTGTCTGAGTAAAGAACAGACGCCCTCAGGAGAACTACACGCAGAGGAGGGGCCAAATCCAAAGCTGAACCCAGGAGCTGTGCGAACAAAGAAGAGAAAGGGAAATCTCTCCCAGCAGCCTCAGGAGCAATGGATTAAATCTCCACAATCAACTTGATGTACCTCCATCTGTGGAATACCCGAATAGACAATGAATCATCCCAAATTGAGGAGGTGGAATTTGTGAGCAAAGATATATATATATATTTCCCCTTTTTCTCTTTTTGTGAGTGTGTATGTGTATGCTTCTGTGTGTGATTTTGTCTGTATAGCTTTGCTTTTACCACTTGTCCTAGCGTTCTGTTTTTTTTATTACTTAAAATTTTTTTTCTTAATAATTATTTTTTATTTTAATAACTTTATTTTATTTTACTTTATTTTATTTTATCTCTTTCTTTCTTTTCTTCCTTCCTTCCTTCCTTCCTTCCTTTCTTCCTTCCTTCCTTCCTTCCTTTCTTCCTTCCTTCCTTCCTTCCTTCTTTATTTTCTCCCTTGTATTCTGAGCCGTGTGGAGGACAGGCTCTTGGTGCTGCAGCTGGGAGTCAGGGCTGTGCCACTGAGGTGGGAGAGCCAGGTTCAGGACACTGGTCCACAAGAGACCTCCCAGCTCCATGTAATATCAAATGGTGAAAATCTCCCAGAGATCTCCATCTCAACACCAACACCCAGCTCCACTCAATGACCAGCAAGCTACAGTGCAGGACACTCTATGCCAAACAACTAGCAAGATCGGAACACAATCCCATCCATTAGCACAGAGGCTGCCTAAAATCATACTAAGGCCACAGACACCCCAAAACACATCACCAGACATGGACCTGCATATTAGAAAGATAAGATCCAGCCTTACCCACGAGAACACAGGCACTAGTCCCCTCCACCAGGAAGCCTACACAACCCACTGAACCAACTTTAGCCACCGGAGACAGACACCAAAAGCAACAGAAACTACGAACCTGCAGCCTGCAAAAAGAAGACCCTAAACACAGTAAGTTAAGCAAAATGTGAAGACAGAGAAACACAGCAGATGAAGGAGCAAGGCAAAAACCCACCAGACCTAACAAATGAAGAGGAAATAGGCAGTTTACCTGAAAAAGAATTCAGAATAATGATAGTAAAGATATCCAAAATCTTAGAAATGGAATGGAGAAAATAAAAGAAACGTTTAACAAGGACCTAGAAGAACTAAACAGCAAACAAACACAGATGAACAACACAATACATGAAATTAAAAATTCACTAGAAGGGGTCAATAGCAGAAGAACTGAGGCAGAAGAACGGATAAGTGACCTGGAAGATAAAATAGTGGAAATAACTACTGCAGAGCAGAATAAAGAAAAAAGAATGAAAAGAATTGAGGACAGTCTCAGAGACCTCTGGAACAACATTAAACGCACCAACATTTGAATTATAGGGGTCCCAGAAGAAGAAGAGAAAAAGAAAGGGACTGAGAAAATATTTGAAGAGATTATATAGTTGAAAACTTCCCTAATATGGGAAAGGAAATATTCAAGTCCAGGAAGCACAGAGAGTCCCATACAGGATAAATCCAAGGAGAAACACATTAATCAAACTATCAAAAGTTCAATACAAAGAAAAAATATTAAAAGCAGCGAGGGAAAAACAACAAGTAACACATAAGGGAATCCCCATAAGGTTAACAGCTGATCTTTCAGCAGAAACTCTGCAAGCCAGAAGGGATTGGCAGGACATATTTAAAGTGATGAAAGAGAAAAACCTACAACAAAGATTACTCTATCCAGCAAGGATCTCATTCAGATTTGACAGAGAAATTAAAACCTTTACAGACAAGCAAAAGCTAAAAGAATTCAGCACCACCAAACCACTTCACAACAAATGCTAAAGGAACTTCTCTAAGCAGGAAATACAAGAGAAGGAAAAGACCTACAGTAATAAAACCAAAACAATTAAGAAAATCATATTAGGAACATACATATCGATAATTACCTTAAATGTAAATGGATTAAATGCTCCAACAAAAAGACATAGACTGGCTGAATGGATACAAAAACAGGACCCATACATATGCTGTCTACAAGAGACCCACTTCAGACCTAGGGAAACAAACAGACTGAAAGTGAGGGGATGGAAAAAGATATTCCATGCAAATGGAAATGAAATGAAAGCTGGAATAGCAATTCTCATATCAGAAAAAATACACTTTAAAACAAAGACTATTACAAGAGACAAAGAATGACACAACATATTGATCGAGGGATCAATCCAAGAAGAAGGTATAACAATTGTAAATATTTATGCACGAAACATAGGAGCACCTCAATACATAAGTCAGATACTAACAGCCATAAAAGGGAAAATCGACAGTAACACAATAATAGTAGGGGACTTTAACACCCCACTTTCACCAATGGACAGATCATCCAAAATGAAAATAAATAAGGAAACACAAGGTTTAAATGATACATTAAACCAGATGGACTTAATTGATATTTATAGGACATTCCATCCAAAAACAACAGAATACACTTTCTTCGCAAGTGCTCATGGAACATTCTCCAGGATAGATCATATCTTGGGTCATAAATCAAGCCTTGGTAAATTTAAGAAAATTGAAATCATATCAAGTATCTTTTCCAACCACAATGCTATGAGACCACATATCAATTACATGAAAAAAATCTGTAAGAAATACAAACACATGGAAGGTAAACAACACACTACTTAATAACCAAGAGACGACTGAAGAAATCAAAGAGGAAATCAAAAAATACCTAGAAACAAATGACAATGAAAACACAATGACCCAAAACCTATGCGATGCAGCAAGAGCAGTTCTAAGAGGGAAGTTTATACCTGTACAAGCCTACCTTAAGAAACAAGAAACATCTCAAATAAACAACCTAAACTTACACCTAAAGCAATTAGAGAAAGAAGAACAAAACCCCCCCAAAGTTAGCAGAAGAAAAGAAATCCTAAAGATCAGACCAGAAATAAATGAAAAAGAAATGAGGGAAATGATAGCAAAGACCAATAAAACTAAAAGCTGGTTCTATGAGAAGATAAACAAAATTGATAAACCATTAGCCAGACTCATCAAGAAAAAAAGGGAGAAGACTCAAATCAATAGAATTAGACATGAAAAAGGAGAAGTAACAACTGACACTGCAGAAATACAAATGATCATGACAGATTACGACAAGCAATTCTATGCCAATAAAATGGACAACCTGGAAGAAATGGACAAATTCTTACAAATGCACAACCTGCCAAGACTGAATCAGGAAGAAATAGAAAGTATGAACAGACCAATCACAAGCACTGAAATTGAAACTGTGATTAAAAATCTTCCAACAAACAAAAGCCCAGGACCAGATGGCTTCACAGGCGAATTCTACCAAACATTTAGAGAAGAGCTAACACCCATCCTTCTCAAACTCTTCCAAAATATAGCAGAGGGAGGAACACTCCCAAACTCATTCTACAAGGCCACCATTACTCTGATACCAAAACCAGACAAAGATGTCACTAAGAAAGAAAACTACAGGCCAATAGCACTGATGAACATAGATGCAAAAATCCTCAACAAAATACTAGCAAACAGAATCAAACAACACATTAAAAGGATCAAACACTATGTTCAGTTGAGGTTTATCCCAGGAATGCAAGGAGTCTTCAATACACAGAAATCAATCAATGTGATACACCATATTAACAAATTGAAGGAAAAGAACCATACGATCATCTCAGTAGATGCAGAGAAAGCTTTCGACAAAATTCAACACCCATTTATGATAAAAACCCTCCAGAAAGTAGGCATAGAGGAACTTTCCTCAACATAATAAAGGCCATAAATGACAAACCCACAGCCAACATCGTCCTCAGTGGTGAAAAACTTAAACCATTTCCACTAAAATCAGGAACAAGACAAGGTTGCCCACTCTCACCGCTATTATTCAACATAGTTTTGGAAGTTTTAGCCACAGCAATCCGAGAAGAAAAAGAAATCCAAATTGGAAAAGAAGACGTAAAGCTGTCACTGTTTGCAAATGACATATACTATACATAGAGAATCCTAAAGTTGCTACCAGAAAACTAGTAGAGCTAATCAATGAATTTGGCAAAGTAGCAGGATACAAAATTAATGCACAGAAATCTTTGCATTCCTATACACTAATGATGAAAAATCTGAAAGTGAAATTAAGAAAACACTCCCATTTACCATTGCAACAAAAAGAATAAAATATCTAGGAATAAACCTACCTAAGGAGACAAAAGACCTGTATGCAGAAAATTATAAGACACTGATGAAAGAAATTAAAGATACAAATAGATAGAGAGATATACCATGTTCTTGGATTGGAAGAATCAGCATTGTGAAAATGACTCTACTACCCAAAGCAATCTACAGATTCAATGCAATACCTATCAAACTACCACTGGCATTTTTCACAGAACTAGAACAAAAAATTTCACAATTTTCATGAAAACACAAAAGACCCCAAATAGCCAAAGCAGTCTTGAGAAAGAAAAACAGAGATGGAGGTATCAGGCTCCCTGACTTCAGACTATACTACAAAGCTACAGTAATCAAGACAGTATGGTACTGGCACAAAAACAGAAAGATAGATCAATGGGAGAGGATAGAAAGCACAGAGATAAACCCACGCACATATGGTCACCTTATCTTTGATAAAGGAGGCAAGAATACACAGTGGAGAAAAGATAGCCTCTTCAATAAGTGGTGCTGGGAAAACTGGACAGCTACGTGTAAAAGAATGAAATTAGAACACTCCTTAACACCATACACAAAAATAAACTCAAAATGGATTAAAGACCTAAATGTAAGGCCAGACACTATCAAACTCTTAGAGGAAAACATAGGCAGAACACTCTATGACATAAATCACAGCAAGATCCTTTTTGATCCACCTCCTAGAGAAATGGAAATAAAAACAAAAATAAACAAATGGGACCAAATGAAACTTCAAAGCTTTTGCACAGCAAAGGAAACCATAAAGAAGATGAAAAGACAACCCTCAGAATGGGAGAAAATATTTGCAAATGAAGAAACTGACAAAGGATTAATCTCCAAAACATATAAGCAACTCATGCAGCTGTAATATCTAAAAAACCAACAACCCAATCCAAAAATGGGCAGACCTAAATAGACATTTCTCCAAAGAAGATATACAGATTGCCAACAAACACATGGAAGAATGCTCAACATCATTAATCACTAGAGAAATGCAAATCAAAACTACAATGAGACATCATCTCACACTGGTCAGAAAGGCCATCAGCAAAAAAGCTACAAATAATAAATGCTGGATAGGGTGTGGATAAAAGGAAACCCTCTTGCACTGTTGGTGGGAATGTAAATTGATACAGCCACTATGGAGAACAGTATGGGGGTTCCTTAAAAAATTAAAAATAGAACTACATACAACCCAACAATCCCACTACTGGGCACATACCCCGAGAAAACCATAATTCAAAAAGTGTCATGCACCAAATTGTTCATTGCAGCTCTATTTACAATAGCCAGGACATGGAAGCAACTGAAGTGTCCATCAACAGATGAATGGATAAAGAAGATGTGGCACATTTATACAATGGAATATTACTCAGCCATAAAAAGAAATGAAACTGAGTTATTTGTAGTGAGGTGGATGGACCTAGAGACTGTCATACAGAGTGAAGTAAGTCAGAAAGGGAAAAACAAATACCTATGCTAACACATATATATGGAATCTAAAAAAAAAAAAAACGAAAATGGTCAGAGGAACCTAGGAGCAAGATGGCGATAAAGATGCAGACCTACTAGAGAATGAACTTGAGGATACAGGGAGGGGGAAGGGTAAGCTGGGACAAAGTGAGAGAGTGTCATGGACATATATACACTACCAAATGTAAAATAGATAGCTAGTGGGAAGCAGCTGCATAGCACAGGGAGATCAGCTGGGTGCTTTGTGACCACCTAGAGGGGTGGGATAGGGAGGGTGAAAGGGAGGGAGATGCAAGAGGGAAGAGATATGGGGATATATGTATATGTATAACTGATTCACTGTTATAATGCAGAAACTGACACACCATTGTAAAGCAATTATACTCTAATAAAGATGTTTTAAAAAAAAGGAAAGAAAATCTAAATGATGTTCTTTCTGCACAAGGAACACAAAGCAGCCAAATGGAGATGGGATGGGGCCAGTGAACGGAGAGCTGCAGGAGAAGGCACCCTGGTGTTTAGCAATCTTCATTGGAGGAGGAACCTCTGAATGTAAACACTATTTATTTTGGAAATATGAATAAATTTTTCCACTTACTTATTATTATTATTTTTGTGGTACATGGGCCTCTCACTGTTGTGGCCTCTACCGTTGCGGAGCACAGGCTCCAGATGTTCAGGCTTAGCGGCCATGGCTCATGGGCCTAGCCACTCCGCGGCATGTGGGATCTTCCCAGACCGGGGCACGAACCCGCGTACCCTGCATTGGCAGGCGGACTCTCAACCACTGTGCCACCAGGGAAGCCCTTACCTATTACTTTTTTGTATTTTATGTGTTGTCTAAATTGAATATTTTTTTTTCTGAAATAACTTCATTCTTTTTCCAATCTCCCTTCTTAATCTTTTTATTTATTGACTGATTTGTTGGTTTTGGTTTTTTCCTTATATGTTCAAGCTTCTCCATTATCTTTTTTAGGAGATACGTATTATTAAAGGTAAAGCTAAAGTTTCAACAATACATTACAGAGACTTAAAGAACTCAGAGGTTTGTACCTCTTTCACCTGGTCTCAGTGTGAATGACCCAGGTCTTTCTGTGTGAATTCAGAGACCCAAGTCCCATGCAAGCCATTGGTCCTCCACCTCCTAGGACACTGTCAACATGTGCACAGTGAAAGCTGGGTTTTGGCTCATCTGAGCTCCAGCCAAGTGTGAAGGGCCAAGAGGGGGCAGTGATACACATCACTTCCACACACATTCTATTTGTGAAAAGCTAATTAGATGATTGCACATCTGATTGCAAAGGGAACTGGAGAATGTAGTCAAACTAGGCAGCCACATACCCTATACTTCTATTACTATGGAACAGGTGAAAATCAGTTTTATGGATAGCTAGCCATCTCAAGCACAACATGAAACATAAAGATTTTATATTATGTGCCTAATATACATCCAATATCAAAGTCTCTAGAGGTCTGAGTCTGCTGTTTTCTGTTTTTCACTTATCATGCCACATTTCCCTTTGTGTTTTGTGATTTTTGACTGTGAGTTCATCTTCTACAGGACATTTTTTGTGGGACTGTTTTGAGGCCTGGGTTGAAGTTGCATTCTTCCAGGGAATGAATATATTAAAATAAACAATGTTTAAATGATTTACGTTCTGTTAGCCCTCATAGACAAGTTTCCTTGTTGATCTTTTCTGGGCAGTGCATGTATTGCCAGCTGTCACCACTCTGAGATCACAGTCCTTCTGGGTCTTACCTTGAGTGGCCCTGAGCTTTCTCTGCAGATCACATCACACCATGAAGCCATCAGAGTGGCAACTAATGGATCAGCAGACACCTTCAAGTATCTTGGTGTCTACTTGCCTCCTCAATTCTTGTTGATATTTAAATTCTGGCCTCTGTGGAATCCTTGCTTTTGTGCCAGCTTTGCAATACACTTAAAATTATGAGGTTTATTTATTTGTTTCTTTTACACTTTAACTAGCATTTTAATTTTCTTCTTGGGAAGATTGTTTGGGGTTTTCTGTCTAAGATACCATCAGAGATGAAAGCTCCAAATACCATTTTACATGACATACACACTTATATATATAAGTACATAAGTATATGTATATATATATGTATATGTACATATACATATATAATGATTTAAGGAAGATCATCAGAAGAACAAGAGAGCTGGAATCACAAGCATAGAGTTTTACTCCTGAATCTTATGTCATGTGACCATACTCACTACTCTGAATTTTTCCCTGTAAGATGGGAAGAACCATAGCCATCTTAACTATCTCAGCGAGTTATGATGATGATTAAATGATAAAGAGTTTTGCAAATTCTCAAACAATATTGTCAGTTGAGATTAAGACCGAGAACCTCATGAGTTTAAGAACATCCATATGTCAATAGGCACAGACATGTTAAAAAGCAGCGATTTTCAAAGCCCTTTCTTGATCTCTTCCCCAGGCTCTATCCCTGCTGAGCCAGCCATCTAGTTATTGGTTTCACCTGTGAACGGTTCCGGCCACCGCTGACTTCATCAAATATCTTCTTTGTACTCCCATCTGCATTTTATGTGAACTCTGGAGCGATTAGCTGCTAATATCAACAGTGGTGCACAGTCTAGAAACATTTATTGCTCCCCTGCTTGGCTTAATGTTTCTGACTTGGTACCATAATATTATTAATAGTCACAGGGTACAATAAAAGAAAATTAAGTGTTTATTTTGTTTAGGCTTTAGCCACTTTACCTACAGCCTTTTTCCATTACATTTGCACATAAACGAGCATACCCTACATTTTTGGATGCAAGTCCAATTTTAACTTTGCTAATCATATTGTTTCCTTTCTGGTCGTCTTCCAGGCTGGCCTCAGTGTTACTCCTGAGGCATGTATATTGTAGCAAATGAAGGAATGGCCATATGGTAGATGTCTGCCCTTTTGTGATTCATTCATAGTTGTTTTTGTAGAGCAACTGTATTTTAAAATCCAATGTTCCTCCCAACATTCCTTTGCCATTCTAGGAGCCTATCTGTTAAATTACAGGCTGAAATCAATTGCTGAATTGCAGATCATTTTCTAATAAATAGTTGGGAATAACTGCTGTGGAATACACAATCAAAGACAAGAGAAGGACTTCAAGTAAAATACACTGGAACCAAGTTTCAGCACTAAAGGACCTTCGCTTTTCAGCATGAGAAAAAGCCCAAAGATCTGAGACATTTAAGTGGGCATCCAAGGTCAACACAAAGAGTTTATTCTATATTTTCTGCTTTCTCCACCACCTCCTAGCCAATGTTCTTCTAAATGAAGGGTTTGTTCTGCCTTGAAAAGATAAATTAATATTTTACATGGCAAGAACTCCTTTATTCCTTGGTGGGATATTTCTAACTTGATTTATATGATGGTGTTGAAACGTTTAAAAGCTTTTGCAAGGCAGGTTTTCAATCGATTAAAGAATTTAGTTTCCCTTGAGGTTCCGGCATCAGATATTATCTCAGAAGGCTTACTTCCAAAGATTTATAATCCAATCTCTTTCTCCTGTTAACCATACATTTCAGCAAGCATCCCATTGGACCAAGCTTGGGGATTTTAGGTTAGCATCGTCACGTGGAGTGACTGCAAACAACACTGTTGAACCTGCATTTCCCAATGCCCCATCAATGGGCTCTGGGTCATACTAGACTTCGGTCTGCTGCCTGGCAATTTATATGAGACCTCTGGGGCTTCTGGGTATATCTCAAAGTTTCAACATATGGGTATTCTGAGCGGGAAGACAGAAACACAGTGAGGTGAGAGACTATGTATAATATACTAAAGTTAAATCAAAGGTGGATAACTCTGAAGAATGTGAATAAACTTTTGCATAATACTTTGTAGTTTGAAAGGCAGTTTTCCTCAATGTTCCATTTCACCTTTGCTACAAAAGCAGGCATTATGATGATGAAGATTTCGTTGGTGAAGGAACAGAATCACAGATGTGGAGCACTGACTCAGAACATAGACTCAGGCCTACTGGCTCCAGACCCAGGCTCTTCCTTCCTCACCACATTGCTTGGACAGCCAGCAACACTGGGCAAAGTTGGCCTCAAACTGGGCTGTCTTCCCTAGAGACTTCAGTGTACCTTCAATGCTTCCTTCCATCTCCTCTTCCAGGCACATATCAGTACATTAAGACTCAACCTTGTAGCATCACATGCTTTTGGATCCTATCAATAACAGCCATATACACAGCCACCTCTGCCTTCTCCTTCTCCAAAAGTTACCAAGATGAACACAACACAAAGTGTTTTTGAGGACTCTCTTCTGTAGGATATTTAATCTTGCCATAGTTTTACCTAAGAATCTAGTTGTAAAATCATAGAACTCCCTTCTAACCAATAATTTGTATTAGTGGGTTTTTTTTTAAATTGTATGCTGTGTGTTAGTAGAAAGATATACTCATTGCAGTGACATTCTCTCGACTTTCAGAGCATCTTTTCCCCTTTTGTGAAAGGACTTTGCATACTACTAGAATAATCGTAGTTATTAAAGTGCCCCCAAAGCTTTGCATTCTCCTTAGCCAGTGGTATTCATTCAGAAAAGGATGAGATAGCAAAAAGCCCTTCATGAAACATCCCTGTCTACTTGGTCAGCTTTTATCTTGCCAACCCTCATCGAGAGAAAGAAGCAATGGTATTTTTCTCTAGTCATCCAGTTACTTCAAATTTCATCTGCCTTTGTAAGGAACCTAGTATTAGAACTATTTCCAGGTTCTAAAATCAGGGGAAGCAAGACCCTGGGATGGAAGGGAAAGCAACCAGGCAGGGGGAAACTCAAGCTGTAGTTGCTGGGGGCTAAACATTCAGAAAGATGGCACTTTTGATGACCTTCTGACAGTGTTTTCTCTGCACCACTGATGTTTCAGGTGTACAGATAACATGGCTTCCACTGATGTTTTTTCATCATAGGTTAAACTCCTTATACGTCAATCTTTTTCCTAAGGGACCACTGATTAGATACTACTCCTCTTGCCTTACCCCTAGCCAACTGCTCTCTTGCTATCCCTTACTATTCAGGACTCCCTCTACAATGTCCAGAAAACAATGCAAGCCTTGCTTACATCCTCTTCAAAGCTATCTTACTGACTGGAGAAGTATTTATACATCTTTTGTGCTACCCATCTCCCATCATTGACCAGAGACATATCAATCCATTTTTAGAGACTGATACAATTAACATCACCGTGCAAAGTTGTTAGAGCTTAAAATTGATCAAGGGTTCATTATACAACTTATGATTGTTGTTATCATTCACATTTTGCTCCACTAGGTTTTTGTTCCAACCTTGTGTTTATTATAAAAGTAACATTTTCAAAAATGACACATTGTGAAATTTTGAGTTAAGAAGAATTTTTCAGTGAATTTTATGCAGATACTTTCTCTGATTGCCCAAGCGACATATATACTAGTGTCTCAGAAGACGATAGTTCTTCAGAATATAGTTCTGATTCAGACAATGTGAATATTAGACCAAGAAAAAGACAAAAAACCTTAGTGAGTGATTCTGATACAGAAAGTGAAAATGAAACTCACGGTGCTGGAGAACGCTCCTTTGCTTCTACAGAAGAGTGGATTGAAGACGACATTTCACAAAAATTAGAAGACTTTAAAGGTGTGTCAGATGTAACTACTGGATGTAATAACCCACAAAGTGTTAGTGAAATAACAGAATTAATTTTGGGCCAGCCAAAATAAAAATCACTGGCCACAGGCATTAGTTTCTGCAAAAATCCTCCAGTCGATAATGAGTTAACTCTCAAACTTTCAAGACCATAAGTTATGCTTTAGTTTGAAATGGTAGTTGGTCATAAACTTTTATTTCTTTTTTCCTCTTTATGTCAACTTAGTGTTCATGATGTGGAATCTTAACAGAGTAAACTTCTAAAAGTAATTGTAATAGAGCAACATAAAAAAAAAACTTCTGAGAGCAAAGATAAAGTCACCCACAATTTCACCATCTTCACTCTCTTACCTCTACCATTTTAATGCACCAAACTATATTTTATATGTAATTTTACATAGCTGCAATCATGTTTTACATGAAATGGTGTGTACTTTAAAATTTTGCTTGTTTTCCTGACATCATAAACATTAATTTTTATACTATATTATGAGGTTTATAATGATCATTTCTAATGCCTCTATAATCTTCCTTTAGATTTCTTATAATTAATTTGATATCAAACATCTGTGTGGCTTTTTATTTTTCTCATTTAAATAATTCTGTGAGGGACATCTTTGTACACATATTTAGATTTTCTGTACTTTGGTTATTTTGTTAGGATTTATTATTATTCCTTCTCTATCTCTTTTATATGCTCCTCTTCCACCATCTACGTTTTAACAGTTGGGGTCCTCTTGGGTTTCATGAATAATTCTCTTTCCACACTCTTCTTCTTCCCTGGGTGAGCTTATCTATAATCAAGGACTCACCTCCCCAAATTTTCTCCAGGGACTCAGACCAATATCTTTTTGTTTTATTTTGTTTTTGTTTTTGTGGTACACGGGCCTCTCACTCTTGTGGCCTCTCCCGTTGCGGAGCAAAGCCTCCGGACACACAGGCTTAGCGGCCATGGCTCACGGGCCCAGCTGCTCCGCGGCATGTGGGATCTTCCCAGACCGGGGCACGAACCCGTGTCCCCTGCATCGGCAGGCGGACTCTCAACCACTGCGCCACCAGGGAAGCCCCAATATCTTTTTTTAATTATTATTTATTTTTGGCTGTGTTGGGTCTTTGTTGCTGCATGCGGGCTCTCTGTAGTTGTGGCAAGCGGGGGCTATCCTTCATTGTGGTGTGTGGTCTTCTCATTGAGGTGGCTCCTCTTGTTGCAGAGCACGGGCTCTAGGTGCAAGGGCTCAGTAGTTGTGGCTCGTGGGCTCTAGAGCGCAGGCTCAGTAGTTGTGGCACACGGGCTTAGCTGGTCCGTGGCATATGGGGTCTCCCCAGACCAGGGATCAAACCCATGTCCCCTGCATTGGCAGGCAGATTCTTAATCACTGTGCCACCAGGGAAGTCCCAGACCAATATCTATTAACCCAGCAAAAATATACCATGTAATCCCCACAGAATCCTCAAATATTTTCTTACGCACTAAACACTAATTTCCCCTAGAAACTGCTCTACCTTCTGTGTGGACATGTAATGGCACCCAGGTAACGGCACCCACATCCATTCAATTTCCTGGGTTGGCAACTGCACTAGGAATCTCCTCTCTCTCTCCTCCATATCCAATAGGTCTCAAGTCCTCCTCAGCACCGCCTCAGAAATCTCTTTCACACCTTGGGTTGCTTCTCTCAGTGGCTCCCACACAGCCACTGCCTTGATCCACGTCTTTATCATCTTTTACTCAGATAATTATTGTCTGCAGTTGCTTTCCATGCTAACAATTTTTTACCACTGCAACAGTCTGACCTTAGGCAATATTTATCTAATTAAATATTTTATTCATTTTTTTAATTATTGCTTACAGATTGTCAAATGTTAGCATGTATCAGAATCACCTGGAGGACTTGTTAAACCGAAGATTTCCGGGTCCCACCCTCCAGAGTTTCTGCTTTAGTAGGTTTGGGGTGTGGCCAGAGAATTTGGGTTTCTAACAAGTTCCCAGGGGATGCCGATGCTCCTGGTCTGGGGACCACTCATTGCAAACCACTGGTCTGTAAGATAATATTGATAATCTCATCTAATAATTGATAACCTAATTGTGCACATTTCAAAATCTGGGCTCAGTTTACTCATGCAGCCTCACTTTGTAGAACTGCCCAGGGAAAGTGACTTTCCCGCTTTGCTAAAATTGCGAACCATGCTCAGTTCCTATCTGCTTTCAGAATTGCCCCTCGTTGTATAAGGCTGCCGGATTAGCCCTTATACCCAAGTTTTCTTTTTCTATGGGCAAATAATGACTATGAATTCACAAACTCACATATGTATCTAGACCAGGCAGGCAGTAAAAGATGTATGAAGCAAGAGAACCACAACATGAAGAGGGTTCTGTTTAAAGGACCAGCCTCTCTCCAGCTCTTCACTATTATTATCCTCCTGGGGGCTTTTGCCAAGACTTCCGATTTTTTCAAAAGAAGCCAGAATTCCAAATTTCTAAGCAAAATCCCCAGATTCTTAGATCTGAGCAATGGATTCAAAAAAATTTAAACCATGAAACCATATGCTGGCTGAATTCAGCCCAAAGCGCATACGATTGCAACATGTCAATTCCAACGTCAGTTTCTCAATGCAGCTTCCCTGATGTCTGAGCAACCCCCAACCATACTCTCAGTGTGCACACGCACACACGTGTGCACACACATACAGCCTTAGTGATGCTGTCCTTTCTGATCGTATGACACTTTGTTAAAATTTATGTGAAAGCCTATATTTCAGTTAAGCTGTTTACACAACGATTCACCCCACCATGAAGTAAGAAGCTCAAGAACAGAAACTAGGTCTTACGCTTCCTTTATCTTTAGTTCCAAGTGTAGTACACCCAAGAAATATGTGCTGAAGGACAGCAAGGAGGAGGACAGACTGAATGAACAAATAAAGGTAAACTCTCCTTTCATGACACGGCAAACAGTGTTTTGTTCCACATACCATAAGTGCCCTTTGGGGACTTTCTCGTGACATGTGAGATTTCCCACAATGAAACACCCAGATTTCAGCCATGCTTTCAAAAGATGTACAGAAAAATGTTGGTCTAAGTCATCTAGTATAAACACTGGAAGTATTTGGCTCAAGCAGCATTATCTTGGCATGTCTTTCAAGAGGGAAATGATGGGTGTGATTCCTGACAACGACAAGGCATCAGGATTCCCTTACCATAACTCCAGGTAATCTTTCACATGCATGCAATTCATCACAGCACTTAGAAATGGGAAGATTTATGCATCAATCCAAGAGCCAGCTGTCTCCCACCTATTTAATAATTTTTAAAAATCCTCCAAAACAAAAACGACAAGCAAGAAACCACTCTGTACTATGCCTGACAGAGACGAAGTCAAACCAAAACATGTTTACCTTCCATCCGTGCATTTCCTTTGGTTCTATCCATGTAGAGGCCTAGGCTCCTAGGCTGTCAAAGATAAAGCAAAAATTGAATTTAACCAGAGAGTTTCTTGAGCCCTGAAGGTCTTTCCTAATAAGAGAAAGGTATTGCCAATGTGCCCTTTGATTCATGCTTTCAGTGTAAAGAAGGCTCGTTGCAGAGAGGAATCCAAAGTCAGTCTTCCCTTCCATCTTTGACTAAGCATTAAAGTATGGAGAAAGAAAAAACACTTTAAGATAATGGTGATTTTCTTCAGTTATAAAGTATAACTTCATAACCTGAAAGACTTTTTTATTAACCAAGGTTCATCCATTCTAATTGGGCTGCCCTTACGGTAGAGAGGCTCACGCCAGTGTAACTACAACTGCTGATTTGGGGCTTCCCTGGTGGCGCAGTGGTTAAGAATCCGCCTGCCAATGCAGGGGACAGAGGTTCGAGCCCTGGTCCGGGAAGATACCACATGCCACGGAGCAACTAAGCCCGTGAGCCACAAATACTGAACCTGTGCTCTAGAGTCCACAAACCACAACTACTGAGCCCACATGCCACAACTACTGAAGCCCACGTGTCTAGAACCTGTGCTCCACAACAAGAGAAGCCACCACAATGAGAAGCCTGCACACCGCAACGAAGAGTAGCCCCCTCTCGCCACAACTAGAGAAAGCCCGCGCCTAGCAAGGAAGACCCAACACAGCCAATAAATAAATTTATTAAAAAAAAAACAAAACTGCTGATTTTGCTGACAGCATCCTTCAGTTTCCAGAGCCCTTATCCATGGTGGGTAGGTCATCAAGCAGCATGTGATAACCCAGTATCCTGCCTTCTGTGCCTTCACGTTTTAGTGGAGGAGCTAATCTCCACAGTTTGAATTTACTCTTTGTACATTCTTCCCATAGAGCCAATGGTATTAATCAGTGTAAAAGAAGAAGAAAGAAATCAACACGTAAAATTATATTTTAAAATGTTTAAATTGAGCCATCCATCTTTTTCGCCTTTTCCCATTCCCATTGACTATCCTTCATGCTCATATACAGCACATTGAGTTTTATCTTATGGATGAAGATTTTCTTTAGGAAAATACATCTGATTTCCCAGATCCTCCAATATAAAGTGCTTAAATCAATAAGGTAGTGGCTGAGGATGTTGTTATAATTACCTATTCTCTTTCTGAACACCTTCCCATCATGAGCTAGATGCAAGACTGGAATTCGTATCATGGTCCCCTATTTGAAACTGCTCGGGTGACCACAACAGAATCTACCCAGTCTTGCTCTGTACAGCCTTTCCTTCCTTCTCTTCCTCTTTTGTTGGTCAGCTTCAATCCACTTTCCCAAAGCATGTTTTTAATCATGATTTCTCCCTTAGGGAGAAAATTTAAGGTTGATTTGAACTGCTCTGGACAACACTTTTTCCAAAGCTGCTGAGCAATATGACCCTAATTTTAGTTTCTCAGAAGAGGAAAAGAGAGGGGAGCACTGACCTTGAGTCTAGTTGTCCTGACCCAGTGGCCTGACTAGTTGGCTGCCCCTGCTACAGGCTCAAGGTCAGGGAACTCTGGCCATTGCCCTTAGCACGCAATTGGAGAGCTGAACCTCCTCTCTTTGATAAAATCTTCTTGCTGATTTATTTCAGCTGAGACATTCTGCTCTCTCTGTTCCAGGAAGGCCAAGCTGCTTTTGGTGCCCTGCCCGTGACTTTTATACATCTTCCACTTAATTACTGAGTTTTAATGACATTTACATGACAGTGTTTTCCATAGACAACCTGGTGTTTTTCAGTTTCACATGGATCCACATTATATCAATACCTTTAAAACACAGAGGGAAAATATGAACCTTTGCAAAAAGAACCAAATCTTCAGAATGTGGTTTCAAACTCACTTTCTCTTTCACATATATCACGGTGAATCTCACCTGGCCCTAATCATACCAACAAGCCCCCTGCACTTCATTCATACCAGTAGCTAGTTTTGCACTGTTACATGTATTTCCAATACATATTCCTGATATGTTTTCTTGCATTCTTCCAGAAATATCATTTGATAATGAACTCCTTAAGGGCAATGACCTTTGCTTTCTTTAAAATTTCCTTCACCAGACATAAACACAACCCTGAATTTGGAGTCAGTAATTCCACTGTTTACTAGTACTGGGACACTGAGGTTTTCTATAATCCCTCAGAAGCTAGGTTTTTTATCATTAAATAGGGATGATCATGCCACTTGTCCTGTCACTTCAAAAGGCAGGATTCTGGGTGAAGATCCCATAAAGTATAGTCTGCCAGGCCACTTTGCAAACCTCCGGGGCTCACACAGATGTTCTAACAGTTATCTGAGTAAGCACTGATGACACACAAACCAGCAAATATTTAAGATAAGACATGCAGGATAGGGCTTCCCTGGTGGCGCAGGGGTTGAGAATCCGCCTGCCAATGCAGGTGACACGGGTTTGAGCCCTGGTCCGGGATCACTGTGGAGCAAGTAAACCTGTGCGCCACAACTACTGAGCCTGCGCTCGAGAGCCCGCGAGCCACAACTACTGAGCCCATGCGCCACAACTACTGAGCCTGCGCTTGAGAGCCCGCGAGCCACAACTACTGAGCCCACGTGCCACAACTACTTAAGCCCGTGAGCCTAGAGCCCGTGCTCCATGACAAGAGAAGCCACCGCAGTGAGAAGCCCATGCACCACAACAAAGAGTAGCCCCCACTCACCACAACTAGAGAAAAAGCCCGTGCGCAGCAACGAAGACCCAACGCAGCCAAACAAAAATAAATAAATAAATACATTTATATTAAAAAAAAAAAAAGACATTCAGGATAGTGGTTTCACCACTCTGCCACAGTCAACTAAAATGCATTTTAAGTTTTCATCTTTTTTCTATCCTCATGAATAAGCTGGAGTTTTAAACAGAAATGCATAAGATTGGGGAGACACAAAAAATGTGTAAAGAAAACCTAGCAAAAGATTATGTTAAGGTGTGCTAAGGACTGTGGCAAACTGGAGAATCCATGTCTTTCTAAAGTGTGGAGCTGACACCAGGTCCAATTAATTTTACCACACAGAAAGGTGAGCCAACTATTTTAAGAGGAGCAGCAGTCCATATTTTTCTGAGCGAAATACCTAGAGTTTTACACTGTTGGCCTTTCATTCAGCTCTTAAAATTAATGTGTAATGGTCAAATACATCAACAGATAGGCCCCCTGGATCACAAGAGTTGCCAATCTCTGCCGCATGGTTTCCAACAATTGAGTTTGCATGAATAACCAAGTGTCCCTGAATCCTAGTGAGAACTCATTCTGAACTAAGATTTTGGGGACTGTTCAAAAGAAGTCTAAGCCCTAGTCCTTGTTATCAATGCAGAGGAACTAATAATTCTAATAATTATTAGCGCCTAACATCTATTCAGTTACTTTGCCAAAGTAAACAGTTCACTTTAATGTCATCTTCATGAACGTATAAGGTGGTTACTATTATGCCCATTCTACTGATGAAGTAGCCTCAAGGTACAAGGAGTGACTTTCCCGAGAACACAGCATAACCAGTTAGTGGTGGAATAATCATGTTAGCTCCGTTCTGGCTACTGTTAAAACTCAAGTTTCTCCACTATGGAAAGGAACTGAATCAAACATTAAAGTTCTAGAGAATCATTGAAGTTTAACCTGGGTGGGGGAGACCCTGTGATCAGACTTTAGAGAAAAGAACAAAGGCACATATTTCTGATGAGAAATAGGTCACTCTGGAAGACGGAGTGGAGGATGGGAGCCGTGGGTTAGTTAAGATTTGAATGCATGGGGGAGGGGTACAAGGAACCGCATGACTGAAAGCCTGGGGACTATGAGTAACTTACCAGGTCCTAATGTCCTCATCAAGCGTTTCTCTCTCTCTCTCTCGCTCTCTCTCTCTCTCTCTCTCTCTCTCACACACACACACACACACACACACACACACACACACACACACACACACACACACACACCCTCAAGCTTCAGTTAAGGAATGTCTGCTGGTTTGGCTTGCTTCCGTGTCTCCCCATCTTTTGGTAATTGCACCCTTTCGAGGTCTTTCCTTTGGGGAAGGGTCCTGCCATTATTCTGCCTTGGAGCTTCACTAATGCTGCAGCTAGAGCCCTCCGCACAAGGGCACACGCAGACATGCCCATCCCGGAAGTGAAAGGGAGTCCACCCACAGAGACAGCACAGGGCTCGTGGTGTACCTTCCACACCTTGAGTAGACAACGTTACTCTTCAGAAGGCACCAGACAGGTGGACCACCAGTTGCCCACAGTGGTGGCCAGTTCATGAACACACCTTTGCCCTGTCGTCTTCTCCTCCTTTGATTCACCCTTGCGTATCCCCCTACTGGTGTTCCCTGGAATCACTTCCCAAATGAGCTGCCTGTTCTTGACTTATGCTCTGACTTGACTTGGGCTCTGCCTTGGAGGAAGCCCTTGTGAAGCCCTTGACTTATGCTCTGCCTTGGAGGAAGCCCAAGTGGAGACAGTTCTTCATACTGAGGTGCCCAAACTGCCCTCTCCCCATCCTTCCCAAGGCAAGATTATCCAGCTTTCGCTCCGATACTGACTATCTTCTATGCTTCCGGTAACTTTCTTGCTCCACTTGTATATTTCAGCCAGCATCTATTTCTGTTTCTTACCACCAAAGACCCTGTAGTGATGTATAGCTTTATTTCAAGTGGATCCATATTATACCATTGCATAATAGGAGGAAAGTTCTGCACATATGCAAATATACAAATCTTGCTGATGATCAGTGTGGTTGTTGCTTTAGATGGCAAGAAATTCTGAAACATCTGACAGTATTATTAAGTGGCTCTTAAAAAACTAACATTATGGGTGGACTGTACAGTCATCTGGCAAGTGATTCACGGTGTTTCTGCCAATGCCCACACCTGGCATGATGAAGTGCTGAAACCCAGAATTTCCTTGATGACTGGCTGGGCATCTAAAACCAAGACACCATATGATTTTATGCCTTCTCTCTTAGCTCGCCCACCACTCTCTGAAATCATTACCTTCTGTTGTTTCTCACTTAAGGACCACTCCTGTGATAGAGTGATCTTTGGAGGAAAACACAAATTGCTTTCTACTTCTCCAGGTAAGAAACTGGAGAACAGATGCAAGATTCAAACACATGTCTCTTGATTTCCCAAGACTCTGTTTATCCACTAAATCATACAGCTTTCCATTGTCACTTGACATAAACAGGTTAGATTCCTATTAAGTCCGAGTATATCTATCATCTATTCACCTATCTGGCTATGTAGCTATCATCTTTCTTTCTTCCTATCATCTATCTTCTACCTAATTACTGAGTGATTCCAAATACACAAGTATAGCCTTGAATAGTGGTCATTCTTCTAAAATCTACATCTGAAATTCCAAATAGGAAAATCTACATTACTCTAGTGCATCTGGTCCTTGTTAATTCTTAATCTGTTGTATCTTTTATTGTCATGATTTCTCCAGCTGTGTGAGTCTAACTCACAAGTTAATATGCTACATAAACTACACTAAAGAATTGTTGAAACAAAGTTGAGACTCCTGGGCTCCCAGCACTCCTCCATACAGGAGCAGTCTAAGTCTAGCTGACCCAATGCCAAGAAGATCATAAAAATCCACTGACTAAGAAACTTGCAAATGAGTCCAAGATGCCCCTCCCCCCACCCTGGTGTGTGTGTTTTACACTCTGTTGGGTTTCTAAAAGAAAAAAAATGCTAAGAAAAATCCAACATTTCACTAAAGATGAATAACTTTTTGAGAACTTTGCCAATACCCTACACAGAAATGGACCTTTTATCTCCTAAAATAGAATCCTGAACAATGGGTTTGCTTTTGAACAATGTTTTCAAAAACAGAACTTGCCATTTGGAAAGTTTCTTACGATTTTCTAGAACAGTTGCTTCCAAATGCAGCTCATCATTACAATCACCCAGGGGGCTTTTGATGGAAAAAAAAAAAAGAAGATTCCAGGGTCCCACTGTAAAACTATTGAAGCAGATCTCTGGCAGGTTGGACCAAGTTTCCCTGGTGATTCTGATATTCAGCCAGGTTTGAAAACCATGCATGGCTAGAGTCTCAAGTCTGAACATTAAATATTGCCTTAGCAGTTAAAATTTTAGTGCCTGTGATTATAACTTTATTCTACTAATTTCCTTTGGATTTATGTTTTGGAAGAAAAGCCTGGATGGGAAATCATTGGACCATTATTGTGTCCAAATCCTCCATTTTGAAAAAAGCCCTTCGAAAAGTTTAAAAAGACTTTTCAAATGATGGATTTGATCCTTGATTATTGTAGTTCTGATTGCTCTTCTGTGGGGGACAGGCCTGGGGGGAAGATGGGAAGTTATTTCCAACCTGGCTGAATCATTGGGATTGAGTCAGAAAGCTGGAAAGGATGAAGGGAAACCATCTGGCTTAGTCCCTGTCTTCATGTGGTTGTGATTTGCTTCTAGGAATTTCAAGGCAGGCAGAGTTCACTGCTCATGTTTCAATATCTCAGTAGTGAGTAAGTTCTTCCTTAGGGACACCTGATGCTGCTAGCAAGCTGGCATGTCCTGATCCCCATTGAACAGAAAAGGATGCCTTTTCCCCAATCTCTCCCTAATAAAATAATATGAATGGATGGACTATAATCCTAATATAAGCATGACCTCATAAAGAGAACCATAGACTAAGTGGGGAAATTAAGATAGAAGCCCAACCCAACACTGCCACTAACAAAAATGGCCAAGTCAGGCTAATCATTAATATCCTTATGTTTTCATTTCTTCATCTGCAAATTGAAGAAATCAAACCCTTCCCTTTCTGGCCTGATGTTGTTTATGTCTACCATGCCATCATTTATTTACTCACTCATGAAAGCCTTCAATGTGCCACTCAACGGCTATGTGCTGGGTAATAGCAGGGAATAATAAGACAAACATGCTCCCTGACCACAAATAACTTATAGTCATAAAGAAAACAGACAAATAATGAACAAACAATGACTATGTAATTACACTGATACTACTTCTGTAGGGGAAAAGAAAGATGGTAAGGCACTCTAAAGGAACTATTTAGGCTAGAACTCCTCCTCCCCTAGACCGCACACCTGGCTCTCTAAACCACTGAAGTGTGGAAAGGCAGACGGCTGGTGTGTTCCAAGAACTCTCCAAATGGACTGATTTACCCATAAGCATGAAACTGATCAATCTTATCAGATTTTGGCAGCTTCTAGATGACCATATTGGTGAGGAAGTATCCACATTTGCTTGCAGGACTATACAGACTCTTCTAAGGAAACCAACAGGGTCTCCAAACTTTAGAGACTAGAGATATGGCCTCAGTGTCAGCATTACCACTTGGCTAGGAACTACTGGCAAGGTCAAAGTCATAAACTAAAGCCCATTAACTTCAGTGAGAAAAAATGTTTCATGGCCACAAAATAAACTATTAACATTGGCTCTTCTCCCAGGCCTGAGTTGACTGTAAAGAACCCAACAGTATATGGATAGCTTAGTTAAATTTATCAACAGTCATGGAAAACATCTCCTGGGGTATCCTATTTGCTGAATGTTGGGATGGCAGAGTCAGCCCAAAATTAATAAACTCCATTAACAAGATATTAGTTTATGCTAGGTCAGAACTTGTAACTTTCAAGGATGTCTTCAAGTCAGTTGCCACATAAGATATACCCAACAACTCTGTGAGGTAGATGGGATGATCCGTCCATCTGAAAGAAGCAAACTGTGGGCTAAGGAAGTTGAGTGAATCATTTCCAAATTATGTAGCTAATTGACAAACATGCAGACATATGTGGCCACGTGTGCGTGTGCGCGCACACACACACAGACACCACGTCTCTATGTCAAAGGGCTGCTATGTAGACACTGGTAGTGATGAAGTCCAAAAAGAACAGATGACATGGAAGAAAATACACAGACTAGATTACATAGAAAATATGTAGAAGAGAATAGACCATAGCTAGTCTCTGATCCTCCTATAAAAGTCCATTGTATTCTTTCTCAGAAAGCTGAGTTGCCAGTGACTACACTAAATGCCAAAGTGGGTAAATATCACTTGCCCTGTTTGCTTGTTTATTTTTAAAGAAAAAAGATTTTAAGGAAGACCCCTCAGTTCTTGGTCTAATTTCGTTTGAAATCTTTCACTATTATTGCTGTTGTTGCTATAAGCAGCAGCATCACTGTCATGATTTTTTTTTATTCTTTTGGAATGGAAGCTCAAGCTCCAACAATGTGGAGCTGGTCATGTGACAATGATGACAAACACTCGTTCTGTCACCTGAGGTACATTCTTGGCAATCCTTTGTACCCTTACCTGCAATTTAACGACTAAAAGCTCTTAAACATACTGTCTGAAACAGAATCAGACTACAGATGGGTTAGCATTCAACACATGTAAATATAGAATTCAGATTCAGTCAGCTGAATTGACCTTGTTAGGTTAGCAAAAATTTTATTCTATAACAGGTTGAGTAGTGAACGTTTAAAAGTAGCTATTCCCCTCAGCAGTTATGCAAAAAGCCCAGACTTTGATATAGTTAAATAGTGTCAGGCATTATGAAAAGCTTGTTTTTGTTCTGGTAAAAACAATTCATAATCTATTCATTAGAATCATTGATGGATACCAGTTCATTCAATAGGTCATTGGGTTTCCTGTAATTCAGTCTTCCCACACTTTTTCACAAGGGCAGTCATTGGCTGGATCCCTCTTTGGGGGAGACAAACCCTTGAAGAAACAATAACTAAGGCTTTTCTCAACTGGACCCTGGAAAACACAGCCCAGCACGCTGCAAGGGTAAAAGGCAATGCCCCATCCTGCATCTTTGAAAGCAGGGCTTATAAATAGCCCAGGGCACTTTCCTGTTTGGAGAACTCAGTAACAGCTGTTCATAGCCCACATTTCTTTCATACTTTTTTCCCTCCCTGCCACAAAGAAAATACAAACTAAAACTAGCTGTAGGAATGGACATTATTCAACATTCATGAGCCTTTAAAAATAGCACAGGAAGAGTCATAGACACAATGAAGGGAAAAATGAGCAAAACTTAGGAGGAGTAGAGAGGAGATACTTTTAAACAATGAGAAATTTAAGCAGGAAGGCAAGAAAAAAAAAAAGGGCAGGATTTGTAAAGGTTGCCTCTGACAAGTGATATGAAAGGGGCACTGTCGTGGGAATTAGAAAATTCAAGGTATTTGTTGGTGGTGATGCTAATTACTCATGCTTTCTTGGGCATGCCCCCGACCATCTCTAGGCCTCTTCCGTAAAATGGGCAGAGGGTAAAAGAGACGGAGCTAGACAGTCTGTAAGAATTCCCTCTAATTCCAGAAATGTTATATTGTATGAAACTATAGAGAATGTTGGCTATTGGGCCATGGAGGAAGACTGGATTTACCCGCCAGATATTTCAGTTCCAGTCCCCTAGGGAAGGGCATTAAGGGGTTTGAAGATGAAGCAAACTGAAGCACACCCAGCTTCCTGGCCACTGCTTCCCCCTCCTAGGATGGCTGCTTAAGGGGATGGTGAGAAAGCTGTCCTCAACCCCCTGGATATAACAGTAGCAACAAGGCAGCCACATAGTCTAATTCTCAGAAGTCCACAGCCACAAAATTCCCTTCTCCTTGTCCATGGTGCCCAACGGAAAGTTCCTTCCCAAGGCTCACAAATTCAAGATGGCAGAACGTGCAGCCTTTGACTAGAGCCCTCATGGCCTGTGGGTAAAGAGCACAGGTACTGGAGTCAGACAAACTTGTACCCTCCACTCTGCTGAGTACCAGATCCATGACCTTTGGTAAATTACTTAATATTTCTCCGATCTTCAACTGTTGTTGTTGCTTTTAATTTCCCAAAATGGAGAAATGCAGTTATGAGCTTTATATGTAGTTATCAAAGTGCATGACATGGAGTAAACACTCAATAGATATTACCTACTATTATTTGCTAACATTATTTTCATGGAGTGTTTTACTTACTTAGCTTGGAGAAATGTTTTTTTATTTGTTTTTCCCAGGTCCTTTGACCTCCTGAATCACCCTATCATCTTTGATGGAAAAAAAAAAAAAAAGCCTTCTAGCATAAGATGGTCAAGGAGCAACTGATCGCACATTGACTTGAGTTCAATTAAGCAGGCAAAAATCAGTCTATAAGCCCCTAATATGGACCACTTAGTGAGTAAACCTAAACATTTAAAACTCGGGCTCCAAGTTTATGGTTAGACTTCCCTTAGGGCAAGAAATGCACATTTTCCCATCCAGCCTAGACATGCAAAGTGTCTCGCTTATACCTCACCCCTCTCACCACGAAAAGGAACATACATCTGCATTTTGGGAGTCTCACCAGATGGGATATTTCCTCTGCTTCTGCTATGAACTGTGCTAAGAAATCGGTCAACAATAAATGGAAACTCTAGGTGTATATGCTTGTCTAAAGCCAGGATCCTAACGTTCATATCTGCCTTTTCTGCAGATACAAGGTTAGATTATCTGAAAATGCCCCCAAAGGACAAATCATCTTACATGAGGGAAGGACACTCTGAGGAACTAGTCTATGTTCAGGGAGATAAAACTTAAAAATGAGTTACAGGGCTTCCCGGGTGGCGCAGTGGTTGAGAGTCCGCCTGCCGATGCAGGGGACACAGGTTCGTGCCCCGGTCTGGGAAGATCCCACATGCCGCGGAGTGGCTGGGCCCGTGAGCCATGGCCGCTGAGCCTGCGCATCCGGAGCCTGTGCTCCACAATGGGAGAGGCCACAACAGTGAGAGGCCCGCGTACCGCAAAAAAAAAAAAAAAAAAAAAAAAAAGGGTTACAGGGGGAATCTTTCTGGGAAGACCTGAGAGAAAAGACAATCATCCATCCCGAAGGACTCACAGAAGTTCCTGTATGAAAGCAAGGCTTTCCTAGAACTGCATTTTTTAGTCATCTTTACTTCTAGCTCACATTGACATGGCCTTCCTACAGCAAAATAGAATCACAGAATTTTAAAGTAGCAAGAAAGAAACCATATACAATCTTTAGATGAATCTCTTCCTTTTACTTGCCCAGGTTACTACAGCTGACCCTTAAACAACACTGGTTTGAACTGCATGGGTTTTTCCCCTTATATGCAGATTTTTTGCATTAGTAAGTAAATGCTACAGTACTACATGGTCTGAGGTTAGTTGAATCCTCAGATGTGAACCGGGGATATGGGGGAAGCATGGAGACAGAGGAACCACAGGGTTAGGGTTAAGTTATATGCAGATTTTCAACTGCATGGAGAATCCGCACCCCTAACCCATGCATTGTCCAAGAGTCAATTGTACTCATTTGTGTTTTAGTTTTTAAAGGTAACTATGTGAGGTAATAGATATGTTTCTTTTTTAAAATTTATTTATTTTATTTATTTTTGGCTGCTTTGGGTCTTCATTGCTGCATGCAGGCTTTCTCTAGTTGCGGTGAGCAGGGGCTACTCTTCGTTGCAGTGCACAGGCTTCTCATTGCAGTGGCTTCTCTTGCTGTGGAACACAAGCTCTAGGTGTGCAGGCTTCAGTAGTTGTGGCACGTGGGCTCAGTCATTGTGGTGCATGGGCTCACTTGCTCCACGGCATGTGGGATCTTCCCAGATCTTCCCGGTTAGATCAGGGATCTAACCCGTGTCCCCTGCATTGGCAGGTGGATTCTTAACCACTGCACCACCAGGGAGGTCCTCATTTGTGTTTTAAAGTTGATCCCAAATGACCTAAATCTCAGCCCAGAGAAATCACATATAATACGTGGCTTTGGTTTCCCCCCCTCCTGCCACACACACTGGACACTGAGTAAATCCATCTAAATGTCCAAGGCTCTGGATGTTGGTGCCTTCAATTTGAAATGGACATGGCAACAGAAATATGCCTAAGGATTTACCAAGGAAAGCAGAGTAACCAGAAACCCAAGATTTAACCTGAGTGGTGGAAATTGTGATCAACTCTGTTAACCTATGGATTCGATTTCACACAGAAGACTAGGCAGGCCCAAAGGGGAATTTCAAGGGTGCTGGGCAAAGGTGGTTACGGAGGAGGTTGGAAGAAAATAGTCTTAGGATGCTAGCAGAACAGGGGCCAAGGGGTCTCAGAGACGGAGCACCAGTCCTATAAAGGGTCAAGGACTTCCCCTTGGCAGTCTTTCCTTTTTGACATAACAATTGCCCAAATGTCCAGGTTAGGAGTACTCATGGCAAAGCTCTCTGTGCCAGCATCAATGATTGACACCCTGGAGTTGGATGCAGCCCAGGTGTTGCAGCAACCCTCACTCCCACGTCCTGAGGGAAGTCTGTCTAGGACGTAGGTCCCCAGCCAGGCCAAGAATGGGCCATCGAGAGTAGTTATGGTGACACCAGTTCCTCTAGAACCCTAAGGGAGCAGCTATCCCTGGGTGATTCCAAAGCTGGTCCAGAAAACAACACAGGTGAATCCTATCCACACTGTTTTCAGATTTCTCAGGCCTGCTGAGTGAGCAGTTAACACCTGCTCTGTGTTAATAATGGTGTGTGCAAAAAAGTCCAAGAGAATCACCAAGGTTTTGATTGAATTGAAGAGCATCTCTAAGCAACTGGAGCCAGTGGGAAAGAGAGAGAATGGTGAAGGGCAAAGGTGAAAAAGAGCCCATCCAAAATTCAAGGCACAATCTCCATTGCACAAAACATGTCGTACACCATCAGCATAAGCAAGAGAAGGTCCGGAGGCAAGAGACTTAGGGTTTGCCTGGATGGAAAGTCAAGTGAGGACACTGGGAGAAACAGGCACCTCATGCATCGTCACTCAGCCTTAAGCCAATATTTTTAACCCCAGTGGACAGACCCATCAGACCTAGGCCACTAGCCCCAGGAAGGCACAAGTGACACAGTCAACTACAAGGTTTCTGGTGCCCGATTCCAAGGCAATGTTCCTTTTTAGCCGAGTCTTCTTCGTGGACCCAAGCTCTGACTCTTTGCTTTGTATTCACTGAGTTCGTAATCTGTTTCATGCTTTCTGTGAAGAGCTTTGAGTTTTCCTCAAGGAGAGGTCTCAAGTATGTCTGCTTATTTTCCCAAAAGAACCAGAAGAGACGTCAGGGAGGCACTCAACTTGGAAAGTGGGAAAAGAAGAGAATTTGATATCGAGAGACAGAGAGCATGAGCAATACCCAAACTCATCTCATGTCCACCTAAGATGTCTTATCCACATTGGTCAATATGCATTCATTCATTCACTCAATAAATACTGGAAGTTTCTGACATGCCAGGCCCTGTTTTAGGCACTAAGCAAAAAGGGTTATAAAAAGCTGCTCTTGTGGAGTTTGCTACCTGGCATGGGAGATGGACAAACCACACATAAATAAGTATATCATTAATGTCAGGTAATGACAATGGCCCTGAATGAAAATATAGCAGGAATTGGGGTTCTTGAGTGGCTGGCATGAGGTAATTTAGACAGGGTAGTCAGGGAAGTCTCTCTGAACAGGGGTCCCTATCACGTGAGGGATGGAATTTTGACAAGATGTGAAGGGTTAGCGAGCCTTAGCTCTGAGACGTGAGCATAGTTTAAGAGCCTCAAGATCATCAATCCAGCTAAAGTCACTGGGCCAGGCTAAGGTGGAAACAAGAGACAACATAGTCACTGCCCCCCTGCAGGGCCTGTCAGATGAGGACTGCAGCATGCTTGCTGTATATGGGTCTGCAATTTCTTTATGCTGTTCATAAAGGCATGTGAAAGTTTAATGCGTTTCTTTGTAAATGTGCTTAAATCTCTGTCTTTTTTTCCCCAAGAGCACCAGTGCAGAAACACTAACACAAAGAGAAAAATCATTTCCCCAATAAAACACATCCAGCTGTTCAGATAGTAGTGACGGTCGAAGAGCGATATGGTAAGATGCAAGTGAAGTGACCTTGACACAGCATAAATATGTATGCCACTTCATGTGCTTAGTGTATGGGGCTCCTTATAGATCCAGCTTGGTTCTTCTCCAATGTCTTCTCTTGGAGTTGTATCTAATTTTATTAGCAATTTTCAGTCAAATCCATTGGGGAATAGGATGATTCTGCTTTTGTTTTTTGGCCAGGAATTGCTTAATCCTGAAAGTCCTGGGAGAAGATATGGCAAGGAGCAAATTCAACCGCACAGAGGGTGGCGGAAGAGAGAAGAGAAACAAATGTGCTTAAATCTCTCTTGTGCATTTTTCTTGCTCTTATTGGAAGAGGGTTATTTTTCCATTTCTTCTCTGTGTCACTTCCCCCAGGAACTCCCACTTCTTCGTCGGCTTTCTGGAAGGTCTTCCCAGCAACTCCAGGCCAGAATGCTTCCTCCTTTCTCTGACCCAACTCTTCTTTGGACTGTCCTACTCTGTATAATACCTGCTTCACCAGCACCCAATGCAGGATGCAGGATCCCGGTTTGTTTTTGTTCTTGTTTTGCATGTTTTTGTTTTGCATGTTTTGTTTTCCATGTCATCTCTGGACAAGCAACAGAGTCAGGAAAAATGTGAATTCTAATTCCAGCCCTTCTACTCACTAGTTGTAAACTAGTTTTTCAAGCTCCACTGTAAAATGGGATGCGAGCACTGGTACCTACCTTATGGCGTAGCTGTAAAGAGGAGACATTATAAGAGGGCATTTGGGAATGCAAGCTGCTGTCAGCAGGGTTATGGGTTCTTGTAATAAGGGGCTATGCCTTTGATTTTCAGTTATGTCCGACAGTGCCTATGACACATCATGTTCCCTACCAATGGTCTTTGAAGGCAGCATAACATGCTCCAAAAAGCACTGGATTTGGAATTATCAGGGATAGACTCCTTCCAGGTTCTGTCACTTTCTAGTTACACGACCAAAAACAAAGGTCATGTAGCTCCTCCAAGCCTCAGTTTCCTCATCCACAAAATAGGAATAATCATGCTAACCTCACAGGGTTGTTGGGTATAATCCATGAGATAATATACAGAAAGAAGAAAGCATTTCCAGCTCTAAAACTTCTGATTCCGTGGCTCTTAACTCCTTAACTCTCGCTGATTTAATATAAAATCCAGTTAGGTGAATCCACAATTCCTTTAAAAAGAAATTCATAGACTAAGTACCTCTCTCTGACAACTCCTTCCTGGACCAGAGCGCCAGGGACAGAGCCATTTTGCTGTTGCCCAAAACAGAAGTCACACGGAGAGGGCCATTGGTTAAGGTACATGTGACTCAGCTCAGGGCTATCAGAATTCCATGTATTTCTTTCCAAGGTGAAGGTCATTAATGGCCTCTGCACTGCTAAATCTGACAAACTGCTTTCTGTTTATTTCAGTTTAAGTTCCTCTATCTGAAGCAGTCAGGTGGTGTTATAAATATCTCACAGAGTGGCAGTGCAAAGTTGGGTGTAGCTCGGTCACTGTGCCCTTAGAGACATGTCCAGCAACTTTTTGCAATTCTAGATGATACTCTGACCTTGACAGAATTTACATTTTGCTGATACACTTCAGTGGGTAGGAGGCAGAACCGGATGTACAGCAGTTGAAAAATAATATAGGCACAAATGCCAGTATAGGTCCACAGGGCAGGAAGAAACTAGACTGAGCATAGGAAAAAGAAAACACAGCTGAAAGTAACAGTTACCATTAGCCAACAACTAAATATCACCACACCATTCTCGTTCAAGACTATTACATTATCCTCACCGTGACTCTGGCAAGCTCATGAAATCTGGTGACAGTATGGACACTACCAAAATATTTTGTAAACCCAATCGGTGGGCACCATGAGAGCAAGGAATTGTATCTGTTTTGTTTGACTGATGGGTCTCAAACTCTGCGAATGGTGCCTGGCACATAGTAGGTGCTCAATAAATATTGAACAAAAAAAAAAAGAAGAAAGGAATGAGAATCCCAGCGTTTCCTGCTGGATTCCTAGTGCATTTCCTGATTGCAGTTACAAAGCCATTTGTGTTCAGTCATCATCCTCCTACACAATTAAAAACTTTTCACTAACTTTTATATAGCTAACTTTTCCATTTGCTTACAGTACAGAGAAAGTAATAAATTAGAATGTGCAGCTCCATCAAAAGGAAAAAAAGTGAGCAGACTGAATAGATGAGGCAACCAAGATCAGGTACAAAGACTGACCAAAGGGAGGACCTGGAAGGTCTGAGCTCAGCCAGCTCCCCGTGTTCCATCACCTGAAGACTGCTCACTTTCTGGGAAGCAGTAAAACAGAGAGAGAGGTCAAGTTTTTCTTACGTACCTAAGAATTCATTCTAACATCAGGGAAGGATGGATTTATGAGAATAGGTTGGTAGCTCTTTAGCTTGTTCCACATGAACATGCATTCTATGGCCGGCCTTCCTGTTCAGAGATAATGCTATGGACCATAATGCAGCCTCTGGAATGGGGATTAAGAGGCCCACGTAGGGCCCCTTTTCCATTGCTTTTTGCCATTAGAGAGACATAGCTTTGCCTCTGCAACTCAAGACTGACTCTCCATTGTGCCTTAACTGTCCATCCTCACCACACCAAAAGCCAGTCAGGCCAAGCAACTAATTTGCTAATGGCGACTGACCCTATCTGGCCCAAACCTGGAGCCTCAGACTTTCCTCCACTCCCCTTTCTTGTCCACCAAAATTTCCCAATCCTCTCTCTCACAATAGCCTTCTTCTCTGCATTGCCACTGCCATGACCTTAGCTCAACTTTTTCTTGGCTTTCTCCTAAACTAACAGAAATATTTGCTAACCAGACTCCAGGCTTCAAGTCATGCACCTCTTCAATCCATTTTTCATATTTTCACCCCAGATGTGATTCTAGAAAGCCGTCCTCATCGTATACCATTGTACTGGAAAAACCAGTTCCTTGGCACAGAATATCAGACCCTTCGTGACCTGGCTCCTGTCACCCTCTCCAGCCTCACATCCAACTTCTCCTCTGGTGACGTGCCACCCCCTGACCCTGCCTATCCGCTGGCCATTCCTGAAGCACACTAGCTCCCTCATACTGCTGCGCCTCATCCTACATGGTCCTCTGTCCAAAACATGCTTCCCTCTGTCATCTTCCAACCAATCTCCTTTCTATTTTTTAAACCTACTGGAGGTTTCCCTGATCCCATGAGGGAGACCTCCAACCACTCACCTTTGTGTGTCCCCAGCACCTTCTCTTTCTTTCATAGTAAACATAGCACTAGATTATAAAGTATTTGTTGAATTACCTCTTCCCATGGTTGAAGACTGTGCTTCATTTATATGAACACACACACACATGCACACAGCACACAACTAAGGCTCACTAAATGGTTGCCGACGGAATGAATAAACACATTCATCTCTCTCTCTCAGATCTGCCCTTCCGGTTCTTCCTGCAAATAAAGTACTTGCTGATTTCCCAGATGCCAGAAGACAGCCATTTGAGTACTTAAAAAAATCAAGTGTACTGCTAATGCCACTTGGGAGGTTGAGGGGATAGAAAATACATCCTGCCAGATCCAGACGAGGCTCCTGGTCTGTGGGAAGGAGAGCACAACTATCCAATTACTATCTGAAAGGAGAGACTGCAAATGCAATCTCTGGCAGAGTTCTGTGATAGGGCGCCTTGTCGCCCCGCCATCAGGAACTAGAGTTGTGCAGACCAGGAGCACACCGACGCTCAGCGCAGCTGACACGGTGACTTGACCAAGCAACACGTGCACAGGCTCCCACGCTCAGAATGAGCTGATAACCAGCTGCTACCTACCGAGAGCTATTATGACTTAAACTCCTGTGAGATTTGTAGAGCCCAATGCCAGAGCAGCTTCTTCAGTTAATGAAACTGCTGTTTCATGACAGCCTGTTTCTGAAGGGCTGTGGTTACGTGTGTACAGAAAGTCCTCAGGATAACGTAGAAGGATTCAATCCAGAGACATGGGTATGGAGGGGATGGCTGGGGGTGTCAATTAGTCACACTTAGGAATAAACCCTCTAATTCATCTGAATAGTGTAAATACTAGACCAGGGGGGAATGACTACCTAAAAATGACATTTAAAATAAACAAGCAGTGAAACATTTCCTTACTGGTTACTCCCAGGCAAAATGTTATGCCTGCCTCATATAATGTCACGATGTCTCAAGCGTATTATTAAATGATGTAATACACTTGCTCTAATAGATCATCATTTGTTTATTTAGAAGTTCATTAAAGCCAGGGGTGTGCACGAAATCCGTTAATATTCAGGCTACAAATTTGTGTTTTTTGTTATTGTTGTTTCTTTGTTTTTTTTTTTTTTTTTTTTTTACCAGTTGTTCAGTCAAATATATCTAACAAAATTCTTTTGGAGATGATATTAGGAAACAAAGTCAACTTTTTTTTTTTAAGTCAACTTTTGACATTATTTCCAGACAAGCAGAAATGAACAAAGCAGCCCTCATTGAATCTTTGTTGAATCCCCGATTGCTCAGAGCAGGAGAAAGCCTTGTAGAAATAATGGAAATCCTGCTTACCCAGGAAACAGTCAACCTTGTGGGTGACACATAGGGCATCTCTTTTTTTTTTTTTTGCCGTACGCGGGCCTCTCACTGCTGCGGCCTCTCCCGTTGCAGAGCACAGGCTCCGGACGCGCGGGCCCAGCGGCCATGGCTCACGGGCCCAGCCGCTCCGCGGCATGTGGGATCCTCCCGGACCGGGGCATGAACCCGTGTCCCCCGCACCAGCAGGCGGACTCTCAACCACTGCGCCATCAGGGAAGCCCTAGGGCATCTCTTGAACCCAAGTCTGTGCTCCTTGTTAATTGCTGATTGAAAATTACCTGCTTTAGTTGAGGGGGGAGGGGGAGGGATAAATTAGGAGCTTGTGATTAACATACACACACGACTGTATATAAAATAGAGAACCAATAAGGGCCTACTGTATAGCACAGGGAATGCTACTCAATATTCTGTAATAGAAACCGAAAAAGAATGAATATATGTATATGTATAACTGAATCATAATGCTATACACCTGAAACAAATACAACATTGTAAATCAAGTATATTCCAATAAAATTAAAAAAAAAAAAGATTTGCTTCTAAGACTTTGTCAAGAACTTGAGTTCAGATCAATTGAAATGTCTATAGAGCTAGTTGAGAACACAATTTCAAAAGCATGATCACTCTTTGGAACTGGAATCTACTTTTTAACACAATTTACACAGCCATTACATGGAAAAGCTGATCTTTTAAATGCAAGAATATGTCCTATAAATGACTTCTGTTTCCATAATTTAAGCTATAAATCAACTAAGGAGTTTCCTTCCTGTAAAAAAAAAAAAAAAAAAAGAAAAGAAAACTACCTGTTCTATGAAAATTATATTTTTCACATGCCTTGTGGTCAGTTCTAATCCAATAGCTTCTCCAAAGTCCACTCTGTGTCCTCCAGCTCACATTCATCTCTCTTTCCTTGACTATTTATAGGTCTCATTGTGCATCTCTCTTGATTTTGCATGTAATTTACACATAGTCAAGATAGTAGAAAATACAACTGACAAAATTTATGACATGCTAACCAAGCATATAGCAAGCAACTTCTCCAAAGATTCTCTCTGGGCCTTGTGGTCCTTTTGTGACAACTTAACATTGATAAAGCCTGTGGGCCTCAAGGTGTGCACCCCAGTCCATCAGCACCAGCATCACCTGGGAACTTGTTAGACGTGCAAATTCATGACCCCACCCAGACCTGCTGAATCAGAAACTCTAGGGCTAGAACCAGTAATCTGTGTTTTATTGAGGATTCTATGTGATTTTGCTTTCATGTCAAACTGGAGAATTACTGTACTACAATTACAAATCGGCATCTATTTGGGAAATTTTGACCAGCTCATGAGAAGAAGGATAGATCGAAGTTCTTATGGTGGATTTTAACAAGTTAAAAAACAAATTTAAAAAACGTCAATTATCTCGGCAAAGAACTACTTCTTGCAGAAAGTAGGTACAATAAGAGTAGTCATCTGAAGAAAAAGAACCAGCTCAACACAAAACAGAGAAATGTTTGTCTAACGGAGCAACACAGATGATATTTCTAATTATCAAGAGAACTGCTTAGCGCTGAGTGTCAGGATAACCACACCTCCTGAATTAATTCAGGTTCTGGGCTGAATGAACGTGCAAAGCTTATTCCCATGGAAACCGAGCACTATACAGATTGATAGGGTTAGAGCACATATAACTGAACTAAGGCAATTGCCAATTTTAAAAGATTAGCAGTGAAAATTTGACACCACACATTTATTTTCCAAATATCAGACATGGCTCATCTATAGTCGAGGATAAAGGATGGTCAAAATTTGATTTAAGAGAAAAGAAAAGCCCTACTACAACACAGCCTAGCATCTTTCAGCTCTGGCCAGAATGAGGCAGGAGGTCTGTTTTCTTAATACCGCCCTCATTACAAGGAGATTGTTTAGAACATTGGTATTAAACAGGTTGACATGGCCTCCTGCCTGGAGTTCAGCGTGCCAAGATTCAGTCATGAGCCAGCTATGAATGGGCTGAATAAGATGCTCACAGATAGGGTTTCCCACCCCAAACCCCTGCCATAGAGCATCCCACCAGGAAGGTCACCAGGAAGTAACAGAGTGCTAAGAGTGACCCAGCCTCTCCCCACTTCTTCTGGCACTCCTTCCCTGGTCTTCACTAATGACCTTGTCACATAGGACACATCTGCTGTATAAGAAAGGCTGCTTCAAACAGCGGCAGATCTGCTGTCTGCCATTCCTGAGCACAGAGAACAATAGGGAAGTTGCTTTAGACCTCCAAAAGATTTGTTTGTTTGTTGCTTGGGCAATTTTGGCATTTCCAAATTTTATATATGACTGTGACCAACTGGGAAGAAGGCAGACAAGTTCAAAGCACAGCTAACTATGCTCTGATACAGGCCTTTGTCTCCAGTAGATAATAGAGAAGGAACCACAGGGGATTTTGTCTCCGTGTCCTCAGAGAGACACAAAGAACCTCAGGTAACACAAACCAGAATGTTTAAAATGAGCAAATGCGACCTGCAGAGCCGGGCTTAGGCTTAATACCTATTCAAATATCTAAGACCCCTTCTAGCTTTAAAATTCTCCACTTCTCTGATCTTGTAGCTTCTCGTAGGGACTAAGCCTTTGAAATTTCATGCCAGGTTTCAGGGATTGAGGTTTCTGTCAAGAAAAAAAAAAAGCCCATAAACAGATATGCTGCAAAATTGAGGTTGTATCTGTAAACGCTCAGCATTTGAGAGCTGTGCCTTATATTTTCAAGAGCTAGTGGTAGTTTTCAGAGTTTCATATTTTTTGGAAGGTAAGGTAAGAGCCACAGATTTTTGATAAGCAAATCTGCTGAACAAGGCCCTGGGGAGGGGGTCCAGACAAGTTCATGGATTCCTTTCAGGATATTTATATTTACATGCAATTAGGCAGAATGTGTGTGAGGGAAGAAATGCAGGGGACAGAGGGCAGAGGTGCAAAATAAAAGGGAAAGAAAAGAAAAAGCAGCAAAGACATTCTGTAAGAGAAGAAGGAAGTGGTTTCCACCCTGTGTCTTGCATTCAGCAGCTCTGACCTGAAGGTCTAGAAGGAGATGAGAGAGTTTGCCCCTTTTCTCCAAGAGGTGATCAACTCATAATCCCAAGCTTGATACGATTATGTCATAAGCTTTGATAGTTCATTAATTTGGCTTCCACAGATACAATTGTGTTATTGCTCCAAGAATAACCCAGGCCTATATGAAATGTAGCAGCCATGCCCAGGTCTGTGACCTCCTGTTTCAAGGAACTGGCTGGCTGACATTTTATTTGAGCTCTAATACAGGTTGCCAAGCCAAGACTGTTTTCTTTGCATGGGAGGAGGTGGTCCTGTAAGATTAACTGGGAAGTTACTGGTAACATTCCAGTTACTGAATTGGAGCGGCCAGGTGTCCGTGGCTTTATCTTTTTGTTTGCAACTTTTGCAGATCTGACCAGAGTCATAAGGACTACTACCAAAGGATTATGAGCCGTTTTGGGCTTGAGACCCAGTACCAAATTTGTAAAAATGAACCAGCCTTCAGTCAGGAAGAAAAGTTTTAGATTATCTGGATGTGAGATAAATATTTAACTCCAAAAGTTTATTTGCAAGTTAAACTACTACCCCCAAGAGAGTGGAATATATCTGTCTTTCTGTCTCAATCATCTCTGGTTCCTAAAAATGCACAGGCTAAATGGAATAACCACATTTTCAAAGGTCATGCAACACAACCCATGTCAGGCAGACACATCTTCCTGCTACGTCATCAAAAACCAACCTAGTATTAAAGTTTGTAAGTCAAGAGTTATTTTACAAATAAAGTAATTCTGTAGGTACAAAAATACTTCTCAGTGTAGACTTTTCTCCTCTTTTTGATATGGCGATAAGTCTTCTCTCCATTCAAAGATATGACCATAAATCTTTAGTGCCTTTAGAACATAACACTGAAAACACACACACAAGCTCTCCTCCTAACCTAGCTATTCATAAACCAGTGAAAGGGAAGGACTGTGTTACTCAGGAATAAAATGTCGGCCCCTGAGTGTGGCTACTAACTGAAATTTAAACACAGGTTTTCAGGGGTCAAGGTGAAATGAGTAGACTGGAGCGAGGCTCCTGGTTGGTGTATTAAATCTCTGACAGTTTCCTAGAGGTAAATGTACTCATTTTGGGGAAAAGGGCTTTCCCATAGCCTAGCTATCCAGGTTACTGGGATGGGGTATTGCTAAGGAGCTCAAGTGTATAACTGTCCTTTGGACACCTAAGCCTCGGTTTTTTCACACAATATAAAATAACTTAAAGCACCAGAAGCAGTAATGGAGACCATCCAGTTTAGACCTTAAGTCTTAGCACTGGTGATACACAACAGAGGCACCTGTGCAACATACTCAGAAGATAAGACAGTCTCTTGGAAATAAGATAATATTACCATATGGAATTTTAAATATAATACCTGCATGTCATTGCTGCAATGTGCATTTTTGAGGCAGTCGTGAAACTGGTGTGTGATTGTTGGTGTGCTCTGTTGTAAATTCAAAGAGCTTGTTCAAGTTTTTTTTTTAACCTATTGTTTTCAGAGTGTCTATTTTGAATTAAAACTTGTTACACCATTAAAAAAAAAAAAAACAACTCAGGAGTGTCCTTTATAGATACACATGAAAATATTTACTGATTAAAAAAAAAAAAGCCCACAATTCAATGTCAAGGAAAAGTGACACAAAAGCCCAAATTTCTTATTTTGCAGATTCCCGATTTTCAGAGGTAAAAAAATGGATCCTAACTTGCTTCTGACCCAAAGCTATTTTTTAAATAGTTTCTCTGATCAGCCACAAGGATGTAGAGGAGGAAACACTGTAAACACTCATGGGTTTGGAGCTCACGACCTGGAAATATAAGATTATTCAATCTGAAATCCACTGAGTCTGCGTCACTTTGCAGCAAAAACATGCAATTTTATGAAAAGGACACATTGCTTTTAAGAACTTGGATGTCTGTTTCTGCATTCATTTATTCATTAGATATTATATCTACTTTGTGCTGAGGATGATAACTTGATGCCACGCACTCACCTGACTAAGTTCTCAAGTTCAGAACTGGTACCAAGTGGGAGCCATCGGTCAGAGGCCAACCCCTGTTTCCTGGGGCCTTCCTGGCTTTGGGACCTCCTCCCAGACCCTCAGTGTCAGAGCCATTCTGCAGTGGTTCTTCACCACAGTATCATGCATTCATTCAACTGACACCTTCTATCGTGCTCAAGGCATGTAAAGGCAAGGGCAGTCCTTGCCCTAAGAAGCTTAGTCCAGACCCTTCTGAAATCTTGTCCTTGAGACTGTGAGCCAGTAGAGCTTGTTTTTGTATTTACGCCACTGCAATCATACTTAGACTTTCTTCAAACTCTTCCATCTCTTCAGTTCTCCCCTCCTTTTCCTCCTCCAAGCAAGGGTTTATTTAAAAAGAAGAAGGAGAAGAAGAAGGAGATGGAGGACGAGAAGAGGAAGAACTTGGATATTTGGCTTTAGATGTGCAAAGCAATGCCAGTCATAAATGATTTATTTATTTTTCAAAACAGACTGAAAATGATTCTATTTGCTGTTAATTCAACTATAGTATAAATTGGAAAAGCCTTAAGCTTCAGTCCTTTAAAAAATATTCAGTCACATAGACCATCTACTCCAAAGCTTCCAAATCAGTGAGCTCTGACCATTTATTCAACCCCTCTGAAGTTCATAAAACAGTGACTTGTGACAAAACTTTTCCTTATAATTTACAACTCAAGCATGCTTCAGGTCAGAGACACTCCTCCATGGACATGTGTCTTTCTGAAGCAGGACTTTGGAAAGCAGAAGAATTCTGAGAGACAACTCGAGTGGGAAGGTTGCAAGCTAGACAGAACAATAATTTCTCTCAAATATCAAAATGCCAATTGGAATGGCCGCATCCCATTGAGACAACAGTGCGGTGGGCAAAACAGAATCCTTAAACTCATTATAAAGCTCACAGGTGGCTTTGGACAAAGTGGGAAGTTCAAGCATTAAGATGGGATTGCAAACTGACTTTTTAAAAAAGGCTATCTTGATGCAGTTGAAAGGAATCTAAGTGAATAACTCCCAGATAGTACAAACTACCTACGATTGAATTTTCCTCAGAATCTTTACAAGTGAGTTTCTTATGATAGTGATACATTTGTGACATAGATTTCTTTCCCTTTTATCTCTCATTATTTCTCATTGATGCCTGCAAGTCCATCATTAGACATTCCCACCTTTATCACATATTTAAATGCAACACAGAGGAGAGGCCCACTATGCCTTCTCAGTGGCCGAAACTCCCAGCTGTACTGGGAACACTTTGGTAGCTGGAATCTTGTTTTTCCCGTCTTTGGTATTCCTCACGCTGTTCAGGGCACTTGATATCACAGAATCATTAAGGTTCAAGGAACTTGACAGGTCACTGGGCCCCATCCTCTGATCACAAAGACCAAAAGGTGAAGCTAAAACTCAGAAGAAAAAAGACAACTGTCTAGAGTGAATCGGCCCATTAGTGACAAAGCTGGGACCAGAAATGGGGAGTCTGCAGGCACTTGGCAACTCACTTTGAAACTGAACAGGACCCTGTGGGCCTCCTGGACATGGAAGCCTTTCTATGTTCCCCTGTTCTTGACCTTCCCTGAGTTCCAAAAGGCAGGTTCAAACAGTTGCTAGTCAGGGAAGGGAGAGGATACAGAGACAAGGGAGGAGCAGTCAAGAAACAATAGCGGGGCTTCCCTGGTGGCGCAGTGGTGGAGGGTCCGCCTGCCGATGCGGGGGACATGGGTTCGTGTCCCGGTCTGGGAGGATCCCGCGTGCCGCGGAGCGGCTGGGCCCGTGAGCCATGGCCGCTGAGCCTGCGCGTCCAGAGCCTGTGCTCCGTAGCGGGAGAGGCCACAGCAGTGAGAGGCCGCAAAAAAAAAAAAAAAAAAAAAAAAAAGAAAGAAACAATAGCGTAGCCTTGGGGCAGGGTCCTGGTTCCGCCTCAAGGGATACACATAACCATATCTTTGAGCTCTTCTGCAGAACTAAAACACCCAACAAATGGAAGATGTTAACTACTTGATGAAGCATTCTTCATTCCAGAGAGAAGGTCACAGTTTGATAACTTAAGAGAACCACAGAAGCTCATCAGGAGATCACTCGAGGCCAGATTAAAGGAACTAGAGAAGCTCATTAGGAGGAGACCACCTGAGGCCAGATTAAAGGAGTGCAGGCCCTGCACACACCCTGATCCTTATCAGCAACCCGGCCCTTGAACCATTGCTGTAAAACTCCTCACCAAATTCCCCAGGGTGGAAACACACAGTTGAGGGTAAGAGCCCGCTGTGTCCCCATTTGCCTGGCAAAGCAATAAAGTTATTCTTTTCTACTTCAGCCAAAACCTGTCTCTAGTGCATAGAGGCCAAGTTTTCGGCATCAACTTCCCAAGCCTTTACTGAGCCCTCTGTGGGCTGGGCATTGTGCTATAGATCGGGTGCATGACTACAAATGCCTTTTCATAGAGAAATGAGTTGGTCAGACTCAGAAACCAATAGTCACAATGAATCTACCTACCTAAGTATAAACATAGAAGTTAGTTCTTAACCCTTGTGAATCCATCTAAGGAACTTAATAATTGAGATATAGAAATCATACCCTTAGAATGTTTCACCTGAAAAAAAGTACTAGAACTTAGAGCCCACAGATGTGTTTTTAAGTGAGATTCCATCAAATTTAATTTAACTTTATTAATAAAACATTTTCCCATTTATAGACTATGAATAGAGAGCTTAAGCATTTTAGTTATATAGTCAAAATTAAAGCTGTGTTTATTCATTTATTTAGTCAATTTATTACATAGGTGGGTAGATAAAGAATATAGACCCTGAAATCTTGATTTGATTAGTCCTGATGTGCAGATCTGTTTACTATTAACAACGGCTAAGTTATTAACTTTTCTAAAGGATCAGTTCATTGTCATGGATGATGGTGAATCTTAGTCAAGTGTGAACCCTTACTCCATTCAGTTTTCCATGAATTCTCTCAGATAATTAGTTTTAAGAAATATCACGACATGGCACCTTATCATTTTCCAGTCCTCCTGGGACAATCTGAAACATGGGACAAGGACATGAACCACAGAGTTCAAAAGGGAAGGGGCATTAACATCCAACCCTTGACATGCAGCCCTTGCTTCGTGGGAGCATGGAGGCTCCCTAGGTTTCTGAGTGCCCATCACCTCATGTACTTGTGGTAACTGCAATGCCTACTGCTCTGGTGTCTGGCCTTGGATTTCCCCAATAACTCGGAACTCCACACATGGTCTGTCTGGTTTATTTACACATATCTTCCTCTAGTTGATATGTGCCTTTTCCCAACTGTACTAAATGTATCCCATTTTGGAGATGGGCAGAAAATAGAATGCTTGGGGTTGAGATGTGCTACACTTCAGGGGCCTTTGTTACCCCTCATCCATGCAGACATCATGGACCAGGGTCCTTGTCCGCCCTGGGATATCACATAAATGCTGGCTCGTTTCTGAAGGCTGAGAGAGCAGAGAAGAAATTGGATCCAATTATTGGATATCAGTTGTGTGTATGTGTGTGTCTGTGTATGTGTGTATTGTTATTGCTGTTTGATCATTATTCTGGTCTCTCTTTTTCCTTCGGCTGAACAGTCACTAGCCTGTCTCTAGAGAGTTAATCCAGCCTCAAGACTGACTCAGTTCTCAGCCCTCTTTCCTCTTTCTGTCATCCATCCACATTCCCCTCTTGACATTCACAAAGGGCCAAAGCAGAGAAAGATTCCGGAACGCAGCTCTTCTCAGCACAGGCTTTGAGCTTCTGTAACTCCCATCTGTGCGGCTTCCCAAGGGAGCCCTCACTAGAGCTCTGAAGGAAGCATGGCAGAAATCCTGAGGAAAAAAATACTGAATTTTTAAGAGAGCTATATTTTTTGAAGATTTTAATAGGAGCACAGAGACTTGCATACAAGGTGCTCAATGAAAATTTGATAAATGGAAAAATAAAAGGCAAACCTGCAAACGTGTCTGGGAAATGCTGAAGCTCCTTGGAGAAATGGGGCTTTGGATGGAGGTGGCCCGTTTCCCTCGCCCTAGGCAAGGGCAGGGATCCACCATGATCTTAGATCACGTCCAGATGCGTGAGCTGCTTCCTGGGCATCTGAGTGTGGCCAGAAGCACTCCAGCTCTCAGGGGCAAGCCACCTCTTTTTTAATTTAATTAAGAGTGTGAGTGGGGAAAGAAGTTGAAAAAGAATAGATACATGTATATGTATAACTGAATCACTTTGCTGTACACCTGAAACTAACACAACATTGTTAATCAACTAGACTCCAATAGAATATAAAAATTACAAAAATAAAGTAAATAAATGCATGCCAGCACTGGAAAAAAAAAACAAAAAAGATTGTGTGTGGGGAACTGTACTCAATATTTTGTAATAACTCATAAGGGAAAAGAATCTGAGAAAGGATATATAGATATATGTATAACTAAATCACTTTGCTGTACACCCAAAACTAATACAACACTGTAAATCAACTATACTCCAATAAAAACATTTAAGAAAAAAGGTGTGTGTGGCTCACTCACAGTATTCACTAGAATAAAGCTTTACATAGTGGTTGTAGGGACACATGAAAGGAACAAAGCCAGTGCCCTGCAATCACGCTTTGTTGTTACTTCATTAGAGTGACTGTTATCCTTCATTTTTTTTTTTTCACTCAGCCACTCGTGGACCACCTTTGAAAGCTGCCTCCACCAGGCACTGGGTGGGTGGGGGGTCCTCACCGTGCAGTCAAAACCCCTATTCCTCATCTTAGTTCCCATATTGTTACAGTTCCCATTGTTACTGGGGTATAATTTTTAATTCTCTCAAGTTTTTTTTTTGTTTTTTTTTTTTTTTGCTCTTGTGTCACTTGATCCTGATATAAGTCCAGAAGAAAATAGAGGCTCAGAAAAGGTTAAAGGATTTGAGAAGGGCACACAGCTTGGCAGTAGCAGAGCTGGGTCGTATTTTGTGACAGTAAGGGCTGTATACCATTTCTATCAGCCTGTCCCCTTTTTCTTTCTAAAGAGGCCCTGCACAAGGGCAGATGATCCTCTCTGGGCAAAGGACTTTAAATTCCAAATGTGTGACTTGCAAGGCTGTGCTTTCACTAGTAACCACTGTACATAATTTTCCAATTTTCCACTGGGGATACGGTAACCATATAGGAAAAAGGATTAACTTATCTTTTTGCTCCTATTATACTAAGACTCATCCTAGTTAATTCCTCATTTAAAACCAGGGTTCTTTTGATTGTTGATTTCCAGATAATCTCCAATTATCAAAGAAATATAGATGTGATCTATATTTGATCCGATTAAGTGTTGCAAATAGTACAGGGTAGAGAAGAACCAAGCAACTGGCTTTCGATTGGACTCAGTTCTGGTTCTGAAACGAAGTGCTGACTCTTACTAACTTGTGTGATTTGGGGCAAGTGATTTAACCTTCCTGAGCCTCAGTTTCCACATCTCTAAAATGGGAAGCATAATACCTTCTTCCTGGGCTGTTGGAGAACTTATTGGAACGTAAGCTCTGTAAGAGAAGGCCGGTATCAGTCTTGTTTAACCACAGAATTCCTTGAAGAATCAAGCGCAATAAATATTTGTTGAATAAAGGATTCATTAAAATATGTAAACTGGATCAGTGCAGTACCTAGCACATCACCAATGAGTCAGAATCTACATCTAGGCTGATGTCTCCCCATTCTACTTTCTCTTTCATTTACTCAGAGGATTAGGCTCCATGGTATGTGTAAAAATAATGTTTAACGGATATAATTTGCAAGGAGGGAAGAACTTTTATAGACGCACATGCCAGAAACGTCTTTCAGAAACATGCAGGAGGGTTGTGAGGATGTCTGAGTCGCTTGGATTAACTGTAGGAAACCACCCATTCTTTATGACAGAGCGCACAGCCCATGAGCCCCACTGGAGCTGTAGAGAGTGAAGAAAGGAAGAAAGACTCTGACAGGGAGAAGCCGAGGCTGGGAGTCCTGGGGGTGACTCTCCTCTTCTTCCCCTGAGTGAAAACTCCCTCCGTGAACAAGGACAGGCTCTCGAGCCCCTTCAGGGCTCCTGGGGAAAGAGCTCCAATCCCAAATACCATCTATGATTTGTTTTCCATCGTAGGAAAAAAAAAAGGTCTGATGCTAGGCATTTAGCTCCATGGGAAACTACTACCACAAATTGAATTTTGGAAATTCAATTCCATTTAAAATGCATTAAAGTCTATTTAAAGAAACTTTCTGGGGCGTCCTTTGTTATGTGAGGAATCTCTGCGGAAAGAGGAAAAAAGCAACCCCTGATGTGTCTTTTGTGTAAATCGGGATTCACATAAATAGAACTTTCTTAAATCAAGGTGTGCGGGCCTCCTTTGCAAAGGGGTAAAGTTTCTGGAACTTCTTCAGAGCAGCTTGCACCATCCTCCCCATTGTTCAGAATCCCGGTAGGACCTCTCCTCACAACATGGAGGAAGGCTTCTAAACATGAGGGAGGCCACAGTGATATTTGAAGTAAAGGCCTCCAAGCCAACGGGGAAACTGCTTTGAGAAGAACCACTGTCAAATGGCTGTTGAAGCCACAGCACGGAATCCTCCAGAAGACGGCATCCTGGGAATAACCCACCCCATCACCATGGGAAAGGGAAACCAGAAAGCCCCCAATCAAATCCAGAGAAGCACACGCCTCTCAACTTTGAAATGCATTCAAGATACACGTGGACGGTGCAGGTATTAGCAGCATGAGGTTTTTGGTAAGACTGACCTTGGTGTTTACGAGTCGAGTGAGCTTATAGAGCAGTCATTTAATTTCTGAGCCTGTTTCTTCATCTGTACAATGGGGAAATTATGGTCCCTTCCTGTGGCGTCGTTGTGGAAATTAAATGAGCTAACATAAATAAAATAAAATTTAAGTCCAGCACCCAGGATATTGTAAATGCTCTGTAATGTTTGTTGCTATTATTATTATTATTATTCTCAATGCCACTGATTCAAATAGGAACTACAAACCATATGGAATATTTTAAGGTCATCTGATTTTTCTGTAACACCATCATTTCACACACTGTGATGACACACTGAGTGGAGTGTGTAATCAGTCCCCCTCTCTCCATCGCAGAATTCACTATCCTGTATGACAGAGCTGCTCTATCCTAAACCAGGGGCTGGGTCCTGGCCTCTTTCTCTCCATCACAACACACTGGTTCTGTGCTTCATTCTCTCAAAATCTTTTCTCAACCGAACGACAATTGTACAAGCTGATTCCATTTATGTCAGTGCTTTCAAGTGACACAATACAGCTCACTTGAGCACTTACAGACGAATTTTAATTCTAGAATTGCAGTACCACTCAGCACTCACGTTTAAGGTAGCAACGTACCCGAGCAAAGGACAAGGCCCTTATTAGAAGCAGGCTGTAAATATTATATGAGGACCCTGGTGTTTCTGCTCGGTTTAAGTTACACTGACTTCCAATCATGCATTTTATCTGTTGGCAGGAATACGTAGGTGCCCAGTGAATGTTACCTTTGGTGATAATAAAACAAAAGCCTAACTTTCAAAAGTGAAATATCCAAAAGGCCATTGTCTGCATTCTTGGCAGAGGCCAGGGAGCCAGTTTTCCCAAGTCAGCAGCCCCTGAGGAGGCTGGCCAGGGGCCAATTCCCAGGGCTGGCGCATTCCTGGGACCTGGCAAGTGGCCACTGGGCCCCTGTTTCCTTTTGCGTTCTCTTTATGTCGTGGAAAATCTTTCCCGCTTCGACCCCTCCGAGTCTTTCTTCCCCCCATCGAAGTAAAGAGAGGGAGTCACATGGGAAATGATCCCCAGCCCCTTACCCAGATCTCATCTCCCACTGCTCTGAGCTGGCACAGCTCAGAGCAAGTGAAGGCATCAGACAAACAAAGGAGGCTCTGGGGCCCGGTCCTCCAGCCTGGGGCCCAAGAGCCAGCCGGCCCCTGTGCACAGGGGGTTATTGTACACTCGCTTGGAAGACTTTGGGCACCTCTGGAAGCCTTTCGAATAAATGCCTGTTATAAATAGACATTGGCTGGGCTTCAAGGGCGACAGCAGTAGGCCAAAAGTTCCAGAAAAAATATAATGCTCCATATAAGAAGGTCTGGAGTACAGCTCAGTAATAGGGGCCTACGGACCCAGCCACGGGAGGAATAAGAAAGGAATCCAAGGTTTGGTCAGTCACAACCTGTGGTTAATACCTGGGTGAGCATTTCTGGCTGATACCATCATGGAGACACCATTCAGTTTTTACACATCATACATGAATATATGCAAACCACACATTAAAAAAACATCTTTTCTGAATGCCCCCTTCCATCTGCAGACAAAGAAACTGCCATCTGGAGGCCCCGCATCAGCCAGCTCTGCATATTTTCGGCACAGAGGAGACCGCACGCCACCCACTGTGCCGTGTGCTCTCCGTGAATCCTTTCCGTTCGTTCTTCTAACATCCCTTCCCCGGAGGAGATTAGCACCTCTGCCTATGGATGAGAGCACAGAGGCTCAGAGGAGGTAAGCAGCACGGCCAAGCTGACACAGGCCAGGCGGAACTGGGCAGGTTGAGATTCCCATCCAGTTCAGACTGATTCTCCAGCCCGCCCATGCTGTTTCCACTACATTGCACGGCCTCCGGTTCCACTGTACCCTTTAAAAGGAGTACTCTGTACACAGGGGGCTCTGAGCGCATGCTTCTTCCTGAAGGTGCCACTGCAGTGCGTATGTTTGATCAGCTGAAGTTTAGCAGGTAGGGGCTGCACCAGGGCCGGAACAGCAAGATCTTTCATTTGCATAGAGTCCTACCACCGCCAGAGCAACCTCTTGTTCTTTATTTTTTTTCAGTGCCAATGGTGACTTTATTATGCACATAAATTATGTGGAGTCACAGACTGGCTCTTTTCATCACTAATTATTTTTTTAATTGAAGTATAGTTAATTCACAATGTTGTGTTAGTTTCAAGTGTACAGCAAACGGATCCAGTTTTATATATATATATATATATATATATATATGCACACACATATATATATGTATAAAATATATATTCTTTTTCAGGTTCTTTTCCATTATTGGTTATTACAAGATATTGAGTAGAGTTCCCTGTGATGTACAGTAAGTCCTTGTTGTTTATGTACTTTATATACAGTCGTGTGTATCTGTTAATCCCAAACTCCTAATTATCCCTCTCCGCTTTCCCCTTTGGTAACCATAAGGCTGTTTTCTATGTCTGTGAGTCAATTACTGTTTTGTAAATAAGTTCATTTGTATCATTTTTTAGATTCACTTATAAGTGAGATCACATGATATCTGTGCTTCTCTGTCTGACTTGACTTAACATGATAACCTCTTGTTCTTTATTTTACTTTGCCCTCATGGCAGCCCCACTATTGAGCACACAGATTCAGAGAGTTTCAAAGACTTGCCGAAGGCCACACATCTACTAAAGGGGTCACCTCAAGTTCAAGCCTACAGACTTCAAGTTCTAATGCAGTGATTAATCCACTATATTGCATGCCTTGTACTCCAGCCACCAGACAACACGTACATAGCTCTGTACCGGGCATTTTTATCAGGACCCTGGAAGACAAGACCGTGCTCCTGGCCACATGCAACTTGTCTTCTGAAGGTGTGACATCATATTGTTCAGGTCAAACCAAGTTGGCGAATCTGACTAGAAAGTAACCGGCAGGAACCCATTTCTAACAACATACAAATAATAAACTAGTCTGACTTAGGATAGTGTTATCTTTTCATACCAGAAATGTCAGAAGAGAGGGACTGAGGTGGGGCATCTATTACACAGGATACATATACTGAATACATCCTGTCGGCCCCTACACACCCACTCTCCACCCTTCTCGACCCTGCTCTGGGCCCCAGATGCTCTGAGGGTCCCCTTTCTCTCTGGTTTCCAACTGGGTTTGACAAATGGGAGGTGCCAGCAGGAGCCTGGAGAGTGGGAGGGGACCATGGTGGGAGTTTTCACGTCCTGGTCCTGATCCCCTCCCTGTTGGTTGTCTGCGTCCTTCCATCTAAGGTGACATCTCCTGCCAAGTATCTCCCTCCCTATGGCCACATGGTTCTCTGGTCACCTCCTCCTCTCCCCTGCCCTTTCAGGCCTAGCATGGTAATGGCTCCCCACTTGTTTCTAACCTCGGGTGCTGCACTATGGTCATGTAAGTTCCCTGCATCCCATCACCCCTTGGTAAAAAGGCTCTTTACTAAACTCTCCTCCATCATGTGGCTCAATGTGCCATCTGTTTCCTTCTAGAACCTCGATGGATGTAGTAAGTAAGGAAACAAGATTGTGGATGAACCGTCTTGGTAGGCAAAACTTTGTAGGCAAAATAGGTCCTCCTAAAAGGATGACAAATGCTAACTGTATGGTCAGGCCACTCAAGATGGCTGTTCTCTTGCTCTCTGTACATCCCCTGCCCGACCAGTGAGTACTTCACCTACACCCTTCTCACGTGACTGACCCTCCTGCATACGTGCGCCAGGCCCCAGCTAGCAACTGTTCTTATCAAAGGGGCGGTGAGAGGCGTGTCCCTCTACTAGTTTCCCTGGTAACTAATTCCCCTATAACTGGTAATCTCCCCTCCCCACCCCAGGAGCTAAGACTGCCTCCATGCGTGTGCTGCACAGGGTAGGGTGTCCCTCCAGGGCCTTGCTTCACACGTGTAAACTCCCCCATCCGTTAAACCACTGATGTCTCTGTTGCTGACTCCGGGCTCTTTCTTCGGCCTTGAAGCTGGGCAAGCACAGGCCTTATAGGCCTGCGGGGTGCAGCCCAACACTGACCATGTGAGTGAGTTACCCTCACTTCCCCCTTGCTGCACCTCGCCAAAGAGGAATGAGATCAGATATTCTGTAGAACTGCAAACTTGGCCCAGGAGATCTCCAAATAGCTCCTCCCACCGCCATCTAGCTAGGAATCCATCCAGGGAGGAAGGATGGACGGTCAGCTCTAGCTGCATCCCAGTCGTATCTAGTCGGTGCCTTCAAGGACGTCAGCTCAGCATTGTGCCCACCCACGCCGATTCCTGCCAGCCTTCGAGGCCTCACCGTCTCCAGGGGTGGCAGGCCTCTGACCACAGCTCTTCCTCACAGAAAGGCCAACAGCCCCTGAGCCTGCTTATTGCTGGCTCTGACAGATGGATCCCAGAATTCACTAGACCAAGTGATTTTATTTCCCTCAACACATGCGTGAGAGCCGTCAATGGATTAACTCTATTAGGAAACCTACCAAGCTGAAGACAACTGCTTCAAACTAAGAACCAAAAAGGTGCTGAAAGACAGAAGGCAAGCAAACCTCAGAGGCATCTTTGGAAATGGACAATTATGATCCATTAAGCCTAGTTAAGGGACTGAAATTTATGAGGAGGAAACATCTGGAGCTGCCTGGAATGCAAAGGAACCAGAAGGAACCACTGTTTGGGCTTGTAGAAAGCAGCCCAGACAAATGGGATTCTGTGTTAGGTGAAAACTGCAAAATTCGTATTAAGTGAAGCGTTTTAATGTGACGGCTCCTGGATTTGCTCTTGAAATATTCATTGAAATTGGGATGAATATGAGGACTGTCATATGAACAGAAAACTGGCAGGCAGATCACAAACACTGGCTAAGCTGAGCCAAGTCAGTGGAACACGGCGATGCAACAGAAATTAATGAAAATGCTGCCAAATTCATAGCCATGAGCCCTGTGGATGCTTAATAAATAGTAATTGATAATAATGAACTAGAGTACAGGGTGGTAAATTAGTGTGAGACAGTTAAGCTGCTGAAATGCAGCTAATATATATATAGTTGGTATAACACACACTGATAAATGAATATGAAGAAAGGAAAATAAACGTGATTTATCTGTGAGGTGCATTTTGCCTGGCACCAGGATGTGTGGGTAAGAGAATATTAATAGAAGGGTGGGGAGGCGTGGCTAGAGGGGACAAAGGGAAAGTTAAGATGATAATTCAGGATCACAACAGCACTTTCTTAGGGTCTCGGCAGTTCCTGCCAGGCGCCTTGGAGTTATATTGTTCTTTGAAGACACTGTGGCTTTCTCAATAAATTTCTGCTTCCAGGCACTCAGAGACACTATAGATTAATCTGGACCAACTTCCTAGAGGGGCATATGAAAGCTCTCCTCCTTGGGAAGTCCGCCCTGATCAATATAGCCAGAGAGAAACCTCTTCTTCCTAAATCCCATCACTGCAGGTATTACTATGATTTCTGTATATGTGATTAGATTTTTTAAGCTTTGTAAAGCAGAAACCATGCCTTGCATTCTTAGCACTCACCCCACCGTGCTTCAAACCTAGCAGGTGCTCAATTCCTATGCTGATCCATTAGAAACTCTGGAAAGGAAAGCAAGCACCTATCAGAGAGGATACCCAGCTACCTTTTGGGTTTGAGGACCTGCTTCTAAGGAGACTGATGAAAGCTCTACCTCTTGTTATGGACAAAGCACTCAAGAGTTCGCCGCGGCAACGATCCTAGGCTACCAGAGGATGATGCAGAAAACTCAGTTGCCATGGAAACTTGTATGATCTGATGACTCCCATTATTGAAAGATGGTGAGATACCAGGAGAATGACAAGCAGATCTCTGATCCCTAAAACAACACAGAACATGCTGAGCAAACGTTTTTGCTCATTTGTACTTATTTCTTCTGTAGATGCAGTATTATTTCGTCATCTACCCATAACACAGCATTTGCAAAGGCTTTCAAAATGTTTCCCGTTTTGATTTAGTGATCTCTGAGACACTACTTAGGCACAAACCTACCTCCGAGGCAGGCAGACGGCACTCATGGCAGCAGCTGAGCACAGGTGATGGAATCAGGTGCTGCTGAGATCCTGCTGTGTGACCCGGGCAAGGGATGCCATCTGTATGCAGGTGCTATGGACCAGACTTGCTAGATTAATGGCAGGTGGAGCCACTTAACCATTCTTGAGTCAGATGTCTTTGAGAACCTGATTATACCTGTGGACTTGCTCCCCAGAAAAATACACATATGCATATATATATATATATATAGAATCTAATATAATACATTTCAGAGAAGTTAAACCTCTGCAATCTTCTCATAAATTTGCCCTATCAAGTACCTTGGGACTCAAGAGGGCCCAGATACCAAGTTAAAAGTCTCTGATGTATAATAATAAAAACTTTACACACACATTAGACTCATCCTGGGGCAAACCAGAAAAGCAGGGTGTCATCTGCTCTCTCAACCTTCCCAACCAGCACTCAGTGCCTTCTCCAGGTAGTTCCATCTTCCCCCATATCCAGTGTCTCCTGCTGGTGGCTGCTTGCCCATGAACGGCCTCTCACTGGTACATTCACTCACTCATTCATTCATTTCACGGAGTGTTTTCCATGCGTCAGACTTTAGGGATGCAAATGTGAGTATGACAATGCTCTTGTCTTCAAGGAGCTTACAGTTCAGTTCAGTCAGGATTGACTGTGCTCCCCAGGGGACAATCAGCCATGTCTGGAGACAATTTTGGTTATCACAACTGAAGGAGGAGAGCTATCGGCATCTAGTAGGTAGAGTCCAGGGATGCTGCTACACATCCTACAAAGCACAGGACAGCCACCACAGCAAAGAAACACAGGCTCCAGAATGTCAGTAGTGCCTTGGTTGAGGTTCTACAGTAGACAGGCATGTGCCCAAGTGGTAAATGCAGAGATAAAGGTCAGCAGTGAGTATTATGGCAACTCAGGAAAGGACATTTTAATAAGAACTTGGGAAGATACCATTACGATGGCAGTCTGCCTGATTTTCAGTGAGTAGAGAAAGGAAATAAGAAAGGAGAGAAGACTCATGCAGGGGGAGCCATCACCATAATAAAGGCAGACCCTCCTTTGGGCAGCATCCGATGAAGGAGCACCAACTGCAGAGGGTGGGCGAACAAATGACATATTTTGGGAATCTCCTCATGGGAAATGATGCTGGCTCCCTAACCATCTCCATCAGCCAGTGGCTCAGTCAGAAGAAGGTACAGCCATTTGGTAGGATCATCACTCAAGTTATAAAGCCTGTTGCATACTGGGGGTGCTATATGTGGAGGTACCCCATCATTCACCAGTTCCTCCCTACTCTACTGCCATTCTAATCAATAATTCCACCTTGGTTTGTACATGTCACACCACAATCAGTCCTCATATGGCTAAAAATATTAAATTACAGATCTATGATATTATATATATTATATATATGTATATATATTATAATGTATATATCACATTTATATATATATATGTAATAAATTTTAATCTCTATAGAAGTTGGTTCCAAGACCCGGTTAATCTGAAAAAGCACAAGACAAGAAACTAAGCCTAGACCAAGTTTTGACACATGCATTTCTTATTCTTTATAAACACCCCGCCTCCAACCTCTGCCCCTTTGACAATTCTTTTGTCAAAATCAGGCTTCTGATACCAGGAGGCAGAAATATGGCAGATGTGCTAGAGGACATGTAAACCTCTAGCCCTGTTGAGGCTGGGGTTCTTTAAGGTGGGAAGCATCATGTGAGGAGCTCCCAGTCACTGGCAAAAAAGGTTTTCTGCTTCCAAGCTGTACAGCACAGCATAGTCTAGAGGTAGACACACCTGAGATGAAATCCCAGCTCCGTCACTCACTCTAATTCCCTTTGCAGTCCTATAGCGTTGAGGAAGTTGATGAGCTTATTAAGCTTCTGATTTCTCATTTGTAAACAGGAATAATTAGAGTTCTTACCTTAAAGGGTTGTCCTGAGTATTACATGACAGTTTCCACCTAAAGCACTGAGCGGAGTGCCTGGCACACAGTAAGCCTCAAAAAATTGCCGCTATTATTACTAAGGGAAGGAAGCCCTCCTGGTCGACATTCAATGCATGATTCTCTGCCTGAACACTGTCTGCAGGTGGCTTCTGTGTTCGACTCAGCCAGCCCCACTGCTGACACACTGCAGGCCCACCACCTGGGCATAGTCTACAGCTGCTCCTGTGTCCGATTCTCCATTCAGACTCCGTCCTCAGCAGCAGCATTGCTCAAATCTTTAATCTCCCTCCCAGCGTTGTTCTTGCTGGGTTCTGATCTCTTTCCGTTTGTCCGGAGCCCCTTTACAATGCTTCCCCACCAAGTGTTGTGGGCTGTGCCCACCTGGCCAAGCCTCCCCTGTCTTCCCCCAGATCATCTGCCCGAAATCTATCCATAGTCCCCAAGGATCTGTGCTGCTGGAGGGCAGCTGGACAGGGCATTTCTCCAGCGTTCTCTTGACCTGCCATGATGGACTCAGCTAGGCTGGTGGGCAGATCCACTGGGTAACTATCCATATAAGGATCTTACACTTCTTAAACTCTACCACTCTACCCACTTTCAAGGGGAACAGTCAAAGATTCAGCATGCCACTTTAGAAAGGTTACTAGCCCAGACCGAAGCTGGCCTATTCTCCACTGTTGCTTTTTCCTTAAAAAGGGGCCTTGGTTGGATCCTCAGACATCACCACACCTTCCAACATCTGGCTCTGGTGCGTGGTCTGTTCTTAGGACATCTAGGAGACGGCTAAGAGAACTGTCCTTTTTTTAGGGGGAATGAAGCAGCTGGGAAATAAAAAGCTCGCTCTCATTCCTTGACCTTCCTCCACTTGATGCTCATTTGGGAAATCTCAAACAATCTTGACATCAGAGAACAAACGTCAGGCTTTCCAGAGGGCAGCTTGGTCTTTGCCCAGTGGTCAGAGGCACTGAGTAAACCCTGCTTTATATATGCTTCCTTTAGTAGAAGGGGTCAAGGGTAGCTGGGATTTGAGTAGCTAGAAACCTTCTCCAGCAACCTGGTAGTTTCTGCACAGCATCCCTCTGGTGAAGGGTAGTCTAACTATAGCACCAACAAAGTAGCGGTAGCTACAGAAATGCCTGGAGCATTTACAAGATGCAGATATTTGCCTGAGTACTCACAATCCAATGGCTGCTGTGAACAGCACTAACCATGCCCATACTTTGCGTTTAGAAAAAGTCTCAGCGAGTTTGGAGCTTTCTAAAACCTTTCCCTTTCCTCAACTTTTTGAGGACCTGCATCTTTGCATGACGCCTCAACCCGCCTCTTTGCCTGCCTCGGGGTACTATCTGTCCTGAGGGTAAACACAAATCACTACTCAGAAAGTTAGCACTCAGGAAAAGCCAACATGGACCCTCAAGTTTCCCATTTCTCTAACGTGTGCAGAAAGCCTTCAGAATCCAGCCTGCTGCTGTCTTTGTAAATAAAGTTTTATTGGCACATAAGCCCCACTCACTGATTCCTGTCTTGTCTGTGTCTGCTCTCCGTTACGACCATAGAGTTGAGTTGTTGTGACTGCTCATTGAGCCTGCAAAGCCTCAACTGTTCACTCTGTGGCCTTTTACAGAGTTTGCTGACGCCTGCTTTGAATAACTTCCAGTCACTAAACGGGGTGGCGGGGTCGGGGGGGATGGAATAACTGAAGATAAAACAACAGAAATTTAAATTTGCATGTCAGTCAGGGCTCTGTGTGTGTGTGTAAATAAAGAGATTTATTATGAGAGAATGTTCTGTGCTTACGGAGGCTGAGAAGTCCCATAGCTGTCTGGGAGCTGGAGGCCCAGGAAAGCTGGTGGTGTAGTTGACTCCAAAACCCAAGGCCTGGGAATGAGGGAGCCAATGGTACAGGTCTGAGTCCAAAGGCCTGAGAACCAGGAGCACCCATGTCTGAGGACAGAGAAGGTGGATGTCCCATCTCATGCAGAGAGCAAATTCGCCCATCCTCTGCCTTTTTGTTCTGTGCAGGCCTTCAACAGATCAGATAACCACCCACACTGGTTAAGGCAGTCTTCTTTGATCAGCCTACCAATGCAAATGCTAATCTCTTCTGGAAGCATCCACACAGACACACCCAGAAATAATGTTTTGCCAGCTATCTGGGTATCCCTTAGTCCAGTTGAGTTGACATATAAAATTAACCATCACAATTTGATATAAGGAAGAAGTTTTCCTGGGAAAAAAATAATTCAGCAATGAAATGAGGTGTCACCAAGGGGTTTAGGACAATCTCCTTGGGTTGCCTTTCTTTTTTTAAAAAATTTATTTTTATTTTTTGGCCGTGCCATGCAGCATGTGGGATCTTAGTTCCCCAAGCAGGTATTGAACCCGTGCCCCATGCATTGGAGGCGTGGAGTCTTAACCACTGGACCCCCAGGGAAGTCCATCTTTCTTCTCTTCTATCCCAATCTTTACCCACCGAATTCTCACCATTGCTTCGAAGCACAGATCTAACAACAGCTACTGCACGGTGCCTCCTTACATCCTCCCAGAATGATCTCAAGTCCTGTCACTGTCAATGTCACACTTGTGTATCTTCTCCATGTTATGTTATTTTTCCTGCTTATTAGATCAGCTTCTACAAATAAACTGTAAACACTTTGAGAAGGAATATTTCCTCATATCAGTCAGGGTCACCCTGCAGGAAAAAGATGACACACTCAAACCACTTAACTGAGGAGATTTTGGTAAAGGAACTATTGATTAAAGTGTGGGTACACCTAAAGCAAACCAACATGAGATGGGCTGGCAACACCCAGGAGTCATGACTACCAAAAAGCCTGAAGGGGCCTGGGGAGAGAGAAGGTGCCAGAACACAGAGAGCTGTGGTTGTAACTGCAGCTAAAGTTGTGGGAGAGAGCTGCCCAACAAAAGCTGTGGCCCTAGGCAGAGTAGTCCAGTCACTGTGGTCCACAGCCAGGCAGGGAGAGAGCAGGAAAACAATGACCTCGACTTCTCTTTCCTCCCAACCTGTGATGTCCTTCTAGGTCATCCCATTGGCCAAACTCAGTGAGATGTCAGAAGCCCAGGGATTCTTTTAACAGGGTCCACGTGGTACATCCTCCAGGGGTGCACAGCCAGGTAGAGAAGGATGGACTGGATCTGGAGGGGGAAGTGGCAACTACCCAGCACATCCCATGGCTACTAAAGCATCTTAAATATAAAGCAGGTTTTCAGGGATGTTTGTTGATTGACAGAGTTAATGGGAACCTGTGGAAGACCTAATTACTCTAATGATTTGGATGCAAACCATCCAGAGGCTGATGGATGAAATGAAGGACCTGTGATAGGGCCTCCCTGCTGCCACGAGTCTATCAAAAGTGCACTCCGTCAGATGTGAGGATCTAGTATGGCCACTGTTTTGTCTTCCTTTCAGTGGAGGAGAAAAGATTGGGGACCACATGGAATTCATCACTCATGAGAGAAACTGTTACTCCTATCTGCGCTTAAACGCAAAAAGTATTTCCCCCCCCAAATTAAAAGAGAATCTTTGCTCTTGAAATGTGAGCTGGAAAAACGTTCACTCCCTGGCCTGCTCATCAGCTAAATGCTACCACAGCTACAAGTGTCAAATAGCTATACACGCAGCCTATTTGCAGAGATGATTCCTGAAAAAAAAAAAGCAGTGTGAAATGCTGACTTTTTCTGATCAAAAAGCATCCTGGGGTGGGCTGAAGAGTTTCAGGTCAGGAAGAGGCCCCAATTTCTGGGGTGATTTTTATTGTTATCAGAGAGAAGACTGTACTTTCCATGAATACGCAGCTACTTGGCATACTCCTACCGGGAGAGGCCAACATGTCCTCGCTTGTCTTTCTCTCGGTGTCTTTACCCCTCACATTGAAACATATTTTTCATTTCAGTTTCACTTCCCCTGTCACGTTCTTCTTTAAAAGGATGATTCATCAAGTCAAAAATCAGCAACATCAAAGAATACTTTAGGGTTACTAGGGTGCACGCATGCCCAGACACACACACACACACACTCAAACCCTCCCATGTGTCACGTCCTGAAAGCAAAATTGTGACTAAGGACCACAAACTCACATCCCCCAGTTGGAGCTTTTTTTCAGTACTTGGACTGTGAGGGTTTTTTATTCTGTGGTTCCTCCAGCATAAAATTTTTAAAACTGTTGCATGGGAGCTACTCAACACTTCATGACTTGATTATGTGAAATAAAAAGTGTAATGAAGTTAATAGTGCCTTGTTCTTGCAGTACATTCTAAGGAATTTTTTGCCTGCAAAATCTGAAAGCAGAAATTACCTCTGGGCCCTCTGACTCTCAAAGATATGGGTCATAACGATTATGACAGTGGAATGTCAAGACTTAAGAGTTTAGTATGTTTTTCTTTCCTCTGCTCAGTTTTCCAAAGGATCTTCTCTTACTGGATTATTATTAGAGAATGAAAGACAAAGAACTGAAGTGACACGTCAGAAACCTCACTTCTACTCTTGGTTGTATCCTACTTGGGCAGCCTCAGGAAAAGCATTTAAACTTGCTGATTATTAACTACTTTTTACGCAGAGTGAGGGGACTGGATAACCCATTCCCAATTTGGATTCTACGATTTAAAAATAACATAGGGGCTACCCTGATGGCGCAGTGGCTGACAGTCCGCCTGCCGATGCAGGGGACACGGGTTCGTGCCCCGGTCCGGGAGGATCCCACATGCCGCAGAGTGGCTGGGCCCGTGAGCCATGGCCGCTGAGCCTGCGCGTCCGGTCCTCAACGGGAGAGGCCACAGCAGTGAGAGGCCCGTGTAACGCAAAAATAAATAAATAAATAAATAAATAAAAATAAATAAATAAATAAAAATAACATAGAATAGAAATAAATAAACAAATAAAATAAAAAATAAAACTACCATAGAATAGAATAATAAAAATTTTTTAAAAATGACTTGGGAATGAAGAGTGCGTGATATAGTGCCAAGTGTTTCTTTCTTTTTTTTTTCCTTGTATTTCGCAGCGACCCTGATCTAGAATCATCCCTGTGTGCTTCTTGCCTAGTTATTTGTGTGGTTTCAGCACAGAGCCAAAGAGGAGGACAAGATCTTGGGTTCAAGTCCTTTACAGGCCACTCAGCTTTGATCTCTTCCCCCATTTGTGTCTGTCTCTCTGACAGTCAGAATAAACTTCACTAGGGTCTTTCAATGGATCTCACACCCTAAAAACCAATCCTCTTGCTGTCATTGTCCCAATAGTGGCATCTTATGTGAGGGAAAAACGTAACGGTAAAATGGAAAGCAAAATCATAGTCACATGGCCTACCCTGTATAACGATGAATAGCATTCAAGCATCCCTGTACCTTGGGCCACATAGTCATAGGAGAACAAATTCTTTTTCAGGATTTTCCCAACAGGCACATGCAGATGTCACATTCAATCTGCCTCTAGTAAATAAGGAAGACATTTCACTAGTGTAAAAACTCTCCTAAGCATCATTTAGGGAGATTTAACAGGATGACATTTCTCAGGTGGTACCAAGCAACAAGTTCTCCTTTTCCCAATGTTCTTTTGTGCTGTAAGTCAAGAAACAGATCCACAGTCCCCCCAGGACTCAGGCTAGAGCCACATGCCAATGGGAACGCAAGCTTGATTTGGGATTTTCAGCCAGCACAGGTAATACGACGGCTTTGATTTATGCTCACGGTCAAGTCAGTCCTTAAGGAAAATTTAAACATGGCAAAAATTTCATTGAATCTCCTTCTCTGATTTTCAGATGCCCAGTGCCCTCGTGATAATCCACGTCCCCTCCCCTCCTGGCCCCAGCCCAGCCTTGCATGCTGGCACTCTGTGCTCTGTATCCTTTTCCTTATCAACTCCCTCAACAAAATTCTGCTCATCTGTCTGACATCTGGGAACGATCCAAGACCTTTTTATTAATGAGTGCTACTGTGAATGATTAAAAGACAATAGCTTAGCATGCTTGCTTTTATAGGGTCTTTGTATCTTCTCTGGGACCTAAGGCCAAATTGGGGGCTTTAGGGATTAATCAGCAAGGATGATACTTCTGGGTTAAGAGAACCTTCCTTGGGCTGCTCCTACTATATATACTACATGAGTGCCTAGCTAGGCATAAGACGGGCCTTACTGGCAGGTTGGTATGTAAGAAGTATTTCCTTTGGCAAAGAAAAAATAGGAGAGGCTGAGAAATTATCTTTTTATCCTAAGTTTCCCTAGAAGTTGCAAAGGGTATAGACATATAAACACACACACACACACACACACTATTTTCACTGCACTGTACCTGGAGACGGAAACACCTCAGAACTGAGAAGAGGGCACGCCACCTGGGAGGAGAACTTAAAACCCTATAAGAGTTCTTAGCCTCTGAAGATATGCTGCTCAGTACAGAGCTCACAGAGACACAGAAGAACTAGACACAAAAGTTAAATGCAACTCTTTTGCTAATTCCCAGAAACTTACATTTATGAACAGTTTGTGACGTGAAGCCTCAGCAGTCACAGGGTAAATAGCTAATCTAGACACGGACACAGCAAGACCTACAGCAGCAGAACTGGAAAAGGGCAACTAATAAATCAACAAATATTTTATTGGATACTTACTCTGACCCCAACTCCAGGTCAGAAGCTGGGAGGACACAAATGAATAAAGCACATCCCTAACTGTCATGCCAAAGAAGGTACTAAGCTACCTTTCTACTTGAGTAGATGACCAAAAGAGTAAAGAATGACTTGCTTCATTTGATTTCTTACTCTGTTCAGATGCATCATGGAGTAGGTGACCCCAAACATCTCAGCTCAGACTGTGAAAGACTGGCCAACCTTCAGAAATCAGTGACTTAGTCTACTTCCTTGGACTAACCAGATTCTCATACATGAAAGCAAACCCAACCAAACTGTTGAGAATGATGCTCATCAGTATTCAAACTTTTAGAAAGAAAGTTTATGGACCATTGAACAAATTTACATACCCAAGATCTCAGAGATTTTCTTCACTCTTCAGTATTTGAAACTCTACTGAATTCTTGTTCAACTTACCCCCAGAGTTAAGATAAACAGGTGATAGAACAACTATATACTAGCTTGGCATTTGGTATCAGCTGTACAGTAGGGTTTTTGTATGGGTTAAAGTTTACTTCAGCTGGAATTAATGTAATTATATATAATGCTGACAGATTATGACATTTGCCTATTAGGACACTATACAAACATTCCAATAGTTTGCTGGCTTTTGACTTTGTAAAAAATAAGTGAAACAAAAATCCCAGGAGATATTGTTAATAGGGTAACTGGAATAGAGGTTTTGAAAGCACAGGGTTCAGGAAATCACAGTCAAAGAATAATGCATTTTAAGCCAAAACATATAGTGGTAAATGAATATTTAGTACTTACCACAAGACTGCTATCTAGAGACAGCCTTTTTCCAAAGTCCCTTTTCTCAAGCTGTCTCTTTCCCTCCATGAGTGAAGTTATTTATTTTCCTTTGTGATTTATAAGAATTCCCCTTCTGTTTCCAGGGTCACTGCAAAAAGTGAACATGTGTTTTACTATCCGAGCGAACAGTGTTTAGACCCCTGCTGTTCACTTTCTAACCAGGAGCAAGTGTTGAAGCCAAAAATACCCAGACCCAAATCATAAGTTTAGAACTGGGTTCTCTAGACTCCAAAACCCTCTCCCGCTGCCAAGGTCAGAGTCGTCTTTATGGAGGCCCCTGTGTTTTCACAGGTTTTACTAATGGAGTCGCGGAATGGGTTTGCAGGTCTAATCAGCAGACTGTGGAAAAAAGCAAACAGTCAGTTTCATGCCACACTTGCTTCACACCCGTCCTCTCTCGATCCACCAGCATCATTGTGTTGCTGTGCACAGGGATGCTGTCCACAAATTTCATGAGAGCAAATGGACAAAGCCATGCTCCATATCCAAGAGCTGTGGAATCCAAGGCCCAGTAAGGGGAAACTGAAACATGAACACTATTGTCAATATTTAATTTAAAAATACTTAATTTAAACCTATTTAAGGAACATTACAAGAGACATTTGCTTTGGAAAAGGTTGAATCAGCATGAATGGTCATGGCATCATTATCGTGAGTAAGTATTTGAACACCCACTGCATTTCACCAAATCAGATAGAGTTAATCCCTGCACTCCACTGAGATTGCTTGTTCTAGAATGACTTGGTATTCTGGTTAGTAAGGGTGCATTAGATGTATTAAACACTAGCTTCCAGTTTTTACCAAGATGTAAAATGCTTGAAATGAAAGAAATAGGTTTGAACCCAGACTTTCCTACCCATTAGCCAAGTGACCTTGGACAAGTCATTTAGGCTCTCTGAAGCTCATCTTTCTCCACTGCAAAAACAGATAACAAATGGCCATCAAATGATGTATATAAAAATGGTTTAAAGGTAATAAATGACAACTTACATTTAAGTTCTAATTATGCACGGATAACATTAAAAACCAGTTAACCTTAAATACAAGTCGACATAATTTAATATGCCTTTGATGACTCAGAAGGCACTTTGAGGTACAGAAATTGCTCATAATGCTCAAAAAACACGTTTTATATCAGCCATTGAACGGTCGACATAGAAGAGCTGAGCTTAATAAAATGCTATACCAATCAGTTTCTGACACAATTGAGAAGAAATATTTTTTAGAATTATTTCAACTGCTCCAGGTTTAACGAGGGTGCAACAGACGCGACCTCACAGCCTATACACAGTATGTGGCCTCTTTCTCTTGGTTTCCTCTACCAGGAAGAGGGTTGAGACAGCTGTGCCCCAGGCAGGGTTTGCCCACATTATAGTCAGTTGTAGGAAACTGACGGGCTTCTTTTCCATTTTAATCATTCCGTCTCTCACTTTCAGGAACACTCTTTTTTTTTTTGTCTGCGATACGCGGGCCTCTCACTGCTGTGGCCTCTCCCGTTGCGGAGCACAGGCTCCAGACGCGCAGGCTCAACGGCCGTGGCTCACGGGCCCAGCCGCTCCGTGGCATGTGGGATCTTCCCGGACCGGGACACGAACCTGTGTCCCCTGCATTGGCAGGTGGACTCTCAACCACCACGCCACCAGGGAAGCCCAGGAACACTCATTTTAATTCATTACTGGTCCACTCAGAAACTCCACTCTGACTTCAGGATAAAATCCAAATTTTTCAACATCATGTTCAAGGGCTAATTCCTGCCAACCAGTCCTTTACAATCTCCAAACACACGAAGAACGTTCCTGAAACCACACTTCGGATCATACCTCCATCTGGTCTAATCCTCCCCTTGTCCCAGTGCCTGGCTCAGATCCTCCATCCTTCCCAAAACCTTCTGCATCACTCCATTTGGCAACGATTCCTTTCCCTCCCAAGGTTCATAGAAGTCCTTAGGGACCTTAGTAATCACCTTCATCACCTGGGGCAGTTCTTTAAATACAGTCAGTTCTTAATATCTGCTTGTTGGTAGGGCCTAAGAGTTAAAAACCAACAAAGCACTGGCAGCATTTGTCAGAAGAAAGTTAGTTCTATGCTAATAGTATAGGTCAAACGATTAGTTAACTGAAGTTTATTTGGGGGCTGTCTTTCGTGCTTTCAGCTGTTCCCACCCACTTTGCAGCCCCCTTCTCATCCCAGGGACTCTATGCACTGGTGGCTCAGAATACTCTCTGTGATGATCAATCCAGCTACAGAGACTACTCAGGCCCTGAGATTCCCCCATCCAACAAAAGCATGCCCTCCTGAGTCTTATATTCCCAAGAGCCTTGGGGTTTAATAGATCACAATAGATGATACTTTGGCATTTAGCTCATGTTTATTAAGTGCTTAATGAATGGAGGACTCAGTACTTTGATGTTGGTGACACAGCACGTAAATAGAGACCAAGCTCCTGCCTTTGTGGAGATTACATTCTAGTGGGAGGATACAGAAAACAAATAAGCAAACAACTCCAAATCATGATCGGTACCTGCTATGAAGGAAACAACCCCCCGTGACTGGTGTAACCTAGGGTCAAGTGTGTGAAAAGGGAAGCAAAGTTTAGACAGAATGGTAAGGGTATGAGCTGCCATATACAAACATGGGTAGAGAGCAGTCCAGGGCTTCCCGGGTGGTGCAGTGGTTAAGAATCCGCCTGCCAGTGCAGGGGACATGGGTTCAAGCCCTGGTCCGCGAAGATCCCACACGCCACGGAGCAACTAAGCCCACATGCTACAACTACTGAGCCTGAGCTCTAGAGCCCACATGCCTTAACTACTGAGTCCACACACCACAACCACTGAGGCTTCCCCACTCTAGGGCCCGTGTGCCTCAACTACTGAGCCCACGTGCTACAACTACTGAAGCCTGCGCACCTAGAGCCTATGCTCTGCAACAAGAGAAACCACCGCAATGAGAAACCTGCGCACTGCAACAAACAGTAGCCTCTGCTCACCAAAGCCCACGCACAGCAACACAGACCCAACGGAGCCAAAAAAAAAAGCATTCCAAGGTAGAGGGGCCAGTCTTTCTGCTGGGAAGGAACTGGTAAAGAGGTTTGTGTGCCCTAAAGCAAACTAGGAAGAGAACGTGTGAAAAAAAGTTCTGAGATTTAAGTAACAACTAGTTCACACAGGGTCTTGTAGGCCAAGGTGACTTGTTTGTTCTAAATACAATGGTTAATCTTCAGGTTTGATTCTCTACTTCACTCCTTACTTGCTGATCACATTAAATTATTTAACCTATTTAAGCTCCAGTTGATTCATCTATAAAAGGACACTAATAACAGGACCTTCTTCCTAGTAGGGTTGTTGTGATGATTAATGAGATGATCCACTGAAAGAACACATAGCAGGACTGAAACCAAGTCCCCCTAAAACCGAGTTCCTCTGCTGAGTTTAGAATTAAAGTCTCTATCCAAAAGGTTATTCCCTTTCTTGTCCAACACCCGTTCTCCTCAAGATGGAGAAATATCAAAGAAAAGGGGGGATTGAAGCCAAGCAGGACCCTGTGGAGCTCCTGGGTACAAATCTTTTCCGAGTCCCCCTGTTTTGTAGGAAATATGCTTCATTCAGCCTCCTTAACCTTCCCTGAGTTCCAAAGGTCAGATTCAAACAGTTGCTAATCAGGGAAGGGAGGGAATGCAGAGACAAGGGAGGAGCAGTCAAGAAACAATAGCGCAGCCTTGGGACAGGGTCCTGGTTCCTCCTCAAGGAATATACAGAACAATATTTTGAGTTCTTCTGCAGGAACTAAGGTCCCCACCCAGGTGGAAGATAGTAACTTCAAGCTGAGCTCAAGATTCCTGGAGTGCCACCCTGTTACCTCAGCACCAACCAATCAGAAGAAAGCCATACACCCTACAGCCCTCACCCCAAATTTTGCCTATAAACACTTTTCCCCAAAACCCATGAGGGAGGCTTCCCTGGTGGCACAGTGGTTAAGAATCCACCTGCCAATTCAGGGGACACGGGTTCGAGCCCTGGGCCAGGAAAATCCCATATGCCACAGAGCAACTAAGCCCATGCACCGCAACTACTGAAGCCCACGTGCCTAGAGTCCATGCTCTGCAACAAGAGAAGCCACCACAGTGAGAAGCCTGTGCACTTCAACGAAGAGTAGCCCCCACTCGCCACAACTAGAGAAAGCCCCCATGCAGTAATGAAGACACAACGCAGCCATAAATAAATAAATAAATAAATAAATAAATAAATAAATAAATAAATAAAACAAAACATCACGGAGTTCAGGGTTTTTGAGCATGAGCCACCCTCTTTCTCCTTGCTTGGCCCTGCAATAAACCTTTCCTTGCTCCAAAAATAAAATAAAGTAAATAAAGATCACATAGTACGTAAGCTTTAAATGTTAGATATATTCATTATCCCTTCTGGTATATATGATTCAACTCATTAAGAAGCAACTCTAGTGACTGAATTTTTTGCTCTGTAATAAGCTGATGAAGCTGTCATTGGGAAATGGAGATCCTTTGGACAGTTCTTGAACAGGCTAGTCTGCTACGTGGAAGGCTGATTGAACAGCTTAACCTGGTCAATTTCTTTTCACGTTTTATGATGCTAATTATATAGGCAAAGATTGACATTCAAAACGTTTAGCAACTGATACGGCATAGGTATTGGCTGATCAGAAGGGCACAGTGAAAGGCAATAAGCAGTACATCCTGGCCAGTTATCAGCCTAAGTATATGTACTACCTCTACCCCAAGAACTTGAAAATTTGTGAATGAAACCATAAAACGAGCATGGAAAGGATCAAAGTAAGTTGTCCAAAAGGATCAAAGCAAGGCCACCCAAAAGAAATAAATGGCAACCAGGTTGCGTCAGGATGAAAAGAGGTGGGGCCCACAAAGGAAAAGTCAGGAAGGCTCATACACTCTGCCCCCAGCCCCATGGGGGAAGAGAGGGCCCTCATGTATGTAAACCCAACAAGGACTGCAGGTCTAGAGGAAAAATGAGTGTCAGCCCCCAAAGACACTTCGGTATGACACTGGTCATTTGTATTATCCAACAAACTCCCTTGCTCAGAGACCACTGTCATCAAACAACCTCCTAATTTTATTGGATTCCCGTGTAGTTTTACTTATTGAAGAAGAATGTGTTGACCAGCACATATAAGTAGGCAATCTTTTGGAGAGCTGCATTTTTAGTAAAAATTTGCAATTTGGCATCCAACTGTTTATATTCATCATTTATATATTTGCTTAGTATATTAGTCAGCTTGTGTGGTCATAACAGAATACCACAGACTGGGTGGCTTAAACAGTAGAAATTTATTTTCTCAGAGTTCTGGAGGTTGGAAGTTCAAGATCAAGGTGCTGGCAGGGTTGGTTTCTGGTGAGGCATCTCTCCTTAGCTTGCATTTGCCTGCCTTCTCTGTGTATCCTCACATGGCCTTTTCCTTCGCACACATGCCTCCGGTGTCTCTTCCTTTTCTTATTAGGACACCAGTCTGATTGAATGAGACCCCTACTCTTATGATTTCATTTAACCTTAATTATCTCCTAAAAGGCCCTATCCCTAAATATAGGCACATTGGGGGTTAGGGCTTCAACATATGAATTTGGGTGGGTGGGGGGTACATTTCAATCCATAAGAGTTAGTTTCAGTCAGATTTCAAAGCCTGGTCACATCTCAGTGTACCGAGTCACAAAAACTCTGGGTGTCAGTGGCTACTGCCAGATCCCCTCCCTCTCCACTGGTTATTGGACTGTGGCTTTCACTACCACCACCATCCACATCCACCTTGCCCTGCTATAACTTCTCTCTACTGCAGGTCTAGAGGTGTAAACTACATTATCAAGACTTCTTAGTCGGTTGGTCAAGTTGGATTCTGCCAATAGGAGTCTGTGAGAGATCAGAAGGCAACAGGAAGGGAGAAGCCATTCTGCTTCCAGCTCCAGATAGGCAGGATCAAAAGCAGGGGCTACAGGCTCCAGTAACTTCCGTGATTCCTCCAACCACTCATCCTAAGAAAGGGCAGTAGCAGCTTCCCAAACTTTGAGTACCACCACCTATGCCTTTTGCCCTTCCAGCCCTTCCAACAACTTCATAACTAATTCCTCACATTAAATCCCTCTCTGCTTGAAATACCTAGAGTACTTTCTCTTTTCCAGGTTTGACCATGATTGAGGCACACACCATAGAGATTCCTTTGGACAGACAGCCAGCCTTCCTTGGGCAGTCCCTGTCTTCCTTCTTGTGAGCCTTCTGAAATAACAGCATGGAATTAAAAATTCTACTAGGCACTTAGCTCCTCGAGGGCAGGAACATTATTTTACATTCTATGTTCTCCAGGGTAGTATTATAATGCCTGGTGCATAGCAACATGGCAGACACTCAATGAGCATTTGTTGTTTGCATGAATAAATGAATGCTTGAATGTTTACAGCTGTCTTCATGAATATATAAAGAGCTGAGTAGAAATATAACATTGCTAAAGCAAAGAAAGGCCATGTACATTTATAACACAGAAATTACTTTCTGAGACAAACACACAGACATACCCAAGCCTCAAAGAAAACATTTTATCATGATTTTTAAACCACTGTCAACCTAAACATTACTCCTTGGGCCCTGCCTGCACTTACAAAGCACCAAAATCCAGTCGTGTTCATGTCTTTCCTATGGCTTCTCACAACTCTGGTTATAAAGAGCACATATCTGCCTCCAAGTGATAGGTTGGATGCCTCTGCCCCCCTGCACGGGGAGGAAAATGGTCAGAGTTTAAGGAAGACAGGATATTAAGCATCCTTTTGTGACTGATGGTCATTGATAGTGATCTCTGCTCACATACATCTCTTTCTAGCTGATTAAGATACTATTTCTTGGTATCAGTAGAAATCTGAGTTGGCCTTAATAAACTCTTTTTAATTTTCCTCACAGATAGTAATGGTCTTTCAGTGCCAGACAGATCCTTTGATATTCCTAAAGATGTTAGTAGTTTCTTTTTTCTGTTAGACTTTAAAAGACTGTATAATTTTCAAGGGACAAGAACCAAACAACACCATTAAATAGAACCTCAAAGTCCTGTTTCCTCACATGCAATAGCCACACACATGCAGACACACACTCTCACGCTCAGACATACACACTTACACACACACTGTCATACACTCACACATATTCTGAGAATAGGTTTCTCCATCTCAACTTCTGCTTCTCTGATTCCCCCTCTCCTCATCCCTGCTTCAAAATGTTCATGGTTTGCCAGAAGAAATGGGGGAAAATGATAGAGCTGAAAGGCATTGGAAGATTTGGCCCCTAGCCCTCTTTGCCATGTAAATTTGAGCATGTTCCCTAACTTCTGTGAATTTGCATTTCCTAATCTATTCTCTCCCAGATATTTTCAGGTTCGGAAGAGACAATGCATGAAAAAGCCCTTCCACATCTAGAGTCAAGATAGTTTTCAATCAGCTTCATTAAGCAACAAACAATGCAAAATATGACTTGTGCAGCCTAATAGCACCCAGACAGCAGAGACAGTGTCACACTCATTGGCATCTCCCTTGAGCACTCAACAAACTGGCTCCTACGTGATATAAACTCTACAAGAGTAATTTCAGAATTGAATATGACAAGAACAGTGACAAAATCTGCTGACCAGGTAGCTCAGCAGATCTCCATCCCGGCTGCTCCTTAGAAACCCCTGGGGAGCTTGTAAAATTCACCAACGCCCAGGTCCCATCCCAGATCCCTGCAGTCTCTAGGGGCAAGGACACCGGCCCCCGAATATGGAGACAGCAGCCGGGGATGGCAACTACTGGTTAGAGTGGTTGTTCTCAGACTTTGCTGCAGGTTAGAATGCCTGCGGAGTCACCAAAGAACAAATAAATCAGGACTGGATCGCTAAGGGTGGGCCCCACTCATCCTCCTTTTCAGATCCCTGAAAGACTCCAACACACAGCCAGTGGAGCACCAGTTTGAGAGGGTGAAGGTATGTGCCCTTTCTTGATCTCTCTCCCTGTCTCAAGGGCTGAGGGACACAGAGTGGTTGACAGCAGCAACTGCCTTTCTTGAGCCACTGCAACCAGCAATTCTTAGTTTGCAAACTCGGACCCCAAAGAAGAGAAACCCTGGATACAACCTGGACCTGCACCTTCCTCCTGCTCCACTCTCTCAGGCGCACTAATCATCCTGCTTAAACTGGTCTTTTGCTTTGTGCAGAAAGTAACGTTGACTAGAGACAGAAATATCCAATCTAGATTCCAAAATAGGTAGCTAGTGACAACCTGCTGTATAGCACAGGGAGCTCAGCTCGGTGCTCTGTGATGGCCCAGTTGGGAGGGAAGGGGCGTCCAAGAGGGAGGGCACGTGCGTATGCGCACGACTGATTCACTTCGCTGTGCGGTGGAAACCAACACAACATTGTAAAGCAATTATACTACGATAAAAAAAATCTAGATTCCAAATTAACATGCAAATGTCGTAGAAACTCAGGGTGAGGTCATCATATCACGTAGAAAAGGAGGGAAAGAACTTCCTATTCCAAGTGGAAGAATGGAAAACCTTGACGCAAATGCTCCCAAACTCGCTCACTCCTTTCTCCCCACTGTTCTCCACGAGCATCCTGCTCTCGTTTCGAAGTGCAAATAGCAGGAGGGAAAAAGAAGTTATGAATCTGTCAGATTTGCATAGAGCTACCAAACAGAACATTTGAAGCTCCTGCCAGCTTTGTACTGAAATCTTTTCATCCCGATTAAGTCTACATAAGGGAAAGCAGTTGGTTTTCCTTATACTTTAAACACATATACACAACAGTTTCCTTTCGGAAGATATATTGGCTCAGTAACTTTCTGCTATTGATACATCCATTCGTGAGTCATATGCATAAGGGTGTGTGTGCGTGTGCACACATGCTTGTGTATGTGTGTGGGAGTGTATACGTGTGTGAGTGTATACATATATGCATGTGTGTGAGAGTGCATGCGTGTGTATGCACATGCACTCTGATGGAACAGAAAACTACTGTCTGCGTTTTGGACATTAGTATAAAAAATACCAAATTATGTGAATTTCACTCGTAAATGTCTACCAACAGCACCCTGAAATGGATTTAGAAAAGACTGAATGAGAACAGACTTCCCAAATATGGTATCCCATCCTTGCCAGATACATTAGCGGCTGGAAACACCCTCTGAGGGATGTGACAACAGGTTTTTTCTTTGAAGTGGAGGAAAATTTTGGATCATGATGAAAATTGGTTTTTTAAATTTTTTAATTGAGGTATAGTTGATTTGCAATGTTATATTAGTTTAGGAAATATAACAGTGATTCAAAAATTTGATAGATTATCCTCCATTTACAATTATTATAAAATATTGGCTATATTCCATGTGGTACAGTATAACCTTATAGCTTATTTATTTTATGCATAGTAATTTGTACCTCTTAATCTCCCATCTTGTCCCTCCCCACTTCCCTCCCTGCACTGGTGACCACTAGTTTGTTCTCTATCTCTGTGAGTCCACTTATTTTTTGTTATATTCACTAGTTTATTTTTTAGATTCCACATATAGTGATAACATACAGTATTTGTCTTCCTCTGTCTGACTTATTTCACTAAGCATAATGGTTTCAGGGGCTCCTGTTTATTAAACTTCTCACTCTGGAAACTAGTCAGTGGCTTATAGTTGATGATTTAAATGCTGGACAGACGCCTAAGAATCACTGTCCCATGACCCCCTCCTCAGATAAATGGCACCTCCAACACAGGGAACGAGGGATTCAGTGAAATCTGGGTCTGGAAATCTTGGCTATTGTTCAATATTGGCTATTGAACAGTTAAAGGTGAACAGTTAAAGAACTGATGTTTACTGATGTGAACTAAGGTCCTAAGGAACCAAGGGCAGGGAAAGCTCTTAGAACCTCTAAAATGACCAAAATTCACTAATTTCCAACCTTTATTATTTAAATCTTTTAAAAACTGAGATATAATTCACCTACCACAAAATTCATTTTTTTAAAGTGCACAATTCAGAGTCAACCCTTTCTACTACCCAGTACTTACTTATTTTTGACAGAAACTGGGGATGTGCTACGGAAAGGCAAAGAAGTTCCCTTATCACTGCTTGAGCTTCATCAGATCTGACTGTCCAATGTCACCATCCTCTTGGGTAGCAGCATCCAGGACAGTCCCGAGTTCAGACTCTCTAACTGAAGGGTTCTGTGACCCTGAGCAAGTTATTTAACATCTCTTGGCCTCCATTTCCTCATGGATAAGATTAAGATAATAGTAACAGCAATCATCTTAACAAAATTGCTCTCAGGATTAAAATGATGCCTGTTGTAAAATATTGGAGTAAACATAGACAGAGAACGAACTTATGGTTACTGGGGTGGGTGGAAGGGTGGGGGGAAGGGATAGTTAGGGAGTTTGGGACTGACATGTACCCACTGATATATTTAAAATGGATAACCAGCCAGAACCTACTGTATAGAACAGGAAACTCTGCTCCACGTTATGTGGCAGCCTGGATGGGAGGGGAGTTTGGGGGAGAATGGATATATGTTTCTGTATGGCTGAGTCGCTTTGCTGTGCACGTGAAACTGTCACAACATTGTTAATCGGCTATACCCCAATATAAAATAACAAGTTTAAATGGTTAAATAACTAAATAAATACTAAAGTTCAAAATCCTCAGAAAAATGAAATGAAATATTGGAGTAGATATTCAATAACTGCTAGGAATGACACAACAGAATTCCTTTCATTCAGAATTCGGTAATATTTATGTATTCAATATCTATTTTGTCCCAGGCCCTGTATCAGGCCCTGAAAAGAGAAAGACAGAGACAGAGAGAAAGACAAAGAAGGAGGAGGGGGAGAAGGGGGAGGGGAGGAGGAGGAGAAAAAAGGAGGGTGGGGGAGGGGGAGAGGAGAGAAAGAGAAGAAGGAAAGAGACAAAGAAAGAAGGAAGGAAGGAAGGAAGGAAGGAAGGAAGGAAGATGGATCCTCAAATTTCAAGGAAGTTTAAAATCTAAGAAGGAAGATTTATATGTCAAGAGTAAAAAGTAAGGTTAAAAAATGTGAATGAAGGAGTGAATGGTTTCACTGCCAAGAAGAGTCACTTTTGGTTTGGATAATCCTGGAAAACTTGCCTTCATTGTCATTCGAAGCATTGCCAGTTAATTTCCAGGCACAAACCATCGTGACATTTTTACAGTGTATGAACTAAAAAGCAAGAGACAGAATGGCAGGGGCTTGGACCAGGATAATCATTTCAGCTCTGGCTGTTCTTCCGGAACCATCTGTTGTTTCTCTCCCAGTCTTTCTTTGTAAAGATTTTCCATACTTTTTAGTCCCCTCCTCGGCCTCTTCTCCATTTATGGCTTGAAGAAAAGGTTGTAGTTCATTATGTGAAATGTCTACACGTTGCCCATGAACTCTTAAGGGGAAAGTCAGTGTAGAAATGAAACAAATAAACACATTTTCAAAATAAATAAAGTGTGCACATAACTCCAGTGGATTGGAAGAATATTTAGATAAGTGGCTAGGGAAAAGAATTTTCACACTGTGTCATCTGCTAACACTAATGAGTTAATTAAATTAGAAAAATTCCACTGCCAAAAGTGAAAACATCCAAATATGTGGGATGCTGGGGGAATTATAGACCTGCTACTAAATGCATTCTGTTCAAGCTTATTTTTTTTTTCCTTTGAGAAGGCCATGCAGAGCTACACTTAAAAAACCAGCCAATTTCAAGAGAGTCTTTTCCATCTGGGGCCAGTTACGGGAGAGTATGCTTTAAACTTTGCAAAGCCTGCTGAGAGGCAACATGACTTGTTAAGGAAACAGTTTCTGAAGATCCAGCAAAAGGTTTTACCGTGACATCCCCATACATTGCTGAATTCATTATGCCATTAAATGCCTTTGCACACAAGTGAAAAACCAAAATGATTCAGGAAATGGATATACTAAAATCGATCAGAAGCCAATACATTTTTGCCAAGGCTTTAGCTGGTAATTAGAATATTTTCCAGACCTGGAAGCTTTTTTCACCTTATTTACTCTTCCTTTATAGTAACCTCCTTCCACAATTCCCCTGCCCCAAATAACCCTGATGTGGAAAAAAATATTAAAAGCTTAGTAAATCAAAATTAAGGGATTAAGTCTTAAAAACCCATCAATATGCTGAAAACAATAGAAAGAATTCTTAATAAACCAAAAATGTAGAATATGATATTAAAAATGTCCTAAGTCGTAACAGCTGTCAAAATGAAAAGTATGAGAAACGTCTCAAAGATGTTTACATTCTTTGATTCAGTGTCTAATTAAACTGAGTGTTATTCACTAGTGGGAAGGGAAGTGAGCTAAAATCTCTTTAAAAGGTAAAACAGTTGATGACCACCCACTTAAACTGATAGCTAGAAAGACTTAAGTTTAGCTTATGGGTGTATGTATGTACATGTATATATTTACACGTGTTATGTAAATATATGTATATGTGCTATACAAACACACATATCTACACCTATATATGTGTATATGGTCATTTTTTCTCTTTTCATTTCTCCCCAGTTATAGATAATAACAATCAAAACTTCTCATTATTTGGGCTTTTTTTTTCATGTGAGGGGTTTGTTTCTTTTTATTTGGGCTTTGAAGGCTCAGGAATAAGAGGTGTTCTATGGATAGCTGGGTAAACCAGTGCTTCTCAAATTCAAGAACAGGAATCACTGGTGGCTCTCATTAAAATGCTGATTCTGATTCATTGGGTCTTGGTAAAGCCTGAGATTCTGCGTTTCTAATAAGCTGATGCTCCTGGTCTGTGGATTGCACTTTGACAGTAAAAGATCAGAAACTTAGAGAATTTATCTGTGTTTATGTAAGAGTGAAATTCTAAGAATTTTCTCATAAAGCTATGCTCACCTAGCTAGATGTTATAGTGACTTAGTTCTTAACATAATCTAAGATCCTTCATGGACTATACAGTTTAGCGAATCATGTACAATAATTCTTGTGCTAACCTCTACTCACATTTGGAATCCCAAATTCTGAGGCATCCCTCTTCACCTACCCACCAGTACAGTAATTGCCTCTAAAATAAACCCAACAAGTTTACTTAGTAAATTTTGGTAATTACTTGAATCTACCAGTGACAAAAAGCTCACAACGCATTTCACAGCAACCCATTTCACATTTGGGGTTCTTGCATGGTTAGAAAGTTTCAGTCTGTCTCTTGGATTCTCACCCTCTGGGCATGGCCTCTGTTCCCTGGAGCAAAAAAAGTTTTCTCTTACTCAAGCACAATACCCCCAGCTTCTTCAACATTTTCTCTTGGGAGAAAATTTCCACAGCCCTCACCCTCTTTGTCACTGTCTCTGGTACTTGCTAGGACTTGATGAAATTCCACGAGATAATGTCTTTTATTCCAGTTCTTTTAAAAAAATTACATCATAATATATGCATTTATGCTCTTTGTAATAAAATATAAAAGCAGTAAAACACGTATACAGATTATAATGTAAAGTTGTATACATTCACTGTCCCCCTATTTAACTCCTCTTCCCAGAGGTAATCACTTTTAATAGCTTTTCCATTTCTTTAGCTGCAGAAATATGTAAATATATGAATATTGGTTTTTTCCATTCTATATAAATGGGATCAGCATCTATTATTCTGTGATATTTGTTACACCTGGTAGATTCAACACACATGCACCTAATTCATTTTTCTTACAGCTTTGTATTATTCTATAGAATCAATGAACAACAAATTGGTTATTAATTTATGAATAGAGATTTAGATGGACAGTGATATTTTCTGATTCTAGATGGTGCTGCCATGAGCACTGTATATGCCTCTTTTGTGCCTGTGGAAGATTGTCTATAAAGTACAGATCTCTAAAGGTGGAATTATTGCTGAATAGAATCAATCTTAAAACTTTTCCAGGGAGGCGGAGTCAAGATGCCGGTGTGGGAAGACGCGGAGTCAGCTTCTCCCCACAACTAGGGCATCTGCCGCGCGCCGGTGGGGGACTCTGATGCCCAAGGAGACGGGCGGAATCCCAAAGTGAACCGGTAGGATGTAGGGGGACTGAGGGGTGAGGAGAAGTGGAGGCCAGATCGGATCTGCACCCCTGAGGGTGGGGAGATCAGGAGAGGCAGGAGGGAGGGACTCTCTGGGAAGAGCGGGAGAGGAGTGGAGGGCGATTGCCCTGCCCACTCGGGCCGGGGAGCCTGCTGAGCTCCGAGGCTGATCCCCTGCCCTCCCAAGCCCCCTCCAGGCTGCATGGGTCCCTGGGGGCATAGGAGGGACACTGGGGAGATCAGGAGAGGCAGGCGGGAGGGGCCTTCCCAGACAGGAGGAGCAAGAGAGGAGAGAAGGCGTTTGCCCTGGCCAGGAAAGCTGCTGGGCTCCCAGGTGAGGTCCCTGCCCTCTGAGACCAGGGGTGGGGGGCACGCCTGGGCCCCTTCTGTTCCTTCAGCCTAAGCCCCACCCCCCACAGCCCCCAGGGCCTTTTCCAGCCCTGTGGGTCCTGAGCACTGGCCCTACCTGCCCAAACCCCACCCTTGCATAGGCCCCACCCGTCACAACAAAGGCCTTCCCACCCCACCCCCTTTTTTTTCTTTTCCCTGTCTTTTTTTACTATTGTGGTACTGATTACCTTCTGGTTGTTGATTAATCTATATTTTAATTTTATATTCTTTCTAACATATCTGTTAGTTTCCTCGTCTAATTTTGTTTTTTACTTTGTTACTGTTCCTTTTTTTTTTTTTTTTTTGCTGCCTCATGCAGGTTTGCAGTATCTTGGTTCACAAGCCTGGGGTTGGGCTGAAGCTCATGCGGTGGGACCTCCAAGTCTGAACCACTGGACTAATACAGAACGTCAGACCCCAGGGAGTATTCATCAGAGTGAGGTCTCACAGAGTTCCTCAACTCAGCACAAAGACCCAGCTCTACACAATAGCATACAAACTCCAGTGTTGGAAGCCTCAGGCCAAACAACCAGTAAGAAAGGAACACAATCCCACTCATTAAAAAAAAAAAATTGAGACATCAAAAAAATATGTCACAGATGAAAGACCAGGTAAAAACCTACAAGACCAAATAAATGAAGAGGAAATAGGCAATCTACCTGAAAAAGAATTCAGAGTAATGATAGTAAAGATGATCCAGAATCTCGGAAACAGAATGGAGGCACGGATTGAGAAAGTACAAGAAGTGTTTAACAAAGATCTAGAAAAACTAAAGAACAAACAAACAGAGATGAACAACACAATAACTGAAATGAAAAATACACTAGAAGGAATCAATAACAGAATAACTGAGGCAGAAGAACGAATAAATGAGCTGGAAGACAAAATGGTGGAAATAACTGCCAAGGAGCAGAATAAAGAAAAAAGAATGAAAAAAATTGAAGACAATCTCAGAGGCCTCTGGGACTACACTAAACACACCAACATTCAAATTATAGGGGTCCCAGAAGAAGAAGAAAAAAAGAAAGGGTCTGAGAAAATATTTGAAGAGATTATAGTCAAAAACTTCCCTTACATGGGAAAGGAAATAGTCACCCAAGTCCAGGAAGCACAGACAGTTGCATACAGGATAAACCCTAGGAAAAACACACCAAGAAACATATTAATCAAACTAACAAAAATTAAATTCAAAGAAAAAATATTAAAAGCAGTGAGGGAAAAACAAAAAATAACATCCAAAGGAATCCCCATAAGGTTATCAGCTGATTTTCCAGCAGAAACTCTGCAGGCCAGAAGGGAGTGGCAGGATATACTTAAAGTGATGAAAGAGAAAAACCTACAACCAAGATTACTCTACTGAACAAGGATCTCATTCAGATTTGATGGAGAAGTCAAAAGCTTTTCAGACAAGCAAAAGCTAAGAGAATTCAGCACCACCAAACCAGCTTTACAACAAATGCTAAAGAAACTTCTCTAGGCAGGAAACACAAGAGAAGAAAAAGACCCACAAAAACAAACCCAAAACAATTAAGAAAATGGGAATAGGAACATATATAACAATAATAACCTTGAATGTAAATGGATTAAATGCCCCAACCAAAAGACACAGACTGGCTGAATGGGTACAAAAACAAGACCCATATATATGCTGTCTACAAGAGACCCACTTCAGACCTAGGGATACATACAGACTGAAAGTGAAGGGATGGAAAAAAATATTCCATGCAAATGGAAATCAAAAGAAAGATGGAGTAGCAATACTCATATCAGATAAAATAGACTTTAAAATAAAGACTGTTACAAGAGATAAGGAGGGACACTACATAATGATCAAGGGATCGATCCAAGAAGAAGATATAACAATTATAAATGTTTATACACCCAACATAGGAGTACCTCAATACATAAGGCAAATGCTAACAACCATGAAAAGAGAAAGTAACAGTAACACAATAATAGCAGGGGACTTTAACACCCCACTTTCACCAATGGATAGATCATCCAAACTGAAAATAAATAAGGAAACATAAGCTTTAAATGACACAATAGACCAGATATATCTAATTGATATTTATAGAACATTTCACTCAAATGTGGCAGAATACACTTCCTTCTCAAGTGCACACAGAACATTCTCCAGGATAGATCACATCTTTGGTCACAAATCAAGCCTTGGAAAATTCAAGAAAATTGAAATCGTATCAAGCAACTTTTCTGAACCACAATGCTATGAGATTGGAAATCAATTACAGGAAAAAAAAAACTATAAAAAACACAAATACATGGAGGCTAAACAGTTTGCTACTAAATAACCAAGAGATCACTGAAGAAATCAAAGAAGAAATTTAAAAATACATAGAAAAAATGACAATGAAAACATGACGACCCAAAATCTACTGGATGTAACAAAAGCAGTTCTAAGAGGGAAGTTTATAGCAATACAATCTCACCTCAAGAAACAAGAAAAATCTCAACTAAACAGTCTAACCCTACACTTAAAACAACTAGAGAAAGAAGAACAAAGAAAATGCAAAGTCAGTAGAAGGAAAGAAATCATAAAGATCAGAGCAGAAATAAATGAAATAGAAATGAAGAAAACAATAGCAAAGATCAATAAAGCTAAAAGCTGGTTCTTTGAGAAGATAAACAAAATTGATAAACCATTAGCCAGACTCATCAAGAAAAAAAGGGAGAGGACTCAAATCAATAAAATTAGAAATGAAAAAGGAGAAGTAACAACTGACACTGCAGAAATACTAAGTATTACAAGAGGCTACAACAAACAACTCTATGCCAATAAAATGGACAACCTGGAAGAAAAGGACAAATTCTTGGAAAGGTACAATTTTCCAAGACTGAACCAGGAAGAATTAGAAAATATAAACATACCTATCACAAGTAATGAAATTGAAACAGTAATTTAAAATCTCCAACAAACAAAAGTCCAGGACCAGATGGCTTCACAGGTGAATTCTATCGAACATTTAGAGAAGAGGAAACACTGATCCTTCTCAAACTCTTCCAAAAAACTTGCAGAGAGAGAAACACTCCCAAATTCATTCTATGAAGCCACCATCACCCTGACACCAAAACCAGAAAAAGACATCGCAATAAAAGAAAATTATAGACCAATATGACTGATGAACATAGATGCAAAAATCCTGAACAAAATACTAGCAAACAGAATCCAACAGCTCATTAAAAGGATCATACACCATGATCAAGTGGGATTTATCCCAGGGATGCAAGGATTCTTCAATATATGCAAATCAATCAATGTGATACACCATATTAACAAATTAAGGAATAAAAACCATATGATAATCTCAATAGATGCAGAAAAAGCTTTTGACAAAATTCAATACTCATTTATGATAAAAACTGTCCAGAAAATGGGCATAGAGGGAACCTACGTCAACACAATGAAGGCCATATATGACAAACCCACAGCAGGTGTCATACTCAAGGATGAAAAACTGAAAGCATTTCCACTAAGATCAGGAACAAGACAAGAATGTCCATTCTCACCATTCTTATTCAACAGTTTTGGAAGTCCTAGCCATGGCAATCAGAGAAGAAAAAGAAACAAAAGGAATACAAATTAGAAAGGAAGAAGTAAAACTGTCACTGTTTGCTGATGACATGATATTATACATAGAAAATCCTAAAGATGCCACCAGAAAACTACTAGAACTAGTCAGTGAATTTGGTAAGGTTGCAGGATACAAAATTAATGCACAGAAACCTCTGGTATTCCTATACACCAACAATGAAAAATCAGAAAGAGAAATTAAGAGAACACTCCCATTTACCACTGCAAAAAAAAAAAGAATAAAATACCTAGGAATAAACCTGCCTAAGGAGGAGAAAGACTTCTACTCAGGAAACTATAAAACACTGATGAAAGAAATCAAAGATGACATAAACAGATGGAGAAATATACCATGCTCTTGGACTGGAAGAATCAATATTGTGAAAATGACTATACTACCCAAAGCAACCTACAGATTCAGCATAATCCCTAGCAAACTACCAGAACTAGAACAAAAAATCTGACAATTCATATGGAAACACAAAAGACCCTGAATAGCCAAAGCAATCTTGAGAAAGAAAAATGCAGTTGGAGGAATCAGGCTCCCCGACTTCAAACAATACCATAAAGCTACAGTAATCAAGAGAGTATGGTACTGGCACAAAACCAGAAATATAGATCAATGATACAGAATAGAATGTCCAGAAATAAACCCACATACATATGGTCACCTAATTTATGAGAAAGGAGGCAGAACATACAATGGAGAAAAGACAACCTCTTCAATAAGTGGCATTGGGAAAACTGGACAGCTACATGTAAAAGAATGAAATTAGAACACTCTCTAACACCATACACAAAAATAAACCCCAAATGGATTATAGACTTCAGTGGAAGACCAGACACTATAAAACTCTTAGAGGAAAACATAGGAAAAACCACTCTTTGACATAAACCACAGCAAGATCTTTTTTGACCCACCTCCTAGAGTAATGGAAATAAAAACAAAAATAAACAAATGGGACTTAATGAAACTTAAAAGCTTTTGCACAGCAAAGGACACCATGAACAAGACAAGAAGACAACCCTAAGAATGGGAGAAAATATTTGCAAATAAAGCAACAAAGGATTAATCTCCAAAATATACAAACAGCTCATAGAGCTCAATATCAAAAAAAAAACAAAACAAAAAAAAACAATCCAGTTAAAAAATAGGAAAAAGACCTATATAGATATTTCACCAAGGAAGACATACAGATGGCCAAGAGGCACATGAAAAGATGCTCAACATCACTAATTATTAGAGAAATGCAAATCAAAACTATGTGGTATCACCTCATGCTGGTCAAAATGGCCATTATCAAAAAATCTAGAAACAGTAAATTCTGGAAAGGGTGTGGTGAAAAGGGAACCCTCCTGCACTGCTGGTGGGAATGTAAATTGATACAACCACTATGGGAAACAGTATGGAGGTTCCTTAAAAACTTAAAAATAGAGCTACCATATGACCCAGCAATCCCATTACTGCGCATATACGCTGAGAAAATCGTAATTCAAAAAGAGACGTACCACAATATTCATTGCAGCACTATTTACATGGAACCAACCTAAGTGTCCATTGACAGATGAATGGATAAAGAAGATGTGTCACATATGTACAATGGAATATTACTCAGCCATAAAAAGAAACGAAATTGAGTTATTTGTAGTGAGGTGGATGGACCTAGAGTCTGTCATATAGAGTGAAGTAAGTCAGAAAGAGAAAAACAAATACCGTATACTAACACATATATATGGAATCTTAAAGAAAAAAAGAAAAGGTACTTATGAACCTAGTTGCAGGGCAGGAATAAAGAGGTAGACACAGAGAAAGGACTTGAGGACGTGGGGTGGGAGGGCGAAGCTGGGGTGAAGTGAGAGTAGCACTGACATATATACACTACCGAATGTAAAATAGTTGGCTGGTGGGAAGCAGCTGCATAGCACAGGGAGATCCAATCGGTGCTTTGCAATGACCTAGAGGGGTCGGATAGGGAGGATTGGAAGGAGGCCCAAGAGGGAGGGGATATGGGGACATGTGTATGCATATGGCTGATTCGCTTTGTTGTGCAACAGAAACTAACACAGTATTGTGAAGCAATTATACTCCAATAAAGATCTATTTTTAAAAAAGAAAAAAAATACCGTATGCTAACACATATATATGGAATTAAAAAAAAAAAAAAGGTTCTGAAGAACCTAGGGGCAGGACAGGAATAAAGACGCAGACATAGAGAAAGGACTTGAGGACATGGGGATGGGGAAGGGTAAGCTGGGACAAATTGAAGAGTGGCATGGACATCTATACACTATCAAATGTAAAATAGATAGCTAGTGGGAAGCAGCCGCATAGCATAGGGAGATCAGCTCGGTGCTTTGTGACCACCTAGAGGGGTGGGATAGGGAGGGTGGGAGGGAGATGCAAGAGGGAGGGGATATGGGGACATATGTATATGTATAGCTGACTCACTTTGTTATAAAGCAGAAACTAACACAACAATGTAAAGCAATTATACTCCAATAAAGATGTTAAGAAAAAAAAAAACCTGTTCCAAAGTGGTTGGGGAAGAGAAGGAAGGAAGGAAGGAAGGAAGGGAGGGAGGGAGGGAGGGAGGGAGCGAGGGAGGGAGACCCCTGAGACTACAATGCTGTCTAGCCCTAGAGGAGGAGGGCTGAGGTGCCCTCACTGACAGCCAAACCAACTACCAGATAATGAGGTGAGGCCATCTTGGACGCTCCAGGTCTAGGCAAGTCTTCAGATGACCACAGCCCTATAAATGATCTCAGTTGAGACCAACAGAAAACGCATACAGTTTGCCAACCCACAGAATCATGGGAACAAAGATAAGTCATTGTTGTTTTAAGTAACCAAGTATTAGAGTGGTTTGTTAGGCAGCAACAAACAAATACAATATCTCTCCATTAATCTGGGTCATCGTTCATGTTCTTCAGTAAAGTGACATAAAAATAGCCCTTGGACGTCCCCTTTAAATCCTAGGTTTTTACATTTTTTGTTGCTCTTGAGATAAAATCATTTTTGCTAATTACATTTTCTAATTGGTTATAGGTACATAGAAAAAAACTATTGATAAATAAACTTTGAACTTCTCTTTAGCCGTTTTCCTGAGCCCTCTTGCTAGTTCCAAATAGGCTTATTTTATTCTGTTTTCTAGATAGAAATAGCAACATCTTTGGCTCCTTCTTTCCAGTATTTCTTTCTTTCTCTGGTCATATTGCCTTGACTAGAAGAGCAAACTGAAAGTGGGAAATTTTGTTCCTTAATTCAGTGGAGTTAGTTGTCATTTTTCACCAGTGAGTATGAGATTGTCTGGTCTCTTTGTACCTACCAATTACCAGATTGAGGAAATTTCTACATATTCCTGGATCCCTACTGTGCTTTAAAATGTCTTATTTTTGATTAAAAAAATAAACTGACCAAAAAGTACATAAAGTAACAAACATTCATGTACCTACCACCTATATTTAACAGAGTCAATCTGACCATATTTGCTTTAATTAGTCTTTTCTTTTAAAAAATAAATAAAACGTTATAGATACCATTATTGCCCCATTAGCCACTATCCTGTAGTAGGGAAGCATCCTTACTGTGCATAAATTATACTTTTACTACATACGTATGTACCAAGAATGATATACAGTACTGTTTAGTGTGCATGTTTAAAAGTTCATATACATGGTATCATGCTTTCTGTATTCAGGTTTGACTTCTGTTTTTCACTTTACATGACTGCCATCTTTTTTCCACTTAACACTACAGCATCAAGATTTATCCACGTTGATAAAAGGAGTCCTCATTCATTTTAAATATTTTAAGAATCCTATTAAATGTATTTTATGACAGTTTATCTACCCGATTACCAAAAAATAGATATTTTTTCCAATGTTTTGCCATTCACATTATAAACAATGCTGCTATGAACGTTTTTGTTCATGCATCCTTCTAAACAAAAGCAGAAAAGTTTCTCTCTCATACAGAGAACTCATTGGGTCATAGATTATGAACATGTTCAATTTACCAGGCAGTATTAAATTGCCCTCCAAAAACAGTTATACTGCAGCAATTAATGCTTGCATAAGCAACATTAAAATCTCTGCTTTCCTCTGGCTTTTTTACCATGTGATAGAGCAATCTGACTTCTGGGTATATAGCCAAACGAAATGAGACCCTTATCTTTTTTTCTTTTTTTTTTTTTTGTGGTACGTGGGCCTCTCAATGTCCTGGCCTCTCCCGCTGCGGAGCACAGGCTCCGGACGCGCAGGCTCAGCGGCCATGGCTCACAGGCTCAGCCGCTCCGCGGCATGTGGGATCCTCCCGGACCAGGGCACGAACCCATGTCCCCTGCATCGGCAGGCAGACTCTCAACCACTGCGCCACCAGGGAAGCCCGAGATCCTTATCTTGAAGAAATACTTACGCTCCCATGTTTACTGCAGCGTTATTCACAACAGCCAAGACATGGAAACAACTTAGTATCCATTGATGGGTGAATAGATTAAACAAGCTGATATATATATATATATATATATATATATATATATATATATATATATATATATATGAAATCTCCAATGGCATATTATTCACCCATAAAAAAAAGAAGGCAATTCAGCCATCTGCGACAACATGGATGTACCTTGAGGGCATTATGCTAAATGAAATAAGTCAGAGAAAGACTGTATGATTCCACTTGTATGTGGAATCTATAAAAGCCAAACTCATAGAAGCAGAGAGTACAATGATGGTTGCCACAGCCTGGGGGGTGGGGAAAATGGGAAGATGTTGGTCAAAGGGTACGAGCTTCCAGTTATGAGTAAGTTCTGGGCATCTAATGTACAGCATGATTAACTAAAATTTAATAATGATGTATTGCATACTTGCAAGTTGCTACATTATGTAAGGTGATGAAGGTGTTAAGTAACTTTATTGTGGTAATCATTTTGTAATATATACATGTATCGAATCACCCCATTGTATACCTTAAACTTACAGTGTGTTATATGTTAATTATATTTCAATAAAGCTGGAGGCGGGGGAGGAAAAGAAATGCTTGCTTATTTTTGTAAATGGATTAGATAGTCTCCTGAGCAGTTGGATTGAAGGCAGTGTTTCTTCTCTACCTGACTACCATTTGCTTTATACGTTTACTCGGGGTTCTTCCTATAGGAAGGAACCACATTTGACAAGGAAATGCTAGGCTAGGAATTAACATTTCTGAGTCTTGAGTCCTCCCTCTTTTCTGAGGATTTTTAAGTTTTTTCAATTTTGCATCACCTCCCCAACCTCCTTTAAATTTTTCCTATTTTTTATTTATAATTTTTAAATCTTCCCTATTAAAATGTTTTTTTTTTCTAACTGCTCCCATTCTCCCATGAAATTGTAGTACCACAGATATACCATGTATCTATTCATGTATTCTGGCCCTTTAGGGTACCACGACCCATTCTAATTTCTAAATTTTTTGTCCCAAGAACCAATTTTTGTCCCTGTTGAGAACGTTCCTCTCTAAAGATATAAAATACTTTCAGGATTCTCAATTTCCTTTCTGGGGGGAAAGTCAACTTGATTCTCTTACATAATCAGCAAGACTTGTGACTCTTTTGACCAAGAGAAGGTAGCCGTGGTGACAGTGAGGTCTGAATTATTTTACTAGGTGCACATGCATTTGATGAAGTGCCTTATGGGAAAAGTAGGAAAAAAAAAAAAGGATGATTGGGCAAAGTCAGCAGCTGCAAACCCAAAAGGATAATAAATCAGTAATGTAATGTAAAGGAGGGAAACTGGCCCTGGGGGAACATACCACCTGGGTAGCACATATCTTGTCCCAAAAGGGCAGCTGCCACTCAACTCTAGCCAAAACCACTATGTAGGAAGGAAGGTCCATTTTACCAAACCCTTTGATTTTTCAAGAGAAACCAAAAAAATTCAGAGATTTATGCAAAATCTCTCCATTTTTAAATATTGCTTAGATTTAAAAAATATATTTCACAAGCCAAATAAAATTTATCTCTGAGTAGTGTGCAGCCTATAAGCTACAAACCTGCAAATTTGACTACAGGAGTTCTCACAAACCTCCCTCCTCCTCTAAAATTTGATAATTATTTTAAAAATTGTGAATGAATGTAAAACTCCAATAAGATTGTAATCTTAAACACTAATATGAAAAACTAACAACAGCAATGGGGGGGGTGGAGATAATTTCCCACCGCCTGCCTGTGAAAATAGAAGAAATCCAAACGTTCTATTCAAAGGTAATTTATTCTCCTTTTACGTGAAGTCAAAATGTGGAAGCAGTTATCTTAAGTTATAGAATAAGTTCTGAGAGCATAAAGGTTTTTTCTCCTTACTTTAAAATTAAAATGTTACTTGGGTTGCTGAATAATTTTTAGATATTCATGTATGCCATTACAGCACGAGATTTAAAAGTCTTTTCTTCAGGGCTTCCGTGGTGGCGCAGTGGTTAAGAATCCGCCTGCCAATGCAGGGGACACAGGTTTGAGCCCTGGTCCGGGAAGATGCCACATGCCATGGGGCAACTAAGCCCATGTGCCACAACTACTGAGCCTGCACTCTAGAGCCCGCGAGCCACAGCTACTGAAGCCCATACACCTAGAGCCCATGCTTCGCAACAAGAGAAGCCACCGCAATGAGAAGCCTGTGCACCGCAACAAAGAGTAAACCCTCTAGCCACAACTAGAGAAAGCCCACATGCAGCAACAAAGACCCGTTGTAGCCAATAAATAAATTAATTAAATTAATTAATTTTAAAAAAGTCTTTCCTTCAAAGACATTTGTATACATTACCTTAATTTAATACATTTTCCAAGGTATGTGAGTATATACTTCTAGTAAGCTTTTGGTTTCCTTTATGTTTTTTCTCCTTTGTTAGTTTTAATATTTCTGTCTCATCCACACACAAAAAATATTAAGGTCATGTGGATATTTTGGTAGGTCACACTAATTAAATTACCTAAATTATGACCACATCTATAGCTCCTACTTTGCTGTGTAGATGGTTTCTGTGGGGTTTAGCATATTTTGATAGATTTTGGAACTTCAAATACAAGGTTTCTATATCTGGTTCTGTTACTAACTACCTATGTATCTTCAACAAATTAACTAAAATCTCTAGTGCTCCGTTTCCTCATCCCACGTATAAAAGAAAATAAGTAATCTCCAAGGTCCCTTTTGGCTCTAAAATATGTTGACCTGTAAAGCAATTTATGTAAATTAAAACCTTTGGTTTTTAACTTCTTTGCATCTCTTAATTTTCAGCTTTATTGAGATACAATTCATATATCATAATACTGACCCATTTAAAGTGTACAGTCAGTGGTTTTTAGTAAATTCACAGAATCGAGCAATTATCACCACAATCTAATTTTAGAAAACCTTCAACATTCCAGAAAGAAACCCCATAGACATTAGTGGTAACTCCCGATGCCCTCTCCCCTGCCTGGTTGCAGATAACGACTAAGTCTACATTCTGTCTCCACGGATTTGTTTATTCTGGACATTTCACATTAGTGGAACCACGATGAATGGTCTTTGTGACTGACTTCTTTCACTTAGCAGAATGTTTTTGAGAATCACTTGTTTTATTGCATGTATCTGTACTTCATCCCTTTTTATGGTTGAATAATAGTCCATTGTATGAATTACCATATTTTGTTAATCCATTTATCAGTTATTGGACATTTGGATTGTTTCCACATTTTTTCTATGAACATTCATGAACAATTTTCATATGGATATATGTTTTCATTTCTCTTGGAAATATACCTAAAAGTGGAATTGTTGGGTTAAATGGAAACTCTTAGTTTAGCATTTTGAGAAACTGCCAAACTGTTTTCCAAAGTGGCTGTACCATTTTACATTGTCACCAGCAATGTATCAGAGTTCCAATTTCTCCACACCTCTGCCTACATTTGTTATTGTCCATCTTTTTTATTATAGTCACTCTATTGGTGTGAAGTGCTCTCTCTTTGTAGTTTTGATTTCCATTTCCTTAATGACCAATAATGCTTAGCATCTTTTCATGAGCTTATTGGCCATTTGTGTATCTTGTTTGGAGAAACATCTATTCAGACATTTGCCCAGTTTTTAATTGGATGATTTGTCATTTTATTGTTCAGTTGTAAGAGTTCTTTCTTTATTCTGGTTATAGTCTCTTGTCAGATACACTATTTGCAAATATTTTCTCCCATTTCAGGTGTTATCTTTTTACTTTCATGCTAATGTCCTTTGATCCCCAAATATGTTTAATTTTACTGAAGTTCAAGTTATCTATTTTATGTTTTGTTGCTAATGCTTTTGGTGTCATTTCTAAGAAGCTATTGCCTACTCCAAAGCTGTGAAGCTTTACTCCTATTACAGATGTTTTATAATTTTAGATTTTACCTTCAGGTATATGAGTTATTTTGAGTTAACTTTTGTGTATGATATGAGGTAGAGGTCCAAATTCATTCTTTTACATGTAGATAGCCAACTGCTCTAGTCTTGTTTATTGAAAAGACTGTTATTTCCCCCACGGAATTGTCTTGGTACCCTTGTCAAAAATCAATTGACCATAAGTGTGACAGTTTATTTCTATGCTTTCAATTCTATTCACTTGACATTTATGTCTAGCCTCATGTCAGAACCACATTGTCTTGATTAATATAGCTTTGTAGTAGGTTCTGAATTGGGAGTGTGAGTCTTCTAACTTAGTCTTCATTTTCAAGATGGTGTTGGCTAATTTCCATATAACTATACCTTGTATTTCCATAGGAATTTTAGCATCAGCTTATAAATTTCTGCAAAAAGCCAGCTGGGGTTTTGATAGGGATTGCACTGAGTCTGTAGATCAATTTGGGGATCTATTTCCATCCTAACAATGTCTTCTGATCCAGGAAAACAGGATGTCTTTCTATTTATTTAGATCTTTTAAATTTCTTTCAGCAACGTTTTGCAGGTTTTGGTGTATAAGTCTTGAAATTTGTTTGCTAAATTTATTCCTAGATGTCATATTCTTTTGGTTGACATTATACATGAGACTGTTTTCCTAAATACAATTTTGGATTGTTCATTGTACTGTATCCCTTTTAAGCTTCAAGACGAAAAACTAGGTCATACTTCATTCATTCTAACTTTTTTGGTGTTGTTTTAAATGATGTACTCCTTTTTTATTTTAGTTCTAAGTAATATATTTGTATCATCAACTTTTATTTTTTCATTTTATTGTAAGTTGTGAAAAGATTCATAAGAATTGTGTAGAAAATGTTTGAAGTTAAGCTGGATGCCTAGACTAGTCAATTACATCACTTAGAATAAATGGCAATAGACTCAATCATTTTCTACTAGCACACATTGAATGCTTATGGAATGCACAGCACTGACACTGTCTTAGTCCCACATTTGCTAAATACACATTTTTCTCCATCTAACAAGCAAACTGCATTTAACTCCCATAATCTCAGAAAAACAGTTGTTAAGAGACTAACACACAAATAAATACCCTCATCATTACCAGTTTACTGTCTTAAGTATTTGTATTCTTCCCATTAAAGAAAGCATTTCCTCTGACTACCAAAAGAAAAAAAATTGTACCATGAAGCTGAATTTCAGCTTTACTTTAGACGACTCCATTCAAACCCTTCCAAAACTGCCACTGTACCACTGCCTTTTAAAATTACGCTTACATTGTTGAATGTATACAATGTAATTTTACATCTTGGAGGAAAAATAAGATAAATTCTGATTACTATGTCTCTTCCTGGCAAATATAACATGCATTCAGATGGAAAGAGCCACATAAGTTCAGTGGCTCTTGAAAACTTTGAGGATCAGTGGAAGTTAAATACACAACACCCTGGAAAAATACAAACATACATTTTTGTGCACAATTTTAAGGATTTATGGTTACTCTTCAGCCCAGCCATGGATACATGGACCTCAAAGTAAGAATTTCCCATTAAATAATAGCTGAGAAAGATACATAACTGCTGCAGGTTTATATATTCCCTGTTTATATTGTTTATCTATAAACAAGATAAACACCTCTATGAACCAGAAATTGAGCTCAGAGAAGGAAGAGAGTACCAACGTTCCGGGTCTACTGAGTTCTGGGAGTAGAGTTGCACAAAACTGAGAAAGAATTTTACACCTAATATGTATTAGGTATTAAAAGATTTCCATAAAGTCTGAAGCCAAAAGGCAGCAACCTACCTTCAGGAAAAAAGGGTTCCTCAAACTTCAAAGAAGACTGATACAAACTAATGCTACCCAAGGCTACAGATAACGAAAGATGCTGATCTGCACAGTAGAAGGCAAGGTTGTCCCAAAGACAGGACTTGAACCAAGTCACATGCTAACCCAGCTTTATGAGATGTGCCCGATTTTATATTACAGGAGGGATGCAGGAAGTCACTCATCTAAAAAAATCCTGTTCTCAACTGGGTGTCTGGTAAGCCTTATGGAGGCATCCACAAATCCTCTAGATGGAGAGGAATATGCAGAGAAAAGGGGGAAAAATCCACATTCAAGATGAAATAGAAAACGTAAAGTATATAAAAACTAATACTAAGTAGAGAACCAAAATTTTAAAATAAGGAGAATTCACTGACAAATAAAAACAATGAAACAAACAAAAATTGACAATAAAAAGAAGACACACAAATATGGCCAACAGGTACATAAAAAGGTGCTCAACATCACTAATTATCAGAAAAATGCAAATCAAAACCACAATGAGATATCACCTCATACCTGTTAGAATAGCTATTATCTACACTTATGGCCAATTCATCTATGACAAAGGAGGCAAGAATATACAATGGATAAAAGACAGCCTCTTCAATAAGCTGTGAAAAGTGGACCACTACATGTAAAAGAATGAAATTAGAACATTCTCTAACACTGTATACAAAAATAAACTAAAAATGGATTAAAGACCTAAATGTAAGACAGGATACTATAATTCTAAATGAAAACATAGGCAGGACACTCTGACATAAATCACAGGAATATATATATTTTTTGATCCCTCTCCTAAAACAAAGGAAATAAAAGCAAAAGTAAACAAATGGGACCTAATTAAACTTAAAAGCTTTTGAGCAGGAAGCCATCAAAATGAAAAGACAACCTACTGGATATTTGTAAATGATATGACTGATAAGGGGTTAATATCCAACATATATAAATAGCTCATACAACTCAACATCAAAAAAACAAACAACCCAACTAAAAAATGAGCAGAAGAACTGAATAGACATTTTTCCAAAGAAGAAATGCAGATGGCCAATAGGCATATGAAAAGACGTTCAACATCACTAATTATCAGGGAAATGCAAATTAAAACCGCAATGAGCTATCACCTCATACCTGCCAGAATGGCTATCATCAAAAAGAACACATACAATAAATGTTGGCGAGGATGTGGAGAAAAGGGAACCCTCATATACTGTTGGTGGGAATGTAAATTGGTGCAGCCACTGTAGAAAACAGTATGGCAGTTTCTCAAAAAACTAAAAATAGAACTACCACATGACCCAGCAGTTTCACTCCTGGGTCTGTATCTGAAAAAAACAAAAACACTAATTTGAAAAGATACATGCACCCCAACGTTCATAGTAGCATTATTTACAATTGCCAAGATATAGAAGCAACCTAAGTGTCCATCAACAGATGAATGGATCAAGAAGATGTGGTATAGATATATACAAGGGAACACTACTCAGACATAAATAAACAATGAAATTTTGCCATCTGCAGCAACATGGATGTACTTGGAGGGCATTATGCTAAGTGAAATAAGTCAGACAGAGAAAGAGAAATACTGTATGATATCACTTATATGTGGAATCTAAAACATAAACAAACTAGTGAAAATAACAAAAAAGAAACAGGCTCACAGATCTGGAGAACAAACTAGTTGTTACCAGTAGGAAGAGGGAAGTGGGGGGGCAGGGGCAATATAGGGGTAGGGGATTCAGAGGTACAAACATTTAGGTATAAAATAAGCTACAAGTATACACTCTACAACACAGGAAATAGAGCCAATATTTGATAATAAGTATAAATGGAGTATAACCTTTAAAAATTGCGAATTACTATAATATATTGTATACCTGTAACATATATAATATTGTACAGCAACTACACTTCAATAAAAGAAAAAAAATAAAGTAGCTTCCCCTTATCCACCATCTCCCCCAAAAAACAATAGGTATTATCAAAAAGGCAAAAAATAACAAGTGTTGGCAAGGATGTGGAGAAAAGGGAACTCTTGTGCACTGTTGGTTGGACATAAATTGGTGCAGCCAGTATGGAAAACAATATGGAGATTCCTCAAAAAATTAAAAATAGAACTGCCATGTGATCTAGCGATCCCACTTCTAGGTATATATCCAAAGGAAACAAAATCACTGTATCAAAGAGATGTCTATACTCTCATGTTCAGTGCAGCATCATTCATAAAAGCCAGGATATAGAAATAACCTAAGTAAGGAATCTAAAAAAGTTAAACTCATAAAAGCAGAGAATAGAATGGTGGTATCTAGGGACTAAGGGGATGAGGGAACCAGGGACGTGTTGATCAAAGGGTACCAAGGTTCAGTTGCAGGATGAATAGGTTCTGGAGATCTAATGTACAGCATGGTGACTATAATTAGTAATACTATATTGTGTACTTGAAATTTGTTAAGAGAGTTGATCTTGAGTGTCTCACCAAACACACACAACAAATCATAACTATATGAGGTGATGTATATGTTAATTAGCTTGACTGTAGTACTCATTTTACAATGTATATTGTATATCAAAACATCACATTGTATGCTTTAAAATATGTCATGTTTTACTTGTCAAATATACCTCAATAAGCTGAATATGTAAAAATCAAAATAAAAAATGGGATAGTATTCATAAAAGGAATGAGAAATTGTGATACAAGGTCAGGCAGATAAAAAACACAAATAAGTGGGTGTGAACAAGGATTATAAATCTAGAAAAGAAAACCATGGTCTGAAATAAAATGCCATAACCAAGATAAAGCCTAACAAGACAATCAAAGAGAGAATTAGTGAATTAAAAAATTGTACTAATGAATTCACTTAAAATGAAACACAAAGAAAAAGATGGAGTTAAGAAAACTTGATTGAAAGGTTTTAAAATGCATCTAAGGAATTCCAAAAGAAAAGAAAAGGAAAAGAAAAGAAGATAACATAGAAGAAATATTCTAAGAAATAATGGCTAAAAAGTTTCCAAAACTGAAGAATATGTATTTTTATAATTGAAAGTACAGTATAAATAAAAATAAATTCTTTTCAACATGTATAATATTAACACTATACAAACATCAGGCTAATGAGAAATTCCTAATACTTACCAGAGATAATTTCTAAGTGACATACAAATGAAAGTCTGTTAGAATAGATAGACTGCCAACATATTTCTAGTTGGCAAAAAATAAATGCCCAAACACAAGAGAATAATGTCTTCAAAGTGTTGAGGGGAAGTAACTGTGAACCTAGAATTCCAAATTGAACTAAAATACAACCCCAGAATGAGAACAAGATAAAAAAACTCTTTAGACTTACCAAAACGAAAATGCTTACCTTCCCCAGACACTCACTGAAAAAGCACTGAAGGATATTCTGAAGGTAAAATGCATGATTTTTTTCTTACAATCTTTTTTAACTTTGTTATAACTTTTAATTACAAAGAAGATGTAATAATAGAGCAAATTTAACAATCAAGTTACTTTCTTAAAAAGAGAAAAGAGAATTTAACTGAAATGGAGAATTATGTAAATGAAGACAAAAGATGAGAGCAACAGCTAATTTGAGAAAATAGGCTAATTTAACAATAGAAATTAATTCAGAGATGATCACAATAAAAATTTTAAATAAGCTTTATGTAATATATGCTAATTGTGTCATGGTCCTTCAAACTATTAATATCCTCATGCATCCTGGAGAAAAATCCTTGCCAAGATTATTTAAAGAAACTCTCCTGACTGTACATCTAATATGTAGACTGGAAGTAGAGAAAGCATCATGAAGTGTCTTTATCTTTAATACCTGCTTTAGTAGTGAGCAAATAGTAGGTAGTTGATAACTTTCTGTTTGATGAACATTTGCAGAAAACAAGAAAAAGTGCAGTAACAAAAGACTAGTATCAACTCTGTTTTGTAACTGATGCTGACTGATTAAGAAGCAAAAGAAATTATTATAAAAAGTTATTGGGTGACTCACAAAATGGTTGGGAGGGCTGGGAACTGGACTCAAGGCTAAACTGCCAGAAACAAACCCCCAAATCACACCACAGAACTGGGCTGATGAGGAAGCCACTGCTGTTCCCTCCAAACCCAGCTCTCCCCGCACCCCCTACTAAAAGCTCAATGTTCCTGCCATCGCTCATTTAATAAAATGGAAAACTTTCCACAGGAATGGTTGGTATGTGTTACTCACTTCAGGAATGATTTCTCTCACATAGTATACCTGGTTGGCAGAGCTCAAGTCATAGGCCTGCATCCTAGCTGCAAAGGAGGCTGGAAATGTGAATCCTGGATTCAGTGTCCAGGAGGAGATGGTCATAATGTGGCAATGTCCCCAAACATAAAAAAGCTGTGTATGAGATAACAAGCAGTCACAGACATAACAGATGTCTATGACAATATACTTACAAAAATGGGAAAACATGCTATAAAATTCTCCACCAACAGCTATGGAGCAAGTATCGTTTAATGGCATTAAGCATTCTTCCACAGTTTCATTTTTGAGGACTGACAGCATGCCATTCATTGGATGTACTGTCACGTATTTTAGCCATCCCTTTTTATTAAACATAGAGGTGGTTTCCAAATTTTTGTTACAGTTGCTTAACTGTGTGAAAAACCATGATCTTTTGCTTCAGGTGAAGTTATGACTTTACAGATATTGTTAAATGTCCTCCACCACTTCCCTTTCATTCCACACCATCTAGTTTTACCACTTGCTTACTACCGTCTCCAACTAACAAGCTTCAGAACGTGCTGCCATGCTTGGGAGCTCTAACTCCTGTTCACAGTTCTCATTTCCTTCCTGTTCACTACCATAACCAGGGGTGAAGCCAACCTTCACATGGATTTCCTGGACATCTTTTATGATGCGATTTTCATCCTGTCACCATTTTAACAGTCCACTTGGATAGCCATGTGTTATGTTCTTATCTTCTGAAAGTGCTTGACCTCTGGAAACTATAACTCCCAGTTATTCCCTTTAGGACAAAACCTCAAGGTTGTCTAGTTCTGGGTGCAGTATTGGCATAAATAAAATCAGGGGTTTTGAAGCTATTCAGATCTGGTGTTACAATATTGTATATGTAAGTTAGTTTCTTTGAGTCTCAACTTTGCTTATTTATAAAATGGAAATCACAACACTACTGTACCATAGGCAGGCTCACAATGCTATTTACATCATAAGGTTACATTAGGGATTCAGTGAGATAACTCATATGAGGTACTTAGCAGAGTACCAAGCACACAGTGAAGTGTTCAAGAAATGTCAGCTATTACAACAAGGTCCTACTGTATAGCACAGGGAACTGTACTCAATATCTTGTAATAACCTATAATGGGAAAGAGTACACAAAAGAATATATATATACACACACACACACACACACACACACATATAAAACTGAATCACTTTGTTGTACACCTGAAACTAACACAACGTTGTAAATCAACTATACGTCAATTAAAAAAGATATGTCAGTTATTAGCCAGATAAAATTGCCTTTTTTGTAGGTCCCTGGAAGTTTCACATCTAATATTATTATTTCAACCCATTAGTATCACTCTTAACTTCCAGAAATGAACTTTCATCAGCACTGAAACCTCTAGTCCTTTGAGCATCAACATTCTCCCAGGCCATCAGCCTTCTCCCATCTTCATTTCCTCTGTATCCATCCTAGACCCCAGGATCTGCTTCATATGCTCCTTCATGAAAACAGATTTCTTACCTCCCTGAAAACAATCAATATTTGTTTTTCCCTCTGCAGGCCCACAGCGTGTTCTCCTCTCGAGTTCTTCACTCAGGCTGCTATTGGAGTGGAGACTCGTGAATAAATGACAGGTGTTTACATGTCTGTCCTTCCCACGATTATTTACCCTCTAGGTCCAGGACCACGGCTCACTTATCTAGTTATCCCGAGTCCCAGGGCTGAATGTTTGGGACAAGCTCAACTTGTTTGAAATGAAATTAAACTCCTGAAGCAATGGATTTCTTTGCAAATAACTTATGCTGCTTCACATGTACTGAGAAATAGCTGGTGATCTGTATCTTAACAGCTTTGATTTGTATCTCAAAGTCAACATTACCATGTCTGGAAACTGTAACTCAACCAGAGAACAGCTGAGATTCTGTTCTTCTTTTATACTACCTTTGGTTACCTCAGATTACTTATTTGGGAAAAAATAACTCCCTTTCTCATAATCCTATGAAATATTCTTTCAGAATATCCCCTTCTTATTAAAATCTATATAAACAAATATACAGGTATATATACATACACACACAGGTAGATCTTTCTCAAAAGTAAAACATGAATATATTCTCAACGTAAAAATTTAAAATTACATAGAGACCGATATGGAAAACAGCAAAAGTTTCTTCTTCACACACTCTTAATTATATCCTCTCAATTAGGGGAAAAAAAACAATGATTTGTTATCTTTATAAAACATTTCAGTCCATGTACATACATATATGTACATGTTTATAGGTAAGATTTTTGAAACAGAAATGGTACCCTACTCTACATATTTTTGACAACTTGATTTGTTTTCATTTAATATTATGTCTAAGAGGTAATGCAATGTGAAGGTAAATAGCTCTCCTTTGTTCTTTTAATGCTACATGGGCTCTGTAGTGTGAATGGAGTGATGTGTCACCCTTCCTCTACTGATGGAGATTTAGACTGAGAATAACGATCACTATTACAAATGGTGCTACAATGTTCACCCTTGCACACACCACTTCACGCATGTATATGAAATGTTTTCTAGGATACATAGCTAAAGATCCCCTCTACTTTTGAATACACCCACATTTCTATTAATCTAAACCACTAACTCCTTCCTGTTGTGTCCCAATGATTACTCACAATTTTTGATGCAGAAAGGCAGAGAATGATGCCTTACATTTCCCAGAAATGTAACTATCAGCCTCAAAATCAAATTCATATCTCCCTTAAAGTGTCCCCTGCCTGTACAATAATTCCCTTTCAAGTCATTCTTTGTCATTAATCCAGAACTCCTGTGTCCTCATTCTTCAATGCTCTGCTAACCATGACCTCCCCATAAGCATAATTCTCGATAATTCTGGAAGTCTGATTAAGGAAGGCAGAACTCCTTTGGAACCCTGGGCAACAAGGGCTTATGCAAAGTTCTGATCAGGTTTCGGGAAGGACACTTCCCCCACCCCATCCCCCCCAAAAAAAGAATAGAGAGACATGGAACCAAATATTGAAGGCAGCTGGTGTGGAGAATTTGAGGCTAAACTCATCTTTCCTTCATTCAGTTTTCTTCATTCAGTTTTCTTCATTATCTGTTACAGAATATTAAACTTTTTGCTTAAGCTATTCTTGGCAAAACTTTGCTTGTTCTTGTTTGAAGTCGGTGTGCCAGGAGATACAGAAATAGCCGAGTTGGGTTGCCGAATTCGCAAGGTAGTTCCCAGAGTGGGACACTGCACCCAGAGCTGCTTTATCAAGGAAACTGACTGGCACACTTAGCTCTCCACTTCCCTCTGCCTGCGATCAACACAGATTTAATTAGCTGGAGGCAAGGCAGAGAGTGAAGGTGGTGACGGAAACTGCAAAGCAGGTATAGTCTCTAGAAATATGTTTCTGTTTCAGTTGATCAGCATCATGGAACAGCGTATGACGGGTTGCATGGCTGCCTGCAGGCTCTGCTGCTCCACAAGGGCAGCCTTCTAGTCCAATCAGCTTCAGTCACTACCACACTGAATACCTCTATGCGTGACATGCTCACTCTGAGAACCTGCGTTGTGTAATGCTTCCATGAGCTCTCACTAAGTAAGCATCTAAGAAACAAAACTGAAACATTTTGAGTCATATGTGAGAATTCTGTATCCTTACAAGAACATAGGGTGATAAGGGTAGGAAGTAAGAGGCAGAATTCAATGGTCCAAACATTTATCTTTGAAAACATTTATAATGGCTTAAGCATAACCCCAACGATATTGGAGAAAATGGCACAGAAACATCTCCATCAAGCAGAAAGTACTGTTGATTTTAGTAGAAAAGAAGATGAATGCCACTAGTTAAAATGCCCGGGAGTTATTTGAATTTTTGATATAGTGTCTTCTAAGTTCAATTAGCTTAATTTGGAAACTAAGCTAATGAAATATGGAATGTATGAAACATATGAAATAACATTGTGTTTTTGTCTAATGCAAATGGCAAAAACAGAAACCCCGAAACTCAAATGCATGTGCTCATATCCATATATGCACACGTGTACACACACACACAGCATATTTTACCATGCTCACCTGGCCAGTTCAGATCTTCTGATGCAAATACATTCAAGAGAAAGCCAATGGCAAAAGAAAAAAAAAAAAAAAGAAAAAGAAAAAGAAAGTTTTCCACTGAGGAGAATCTAAGTAAAAAGAGATTTGCAGAAAGGACAAGTAGAGAGACACAGGGGACTCATCACTGCCAAGAGATTATACATTTTCAAAACAGTAGAAAAGGCTTCAAAGGAGTACTCAGAGGGGTACAATTTATCAGTTTTTCCACAATGACTATCTCTGTAGAACTTCCCTCGAGCATTCCTCAGCTCTGTATGATAAACCTGCTTCCCCACGCAATTACGTTCCACTCACCAAGTACAGCTTGTACGATACCATTTCCAGTGATATCACAGATGTGTGCTTTGGCATAAGGGCATGGTTGCTGTCTTGAATGTAGCACATTCAATGGGGCTTTAGAAGGGGAAAGGGCAGTGTCTGATGATTAATCCCACCCCCTTCCCACTCACACTTCCAGCCCTGTGTCTAAAATGTGCCTGTGCACAGAACCAGGAAGCTCAAAAAATAATACACCTCAGTGTAAAGCCATTTCAGGCAGATGAAACCCCCTGAAAGAGACAAAGAGTCCTCCTATTAATTCTGAAGCCTTATCTGTGCATTATGCCAGCCTCGAATGCTTGAGTCCAGGAAAAAGAGCAATTCTTTGTTCCGTGCTTCAAAAGATAGGAGAAGGGGGTGAGGATGGAGACAAGGTCGGGGCAGAAAAGAGAGGAAGGAATGCTCTTTGTACAAAGCAAGGACCTTTTCTTATCGGTCCAACCATCAGTCTTTAGTTTTCTGAACACTGTTCCTATACGGTCAAATTGTGCCAGGTACGATGTGGGCCAGAATCCGTGGTTTAGAAAGTTTTACTGTTGCCAGGGAAACGAGATTCACATACATTAAAGTATTAGGGAAGAGGACACTGGTTTTCTCTTTCTTTCTTTATTCCCAGTCTCATTCCCCCACAAGGATTTGTGATTACTTACAAAAATACACACAAAACGAAAATGATAAAACAAATAATTGAGGAAGGAAAGCCAAAGGGAAGATATGAGTAGAAAAATAATAAAACCAAGGTTAAGATTAAAGAAATATATAATATGCTGTCCAGGCTAGAGGGGATTTATATAGTTGGCTTAAAGTTTTAAGAGCCTCGAGCACAGGCAGTAAGTCACACAAGATACTATATACAGAGCCGACGTTGACAGGGCAACCATTGCCAAACCTCACTGCCCAAAGATACCACCTGGGAAGGTTTTCAAAAATTCAATAATGAACCAGAATCCCTAGGGAAGGCAGAGAGGGAGAGAATGCTGGGAATCTGCATTTTTAAAACCTCCCTGAAGTAATTATGATGTCATCGACCCTCAGACTGGGAACCCCAGCCGTAGGGATTTAGAAACAGAAAAAAAAAAAAAATCCTCAGGACTTCCCTGGTGGTCCAGTGGTTAAGACCCCACACTCCCAATGCATAGTGTCTGGGCTCGATCCCTCGTCAGGGAACTAGATACCCCATGCATGCCACAACTAAGAGTTCACATGCCACAACTAAGGACCCGGCAAGCCGCAACTAAGGAACCCACATGCTGCAACTAAGGAGTTGGAGAGACACAACTAAGGAGCCCACGAGCCACAACTAAGGAGCCCATGAGCTGCAACTAACACCCAGCACAACCAAATAAATAAATATTGAAAAGAAAAAAAAAGAAAAAGAAAAAAAATCCTTCAAAAATCAGATTGCAAGAATTATGGAGGATGTAGAACTCAAGCTAAGCCTATAAGTTTGAATGGAGTTTAAAGAAGTGGAGATTCCAAGAAGACCTTCCAAGTAGAGGTAAAGGCATGAGCCAAATCACAGAGGTAGGAGGGAGGCTGAGGCCATGGAGGGGACAGCCCCATCCCTATCACCCTGGAGTAAGTGTGAGGGGGCCCTAGGACACTATTGAATTTATTCCTTAATCCATTCAATTTCAATCAAGTCACAAAGGAATTAAAGAGGCTACATACACAACAAATAAAGGAAAAAACTAAGATAGAGTGAAACTATGCACATTAATTATTGTTGTGCAACAAACTGATGGCTTAAAAATAATACACATTTATTATCTCACAGCTTCCATGGCTCAGGAATCTGAGAACAGCTTATCTGGGGCCTCTGTTCTGGTCTCACGAGGTAAGCAGGTCTGAGGTCTCGCCTGAGGTCTCACCTGAGGCTTGGAGTCTTCTGAGCTCGTGTGGCTGTGAGCAGAATTCATTTCCTTGCATCTGTACAACTCATGGTGACTTGCTTTTTCAAGGTCACCAGGAGAATCTCTGAGGCTTCGAATCTCTGGTCTCTAGACTTTAAGGGACTTGTCTGATTAGGTCAGGCCCATCCAAGAAAATCTCCTTTTTTATTAACTCAAAGTAAACTGATTAGGGACTTTAATTACACTTGAAAAAGTCTCCCCACCTTTACCATACAACGTAACCTAATCGCAGGAGTGAGAACCATCATAATCTCGGGCTCTGCCCACACTCCAGAGAGAGGGAATTATACACCACGTGCATGTATAAGAAAGGGCTGATCTCTCGGGGTCCATCTTAGGATTCTGTCTACCACAAAGTACAAAGATGAGAGAATGGAAAATTGCAAATATGCAGGATACGAGCCAACAGAGCACTTGTACTTAAATACGTAATTCTGGTTCTGAGCTTCCTGGCAGTTGAAGTGAAAAGGAGACATGATCAGACTTCTTAGTACTCTCTGATCAGGTCCTAGTACCAACTTAGAGAAGATATTTCTCATGTCTGTACATAGGAATCATGAAATGACAAGCATCAAAGTAAGGTGAAAGAAATAAGATAGAGTTAGATGGAATCTGATCTAAAATAACTCTGTCAAGTAGGGGATGCATTTGCCCCTCCCCATCAACTTGCCCCCATTCCATGGGGGAATTGGTAGTGATGGGAACAGGGTTCAGTGAAGTGTTTGCTCAATACCAGGTAACACGGGCTGGTGACTGGGGAACCCATAACAGATTAACCATAGAAAGGCACCATGAGTTTTCCAGGGGAAGTGAGGATATTGACGTACAAACAGAAGTTAGAAATCAGAGGGATCCAATGTGTGGAAGAGATTGGAAGTTTGAGCCCTACATAGTCTCCAATGAGTCTTGCAGAAATGTTCCTCTGTCTTGTGCCCTGGGGTCTGTTACCTGGCCACAACCCTGTGGAACAGCTTTCCTCCAGGGCATGTTTCAGGAATCCTTTGATCTCAGACTGAGCTGATCAAATGCCTCTGCTTTGCTTTATATTTCTCGTAATTGGTTCTAAGCAACCAGCACAGTGAACTGCGTCAACCTGTGTTCCATTCATACTCTAAAATACACCTCTAGCTGCATGAAAACTACTCTCCTTCCTTCTATCTACTAATATATTATCTCTTTTTATGACTCCCTCAATTCTACCACTTCGTGCTCAGGTCCATGTACCTGTCTCCCTTCCTTGAATGGCCTCTGCCCTCATCCACAGTCAACACTGACTGTGTAATCACTCCTGTGGACTCACATCTGGTCTCCTACCATCTGACCACCTGGTCCATGGCAATGGCTGCTTTTAACTTCTTGCATCTTTGTTTTCATAGAGCTTATTAATGTAGATCTACAAAGTCCATAGATGGAAGAGGCCTTGGAATACTCCAGCTCACCTTCCTTCTCAATAAAGACCATCCTCTCACTGTCTGAGCACCTCAGGAGGCAAGGAACTATTTCATATGGCTCCAGTTTCAGTCTGTGAATTTCCAGATGATCAAAAGTTCTGCCTAACATTAGGCCACAACTGTTTCTCTTTAACTTCTACCCTAAGTAGTAGTGGAAGTTAAGTAGTATTCTCTCGAGTAAATTCAAACACCACCTTTACCCTCACATATTGTTAGTGGAAATAAAAATTGGGGCAACCACCTTGGAAAACTATTCAGCAGTATCTCCTAGATTCCCTGTGATGCAGCAATCTCACACACATACACACTCAGATATGTGTATGTTTATTCACCAAGGGATATGTGTGTACTAGAATATTCATATCAGCACTATTTGTCATGGTCCCAAACTGAAAACTATCCAAATACACCACCAACAGTAGAGAGACTATATTATGACACAGCCACACAATGGAATACTATACAACAATGAGCATGAAAACTCTACAACTAACCACAGCAATGTGGATGAATCACACAAATACAATTTGAATGAAAGAAAATTATACATACTGGTGATTCCATTTATATCAAGTGCAAAAACAGGCAAAATTAATCTATGCTACTGGAAGTTCTCATGATGATTACCTGAGAGGTGTGATTAAAAGGGAACTTAAGGAGGGTGCTGGTGATATTCCTTGGTCTGAAAGCTGGTAGTACAGGTATATTCACTTTGTAAAAATGTGTCAAGCTGTATACTTATGTGCACTTATCTGCATGTATATTATACTTCATAAAAAGTTTTAAACTCCTCTTTCTCCTCCAAATCACCTGAATAAGTCAAATTTCTTTAGCCATTTCTTATAGATATGGGTTGTAGAAGGGTCAAGATCCCAGTCAATTTATAAAACCGTTTAGTCTGGCAAAGCTCTGATCATTCATTTGGAATTCAATCATATTGATTGGTTTATAGTATTCTTTGAATGTTCCCTGTGAGATTATCTCCTTTTCTCCAATATGTTGTGAACCCCATAAAGTATTTTTCCCTTTTGATTTTCTAGTAGCACATATATTCAGAATCCATCGTACACTCAGAAAATACTCTTTTCCCTCCTCTTCCTTAGCAAATACAGATAAAACAGATCAAATTTACATGGGGTCTATTTGATTAAACAATCTAAGTATTTTCTTCCTTTTTTCCCCCAATGAAAGGCTTAATACTACTTCATCCAGTGAAGCCAATGATCTTTCTCTTCCCTCAAGTTGATCTAAGAATTGACCTTTGCCCTGATTTATGAGCCCTTTTCAGATGTTTCCATATGGTGAGGTGGGGACAATCATTAGGCAGACCCCTCTAAAATACTGATTCAGTATTTACTTCCATTCCTCTTGTCTTCATCAACCATAAATTGACTTCATGTCTGAACCCCTTCGTTATAGTTTTTTCTTCTCAGGGAAAAAACACACTACTTTGGACACTGAGAAAGAAGCATTCTTATTCATGTAAAGTTAGTGGCATCCTCCTTCCTGATGGGCTAAGTAGAAGGTGAGATAAATGAGCCCTAGAACACAGGCCACATCTCTGATGCAAAGAATCCTGGGTTCTCAATAATGGAATGAAAATAATGCCTTTGATGTAGATAAGGCTTCTGGCTGATAACTTATCTTCCCAGAGCAAATACTGCCAAGGAAATCTGTAGACATTCACATCATGAATGTTGGTTTTTCTCTCTGCTTGCAAACTCATTTGCACGCTTGGCACCTGGCATGCTTGGTTGCCGCACGAGGTTTGCAGAATTTTCTTTTCCCACTTTGCACAACTTTTTCCAAGGGAATATTTATGGGCATCAGTCACTTCCCTGGACAAATGGTAAAGAAAGAGACCAGTCTCCTAACCACGTTCATATTCCCGTCACCTGGCTGCCTGTATAACCAATGGTTCAGTCTATAGAAGCACAGCTTGTCCCAGCCCAGGTTTGATAGGTAGGTAGGTAGGTAGGTAAGTAGGTAGGTAGATAGACAGATAGATAGGGAGATGGATGAGAGAGAGAGAGAGAGAGTGATGGATAACAGAGAGAGAGAGGGAGGGGAGAGAGAGAGAGAGAGAGGATATGTGACAGATAGACAGGTAAAGAAAAGAGATAGAATGAAATTATGAATCTGCAAAGATTCTTACCAAGCCCATTGAGGAGCTATCTGTAGAAAACTGCAGACACATGTCAGTTTGTAAAGACAGAGAAGGAAAATCTAAGAAAGCCACTCATGCAGAAACTATTTAATCAAAGAGTAAAGACAATTACAACATCTGTTAATCTTCTGTGGAGGTTATAATTAAACGCTTTGGAGAAACACCCTTTCAAGGGTGATCCTTCAACATCTGTTGTGAAGACACAGCGCTGTGCAGTGACGAGTCACTCCAGCACTTTGGGAAAATGGGACTTCTGGAGATCTCAGATGCTGCAAGGGTCCTCGTGCTCACAGCCCAGACCTGCGCCCACTGTCCTGGGGGAGGGGCTTTTCTCCTTAGTGCTGTGCATGACTGTCTGTGTTGTGAGTCAGATTGAAGTCACTGCGTGTTAAGGAAAAACAGGATCACGGGGCCAGAAACGGCCTTGTGACGATCTGATCCCCACCTTTCACTTTGCAGATGGGGCCACTTGATCCCATGTCATACAGTTGGCTTGTGGAAGAATTTTACAAGCAGGGCTGTTCCATTCTCCATCCAGATTTCACTCCACTCCACCATTCTGCTTGCTCTTTTGCTTTCTCCCTTACTTTGGCTTGAAATCTGGATGTGCCCTTTGTTTAACGGGATCAGCATTAGAATGAGGCCCTAGGGTATTTGAAGTTTATGGAGAGGTAGAGACCTGAAATGATTCCCTTCTCCAGTGCCTGGTCCATCGTCAGTGAGACACACTGACCACCATCACTTCTCCGCTTGGCTTTCTGAGGAGTAGGCAGCAGAGAAGAGGTAAATGAAGATAAAGAAGGAAAAGAACCAAACAAAGAAGATGAGCAAAGAGAGGGAGAGATGAGAAGAGGGATGACTGAGAGAGACAAGGACAGAGACATAAGGTGGGGTAAAGAGAGAGAGAGAGAGATGGAGACGAGGAAGGGGGTGGGAGGAGCTACGGAAAGGGTCCGGGGGTGCAGGAAAAAGGCGTCAAATCAAGGCCCCCCCAAAAGGAGCTGAACACACTTTATACCCACCCAACTCCATAACCTGGTTCCACTGTACTTCAAATAAGCTGTTCTATGTATACAAAAGACCACGGGATTTGGCAGTTTTGCCAAACAAAATGCAGAGATGATAAAGCCAGGGGGATCACATAAACAGACACAGGGTATTGAGCAATGAAAAATATGTCCATATGGGGAGAACATAATACGTGTATTCACGGTCCAGGAGGGTAGGGGTGGGCAGCCTCCTTGCTAGCTGTTTCGGGCTACAAATACTTGTACGTGCCAAAATGCCGAGTAAATGGAGTTCTTGACATTGGACATCAGGATTAAACCACAAGTCCGTATGACCAGACACATGGGGCTGACAGTAGCCCTCTCATTTCCCTTCAGCAATCACCTGCTTACAAGGACCCATAATGTCTTCACCGATAAGGAGCCAATAGTGGCCGTAAGACTCACCACGTACTACAAGTCTAATGTTGCGCAGGCACTCTTCGTACTTTATCTCACTTAATCCTCACAATGATAAGGAGGTAATATAATCTAACTATCTGGGTCAAAGTCTCACTATGCAATTTGGAACAAATTAACCTTTCGGTACCTTTTGTCTTGTCTTCTATGAAATAGAATTGATTGGCATATTTATCTAGAGGGCTATTTTGAGGATTAAATGAGACAATATAAATGGAAAGCGTGCCAGGGCCAGACACACTGCAAGCACTTAATAAATATCAGGTGAAATCATTGTTGATATTCCTACATTTTATGGATGAGGAAACCAAGCTCAAGGAAATTCAATAACTCTCCCAAAGTTGATGGAGATCCGAACAGAGGCTGAAACCCAGATCTATCTAAGGGTAAAGGTCACATGTGCACGAGCTGTGGCTATTTGTTGTCTGTTACTCTATCTGTATTAACTGACTCCAAAAATCCTGGTCTTTTTGGTGTATAATGCAGCCTCTCAGGGAAAGGGTATCCAGAAAATTACCAGCTCAAGCTGGGAAACATAAAGGGGCACATTACGCAATGCAAGACCTCTTCCTCTTCCCAGTCCCTTGTCCTCATCAACGAGGGAAGAAAATAAATCTTGTCCATCCTCTTCTTCATTCACTCACACACCCTCACACCTATAGAGCCCCCACTGACGAATGCCATGGGTATTGATACTTACACGGCTGGAACTAAACAGGCACTCACTCAATCCTTAAAAGTTCGGTAAAAAGAAATGTCTTGCCTTTGTTCCCTGGGTCCACAGGAATGTCGAAAGCCATGAGATTTGAATGTCATCAGTTGAGTTGTAAAAAGGAATGTTTTCAGATGTGTAAGAATGGAGAGGAGAAAGCACTAAAGTCTGAAAACTTGCTTATATTTGTCCATTCACACAAATATTTGTTGTTCACCTACCATTTACCAGCCACTGTTCTAGGTGCTCAGGCTACAATATTAAACAAGATAGATACAGATACTGCCTCTATGCAACTAAAGCCTAGACAGGGAGACGTTCTGAATCCAATAGTTGACCATCTATTTAATTACACTAGTGATACGTGCTATGCAAAGCAAGTACCTGAAGCGATCCGAGTCTATAACAAGTAAGGAAAGCTCTCCTGAGGAAGGAACATTCAGGCTGAGCAGGAATTGTCCCAGTGAGGTTGCAGGGGGAGGGGGAGCCTTCCTAAGGAGAGATTTTAGTGAGGAGGAGAAGCTGAAAACAGGCCAGAGAGTAGGAAGAGAAGAGCTCTGTGCTAACCCACCAAATGACTCTAGAAAAGTCAGCTCAAGTCCCCACAGCTCCTTCCTTCACGGCAACATAGCATGATGGAGCACTTAATAATGCCCTCCAGCTCTCACGATTCCTCTAGATTCTCTTTCCCTGTGTCTGAATCGAGGGTATACCCCAGAGTGAGATTCTGGTCCAGGTGCAGGGACTAGAAAACCCATTTTGTTGAGGGTGGGGCTCACTCAAATGTAGGAAGCAAGTATAAACTGTCCCTAGGATAGGGGAACCATCATGTTTTTCCTCCGTATTCAACAGCCAATATTAATTTCCCCAAAAGGCTCAGAGTCCAGAGCTCCAACTCCAAAAGAAAGGTCATGTACAGATTTTATGACTTGGCATCCAAAGTCCTGGTTTGGTGGATGGGCTGAATTCTCCAATTTTCCCTAACAATGAAAATAAAAAGTTAAGACTTCTAATTTCTCCAGATTTAAAAAAATACAATGCACTTTAAAAAGATTACTTTGGTAGTTTTACTGCTATTAATAAGGTATCCTAAAAATAATGGCTTCTTTCACAAGGTACCTATTGCCATTGGTCTGTATGTGAAATTTTATTCAGTTTAATAAGGCCCTCTACTGGCAATCTCCAAAAACACAATCTCTTTCAAATTATTTTCTAGTAAACTCTTTTAACTACTCCCAATAATAAAGTATCTCACATTCCTGATCATGCAAATCTGGGCTAAAAAATGAGAAGAAAATGAGAAAGGGAAGAAATTCTCTTCAAGTGTCATTTCAAGTGGGCCATTCATTTACCTATTCATAAAATAACATTACATGAAGCATCATTTGCTTTCCTCTGATGAAGCTATTCTAGATGTCAAAGGTACTCAGAAAAAAAGGCTATTTCTTACACTAAAATCTATGGAGTATTCATGGAAGCATAACACTAAATTATGAATGTTATTTACAAACTACAATAAAAACAGATCGTTTCTGTCCATTTACCCACATATGAGTAACTGACTATAATTAGAATAAAAGAAATGTTGAAGACAGGCCTTTTAAATTGCTTCTGATATGTCACAACTAATAATTAACTTCTCCTGCTTGACAACCGACCAAAGAAAAACACAAAAAACAGTACACTGTGACTTAAGAATTTATCCATATAAGAAGAATGTTTGAAAAATAAGTTATCTTTGACACCTTTGTCAAATGGCTATTGGAAAATTTAACTACAGATTCCTAGAAAACCAAGTCAGTGTTCGAAATGAGGCAATTAATAACTTTAGGAAAAATATTTTTAAGAGAAAGGAAATACATGAATAAGTTATTTGACTCAACAGTAAATGTTATTTACAATCATGATAAAAATAAGCACTGAATAGACATTTAATCAAAATTGTGATATAATTCCATTGGAGAACAGGAGGGGTTTAGGAGGTGTAAGAAATATATATTGTAATCTATCATAATACAAGGTAAATAATTTGACATTATAACTAGATATAAAAAACATTATTTAAAAATAGTACAGAAAAAGCAGCTAAAAGATTATCAGATATGTATATCTTCATATACACATGCACTGTTTATATATATGTAAACATTTTAGAACTACCATTTAATATATGTCAAATGACATATGTAAATATATATGATATATAGTTATTATTTATATAGACATTTTAGTACTATTTGGTTTTCTAAATTATGAGCATGTATTACTTTGATTTTTTTTTTTTTAAGTTTCTAAAAACAGATCAGCACTGGCAATGGGACCCACTTAGGACGTATCTTTTGGATTGGCCTGGATCAGTGTTCTATGTTTCCAGATTCAATTTGTCAAATGAAGCAAGGTCCCTTCATGGAACAGTTTGTCAGACACACATCTTGACAGTAACACTTGTTCCCACGTTTCAGAACTAACAGGTCATCTTTCAACATCACAATATATATCTGCCATATTGTTATCCAAGCTTATGTTCCACAATGGGTTTGGGACTTTCTTCTTGAACTCAGCCCATTGGGTTCTTATAGTGCATCCAAATTCTACTCAAAGGAATCACTAATCCAGAAAGTTTATTTCTAAGAGGAGAGATCTGGTTTCTTGCCCTGAAAATACCACATTAATTTATGTAACTACTGGGAAGTACCTTATGTAATTGAGGCTTCCAAAAGGACACGACACACTTCATTAGACAAGTATGTATTGCGGGCACAGTAAATGTTGTGGGTAATGTTCTATGTATCCAAGAGATTTATTATTTCATCTATAAAGAAAGCACAATTGGGAATCTAAAATTCCAAAGGCATTAAACTTTTTAGAATTAGAGAAGTAGAGAAAAATAAGGCTATAAGGTATCTTGTGTTTAACTGGTTCTATGACTTGCCAGTGTTCAACCTCAACCATTCTGGCTATTTAAACCCACTATCACAAAATACTACCACTTCCCTTGGTAAACTTTTCCGGAAACCAACCAAATGGCCAACCATTACTTCCAATTTTTTTTTTTAATCTAAATACCCTGAATTATACTCTTGACCAAGCTGAACTCAGCCTACCCACGCATATACCGAGAGCGCAAATAATCTTAATGTTGAGCCATAAACTCGGCCCAACCTGCAGGGGGATTCTTGTCCGAGACTCAGAGAAAAACAAAAATACCAAAGGGCTGGGCATGGGCTTTGACCCTTCTGCAAGACTAGAAAATGTGAACCACCGCTTCAGACGGCTGGTACCCTGAAGTGTTTATCTGATTTGCTGCACTCCAGTACCATCAGTCCAGGGGAAGACAAGAAAAATCAAAGTTCCACCATAGGAAAAGCTCACGAGAAAGACTGCCTTCCACATGTCCAGAGAGCCGTACAATGAAAGGTTAAGAGCATGGGCTCAGGGTTCAAATCCTGCCTCTGCCTCTTTTACTGTCCATGTGACCTTTGCACATTACCTCACCTTCCTGAAACTCAGTATCCTAGCCTGGAAAATGAGTATAATGATCACAATGAAGGAGCACTTGCGAAATGTTTAGAAACGTGCCTGGTATTCAGTCATCCCTCAGTAGTGATTATGGGGAAGAAAATGTAAATCTTCTCTTCGAGTACCCATCAAGCACACATTCATACATTTTTTTCCCCATCATTTGTTTGTTGGGAATTCACTCTGTGCCAGGTGCCTAGCTAGGCATGAGATGACAAATTTGGCAAAAGGGTCTGGGGGATAAATTGGGTGGACAGGGAGGTGCCACGGGCAAGAGTGTAAAGATATTGAGGTGCTAGAGAACCTACAAACCCGGCATGTTTAGGTAACAGAAAGCAGCTCCTAGAAGCTAAGACAGGAATTTCCATCCGAATCATCAGAGGAACTTTTAAACTATTCCTGGGTCTGAATCACACCTTGGAAATGCCCATTCATTAAGTCTGGGGTAGGACATGAACACTGGTAAGGCGATAGCGATGATAACAGCTAATACCCATCAGTACTTAAATCTCTGCCTGCTTTAGCTATATTGATGTATAGCTAAGTGTTTAGCTAAGTGTTTTAGCTATATTAATGTATTTAATTCTCCCCATACTCCCATAAGGTAGGCACCGTTACTAGCCACATTTTAAAGATGAAAAGCTGAAACAGAAAAGTCAAGTGAATGAACCAAGATCATAAAGCCGGCCAGGGATGAAAGCAGGACTTGAGCCTGGGCAGTCTGGTTCCAGAACCCAAGTCCTCAACCGCTCCACCATGCTGCCCCTCAAGCCTTGACGGAAGATATAGATGGACTGTCATGCTAGGAACCTCCAGGGCAGACACATAGTACATGTGAGGGAGTGGCGAGAAATGAGGCACGGGAGGCTGGCGGCGTCACATCAGGAATAGCCCTTGTTTGCATACCAGGGAGTCGGGCACTGAGAGCTTTCAACCAGAGTGAAGAAGAATTTCAAGCCACTCAGCACATTTACATGATGTTTTTGTCAGCCACGTGCAGAGGCATGGGTGTTTGTTGCAGGAAAGGGGATACTTAAGGTAAGCAATTCACTCCTTTACTTATTTGCTATTACACATTGAACTACTATACTACTATACTCTGTACTAGGTGCCGTGGATATAGGAAGTATTGAAATATAGCCCTGGCTTTTGAAGGAAAGACGTTCTTAACTAGGTAGCACAGAGCTTCAGATCCCACAGCAAAAATGAGCACAGGATACCACGAGGCTCCAAAGAAGAAAATCATCGCTTCAACCTGAAGAATCCACAGAGGCATCCCATAGGCAGGGGTGTCAGGGGCAAGGAAGGCTCCAGAGAAAAAGAGGAATGCAGGGTGTTCGTGGAATCTAGTTGAATGTCAGCACTGGAGGTCCAGGCTGCAGTGAGAGGATGAGGGTGAGGGGTATGAATCCATGAGAAAGTAAAGTTTCCGCAGGCAAGAGGAGCCCCAAAGAGGGGGAAGACAAGTAAGCGTGGTCAATAAAAGGAGTCTGAGACTTGGAAGTAAAGCAGAAACACAAAATGTCAGAGCTGGGAACCGCCTTCGGTCTCTCAACCTGCACCTGATGCAAAGTGCCTTCTGTACTATTCCACTGCCTGAAATGCCCGGCTTGCCTTTAGGTCATCAACTGTCAAATAATCACAGAATGCTCTTTGGTTCTCTAGCCAAAATAATGAGGAACAGAGTTGTTAAGAAACATACCCAGAGCCAAAGACAAAACAGGAATGTTCTCTCTTTACCAGACCACCTTCATCTATACACCTTCACACAGCTCAGCTCCTGCAAGAAGGCTAGGAAGCACACGGGGGTCCTGTTTCTTCTACAACCCGGAAGAACCGAAATGTGAAATGCATGCCAGGATGAGCACGTGAGGCTGAGTTTCTAATTGGAGCTCTGCCATGGTCTTGCTGGGTGACTTTGGACCAATCATTTCCCCTCCTCATGCCTCAGTTTTCTTCTGCAAAAGATAAGCTTTGAATAATGGTTTGGAAACTCTTTTAGGAGCACATCCCTTTCTTTAAGTAAAAATTCACAGAAAGCATTGAGCTTTAATACATCAAACATATCCAGTGCTAACTAGTATATACAGGATGGATAAACAACAAGGTCCTACTGTATAGCACAGGGAACTATATTCAATATCCTGTGATAAACCATAATGGAAAAGAATATGGAAAAGAATATACATATGTATAACTGAGTCACTTTGCTGTACAGCAGAAATTAACACAACATTGTAAATCAACTATACTTCAATAAAATTTAAAAAAAATCATATGCAAGAGAGTGTGCTCTGATGGAAAAATCTGGAGCTGACAAACACGCAGAAGGAGGCTGCCCACCTTAGAACTCCATGGAAAACAGTCGAATATTTTAGGAGTTTTCAGGCACTGGCTTCTTACAATTCTCTGAGACCAGAGAAAAACGGAAAGGCAGGGAAGGCTGTCCCTGCTCTTGTGGGCTGGTGACAGAGCCGCTGAATGGAGGAACAGCTGGGTCTCCTGTATGGAGTCACGGGGCTCACGTGCAGGAGGTAACAGACTCACAGCCGCTTGCCAATCCGTGCAGCAGGGCTGTCAGCACTGGATGGCAGGCATCAGCCAGGATGAGCTACTGATTACAAGGGGCTGAATTCACTGCAGGCGCTCAGGTGCAAACCCAGCAGCGAGAAGCATGCAGCAGAAAGACAAATCCACGTGGCTCTGACGCAGAACTTCCAGGTGGCCCAGGGCAACCGTGATGAGAGGGGGCCCGCGTTCAGGCTGGCGGCACACAGATCCCCCCTTCCTATTCCCCAAAGAATATCTGGAGAGTTTGAAAGAGTTGGGAGGAAAGTGAAAGCGAGGATGTGGATCTCACGTTCCCACCGAGCTGAGTGTCAAAGTTGAACTTTTTCAGCTGTACCTGCATTCAGGTTCCCAGAAGACAAGTCAGAACAGCAAACATTTCTCCGGGTACTTAAAGGGAAGAAATCCAGAGAGAAACGGTTTCCATTTCAAAACATTTGTCTATACTTTCGAGCTCCCTGAGAATGAATGAGCTTATGTGTGTGCGTGCGTCTGGGGGGAGGGCGTAGGCAAGAAGGAAAGGAGACATTGAACAACACGCGCATATTAGAAATCTACAAACCACAGGAACCATCAGAGATGGAAATCAAGAATGGGTTTTCCCTTCCAGCACACTGGTTGATTAAAAATTAGTCTTTACAGTTTTCTATTAAAATTCCTAGGTCAACCTAATAGTTTCTGTATGGTTGGTGGCTTTTTATTTAAAAAAAAAAAAGAAAATTGCCAACCTCCCTGCAGAGGCCAATGAGGATCAGGAATTCAGTGCCCTGTTAATCTATGTTTCGAGTCCTCCGCACCTACCCTTTCAACCTCAGCGCACTGTAATTACTACTTGAAACAAATGCATACTTGTGGCAGTGACAGAGCCCGGAGAAATACAGAAATACGTACACACCACCATCTCACTTTAAAAGCACAGCAAGCTGTATAAATACGAAAAACTGTTACAAGAGTTTTTAAAATTCCAACAGTCTTACTTGTCAGCTCTGCAGTCAACACATCTCACAGTCCTGGAGGCAAACACAGGAACTGCAACAACTCTCTCCAGCTAAACATTTCCTCCCGGGTTGATCCTCTGTTTATTTGTGAAGCATGAAAAGGTCGGGCTCACAGAACACGCGCAGTTTTTCGGAACAGCCGAAGCGGCAGCAAAAGTTCCTGCCGCGGATTCGGAGCAAGTTTGCGGAGATCCGCTGCTCGCAGGGCTGCGGCTCCGTGGTTGCTCGGAGCTTGTAAATATAAGCTCCGTGGACAAAGTCCCACATGACATCACCGGCAGCTGCTTATTGTTGAGTCTTTATTAACTGACTGTCAAAAAGAAAGGAGGGGGTGAGGAGCGAGAGTATCTTTTCTGCAGCAAAAACCGGGCATCTCGGAGTGGATTCCGGTGATGCAAGCGTAAATAATCCCATTGATTCAAATGTTCAAGAGCCTGGTTTCCCTCAGGTCAGATCGTTTCTCCTGAAAAAGGCAGAGAATCGCCTCCACCGATTGACGCTGGCTAAACTGAAGCCATGGAAGAGCCAGCGGGCTCCTAACAAGTTGTTACCCACCTGTTTCCAGTCTGCTTCAGAGTCTGACGAGTCATGAATAAGTGAATTATTAGTTACGTCTTACATCCATCGCAACTTTTATGTGATATATATATACACCTGGCTGACTTTTTATTTTTCTAGATGGCTTGTCCTGAGTTGCAACTCTTTTTAGGTACACTAAAAAGTTTTTCAACTTGGGATAGGGGCTCTCTGAAATGTAGCCAAAATTGTGTGTGTGTGTAAATCGGAGGTTCTTTTCTGAGAAGAGCTCTGAAAGGCTTCTTCAGATTCTTAATGACCTTCCTACACCACTCCCATCGTGCCAAAAAATCAATCAATAAATAATCTTTGCCAGGTATCTCTAATCATCTCAAGTACTGTAAGCCACGCCCACTTCAACTAGCAAGATAAAAATGTGCCCTTCCCCTGCTATTTTCCACGCTCTCAAGGAATCTCGCTTACTTCTCTGAGCTGGTTCTTACTCATGGTTTTTACAGTTTTCTCCCCACGCACACCTCCCCGCCACCTGAGAAATCCACAAATCCTACACCACATCCCTGCCATGAAGTCTGGACACCCTAGCCCACTGTTTTCCTTCCTTCCTCTGAACTGCTATAAGGAGGCTGACTATTTATATTTATTTGCTGCTTTTTATATACTGACTTGTATTTTTAGCTTGTTTTTTAGCCATCTGTGTTTCTGTCTCCTCAAGTCACTTTGAAAGGTCTTTGAGGGCAGCCATTGTGTTGGGTTATTTGTTTATACACAAACCTCCTGCCATAGTGAATCTTAAGCAGAAATGGGGGGAGGAGGACCTTGAGTGCTGAGGCAGGAACAGCTAGCAGAGTCCATGGAATGGGGTGTATGTTTAGATAAGCACTCCCTCTGCCCTTGGAAAACAATGACCTCGCATTTCACTGGTCACCACATGAGTGGATGCTATTTGGCACGTCCAAAAATTATTTTTTTCTAAGAGCAGTGATAGATTATTGATTTGGTAGGGTATCAAGGCCTTCAAATATTCCACTTTGATGTAGGAAGCGGTTAAAGATAGTGTCTATCTCGTATGCCACTAATGGGTTTAAATCAACACAATATTTATGGAAAGCAAATTAAAGGTACCTTAAATTTTTTTAAGTACAAACCCTTAGACCCAGCAATTCCACTTTTCCAGAGGGACCCTGCAGATATGCTCACGAAAGTGCCTAAGGATATGAGCTCAAGAATGTTCTTTGCAGCATTATTTGTAAACCAATAAAGTAGAGACAACTTAAATATACATCAATACGAGAAAAGGTAGGTATACAAATTATGGCACATATATAGTCTAAAAATCTTAGAAGGGATTGAAAAACTTGAGGTAACTGCATATACTGACATGGAAAGAAGTAGGCAGGAGCTTGTTAAATGAATAAAGCAAAGTGTAGCAAATGATAGGAAGAATTATACACATTGTTAGCAGTGGTTACCCTTGGGGAGTTAGATAAGGGAACTTTCACTTTTTGTTTTTCTGTGTGGTTTGACATTGTTTTCAATGAGCGTGTTCCACTTTTGTTATTAAAAAAATAATAAAAGTACAAGAGTGTATAATTTTCAAAATAAATCACAAGGAAAAACCTAGCTACTCCTTTGACAGATGTCTGATATATAGTAAATGCTCAGTAAAATCTGTTGATTGGACGCAGATTTGTGGCGTTTCTACTAGGATGCAGTAGTACGTGGAGATGGACTGGGGTCACAAGGAAGGAGAACCAGGCACCAGATTTTTATTCCTGATGGAACGACTGAGCTTCTTTCCCTTACATTTAAGGACTAATTTGAAAACCTCTTGGACTCTGTCCACTGTAAGAAATGATTAAAGTTAAGTGCTCAGAACATAAAGTGCTGACCTTTCCTTGTGCAACTGCTGTTTGACAAATGGAGTTTTAAGGTAAGACAAGCAAGAACCGCTTTGGTTTAGTTCACTTGTTGCCAGCAAGCTCTGGAGGGAGAGTCAGGAAACTGGTAAGGACACAGGTTTGCCCAGCATCTTGTCACGGCTGGTCGAACATTAAGAAATTCTTCAGGGCGAGGTTAGGAAAGTCTGATCCACACAGAGTCTTTGGAGCTTTATTACGGAGGCACTCAGGGTCTTGAAATCAGTGGGCTAAAGTGATGGCACCAAACACAGTTCTGTCTCCCTACATAGAGCCTCTAGGCCTCCATAATGGAAACTCACAAACATAAGCCATATACTAGATATCAATACCACATTTTTCTTTAGGGAAAAAAAAAAGAAAAAATGTCCAAGGAAAAAAATGACTGAAAATTTCCACCAAGGTAGATAGGTTTCTCAAAGCACTATTTCCATTACTCTAGAGAAAACATGTTGGACTCTTGTCTTACTTCCTAGTGAGAAGATATGTCTGTAATCATTTCATGAAAAATGAGGGACTGCCCTGGTGGTGCAGTGGTTAAGAATCCACCTGCCAATGCAGGGGACAGGGGTTCAAGCCAAGGTCTGGGAAGATCCCACATGCCATGGAGCAACTAAGCTCATGCGCCACAACTACTGAGCCCACGCACCTCATCTACTGAAGCCCGCGTGCTCTAGTGCCAGTGTTCTGCAACAAAAGAAGCCACCACAATGAGAAGTCGGCGCACCACAACGAAGAGTAGCCCCTGCTCGCCGCAACTAGAGAAAGACTGCGTGCAGCAACGAAGACCCAACACAGCCAAAAATAATAAATAAATTAAAATAAATTAATTAAAAAAAAAGAAAAATGAAAGCACAGCCGTATTTTTCTTGCTTGTTTTTATGATCTATTTATCCACAGATCATAGGAACCTGAGGCCGGGTTCTATTTAAAAGCACATTTGGAGCCCCTTGGGTGTGATAGGGTCACACGTTTCCAGCTGAGAGGTAAAGACAAGCATTTAACTTGACTTACAATTTGGAAAGGGGATGGGCGGGGCTTTCTTCCCCACCTCTACCAGGGGATCATGAATGCTACTGCCAAAATCACCTCCACCTGATGAGATGCTTGGCCCAGCTTCCCTTCCAGTACCTTCTAATCCTTCATTCAGGCAATTTTCCCTCTCCCCACGAGGCTGCCCTCCTCAGGGGAGGACGGCCGGGCAGGTATAACAGGCGTACGTGTGTCTGTTTACCCGTTCATTATTTTTAAAGTCTTAAGATGTACTCTTCATGTTGAAGTGTTTTCTGTCTTAAACTGGAAAATCTCTAAAGTCAGAGATAGTCATCAGATCTGCAAGATGTGAAACACAGCCAAGAGGTCCCCTGGAGGTTCTTGCTGCTGATGGCTCCTACCAAGGCTGTCCTCAGATACAGTTTCTACCTCCAGTGTCTAATTTCCCCTCTATCTCCCCCTCTCATCCTATTAAACACGTATAACTACTGCCATTTATCAAGCATTCATATGTGCCATTTGCTTTAAACACATCATCTAATTTACCTTTGAAATATCCCAATGAGTTCATACTATCACTACCACTCCCCTTTTACAACCAAGGAAACTGAGGCCCAGAGGGAGATGTTGTTTAAGTGATGTGATGCTGATCACACAAATAATAAGAGGTCAAGCCACCATTTCAACTCTGCCTGACCTTCCAGCATCCCAAGGGAGGTCTAGATCCCCGTGAGGATTATAAATATTGAACAGAGAGTTGGTAACCTAGTATGAATAAGGGCAAACTGGAATTTAGAAGTGTGTAGCCATCATTAAAGTACTCACTTCTGATTCCTATACACAGACGGCAGTGACCTTCAGACTTCAATCTTGAACTAGTGTGACTTCTGCTGCTTTCCGTAACCCAGCCTCTCTGCTTGGCTCTTAGAGGAGATAAGTTGTAGGCCTCAAAGACCATGGGACTCAGACTCACAGGGCTTAATCCCAGAGCATCACTGTGGAGTAAGCGCTCCATGCCCTTGGAGATGCACAAGATCCAGGTGCAGGAAGGAGAAAATGTTGGAGGGCAGGCATTTAATCATGTGTATGGCCTGTTTCCCTTTACACTGAGAACCTTCAGTAACTCCTGTTCCTTTGTTCAAGGAGGTAATGGTTCTACCAGGGCTTAAGAGACAGCCTGTGGCCAGCGAGCCTGCCCTGTAAGAGTTAACATGATCAGAAATGGGAAGCAGAGGTGTTAGGAGGAACGCTTCAGCATTTCCTAAACAAATTAACATGGTTTTGAGAGTATGAGTCTCTGGGAGACCTGAAAATCTGCATGTTTAGAGAGTGACCCACATCATTCTCATGCAGATGGGCCTCAGATTGTATTTTTTTAAAATATCTTTATTGGAGTATAATTGCTTTACAATGGTGTGTTAGCTTCTGCTTTATAACAAAGTTAATCAGCTGTACATGTACATATATCCTGTATCTTAAGAAACACTGTTTATACCAAGAGAAGTAAATATATGACTCTCTTATCTACGATCAGACATTGATAAAGATCAGGTCCATTGTCCCTCGGAAAGAGCTCTGGGATCGATGAGCAAATTGCTGGTAACCCTCATCTGCAATGGATCACATCTGACACAACGTTCTGACACCAAGTGCAACTTGGAAAAGACACAGCATATGCCACATGGATGGTCCCAAACACGTAGTCGGATAAAGACATTTATAGGCTCTCCTTGCTGCCAATGTCACTGTAGTCACCATACATAAAGCCAACAACAACAAGAGTAAACCATAAAGTGTGAAGTCCAACAAAGTTCAGGTTACTCCCATGACAGAGGCTTAGATGCATTGCATGATAGATAGATCATATTTCAAGCCTAGAAATGCTTTCTTTTTTCCAGGGGGAGAGGGAGGGCAGCTTGCCGTATGCAGCCTATTTATTGGCTTGTTGACACTCTTGAGACACCAGGAGCCTTTGGGGGGCGGGGGGCTGATATGGCAGATGCCCGTTGAAAGAGGAGGTGGAGGGAAGGGATAAAAAATTTGAGCATCTATGATGATTAGCCTGGGACCTGCCCTGGAAATGTGGTGATATCCCCCTCATACATTTGCTTTCTCCACCAGCTTGGGCTCCAGACCCAGCCCCGGGGGGTACAGCGAGGGTTAATGCTCCCTAAGGCACTGGAGGCTTTTGATGAAAGGCCCCGAATAAGTATAAAGTATCACCTCAAAGTTGGAGGATTTGGTTTCAGCTTCCTCATTGTGCTGTTGACAGTGCATACTGTGAGTTTGACGTTTTTAACTACTTTGCTGGCCCCAAATAAAAAGGGCTGAGCGAGAGGAGGTGGAAAAAAGGGAGAGGATGGGGGAGCCAGATTCCTGCCCTGACTTTTTTTTTTTTCCATCTTTATTGGAGTATAATTGCTTTACAATGGTGTGTTAGTTTCTGCTTTATAACAACGTGAATCAGTTATACATATACATATATCCCCATATCTCTTCCCTCTTGCATCTCCCTCCCACCCTCCCTATCCCACCCCTCCAGGCGGTCACAAAGCACCGAGCTGATCTCCCTGTGCTATGCGGCTGCTTCCCACTAGCTATCTATTTTACGTTTGGTAGTGTATATATGTCCAAGCCATTCTCTCACTTTGTCCCAGCTTACCCTTCCCCCTCCCCATATCCTCAAGTCCATTCTCTAGTGGGTCTGTGTCTTTATTCCTGTCTTACCCCTAGACCCACCTCCTGGAGAAATGGAAATAAAAACAAAAATAAACAAATGGGACCTAATGAACCTTAAAAGCTTTTGCACAGCGACGGAAACCATAAACAAGACCAAAAGACAACCCTCAGAACGGGAGAAAATATTTGCAAATGAAGCAACTGACAAAGGATTAATCTCCAAAATTTATAAGCAGCTCAATAACCAAAAAACCTGCCCTGACTTTGATTTTACACAAATCAACGCACAGCATTAAAATCTGGAATCGCAAGCCGGGTCCAACCATGCTGCTTCGAAGATTCGTGTAAATTCAGTAAACTAGTAGATGCGCATTGCATTCCTTCTAACCTGAGAACAGAGAAGCCTCCAGGGACATAGCTGTCTGTAAACTGAGAGCCTTCTGTGGCCCGTGGTGACTGTCTAAATAAAAAGGCCCTGAGTTCCATTTGCACCAGCTATGGAGAGGCATTACAGTCAGTGACAGCACTCAGGAAGGGAAGGGGACAGCCGCTGGCTTTCCCAGGGTGGTGCCTGAGACCAGGATTATGGTGTGATGATGCCTTTAATAAAGCCTGCCCTGAATGGCATTGACAGTCAGCTCCCCAGGGCCCCTGAAACCCTGGGGCTCTGGCACACCCTAACCCAGCCCCATCTCCTCTTACCAGCCCTTGCCAGCAGCCCAGGATCAGGGGACTAGAGGAAAGGCTGGTTAACAACAAGGATGCCCCAGGGTAGAGGCAGGGTGGGTCCACAGGGGACAGGGCTCAGGCTCAGAAACCCCTGCCTGCATTTGCCCAAAAGGCCAGCAGAGCCCTGGGCCGGCTGGGGCACAGTCCAGAGGCCCCAGCGTTCCTCCTTTCATGCTGACAAAGCCTCTTAAGTTAAAAAGACAAAAGTGGGAACTGTGGTCAGGGGTCTGTTGGAGGGGCGGACTGGAGGAGGGGTGTGCCTTTTCTTCTTTCCTCTTTTTTTTTTTTTCCCCCTTTGGGAGTGAGCACACACACATACACACTCAGGAGTTCTTTTTTCTTGTCGCCTGATATTTTAGGCCCCAGAAACACCTTATTTTTGTGGCAAATATTCCTCAAAGCCCCCTTAGAAAGGCATTCTTACAGATCAGTGAGAGAGACGGCCCTCTCTGCAGTGTGTCCCCAACAAACAGCCCTGGGAAGTCAACAGCAAGGGCAGAGATGCAGGGGCCAGGGCAGGGGAGAGCTGCAAGCTCAGGTGCAAAGAGCACTTGGAGAAACCCAGGGCCCATGCTGCAAGGGATGCAGCAGGCAGGCTGGGCCCCAGGTGGCTTGCCCAGGTCCAGGGCAGACACAGAAAAGCAACGGTCACCAATGCAAGCAGGGGTGATGCCCATTTGGCTTCTGCCCCCAATCTCCTCCCCGCAAAAGAAAGTGCCCCTTTTTTCCTCACATTCCCAGACAAAGCTCACTATGGTGTGGAGATATGGTCCTCTGTCCAGGAAACTATGGTATTAAAAGCCTCCGTAGGGAATTCCCTGGCTGTCCAGCGGTTGGGACTCCCCGCTTTCACTGCCGAGCGCCCAGGTTCAATTCCTGGTCGGGGAACTAAGATCCCACAAGCTGCATGGCACAGCCAAAAAAAATAAAAATTAAATTAAAAAAATTTTATAAGCCTCCATAATTCTCCTGAGGAGTCAGAAAGCCTAAGGGACCCAACTCTGGGCTATAAGACCTTCGTAGATAATAAAGCCCCGCAGCTCTGTTGTCACTGCTGTTTTAAACTTTATACCTTAAATTAATCCAGGGGAATTGCTTTAAAAGAGATTAAGCCTTTTCCAGGTACAATAACCTATTGTGAAACCTAAAACCAATAACCTATTGTAAAACCTAAAATGTTCTGCTGGTGGGGAAATTACTTTAAAGCAGAGACTTCCTATTAACAAAGGAGAATGACCATTCAATATATTGGTTATCATTTATTATTTTCACTAATTATAATAATGTAAGTACCATTGGTCAAAGTCACGAAACGCTATTGTTAGGTAGAAATTGCTTAAGGCTATGGCTAATACCTTCGGAATAAGTATAAAATTGATAAATTCCTGACCTACTGTATAGCACAGGGAACTATACTCAATATCTTGTAATAACCTGTAATGGAAAAGAATCTGAAAAAGAATATATATAATATATATATATACATGCACACACACATATATATATATGTATATGTATATACACATATATGTATGTATAACTGAATAACTTTTTTGTATATTTGAAACTAACACAACATTGTAAGTGAACTCTACTTCAATTAAAAAAAGATAAATTCCTTGTTTAGAGTGTAAGAGGCTTGGGAATGTTATTTTAGCAATAGGATACTTTTGAGATGAAATCTTGGGCAGATTTTGGCTACATACAGCAGTTCAGAGAATGGTATCCCTGGCAGAGGTCCTACAGCCCATCCTGCCAGCCCTCTCCTCCTCCCACCTGCAGAAAAGAGCCCAGAGAAGACACGCATTTACAGCTGGGGCCGGATGAACTGAGCTAAATGACATTATGCTGTCCACTTTATTATTATTATTATTATTTTTTTTTTTTTGCGGTACGCAGGCCTCTCACTGTTGTGGCCTCTCCTGTTGCGGAGCACAGGCTCCGGATGCGCAGGCTCAGCGGCCATGGCTCACGGGCCCAGCCGCTCCGCGGCACGTGGGATCCTCCCGGACCGGGGCACGAACCCGTGTCCCCTGCATCGGCAGGCGGACTCTCAACCACTGCGCCACCAGGGAAGCCCTGTCTACTTTATCCTGTATTGATCTCTGCCCTCTGAGCCCCTTGTCCCCATGCCTTCTGCACCACCCAATTTGGTACTTCAATAGGCACGGCAAGGACTAGTGTGTTCCCATTTGCTTTCTGTAGGCAACTCTTACCTCGCAAGCAGATTGTTGTCATCTTGACGCAGAGAGCCTATTCTACATGTCAGGAGTTCCCTCTGTGCCAGCCTGGTACTAAGCATGTACAAGCTGTTTGCTCCAGGTGGAGGAGGAGACAAAGTCACTGGAGGCCTAAAAGTTAAGGGCAAGCAGGTAGATGTGATCCAACTTGGGATGCCAGTGACAGGCTTAAGTGGGTGGTGAGGTGGCCGGGGGGCGGGGCGGGGGACAAGGGACAAGACCTCAGGTAAGGAAATCTGCCTTTCTTCTTTGTCATCTTCTTTCTTTTCCTTCTTCAGCACCCTCTTCCAAGTCACATGTCAGATACAGATGATCATATCTGCTTGTTTCCCTAAGCTGCAATTAGCATCATTGAAGGGTGAACAGTGTGTTGGGAGTCCAGAGAAAATAATATAGGATTGTCTCACAAATGTCATATGAACTCAAGGGTTACAAGGAGGTATTAATCGTTGAGATCACTATCTTTTCACTTGTGATTGAATTTCCTCATTCATCCACTGAGTCATTCACCAAACATTATGTGGAGCAGTTTACAGCGTACACAAAGAATTCTCATTGAGCACCTCCTGAACTCCAGGCTCTATGTATATTGTGGAACCTGAGCAGCTCTGAATACTCAGAGAATATTCTTTGGGTGTCTACTGATTGGGAGATATAATGGAAAAATACATTGAAAAAGATATCTCCACCCCTATTTTGATTAAAAAAAAAAAGTCAACCTGTAGAGGCATTAGTCTAAGGGGGGAGAGGTGGTAACTCTCTCATAACTGAGAGATTTTTATAACTCTCATAACTGAGATTATGTGTTAGAAAAGTAAAGGCAACCTGTCCATAAAGTACAGGGAAGCGAGCGTGACGCACCAGCCTCTTGGCTACAAAGAGCGAGTTCTTGGGGGGGAGCCCAGTTCTTCACTGGAAACGTAATTGTTGACTGAGTGTGAACTATGGCTTGTATGAGGCCAGAAAGTCCAAAGGTCACAGTTAGTGAACCGTATCAGCTTGTCAGCCTTTCCTGGAACACAGTCCATAGTTTGGAAACAAGGTAAGCAGATGTCTCTCTCATTGCAATACAGAGACAAGATCAGTTCCCACCAAACCCTTTGGGTCTTGGACTTGGAGGAAGGAACCCCTAGACATGCACTCCCTGAAGCAGGTAAACCCACCCTCACCCACCCGACTCCCCAGTCCCAAACTTCCGAACCAGCCCGACAGCATGTCCGGTCCTAGGAGAGACTCAGTCACTCTGGGAGGGGGGAGGGGTAGATATGCCAGAGAGTAGAACTGGGCTTCTCACTACCTTTGAAACACTTATCACCCCTCTGGTGAGTGAGCAGGACGGAAGGAAGGAAAGAATATTCCAGAATCCATGAGGTGAGGACACGTGCAGAGAGAGGGTTGTTCCATTATACACGTGGGCACAGGAACACCCTGATCTGGACCAAAGACACTGGCTCACGACCTGGCCTGACCCCTCTGACATTGTAAGGATTCGGGTGCATTATGACACTTGGCTCTGGTATGCATCCTAGATTTATTGCCTCTTTTACTCTTCCTTCCCTGTCCTCAGCAGTTTGTTCCAAATCATTTTCTCTTTTGATTCATCGCCCTCATGTTCAGTTTCCTCTTGATCTATATTTATTAGCTGCCAAGTACATGTGAGGCGCTGCAGGAACCACCAATAATGCCTCTGTTCCCTGTCACTCTAAACAGAAAAATATCTGCCCATGGTTTCCCAACCCTCTGCTCTTCCATTATTCCATGGCTTCAGTTGTAACTCCATGAGGTGGTTTGGAAAAGACCTGGTATCAACCCACGTAGGACCCAAGTTGTGTACTAAAAGGCAAGCATCCTGGGAAACCCCTCAGTCCGGGCTGATGAAGAGGATTGATCAGGAACTTCCCTGGTGGTCCAGCAGTGAAGGCTCTGCGCTCCTAATGTAGGGGGCCCGGGTTCGATCCCTGGTCAGGGAACTAGATCCCACAACTAAGAGCCTGCATGCCACAACTAAAGATCCCACACACTGCAATGAAGATCCCGTGGGCCGCAACTAAGACCCAGTGCAAATACATAAATAAATATTAAAAAAAAAAGAGGCTTGATCACTCTAAACCCACCACAGTTTCTATTAGCAACTTCCCAAAGCCTCAAACAAAAAAAATGCAAGTGGAAATGGTATATTTCTATAGAGGTTCCTCAACACCCCCCAGATTGCTGTCAGTCCCTCCCATACAAAGATGCCACTTGGCTTCCTCTCTTTCCTGTTGAGACCCGCTTCCTATAAAAACATAAACCTCTGTTCCATTCTGTGTATCCATCTTCCCAGCCATCCTTCCGTCCTTCAGCATTATCCCTTACCCTTGGGCGACCTCCTTTTCTTCCCCAACCCACCTCAGTAAAAGGCATTTGGCCAAGTTGTGAAGTCTTTACAAAGAGATGTTGTAGTACGCCTTCCTGGGAAGGCTGCAGCCTTTAGTGGGGAATTGAACCTGTGGACTTGCACTGCCAGAACCCTCCACAAGCAGCAGAGATCCCCCAGCTGCCAGCTCCTCAGGATTTGCCTCGTCCAAGGGCTCATCCTTCCCAAAGTGGGCTTATCCGTATAGGAATATAAAGGCCAGGATATTCTGAGTTGACTTGGGTCACTCCAAGGGCCATATGCATTCCCCAGCTGCCTGTAGGCTTAGCTGGGGCTTTGCCAGCTGAATCACACAGTTTGCCTTCTCCTTGTGTCCAATCCAAATTCCTCCCTGCCCTGCTGCAGGTGTCTATATCTAGTCAACATCCCACAATAGTCTAACCCAATCAATATAAGGCTCAGTTTCTGCTTCCAGAGAACCCAACCTGCGTCATAACCTCCAACCTTGAGAACTTTAGGTAAAAACGGGGAAAGTACAGTTTCTCCAGAATAATCAAAATCTGTTTTCTTAGATAACCAGGACGCTGAATCAGGGTGAGAAACTGTAATCTGAAACACCGCAGCACAGGCTGCAGTGTGGAAGCAAACGAAGAGATAATCTGAAAGAAACACACGCTGAAAGCAGAACAGCAGCTTTAATAATTAAATAAGATGCATAAGGTCAAATAATTGCAGCAGGAACTATAATGACCATAAATGCATATATAGCACTTAGTGTGTGCCAAACGCCTTTCCCAGCACTTTAAGTGTCTTAGCTCAGTTAAGTCTCACTACAGTCACGTGAGTTAGGTCCTTCCATTATCTTCTTTTTACAGTGAAGAAACCGAGGCACACATAGGTGGAGTAACTGCTCAAAGCTGCGCAGCCAGTGTGTAGACAGAGCTAGGATTTTAACTAAACAGCTGGCCCTAAAGCCTCCACCAAACTGTCACTCTACGTGATGTGAATGTAGTATGTGTACTCCATGTATTTATAAAGAAACTAGAGAAGAGGGTGAACGGTAGTGAGAGATCAGGAAGGGAGGAACCTGAAGACACACAGGACTCAAAGGGACAGGTCAGATGAGACGTGAGAACAGCGCCTCACAGCAGAGACCTTGATTCTCTAGCAGGATTCTGGTCTCGCTTCCATCCTTCCTTTATAGGACAGGAGGCCAGTTCAGGGTTGACCAGCCTAGGTCCACATGTGAAAGCAGATAAGTGAATGTACCTGGAGAGAGAAGAGGATTGGAATGCAGGAATAAAGACAGATCTTGACAGAAATAGGAAGTAAACATGACTCAGTGGAAGGGAACCAAGAGATAAGATTAATGACCTTGTCCCATGGCAGTAAACATCTCCCTCCAACATCAACAGACTACATAAATATTTTGATGGCCCTCCACTCTCCCTAGATAAGGAAATCCTCTGTGTTAAACTGAGATACACCCAGGCCCAAATTCAAACCTCCATGTCAATGTCCCTGGGGTAGCACATGTGTACCCTTCTCTCTCCATCTTAATTTCACCGTGAAAACGCAATTGCTTTCATTCCCAGCAAATAGGATAGATAAAGAACACACCATCAGTATTTTGGGCTTCTGTACAGGTCGACACAAAAAATAGAGATGAAATTGTTTTCTTTTCCTTTTATCCAACTGGGATGCTGCAGAGAAGCTAGAAAAACCGACAAGCCAACACATCAATCCAAGGGTACAGGGGCCAGCCATGGATTCCTTCACTGATACTCAAGAAGCCCAAGTCTCCTGGTTTCCCTTGTGAATTGTTTTATTGCCCATGAGTTACGGCTGAACTGGGAGAACCCAGGTCACTGCTGCTTCTTGGCAATGAATTTTTAAACCACATCCTACCTTCTGCTTCTTGGTAGGAGAAAATAAAAAAAGTTGAAGATAAATAAATTTAAAAAAAATTCTACATTGCAAATTCCTCATATTCCAAGTCAAGGAGGATCTAAATTCCTGTGCCTCTGTTTCTCTGAGCTCTGTATTATTCAGATGGATGTGGAAATTGAACCCCAGGCTAGAGACATAGAAGGGAAAACAGCTATTTTCTCTTTTACCATGGAAACCCCGTGCACCACAGGGTACTAAGGAGAAATGAACAGCTTTAATAACTGGGGGGGATGGCTGCCTCTACCTTAGCCAGCTTACGGTGTAGCATAAATCACACTGTCTAATGCAGACTGTCTCTTGAAAGCTCAGGGAAGTCTCTTACTCTCTTAGAACAAATCAGCATGGTTTATTTCCAAGACAGATCCAGCATTTCCCCACAAGCTTTAATCACCTCTCGGTACCTTACAACATTCAGTGTGCACACCCTCAGAGGTAAGTAAACATGGTGGATGGACTTCTCTTTTGCATGTGATGCTTCCATCCTGAATACACAATAATACCATTAAAAATAATAATATTGCTCATTCATTTTTAAGACCAGGTCTCAGGCATTTGTGCAAATATACAAATGCATGACACACCCAGAATGTGTAATCATTATAAAGTCTCTCTCTCTCTCTCTCTCTCACACACACGCACACACAGAGTTTTAGAAAGAAGTAGTTCCAAGCTCAATAGCTATTTGCAATCAGTTATTAAAAAGCTCAACTGACATCCTGTTTCTTCCCTTTTCTTCCAATCTCCTTTCTCTTTCCCTTCTTCTTGCCCATCCTTCTAATATGATTTAAGTCAAGAAGAATGTAATCATATCTACATTAGGCCCTAGCGCTCACTCTTTTTCAGAATTCTGTTTCACACGGAATGACCTCATCACAAGTTAATCCTCCATTGCTGCTAAAATAAATCTCTATTGAATGAGGACATTTGTTTCCCTCCCTTCAATAGGAGTTTAAAATTTTTAAAAAGTAAACTTGGGAAGGAAATGTCTCAGATGCATCTGGGTTCCCGGAGAATAGCATCAGAATGCCGCATGCTTGGTAAGACATGGCTGGAGACGGTTACCTAATAAGACGCCTGCACCTCTTTCCTTTCCACATCCACCCCCTGTTGTGGGGATTCGTCCTTTCCTACAGAGAATGGGTTTTTCTCATTGGAACACACTGGCTAACTTGGGCCCCTCTGTTCTGCTTGGTGGAATCTCATTGGCTGTCCTGAGGCCCAGGTGTCAGTTTGGGAATGCATCCTCCTAGGGCAGGCATCTGGCCCTGGGTCCTTGGCAAACCAACTGTGACAGGTTCCTCCGACAGCTGCAGTGACAGGCTGTGCTTCCAGGTGATTACATAATCCTACTTTCTGGCCTGCTCATGTGTTTGGATTGGAGCCATTTCCCTGGAACAGGGATGAACCAAACAGGTCTGTCTGCTCAATGACCACAGCTCTGTGTCTATGGGCTGAGGTCCCCTCTGAAATTATGAAATGTCTCCTTATCTTTCCCAGGCCACTCAGACCCAGAGTTCTCACAGATATACCCTTGGAAACAGGAGATCCTCCATTTGCCTGAAATGAGGCTGGAATTTCACTTTTCATTGTCAATCATTGTTAAATTGGATAGCTTTGCTTTGAAAAACAGCAGCTGATTCTAATACCGGCTAGAATATATTCCTTTTTTGCAATATTGGGCATGCCCATGTAATACACATTCGACTACATGTGTACACCAGATGAAGATATGGATCAAGGAGAGGTATACTTATTGTATTTACATTTTCCAAAGACACAACACCATGTCCTGAAGAAATAATTAAAAGACTGCTTTTTAGTGAAGCTTAATGTTGCTGGTATGCAGACGCCAGTGGCCTCCCATTGAAAAAACACAAATCCACAGCAGGTGGTGGTTTAATTTAATGATAGCTAAACTGCTGCAAGGGGATACTATAGACAGTGGTTTTTAAAGTGTGGTCCCTGGACCACAGCATCATTGTCACCTGGAAGCCTATTGGAAATGCAAATTCTCAGACCCAAATGCACCTACTGAATCAGAAACTCTGTGAGTGGGACTCAACAATGGTTCAACAAGTCCCCACCCCCCAAATCTGTTAATTTGGGATTAACGGATATATACTACTGTATATAAAAGAGATAAACAACAAGGACCTACTGTATAGCACAAGGAACTATATTCAATATCTTGTAATGACCTATAATGGAAAAGAATCTGAAAAAGAAAAAACTATATATATAACTGAATCCCTTTGCTGTACACCTGAATCATTGCAAATCAATTATACTTCAATAAAAAATAATAATTAAAAAAAACAAGGCCCCCACCCCAGGTGATTCTGACACAAGAAAAGTTTAAGAACCAACATTCTAGGTGAAGCTGGGGCTTGATGTGGTCTAATTGAGGGAGTGTGAGTGTTGCTGTAGAGATTTACCCGTGCTCTCCGAATAATCACTCCATCAAGATCCACTCCTACTTCAGCTACATCTACTTCATGCTGCTCCTACTTTCTGCTAAAAGGTGCTACTACCAGCTGTTTAATTCTCTTCTCCCACTCAATTATACCCCCTATACACATAGTAGTAATTAGCTGGTGACTGTTGTAATATGCGCAGCTCTGCAGACATCCAGATACATCAACTCACCATTAAATTCTACTCAAAATCCCTCCAAGGAACAGACATAAAGGTCCCCATTTTATAGATGGTGGTAATCTAAGTTGCCAGTGGTCTTTCAATTAAGACAATGTAAAAACAGCTCTGAGTTCACCCTTTGTTCTAATGAATGGTGTGTTTCCAGTCTCGTGGTCCCGTCAACCTGGTATGAAATCTGAACTCCTAAGACAATTCTCTAAGCCTCACTCAGCCTTGACCAGATAAGAAGCTGGGGTAGGACTATACTGCTATCTGTTCAAGATGTCTCCAGTCAGCTAATAAAAAGTTTTCATAGACAAAATCATTTTGCAGAACAGAGTTTGGGATGATGACCACTGTTGCTGAGGTCATGGTGAGACAGGCATCTTCATACAATGCCAACCGGAGTTGTAAACTGGTACAACCTTTCTAGGAAGCAATTTGGCATATCATTTGACTTTGTAATTACACTTCTTGGAACTGATCAAAAGGCAATTGTCCAGAGATGGAAAAAATGATTAATATATAAGAAATTTCTCTCTAATTTTATTTTTAAATGAAAAATGGGAATAATCTACATTTCAAATAATACCTGGTTAAATAAACTAGTTCTTCCACAAGATGGACTATAATGCAGCCTTTTATAAATAGATTCTTTTTTTTTTTTTTTTTTTTTTTTGCGGTACGCGGGCCTCTCACTGTTGTGGCCTCTCCCGTTGCGGAGCACGGGCTCCGGACGCGCAGGCTCAGCGGCCATGGCTCACGGGCCCAGCTGCTCCGCAGCATGCGGGATCTTCCCGGACCGGGGCACGAACCCGTGTCCCCTGCCTCGGCAGGTGGACTCTCAACCACTGCGCCACCAGGGAAGCCCTAAAATGACTTAATAAATAGAGATCAAGGTCAAGCTTGTTTGGATCAAAGCCCATGCTTTGCAGACTCTATTGTCTACAATTTCTGGTAGCTTAAGTGGTCTGACACATCATGGTTAAAATTGGGAATGCCAGCTAGAGTTTCTTACTTTTCTTTCTGTTCTATTGCAAGGAACATACAAAGTATCGTTTTGTCATAGGTCATAGACCAACCTCCATCTAGATTTCCTCCAAGTATTTCAAGAAACACTGATAATAAAATTTTACAATTATTGGGAATTCTCAGGCAGTCCAGTGGTTGGGACTCCTCACTTTCACTGCCAAGGGCCCGGGTTCAATCCCTGGTCAGAGAACTAGGATTCCACAAGCCATGCAGTGTGGCCAAGGAAAATTTTTTTTAATTAAAAAAAATTACAATTATTGAATGCATAATACATATTAGGCATGCACTAATCATTTTACGTGTTATTCCATTTAATAGTTTTTATGACAATGTTCTATATACTATAATGTTCTATGTACTATATATGTGTGAGATATATATATATATATATATATATATATATATATATATATATATATTATAATGCTCCGTATACTATAACGCTCTATGTACTATAAGCACTATTCACCTTATTTCACAAATGAGAAAACTGAGACTCAGAGGGCTTTAGTATCTGCCCAGTACACACAGGTAGAAAGTAACAATTCCAGAATTCAAACCATCTGTTGGACTACAGAAAAGTCTATGCTGCTCTGAATCTCTCCATTCTGAAATCTTTCTAGAGAAAAAGATTCCTCCAACTCCTTCCATCTCTTACTCTGGCATCAAGTTTCTGTGTTTTGGCATAAATAATATCTTGGCATGGTGCTGATCATTGAAAAAGAAAAAGTGAGAAACACTGTTGGCCCTCGTAAGAGCCTGGGATTAAGTATGAGCTGATATTAGAGATAATAGGCAGATCTGGCCTTTTCTCCTTAACATCTTCTGCACAGAGTTCATTAAGAGCTTAGACCTTCAATAGTAAAAGTTCATTCAGTTACAATGAATTCAGACCCTTAGTAGGGCCTCATTAAATACTTAAGTGTTAATGATCAGCTGAAGCCAAACACTCTACGAATGTAAAGGCCCGTGTCTCAGAACTGTCCAGCAAGCTGCCAACACAAGTGCCATGTTACGGCAGGCCAATAATACTCTCACTGAATCCCCCGTCACTTCCTTCCCTTCTGCTTCAAATTCCTGGCCCGTTCCTGAACACCTCTGTACTTGACCTGAGGGCTTATCTCCTTGCCCTCACTCACCCTTGGGAGCTGATGCTTTATGTGGGTGACCTACCATCACCTCGACTTCCTTCCTCAATAGTCTCTCACTTATTATTGGATCACATGTAACAAAGTCAACTTCAGGAAAAGAGGTACCAGGTGATCCTCAGTGTCTGGTGCTCCCAGTGTGCTCTCCTCCAGCAAAAGAAAACCATACATGCTCACTTAGATGTGAAGTACTGGGAAAAGAGTACTAGCTAAATTCATGCCCAGTTTGCCTTCTCCTAATCCTCAGGGTGGGAGTATGAGCAGATTAAAGTCAGTTGGCACTTGATCTCATTTTAAGACAGCAACACACACACACACACACACACACACAGAGGCAGGCGCATGCACACACACAAACTACCTTCAGGAACAAAGCAGGTGACCTAAGTGAAGAGCAGAGTGGGGACAGAAAGGAATGGTGGGGACTGTGATGAATAGGAAAGTTCATAGCCAGCAAAAGGCATTAAGATCTAGTTTTTTAAATACTCAGTGGACCAAACAAAAGAGGTTTCCAGCCAGTCCACTATCTATGAATTAGACAATCCATTTTTAGCCTTGGCTAATTGTACTTCCATCAAAAGTTGAATTCAGGGGAAAATAGGATACTGAGACTCATACTAGGGGTGTGCCCTGGCCCTAATCTTGCAGGCTATCATCAATGCCCCAGAATCTCTCCTCATTTCCCTTCATGAAGCAACAGGCTGGCACCAATTTCACCATGATATCAGTCATCATAATTTTTAAGAACAAGCAGTAAGAACAAGAATTCAGGAGCCAGATTGCTTGAGTTTGAATCCTAGTGCACCATTTAATAGCTAGGTAACCTTGAGGAATTTACTTAAGCAGGCTCAGATCTGTAAAATGCAGAGACTAATGACACCACCATCTCATAGAGCTGTTGTACATTACTTAGAACAATGCCTGGCCCATAATAAAGGTTCATCGTCAGATAACAATCATTGTATGACCGACCAAAATGCCTCATGTCTGCATCTGGGAGATAACCCGAGTATGACATACTCAGTCTTCTCTCAGTTTGGCAGGGAACATTGGAATGGAAAAATCCAGAATAATTACATCTTCCTGGGAAAGACACTGATGTAGATGACAGAAGAGGACTTATATTTTGTACACACAGTCTCCACCTGAAGGGAAGGGTGGGAAAAGCCTTCAGTGGGGCAGAGGAGAGGTAGGTGGGGTTTGAAACTGGGTTTGCCCCAGTCTGAAATGTGGACAGTACAGGGGAAGAGTTGGTCCTCACCAACTTCTCTGCACTGCGAGGATGAGGTCTTCCTGGCACCTCCCTCTCCCCTAGCGTCTCTTAACCCCATCTTAATTTGAAAACACCTTGTCATCAGCCTCCAACTCATGCCTCTCTCTCTTCAAATCACCCATGCTAGAAAATGGCCTTTTTCTCCCCAACTCTAACAAAGATGCCATATTTTTACAAAGGAAGCAGTTTGATTTTCTAAATCACAGGATAGTGTAATGACTGATCACTTCATTTGCACTTTAACTTTTATCCCCCATCAAGACGTTCCAGTCCCTCTATACAGCATTTTTCAAATCATTGTTCATAACCCGCTGGTGGTTAAACCAGCTTAATGAGGCCAGAACAGTATTTTGTTATGGAACTAAAATGGAAAATGTTAACATAGAATTAAGAAGAATAGAAAACATAGTGCAAGCCATGTACTAAATGTATCTATATCTATACCTGTCAACTGCGTCCTAATGTAAAATGTATTTCTTATTGCATGTCCATGATTAAAAGGACATGCACATTTAAGAAATACAGCTTTAATGTCTCGTAGTCTCATGTGCTTGGGTTCTGGCATAATGGAATTCATGATTCTCTTCTTCCCTCCCTCCCTCCCTTCCTCCATTCATCAAGAATATATGAAGAATCTACAGAAAGCCAGGCACTGTTCTAGGCACTAGAGGTAAAGAAGGAAACAAAATCCATAAAGTTCCTTATCTCCTGGAACTTACATTCTAGAAGGAGAAATTAGGCAATAAACACATAAACAAAAGTATACCTAGCCTGTAAATTAAGGATAAATGTTATGGAGAATAAGTGGACGTGGCAGGGATGGAGACGGTATGGCTGGTTGGAAAATGCATCTCTAATACGGGGTCATTGAAGCAGACTTGAAATAAAGGGGGAAGCAAGTCATAAGAATATTTAGGAACACGTGTTCCAGGCAAAGGGACCAGCGGAGCAAAGGCCTTGAGAGGATCATCTGCTTGGTGCTGAGAAGAACGGCAGGGATCCAGCGTGATTTGGGGGAGGGAAAGAGGGGACGAGTGGGTGGAAAATGAAGTGGGGTGATGGGGTGAAGATCATGTAGCCGCTGCAGACAGGGGTAGAACCCTGTGTGCACTTGAAGCAAGATGCAGACCCACTAGTGGTTTTGGAACAGAGGAATGACCTCATCTCACTTACATTTCTAAAGGAACACTAGGACTCCTGGGAAAAGACGAACTGCAGAGAAGGAAGAGAGGACACGGGGACACCAGCCAGGACACTGGTCATCCACGGAGTGACATGGTAGGTGGCTCTGACCAGAAAAAGAGCAGTGGAGGTGTTAGGATGTGCTCAGATTTGGGATACTTTACATGTAGTCCTGACACCCTGATGAGATAAATATAAGTGTGAAAGAAATTTAAAAAGCAAGAATAAATCCAAGAATTTTATCTGAGAAACCAGAAAGATCCTGCCTATCCTGAGAGAGGGGAGCCTGCAGGAGAAATAGGTTTCAGGGAGAAACCAGGAGTCGTTCTGAGCATGTTAAGGTTGGATGTCTATTAAGCATCCAGTTGGAGGTGCCCAGAAGGCCACTGGCTATAGGAGCCCAGGACTCAGGAGAGAGATCGGGATGGAGATATAGATTTGGGAGTTGTCAGTATATAACCAGTATTTAAAGCCCTGAGGCTGGATGAGATCACCAAGGAAGTGCACATAAATAAAGAAGAAAAGATATTCAGACAGTGAGGTAATGTTCAAGCACATTATAATAGTCTTCATGCCCACCAGATGGCCAAAGCCTCTTTATATGTATGTAGGGAACCGCACAGAAATATCTGAACTGCAGCATCAGGAAGGTTTCCCTTCTTTCATGCAATAAACAGTGTTTGACTGCCTGCTGGTGCCAGGCATGGACAACCTCAGAGAGACAAGGAGATGCAAAAACATTCGGCCTTGAAGGAAAGGAAGAGACTCGCTAATGGACATGCAACTCCAACTGATGTGATTCCTTCAGGTAGAAGAAATTTCATCGGGTCTCTCCCTGCTGCCTGAGAGCAACTCAGCCAGGAGGCTGTGGACGGTCAAGCCCCTAGTGGGCTGGAACAGATGCCCATCCCCATAGGAGCCCCACCAAGATGACTCTCCTGCCTTCCCGCTGTGCTGACCGGCCCTCAGCCCTGCCCTGCCTCACCTCCCAGAACTCCAGGACATTCTCCCAAGAAGTATCAGCTCTGCTGGACCTACCTGGTTAACAGGGCCATCTCCCCACCTTTCCATCCTGGGCATCCTCCTTTCAACTCTTCTAGGGAAAAGGGTTTTGATTGGCGGCGGGTGAGAAGTGACCCTGACAGCTACACTAAACTGCAGAACCCAGAAAGGATAACAACAGCTCCAAAAGGTGGCAGAACTGGTCAAGCCCCATTTTAGTGAATTGTCCTGTGTCTTTATTTTATTTTATTTTATTTTTTTGCGATACGCGGGCCTCCCACCGTTGTGGCCTCTGCCGTTGCCGAGCACAGGCTCCAGACGCGCAGGCTCAGCGGTCATGGCTCACGGGCCCAGCCGCTCTGCGGCATGTGGGATCTTCCCGGACCGGGGCACGAACCCGCGTTCCCTGCATCGGCAGGCGGACTCTCAACCACTGCGCCACCAGGGAAGCCCTGTCCGGTGTCTTTAAATGCCATTACGTAAGGCACTGTTATTGTTTACAGTTGCCCCTCCTAGATATCTAGAGGGAAAATCGCTCTTGGCCACAGGCTTTGACTCACTGGCCCAGAAGACTCTTCTATTTTGATAAGCGGTTTTCTCATATTTCGGAATGTTTGTTCATAGTATATGCAGTGGTGAGTGTGTAGTGTGTGTATGAGGGTGTAATATGTTGTGAGTGAGAGTAGCATGTGCTGTGTATGAGTGTGTGAGTCATATGTGTGTCAGGATGTGAGTGGTGTATGCGTGTGAACGTGAGTGCTGCATGTGTCGTGAATGTCTGCGTGAGTGGTGTGTGTGTGTGAATGTATGTGGGTGTGAGCGAGTGGTGTGTATTGTGAGTGTGTGTGCAAGTGGTGTGTGTGAGTGTAACTGTGTTATGTGTGCATGTGTGTGTGTCTGCATATATGAGTGGTGTACGTATATAAGTGCATGTGAGTCTGTGTGTGTGTCTCTCCCTCTCTGACTCTGTATCATGCTTGTGCTGGGGCCCAGACTGCAGAGAAACCATAATAAAGCCAAGACCCACTTGGCGGGAACTTCCTCCCTGCCTGGAAGATAAAGCGGGGCTTCGAGTCAGATGGGGCCATGAGTCATTATTTAGATCCTAGTGATCAATATTCAACTAAGAGCGCAAATAAACAGTGTGAGCTAAGTTGGGGCCTTGTAAAGCATTTGAGTTGCTGGGTTTCCCTTCCTGATGAGGCGATGTGTTTGCCAACCAAGGTTGCCTGAAGTCATATGTCTCAGAAGACAGCTGCCCCATTCTGCTGCTGTCTCCTGCCCTTTCCAGATAACTCAGGCATCTCCCACTGCACTGAGAACACAGAGCCACGTGTCTCCAGGAAGGAGGGGGGAGCACTGCCGTGTCCAGGCAGTTGTCAGAGGCCGGAGGGAACGTACAGCCTGAAAATCCTGGCCTTCTGGAACAGCTTGGAGAAAACTTTAGCTACAGCTGTCACTGCTGGCATCTGGCTCCGTCACACTCAAAGCGAGGGCTCCTGGGCTCCATCTGAAAAAAGAGGTGAAAACACCTGGACCCCACTTTAGAATGTATGGAGGACTTTGGCATGTGTCACACTTTTCGTTCCTCTTATCAACCCTGAAAGATGAACTGAAACTCAGAAAGCTTAGTGTCACAGAAGCAATCTCAGAAATGAGCCTCAAGCCCTGGTCTTTAATGATTTCCCTTCTACTTATCATAAAAGTAACACATGCTTATGATGGGATGTTTTTTCAAACTGTACAGAAGAGTACAAGGCAAAAAGTGAAAAAAAAATGGGTGCATTCCTACTGGGATAGGGAGGAACAAGTCTGACTCCATATTAGATCTGTTTCTTTTACTTTAACCTTTGTATTCTATTGCTTTTGCTTTGAGTTTAAGAATGTTGCTAATAGCCTGAAATATACAGGATGGCCCATTCTCCAAGCTCTGATCTTTAAAGGTGTAACACTTGTTCATTCATATAGAGAAAAAATGTGCAGAACAGAGATAACGTTTATCTTGTTAGAGGTTTGCAGGATCATCATGACCTGACCTACGTGGACAGCTGGAGGAACAAAGGATTCCTCCACCAAGAAGTTTGCAACAACGAGCCACGCCCCTCCCTTGCCTGGCCTTCAAAAGCGCTTTGCTGAAAGCCTTCAGGGAGTTTGGGTTTGGGCGGGGCATGAGCCACCCACCTCCTCACATGGCCCTGCAATACAACTTTCTCTGGTCCAAACTCTGACATTTCGGTATTGTCTGTCCTCCCCGTGTGTGTCAGGCACACAAACTTGCATTCAGTGACACTAGGATGAATCAGTCCTTGAGGGTAATTATCTACTGGTAACGATGTCTTGTATACCCTTCCAAAAAGGGTCAATCATTTGTACACATATATAGGTTTATCCTTTTAAAAAATGTAAGTCAGATCACATTATTTTACACACATAGGTATGAATAGAAAACATTTTTCATTTGACAATATACCTTGTATAAGTTTTATATCAATGTATACCATCTACATAGAATTTTTTGAATCAATGCACCCTGGTTTATTTAACCAGTTCCTTGCTGATGAATATTTACATGGTTTCAAACCCAAGTACCTGGATTGGACATACCAGGCTCTCTTGCTAAAATACTATATTGCTCTAGTCAAGGAATGAGTTCTCCAGGCCAGTCTCAGGCAAAATTAAAGTTATTTATGTATGTAGGTATTTCTTTATTTATGCAACACCTAGTGTCAGATAAGGCTTAAGGCCTTCACACTGAGGCCTCTCCTCTGAATCCTGTTCTCATTGGCTTGCCTTTGGACGCTTTCTCCATTCCCCTATCAGACCCTTGAATTGCGAACAAGGAACTGGGAAACAATTTCTTGACTTCATGTATACCTTAGACTTCGCATTCTCACAACGCTGGGAACTAGTCATTAGAACACCACCAACAATTTGATATCACCAAGACCAGTTTCATTGAACTGATGTCATGTAGACACAAAGTCAGGGGTGTATAGATTAACATCTGTTTACTTTTATAAAGGCATCTGTGGTTTTTCTTCATAATATGTTTTGTGCCCCATGACCTTTTATAAAAGGGAAACGTTTGTTTATTTGCTTGTTCAAAATAAGTAGAAAGTTCATGCTCAGGTTTTGATGAAAAATGGTTTGTGTTTTTCTATGCCATCTGAAATGCAAACATTTAGAGATTTTAAATTATAGTTTTATAAACATACCCAGCTTCGTCAGGGTCTGAATGGGGATTCATTGGAGTTAAGCTTTGTTCTCAACTTCAGTCCAGGACCCAGGAGACGAAATACACTGTATCTTTGAAGCAGAAAGCAGTTGGGTCAGTCCTGTTAAAATACAGTTCCAATGCCATCTGTTTACCATGGGCAGTGGGGCCCTGGATTATTAACTATTGAGGAAGATTCAATAGCTCACAGTGATTATAAGATAAACAGTCATTGTTACCATAATTTTAAGTAGATTGTATCTCAACAAAGCTGAAGCAGAATCCACAAGGGAGCTCAGAAATGCTTCTTTAAAATTTATTTAATGTTACACTTTCCTCCATAGATAGGTGTACATAAATATATCTGTGTGTATGCATGCACATAAATGTGCATATAGTTCCCTGGCCATCTTCACAAAAGAGAAAGGAAGAAGGTACCCTAATCAGCTGTGTCATATGGATGACAGGGTCCTGGACTTTGGAATTTCATGACAAAATTTTCAGAAAACAATGGCATGCAGCTTGGGACCAATGGTATTGCAACGGAGCAGGACCCTGTGGGGTTCCTGGGCACAAAAGCCTTCCCGTGTCCCTCATCTTCCTGTTTGTAGGAAAGAAGCTTCATTTAGCCTCCATGACCTTCCCTGCGTTCCAAAGGGCAGGTTCAAACAGTTGTTGATCAGGGAAGGGAGGGCATGCAGAGACAAGGGAGGATCAACCAAGAAACAATAGCGCAGCCTTGGGGCAGGGTCCTGGTGCCCCCTCAAGGGATACACAGAACAGTATCTTTGAGCTCTTCTGTAGAACTAAAACCCCCAACACCACCACCAAATGGAAGATGTTAACTACCAGAGGAAGCATTCTTCATTCCAGAGAGAAGGTCACAGTTCAATAACAATCACAGGACCACCTGAGATGATCTCTAGATTGAAGGAATGCAGGCTCTGCATGTACACTGATCCTTATCAGAAACCCCGCTCCTTGACTATAAGTGTCCTCACTACCCCCTCCAGGACAGGACACACACAGTTCTGAGGGCATTAGCCTGCTGTAGCCCCCTTTGCCTGGCAAAGCAATAAAGCTATTCTTTTCTACTTCACCCAAAACTCTGTCTCTAAGATTCAATTTGGTGCTGGTTCACAGAGCCCAGGTTTCAGCATCAGCATCTTCTATTATCATTACTGCACACACACACACACACACACACACACACACACACACGAAACGCAAGTATTTTAATGCCAAAAATCAAATTTCAAAAATCTTAAAGTAGATATCAATTCTTTCAAGTGAATACTAAAAACTTTATTTTTAAAAACTCCCTGCATTATTTTTATTATTTTCCTTTGGCCACAGGCTGGGAAAACCAGTACACAGACAAACATTCGGGTACTCTGGTGTGGCGGTCTGCACTTATCAGCTCTTCAGTCTTGCTCGAGTTACTTCACCTTCCCCAGGCTCAGTCTCCTCTTTGGTGAAATAGAGATAATAATAGCACTTCCCTCACAAGGAAAATGTGGGGATTAAATGACATATCATACATAGAGGGTGCAGCATGATACAGGGCCCCAGAGCAGCCCTCAGCTCTGCCTTAGGAGAACTCTTGAGTTGCCTCACATGTGAATGTGCGAAGAGTGTCCACAGACACTGGGCTGGTCCTCTCTCAAGAGTCCAACCAGGAGACCAGATCCACGCGGAGCCTTACAGGGAGATGCGATGCATATAGGCTGTACTTTCTTCCTGCCCAAATCTTCTCCAATCCACAATTAGTAAAAATGTTCTTCTTCCTCCAAAGTTTCCCTCAGAGTTGCAGTACAGTCACATCATGTGGAGCCAGCCCTTCTCTGATGAGTCGATAAGAATGATGAATTCAGGAGGGGTAGCTATTGCCGTCGTGGTACCCTTAGGCAGGATGGGCCAATGGTTAGGTGCTGGTACCCTCTCCATCATGGGCAGAATTGGACCTTAGACATCTGAAGTCTGGGGAGAGACATCTAACCTAAGTGAGGAAAGTATCCTCTCTCTCTCTCTCTCTCTCTCTCGCTTGCATGTGCACACAAGGCTGGCTGAGGTGCACATATCTTCTCATCTTTCCTCTTGGCGATCCCTGCTCTGCTGCCATCAGAAGATGGACAAGCTTGTCTCCCAAGTTAAACTGTGGCTTCCTGGTATCTGAGACCACGGTTTGTTCATTTTTGGATCTCAAGGACCTAGTACAGTGCCTGACACCAAGTAGATACTCAACACATTTTTGATGACATGAAATTGAACTGAAAGAGCCATGTGGGCCTCTTTAAAAGGAATGACTTTCTAGCTCTCTGATCCCTTGATAGCACCAAACCATATTTTGCTGTCCCTGGTTTCTCGTCTACAAGACAGAGATAATTCTTCCCACCTGCGTTTTCTCATAGGTTGTTGTAAAGAGAGAACAAGATAGATCGAGTCTAAAGAAACTTTCATAAAGTTTAAAAGGGTTGAGGAAATAATATGATTATTTTAAGACACAAAGAAGATCCGTTGGATCACTTTACTCCTATGTGAAGAATACAGGATACTGCTGAGTCACTGAGTTCATTCATTTCCTCACTTATGCCTTCGCTCGTTCATTCTACAAATGCACACGGGCACACTGAGCATAACACTTGAATAAGACAATGCTAGTGTCAAGAAGCCGAGGGTATCATGGCGGAAACCAGTGAATAAATCAGTACCTGCTACGCAACGGAATTCACGCTGTGGTAGACACAATGGCAGGAGCCCAGGGGGACACCTGACACAACTTTCTGTACAAGGTGGCCCCGAGATGACCCCAAAGGGAAGAGCAGGCATCAAATGGGTGAACTTAGAAAGAAGATCACTCCTGACTGAGGGACAGCAGGTCAAAAGCAAAGAGGCAAAGAACATCGTGGAGCAAACAATGTCCCTGTGGTGGACATTGCTTTCATTCTGTATTATTTTGCTTCACGTTAATGAATGTTTTTGTGGGGCATGAACACGCCAGTTCACCAGGGGCCTCCATTATATCAGTCTTACTTTCTGTTTTTTTTTTTTTTTAAACCATTTCTAGCCTGGCCCTTGATGGCATTTAAGTTGACAAAGCTAGGAACCAAAGAGGTAGGCAGAGGATGGATCACAGGGGTCTTGGTAGGCCATACACTTCACCCTGAACTTGAACCATGAACTTGAACCAACAGGAACTTGGTGGAGCCTGAACTTCACCTTGAGGCCTCTGAAATGCCCCCCAAGCATTTCAGGCAGAGGATAGACTTGGTCAGATTTACTTTGTAGATCGGGGGTCACCAAATCTTTTCTGTAAAGGGCCAGGTAGTAAATATTTTAGGCTTTGTGGGCTCTATAGTCTGTGTTGCAAGTACACAGCTCTGTGGTTGCAGCAGGAAAGCAGCCACAGACGACATGTACACCTATGACCACAGCAGTGCCCTACAGCAACACTTTATCCACGAACACTGAAACTTGAGTTGCATAGAATATTCACATGTCACGAAATACTGTTCTTCTTTCAGTTTTTTTTAACCATTAAAAAATGTACAAACCATTCTTAGCTCGTGGGTTATCCAAAAAGAGGTGGTGGGCCAGATCTGGCCAGGACCTTAGTTGACCAGCCCCTATCTTAATAGATGGATCATTCTGGGAGAGTGATGAGGATGAAGGTGAGGTTGCAGAGCTGTAGGCAGAAGCGCCACTTACGAGGCCATTGCAATGGCCCAGGTGAGACATGACCAAAAAAAAAAAAAAAAAAATGATCCTGAGCCTTGGCGTGGAAAAGGGGAGGAGAAACAGATTGGAGAAACTGTGATCATTGGATGGAGGGGAGACAGATGGATGAGTCAAAGATGACCTGCAGGTTTCCAGCATGAATGAGTGAACAAGATGACCTGAGAGAAACCAGAAGTGGGTTCTGGGGCAAAATGCAGACAGAACGTTCTCCTTCAGACATGGGCTCACTTTGGGGAGCTTATGGGGCATGCAGGTGGAGTACGGCCCTGGCACCGACTGCAGCTGTTACAAAGAATAAACAAACACCTGGCTTATATCATCACAGACTGTAGGGATGGAGGGGCCGGAAGGAGGAATCTTGTCAATCTTTCTACCTGGAGAGCGAGCCAGACCTAAATCCTCCCAGACCAGTGAGAATTCCTCCTTCTCCGCAGGCAGTGTAACCTACATCCACCATGCAACACATGTCCATGTCCTCTCATCCTGCTGCAGGAGAGATGGACGCCCACTGACAAATAACCCCAGTGGGTGAACACTGTAAATCTTTTAAGTGCACGCATCTTCATGAACATTTCTGCTTGACAAATCTGCTCCCCTGAATTAGCTGCCAGTAGCATAACTGGGAAAAAACATGTCAAAGATCTTAGTATATGGTCTCTGTGATGACCTCCCTAAGGAAACTATCACAGCATCCACCAAAGGAGAGTGGGAGTTAGCCTCAAATAGTGATTCTCAAAGCTTGGTACTCAGACTACCAGCATCTGCATCACCTACAAACGTGAGAGGATGCAGATTCCTGGGCCCGATCCCCCAGACCTATGAATCAGAAACTCTGGGGGTGGGCCCAGCAGTCTGTGGTTCAACAAGCCCTCCAGGTGATTCTGATGGACGCTCAAGTTTAAGGACCAATGACCTAAAAGAGGCGGCAGCTTCTGGCCTTGTCACGACCTTTGACATCCCCCTGCCTCACCGGCTCCTCGTTGCTCTGGTTTATTCAGGACAACTGATGCCAGTCCTTCTACTCTAAGCCAACAGTGTAACCGAGCAGGACCCTATGAGGCCTTCCCAGAATAGACCCCCTCCCATGTCCTCCACCTGCCTTTTGTCTGTAGGAAAACTTTAGTCACAGAATAAATTTAATCAGAGAAGTGAGAAAATGCAAAAAGAAAGGAAAACAATGAATCAAGACAAAATAATCATACTTTAGCCATTAAACAATTCAAGGACTTTTAGTTCCTCCTCAAGGGCTATAGATAATATTCTCAGTCATGTCCTTTGAGCTGTTTTGCAGATACTGAAACTCCCACCAGGTGTTAGAGGTTAACTGTATGCTCCCCACAAGCACGCAGACCCCAGACCGGTTGGAACCAGAAGGTCGATGATGCTGACTCCCGATGACCTCACCACCAACCAATCAGAAGGCCTATGAGCTGATCACACACCCCACAAACCCTCTTCCTCACCCCGTCTTTATAAACTTCTCCCTGAAGGCTTTCAGGGAGTTCTGGTATTTTAAGCACTAGCTGCCCTGGACTCCTTGCTTAGAGCCATGCAATAAAGCTATTCTTTTCTACTTCACCCAAAACTCTGTCTCCGAGATTCAATTCGACGTTGGTGAACAGAGGCCGGCGTTTCGGCATCAAGTGCACAGACCTTGAGGTTCTTCCTGAGTAAGGTGAAAATTCTCCATACCAGCCTTCACGCCCACTGCCTTTTCTTTTCATCAGTGCTCTCATCTCTGGAGTCGCCAGTGGATAAGGAAGCCTGTGCTCAATGACGTAAAATCTGGTGGGTCAGGCTTCCCTGGTGGCGCAGTGGTTGAGAGTCCACCTGCCGATGCAGGGGACACGGGTTCGTGCCCCGGTCCGGGAGGATCCCACATGCCGCGGAGCGGCTGGGCCCGTGAGCCATGGCCGCTGAGCCTACGCGTCCGGAGCCTGTGCTCCACAACGGGAGAGGCTATGACAGTGAGAGGCCCGCGTACCGCAAAAAAAAAAAAAAAAAAAAAAAAATCTGGTGGGAGTATGAAAATTCACCTTGTTAAACTGGGGAAATAAGGGCTCTGAGGAATGTCATGGTTAAGACTACACACTCAGCAGTCAGACTTTGTAATTGGAAATTTCTGCCCTGTCACTTACAATGCTGGGTAAACCTCAGGCAAGTTATCAAACCTCTCTGTGTCTAGCTTCCTCACCTCTATAATGGGGATAATTAGAGTACCTAGCTCCTCAGGTTGTTGTGAGGATTACACAAGTTAATATTTGCAAGGCATGTTGAACAGTGCGTGGCACACGGTGCTGTGTGAGTGTATTTACTATTATTTCTAAACAGGAAATTCCTCATCTTCAACCAGCCACATAACCTATAACACACTGCAGCCTCATGGGGCAACCTGCAGTAGGGATTTCTGAAGATCCCCAAGAAAACATAATCCTCTTCCTGGCAAATTTAAACCTTGTCTCCCAAATCCTGTAAGGTACCCTAAATCGATGAACCAGGCTCAAGCACACATCTCTGAGAATTTTCCTTTTCTTCTCCCCTAATTCAAAGCGCTATTTTGAAGCAGCCCGAGTGGTTCTTTTCACCAGACTCACAGCTTGACCCTAGCCCCATGGCTCTTACAACTCCAGTGGTCCAGTGATGGATAGGAAATGAATGCAGTGAAAGAGCCTTCCTCCCTGACAAGAATTCAGGTGCATTAGGCTGTACACAGTGGGTCTCCTCTCCACTGAATCCCCACTGACCCTCGCAAAATGGATGAAGTTGAAACCCCCAAAACAGGCAATGGGAATATTATACCGGGGGCCTAGGATTCTGACCAGGGTGGAAATGCAGAAAGCAAGGGTGGTTTGTCAGTTTCCTAGGGCTGCTGTAACACATTACCACAACTTAGGTGGCTGAAACAACAGAAACTTATTCTCTCACAGTCCTGGAGGCTTTAGGTCCAAAATCGAGGTGTCAGCAGGGCCACGCTCCCTGAAAGCTCTAGGGAAGGACTTTCCCTCGCCCCTTCCTAGCTTCTGGTGTTTTCCAGCATGCTTGTCGTTCCTTGGTTTATGTAGCTGCATCACTTCAACTTCTGCCTCTGTTATCACAGGGCACTCCCCCTGTGTGTGTGTGTGTGTTCCCCAACTTCCCTCTCTTGATAAGGACACCAAGTCATTGGACTTAGGGTCACCTTAATGCAGCATGACATCATCTCAACTTGATTACTGTGCAAAGACCCTAGTTCCATATAAGGCCTCATTCACAGATGTACCTGGGGTATACCTTCACCATTTCTTTCTGGGGGACACAATTCAACCACAGCAGATGGCAGATGTTTCCTCTCAAGGGCAAACTCGGAGCTGTTGAAAGCAGCCCGCGTGGGAGGCTGTGTGAGAACTGGAGGTGGTCGGGAGCCCTGGCAGCAAGGTGCGTGGGCATGAGTTGCTGAGGCCGATGCCTGCTTGCAGCAGTGGGAGGGCTCGCACGCTCTCCTGCCGGGTGCTTGCCTCAGGGATGCAGAGACCGGGAGAGCACAGGGATGCGAAATGCCCAAGGGGAGTGTCCAGGTGGGGAATCCGGGAATTTGGCCCGGCAGCAGGATGGCGTCTCCTGACTTCTGATTGGAGAGCAGCAGCGCGCAGAGTCCTTCCTAAGTACTAGGCGTACTGAATAATTAGATCTAAGCATTATCTGGCATATCAGACACTTCACTGGCCTGGCTTTGACCTTGATCTTGACTGTGTGGATTGAAAAGGAGAAGAGACTGGAAGAGAGAGAGGGTGAGGGCAGGCAGGTGGGGGAGGGGTGGAGATGGGGGGCTGGGAAGCACTTGCCCGCTACGTCTGGAATGCTGGGTGAGAGGCTGGGACTCAGGACCACCTCCACACGCCTCTGCCTGGAAACGCTGTCACTGTTCCAGAGGCCATGAAATCAGAAATGAGGAGGGAAGAGGGGCTCTCCCACTGCCTTCTGGGAAGACTCCAATCGGCTTATCCACGCCCTAGCCACGGGGTGAAAGCCCATCAGTCACAGCCCGTGGTGAGGTGACGGATCACCAAATATTTCTGCAGGGCTGGAGGGGAAGCCGCCTCCTGTCAGATCCACTGGCTGGCTGTTCAGCTTCAGCGGGTTTGCCTACGGCCCAGTCTAAACAATGGCACCCTGCTCACGTGTCTCCAACGAAGTGGGAATGGCTTAGGGGACCCACTGGAGGATGTGTCCAGAAACAGGGCTCTCAAGAGAATAAACTCATCGCAAAAGATGGTACTGAGCAAGCACCCAAGAGGCCACCCTGAAAAGGAGTGAGTGTGTTTTTGCCACCATTTAATAACATCTTCCAGAAACTCCATTCAGTGCAGGAATCAATTGTTCCCTTGCACATATCCAAGGGGCCTGAATCTTCGGATGAAATGGATTTGATCTCATGAGCATTTGCCTGATAGAAGATTTCTCTTCTGGTTTCTCAAGACCAGAACTGAGAGAGAGAGAGAGAGAGAGAGAGAGAAAAGTTAGCCTCGAGGGAAAGAGAGAAACACTTTAGTCCTGGCACACACTAGAGCAAGCAGACAAAACCCTTTTTGTTCCAAGGCCAGACCCCGAACAATGAGCTGTAGGGGCGCCTTTGAGAACCGCTCACGTGTCCACTGAAGCAGATCTGACCGAGTTACAAGCCGGGAGCCCAGGAGTTGTCTGCAAATTGGTGGAAAATGAAGTTCCATTATCAATCCCCTGAACAGGAGGCCTGGTTGGCACCTCTCCCTCTCGATGTGTGGTACTTTCACTCTCGATTTGAGAAAAGGTCTCACTCCTGGGAAGCAGCAGAGAAAGTTCTTTACAAGTGAACCTTCCTGACAGCCGGACCCCTGACAGTAGCCGTCAGGCTGACCGGCCCCGATGTGTGAGCTCTGCACACACTCCCATGGGGATGGCTGGACCAGGACAGGGGACTCCCTCTCCGAAGGGGTCAGTGAATCCTGCCTGGCTCACCTGGAGGGCTCCTTTCCTGTGAGTCGGGCCCCTGGACCTGCATCTCCAAGCTGAAAGCAGACTCCAGCCCCTACCTGCAGGCACGTGGGAAGCTGCTTTCTCACACCTGTTCCGCACACGCATCCTGGCACGATCCTGATCTCTACCCCTGACTCCAAGAGTTTCCCTATCACCTCTCACCTGGCCACCACCTTCCCAGCAGTCACGTGGCTCCTCTTCCTGAGGTTGATCTATTTCACTTCCCACCACGCAGCCTCAGCCCGCCTGGAGTAAAGCCCAGACCCTCCCATCAGCGCCCACTCGTGGTCCATACAACCTGAACGGCCAGGTGGAATGATGCGTGGACAAAGTGAGCTGTCTGCAATGAACTGTCTGCAGATGCACTGATACAATGAAATCAGACCTTTGAAATACAAGGCAGCTAGCTGTGCCTGCTGGCCTCTGAATGAATGATTCGTGAAATGTGTTGATTCAGTGGCCATTGCCATTGGGGGACCAGGAAGACTCACCCACTTAATCATTTATTCAACGAATAGTTCTTAGCGCCAACAATGGGCTTTTGGTTTCTTGGTGCCTTTGGAATACAGTGGCAAGAAGTTTTTTGTCTGTTTGTTTAGTTCCTACCTGGAAGGGCTTTTTAAACACTTTTTGCAAGTGGAAGAGTCCTGAGATGGACGCAAGCTTGGCATGCTTGGGGGCAGAAAGCCGATGAGTGTCGTCAGAGTGGAGCACAGGGAGTGGCCAGTGGGAAGCAAGGAGGTTAGGCAGAGCTCAGAGAAGCAGGAGGTGAAGTCAGCTGAGTAAATATCCAGATTTCTACTCTGTGGAAAACTGATCGCCAGGGAGCAAGAGTAGAAGAGGAAAACGATGGAGAGCTACTGTGGGACCATCTCTTCCCTGTGGACCAGCATAGGAAGTACCTCTGGAAAGCTGATGGGCGTCCAAAGAAGAAAACGTCCGGAACTGGAGGATCAGAGCATCTCCAAGTGTGGAGATGACAGAGGAGGCGGCATTTGAGCCGAGCCTTGGAGATCTGGGCACAGCAGAGCGTAGAAGAATGAACAGGGTCTGTTCCGGAATGCTGAACCATGCGGGGATATTGGAGATTGTGTGTAGACAGGGATGCGGAAGGAGATGAGGTCAGGAAGGCTGGTGGGTAGCAGGCGGCGAGGGCCTGACGGCTGGGTGGACACATCTGTCCTCTATTGCGTGGATGAGGGAGAGGGACTGCTCAGGAGAGAAGCAAGGGCATGGCTGTCTGGGTAGCAGCAGGGAGGAGAGCTCTGAGAAGAGGGTAGAGCAGGGGTCTGCAAATTTCCTCTGCATAGGACCAGAGAGTGACTATTTTAGGCTTTGCAGGCTCTAGGTTTTCTTTTGCAACTACTCAACTCTGCGCCCTGGACAAATACAGGAACAAAGGGTGTGGCCGGCAGCAATCAAATGTAACTTACAAAAATAGGCCTTGGGCTGGAAATAGCCTGCCAGACCCTGGGTCAGAGGGAGGAGAGAAAGTTAGCCTGCCCTGCAGAGGATGCGGAGGGGTGGGCTAGACCAGGGACAGAATGGAAGCCAGGACACAGATTTGAGAGGCACTGTGCAGACTGTCAGGGGACGCGGGGTAGGAGTGGGAGTGGAGGATGACTCTAAAACCCCTAGGAAGAGGCAGAAAGGCTTTATTCCTTAGCTAAGATGAAGAGCAAGCAAAGGGTGGGAGCTGGTTTTAAGCTGCAGACTTACACACGTACACACACACACACACACACACACGCAGAGAGGAGACGATAAAGGGGAAGGAGCATCTGTGTTTACTGGGCAGCCAAAAGTACAAACCATGGAGTCAGCTTAGAAAGAATGATCAGAGAGGCAGGAGGTGCACTGCAGGATGACACAGCCTTCCGGGGAACTCCCAGAAGAGCATTTCACCCCTAGAAGCAGGCTGCTGATGCTCATGACTTCAAGGATTTCATCCACCGCCTGGCTTCTCCTGTGTCTTACGCTGGTCCTGTAGCAATTCAGCAGCACCTGTTTCCCTAGCACCTACCAGCTCTTTAACCTTGGACTAGAGACTCTGGGGGCCATGACAGACCATGTGGTGCAGTCTTTACTGTAAGCCATGGGAGAGGCAAGAGAGACGAAGGGCCTGGGAGAGGCAGCTCATTGCGGTGTTTGGGAACACTTCCTGGGAGGGTCTGGAAGCGCAGGTGAGAGAGGTGAGAAGCGTCCAGGTAGGGAGAGGAACATGCACATCAGCTAATGACAGCAATGAGAAGCCTCACCCAGAAATAAGGACAGTCTTTAGGCTGTTGCGTACGTCATATTAGAATGCACAGGGTGACTTTGATTTTCTCCTTTCTTGCCTCTAGTCTTACTGTCCTTGCTTATCACCAAGAGGCAACAAGGGGCAACAACAAAGACCGTGGACTCAGCAACCGGGTCTGAATCTCAAGTTCTCTGGACCATGTCACTTCTCCTTTCCAGGCTTCAGTTTTCTCCCTCTGCAAAGGTTGGGGGGGGGGGTGGGTAATATCAGAGCCCCCTGCATGGACCAGTGTGGGCATTAGACGGTCAGTACCTGTGCAGGGTCAGACCTGGCTTGGGGCAGGATGTCCTATGTCGGAGCTCTCCTCTGCATGTCCCTGTCCTGCTTCTGCTGGGGGCTAAGTAAGGGACAGGGGAGAAGTGGCTGGAGATCCAAGGAGTCCCCCTGCTCAGCACTGAGGACAGGCCCTTTCTCTTTCTCTGAGATGTCACTGAGCATCTAGGTGACAAATGAACCAAGCTCACAGCCATCACCGTCTCCCTTCTTCCCGTGCCTTTCTGGGAAAGATATTTTCTCTCTCCAGATTGAAACTAGGCAGGTAGAGAACAGTTTGCAGTTTTAATTAATACAGATTTATCTACCTCCCAGGGCTGTTTGTAGAATTAATCCCTACCCGGTGCCTTAAGCTCCTTAGCAGACAGGCACTGTGTTCTCACCAAATAAGCTGGGCTCTGGGTCTTCCAGCCTGATTCTCTCAGCCACTTCCCCCTCGTCTCATATAACAGCCTCCTTGCTCTCTTTAAATTGATTGGCTGGTCCATGTGAATTTAAGTTTATCCTCTGCCCAGTGCACTTAATTGTGAAAATCCTTGATCCTTGCCTTGCGTGAGGGGAGGTAGGGGTGTTTGGGTGGTCTGGGCACAGAGCTGGGGTTCAATCCTGAAGTGACTCTGACAGTCGATGCTGTAGTCCCTGACCTCCTGGCTGCGTTTCTGAGCAACACCTAGAGAGGCTGAAGGCATGAGGGAGGGACCCAGAGGGCTAGAAGGGGCAGGACTGGAGGACATGGATGGATTTGATAACTTGGTGGAACAGCCTGAGAGCACGGTCCGTGAATTAGTTATAGGGCCCTGTTTAGAAACTGTTGCAACAAATAACTCTGCTCACCATTTGTAAAAGCTTGTTATATCTAGGATACATCAATATAAATAATTTGCATTGGGGTGTTGCCTAGCTCAGTGCTTTGCTTTTGTTGACTTGATTTGTTCCTATGTGGGTGTCTTATTCCTTGAGAAAACCCCAAAGAACAAAGTGTTACAAATGCATCTCAGCTCTTTGGGCATTTTTAAAATTTCATTCCTTGCTGCTTTAGCACATGTCTTACAGAGCTGCAATGACCTGGGTAAATCAAGTAGAAAAAGACAGCAGGAGGCCTCCTCTGAGGCTCTGTGAACCATAATAAAATGTTTAAAAGTACCAAGGTATACAACCACTAAAATTGAGGCCAGCTATCTCTTTGCATATGACATAATTGCATCAGCAGATTAGTTTAAAAAATGCTATTTTCACATGAGTTAACCAGAGGAAAAGGCCACAGTCCTCAACTTAGCCTTGTTAGTATTGACCAAACATAAACCAAGTTCTGAGATAGCTTCAAAAGTCCTTTAAAGCAGAATTTCCTAAAGAAGAAATGCTGAAACATCAGTTGTCTAGTAATATGCTCTATGAAAAATCCCATGTCCAAACGAATTTGAGAAATATCCCATATTATAACATCTCTTGGGAATTCACAGCAAGAGTAAGCATATTAAAGGTTCTAAGAAGTCTATAGAAAAGTGACTTTCTTAGTTTACTTAAATTAGGAAGTCTGCGTATCACACAAAACTTACATACAATCCCTGAAATAGTTTTCCATCAAAGCACGTTTTGAATTTAGTTTGTAAGTTCAAAGAGGAAGCTCGCACTGCCTTCTCAATATCAGTGATAAGTACATCTGAGATTACTAAATACGCATCCCCCATCTAAAAGATCTGTTCCGTAATGAAGAATAGAATTGGTGACCGTCCCTATAAAAGCCTCTAAAACAATGGTTCTCAAACTCTGGTCTGTATCAGAATCACCTGGAGAGCTCATGAAAAAGGACAGAGTCTTGGGTTTGTTGAGGTAGGACAGGGCCAGGTTTGCAAATCACTGCTTTAAAAGCCAGGTCCAGAAATGGAGAGAAGCCCAGGAGAGGGGGACGTTGGGGCCTGGCCTAAGAGCTCGTCAGAACACTGAATCCAAAAGTGTTTGCTGAGTACCCACCAGCTACCCAGGTCTAGGTTACAATAGCACTAATAACTCGGGGCATTTTAGGTGGTATATATATATATATATATATATATATATATATATATTTTTTTTCCCTCCAGATACTGTCTATCAGGGAATAAAAAGAACAAAATGGAAGGAGCCACAAGGTACAACTCAGTTGGTCTCCAAAAGTTCCTTCTCCTAATCAGTAAGTACCTCGCCACTGATATCAGTTGATGTAAAATTAGATGTGAGAGATTGTGAATGAGGGAAAAAGACCCAAGTCCGTGAGTCCATCATTAATCATTTTTTATTTTTATTTTTTGCATCTCAAAAACTGAGCCTGAAATATACTAAAATGTACCATTTCCCACCCCCACCCCTAACTCAACGCTTCTTTATTGAGCATCTATTATGTGCCAGGTGCTGTGAGAAGTGCTGATAAACACACACTTGGAAGTCCCTGTTTTCAATGACTCCATCTACTAAGGGAAATATCTTGTATAAATGTATGTAGATTATGATATAATGGCTTAAATCCTACACCTCATGCATGTAAAAGGTACAGTACTAGGATGGCATAGAGGAGAGTGGTCCTGACTCACTATGGGAAAAGCAAGCAGAGCTGCAAACTGGACAGTGGGGTAGCTGGAGCTGGACATGGAGGCTGAGGCTGGAATCCATGGACTATCTGTTTGTAAGATGAACAGGTCAAGATTGTTAGGTACCATGCCTGAGACCAGACTGTGGAGAGACACAGTGTCACCTGTGCTTTCTTTCCCTGGACTCCTATTCTACCATCTTTTTAACAGACTTTTATAATTTATGAGGTCAATATCCATACTATATAGAAAGCCCTCATCACTTTCAGCTTCTTTAATTTGTAATTTTAATAATTCTGACTTGAGAAAAAGAAAATGCCAAAAGGCTGTTTCCAGGTAGTCTTTTCACAGAAATTGTCTAAGCACATCATGAATTACCTCTGAGTCATGGAGGAGAGTTCCTCACTTCCTTCCCAAGCTCCCACCAGACTTGGGAGATCCTCACTGGACCTGGATGGGGTGTGTCCACTTGGATGGGATAAAATTGCATATCTTCAGCCTATTATTCTGCCAGCTCACAAAGTCTAACCAGTCGCCCATGCCCGCTGTATTAGAGAGAGTTGATGCTCACTCAAGAATCAATTAGATCTACATTTTTGCCAAAATCCAATGAGCTGAGACAACACTGGGTTAAGATTGGGAGATGAGGACAGTTGAAAGGGACGGAGGAAGGGAGACGCTTTGAAGAAGCCCACCTGGGAATAACAGATTCTGTACACTATGAAATTCATTTGAACATGCCTAAGGGTATTTTCAAGGCTTCCAAAGTTTAAATATGACGGAAGGGAAAAAGAAAGCCCCCATGATTTTAAAAGTTCAACCTTAGGTTTACTAAAGGAAATGCTGAAATTTCTAAGCACTTGCTTGGAAAGGCCACAAACCTCAGACAAGTATGATTCAAATCCTGCCATCACTTCTGACATTCCTATCCCACCCAGGGAGCCACAAAGAAGGGACTTATTTTAATGACTGTATCATGGTCACAGGCTTCAGCTTTTAACATGATAGTTTAATGCTGATGAAACCCAATAACAACTTACTGATATTAACTCACATCTTGTTAGAAAATTCCTGTTCCAATATCAAATTTCAGTGATTTGGGGAAAAAACTGATTTTTAAAAAAAATCTATGGCTACAATGAATACCTAATATGGATCCGATTTTAACATTTTATCTGTTTTCAAGATAAAGTTACTTATTTCATTTGATGGAACTCCTAAAAAGCAGCTTTTAGTCACATAAAATATCTCAACTGAAATAAAGCCTTACCACTCTAATCCTTCTTATTGAAACTCTCATTAATAGCCTCTTGTTCCTGTAAGGTGTCTTTTCTAATGATGGAAGAGCTCTGCTGTCTGAAGATATGTCTCAGCCATTGTCAAATATTCTTCATTAACCTTGTGGGAGGAAGGGTTTATAGAATTGTATGGAATCAATATGGTAACTATTTATTTGTTAGTTTAAAAGTATATTGGACTAATCACCAAATGAATTAATAGCTCTTATTAGAAGGGATTATATTAACAAGTAAATTCCAGCTACAGAGACGTCCACATGGCAGGTAAAAAAGGAGAGAAGAATCACATGCATATTTGTAAAGATAAAGGGCACAAGAATCCAGAATGAGTTTGACAATACATGGTAACAAATTTTGTCTATAAAAATTAAATAATAATAATAGTGGCATTGCTACTTTGATCAATTACTTTATGTCCCACGGTCCTAATACTCCTTTAGTATTAATTTAGAATGAGAGCAAGCAGCTTAGAGACAGACACGTAGTCATGATGAGAAGATCCTGGCATCGCATCGCCCTTCTCTTTCAAGGAAAGAGCACTAGCAGTACCAAGAATAGAATGAAGAGACCAGGCTTCTTGGAGTGTCTCTGTGTCACTCAGCATGCCACCTTGGGCAAGCCTCACCTCCTCTCCAGGTGTATTCTCCTTTAGGGAAAATGAGGATAACAATCCAAATCTGACTGCCTCGAAGCTTTCATCTGAGACTCAAGAATCAATAATAGGGGCTTCCCTGGTGGTGCAGTAGTTAAGAATCTGTCTGCCAATGCAGGGGACACGGGTTCGAGGCCTGGTCCAGGGAGATCCCACATGCCACGGAGCAACTAAGCCCGTGCACCACAACTACTGAGCCTGTGCTCTAGAGTGCATGAGCCACAACTACCGAGCTCGCATGCCACAAATACTGAAGCCCGCACGCCTAGAGCCCGTACTCTGCAACAAGAGAAGCCACCACAATGAGAAGCCTGAGCACCGTGATGAAGAGTAGCCCCCACTCGCTGCAACCAGAGAAAGCCTGCGTGCAGCAACAAAGACCCAACGCAGCCAATTAATTAATTATTTATTTATTTAAAAAAAGAATCAATAGTAGAGGTGAATGCAAAGTATCATAGCTGCATATTGCCAGGCTCACCTTTGCAATTTTTCCTGAGATGGCCTCAGCATTATATTCCTAAAACAACTCAAATCATGTAGCTTTCCTCTTCAGAGACTCTTAGTTGCCCATTATACAGAGAATAAAGTTCAAACTCTTTACATGGTATTCAAGATCCTTCATGGTATGTGCTTCTCCAACTACTTCTCTCTATGTTCCCACAAACCAACCACACCGAATTTATTGGCACTTTTTGGACATTTCATGCACTTTCATATCTTGGTCTTTGCACAAACTACCTAGTCAGCTCGTGACGAAATCCTACTCCTCCTCAATGATCAGTTCAAATGTAACATTCCCTTAAAGATACTTTCCCTTATATCATTCACTCATTCAGTTACTACAGAGTGTTTTTTATGTGCCAGGCATCCGAACTGTATCATTGTAGGCATCATCCCTACAATGGCACTTTATGGGTGTTTATAACATACTGTTAATTTCAGCCTGCTTCATGGGACTTTTTATTACTTCACCACTAGATTAGAAGCTCTTTGAGGAAAGAAATTATTCACTGTTCATCCCTATATCTCCATGCTGGTACATAGAAGGCACTTGGCAAATGTGCCAATGAATAAACTATGTTTTATTTATCTTGAAATTCTCATGGTTTTGATATCAAGGCACCTCATAAACTCTGAAAGGATGAAGGACAATTTCTGCCACTTTTTCTTCTAGAAACGAGTAGTTTATAAGTCATGCCTGTGAAGGCTTTGGATCTTATTTACTACCAAATTGATAAACCAAATTCTCATTCAATACTTTCTTCTCTCTCTCCACCTCCATTATTGGTTCGGGGCCATGAGGGGAGCCAAGCTGGGACTGTGGTCCATCTTCCAGATTTGTACTCCCTAAAGACAACCAGGCTTCTAACTTCATGTCCAGGATAATCTCCATTGCATGGCTTGGCCTTCTGTAACAAGCTGGCCCATCAGAACTGGGTTTTATACCCCAAACCTTACCAAGATAATGAACAAGGAAGCTGGAGATACATAATAAACATCCATCACACATTTCAGGGACATTTTTCCAGAATGATAAAGCTCAAACATTTGAAGAGGGTGGGTCAAGAGTTACTCATAACAAACAGCAATAATAAGTAAGGCAATTAGCAGAAAAGAGGGCACCGCCCACACAGAGCATTTCCTTAGGGATTTTAAATTCCTGGGTCAGCTTCATTCTGGAGAAATGGGGTATTTTTTAACCTTCAGAAACCCACTTAATCTCAGTAGGAGGCAATGATCTTGAGAAATCAGTGTCCCTTCCTGCTTTCTTGGGTCTCCTTCCTCCTCATTGTCAAATAAGTAGCATTGATCTTCTACCTGGAACTCATGCCGAATATGGGTTTTTGCTCTTAGATCATCTTTTCCCTCATCAGCGCCATGAGCAGAAACACAATGGGGTGATTTCTGTGTGGAATTGTGACCCGATGGCTGTAAGAGTCATATTTCTTTTATGATAGCCAATCCTGTAAGTACTGGACGAAAGGGTTGATGAAAGAGATGGAGGAGGAAATAAACTACGTTCAGATGAAGATGGACTGGAGATGTATTTGTACAGTGAGGAAGAGAGAAGCTGGCAGAGATAACTTCTTAACTCTGGGCTAAAGGACCAGTGGTCTCAGAGCCCCTCACATTACTGTGTAGGCATCTCTGATCTCCATATGGCCACCCAACACGAGCAATTTGTGCCCAGCGAGGGGCCATTTCCTTTTTCCCTCTCAGCAAGACATCCTAAACCTGGGGGGCAGGAGGGTGCTGAAAAGTTCCAGGCAACCCCATATCCAGAAGAAGGGTGGGTAGGCTTTTCTTCAGGTGGAAAATGAAAGCCACCAGTCTGGCATTATTCCACGGGTTAAAATTAATAAGCACAGACACACATACACACACTCACCCCAATGGATATATGTATACGTATACCTGAAATCACTTCGCCATACACCTGAAACTAACAAAACATTGTAAATCAACTATACTCTAATATAAAATAAAAATTAAATTATAAAAGATATGTAACAAAAGACTTAAAGGTGGGGGAAAAAAATAGACCAAAAGAAAATAAAATGTTTACAGTGCTTGTTCTTGAGTGATAGCACTATGGCTTATTTTTTCTTCCTTCTTTCTACATATCTCAATTTTCTACAGTAAACTTGCATTATTTTTCAAATAAGAACAAAATTGTATCAGAAAATCTTCTGCCTTCGACTAGCAACTCTTTCCCACTGACCAAGATTTCCATGAAAATGCCATCTGTATTGATCAGAGGGGACCATGGGGTTAACAAGGTGTTTCAATAGGAAGGGTAGAATACAGAGTCTTTGTTTTCAGGGTTTTTCGGGGCTTTTGTACTTTTTCTTTTCTGTTCTTAGAAATGTGAGAGTGACCTCCTGCCCAGAGAAATGACCTTGGATTTAAATTTGAAATACTAGCACAGTCTAAATGCCTGAAAGGGGCATTGCATTCAAGAACACTGAGGTGAAGTGTTTCTCTGTTCTCGGTTGACATGTGATGCATCCATCAGATCACTTGCAAGAAATGGGTTGTTGCATCCCTCCATCTCTGGCAGCTGCAAAAGACATTTATCCCCTTCCCCTCTCTTCCAAGGAATAGCAGCCATAGTCTCACAAGGTGGGACCCAGAGTGCAGCCGAGAACAGGCAGGTGATCATGTGGGAAGAATTCACCTTTTCACTTTATGGCTTTCTTTTGCATTATCTGTTAGGGAGACAGGTTCATGGGCCCCTCCATTTCCCAGAGGGCCTATGTTTCTACTTGTTTGCTTGGCTGTCAGTCAGAGACAAAAGGAATTCTCCTCTCAAAAAGGTTTCTTGTGTTATTTTGTTGGTCTGTCTTTTATCTTCAGTAATATAGCAAGACTCCTTACACCCCATGAAATGACATGATGTCTGAGATTCGCTTTAAATTATTCCATCTAAGATGAAAAGGCTGGGGGAGGGAAGCATGGCAACTAACAAGCTCTCCCTATGGGCTCCTGCAGGCTATTAGAGACCCCGCACTTCTCTCTAAAAGAGAAAAGCTAAAACATCCTCTCTTCTACTAAACCCCCTTCAAATATCCTTGTTTTCAAATTTCTAATCTCCTCTTTTACAGACTGGGCAGGATGCTGGTTTTGACCTAATTTGTTCGCTTGTAGCACATCCTATATAGAAGTGTCCTGCAGTACCCTATAGAATGTGGGTGTACTTAGCACCCACAGATTTCAGCTTTGGCATGTCAGACAAAATTCTTAGACATCAGGAGAGGCATTTCAACGTTCTGTTATGTTCACATATATGCATTATTAATTCTGCACACAGACCAAAGAGCAAACTTTCTAGTCATGGATAGCTCACTACTGAGTCTGGCTGCCATTCATAGGCCATAATGGACATCCCGTATTTTTGAGAACTCCAACACCATCAGTGTTAAGTCTGAAATTCATAGGGAAGATACGATGGAAATTTGAAACCAGAAAATGCCAAAAAGGCTTCTAGAGAGCTACCCCAAGCTTCGTTATGGAAATAAGATCTTATCGTGTAAAGAAAAGGAGAGGTAGGCATTGGGTAAAATATCTGCATTGAGTCTCACAGCAAATGACACAACTGATGGATTCCCACAGGGCAGAGAAAAACCTGAAACCACTAAGAGCATCTGGGTTGAAAAGGCACATCTTTCTTTATCCTTCCATGATCTTCAATCTCAAATATACTCAGCATTGTTTTTTCCTAGAACATTTAAAAGGACAGTACTTCATTACATGAGCAGTCACTCCTGTCGGTCTCCCAGATAATACATATCGAAGTACTTTTTAAACTGCAAAATGATGAGTAAATGTAAGACATCATGATCATTAAGCTGGCATTTTATTTCTTCTGTTTTTCAGCTCTTTTTTTATGATCAGTGGAATCATGCTCTATGGGGAACTCCATTTCTTCTTGTGTCCTTGTTAATACTCTGGCACTAAAAAATGCTAAGAAAAGTAGAGATGCAAGTCTCATGTTCTTATACTTGCCATAACATAGTGGTGTGTTAAGGATGGGGAAACTGACCCAGTTAATTCCTAAACTACTTTAGCTTTGTGTAAGCTGACATTTAAGAAAGATTGAATGGATGTAAAGCCATCTTCTATTTTATTATTTCATTTTTTAAACATCTTTATTGGAGTATAATTGCTTTACAATGGTGTGTTAGTTTCTGCTTTATAACAAAGTGAATCAGCTATACATATACATATATCCCCATATCTCCTCCCTCTCGCGTCTCCCTTCCAACCTCCCTATCCCCCCCCTCTAGGTGGTCACGGAGCGCCGAGCTGATCTCCCTGTGCTATGCAGCTGCTTCCCACTAGCTATCGATTTTACATTTGGAAGTGTATATATGTCAGTGCCACTCTCTCACTTTGTCCCAGCTTACCCTTCCCTCTCCCTGTGTCCTCATGTCCATTCTCTAAGTCTGCATCTTTTTCCCCGTCCTGCCCCTAGGTTCTTCAGAACCTTTTTTTTTTTTTTTTAGATTCCATATATATGTGTTAGCATACAGTATTTGTTTTTCTCTTTCTGACTTACTTCACCCTGTATGACAGACTCTAGGTCCATCCACCTCACTACAAATAACTGAATTTCGTTTCTTTTTATGGCTGAGTAATGTTCCATCGTATGTATGTGCCACATCTTCTTTATCCATTCATCTGTCAATGGGCATTTAGGTTGCTTCCATGTCCTGGCTATTGTAAATAGAGCTGCAATGAACATTGTGGTACATGACTTTTTTTGAATTATGGTTTTCTCAGGGCATATGCCCAGGAGTGGGATTGCTGGGTTGTATGGTAGTTCTATTTTTAGTTTTTTAAGGAACCTCCATACTGTTCTCCATAGTGGCTGTATCAGTTTTCATTCCCACCAACAGTGTAGGAGGGTTCCCTTTTCTCCACACCCTCTCCAGCATTTATTGTTAGTAGGTTTTTTGATGATGGCCATTCTGACTGGTGTGAGGGGATACCTCATTGTAGTTTTGATGTTCATTTCTCTAATGATTAGTGATGTTGAGCATCCTTTCATGTGTTTGTTGACAATCTGTATATCTTCTTTGGAGAAATGTCTATTTAGGTCTTCTACCCATTTTTGGATTGGGTTTTTTGTTTTTTTGATATTGAGCTGCATGAGCTGCTTGTAAATTTTGGAGATTGATCCTTTGTCAGTTGCTTCATTTGCAAATATTTTCTCCCATTCTGAGGGTTGTCTTTTCATCTTGTTTATGTTTTCCTTTGCTGTGTAAAATCTTTTTATTTTATTCTTTAATTGAAGTATAGTTGATTTACAATGCTGTGTTAGTTTCAGGTGTACAGCAAAGCAATTCAGTTATACATACACATATATCTACTTTTTTCAGATTCTTTTCCCTTATAGGTCATTACAAAATATTGAGTATAGTTTCCTGTGCTTTATAGTAGGTCCTTGTTGGTTACCTATTTTCTATATAGTAGTGGTAAAGCCTTCTAAAATGCTGCCTTTAAGAGAGTTTTGCTATTCAATCACCCAGTCCATCAGGAACTTGGACTAAGTACCTACCATACAGCATTGATAAGAAGCAGGTACTGAGAAGGAATCCACCAGAATGGATGTTACAGAATAGATTTCCATAAAGGAAACTTACAGCATTAAAAAAGAAAACAAAAAGAATAAACAGTTGATGAGGGCTAGGTAGAGCATCCACAGAGCTGAAGTAAAGCTAAACTTAAATATCCAAAGTCCCACCTTGAAGGTACTTCCTCCTTACTTCCCCAGGAATCACACAAAAAAATCATAGAATGGTAGAATCAAATCCTACGCTCCATGTAGACATTCCCCTGGCAACACCTCTATGACTTTTGATAGAATTATTTCTCTGGCTGAAAGTTCACAATATGAAGGGGGTCTTTTCCTTCTCTCTCATGTTCAATAGATGCCAAATTACTTTGTAAGGGAAAAGACTGATACAGATGCCCATTGCTATGATTATTGGGAATGATTTAGTTTATGCAGACTGTGTATCCTCCATTAATGCCAGGCCAGGACTAAAATTAAGGTTGCAATAACAGTAGCTGCCTAATATTTATCTAGTTCCACATGTCAGCAAGGAATTTTAGCCCCTATTCAATTATTCAGAACAATACAGGACGTGTTTAACATTAGCTTGAAAGTAGAAGAATCGAGGATGTGGAACAGAGTTGGAGACTTCTAGCCCAATCCTTTGGCTGTGATGTGGCACCAGCCATCACTCTCCTGTCTGCTCCAGAGCTGTCTAGGCCATTTCCTAAAGTCCACTGAGAAATATCCTCCACAGCTGCCTCTGTTCCATATGGAGATTGGCTCCATTCTGTTCGGAGGCCTCCCTCTTCATTCTCTTACCTGTATTACGGGGGGTCCAGCAGTCCCTTTATTGAAGCGGGAAAAGGGCTCTTATCCAATCTTCCACAGCCCGCGATTATACTTGGGCTAGAAAACTGGAATTGGTTGTGTTCTTAGAGTGGTAAAAGAAAAAGAAAGCACTCCTTTTAGTTGTTCACAGCTTCTTTCTCACAGCTTTTGCATGAGTCCTTGGAGAGAGCATTCAAAGAATATTCTGAAGCAGCCTCTCCCATGACCCACTGTCAATGAAGCAAGTTCTGTTCCCCCAGGTGCATCCCCACAAGTTTCTCAGTCTCTCCTACAATAAAGCCCTTGGTATGGATGTGCCATGGAGCTCCAGGCTGCTGCAGTAAGACCAGCGAAGACCAGCAGTGCTCCTCCAACTTCCTCCTTCTGTGGCTTTGGTTCAGGGCACACTTTCAGACACTAGAATTTTGGCACAGTTGAAGGGATGAAACGGCTCAAAACAACAGGAAACAAGTTGGCGATACTTATAACACAATTGCTACACGGTGATTCTCAGTGCATGGAGAAGGCTTCACAGTTATTGGACTATATGTTTTGGTGCCCTTCAGCATTATGATGCTATTTCAGTAGAGCCATTTCCTGCCCTAACAACCCTTTTAGACTCAAGATTCAGAACCCTGGCATGTTTCAGCACACATGCAATGATTTTGGATGCCACATTATACTTATCCTATTCTTTTTTTTTTTTTTTTTTTTGTGGTACGCGGACCTCTCACTGCTGTGGCCTCTCCTGTTGCGGAGCACAGGCTCCGGACGCGCAGGCCCAGCGGCCATGGCTCACGGACCCAGCCGCTCCGCGGCATGTGGGATCTTCCCGGACTGGGGCACGAACCCGTGTCCCCTGCATTGGCAGGTGGACTCTCAACCACTGCGCCACCAGGGAAGCCCAATATACTTATGCTATTCTTAATGACACTTTTGATTTAATGTTCCAGCTACAAGAGACAGCTGTAAAATTTTAGATTAAAAAAAAAGTTTACAGATTGATCAAAATGTAACAAACACTAAAACTGAAAGCAAAATGAAATAAAGTAATCTGTGTCTGGGTTGTTGGCTTAACGAGTAGAGAGGAACCACTCAGTGACTTTCACTAAACATCTTAATACACACTAAGAGGGGTCACACAGGCACATATATACACACACACACACAAATACACAAAACAACTAACAAAAGGCTTAAGCTCTTTTCAGTAATCAATTGTTGAGATAGGTTTGGTGGTTATTCTGAGACTGCTGCATATATATTGCAAAATAAAGCAAATTAGTAATTATGTTGATATCATTGCAAATTGATTTTTAGCATTGGAAAAAGAAATACAGGTGTAAGATCAATATGGTTCGGTTAAAATTCTGTGGTCCTGAATATGAATCAGAAAAATCTATTTAAATCCACAATACATTTTATCTTAAACATAGTACATGTATTTCATAGCTCTGAATAGTGAAAAAGACCTGGAAACAGTGACCAACACTATAGCAATGAGCCCCCCAAGAACTCAAATCAGGCTTTCCAAATACCAGTTTCCGGGACTTCCCTGGTGGCAGAGTGGTTAAGAATCCGCCTGCCAATGCAGGGGACACAGGTTCGAGCCCTGGTCCGGGAAGATCCCACATGCTGCAGAGCAACTAAACCTGTGCACCACAACTACTGAGCCTGCGGTCTAGAGCCCACGAGCCACAACTACTGAAGCCTGCGTACCTAGAGCCTGTGTTCCACAACAAGAGAAGCCACTGCAATCAGAGGCCCGTGCAGTGCAACGAAGAGTAGCCCCCATTCGCTGCAACTAGACGAAGCCTGCCCACAGCAACGAAGACCCAACGCAGCCAAAAATAAATAAATTAAAAAAAAAAAACAAAAATAAAACAATTTCCACCAGAAGGAACCAGGGTTTCTCAGATAAATAAATGATCCCATTAAGAGGCAGGAGATACACACAGGAAGACTGAAATATCTTGTTATATCAGAGAGCAAGGAAGCCTCCAAAGACCTGTAAGTCCATGCCAAAGGGATTCAAGCACCAGTTTGAAGAGGAGGCTCCTACCAGCCAACATGAGAAAAATTTGAACCTCATTAAGAATAATAATTGCAATGGATTGGAACATATTAAATGTGGTTAAATGTAAAAGTTCACAATAATATATTTTTAAAAATACTTAGTCACCATAGGAGGATGCTAAAGAACTAACTCATCACTTTGAAAGCTATTAAACAGAAGAAAAGAGTCAAGGTTTTTCTTTATAAATTGTACCACAGCTAACCAGGAGGTGAGAGAAAGTTTCCTTTTATCGAATTATTCTACTAGTAAATGAGGATAAAAGGATACAATGAGAATATTGCCCCCTAGATCCACAAAGAATTAATGGATCTAGGCAATAATCATTATCCTGCAAAGGCAGACAACCTAATAATATGTGCATACTGAAGGAAATATATAATGATATCATCCAGAAGATATTCTTGCTCAAAAATAAAATCTGAATCTAATCAAGCTTCTAGATCTAAACACCAAGTTAAAGGAAATATAAGCAGAGAGAAACATGGTAAACAACACCACAGGATTCAATCAGAAAAGTCTAGAATATGAAAGACTTTATAGGACAATCTATTTTCTTCAACAAATACATTGCAAGGGAAATAAAAGAGACTTACTAGCTTAAAGAGAATTAAGAGACATAGCAGCCAGTTACAGTGTATTTACTTACTTGGATTCCTATTCAAAGTGTAAAGAAATTATGGCCCAATGTGAAAATTTTGTATTAAAGACTTATTAATATTTTGGGTATAATAATGATATTATTATGTTTTTAAAGGGTCTTTATCTTTCAGAAATAGATGTGGGAATCATAGGATGTCTGGCGATGGAATAAAAATTCATATTTGAAGGCAAGACAAGAAAAATTTAAACAGAAAACATTTTCTCTGCCCTTTGGCCTCTCCCCCAGTCCCTCACAACCAATGTGCATTGTGCATCTCCATCCTGCATTAACCAGACCTCCTCAATGGCAGAAATACCTGTTCAACCTTAAAGATCCACTTGTCTCCTTCTGGCGCCATGTAAATCCTTACAAGGTAACATACCTTTCTCAATCCCTTAAGGGGCCACAGAAACCCACCACTCACCTTGTACGTACAGCATCTCGGGTGAACTCTATGTATGAGGCCAATATATCAGTTCCCTTAAAGATAGTGATTGGTGCAAAACAGATTGGTCAGACCACCTGGAGAGGTACTGGGCAGCAACCATTGGAAGTTCTTAGCTGAAATACTTACTTATGCCCTTATAATGTTTATAGCTATATTACTTGTATTCTGCCGATTTTACAAGATTATTGTGCCTTGCGTTACTAAATGTGTGACTGAGCCTCTGATAAAAATAATGATGACTAGGCGACTTGAAAAGATTAACCAAATATATGGCTCTACAAGATACATGATTGTAATAATGTCTAACTCTAGATACAGGAAGAAGCAATAAGAGGGAACCATTTCCTGGACCATAACAGACTAGTAAGACAGGTAATTCGAGACTTTTGGTTACTGTTAAAAGGTCTAGTCCGTAATAGCACATTGAATGGCCTATCAATGAAATCCTCTCCTGACCTGCGAATGAGAATTCCCAGGGACAAATTGGTCACAAAATGCCTCCCAAACCTTTGTCCAAATTAAGACTGAAAGGGAAGGGATTGTAAAATGAAGAATGTTGCCCACCATCCAGTTCTACAAGAATCAAGTCATTAGCCACTTCCGTCACTGACCTACAGTACATACTGAAAGGAATTCAGGGCAGAGATCAAGATGAGGCATTTAGTGCTCTGGGAAAACCAACAGAACTGACCCTCAGATAGTTAGATATTTTCAGGAGAAAATTTTATGAACCCAGTTTCTTGCATCTTCCCATACTTAGAAAAACACTGAAACCATTAACTAAGATATCTGTTCCTCCCAAATAGCAGTAACCCTCTACCAAGATGTGTGTTTGATTACATGTAACCCTTCACCAAAAATCACATATATACTGACCTCCCCCTTTACCTTTTTGGAACAGTTTTCTGAAAGTCTGTCTCCTGGGTTATAATTCTCAGATTGGCTTGAATAAAATTTTCCATTTCTTTCTTAGATTTACTATTGATTAATTTTCATTGACACTGGGATTTGTGTCTAAATAATATGAAAATTGTGAGGAAGTAAAAACAGATAAACTAAGGTTGGATATTAGTAGATAATTTTTAAATCTGGGCAATAAATACATAGGGATTTACTACACTATTCTTTCAAATTTTGTGTATGTTTGAAATTGCTCAGGGTAAGTTTTTAAAAAACGTATATATATTTTAAATTAAGTTGAAGAGAAGTAGTTTTTGAGGAAAAAAAAAGCTTATATAATATCATATGCCAAAATAAATTTCAGATGAATTAAATAGTTAAATGTTTAAAAAGGATATCACACAAAAAAATAGACTATGTAGGTGAATAAATATTTTTATATTGGCAGTAATATATTTCCCATCTTAAAAGCAACAAAATAATCACAAAGGAAAACATATAGACTGTATAAAAGTTTGAAATTCATGTATCTTTAAAAATAAAAAACTGGATAAAATATTTGTACAAACTCTGACACATTAATGGTTAATGATATTCCTTCATAAAAGGTATGCACAAGTCAATGAGAAAAATACAAGGACCTCAAGGAAAATAGGTATAAAAAGAAAATTCGCAAAACAGGGAATATAAATGGGTAATAAAGTTATAAAAATATTAGTCTCTATGGGTAATTATGGAAATGCAAATAAAATAAAATAAATATATAACTTACATATTTAAAAATTTATAATATTTAACACCAGCATGGATGCTTTCTATAGGCACTATAATAGACTGCTGTTAAAAATGAAAAACAGGGGCTTCCCTGGTGGTGCAGTGATTGAGAATCTGCCTGCCAATGCAGGGGACACGGGTTCGAGCCCTGGCCTGGGAAGATCCCACATGCCACGGAGCAACTGGGCCCGTGAGCCACAACTACTGAGCCTGCGTGTCTGGAGCTTGTGCTCCGCAACAAGGGAGGCCGCGATAGTGAGAGGCCCGTGCACCACAATGAAGAGTGTCCCTGCTTGCCACAACTAGAGAAAGCCCTCGCACAGAAACGAAGACCCAACACAGCCATAAAAAAAAAAAAAAAAAAAAAAGCAAAACAGGACAGATCTTCTATAGGGTAAGTGTGGCTTTATATAGTAAGAAACATTTATAAACACATATTTATACTTTCTGAGGCAGTCATTCTACTTCCAGAAATTCAAGGAAAGTACAGGAGGTTGTATGCAAAAATGGCTGCAGCTGCCTTCACTCCTCCCAGTATTCAGGCGCCTTCTCAACGTGACTTGGTTCCCCCTCCCATCAGGAGGTAGAGCCTATTTCTCCATCCTTTGAATCTGGCTTTGGCCATGGTACTTTCTTTAGCCAACTGGACTTGAGAAAATTGACGTGAGAAGAGAATTAAAAACTACTTGTGAATGGGGCCTGCCCTCTCCTGCTGTTGGCACACTTCTGCCACCATGAATAAGTCTGGGCTAGACTCCTGGAGGATGAGAGACCAGATGGGGAGAGGCCAATGACCTCAGCTGTGCCAGTCGTTCCAGACACGTGAGTTAGGCCATCCTAGACCACTCAGTCCTGGCAGAGCCAACGCAGACCAGAAAAACTGATGCTCTGTTGACCTACAGAATCATGAAAAATAATAAATGTTTGTAGTTTGAAGTGGTTTCCTAACGAAAGCTAAATTACTTAAAGTAATCAGAAAAAGGGACAATTATATGTGCAAAGATGTTCATTTTTATATCATCTATATTAATAACTTGGAAATAACATAAACGCCCAACAAGAAAGAATGGTTAATAACAACTGCAGATTTGAAATCATAAAATCATTAAAAATCATATTTTCTAGACATAATGATATTTTATCATGGATAATGTTATCAATGATAAAACATTTTAATGACAGTGGAAAATGTTTACAATGGAAAATTAAAGAAAGCAGTTATAATTATATGCAAAGTATGATTTTCAATTATGCAAATATGTGTGTCTTGTATCACAGATGGAGATTTGACCTGAAGACTTATTTTAAAGATCATTGTTTTAAAACTTGCATGCAATGTCTCACTTTGTGTCTGGGGAGACTCTTCCTGGCTTCTGTGTAGTCCCTTGAAGTTATGCAATGTAAAGCAAGAGTGAATATGTAAATGTGTTGAAGCAATCTACATGCAGAAGGATCTGACTGAGATGTTCTGTTTAATAAATGTAAAACAGCTGCATTTTAAAATTACGTCTCTGAAGATCAGTTCCTTTAGAGAATATTTTTTCTCTAAACCTGGACTTAGATGGCTATATACCTTCAAATCACTGCTTGTCCTTAAAGAGATGTGATGTTGTTCTTGAGCAGTTTTTTTGCAGAAGGTGTAGCTAGAATATGGAGGGGTTTGATCTTCTGTTCGTGTGACATTGGAAGTGATCTGGAAATCAAGGTCTATGTTGGGCTTGATGCAGCAATAGCCTTGACTTTGGGAAATATTCTCTAAGACTAGTATGAGTGAGTCATCTTCCCCCATGGCCAGATAGACCATGCCCATGTAGGTGGGGTTGGGGTCTTCTATTCTCTGTAGGGAATGGAAGTCCCTGCTTTTAATCATTCTGTAAAAGGGGTTAACACAGAGGCAGTCAATGAAAAGTGAAGAAGGCAACTCTTGGACTCTCCTGGAGTGGGTGGATTTCCATTCCCTTCAAGGCTGTGGCCAGTTCAACTTTATGAGTAGGCATTTCTAGAAGCAGTTTTAAGTTGTTTTCTATGTTACATTTCTCTTCTGTGTCCCCTAAACTTCAGTGAATTCTTCTGAAAAACACAGCCTTTTTTCAGCTGTGCATTGGGGATTTAGAAAAGGGCTGTCCCAAGAACTGAAGTGAAAGGCCACAGGATAATCAGTGTTCTGTTCCAAAAGGTGGAGTGATGATATCACTAGTGGTCACCAAGGGAGGACCAGGGGAAGAAGCATCTAATGGGTCATGTCACAAGGCTAGTGGCTGCCACAGCATGGTTGTATGCAGTGGATGCCACAGAAGAACAGACCTATTTCTGAGCATTTATGAGACTGAACCTCTGAAAAACTCTCAGAAGCTTCTGAGGAACACTATCTGGCAACTCCATTGTTGGAACTCAAGTTAGCATAACTGGACATTAAAAATGAAGGTCAAAGCAAGCAAGCCACAAGACCAAGCCCAAGGAACTGCAAGGCGACTTGGTGGAGCCCTTGAGTATGGGCTGGGCTTCCTGTCTTCCTTCTAATGAACAGAATAAGATGGAAGTAACCGTGTGTAACTTCCAAGGCCAGGACACCGGGACTCCCTCCTTGCCCTTTTGAGAATCATCACTCTGGGGAAGCCAGTTGCCATGTTGTAAGGACACTCAAGCAACCTTATGGAGAGACACACATGGTGAGGACCTGGGAATTCCAGTCAGCAGCTGTAGGGGTGGGCCTTCTTGGAAGCAGGTCCTCCAGTCCCAGTCAAGTCTTCAGATGAGTACAGCTTACTGACACCCAGATTGCAACTTCATGAGAGACCCTGAGTTAGAACCACCCAACTAAGGCACTCCTGAACTCCTGACCCACAGAAACTGAGACAATAAATGTTTATTGTTTTTTTAAAAAACAAAACAAAAACAAATGAAGTTTAAAGAAAACTAACAAGGTGACCTTATTTTGTAGCCTCAGGCAAACAAGGGCTGCTGGGGTTGATAGTTTATGTGCAAATATGTAAATACCTATGCAGAAAAAAGACTAGAAGGAAATGCACCAAAATGTTAGCCAACTGGGTCAATCCTTCCTGTGAGAATATTAGAAATTTTTATTTTCTTTTATATTCTTTCCACATTTTTGCAAAATTTCTAACATAATAATCAGAACAAATATTACTTTTAAAAACTGATCAGATGGCCTTATTTAAGCATAATGTGTAGATGTGTGAAAGGCTGAAACTCCCCAGAACTCTTCTATCTTATCCTATCTGCTTCAGAGATTGTCTAACTCCTCCTGGGAAGTCTATATTTTGCATTTACAGTGATATAATTTTTCTTTCTCATTTCTTTCATCTCTCTTAAAATATTCTCTTCTATGCTGCCATCCTAAGATTCTTTCAGGAAAACTTACATTTTAACAGAGGTTTGAGTTAAAGAAATGCAACTGAAACTGTGCGTCTCAGATTGAGACTTGAACCCACATGCCAGTACTCGAATCCAGCCAAAACCCAGATTGAGACTTGAATCTATGGTCTTTTAACTGAGATCACATACCTGGTCTCAGGACTTAATGAAGTTCACGTTCTTGATGTCTCACTGAAGAAAGAATTCAGTGAGAGACAAAGTGATAGGTAAGAAGTGGATTTACTTAGAGAGAAACACACTCCACAGACAGAGTGTGGGCCATCTCAGAAGGCAAGAGTGGCACCAGGGTATGGGGTTGTCAGCTTTTATAGGGCTGCATAATTTCATAGGCTAATAAGTGGGAGGATTATTCCAACTATTTGGGGGAAGGGGCGGGGATTTCCAGGGATTGGGTCACCGTCCACTTTTTGATCTTTATGTTCAGCCTTGGAACTGTTATGGTACACGGGTGTGTCATTTAGCTTGCTGATGTGTTATAATGAGCATATACTGAGGCTCCAGGTCTAGTGGAAGCCGATTAGTCTGCCATCTTGGACCTATTTGGTTCTAATTAGTTTATGTCATGTCCTCAGACGATGTCATTCTTTTAAAGGTTGTGCCCTGCCCCCTTCCCTCCTGTTTCACAACGAACATCAGTGAGAATACAGTCAATAGCCAAAATCAAGGAAGGTATTTTGGATTGTTTGGCCTTTCCCAGAAACTAAAGAAATCATCCCCATAGGCCCCTGGATGTAACAGAATTTTCTTTTTGAACACATTGCATATAAAGCCAGATTCCTCGAAACTTTTTTGGAGGTTAGAACTGCAAAGGACTTGATGGATGATTTGAGGGACCTGCTTTCCTCCATACTCCTCCTGCATAGGACTGCCATGTGGCAGCCACGTATACAGGCTGAGGACCACCAGCTTGCATCTGGGAAGACAGGCAGCTAAGGCTAGCTCAGAGCACCTTGGCTTTCCCTTCATGGCACTCTGCAGATGGAAGTGATTTCCCAGTCCCCAAATCCTAAGAGAAATGAATGAGTTCCTCTTTCATTTTCTGTCCCACAGCCAGTATGTAAACACTAGTGAGCTCAGGAAGGTGACACAAAAAGTGGAAGAAAGGGTGCAGATAGGGAAGGTAATGTTCCTGAAGGCAAACTGCCTGCTGCATAACTTGACCGAGGGGAACCTTATCAACCACACAGCACAGATACCACTGCTCTCCCCTCCTGTGCCAGTGGTGGCCTTCATCAGTCAGTCAGGGGCTGTGTCTCAGCACACCAGGCAGTCTCATGGCCTTCCCCGATACACTACTGCTGGCAGCCAGTGCCCACTGGTTGCAGTCAGCCTGGAAAAGAACAGCCTTCTGCTATTTCCAGCCCAGAGTAAACATTCTCCATCATTGGTGGTGCACCTGAAACAGAGCAGGATCCTGTGGGCCCCTCCTGGGAACAAACACTTTCTGTGTCCCTGATCCCTTATTTGTAGGAAATAGGTTTCATTCAGCCTCCTTGACCTTCCCTGAGCTCCAAAGGGGAGATTCAAACAAGTTCCAAAGGGCAGATTCCCTTGCTTAACAAGGAAAGGAGGGAATGCAGAAACAAAGGAGGAGCGGTCAAGAAACAAGAGTGCAGCTGTGGGGCAGGGTCCTGGTTCCTCCTCAAGGACTATATATAACAATATCTTTGAGTTCTTCTGTAGGAACTAAGGTCTCTACCCAGGTGGAGGATGGTAACTTCAGGCTGAGCACAAGATTCCTGGAGCACCACCTTGTTACCTCACCACCAACCAATCAGAAGAAAGTCACACACCCTGAAGCCTTCACCCTAAATTTTGCCTATAAAACTTCTCCCCAGAAATGATTAGGGAGTTTGGATTTTTGCATATAAGCCACCCATCCTCCTTGCTGGGGCCTGCCATAAACCTTCCTTTGCTCCAAACTCTGACATTTAGGTTTGTTTGGCCTCACTTTGCATCGGGCATACAAACTTGTGTTAGGTCACACACCTTCAAATTAAGGTGTCTCAAAAGAGTCAAAAGTGCAAGCAGGAAGCATATGATGGTAGGAAGCAGCATCACTGCTATCAGGCTTTAGCAAAGAGCAGAATGTAAGAAAGCATATTGATGAAGAGAGACAAGCCTACCTTTCATGAAGCAATAAAATCTAAGCAGTTTGCAGGTAATAAACCTGGTTAATCTACATCCAACCCTGAGAGATGGATAGTATCAACTTCACTTTATAGTTGAATATCAAAAAGGTTCAGAAAGTTTCTGTCATGATTCAAGGGGCAGAGTTGGGTGGGATTGGAACACAAATCCATCTGATTAGAAAACTCAAGTTGTTTCAATGACACTAAATAGCAGGCATCGAAAAGAGAAATATACCATGATTGACTGGGCTCATGAATAGAGCCATCTTAACCCAAATCATATAATCTCAAAAAGAACATGCTGCCTTGGGCTAGGGCTGAATAAAAGAGAGTGCTGGGCTGTTCAGCACTCAGAAGTGCATTCTGAGCAAAGAATAGAGTTTAATCCCTCAAACAGAAGCTCTTATCTGTACATGGTTAGATGGAGGTTTTTACCAACCACTTCAGTGGTTGGTAAAAAAATCACCTTAATCACCATGCAGCTCCTCTCCAGCTATTATCTGTTAAGCCTCTCTCTTAGTCATTGAATATTTCAGACATGAAGTCATGGAATGCAGAGTTATAGGCTGAGTACTAGCCTTTTGGTTTCCATTTAAATTTACAGCTTGCTGGTATGAAAAGAGTCCCGGGGTGCTAACTAAGGTGGTGATTATACTGTCCATCAATTAGTTTGCATTTCGGCACAGTGTTCATGGCCCCTCTCCCTCATAACAAAGGGCTGTTTAACTCAACACATACACACACGCATGCTTTCTCCCAAGCATTTTTACTGAGTTACAGAGTGTGTGTCCCCCAGATGTGCCTGCCACAATACATTACTTGTATCGGAAAAATGATCAGAGACATATTTAAGTTAGTCAACTCCCACAGCTGAGACCAGTTTTTCACTACAATACTATTTTTTCACCACCCTGCTTTAGAATTAATTATCCTGTTGCCATGTTACATTCCTCTCCACACTTAAAATTTGCAAGGGAGGAAACCTTTGAGAGTTTTCTAGGTAAAATCACTTGTAGGGAATCTTCATTTCTGAATGTGGAAAGCCTTTGTGTCCTTTTTAGATGATTAGGATGATAAGCATCAGGAAGCTGGAAGTGGTAGAGACATAGGGCTGTCAGATAAAATACAAGATGCACAGTTAAATTTGAATTTCAGATAAACAATGACTTTTCTTTTTTTACTGTATGTCCCTTGTGACATTGAGACATATACTAAAAAGAGTATGCATTGTTTTTCTGAAATTCAAATTTTGCTGGATGTCTTTAATTTGCAAAATCTGCCAACCCTAGACAGACAGAGAAAAAGGAAGGAGGATGAGATTCATAGGTGTTGCAGACACTAGAAGGTGATATAATTGTACAATCTATTAGAACAATATACCAAATAGGCATAAGCTGCCTACCTCTGCTTTAATTTATGCATTGTGATCATTTTAAAGTAAAGAAAGGAAAGAAGGAATTTGGGGAAACGAATGAACATACTTCAAAGGACATGGAGGTTTCTGGACATTTTCTGGGAGGACCATTCCATCAAATTCTAGGAATCCCTAGTCTTGTAACCACCGGTCTGCAAGAATATCCAACATAGAAGTCAAACTCCCCTGATAATATAGGAGATGAAGGGAAATACTCTTCCAAACTGAAAATGAAAATTCATACTGCTATGCAGCTCTAGCAGCTTTCCTAAGCTGATCTTCATTTTTTGAATAAAACCTGGTGTGATACTATAAGTCTATCTAATATGTCCTCATAACCACTATAGAAAGGCACCTTTATTAAATAATCAACGAATTTGTTGAAGGCTACCAAATATACAGTATTGTGCTCAGAATTAAGGTAATAAGATGAAACACAATAATTTGTACCCCCAAAATACAAGAGACAAAAATAACTATGATAGCACAAAATGTACGTGTTGTAACAAAAGCATGAATAAAGTGCAAGTGAGCCGCCTGCTGAAGGTAGGAATGGGTCACACCTTCACCAAGGTGAAATCTGACCGTAACCTTGAAGGAAGGGTCTGATGTCAATATGTAGGCAGCAAACAGTAGATACTCCAGGGTTATGAACAAAGACAGGAGGAGTGAAATGGCAACATGGTCCAAGAAGCACAGAACAGTGTAGTGAGTAGAGAGTTTGGTAGCTGAGAACATTGGAGAAGGAGTAGCTAAGAGTCATATTATGGAGGAATTTTAAGGCTAAGATTATATATTTTAGCAGTTAGAAGTTATCAAAGATTTTCAAAGGCAAGAATACTCATAAGGTCTGTTTTCTAAAAGGATTCCCATAGAAAACAATGTGAAAGCTAGCCTGTAGACTTTAGAGGTCAGGACACTAGCTTTGGAGTATACTAATTATCCAGGAGCCATGTTTATTCCAAAGGAGAAACAGAAGGAAAGAGACCCATTAGAGAAGTCTGATGATGGCTGGTCAGAGAGGCAAAAAAATACGAAGAAACTGGAGTCACAAGAGTCAGTGAACAAGAAAGGGGAGTCAAGGGATGAGAGCTGTCAGGTAGGCAGCTCTCAAGAAGGGCAGTGGAATTAGCAATAAAGCATCCCAGGCAGAATGTTCAGAGGACAATTTTAGATCAGTGGTAAGGGCTAGGGCTTGGTGAGGAGTGGATGGAAGTGGTTCTGCTTCCAGTAATGTAACTGATGAAAACAGCAAACACACTTTAAAACATGTATCTCACTTGAAAGAAAGGGAAAAATCCTAAGTGCTAAGAAAACCAAATGACCAACCCAAAAAGGAAACAGAAAACCAGACAGGAAAGCAAATGCTGGATCAGTAACTATGCTCAGGGAATTTTCCCATTCCAGGGACCTAGAACTTGGGGAACAGGGCACAAAGCCTCCACAAGGTGGGGAGCTGGGACCTAGATGCCCATGAAAACCCAAGAACTTTGTAGATGCTCCATGAAATGATGGATTAGAAAAAAAAATTCTATTCACCTACAAAGGAAGATGATGCAGAAAGATATCAGTTTCAGCTCTTCTTAGGAAAACAAAACCTCTCCATACCCTGGTCATAAGTAGCCAGATAAAATCCAGGACAAATATTTCATAGGACAAATTAAAACTAATAAAAGTGTTTATTATTTACCTGAAAATCAAATCTAACTGGGTGAAAATCAAAATTTTGTTTCCTAGAGCTGTTATATTGACTTTCCTACTGCTCCCCCCAAACCAAGACTTTTTAAATACAGACCTATTCCACCTGAGCCTGGGGCTTAAATTTATACAACACCAGGATTTGGAAAACCATGAGCCAAAACACTAACTGAATGTTGTCCTGATTGGGTAGCATCCCAGGGTGTGCAGTAGAAGCAAATGCAAAGGAATAAACACTCACCCCAAGCTCTCAGGATTGCCACAGATAAAGAGCAGTCAGATATAAATTCTCAACACAAAATAACTGATAAAAATGTCGAATCACTATATTGTACACCTGGAACTAATATAATACTGTAAGTCAACTATACTTCAAAATGCTCGAGAGGGTGTGGAGAAAAGGGAACCCTCTTGCACTGTTGGTGGGAATGTAAACTGATACAGCCACTATGGAGAACAGTCTGGAGGTTCCTTAAAAAACTAAAAATAGAATTACCATACGGCCCAGCAAGCCCACTCCTGGGCATATACGCTGAGAAAACCAAACTTTTGGTAATTCAAAAAGAGTCATGTACCACAATGTTCATTGCAGCTCTATTTACAATAACCAGGACATGGAAGCAACCTAAGTGTCCACTGACAGATGAATGGATAAAGAAGATGTGGCACATATATACAATGGAATATTACTCAGCCATAAAAAGAAATGAAATTAAGTTATTTGTAGTGAGGTAGATGGACCTAGAGTCTGTCATACAGAGTGAAGTAAGTCAGAAAGAGAAAAATAAATATCGTATGCTAACACATATATATGGAATCTTAAAAAAAAGAAAATGGTTCTGAAGAACCTAGGGGCACGACAGGGGTAAAGGCACAGATGTAGAGAATGGACTTGAGGACATGGGGAGAGAGAAGGGTAAGCTGGGATGAAGTGAGAGGGTGGCATGGACATATATACACTACCAAACATAAAATAGATAGCTAGTGGGAAGCAGTTGCATAGCACAGGGAGATCAGCTCGGTGCTCCGTGACCACCTAGAGGGATGGGATAGGGAGGGTGGGAGGGAGGGAGATGCAAGAGGGAGGAGATATGGGGATATATGTATATGTATAGCTGATTCACTTTGTTATAAAGCAGAAACTAACACACCATTGTAAAGCAATTATACTCCAATAAAGATGTTTAAAAAAAAGAGGTTAGCTTAAAAAACATATATGAGGATACAGGCCACAAGAGGAAAGAGTTTGTAGAAATAAAACCTTCAAAAGTAGACTTCCGAGAATTTCATATATCAAAATTTGTGAAAGATAACAAAATACAAATAAGAAATCTTTAAAAATCAAATTAGACTTTTAGAAATTAAAATGTCATCACTGAAATATAACTGAAATATAATTATTGAAATTAAAAGGTTTAAAAAGAAAATTGGACAGAATATAGAAGAGAATTAATGAACAGGAAGATAGATTTTTTTAAGTTTATAGAATGTAGCAAGTAGAACCAATGAAATGAAAAATATGAAAAAGACTTAAGAGAAATGGAAAATGAAATGACATTTAACACACATCTAATTGGAGTTCTAGAAAAAGACAATATTTAATAATATAAATGACCAAAAAATGTCCTTGATAAAAACCTTGAATCCTCAGATTCAGAAATACAAAAATTTTAAAAGAAAATGTCTGTTTGTTTTTTTAATCCACACCTAGACATACCATAGCAATACTACAGACCACCAAAGACAAACATGACCTTAAAAGCAGCCAGAGAGAAAGCACCTTCCAAAAAACATATTAGAAGGACACCTACAAAGAAATTAGAATTAGAATAACAGAATATCTCTTAGAAGCCATGAGAAAGTAACTTCAACTTACAATTTCATATCTAGCTAAATCCCCACTCAAGAATGAGATCAAAGAAATATATTTTCTGACAAAAATTTTAGTTTACTATGAATAGACTTTCACTAAAAGGATAACTAGACAAAGTCTGAAACGAACGGTCAGCAAAGAGATTGTTAAATGCATAGGTGAATCTAATCAAACTGGTGATAAGAAACACAATATGATAGTGTCAAATTAGGGAAGTACAAAAACAAGAGAGAACTAAAATACTGTACAATGATAAAGAATTAGTGAGGGTTTTTTCATATCAGAAGAGATAATTATTAAATTAAGTTAAGCGTGCATATAGAATTTTGAGTAGTTAGTAAAAGAATAAAAGTAGTCTTTTAAAAAATAGAGGATGGGACTTCCCTGGTGGTGCAGTGGTTAAGAATCTGCCTGCCAATTCAGGGGACACGGGTTCGATCCCTGGTCCGGGAAGATCCCATATGCCACAGAGCAACTAAGCCCGTGTGCCACAGCTACTGAGCCTGTGCTCTAGAGCCCGCAAACTACAACTAATGAGCCCACAAGCCACAACTACTGAAGCCCGCGTGCCTAGAGCCCATGCTCCGCAACATGAGAAGCCACTGCAATGAGAAGCCCATGCACAGCAACGAAGAGTAGTCCCCACTCGCCACAACTAGAGAAAGCCCGCACACCGCAATGAAGACCCAACACAACCAAATAAATTAATTAATTAATTTAAAAAAAAATAGAGGAAAAATGAATTAAAGCCAAACTCACAGTAATTAAGAATAAAAAAAGCTCTTTGAAACTAGGCTTAATAATTATAGATGCCGTTATATCCAAATATTTAAGTTCTGTTAATCACAAGACCATTAAAAGTTTTGTTTTTCTAAGTAAAACAACAACGAAAAACAACAACTACAGAATGGGAGAAGTATTTGCAACATATAGATCTCTGCAAAGTAAACATCCATAATGTAAGACACCTACAAGTCAGAAAGAAAAAGACAGTTCACAGGAAAAAAATATGGGAAAAAGACAGAAAAAAGCAATTCATAAAAGAGGAGATGTAAGTGACCAACAGATAGAAGATAACCTGCTCAATCTTAACCATAATCAAAACACCTCTCTGAGGTTCCATCTCCTACCATCTATCAAATCAGCAAAAATTAATAAATCTGGACAATATCAATTGTTGGTAAGGATGTGAAGCAGTATATTACTCTTATGTGGGACTGGTGGTAGTATAAATTGGTTCAATGATTTGAAGAACAAGTGGAAACCTCCAGTAAATCTGACAAGGCATAATCCCCACAATTTATCAATTCTACTCCTAGGTGTATACCCTTCACAACTCTTGCACATGTACACAAGGAGACATGATCATGGCAACATTATTTGAAACAAGAAAACATTGATTTGTAGTGACAAATGTCAATCCATAAGACGCTCCCTCTAAACCGCCTGGTAAGAAATTAACTGCATTAGAGGCGTCTCCCCAGGAGGAGGGGCTGCACCTCTCACGGTCCTGCAAACCTCCATGTATGAGGCAGCTTATGTTCCCAACAGCTACAAACAGCTCACGCTTTACCCTTAGACTGTTTGATGCCAAAGCAGTCTGTTCCCAAGTCCTCCAAGGCTCTTCTCCTGTTCAGCTCTCAGAAAGGGAAAGCAACAAGGTGGGAACATCCCACTGACGGAATCTGTCTGCAGGAGACCTGTCCCACAATGCTTCCACATGCACTGGAGCTCAAGCATGCCTCTAGAAAGGATGCTGGACTCTGACCACTTTCCTGCCAACGGGTCCCTTTGGGCACCAAGTGATACTGACAACTCTGTCTTGACCCCCTGACACAAAATTGGCAAGTAAAGTAGATGTCCGTCAACAGGAGAGTGTGGAAACAAATTGGGGAATGTCATACAGTGGAACAACACCATCATGGACGAACCTCAGCAACCCAATAATGAATGAAAATACCAAGAGGCCAAGTGATAGAATGACACATACAGTATAATACCATCATGTAAAGTTGAAAAATAGGGAAAACAATATGATGTAATGATTAGGCATGCATGCATAGCTAGTATTACTATAAAGAATGATATAGAAATGATCATTATCAAATCCAAATTGAAGATAGTGGCTGCATCATTGTATATTTGAAGGAAGTGAGATGCAAGTGGACAGGAGCATCAGTTTTGTTGGTAATGTTTTATTTGATAATCTGAGTGGTGAAACACAGGTCTTGACTGTGCCCTTTTTTCCACGTTCCCTTCTGAAATATTTCACAATAAATGTTTTAAATGAATGGGTATGAGGTAAGGAAGCAGAGTCAGGACATACCGCTCTTGGAAAGGAGGAAATTCACAAAGATTGACAAAGGTTTCTCCTAGGTCAGAGATGTAGAGACCCTTGGAAATCACCCACATGGGAGTCAAAAGGAAGGGAAACATTCTCCAGAATGTTCTGGACTCATTCTACAGCACTGTGATGATTATAAATCAAATCAGATCTTCACCAGCCTAGGAAGTATATAATTAATATATACATTTTAATTAATGAAGCAATCTTCTGCAATAAATAATCCATTTTGCCTATCTTTTAATGTACCAAATAACCTCTATATACAATATCCCTTCACTGGCAAAAAACAAAAACAAAAACAAAACCACTTTCTAGATTACCTATGCAAATGTCAAAATTTAGTATGGAATTGCACTGATATTCATTACATATACTTCTGGTCTTGTATGGTAGCTCTATCTCATAAGTATTTTCCCAGTGAATGGATGAATAAATGGGATGAGTGAAAATCCCTTAAAGAATTAGTGTGTGCTGAAATGGCTCAAATTCATGTTGACTGCAGCCAAAGCACAAATTGCAACAAATATGAAGACCTACCACCCATCAAGCCCTGTGCTAGACAGTAGGGATGTGAAGACAGTTAAACTGCTTCCTAAGAATCCACACCATAATTGCATCATTACACTTACTACCTTTTATGGAAACGACTCCCCCATTCTCCTGTGCCCTTTGTGAAAACAAGGATTTTGCTCCATTTCTCTCTTTATCTCTACTCAGCAAGTAGGCACAGATTTAGGTAGATCAATGTGACAGTTAAACTGTAGAGTCAAATACAAGTTCTTTGGGGGCCCTCTGGTATTTGAGGATCTTTTGCAATTATGTGCATATCTGTTCATATGGACACCAGAGATTTCTTTACAGCTGTAAGAGCAGCAAATGTTAGCAGCTAGATATGTCTCTGCTTTCCCATAGTAGAGTGTTCTAATTGTTTTCTTTCCTTCTACCTGTCTTATTGAAGTTCTTTTCCCCCCTTCAGACAATATGATTACTTTACGAGAAAAAAATACGTGTTTGTTGTATAAAAATATTTTATAAATACTGTATTTAAAAAGAAATTCTAACATTATTTTAAGAGATATAATATTTTTACCTTTCTCCACCATCCTCCTCCACAGCTGCATCTGGTTCTGTGCTTTCTGGCCACCAAGAGTGAGGGTCCTAAAATTCGGTCTAGAATCCCAGTCCATTGCAGGACGCCAGCCAAGAGCTGGGAAGACTCTGGAATAGTGTTTCTAGAGCAGGCCAGAGTCAGACACCGACTGCCCTGTCCACAGCCAGCCATCCCCTGCTCCTGCCTGGCTGTGCCTGGCGCCAACAGACTGGGAGGCGAGGAAGACAAGCACGTGGGCACAGCTTCCTGCCAGGGCAGGAGCCAGCCCCCGAGGCCATGGCCTGAGAGCCTGCTCTGAGAGGCTGTGGTTTGTCCAGTTTAACCAGTTCAACCAGCGGGAACACCACACCTCAGCACGTAAGGGACCAGAGGGGGGTGGCAGGACTTTAACAAGTCAGACGTCTGCTTAACAAAGCCACCTTGAATTCAAACTCTTCCAGGGCAGAATCACCATCCATCACCTCTATCATGTAAATGGAAAACCTATTACAGCAAGATGCCTTTCTCCATTCAGTGATCAACACATCTATCCTGGTTCAACCCTCATTCGCAGATCAACCCAAGTCACATTTCACCATTTTATCCAGATGAATATATAGAAAGCCTTGTCTTAGAATTAGGCAGTCTCTGCCTGCTTTTTTTTGCTTTTTTTTTCTGCCTGCTGTTTTCTGCAGCAACAACTCAGAGAATGTGCGAATCAGTCAGTAGGAGGGGAGGGGAAGGAAAACATGGTTGATACACCCTAAAAAGGGGGGCTGGGGAATTGAAATATTTATAACTAGAGCATAGTCTTCATGGAGTGGGGCTAAAATATTTCACAAGCAGGCGAAACTGTAAAAATTCAAAATCAAGATACTCATACGTTTCACATTGCCTCTGAAATACTGACAGGAAAGACTAGTTTCAGAGCACCCTTTATAACGTGGAGATAAGGTAGTGAGAAGTCTAACTGCCGAGGAACTGGATTCCTGGCTTCCAACAGTGCTTGGTCCATTCATTTATGGCAGTAAATAAATGTTATGAAAGTTCATGTAGAAACCATTATCTAAATGGCTAAATATGAAAGGCTTGCATTATGGCCAGGCATGCATTTCTGGCAGGGAAGTACAAGTTTGCTCACAATGTCTTTTTTTAGATTACTTTGAGGAAGAATGTCATCACTGGAATACTGCAAACCATAACAAGTTTTGTCTTTTTTTTTTATTATGGAATGAGAAATGACATCAGTTTACATGTCATCTGAGAAGAAAGGAATTTATTTTATTGAAAGGCATCCAAATCTCCCTTTCTTTGAGAGGCTTTGTTACTGAAACAAACTTTATCATTGTCAATTGTTTGACCATTTATGGGATTGGTAGCTAAATAAAAGTTTGTTTCATCAAGTCTGTACATTTGTACATATTTTATTGACCTAGTCATTGTACCAGTATTATACACCCATGACAGTCTTAAGGCAATACTAACATTTAAAGACCCATTATTCTAAACTCAGTAGTAAAATGCCATGAAGAACGTGAGATCCTTTTATTTATCTCTCTGTGTGTGTATACTGTATATATATGAAATTATCTCAGCCCACCCCACAATTCCTCCATGACCTGCAAACTGTAGCTTCTAATGTTTTAATTGTCCTCAATTATATCCCCACTGCTACTGCCTGTGTTCTGTACCTTGGCATCTTTCACCTGAATTCATCCAATGACCTCCCAACCAATCTCCCCAACTTTAATCTTCCTGTCTACAGTCCACTTTCCAACCAACTCCACTATTCTACTCAAGTCATTTTTGAGGCTCCCGCAGCCTTGAAGATAAAGTCCAAAAGCCTTCATGTGGTACCCAAAGTTCTCATGACCTGGGTCAGTTTTTATCCTTCCAACCTCTTCACCCAATTCCCCCACTCACATTCCATAGGCCAACCACAGGGAAATAGTTGCAGTTCTGGAAAGCACCATACACTCTCTTACCTATAAGCCTTCACATCTTCAGCTTCCTCTGCCTAGAAAACACTTCTTCCCAACTTCCGTACCCCTCCCTGAAACTTTTACCTGTTAAACTCCTACTTGTCCCTTAGGACTTAACCCTGGCATTACTTCCACATGGAAGCCTTCTCTGACACACCCCTGCCCCTACACCTTGGTCAAATGTCCTCTGAATGCTCTCTGGGTACTATGTGCTTAACACATGTTTGTAGGATGAATCATTTACCCTAACAAACATCTCCAATTGCATGAAACCTCTGATGTGACAATGATCATTGCTTGCCATCTCATGAATATGCCCTGTACGTGCCCACCTCCACACCTTTGCTCACACTGTTCACCCACCTTGGGATGGTTTCCTTCTTCTTCAGAGATTTCTCTGAACATTTCAACTCTAGGCAGTATTTCTGACCTCTGAATTCATGGCATATTTTGTGTATGTTTCTCATTTGATATTTATTTATACACAGTGCCAGTGACATCATTTCTATTTTAAGTTTTGGGTTATTTAACTTTTTTATAGATATACATCTAAGTCCCCTGCTAATTATACTTTAAGCAACTTAAAAACAGGAACAGATATCACTTTGCATTCCTCTTCTTTCTCCTCCGAATTCACATAGTTCAGCACAGATAATCAATACACATCTTTTAACATTTGTTATATGATGATGAGAAGACTAACAAATGAAGAGAAGTCTATACAATGTAACAAATATATGTCATTTTCAAGCAAATAAATTATTTCAAATGAGATCATAAACAAAATGAGAAATTCATGACCATGAACATAATTTACTGTAGGCTGGCATGTGAATGTAAAGCCTTGGGAAGCAGCAGCTGCAATGGAAACTCCAATTATCGTGCCAAGAGTGTGAATGCACTCAGCTGTAGGACAAGCCATATGTCAATCAAAAGTAGAATAAAAACAAGATATATACTCTCCATACCAATTTGTATGCATATTTAATCGAAGAACTCACAGTCATATGGCAACAGCAAAAGAAAAATAAAGGAAACATTAAGAAAATACAAAGCACTAAATGTCAGAGGCAAATCAAACATATCATTAACACAATAACTGTAAGTGGGTTAAACTCCCCTAAAAACCATCTCACATTGGATCATAAACAAAATCCAATTATATGCCTCCTAGAAGAGATACACATTAAACAAAGTGACTCCAAAAGGCCTGCTCATCCCACAAACATTTTTTGTAGGGTATCTCCTATGTACCAATATCACACTAGGTGACATAAAGGTTACACCTTAAAAGATAGACAGATATACGTGGCAAATGCAGATGAAAAGGAACCAAGAGTCACAATATTAACATTAAAGAAGCAGTGCTAAAGGCAAAAGTATTATGTAAAACAAAAAATTGTTTTTTGTTTGTGTGTCTGTTAATGAAGAATACAATCCACTAGAATCCTCACTGGAAGTGATAAATATAGCTATCTATCTAGTATACTTGTTACAAGTATTAAACAAGAAAATTCATCTACAACACCTAACTCAATACCTGCCACATTTTACATGCTCAGAAACTATTGGTTGTTTTTTTTTTTTTTTTTTTGCGGTATGCGGGCCTCTCACTGTTGTGGCCTCTCCCGTTGCGGAGCACAGGCTCCGGACGCACAGGCTCAGCAGCCATGGCTCACGGGCCCAGCCGCTCCACAACATGTGGAATCTTCCCAGACTGGGGCACGAACCCGTGTCCCCTGCATCGGCAGACGGTCTCTCAACCACTGCACCACCAGGGAAGCCCTATTGGTTGCTTTTAGTATCCGTATTAGTAATAGTAGTATTAACAAGATATAATAGTCATTGATATTAATGCTACAGATAACATAGAATTAAAGTATACAAAGGAAAACATTGCAAATACAGGAGAAATTTACAAAATCAAAGTAAGATAAGAATGAGTAAGCTTTACCACAGTTTTCTTTTTGTTCTTGAAGCAACAAGTGACCAAAAAAAGGTAACAAGTTCTAAATAATAATGACTGATTATATCTGCTGTTTTTTGTGTGTATGTATATACGTACACATTTTTATATATTCTGAGAACTCTATGATCTACAAAATGATATACTTCCTTTTCCATAGCTATGGAATATTTACCAAATTTGATCATTTATAAAATAAAAATAAAAATTACCATTGTTAAAGCAAAAGATAGGCATTATTCTCTGACATCTACAAGAAAAAACCTGGAAATAATTTAAGAAACAGTAGCAAACAAAACAAAACAATATTTGTTGAACTAAATAGCTCTCAGATCAAAGAGAATATCAAAATGAAACTTATAGAATAATTTAAAATAATAGTAGTAGAAACACTACATAGAAAAACTTGTGAGATGCAGGCAAAAACTGTACTCAGAGGTAAACCAACATCTTTGAATGATTTAAAAAAAAAGAATAAATAATAAATGAACAAATATTTATATTCAAAAGATAGAAATATAAACTTAGAAAAAGCATAGAAAGACTAATATGGATTGAAGTAGAAATGATTTTAAAGACAAAATATAAACAATTTAAAAATAAACTCAATGTCTTATCTCCACAAAGACAAAAATATACCCATGATAATACTATGATGAAAAAAGAAAATTCACAAATAGAAATTATAAAGTGGATATGAGAATTTATAGATATAGATATAGATCTTTATACATATATACACAAACATATATAGAAATATAAATGCACATAGAAATATATATAAATACAAACATATAAATGATATATAAATATATATATATATATATATATATATATATATATATATATATATATATATATATATATATGGAGAGAAAGAGAAAGAGAAGGATCTCTCATAAAACATACATTATACTTGGCCTAATAATTTTGAAGAGCTCCATAGTCTAAAGACAAGTTTCTCTTGAAAAAAATTATTAAAATTAACTGAATAAAAATAGGAAAACTGGACAAGTTAAAGAAGAACTTGAGGAAATCTGACCCCTAATTCTTTTTTTAAAAGCTGTTACATTGATACACAAAACTAATTTCAAGGGAAAGATAATTTCCATTCAATGATAATATCATCATCATCATCATCATCATCATCTTTACCATCATTAGCTCAATGGAAGCCACATTTATTTAATGCTTACAGTGAGCCAGGAACTGTGATAAGAGCTTTGCGTATATAATCTCATTTAATCGCACAAAATCTTTTACCGTAGATGCTTGTGTTACATTTTATAGGTGATGAAAATGATGTTTAGACAAGTTGAATAACTAGCTCAAGGTTATAAAACTGGCAAGTGAACAACCCAGAATTCAAACTGAGGTCTGTGTATATCCCCAAAGCCCAGTTTCTAAAACAGAGAAAAAGATGAACACCTTCCAAATTAATTTTGTGAAACATGCATAAACCTGATAGCGATATTGATGAAGCTAGTAATTAATAAAAAAGGAAAACTACAAGCCAAGCTCACTTACAAAGCCTCCAATAAAAGAGAAACAAATCAAGATCAGCAGTTTAAAAAGGAAGAAAGGATCATAAACAGAATGGTTTGCTATGATTTAATCTATTACAATGCTAGATCAAGTAGTTAAGTTTATACACATTTATATAAAGCTAAAAAATGTTTGTGAAATTCAACATTTATTCCTGACTTTTGTTCATTTAAAGTGAATCAGAAATAGAAGCATACTTCCATAATATGGTAAAGAAGTTCTACCTAAAACTAATTGCCAAATACAGTAAATAATAAAACATAGGCATCCTTCCTCTTTGTATCAGAGGCAATACAAGAAGACATCAACAAAACATTTCTAGTTGATACAATGAGAATAGAAAAAGAAAACAAGGAGATATGTAAATATTGGGGGAAAATTAACATTTTCAGACTTTTCTTTCTTTGCTTTGGAAAGTGAAGGAAAATAAGTCAATCAAGTTTGTTAAGTCCATACTCCAGGTCATGAATGGTGTAAGTGCTTTAAACATATTAAACACGACCCTCCACGTGTTAAATTTTTTGTTTTTTGCACATGCTGATTCAGAAAATAGCTTATGATTGAAACCTACTATGAGTTCAGTAACACTTAAAAGTGTTTGTCATTCATTAATTCATGATTTTATATGTATGTATACACACATGTGTATTACATACCTCTATATGCTTTTGAAAAATAGTAGTACACGTATGGCTGCTTGGGGTTCATATGAATTTACACACCCTTCACAATAACTCTGTATCTCCCCCACACTCACAGAGCTCATGGCCCACAGGCAGGAACAATTGCTGGAGAAATCCTCAGAAATCAACAAAACAAAAAACCTGAGTGGGATGATCTCTTGATCTGACATGATCTGCAAGACTACTCAGGAATGGCTTGGTGTCTCACCATTTTATGAAGCCATGAAAGACACCTGATAAGCACATAAAGTTTAGTTCCTATACTTACATACTGAAGTAGAGGGACTGTGATGCACCCACGTGATTCCTAATGAGGATAGAGAGAAGAGGGAAAACCAAGTTCTCAAATTTTAGTAGAGAAAGATCTATATTGCACATTAAATATAACCAAAATTATTGCGGCAAGAGAAGAGGATGCAGTGTTGAGTGAGACAAGTTATTCACTGTCTAAAGAAGGAGCACACATAGTTCATAAGCATACATCTCCACTACCTCCCAATGGAGTCATGTACGTACACGCAGAAAGACTTAAAATTCAAATCGTGAACGATGACAATTAAATGGAAAGCAGCAACGTAATGATGGAGAATTCATCCATTAAAGCTTTTCCATTCAAAATGGATTTCAGCCAGAAATCAGTTCTTTATTCCTCCCTGTAGTATGCATTCTTGGTAGCTCCCTTCAGAACACTGCCAACACCATTACACATTTGCTTTATATAGCTTTCAAGTTGCTCTGCAGTTTCCCTCTGGCCAAAGAACTTTATAAAACCTACTGAGGGAATAAGAAGCACAGACAGGTCGTCTCCCAGGCTTGGAATCCATTGCCTGAGCCATTTCTATCTAAATTTCTGTCGCTTCCAGTACAGTTGGAGTGGCTAGTGATCTCAGCTAATTATTATTTTATCACTGATCTTAGTCGACTGTATGAGGATAAACTGATGACCTGCATTCAGTTCTCTTTGCATCATTTGTCACCTCTCATACTGAGATTTTTTTCATCCTGGCAGATGTAGGAACAAGTCCAACCCTGGCTCTTATTAGTGGGGATTTTTTTACCTTGCCCTTCTGGACTTCTGTCTCTTGAACAGTAATAGGGGGAACATTATCACGTGGAATTATCATAGTAATGAGATTAAAGTACCCGGTTTGCTTTAGGCTTTGCCCAGGGAAGTTTCCTTACTTGCCCACTCATGTTCTATGGCGTCCTATGTTCCCAATTTTAGGGATTAGTCCATGGATTGTCTTCTGGATGCCACCTGTGTCCAACTCTGGTTTGAAGGCTGTTAAATGAATTTTAATATTAGAGCCTGCCTTGGGAAAACATTTTATCAGCTCCTTCAAGACTCAAAACTCATGGAATCTTTCCGTCTCTATTCTTTCCTTTACTCTGCCAACAATTGGAACGGGTGCCTTCGATTCAAAGCATATTAAAGAGTGTATTGCTAAGCTGCTCTATAATTGTTCTCAGATGCATGCCTCATTTCAAATAAATGGTACAGTTCTTAAAAAAAAAAAAAAAAAAAAAGAATGCTTTCTACTCCTTTGCTCCTGTACAATAAAGCCTAGTTTAGTTCTTTATATGTAGTGGGCACTCATTAGATACTTGTTCACCCACTATTACTTTTATGGGACAAACCAGAGAATTTGTCATAAACAATCATGAGTCTATCTCATTTATCAAACACATTTTTAGAAGTGTTTGACTTTAAAAAGTCCTTCAAGGATAACGCTGTGGTAAATTACCTTTAATACATCAATAAATTCAGATGGTTAAATAGTGGGCAGAAATTTCTACACATCATCTTGCTCTTAAAGCTACAAACAATTTTAGACTTGATGCAAATAAACTCGGCAACATCTAGGACCAGATCCTAGAGGTCAGTTAGCTGTTGTCCAAATGTCCAGGGACAGGTATTGTGTTTGGTCAAGCAAGTAACACACCTCTGCAAAAATCAGTCTTCGTGTTGCCTTTATCTATTGAGAAAAGCAGAAGTCATAAGATCACAGACTTGAGAACTAAAAGAAAATTAATGAGATCAGGTGGTCTGGCCCTCTACTTTAGAGAAGCACCTATTATTATTACCATTTTATTGACCAAATGACTAAGACCCAAAGTGGTCTGATCATTTTTCCAAGGTAACTGTTGGTGGAGGGGAGATTGTCATGGTTCTGTTGGTGACTAGAAGTAAAGTTCTCTGGTCTTTGGGTCTGGCACTCTTTTTGCTATGTCATATGCAAGTTTAAAACTTCCTCACATCTCTAGACACAGGATGACCAAGATGACTGAGATTAAGAGTAGCGCCCAGGGCTTCCCTGGTAACGCAGTGGTTGAGAGTCTGCCTGCCGATGCAGAGGACACGGGTTCGTGCCCTGGTCTGGGAAGATCCCACATGCCGCAGAGCTGCTGGGCCCGTGAACCATGGCCGCTGAGCCTGTGCGTCCAGAGCCTGTGCTCCGCAACGGGAGAGGCCACAACAGTGAGAGGCCCGCATACCGCAAAAAAAAAAAAAAAAAAAAAGAGTAGCACCCATCCCAACCTCTTCCCAGTCCTACATCAGTAGCAATGATTTCCTGCCTGTGCCACCAAAGGCTCCATGTCCATCCCTTTGGCTCTCCCTAAACATCTCCCTTTCTGCAGATTCTAGGTCAATGTGGCTCATGTCTTGTCTTTCCTAATGTCCCACTGATTGTACATTTTTGAGACAATGATTAGCTCATATTCAAAATCATTCCAGTGCCTAGCACAATATCAGCCACATAGTAGGTTCTGAATAGTTTCTGAATGAGTAATGAGTGCCTCGGTGGTGCTGAGTTGCCATGAATAGTTTGATCCATGAGATTGGTAAAGGAAACACCTGCCATATTTTCCATCTTCTTTACCATCACAGAGTTTCCTAATTAGGCTCTTTTCAATACCTTGGAAGTGCCGTAACCTTCAACTGGGGTCTTGGGGGCAGACTCAGGCGTCACATAGCAGAAGCATGAGGCTTGGCAACTCAACTGAGTTACCACTCCAACTCAACCAAAGCTGCCTTCAGCTGAGAGCTTTAACTGTAGGCAAACATTGACCACCATTCACTCAATCATTTAGCTCTTTCTTTGGGCTCAACTCTGACATTTATAAATGAGGAAATAAAAGGAAATTATTTACTCCTACAGCTATAGGGAGATCATGGCAACCTTGTGAAGAAATATTCTCCCAAAGGCAGGGACGTCCTCGACATCTTACAGGTGACTCCACTCTACTGTAAAATTATTGACTTTTTCTGTTCTGCCGGTTTCCACACAAACACCTAGTTTTAATGTCCTGGTGTTGTCAATCAAGGTAAGCATGAGGAACACATTTTTTTCTAGATTATATTTATATTTAATTAATATAAGCCATTATGCCCATATTGAGAATTCATCCTGGTTTAGTTTCTCTTTTCTAATATGGTCTTACCTTACAATGAAAACACTAGCCGAAGACCTGGGAACAATGTGGATGTCAAGAGAGAACAGAACCCCATAAAGTTAGGAGAGGTAGAACTTTCCACCCTACTACTGACCCATCAACTTGACCTTGGGCTCACACCGAAATCCAGCACAGGTCTGAGATGGATTCAGGAGCTGGTCTTAGTGGGGTGTCTCACCAATCCAGAGTCTCAGGATATGGCCTTCCCTACCTTGCCCTTTTTTCCACAAAACCCCAGGAACTTGATCCCAAAAGGCCTCAGAAAGGGCTTTAAGTGTCATCCTTAGAAGTAGTAGGTAACACCAACAGTGGTGTTAACAGGGAGAATTGCAGCTACCCAAATCAGGAGCAGCTGCTGAAACTCAGTAGTGATAGATGCTGGCAGCAGGAATTCAGAGATTCCACCCATGAGACAACATGGTTCTATTGCTCAGTTGAGGTACAGGGAGCCAGAAGAGGTGGGAGAAGATCTGCCTGTGTATTCAAGGCTAGAGGGATGGGGCCATAGAGGACAAAGCTTAGTAACCAGAAGTATTCATCTCAGCTCTGCGATTATAGCATCCACAGAGGGTCCCTCAGCAGCTGAATCTTCTCCACTCTGGCAGATTTGTTGTTAGGTATTTATCCTTGTAGGTTTTCAAAGGTTTTAATGTATCTCCCTCCCCTTATTCAAATGCAATGTCCACCTCAAAAGTAGGACAAAGGAGCTTATTAAAAGTTAGTCAGTGAAATGCCTGTGGTTTCTATAGTCAAACAGACCTGAGTTCAAACATTGACTCTACCACCCATTAGCTATTTGACCTTGGACAAGTAATTCAACTTCACTTGAGCCTCAGTTGCCCATCTGCAAAATAACCATCTTTTGAGGAAGGAAGTGAGGTAAGATACACAAAGCCCTTGACACATGGTAAATACTAATACAGTAGCTATTGTCATGGTTTGTTGTTAGAATAGGGTCTGGCACACAGTAGGTGTTCAATAAGTAAGTATTAATGGGATCCTATCATCAGGATTCCTATAGCAGATGAAAAATGAGATGGGGACAGTTGCCTGGTACATGAGGTCTGGAATGTAACCTCCAGGACAGGAGAGACAAACCTAAAATAGTCCTGGGAAACAAACTTCCAACCCCTCCCCCCCGCCTCACAAATCTCCTGCTTCAGAATTCTATTTCTTTCTAGGCAGACATGGTATTGGAAAGGCTCTTGTCTTAATGGAGTAAAGAATTACCAATAATCCAAGTCCAAACTGAAATAAAAGTTATCAAGTGTGCGATTCTCTCCATCAGTCTGGACTCTAAGTACAAACAGGATTTTACTTAGAGCTTCACAACTGGAGATGTCATTTATTTCTCCTTAGATTCAAATCCTAATAAACAAGAGATGTTTTTCCTCACGCAATTCTCCTATCACCACCACCACCAACACAAAACAATTTTGTGTCCCTGTGACATCAACACAACACACCTCTTTGTGTATCTTGACCAGCTTCCCCTCCCCCACCTTCTGCAGGCCCCTCAGTAACTGAGAACAAGACTGACGATTCGACTGCCGGTCAAGGGTGTATATTCTAGGGGAAGAGGGGAGGTGGCTGGCTGCACATATGACCCAGCCACTAATGAACAATGTTGATAGTCCAAACCATTGGATCCCATTAACCTGTTTTCACTCAATCAGGGGTAACCATTGCTGCCCAAGATGAAAATACTCTATTAGCATGCAACCTTGGTGGACTTTTTACAATGAATGACTGCACTTATTCATCTTTCCTAACCTTGGCCTTCTGACCTTCTATCTCTTGGGAAAACAGCATGCTATTTCCAAAGACTAATACGAGGCATCTACTTCCTCGAAAAAGTCAAGAGACATTACAGCCTGCAGTTCCAAGGACAAGAAAAACTATAGCAGGACATGACACAACAACAAATTAATGCTTTTCACATTGTCTAGCAGCCTTCACCCTGAATGTGTATGATTAAAATAAGAACCTGATGTTACTTTGCCATGCGGCCACAGATACTTTTATGGTGAGTGGATCACACAACCTCGGGGCTTTGTAAATTGCGGAAAGTGATGAATGGAGTGAGGAGAGACCGAGGGAGAAGGTCCTCAAAGCTCTGAATCAGAGCTCAGCTATTCGGGGGATTCCATTCACCTCCCTGGGGGTTAGTAAAGCATAGAAGACAACCAGTTCTGGCCCCTGATGATAAACAAGGGAAAGAACCCAAAACTCCACCGAATTTTGATGGATAAAAGAAGCCCTAAAAAGACCTACCTTAAAGAGTTGGAATGTTCAAAACAAAGGCAATGTTAATAGAAATGTTTGTGCTAGGTGAAAGCTGTGACTTGGCCCAGAATCCCCTCAAACAGAGCCCATCCAAGTGTGCATCCTCAACCAATGGTAGAGGTAGGGTCCTTAGGATCATTTGGGGGAGGAAGGAAAATCAGACTTAAGATTAGAAACTGGCTATGCAGAATCCACTTGTGGGTTTTGGAGAATGGATTGTGGTCCCTGGGGTATCCTAGGAACCATCAATCATTTGAAAATACATCCTGTGAGCCTGTATTTAAGGTGCAATGAGAGATGCAAAGTAGTGGCATGTAAAATACCAGTGGTTCGTAACCACTGGGAAATTATATTCTCATTAGAAAATGGGTCATGTGAAATATGGAGAGGGCTAACAGTAAGAGAGACTGTTTGGCTCTGTGGTTCACTGATACAAAGAAAACAATTGGGATAGCAGAGGGAAGAGTGGTTTCTCCACTGTCCTGGGAGAGGGCATTTCCAGCATTCCCTCCCTCCCTGTTATTTTGAAGGATGCCTCACTGTGTGTGCCAAGGACTGGATGGAGTGCCCCTTCGCCTGCTGCCCACAGAGCAGGACCACACATCTCGGGCTCAACCAGCCAGACAGATGCTCCCACCTGTTTCTGGATCTAGACTTACTGATGCAAAGACGTGGAGATAAGGAGGTTCACTCACAGCATCTACAGTGGAGTTCCTCAATGGCCGTGATGTCCTGGCCTTATGCCTTTGCCCAAGACAGTCCCTGGCTTCCTGCTTCTGAGCCACTGGGCTTACCTCAGTTCTATTCTGTTTGCTGGTTGTCCAGGCTCCTGCTGACTCTGACTGTGGCTCTGTAAGCTGGTTTCTCTTGTTGTGACCAAAACTACTGACTTCTATGGTCATCCTACTTATAGGGAATCTCCTTGTTTCTACTGTATTATTATTAGCTTTTGAAAATAAGAACTGTGCTTATTCATCTTTCCTAGTCCTGGAGCTCTTGACACCCATGACTCCTCAGGAAGATGATAGTTAATTGAAAAAAATTTAAAGGCAGCAAACGATGAGTATTCTTTTGTGTATGTGTTTCTTTTACCACTACCTGGCGTGAAGTAGATGACCATCTTGGTATCGTTGAAAGAACCCTGCCTTTGGAGTCCAATTAAATTCTACCTCTTACTTGGAATCTTCAGGGCCTCAGGCAAGTCACTTAACCATCCTGAGCCTCATCCGTAAACAGGGGCAATAATTCCTACTTCACTGGACTATTGTGAAAATTAAATGAGACATTAAATTGGGAAATAATAGTCTTTTCGGTAAGTGGTGCTGAAACGATTGGATATCCACTTGTAAAAGAATGAAGTTGACTCCTACCTACCACATATCATATACAAAGATTACTTCAAAATGGATCACAGACTGAAAGGTTAGAGCTAAAACTATAAAACTCTTAGAAGAAACATGGAAGTAAATCTTCATGACCTTGGATTAAGCAATGGATTTTCAGAAATAACAAAGAAAAGCATAAGCAAAAAGAAAAAGAAACAGATACACTGGATTTCATCAAAATTAAAAACTTTGTGGATCAAAATATATCATCAAAAAAGTGAAAAGACAAGCCATAGAATGGGAGAATCTATTTGCAAATCATACATCAGATAAGGGTCCAGTACCAGAATATACTGGATTTGTTTGGGGTGAATAAGAGTGACTGCTAATAGGTAGATGGAGGGGAAGGATGGATTGGGAGTTTGGGGTTAGAAGATGCAAACTATTATATATAGAATGGATAAACAACAAGGTCCTACTGCATGGCACAGGAAACTATGTCCAGTATCCTGTGACAAAACATAATGGAAAAGAATATATATATATTATACACATATATATGTATAAATATAAATATATATATATATCTGAATCACTTTGCTGTGCTCCAGAAACTAACACATCATTGTAAATCAACTATACTTCAATAAAATAAATTTTAAAAATTATATAATGGTGATGGTTGCAAAATCTGTGAATATACTAAAAACCACTAAGTTATACACTTTTAGTGGTATGTGAATATCTCAGTGAAGTTACCAAAAAATTAAATGACAGTGTATACATAATAGAGTACATATATAAAATGTACATATAGAAACTTTGCATACAAATATACATGCAGTAAGTGTTCAAAATGTTGTAGATTTTGTTGTTTTTACAATATTTATGATGATTGACTGATTAGGCAGAAAGTACTTTAAATAGAGTGACTAATGGAAGATGCTTCAGGCTAGATTAGGATAAGAATTCCTCCCACACCAAGCCATTAACCTGATGTATTCTTTTGTAAGAATCCTCTATATTCCTATCAGGGGCTGTAAGTTGTGTTCATATGTGTCTCACCTGTCCTGACTGTATTCAATGCTCCAGACAGTTCTGTCCTCCTTGGCCTTTATCCCTTCAGTCAAAACATGTTCCTGAGGAAGCACTGTCTCCTCTTAGGGACTGGATTCTGACTTTCTGTAGCCTCACCTCTCAGAATTTTTTTCTCATTGCTTACTTATCTTGAATGAATTTACCACAAAAATCTATTTCTTGATATTCAAATTCTTCATATAAAGTCAAGAGTTTGTTTGCTTTTGGGTTTTTGTTGTTGTTTTTGTCATTGTTCATTTGTTTGTCTGTTTTTCATACAAGTATAGCAAAAAAGGTTAGAAGAGCACATGTCAGAATTATAAGAGTGAGTGTCTCTGGGTGATGAAGGGATTATACGTAATTTTTTTATCCTCTTCCATATACTTTGTGGCATTTTCCAAATGTTCTACAAAGAATCATTATTTAAAACACACTATAAATAGAAAAGCATTACATACTTAAATGTTATTAATTGCCCCAAGATGATTATCTCCAAAGTGAAGATAGCCCCAAAGATGTATCAGAATGTTCACTGGACTAAAAGGTCTGTGTGTCTGAAAGAAAGAGAGTCAGATGTGTGTATATTTTGCCTTTGTTGTGTGACTTCCCATGGGATTAGGAGGACATTCATCTTTGCCAATTTCAGGTCAAGCCTGTAGTCAAATGTTTAATCCAGTCTGCAGAATTTAACATGGCAATTTGTACCATTGCTCATACATCTTCTGAACTTTCCTTGGCCCCTCTTGGTTGGATTTTTCCTAGACAAAGAAAACCTGAGTGATTTGTATCATCAAGCCACCACCCATACATTTACTATCTTGCAAAAGTTGTAGTCTAGACAATAATTAGTCAGAAGTGTAACTTAATTAAAGCACATCTTTCCCAAGCCCTGAGGGTCATTCCTTGGCACTCACATACAGCGAGTGGTGTTTACATAGACTGTTCTGGGGATACAATGGGGAAATCCTTTCAGGAACAACCTCCTTTTCCAATCTCTTAGATGGAAGCTGAGACAGAACCAAAATAGTGGTGGCTGGTTTAGGTGGGTGTGAAGAAGATGAAAACAGGATATTTTCCTAAATGGACATTTTCCTAAAGGACAAATGTCAAGAATCACAGTGACGTAATTAAGACATCGAGGAAATGGAACTGAATTTGATCAGTCAGAAGTCTAGTAAACCCATAGACAGAAAATGTCCCAGACGTCACAAACCAGCAACTTGAGGGGCTTTGATGGCCTTCAGACATATTTTAGTTGGCCTACAGAATGTTACTTTTAAATTAATGCTAGCATTTAAAAATGGGAAGATTTTACCTAAAAATCCAATTTCCAGCTTTTAAATAATTTAAAAAAATTAAAATACAGAGCTAGCTCCTTTTTGGTGACAATTGCTGGTGCTGTGTAACAACTACGTCCTTCAGCCATTCACAGGACATGCTCTCCGATTCACCCACTTCCTCACGCCTCTCTGCCTTCTCTACCACAATGAGATCCATGATTTTGTATTTCTTACTCCTGGCAGGCTTCCATTATTTATATCACCTGTATAGACTTTGAAGCCATTGGGTCTGAGGCTCTACCCACCTCCCTCCCACCTCCAAACCCCTTCCCTTTGCATATGCCTTACCACAATCATTCCTCTACCTGGAATTCTCCTTTCCTTTTGCTCATTGGTGCCTTGTTAGAAGACAGATCAGGATTCAATCCTAGGCATCTTAAACTTCCGGGAGAAGAATAGAATGGTATGGTATAACTAGATTTGGAGTCAGTAAACCCAGACTCAAGTCCCAGTAATAACTGGAATTAACTTGTATCATCAGAAAAATATGGGTTCAGATCCCAGCTCCTCATTTCTCTTGAGCACTGTTTTTAACGTCTCTGAAGCTCATTTCTTAGCAGTGAACTGTAAATATTTGCCCTGCCTGCCTCACAGGATTGTTGTGAAAGATGTTCTAAGAAGGTAACAACACTAAAGAAAGTTCATAGGAGTAAACCAATTTAAGATAATTTGGCAGGGCATGAGGGACTAATTATTAAAGTACTTTGGATGGGTTGGCGAAAAATACATCTTACCCAATTTTCCAAATTCTCTATCTGAAATAGCAAATAGTATAATAATGTGCTTCCTAATTTGTTTTTACCATTTACCCAACTCTGTGCATTGTCCACTAAATATGCAGAAGTGTTTCGTGTGTATATGACCCTTCTCCCTAATTCTCCAGAAGACCCAAAAACTAAAGATCTGTCTGCCCGTGTCTACAGTGTTCACTATTATAGAAGTTTCCAAATACAAGAATTTTTTAACTGGCTTATGACATACATTTGTTATGTACAACATTTACTTTTTTATGTGAGTGTAGGTATAACTGTGGCATTCTGATGTGTGGCACCTAAAAAAGAGGGACTACAGAGAACTTGGTCACAATACAAATAACTCATTTAAAGTGTTTTTAAACATTTTCTCTGAATATGAAATTAATAGATATTTATTACAAATAATTTGGTTATGGCTTTAATTCTTATAAATATTTATTATAGATAATACTGTTAACATTTGATGCATTTCCTTCTGGTCTTTTGTCTCTGTAATTATTATTATTATTATTATTATTACTGTTGTTGTTGTTGTTTTTTGCGGTACACTGGCCTCTCACTGTTGTGGCCTCTCCCGTTGCGGAGCACAGGCTCCGGACGCGCAGGCTCAGCAGCCATGGCTCACGGGCCCAGCCGCTCCACGGCATGTGGGATCCTCCCGGACCGGGGCACGAACCCATGTCCCCTGCATCGGCAGGTGGACTCTCAACCACTGCACCACCAGGGAAGCCCCTCTGTAATTATTTTTTATTTAGCATCATTTAATTGACTATTTTTCAAAATTCCTGTTTTAAATTTCTTTACAATATTTCATCTTATGGTTGTAACATTTTACTTCTTTGATTACAATGGTGAAGCTGCATTTGACTGATTATGGTATTAATATACATGAATTAAAACCAAATTACAGCCATACAAAAATGTACAATAAAGTAAAAATTATCTTCTCATTTTAGTGGAAGTGCTTTCAAACTTTTGTTTGTATGCAGACACATTCATGTGGATAAAGACATATTTTTTTAAAATGAGTTTATAATACACACTTATTTTTAGCTTACTTTTTCCACTTACTATCTCATAGGCATCATTCGTATCTACCAGATCTATATCAGTATTTAATGGCTGCATGGTGTTCCATTGTGTGGTTGTACTACAATTTATTTAACAATACCTACCAATGGACTTTGGATTATTCAGTTTTCACTAGCCTAAGTGTTAGTGTAATAAATATCCTATACATAATCTCTGTAGACTTAGTGATTATTTAAGATAACATTTTTAGCAGTGCATTGCTGAGTCAAAATTATGCTCTCTCCCACCCTAATTGCTCCTATCCCCAAATTCGTCCTAATTACATTCCCACCTAGATAAATGAGAATGCCTGATTTCTACCTCTTCATCAATGAGGGTGGTTTAATTGTTGCTAATAATAGGTAATGTAATAATATCTCATTATTTTCATTTGTATCCTGTTAATTTCTAATGAGATTGAACATCTGTTCAAATGCTTCTTGGTGATTTATACTTCTCCTTGGAAAACTGCATTTCATTTCCTTTAACCATTTTCTATTGGGATAGTAATCTTTTTCTTATTGATTTATAAGAGCTCTCACTGGTCCGTAATTTATTTGACAATTCTATTGATGGGTAGTTGTTTTCTTCATTTTAGCCTTAATATAGTAATGAAGAGTTTTGTAAATAGATATTTGTATATATCACACATTATCTCCTTTGAACAGGTTAAATTAAAACAGAATAGATTAAGGTAAAATGGAATTGATTAAAAGACTCCAACACATATTGCTAAAATGCTTTCCATAAAAGCCACACCAATTTACACTTCCACTATCAGATTATGAGATAGCCTACCTCATAGCAACCCATTTTATATCCAATCAGAGTAATAAAACAGGATGCAGAAAAATGAAGACATAAAAGAGCATGGCATACAAGTCACTGAGTGAGGAGACAGTCAATCCTGCTATAGTATTTCTGGAAGCCAGGACAGAAGAGGAGGATCTGAAAACTTTGGTAGAACAGAAATGGAGAGGCATGCAATCTTTATCTCCTTTAAAGTTTTCCCCAAAACTAGCTCCTTCATGACTCATTGAAAATGAGTGACTGCTGCTAATTTAAGATTAAAAACCTGACTAATACAGTTAACTTCTTACCTTCTCAAATTCCACCAAGTCCAATTATTGATACTGATTGTGCAAATATCTGCTTCCCTTAGAAATGCTAAATCCCAGTGAAACCAAGGAAACAAGAGCACCACCCAAATGCTGGGCCATTTCCTGGTGATGATCTGAAAACAGTGACTCCTGAGACGAGGTCTGGATGACAAGAAGTAGTCATAGCCCTGGGTTTTGCCAATCAAAGTAGTACAGAAGGATGTTTCAGACAACAGCTTAAGCCATTGAAAACATGCAAATTTTACTCATTCGGTAATTAAACAAACAGAAGAAGCTTGCAACACCAAACTCAAATCAATGCTCTTTCAATAAACAAAAACTAAGCGGGTTCTTGGTTCTAAGGACTTTTCCCGATGAACTGCAATCACATAGCCTGTCATAAATTACAGCATGAGGAAGAATGGCAGTGGCATCAAGAGTACAGACAGCACAGTAAGGTCTAGTGCAGAGAGCTGAGAAGAAATGTCTACTTGATGGTTCTGAAGTACTTTCAAGGTTTAAGATTCCTGTAATAACATTAAAGTGCATCATCATCATCCAGTTAAGGCAATGAACAGCCTGTTTGTCTTCTTTCAAGCACAGGTGAGCACACGAAAACAATCCTAACAAACCGCAGCCAGTTATACATCTATTTTTAGTTACATATTTTTTATATAAAAGCTCTGTTATATGTAAATTAAACGTTCAGTTATATGTTGTTCCCTATAGGATTCAACGGATTTTGGTTCTTCTTCCCACCTGCTACTAGGTACGGATCAAATCATAATCACCAGTTTCTAATCAACAGCACCAAGCTTGCCATGTGATTGAGATTCTGCTATACAGCATGAACGTTCCTGCAAAGGGTGTTATATTTGTCATTTGTTTTAGTAAACATTTCAGACTCTGATTATTAATGGTACTGCTCTGTTGTGTCTCTTTCCATTTGATTCTTACTCTTATGAAATCTTACTCCCTCCTGAGATTTTTGACACCTTTGATGACTTCTAAATCATTCTCTTAACTCAAGCCTCATTTCTAGGCAACAGACACGTGCTTCTAAATGCTAATTGGCCGTTTCCACCTGAAGTCCCACAGATAGCCCAGCCTCACGTACCCAAAGCGCAGCTTGCAAGACTGCTCCACTCCCAGCAAAACCTGTTTCGTCTTTTTCCTCTTTAAACATCACCAGCCTGAGTCACTCAAGCTCTAAAGGTCAACTGGCCTCTCTTTCTCTTTCCTCTCCTCCCTCCTTTCCCTTCCACATCCATTTCTGCTGATCCACCTTTTAGAATCTCCGTTGTATCTGTCACACACTCTCCGTAGCTATGACACTGGATTGAGTCCTTCCCGGTTCCTGGTACAACCACCGCTTTAGTTCAGCAACTGCAATCCCCAGACTCTCTTCTACTCACACGGGGACGGGACTGCCAACAGGCTGTTTCCGAAATGATAATATATAATCACATTACTGTTCTTCTTAAAGCTCTTACTGACTTCCCATAGCCAACAGTACAAAGTTGTTTTGGGACAAAGGTATATTTGTCCAAGTGGGAGAATAGAACATATTTAAGTTAGTGTTTGCTTGATTCATAATTTTAAAATAGTTAACTTATGACATGTGGACCTCTATTTGCACTCTTGCCTCATGTTCAAAAATTGGTAAGGTGGATCTGACTCTGAGGTGTCCAGTTACTCTGGTTTCTCCCCTTAGTATTTTTTTTTAAATAACATATTTATTGAGATATAGTCCTATACAATAAAAATATCCTTTTTTAAAGAGCACAATTGCATTTTTAGTATATTCATAGAGATGTGCAACCATCACCAATATCTAATTCCAGAACATTTTATTATCCCCAAAAGAAACACTATGCCAATTACCTATCTCCAATCGCCCTTTTTCTTAGCCCCTAACAACCACTACTCTACTTTCTGTCTCTATACATTTGCCTATTTTGAACATTTCATATAAAAGGAATCATACAGTACATGGCCTTTTGTGTCTGTCTTCTTCCATTTAGCATAATGTTTTCAAGGTTCATCCATGTTGTAGCATGCATCAGTATTTAATTCCTTTATATGGCTTGATAATATTCCATTGTGTATATATATATATATATATATATATATATATATATATACCACATTTTGTTTATTTATCAGTTAACAGACATTTGGGTTCTTTCTACTTTTTGGTAATTATGCATAATGCTGCTAAGAACATTTATGTACAAAAAGTTTGCTCCTATAGAGCTACTTTCCTTCATCCTTTTATTGTAATACACATTACATCTTTATATATTATAAGCTCATCAACATAGCTTTATGCTTATAGCTTGCAAGTGTATTTTAAATCAGGTGGGAGGAAAAAATGGAGTTATAAAAAAAAATGTGTAAACTGTCTTTTATGTTTTACCAGTGCACTTTATCTTTTTGAGAGTGGATTCAAGTTACTGTCTAGTTCTCTTTTATTTCAGGCTGAAGGACTCCCTTTATTAATTTATGGAAGGAAATTCCTGCTAGTGATAAATTCTCTCAGTTTTTAATCTGGTAATGTCTTAATTTCTCCTTATTTTTGAAGAATAATTTTTCTGGATATAGAATTCTCAGTTGACAGTCTTTTTCTTTCAGTACTTTGAATATATCATCCCACTGCTTTCTGGCCTCCATAGTTTCTTATGAGAAATTGGCTATTAATATAAGTGAGACACCCTTATACATAACAAGGCATTTTCTCTTGCTGCTTTCAAGATTCTCTCTGTTTTTTGACAATTTGACTATAATATGTCTCAGAGTGAACCTCTGAGTTTATCCTACTTGGAATTCACTGAGCTTCTTGGATATGTAAATTCCCGTATTTCATCAAATAGGGAAAGTTTTCAGTCATTATTTCTTCAGGTATTCTTTCTGTCCCTTTCTGTCTCTCCTTTCCTTCTCAGACACCCATTATGTGTATGTTGGTACACTTGATGGTGTCCCACAGGTCTCTGAGGTTCTGCTAATTTTTCTTCCTGTTTTCAGATTGAATAATCTCATTTGACCTATCTTCAAATTTTCTGATTCTTTCTTCTGTCTACTTAAACCTGCTGTTGAACCCAAGAGTGAAACTTTTATTTTAGTTATTGTACTTGTCAGCTCCAAAATTTCTATTTGGTTTCTTTTTATAATTTTTATCTCTTTATTGATATTCTCTGTTTGGTGAGGTATTGTTCTCATATATATTTTTGTTCCTTTAGAAATGATTTCCTTTAGTTCTTTGAACATAGGTACGGTCACTGATTTAAAGTCTTTGTCTAGTAAGTCCCATATCTGGGCTTCCTCAAGATAATTTCTATTGACTGCCTTTTCCCCCCTGTGAATAGAACATACTTTCCAGACTCTTTGCATGTCTTATAGTTTTTTTTGAAAAGTGGACATTTAAAATAATATAACTCAGCAACTCTGGAAATCATCTCTCTCCCGCAACCATGGTTTGTTGTTGTTGCTGTTTGTTATTGCTGTAATTGTTCTTGCTATATGTTAGTGACTTTTCTAACCTTATTCTGTAGAGTCTGTATTCTTTGTCATGTGTGGTTAGCTTAGTGGGCAGCTAATGGCTGGGCAGACTTTTTTTTTTTTTATAATGTCCTCAACGAATAAGTTCCAGCCTTTGCTGAGGGGATTTCTATGTATAGTGGGACACACCTTCAGTTTGCCTGCTGTTTACAATTCTTCCTTAACTTTCACTCCCTGCTTGTGCAGAGTCTCAAGGTCAGCCATAGGTGAGAGATGGAAGATTTCTCAGGTCTTTCCTGAGAATGTGCACACCTCTGCACATGTGCATGACTTTTATATTTCCAGGAATATGTGAGCATTTCAAAGACCCAATGGACACATCATTTCCCAGCTTTTTATTTAGAAATTTTTGATTATCATCCTGTTTGTCCCAACTCTTATTGCTGCCTCAGGCAGCTGCAATGTTAAAACAGTTGCCGTGACCGTTTTTGATGAGTGTCCCAGGAGAAAAGTTCTATGCACTGAGTGAGTGCTGAATCAGGTCAAATAAAGACAAGAGCTGCAAGTGGGAATTCCCAAGCAGCTACCAGACAGGTCAAATCATGACAATTCTCTGGGAATAAGGCTCTCTGTAGAGCTCCAAACAGGTCTTTTCCTCTCCAGCGGCCACTAGGGTACTGTTATCACAACTACTGTGATGGCAAAACGGTTAGTTTTTAAGGTTTCCTCAGAGCTGCGAAAGGGTGAGTAGGAACAGAGCCAGCTAAATGACACAAAGCACACTGTTCTTACTGAGATTCAGGGTTTTTTTGTTTTGGTTCATTTTTTTTCTTGAATAAATGATCCTCAGATCGTCATAAGCCTACGTTTAATTTCCTAACTTTGAAAAATGTTGATTTTGATGATTTTTGTCACTGTTCTCCCTGCTTTTATGGAAGAGTAGATGTTCAGAGGTCTTTACTCCACCATTCCAGAAGTATTCCTCTTTCCCCTTAGCATTTTTATAGGCACTAGGGTCAGGTCTTCAAGTGGTTTATCTCATCATAGACATTGCTGTCAAGTAATCTTTGTTAGATATCCCACCCCTTGGCAGAGTGACTTTCTTCAGCAGTTTCTCTGAGTCCTTTAATATTTCGAATGTAAAAATAATTTTCAACGTATTGTCTGTTATGAAATGACAAGTACAATTATTACCAAACATCACGTGTTTAATAAAGATGATGTGAAGTAGAACTTCAACCAAACAGGAGACAAAGACTTGAACTTTTTTTTTATCAGACATATACCATGAGGCTGGAAGTTTGTCCAGTTAGAAATATTCTACCCTCTAGGATTTTTGTCTTAAGAGCGATTTTTGATACCTTAATCACTGTATATGCAGTTCTCTCCTACCCCTTTTATATTCACATCTATAGACCCACAGATTCATTGCTGATATTCAGCAATGTTCAGCAATGATAACCAGGGACCCATACTGATATCTCAGTCCTGATGACTGGAGTTACCTTGCTAAGGCACAAGGTAGATAATGCAATAGATTAACCAGCCACTAGGATGGAAACAAAACAGGGGAGTCTGAGGTGAAGAGACAACAGCCAGAAAGATAAATTATATGCAGGGTTATAACTAGAGGTAAAGGGTACAAACTTAAGTTTCAGAAGTCATGGGATAAAATCTGAGTCTACCTCTCTGTGACTTGGGAAGTCACTTTTCCATTCAAAGCCTCTGTTTCCTCTCTGTACGTGGAAATAGTGCCTACTTCATTGGGAATTTTTTGCAGATGAAATCAGCTAATGCATATATAGGACTTAGTGTAGCATATGGCTCATAATAAGTCCTCAGTAAATGACATATTAGATGGTAACAAGAATAATCCCAGCCCTGAGCAGACTAACTGCAGCTATTATACATGAATATGTTCCAACTTTGAAAAACAAGATATGTTTCAAAAGTGAGACTATCCCTATGGGTAGTCTTCCATCTCCCACAAGAGACATTTCCCAGGCTGACTCATATTCATGCATCTCCCTCAAGTGTGCCACCTGCTACCCTCCTATATAAATCACAGACTTCTGGGGGACATGTCATTCATTCATTCATGCATGCATTCTTATGATCAACATTTACTGGGCATGTTACACATATCAGGCATTAATTTAGCATGGGTGCAGGGTGATGGATGAACAGACAGGGTCCCAACCCTCATGGAGGTTACATTCCAACAGGGGACAGAGGCAGGTTCTGGTGACTCCGTTCCAGCATTAAAGACTAAAAATCCTAAGGTGGCATTTCCCTGACCCTCTCATAACTCAAGTTCTACAGTGATTCAGATTTCACCTAGAAGACTGCCCTCCACTCAGTGGGATTTGAAAATCAGAGTGAAGATCATGAGGTAGATGCTATACTTCTGCTGTTCCTGCCAGAGGTTTGGGGTATTCTGCAATCTCTTTAGCAAAGATCCCAGTATCCTATCCCTAGCTTCATGTGTTCCAAGAAACAGAAATGCTCATTTTGGTGGAGGAGACGACTGCAGAGGTAATGTGGTCCTGGAGCTAACAATGGTGGCGTCAACTTCCTGAATCCTAGCTTTGTATAGTGACAGAGGTGGAGTGGTCAATTCTGTTGTGCTCTTCTGAACATTGTCTCAGGAACTCCGTCTGCTCCCCGACTCGTACAAGATTTCATAGGCCCCCCAAAACCAATATGAAATCCCTTTCTGCACAAGCAGAAATGGATTGTTACTGAATCCAGACCAATACAGGAAAACAACTAAGAGGAAGATAAGTAAATAAACAACACAAGCATTGATTGTCCTAAGTGCTATAAAGGAAGAGTGATGTAAGATGAGGGACAGTTTTTCAGACAGAGTGCTCAAAAGGTCTCCTTGACGAAGTGAACCAAAGCAGAGCCCTCATGGAAAGAAGGAGCTAAGAAAAGATGTAGAAAGTTCCAGGTCCAGCAAACAGCAGTAGCACTGGCCCAAATGTGGAAAAGAATTGAATGCATCCAATCCTCAGAAAGAACAGTAGCATGACTGGAGATTTGGGACAAATGGTACATGGTGAGACTAGAAAATTCAGCAGGGATGACAGCTTCTCAAAGTGTGGTCCATGGCCTGGCACCGGTCTGCAAACTGTTGAGGATCCATGATAAGTACCAAATTGAAGTGTAAATGTTTAGAAATGTTGTGGCAATTTGGTATTACCCCAACATTCAAGCAATGTTTTTTTAATCACATTTAATAATCTTATCAGTCCAAAACAGACTGGAAAAAAAAAAAACCGATCTGTGAGATAGTTTCAGAAGCATTGTTTCCCATGTATAGCCTTTCACACTTTCTGTAAAGGGCCAGATCCTAAATGTTTCAGGCTTTGCAGAGCCATAGGGTCTCTGTGGCAACTACTCAACTCTGTTGTGAAAGCACAAAAGCAGCTGTGGACCATCTGTCAGCAAAGAGGTATGGCTGCATTCCAATAAAACTTTATTTATAAAAAATTGTGGTGATCAGATTTAGCCTGCGATACCTAATTTGTCAACCCTGTTCTAGGCCCCAGGAAGGAGACTGGGCTTGACTCTAAAGGCAACAAAACCCACTTAATTGAGGGCCTCCTTCCTTCTTGCCCCGTTCTCCTCACTGCCTATGTGTGTGTAAAGTCTTTACCTCATTGACTCTAAATCAGAAAGAACCTTGAAGGTCCTCTCGAATTCAGTACTCTCCTCACAGCAACCTGACAGATGAAGTCTCTGCTTACAGGACTTGTGTTTACAGGCAGGGTCCATTTGACTCTTACCTGCATCCCCGAGGAAGGATGATGACACCACTGACCTTGCAGTAGCCTGGTGAGCAACCGACAGCCCCAAGAGGACAAAGTCTTCCATCCTCCAGGACCTGGTCCATCCCAAGTAGGTTTCCATTGTCATCTGAGTCCTGAGGTCACCTCCAGGGCCCAATTTTCTGAGGTAGACCACACCATTTTTCTTCTGTAAAAAGTTACATATCTGTCCACAGGGACACCTGTGAGCACTGTCCATGGCCAGCTCGCTTGGTGTGTCTGAAATGGTTGTATTGGACAAGCAGCCACCACATGTGTAGCCTCGTTTGCCTCTAGGCTCAGACACTGCCACGGGCAGGAAGGCGTTCTGTATTCACATGTCTCCATTCATAGAGCACCCACTTCATAAACCCACCTTAACACCAATACGGTAGAACGCCTTACCCTCTCTGCATACGGGACACAGACCACTGTGTGTGTGAGGACACAGAACCCCACGGCAGGTCTCTCACTCAGAGGGCATAGCTGAGGCAGCCCTTTCTGAAATCTCTTTTATTTAAGATTTCTTTCGTTGACTCACGACAAACTTAACGGGTAAAACTTTGCTCTTGCAAGTTTCCTTCAAATATCCCTTCTGGACCTACCACCGTTTACCTTGGCAGTAGGTAGCCCAAAGAGTTTTGGAAAGTCTCAGCCTGGCAAAGCCTCAGAGCTACTGGCACATTAAAAATGAATAAAGAGCCCTGAACTGAGTTCAGGACACTGCAACGCGATCCTTCACCGTGAAATGTGCAAGATTCTTTGCTGGCAATGAACAAATCTGAAGCCAAAAAGGGCCGTCTTTCATTGACACACAAATGATGGGTAGGAATCAATACCCCTGCTCAGCCATGCTCTTCCTGAATATTCAGGAATTTAAGATGGGCCTCGGAGTCCAACCCACAGAGCTGGGTATTTACCGAGCTTGCAGAACCACAGAGATAGGGCAACTGCAGCTGCCTCCTTCCAGTATAAGACAAGAGTGATTCACAACCAATTCCCAAGTTAGCAGCTTCTCTAAGGAGAGTCAAGATAAAGCAAGGCATTTCCAAACGTTTGGGATTTGCTTGAGTAAAACAGAATGCTTGTGTCTGGTTGAATATTAACCCAGGAGGAAGAAAACACTTTTTACATGCGTAGGTGAGGGGCTGGCGGCAGAATGGACCTGACAGCCTTGATGATAAAACTACAAACGAAACAAGCGTGTACAGCACACCTGTTGGTTCAAAGGAGGAATCTACTGTATTCGTAATCAACCTCAGGACACCTGGACGCAGGCAGCAAACACAGAGACAGCAGCAGAGGCAAACCTTGAAACATGTATCCTTCTGAATTCTGGAAAAGCACTGGCAGACTCCACGTGCGTGCTGGGTGATGCCCTGTGTCTATTTACACATTGCAATGCCCTCGAGCCCTCCAGGAAAATCACAGGCAAACCCTACACTCTGCAAATCAGAGGTCTGAAGCACAGCAGTTACTTAGCATATTGGAAGCTCTCTCTCGCCTCCACACCGACAGAAACATTAGAGAGAAAAAAAAAGAGAGAAAAAAGAAAATGCTGTCCTTACCGAAAAGGCATAGCAGACAGGGACGGTGAACGTTTTCACTTTAGCCCACTCAGTGCTTTCTCTTTCATTCGGTCAATGTTCTAAGGCTATTGAGGAGCGTTCCTGGGGTTTTCCGATCTTCCTTCAAGGGTTTTAATCACTGGCTTCCCCAGCCCGGGTTTAACAAACACCGCTGTGTTCTGTGTTTGCAGCACCGCGTTGGGCAACCAGCCAACACAGAGTTTCAAGAGGCAAGGGGAGAAAACTGACACCCTAACAAACATGCTTCCCTCTTTTGTGTCTTTTAAGGTGGTGCTCAAAGTGTCATCTTGGATGCTGACAGGAGGAGCTAAAGATAGCCTCTTTAAGGGACTTTCTCCACTGCCCCGCAATGCCTGGCTGGGCTGCCCGAGCTGGGTTCCCCAAAGTTTGTTTTCTGTCTCTCTACCCTGAAGTTCTCTGCACAATCGCCCGGCTTGCCTCTCCACCAGCTGCACTTTAAATGTATTTTAATTGGCTGGAATGTCGAAAGAATCCATTTGGCAGTCGTTTACATGTGAAGCACGCCCAGGGCAGCTGAAAGAGGCCCCAGAAGCAGCCGATTACTTCATCAAAAGCTGCAGTTTGAATACCATTGACTCCTACATAACTACAGTGAACTCAATTCGATAGGCAAGAAGAAGTAATTAATAATTTGCTGAGAAAAAATTCTTCATTCATCTAAAAGCCAAAAATGCAAAGGGGGAAAAAAAAATCCCTGCAGACACAACCATTCCTATGAAAGGCTTGATTGATAGCCCCCGGTTTTACTCTTCACAAACATCGACTTTGTATAGCATTACAGGAGGGGGCATGATGCATAATTTGGTTTGCCTGAGAAGTTAATTTAAGTAATTTTCCTTTTGAATGATCCCCTGAGATACATCTTTCTGTTACCTCTTTACACATTAGCCACATGCTGCGGTAAACATTGCCAATACTTGTGGCATTTCCTCGTTTCTTTTATTTTTTTCTTGGTTGGTTGCAATAATTAGTTTGTGGCCTCCACTAAAGCCAGTCACAAATAAATTTGCTCTGAGTCAAGGTGGATAATCATCACCACCCAGAATCTATAAGCCAAAGTGAAGGTTAAAGCACTCTGAAGAAAAAAAAAAAAAAACTGTCAGTTTCAACAGATTCTAACATCAAGGGGGTAGGGGGAATATATGGATATATATGCATATATACGGAATCATTTTCAAGTAGTTTTTTACCAATATTTTGCTCAGAAGCCTTTTCAATACCCTATGTGGATTGCGTTGACAGATTTAGAATCCCTGAGAAGTATATTTTGAAGAATCATCTCAAGTAATCCTGATTTTCATACCTCATTAAGAAACCCTGGTTTAGAGTCAGAATATGTAGGAAGATCTTGACACCCTGAGGATGCCTCTCCATGGAAAATGTGAGCCAGAAAACATTGTCAAATTTGTTCTGCTGCCTTTTCCTCACTTCAATAAAATTGTCTGTGGTTCCCAACAAGGCAGTACAAGAGAAAGAATGGTGTATGTAAGTTGCTTGGGTGCATTTGTGCAACAGCTCAGAGATGAAAACCAGCACCCTACATGAACAGGCTTCTTTCCAGGAACAGAAGACTGGAAGACAGGATGAGTGTTGACTCCACAGACATCCAGCCTGTACAACTGCACGGACCCCAGTGCTTAAAAGAGACCTGTGCTTGGATGAATCCTGTGCTGGCACCATCTTGAATTCCTTCACTTTTGAACCAGGAACACTGTATTTTCATTTTGCCCTGGGCTCAGCAAATTATGTACCTGGTCCTGAGAAAGACAGCATAAATCTGATTCAACACACAGTCGAAGTTGAAAAGTGCTGGGAATATTATATTGAGGGTGTAGGTGACAACCCACGTTTGTCTTGCCCAATGTTCTAACTTAGATTCTGAAGCAACTGCAAGGATTAAGGAGGGTGACCTAGAAAGAAGAATCTCTCCAGTAAACACAGGCCAGTGAGAGTGCTCTGGGAAGTTCTAACTGGTTCGCCCTGAACTGATGGTTCACAGTTTGTTGTGTGATCACACTTCACTGTACTGGTTCAGAGAGATTTTATTTGTTTCCCATATAGTCAGCCCCTCCACTGTGTCATTCTGTGGGCAGAAAACTCCATGTGTAGCCCTTGTCTATTTTTTTATTTTTTTTTTGTCTGAGTTGGGTCTTCATTGCTGCACGCGGGCTTTCTCTAGTTGTGGCGAGTGGGGGCTACTCTTCGTTGTGGTGTGTGAGTTTCTCATTGCGGTGCCTCCTTTTGTTGCAGAGCACAGGTGCTAGAGCGTGCGGGCTTCAGTAGATGTGGTGCGTGGGCTCAGTAGTTGTGGCTCGTTGGCTCTAGTGTGCAGGCTCAGTAGTTGTGGCGCATGGGCTTAGTTGCTCCATGGCACGGGGGATCCTCCTGGACCAGGGCTCGAACCTGTGTCTCCTGCATTGGCAGGCAGATTCTTAACCGCTGAGCCACCAGGGTAGTCCTCCATCTTGTATTTTTAAATTCCCCTGGAGCCTTTATTCATGGTTTGACAAAGTCAAATTCAGTGCCAAAGCCTCAAAGTCACTGCTGACCCACTGCCATGAGGCCAAATAGCTCACAAGTTACTAGAGATGTGAAATGAGTACCATGGGTCACCTTCTGCTGCCAAAGGTCTGTTCTCCAAGACCAGCCTTTACACCTGGATTTTGGCCTGCTCTAGCCTTAGCAAAAGCCACACAAAAAGATTTTTTTTTCTAGAAATTTTTTTCTTTCTAGAAAAGAATTTGGTTTCAGATGTCAAATACTTAATATTGCTGGTATCTTACATCTTGTTAGCTGTACTGCTAATGTGCTCTGACACTGGTACTTAACAAATACAACAGATTAGTGTTGGAGAAACAGAATAGAATTTAGAGAGCCACTGGTCCAAACTATTATTTTTTTAAAAAAGGATTATTGAGACAAGAAACAATTAATGACTTCCCAGAAAGTCCATAAAACAATGTGTCTAAATCATACACTTCCTTTTGCTATGACTGTTCCTATGTTGGACCGCCCAAGTGGTGCCCCATTCTGACTTTCCCACTGACTCCTAGATATTTTCCTGGATCTAGTCTGCCTCCAGATTTATTTCAAGTGCTCACATTCTAACTCCTTGCCTTCCTCTTATGAACCATTTTCATGCACGGACCGTGCTGCGTCTATAAAGAAATCTGATCTCACACAAGACACATGGCATAGTCATCATAGAACAGGGTCACCTAGGAATTTATAGATCTCATGACATAAATTCCTCTCTGCCATTTATAGAGCTTTAGTATGTATCCTGATAATCTTACTACTAGAGGCAGGTTTGAGAAGCTCAGTGTCCAAAGAATAGCAAAGCAAATCTGTTTGAATTCCTTTCCAGAGTTTGTCAGCTCCTGCTGCCCTTTTTAATCCACACTCTGAGGTATATCCTTCAAGGTCAGAGATTCCTTAGACTATAGCTGATCTTTATGGAGCCATGTAGAGGCCTATGTTGGGACATGGACACAAAGCAAGAAACTATGTTTTGGATGATATTAGAATTATTCTTAGAATGATCTGGTAGGTTGTGGAGGTCATAGAAAAGTCAAGGGTCAGAGCCAGGAAGGCAAAGTGAAAGGTTCTCTGCAGGAAGAGGAAGGTCTTGGTGCTACAGAGAAACAAACCAAATGCGTGATGCATCACTTTGCAGGTGCTGGCCCTGAATGGGCCTCAATTTCCCCATGTGTCCATGGGTAGCATGACACAGCTCTACTAACTACACCCACCACCCAGATTAATGTTAGAATGTCCACGCTCTTCCCATTCCTCAATTCTAGAGGCACTGGAGCCACTGAAGCTTGGAAAGTACTCAGGGCCCACATGACAAACCTAGGTCAAATAGGCAGTAGGTCAGAATCTAAGAACACAGGTGGAGCACTTAGGTCCACATTTCTGGCAAACCAGAAAACTCACACAAGGCAGATGGCCAAATGGTTGAAAGCACAATCAAAGCTCAGGTCCCTTGGTTCATCAGGACATAAAGGGGCAAATCAAGGCAAACAGCAAGTGGATTCAGATACTGCTGTTTAAAAGATGCTCAAAACGGGCTTCCACATGCGAAGCAGGAACTTGGTCTGAAACATGGCCAGCCTATGGCTTGGGGACGTAATCACTGGGAGTGAACACCCAGGAGGAAAGAGCAGAACAAAACATTCAGTCTGTTAAATTCAACCACATCATCATTGACGGAGTCCAGGCTGAGTGTGGGGTTCTCCTCAGGATCACAAGGCTGGGGGGAAACAGTCCTGGCATGGGGTGGCACTGGGGATGCTATAATGACATACCACAGACCGGAGGGCTTAAATAGTAGACATTTATTTTCACACAGTTCTGGAAGCTAGAAGTCCAAGATCAAGGTGTCGGCAGGGCTGGTTTCTTCTGAGACGTCCCCTCTCCTTGGCTTGCAGATGGCTGTCTTCTCCCTGTGCCTTCACATGGTGTTTTCTCTGTGTCCTAATCTCTTCTTATAAGGACACAAGTCATACTGGATTAGGGCTCACTCTAATTGCCTCATTTTAACTTAATCACCTCTTTACAAACTCTATACCTAACTGCAGTCACCCTCTGAGGTAGAAGGGATTAAGACTTCAATATATACATTTGGGGGGCACAATTCAGCCTGTAACAGGTGTTTTTCAGACTATCTCAGGACTACCCATTTTTGTTTCTCCTACGATGCAACCCACTCTGCTAAGCGTTTCGGAGGCCATTTCCTATTTACTCACAAACCACCTTACTATCACCTATTAGCAGATGGGAAAATTCAAGTTGGAGAGATTAAGAAATTTGTCAGAGGACACCAAGAAGAGACAATATGATTCTAGAGCCCAAGCTCTAACCTGACACCAAGCTGTCTTTCCAGAAACCAGGCTTCTTGATATGTTCAATGAACATGATTCCAAAACACCTGGTGCCCAGAAGCTGTATCTCATACTCCATGAGCTCCTGTAGCTTGGCTATCGTAGGTCCAATTTATCAAGCATTTTTTGGAGCATCTACTGAACAGACCGAACTTCATTGCTTGCTGGCAGTTTTGCTGAAGAGATAAGAGTAGTCTTAGGGGTGAGGTAAATTGATCACGAAGTTTTGGAGAAAGACCAGACTTAGAGACCGGGGTGAATGACACTCTGCTGGGGAGTGTCCCATGGCTGGGAAGGCAGGCCGAAAGCTGCTGGGCCAGGCTTGGGTTGATGTGCAGGCTTCAGAAGCCATATCTCAGGCCCTGAAAGTGACGATTACCCCACAAGCTATCACTTAAAAGCACAGAAGAAGCTCCAGTCAAACTGAAAATTGTATGTGAGGAAGAAAGAGAAGGGAGGGAGAGAAAAAAAGAAGGAAGGGAGGGGAAAAGGAGGACAGGAAGGAGAAAAACAAGGTAGGAAACATTCCACCAGCACCTGCTAGGTGGCAGGTATTATGCTAAACACAACTTCCATTGCCCCACAAAATGCTATCAGATAAAGAGTATTTACCTTCATTTTACAGATTCATGAACTGAAGCTCAACTGTGTTAAAACTTTTGCTCACGTTGTCACCGCCCCAAATCAGCAAAGCCAAGAGGTAAACCCAGCTTTCTTTATGCTTTCCTGAAACCACCCTGCCTGCCAACTGTAAGCAAAACAATAAGAAGCAAGCAGGAAGCTCAAGCTGGTTGAGGCAGTGCCTCTAATGGGGCCTCCTTATCCCCACAAGTCCGGTGCATAAGGGCATCAAAGCTCCTGGGTGTGAAGCCACGACATTGATTTGAGTAGCTAGGCTGCTGGTGAGGTGAAGTCAGAAAGGTCAGAAGGGCCGTCTGCTGATGGGCAGGGCTAGCACAGGGCCAGCTCTCTGATAACAAAAAAGATGGGGTTTATTGATGGGATTCACTTATTTTATGCAAATGATTCCGCTCCGGGTATTTATTCCTGTGTTGAATGGGGGTTTGCCTTGGGAAAATAGATCGGCTCCCACCACTAGGGAAAATAAATCTTGCTGGCCATTCAGACACCAGACTCCAGATTCAGAGCTGGATGAGACAACCTTTGAGCTGTTGGGCACCAGGGAATTCAAATGTTGTTTATCCAGTGAAGAGATAACGATTTATAGCGGGGAGGGAGAGACAGGGAGGGAGGAGAGAGAAATACGCTGAATTGTATTTGTCTTCACTGACTGCGCCATTAAAGCATTAATATTGAGAGAATTATCGGAAGAAGAGGGGTGAACCAACAGTCCACCAGTATTTTGGTAAGCCACAGACGCTGGACCACATGTGATGGTGGGTACTGCAAACAAACATATAATGTCAATTTCCATTCTATCTTGCCCATTGAAGAATTCATCAGAGTAGTGAATGGGAAGCAACATCATTGCTAGGGGGTCTAGAAAGGCATTTGGGGGCGTAATTTTTGTCACGTGTAGGGTCACAGTGAGATCTTGTATCTTTCAGGGTTTCATTGACTGACTATATGAGAAGGCAATTCAATAGCGTGTTTGAGAGCCAATCCACCCATAGTGCTTTCTATGTAACAGGTCTCATTCCAAGTATTGGGTTGCCTAAAAAGTTCGTTTGGGATTTTCCATACCGCCTTAGGGAAAAAAGCCGAACGAACTTTCTGGCCAACCCAGTATGTACTGTACTCCCGTAGTATCGTTCTGCAGAGAGAGATGCCACTGTTGCTCCCACGTCACAGGTGGAAGGACTGAGACACGGTTGTCTCCACTTGAAATGATGGAAGTGGGGAAGCTGTGATTCGAACAAGGCAATCTCATTCCTAAACCAATGCCCATCCTGCCCCTCCTGGAGGCCTTTAGGGTAGAGCAGTTGTGCACAGAACCCCGCTTCATCTGGCCTCACTTTATTGCCCTGCCTGGTCTTCTCCTACTTTCTTCAACAGTCAGGGGTGTCTTTTTCTGCATCCCCCCACGTAGGTCTATACAGATGCCCGGTTTTATAGTTTTAAATTTTGCTTTTGTTTTCATTTTGCCTAGAAAGACGTTTTCCTATAGCATGCTGTGCAAACGGACATTTTTCTGCCAAGGCTCAGTACCTTCAAAAACAAACTGGTGTTTGTTGTCTTGGAATTATCGATTTTCTCATGGGTATTTGTTGCCTAAGGAATTTACCTTGGCTATTCACTATCATGTTAATCCTCCCCAGAGACCAGGGCTTAGGTGAAGGAAAAGGATAGACCTGGAGGTGGTCACACAGGGAGGAGGAGGAGAGAAGGGAAAGATTCTGGACCTCAGCTTCTCTCAAGCCATGTTTCCAGGTTGACTAGATGCCCAAACCCATCTCTGCATTACATACGTCTTTCTTATAAAAAGAAACTCCTTCTATTCAGGCAGAGGCAACAGGTCCCCCTGGAAAGATGGCAGTCCTCACAGTTAGACTCACCTAAGGTCAACCTCTGCTCTGCCACTGACTACCTGTGTGTCCTTGGGTAGGTGACTAAACCTCTCTGAGTCTCAGAGTCTTCATCTCAAAGGAGGGATGACAATATGACTTTGTAAGGGCTACATAGACTATAAAATGGGAAAATGTCCAGTTTATCAGTGGACCCTAATTCATGGTAATTCCTCTTCTCTTCCATTGTCATACCTGGGCTAAAGCTACTAACATGAAGACAACCGTGGCATTCTTACTCACAAACCTCAAGGACTCTGGACTTAAAGGTATTATAATCATGCATTGAGGCCCCTAGTGACATTAGCTGCATAAGCAAAATCAGTTGCTAAGAAAGGCCTTGTAATGGTAGATACTTGTAATGGTAAATAACATCATCGAATTGTTCTATAGGACTTCCAAACTGAGTGTTACTGAATTCCAATCACATTTGGAAGAAACCAGAAAATGCATGGGCTCACAAACCAGTTTGCTCACCAGACTTAACCAGTGTGATAAACCTTTAAAATGACTTAATGGTAAGGGCACCTATAATTACTTAATAGCCTTAAGAATCATTTCAAGGAGAAATTATATCCTATGTTTTAAAAAGCAGCAAAAAACAATAACTTATAAGTATGGTTGTGCTTGAAAAAGTTAATTTCTCAGAGTCACTGTATTTAAAGAGTATTTTTCTTATCCTCCCCATGGCCATTCTTCAGTGTCTTCCTTCCATTCTACTTTTGTCCTTTTTTCATTAAATTATAGGAAAGGCATTTAAGGAAAGAAGACGGGGGAATGTCATCAAAAAAATTTTAATACAAGCTCAGTAAAGCTAGAGCTAATTTTTTACTACACAAATATGCAAAGTTTAGGAAACGGCAGTTTCATATCCAGCAAAGACGTCTAGAAGAGATCAATAATGTAATTATTTATTACTTATTCATGTGTTTTAACTCAAAAAAACAGCTTAACCATCTAAGAAAAGAAGGTAAAATTTATAATAGCAATCAAGTAGAGAGATCTGGCAAGATGTGTGCAAAATGTGTGATATATGGGAACACAAAAACTTTCAAAGACAAAATCAATAAATGAACAAAAGAGAAGCCATTTACTTCAAAGCTTAAGATCAAAATAGGGCAATAGTAATTAGAGGATATTCTTCTAGGGTTGAGTTCCTTTATTCTTCGCCTTTAGACGAACACTGACCAAATACACATTCTGATTTTATATTGATAGACACCTTGGTAATGAACAATGGGGAGATAAAAAATATAAAGCGTTTGTCCCAAACATTGTAAAGTTCCTGGTTCGGTTAACCTGTGTAAGGCAAATTTCTTAGCGTTTCTGTGTCTTGGTTTCCCCATTTGTAAAACGGACACTGTAACAGTTATAATAGCCAGCAATTATAGCGTGCTCCTTAAGCCTTTTGCAAATAACAATTCATTCATTTAATTCTCATAACAATGCTATGAAGTAGGTTCTTCTATTACTACATACACTTTACAGATTAGGAAACTGAGGTCCGGAGAGGATACCTTTCCTGCCCACAGTCACAGACACAGAAAGTGCCAAAGCGAGAATTTTAATCTAGAGAGTAAAACTGCAGAGTCCATGTTCTTAGCCACTAGGCTGAACTGCCTCTTTCTATCATTAAAAAGTAATATATGCTATCAGTATGAATGTAATAAGAACAAGTAATCTATGAAAGTTACTGGGGACTATAAAGGGAAGATAAAATTAGGCTTTAAAAAAAATGTGACTACCTTATATATTCAAATATCTCATGTAGAGGTGTTGCTTTCTTTGTCAAAGCAAGAATTAGGTCTATTGGAAGAATGAAATAAGATGGACATGGTACGTAGTTAGCCCAGTGCCTGAAAACTAGCGTGAGCTCATAAGTGTGGAGCCATTATTGCTCTTATTATGATGAGGATGGTGGTCGCCGCCTAGGGGCCCAGGAACTATTGACGTCATCGCTGGCTCTTCTTCTTCCTGTTACTGCTCTGCCTTACTCTGCCCAAATCTCTAGCTGGAATCAAGGACACAATGGATGGGTTAAAGCTTATTCCTTAAGGAGAAGAGAAAAGGAGCAAAGAGACACATTTCATGACTTTATGCACACCTCAGTTTTACCCAGGAAGGTCTAGGATTAAATGTACCCTCCACACTGAAGCCAAACTGGATTATTTTTTCCCCTAGATGTCTTCTACGTTCCCCATTCCAAATCTTTGCTCAGTCTGTGCTCTCCACCACAAATGCTTTCTCTCCCAGATCCACTGGTGTCTGCCAATTCTTCTATGCACCTTGCACATTTTTGCACATACCCAAAGCTCTCCTTCCTCCTGTTAAGAGAATCAATGCATTCATCCATTTATTCATTTTGCATACATTCATCAACATCTATTCTACTGGGTGGCAGGCAGTTTGAAAGGCAATAGAGATGATAAAACCCAGGGAAGCCTTAGCTTCTGCCTTCAAGGGGACAAGAAAATCAATGATTAAATGCCATGTCATCATTGCTATGAACGCAAGTTGAACAATATTGCTCCTTCCTTCCTTTGAACTATATTCCCTTCTTTGCATTCTTTTTGGGACTCAGAATATTCTGTCCACTGTTAGAATTATGTATGCTCCTCTCTTACATCCTGATTAGTATAGAAGCTGACTGAGGCCAAGGAACTTGCCTTTGCTCCCTGGATCATCAGAGCAACCTCAAGTTCAGAATCTCCCTAGATACCTAAGAAACACTTTTTGCGTTACACCCTTCATCTTGCCATGCTGTACGTTATAACAATACTCCATTTATAAAAACAATTCTGAGGGGTTAGCCATTAGGAAAAATCAAAAAACAGTTTTCTTCATCATCTTCCAGGTTTCCTCAGTCACACTCAGACACAGAGTGAGAGTGAGAAGCAGGGAGATTTCGAGCTTCAGCTTCTTGAAAGCCATTGCTGCAGCAACATACAATCCATAAATGACTTATGGTTCTTTATTACTGAGCCTTACAGCCGTGAGCAATTGTATCTGCCAAAGAGAGAATATTCACTTCAGAATTTTGGATGTAAATATTCAGTCCCTTGTGCTTAGCGTGTCATTGCTAATGGTATATAAAGAATGATCCAAGAGAAATATAAATAATCATTTGGCTTTACAATGAAAATAGCAGTTCTGACTATAACCAGCCAAAAATGAAACAGGGCAAACTTCAAACTCAAATCAGGAGGTTATCATCTGTGTCCACCTCAGAAAGAAATTCTTACCGTCAGAATACAGAATGTTTTTTTTTTTTTTAAAGAAAGGCACTAGCCCATTTCTGCAACTCCACTTCAGCCAACAAGACAGGTAAAACTCAAATTACCAATGGGTTGTATTTTTAAAGGTCATTTTAAAGTTGAATGTTGAGGACCAAATTTCCAATATCTTTGAAAGTGTTCCAATGGGACAGTGGGATTCCAGTTCCAGTTTTAAAACACAGGGATGGGAGGACAATCTGCAAGGATTGATTTGGCTGCTCAACGTGGATAAGCAGGTGCCCTCTTCTGTGGCAGGCTGCAAAAATGGCCACAAAGACCTCCCATACCTATACACACACCTCTCTGCAATGTGACTTAGCAGGTCCTTTTAAGGGGGAGTGGGGGAATCGATATCTCTCCTCTTGAATCCAATGGTAGAGAATACATACTTATCTCTTGGATTCAGGTGTAGTCATCATGACTTGCTTTGGCCAATGGTACAACAGTAAATGGGATACAAGCAAAGACTTGCAAAGTGCTTGTGCATTGAGACTTGCTCTGTCTTGCCCTTGGGAACATTGCATGGCCATTTCTCACCCAAATGATATAAAGCCAACAATGAGATAGGTGAGAGAGTTGGTCATAGCCTATTCAGCCACAGTTAAGCCACCAGCAGACAGCAGAAATCAGCTGACCAGAAGAAAAGGCCAGTCAACCCACAGAATCATGAGAAATAAGAAAAGTTATTAAGATATTGGATTTTGGTGACGTCTTATGTAGCAAAAGCTAATTGGTACACCTTCATCCTATACTATCTACTCCATGTAAATCTCTCTCCAAGTTCTCCATTTTGGGGACAGAAACCACCTTCCCAGAACTTGTGTAAGTTAAACTCAGAACTCACAGTACAGGAACCTTTCCGTCTTTTGCACTCCTGGGGTGACAGTTGCAGGTGGAAAGTAGGGAGCTGTGACTTGACAATTATCAGAAAAGACCATCCCCGCTCTGTCTTGAACAACACCTGTGATAGCATAGATGGGGGACTAGGGACTCCAGGATGGAAAACGGAAGCAGAAGGCGACGTAATAAATACTCTCTGATGGCGCAAGGAATTCCAAAGTGGAAGACTTGCATATCAGGGTCTGCCTTTCCCAAGCCAAATGTTTCGAATACATCCTTGCATCCACCAAAATCCCTCCATATTTATGAAGGAGGCTTCAGGTCCTGTAATAGGTGGCCCAAGTAGTTTCCATGCACTGAGAGAGAGTTGGCATTGGTGTTGAATGAGCCCCCCACTGGACCTACCACTTAAGTAAACCCTAGCTATTTTCCTCACTCCTGACCATTTTGCTTTGACATCTGTCTTCCTAATTGTATACATTTTCTAGCACCAAATGGAGGCATTTGGCCTGGGATTGCCAAATACCCAATACAAATGCTGTTCCACCCCATTTCCACTAATGACTGCTATAGGACCAAATCTTTTCCTGTTAGACCCAGTCTCAGAAACCCTCCTCACACACTGCTCCAAGAATCCACTTACCAATCAATCAGAATTGACACATAGGCTGACCTCTTCTTGTCAGCCCTGTCCTGACTCCATCCTGAGTCATGTCGAATGCTGTTCTGTCCACAGTCATCTTGAACACTGTATCTATCAATCCTGTTTTTATACATTTGCCCATACCTCGTACATCATCATGATAGGGAATTTTAACTTTTCTTGGCTCCTTCTTTGCCCCAACTTGATTCTTGATTCTATCTCATCTACTTTTAATTTAGATGACCTTATTTAATTCCATATATTTTCAAAGATTACCATACCTCTGTATTGGAACAAAGTGATATGTAAATATGTATTTATGTAATTGTCTTTTTTTTTACTTGGAAATAAGGATTTCATTTGCCTATTGTTAAGTTCATCCTGTGGTTTTCCCTATATTTCTGTTACAACATCTTTTTGGATTCTGATTCTTTTTAGCCAACATGACTTAGCCTCTCCCCCCTGCCCCCGCCAATGTCATGTCATCTGAAAATATGGTATATTATGTCTTCCATGTCTTAATCCAGATCCATGATAAAAATTGTCAAAGGAGAGAGAAAACCTTGGCAGACTACTGAAGATCTTCATCCAAACAACCTCAAATCATTCATCAGCTATGAATCTACCCAACATTACAGGCTCCAGCCCACATCTCCATACTGATATCACAAGAATCCATCAAATGCCTGAAGAAATGAGGAAGGGGAACATTCCATTCGGGGAGAATAAAATGAGAAAAAGAGCAGAGAAATATATGATTTATTTCAGAAGTGGAGAATATTTTCTCACATTAAGAAATTAAGGACTTCCCTGGTGATGCAGTGGTTAAGAATCCGCCTGCCAATGCAGGGGACACAGGTTCGAACCCTGGTCCAGGAAGATCCCACATGCCGTGGAGCAACTAAGCCCATGCACCACAACTATTGAGCCTGCGCTCTAGAGCCTGCGAGCCACAACTCCTGAGCCTGCATACCACAACTGCTGAAGCCTGCATGCCTAGAGACCGTGCTCCGCAGCAAGAGAAGCCACCACAATGAGAATCCCGGACACCACAACTAGAGAAAGCCCGCGTGTGGCAACGAAGACCCAACACAGCCAAAATAAATAAATAAATAAATAAATAAATCTGTTTTTAAAAAAAAGAAATTAATATGAGTCTATGTAAAAAACAATTCCAATTTCTTTTAACAGGTCCACGTTTGGAAGTGTGTTGAAAGTTGAATCGTTTCCCCTCATTAGGAAAAGTAATTATTCTCTCATGTATGTTTCCATAGAACTTGATTCATCAGCTTTCTTTAGTCCTGGTAGTCATTAGTGTGGTTCACAAGATATTTCTCCTTTTCTTCCTTCTGGATGCATGATATGGTCTCACTCTCCTGCCTCTTGAGGTTTGGCATGGCCACGTGACTTGCTTTGTCCAAAGAAATGTGAGTGAAAGTGTTAGGTCACTTTGTGTCGAAGCCTTTAAAAGCTGATTTACCTCTGCCATGGTGCCTGAGAAGCACAGGTTGAGATGAAGTCTCCATCAGCCTGGGTCCCTTGGTAACACCATGAGCAGATCTCCTCTACTGAACTACACCGACCTTGCATATAAATGAGAAGCTTTCTTGTTTGTTACTGCAACAGAGCCTATCCCAACCAATCCCATATATAGAGCTTGCTTGTGTGTATGAGAGTGTGTATGGGGGTAGGAGAAATGAAGATGTTTCAGGTATTGGGGATGTAGCAGGGAATAAAATAGATAAAATTCCCTGATCTTATGGTGCCTACATTGTATTACACGAAGCAAGTAACCCTCTGAATTTTCATTTCATGTGATTCAGAAATTTCATTATCAGTTGTGTTATAGTGGGAAGTATCTGAGAAAGCCAAATGTTGGACAACTTTCTCTCCCCTTCAGTCATACAGGGATGAGTAAAAGGAACTGTCTTACCTTCTTTTTTTTTAATATTCTTTTCCATTATGGTTTATTACAGGATATTGAATATAGTTCCCTGTGCTATACAGTTGGACCTTGTTGTTTATCCATCCTATATATAACAGTTTGCATCTGCTAACCCCAAACTCCCAATACATCCCCTTCCCACCCCCCTCCCTTGGTGACCACAAGTCTGTTCTCTATATCTCTGAGTCTGTTTCAGTTTTGTAAATAAGTTCACTTGTGTCATATTTTAGATTCCACATATAAGTGATATCATATGGTATTTGTCTTTCTTTGACTGACTTACTTCACCTAGTATGATAATCTCTAGGTCCATCCATGTTGCTACAAATGGAATTATTTCATTCTTTTTTATGGCTGAGTAATATTCCATTGTATATATGTACCACATCTTCTTTATCCATTCATCTGTCGATGGACATTTAGGTTGTTTCCATGTCTTGGCTATTGTGAATAGTGCTGCTATGAACATAGGGGTGCAGGTATCTTTTTGAATTAGAGTTTTGTGCAGAAATATGCCCAGGAGTGGGATTGCTGGATCATATGGCAACTCTATTTTTAGTTTTTTGAGGAACCTCCATACTGTTTTCCATAGTGGCTGCACCAATTTACATCCCCACCAACAGTATAGGAGTTACCCCCTTTCTTGAGTCTCTCTACTTGAAAACATGCCTCTAGCACAAGGGGTCCTTTCATTCTTCCCTTAGCAACAGCCAGGGCTGCTGTCATTTGCTCCACCCTCTCTAACCAGCTCCCAGATAATGCTGATACTGCTGGTGTGTGGACCACACTTTGAGTAGGAAGGGTGTGGACTCCCCAGGGCTTCAGCTGGAAAGTCTGACACCCTTTTTCTCCCAATAGCTGGAGTGGAAATGGGTGGGAAGGAGGGCAAAATCCAATAGTCAGTTGTGAGCCCTCAGCTCAGATTTCCTTTTTGGTGTTTGCCAGCATTTATTTCCTTTCATTAAAGTTGTATTCATCCTGATGGCTCATCTGAATCAGTACTTATACAAAGCTCACCTGCGATTCTATGTGCAGCCCACATAGTGGAGAACCACTCAGCATAGGTACCTTTCCCACGAATGGCAGAAAGTTCTTTCTGCAGAAAGTAATGTGCTGAGGAGTCAGTAGTCCCCCTATTATGTAAAATAGAGCTGCATTGCTTTTTTGATTGGAATGGGGGTGGGGCTATTACTCAGGAGTGACATTTACCTTTAATAGCATTTACCCCTGTTGTTCCACGGGTGGATTCAATTAAATTCTTGGAGTCCATTATTCTCCCACTGCGGGAGGGGCTACTAATATCTCCTTCTATACAATGTACTGATATTGGAGGAAATCTGAATATTTATTTATCTATAAACTCATGCATTTTACTGAACAGAATGTGGGCTTTGCTTATGTTAAATTCTCAGATTCTGACTGTGATTAACAGGTTTTCTTTATCTATTTCTTTTCATTGTCACATAATCTGCCGTTTGTTCCCAACAGGTCTGCTCTGTGAATTTACTGTCCTGACATTCAAGCCCTGGGCTTTCAGGGTTCCAATCTTCCCTTTATTTACATCTCCAAGCCTTTAACTAGGTCAGAAGTCATGATCCATTTAACAAATAGTACTGGCCACTGCCTGAGATGAGAAAAAGAAGACTGACAACATTTACTGAAAAATAAGAAACTGTGAGAATTCATCCAGTTACTGAAAAATAAGAAACTGTGAGAATTCATCCACAGAAATGAATAGTCACGATCTCTACAGCAGTGTTATGCAAACCGCAGGTTGCCACGTGCTAGTGGGTCATGAAATTAACTTAGTCATTTGTGACCAACAATTTCCAAGGACATAGAATAGAAAACATCAGCATTTGTCAGGTATAAGGAAAGATATTGTTTTATGAAATTGTGTTTCATATACCTGCCTGTGAATGTGTGTGTGTTTGCATGTCTTGACTGTGGGCTGGGATATGAAACATACTGAAAATCATTCATCTAAAGGGTCTCGGGTGATGGAGGACATTCTAAAGAGTGTTCGAATGGCCTTTCACTGTGTCTTTCACCTTCTTATTGACCGCCCTCTTCCCTTTAGCCTTTCCGCCTCGCAAACTTTCCACCCTCTCCCCATAAAGCTGCTGTTACTCCAAATACCAGAGCAAAATATATTAAAGCTGAATCTACGTGAGTCTTTAGATTTCCATCAATCCAGGACTGTAGTTGGCTCAAACGACGTTTAGTTTGTCTAGCTAGAGAGTGTATTAAAGCTAACTAAAGACAAGTGAAACTAACTCACAGACTCTGCCAGTGGAGAACTTTGTATGGAAATTTACACTTAAGGTTGTAGAAACAAACGTTTCGAAGGCAAAACTGTATTATATACAGCTCGGGTTGTTTCTTTTAAAAATACAGGTTTTTTGGTTTTTTTTTTTTTCCCCTTCATCGCCCAAAATTTCAACACAACTTAATCTAGCAGAGCAATACTGAGAATTTAACATCTAGTTTCAAACACTACCTTCCTGGATCATTTTGCTCTTACCCCTGGAGGGCTTGTCAAACGTTTTGAAGGAACAAAGCCAAAGTCAAAAGTAAAATGATAAAGCTTGGGAGTGAATCGAGGAAGAGAAAAATGCATACACAAGCAACCCCCAGAGGGATGGGAGAAGAGAAGTTGTGAGAGAAAGAGAGCCCACAGGGAGGAACAAAACACGTTCAGACCAGCTTCAAAAATTCTTCAAGCTAGGCACAGTAGGAAGAGGTTCAGATAACATGTGCTTCTCTCAGTAAAACTCAAATACAAAAAGACACTGCGCAGGACCAGGGTTCTGTAATATTTACCTGCACCTGTTCTGTACAGGAGGACCTGGTGGGCACTGGGAATGGAATTCCTTGCAATCAATAATTTCACTTTGATGGGTAAATTAATGATGAATATAGCCATGACTATGACAACCATGTAAGCCATTATAATGTATAAAGGCAATATGAAAGAGTGGTATTTACTAGGTCAGAGCTATATAAATTCCAGGTAATAGAATAGAACTGGAATTGAACTTTCCCTAGATAGTCATCCAAAATAGACACCCATCCAGCCCCAGGTCAAACAAAAATTTGGCAAAGCTCACTAAGTGCACTGAGCTTCAAACGATACACCAGAACTCATTTATTGAAGTGCACTTGCAACTAACCCTACATTAGACTCTTGACTAGATTTTCTGGTAAAAAGATCATAATCAAAATTCAAATATACAATTCTAATATTTTTATGAAATAACTTAAAAATTATTTTAAGGACTCTAAACATTGACTTTCACAAACTAAACTGCAGGCAAAAATCTCAGTTTACAAATAGCACTTAAACTTCAAGGTAACATAATTGGCAAATAAATCATTTACTGTCAGATCTTAATCTCTGCTCCATGCTACCAGGATATCAAGTTCAATTTGTTTCAGCAAATATTTACTGAGTATATAATACAGTCATCTTTTATGGTGAGAGAATAGCCCTATATCTTTTCAAACATTATCATTTGAAATAATTTTACATTTACAGAAAATCTGAAGAACTCTAATTTGTCTTCTCTTTCTTTCCTTACTCCGTCTGCTTAATAGTTTATCAATTCAATTTTACTGTTTTTGTTGCTGCCGTTTTCTCCCAAAGAATCAGCTTTGGGTTTCATGAAATTTTTTCTAATGTTTATCTGTTTTCAATTTTATCAATTTCTGCTCTTTCATTTATTATTTCCTTCCTTCGGCTTGCTTTGTGTTTACTTTGTTTTTCTTTTCTAATTTCTTAAAATAGAAGTTTAGATTACCAGTTAGAGACCTTTCTTCTTTTCTAATATAAGCATGCAATACTATAAAATTTCCTCTAAGTACTGACTTAGCTGGATCCCACAAATTTTTATATGTTGGATTTTCATTTAATTTCAAATTATTTTCTAATTTCTATTGAGATTTCCTCTTTAACACATTTGTCATTCAGAAATGTGTTAAATTTCCAAATATTTAAGAATTTTTCAAATACCTTTCTGCTACTGATTTCTAGTGTAATTCTGTAATGGTCCAAGAGCCTACTTTCATGATTTCTATTCTTTTTAACTTTGTTAAGGTTTGTTTTATGGCCTCATATATGGTCTACATTGGTGACTTTTCTATGTGCACTTGAAAAGAATGTGTGGTCTGGAATGGTTGCTGGGTGGAATATCCTGTGAATGTCAGTTAGGTCAAGATTCAGAGTGTTATTCACTCTAGTGTTAGTCAGAGTTTATATTCTTACTGCCCATCTGCTTGCTCTCCTAAATACTCAGAATGTTAAAATCTCCAATTATTATTGTAAATTTGTCTACTTCTCCCTTCATTTCTATCAGTTTTTGCTTCATTTATTTTGAAGCTCTGTGGCTAGGTACATACACATTTATAACTATTACATCTTCCTGGATTGTCAACTCTTTTATCTTTTTGCAATATCCCTCATTATTCCTGATAATACCCCTTGCCTGAAACCTACTTGGTTTGATATAGCTACTTCAACTCTTTTTATGGTTGGTGTTTACATGGCATATATTTTTCGATTCTTTTATTTTTAATTTATTGATGTCTCTATATTTAAAGTGGGTTTCTGGTAGACAGCATACTTAAGTCTTGATTTCTTATTAATTCTGACAATCTGTGTTTTAACTGGTTTGTTTAAACTGATCACATTTAATGTGATTATTAACATGGTTGGATTAAAATCTACCACCTTGCTAACCTAGGATAAGAAGATTTTTTTTTTTTTTTTTTTGGTGGGATCTTAGTTCCCTGACCAGGGATTGAACCCCTGCAGTGAAAGTGCGGGGTCCTAACCACTGGACAGCCAGGGAATTCCCAAGAAGATACATGGTTATTATTATTTGTTGTTGTTGTTGTTTTTGTTTGTTTGTTTTTTGCGGTATGCGGGCCTCTCACTGTTGTGGCCTCTCCAGTTGCGGAGCACAAGCTCCGGACACGCAGGCTCAGTGGCCATGGCTCACGGGCCCAGCTGCTCTGCGGCATGTGGGATCTTCCCAGACCGGGGCACGAACCCGTGTCCCCTGCATCGGCAGGTGGACTCTCAACCACTGTGCCACCAGGGAAGCCCAAGAAGATACATTATTAATAAAGTATTTAAAGTATATAAATGGAGTATATATGTGACTTTACAGTTGTGTCTGAGCTGTCTTGGGAATTAAGGAGTGATTTGACGTGATAATCTGGCTAATTCACACACACACACACACACACACAACAACAACAATTGCAGAATGATTAAGCTTCAGGAAGTTGAGAGAAGGGCAGATGTGGATTTATGCAGATTGATCATTTAAGTAGATCAAACCCTGAGGAAAATTATTCAGAATCAGTTGTAATCTGGTTAAAGATTATTTTCCTTTTCCTTTTTCCAAATGGGAGAAATTTTCCAGATGCAAGTAGAACAATTAAAGAAGGTTTAATGCTGCCTTTTGCCTTCCATGAATCCTGTGGTGAGGAGCCAGGGGGGATCCCTACCCCAAGACAAAGTAGAAATCTCAGCTCTTGCCACTTCGGAAGAGGGAGCCATGCCAGTAGTCTATGGGGCCCTGAGACACTCTGGATCAGGAGAGATGAGGAATTCTTCAGCAGGTTCCAGTGGTGCAAAAGCAAAGACATGAGCAGTCTACCCCAGAGAGAGAAAGAAGAAAGACAGAGAGGTCTTTCTATAGTGCTGTATTAGTTTCCTACTGCTGCCATAACAAATTACTGCAAACTCAGTGGCTAGAAACAACACAAATTTATTACCTTGTAGTTCTGTAGGTTAGAAGTCCATCATCTTCTCACTAGGCTAAAGGCAAGGTGTCAGCAGATTGTGTTCCTTTCTTAATGCCCTAGAAAGGAACCCATTTTCTTGCCTTTTCCAACATCTTGAGGCCACCCTCATTCCTTGGGTCATGACCCTCATTCCTTGGGTCATGACCCTCTTCCATCTTTAAACGAGCAACACTGTATCTCTCTGACCACTCTCCCACAGTCACATCTTCTGCTTCCTTCCAGTTCTAAGAACCCTGTGGTTACATTTTCCTCCTTCACTTTAAAGGGTCATGGTGATTATCTTAGCAATCACACCAGATGCCCATGCATCCAGAAAGTTGAGAATAATCACCCTATGTCAACGTTTTAATTTAATCACATCTGCAAGGTGCTTTTTGCCACATAAGGTAACATATTCACAAGCTCTGGGAATTAGGATGCAAACATCTTTCAGGGGTCATTATTCTGCCTACTACAGGGGTTAACTGGAATGTACTTTAGTCATGGCTATTACTAAGAGTGGTCATCTTCCATGGGGCCAAGCCACCCATGCATGAGTGAGCAACCAGTCCTTTCAAATTATATCATGGAAAACCAACCACCCCTTACAATGTATATACAACACCTGCACTTAAATATAAACGACCATGCTCAAATACTTCCTTAGGACTTTCTTGCTTAAAACTTATGTGAACAGCTTTAAATAGAACTGTCCCTATTTAGAGAGCTGTCTGAGGTCTGAAGAGGGAAAGGCTCATGGCAAAATGGCCTTTGCTCGAAGGACCTGCTGATATCATTTGCAAATGAAAAGTAAGAAGAAAAGGGAAATAATTGTCTATCTCAGTGTTTCTTCACAACTGGGGTCTATGAAGCAAAAGCCCTTTGAGATGCAACACACACACACACACACACACACACACACACACACACACCCAAAGGCACACAGGATTCTACAATCATTCGAGGAAATGCTGAATATTATCCACCTCTCAAGGATTCTCATTGCATGTTAATATTTTAAAGCTCTGAGGAAATATGTGTGTGATCAATCTTTGGCTTCTTGAAAAGTATAAAGGGAGATTCCAACTTTAACTTGACTCTGTTTGGCCCTGTGGCCATACCCTCATGGGTGAGAACAGTTTCCCTTCTGCTTCCAGAATTCCTTTCTGCTGAGCTTTAGGGCAGACTGCAATAAGCTTGAAGGCTTCTATAAGAGTAGTCTCCAAATTTGTTCTCATCTGATTATCTATTTCCTCAGTAAAATGTTATATATCTATATACAGACATTCAAAATTTAATGTGTAAAATTTTTACATGTATTACTGTACTAATATATACCCACATCAAATAGGTAATTATAACAAAAATCACATAAGAATCATAAGAATTATCTTATATATTTTGATAATTATGGTTGCTTTATATCACCATTAGTTAATACCTCCAGAGAAAGTATACATTTGGGGTTAGGGTTGTCTTTACTAAACCTGGATGTAAATTCATTCTATCAGCTTGTTTTCTTGCCAATGATTTTCAATGTTTTGTCCCATTTCTTATCAGATCTTACAAGATTATTTTTCCTTTGCAAGATCATTGAAGAAGTACTCATCCTGGAAGTAGAAGTATCCACTGTTCTATTTTCTTGGACCTGATTAGGCTTGCTTTTATCATCTTGGATCTATGATAGGTTCATATGCTGGTTTGTTTTATGTGGTTGTGTTGCAGAACTCATTTCAACCCATTTGCCCATTTGGTGAAGATCAGTTTAGTTAAAGAGAGATAATGTGTAATTGTAGTGAGCCCAGCCCGTGGAACATGGTATGCTGAAACCAAGTGTGGGCACTACAGACGAGCCCTCTCAGTTGTGGAACACCCTCCTTCGTTCAGCACCTTGCCTGACTAAGAGAACAGAAGACCTGCTGACATACAGCCCAAATCTATGCACCGATATACGTGACATTAGTCAAGGTTAATTCCTTTCTCCTAGTTTTAGTACAAATCAATAAAAGTTTGAACATTTTCCTCCTAAACCTTATTGGATTGTCTTGCTTACCCTTCAGGTGTTCTCCCCATATGCCATGACTACCCTTTATTCCAAAACTGTGGCTGTGAATTTAGGGAGGTCAGAGTGTAATTCCAGATCTGCTGTTCTAACCCATTTGAGAGTTTCAAGGACAAAGTGCTCAGTAGTGCCCAGTAGTGCCCACTCTTGGGAGGATAAACACTGGATTTTTGTGTAGGGAGATCAGTCTCAGGAAGATGGGGACAGGCCTGCCCTGAGAGATAGTGATCTCCTTCCCTGAGGGCTGGTGGACCACAGGCTTAATGGTTAACTGGATGTGCCAGGAGAGAAAAAAAGCCAGGAACTGTTGCAGGGAAGCTCTTTTCCCCACGCAGTAGATCTCACCTGGAAGAACACCCATTAGAGTAACATTCTTGGTCTTCCCTGGGGAGACAGACTGAATTGCTGGATGGGTATTTTAGAGCACGGAAGCTGGGTGTATGGAACTCAGCTCTTTCCTTTCTCTTGAGCATCTCCTTGGCCTGCACATGGGACACTCATGGGAGACAGACTCTACCCCTACTGGGGAGGCCTGTGGGTTCTTGGGGTTGCCTTTGAGTGTGCACCCATGGTTGCCACATACCTAGGTCACATTCTTACAGCTATTTCAATCCCTGTGTGACTGGCTCCTTTGTTTACCTCTAAGTGGTTCCAAACTGGGTCAGGAAAATGAAATACTGGAAAATTGTGGGATCTGGTGCAAATTTACTTTAACTCATCGAGTCTCTGTTTCTATGCCACAAAATGATGCTAGTAGCATATGCCTTTTAGGTATTGCCTATCCCACACCTTAACACCTATTGGCTATTTATTACATGCAGGCATGTGCTAGGTCCTTTTGTTACATTCCCTCATATAATCTTCACAATAACTACATAAGGTAGGAATTATTATTATCCTTATTTTAAGATGAAGACACTGATACTTAGAACGTAAACAAGATAACATGGACCATACCCTTATGAGACTTACATTTTAACATACAAGCAAAGAAAGCATTCAGAACCTACAACCCAGGTCTTGATTTCTTTTCAGAAGAGCAAACCAAATAGAAATGACAGAGGTTGAACCCAAAGTCAACAATCTACCACCAGCCAATTTTTCTTATTCTCTAGTGGTCCTCGGGGTTCAGAGTCCTAAAAGCCCTAGTCCCCCACCCCCAAACCTCTTTTTTGTATCTAATGTGCTTCAAATGGCAAGTTATGGCCCATCAGTGAGTCATGAAATTAATTTGTGGTTCATGGACAATATTTTTTCTAAGGGAAGAGGAGGGCCCGGGAGAGTAGGGGAGGGAAGAGGAGGGAATAGCTTAGAAAAGGAAGTATCAGAGTGTAGACCACATAAGGACCATAGTATATTGTTTAGTGAAATGATTGCTCTGTGTGTGTGTGTGTGTGTGTGTGTGTGTATTGCATGTACATGCTAGGTTGCAATGTCAAGTGTATTTTCTTACTGTGGATCATCCAAAATATTTTAAATTCTGGTTCCATCTTATTTGGCTTATAATAAGCTTGTTTTCATGGTGTTAGGGCTGGTTCTAAACTTGCTTATTGTTCTCCTTCCTTCCCTATGTTTCTAGGCTGCCTCTGGAAGAGAAAAGTGAAAGGGGCCCTGTGTGCATAAAATAGTAGTGAGAGGGAATGTGACAGAAAGTGGAGATGCAAATGGAAGAGGTGAGTGGGGCCAGTCAGGCAGTCCTGGAATGACATGTGTGGATTTTGTTCTTGAGTATAAAGGAAAGCCTTGGAGGGCTTTTGATTTAGGGAAGTGATACAATTCCATTTATATCATAAAAAGAACCCTGTAATTATTGGGTAGAGAGTGAATAGCAGGAGGCCAGAGTGGAAAGAGATAAGAGACCAGTGGCATGTTCTAAGACAGTAGTCATTGAAATGAACAGGAGAGCCTAGAGGCTTACGTGCCAGTCAGGATTTGCCCAGAGAATTGGAACTACTAGGAAATATACATGATAAGGATTGTACCTTACACAGCGGGGCAGCCAGTTACACAGACTATGTGGGCTGTTGTTTTGTGCCTGGTGCTAGAGCCCAAAGACCACAGAGAAGGGAAACGGCACAGGAAGTGTGGGAAGTAAGAACAAGTGGGAACCTGGGAGGCTGCGCTGGATGTCACCAGAAAAGACTGCCCCCTGCACTGGCTCTCACCACCTCCAGGCCTTCAACTTCAATGATGGCTCATTCCTGAGTGAAAAGCTGGCACCCGTCAACATGCTAAGATGTACCTAGTCTGGGATTCAGAGAGGCTGAAGTGAAAGATCAGAAGGAGCCGGAGTCTGGGGGCCTGGCCACACCCCACACCAACTAGGTGTCACAGCAGATAAGCAACCACACAGGTGAGATGCAATAGTCTTTGTACACCACACCCCACCTTCTAAGCGTAAAAAAATACCACCTCTTCACTCCCTCTTCCAAGTCATGTGACGTATGTTTCTTGAGGCCTGTGCCTAGTATGTGGATATGTTCACATGCTTGGAAGCTCCCTGACCCCTATTGGTTAAGGATTTTTACAGAGGTTTCATTAGGTAGGCATGATTGGTTAAATCATTGGCCATTGGTGGTTGAATTCACTCTCCAGCCCCTTTCCTCTTCCTGGAGGTCCAGGCGTAGAGCTAGAAATTTCAACCTTCTAATCATGGCTTGGTATTTTCTGAAACTATGTAACCCCCCACTTCTACCCCCTTACCTCCCAACCCAGTCGACCGCCTACCTTGAATAATCTCATTAGCATAAAAAAGACACTTTTATCACTCAGGAGATTCCAAGGGTTTTAGGAGCTCTATGCCAGGAACTGAGCAGAAAGTTGAAAAAAAAAATTTTTTTTTTTTATACTACAGGGTGTAAAGTTGTTATGACTAGGGGAGAAGACTCCAGAGCACGCCGTACTGCCCACAGTGCAAGGAGAGGGGGCATAGGAAGCGTGCCACAGTACAGGCTGCTGGAGAGCTTGAGGACCATGGAATCCTGCCAGCAAGTACTAGAAAGGCAAAGGGGATGACTGCTAGGTGAATGAAAAAGGACATTCTACCAAAGGTTGCCTAGAATGGAAAAGTTTGAAGGATTCAAATCCCTTCTTGAGCAATAATTCTCCATGTATTCTACAACACATCAGAACTGAGCAGAGCAGAAATGAGAATTCCATGCATGTAAAACACACCAAGTCTTTCAGGGAATAAAATATTTGAATCCTGTGTGCATTTCCTCAAAAGCAAGGAGCTTATTTTGGCTATCATCACTCTGAAGTATAAATAATTAATATAAGCATTTATTTAAAAACTATACCAGAGGTCAGTGGACATGATGAGTCAAAGATGTGAGGAGTGTGTATGTATATATGTAGGAATGATACAGAAAGGGAGAATGGGTTATCTGGAACTAAAAATAGTAGAGAGTTTGGCATTTTCTAATTGATGGCATTTTCCTGGGAGCTAGAACACTCTGCAGCTACTTAGGTGAGTGATCGGGACAATTATCTTGAACTGAGTAACTAATTAGGGACTTTCATTTCAAATGCTATACAGCCATGAAGGCACTCCAGGAGAGCAAGGAAAAATTTTTTTCTTTTTTTTTTTTTGCCTGTCCTCCAGACTCTGAGTAATAAGTGATAATGTCTAATGATGAAAACAAAAATGTTTTTAAAAGATGACACAAAGGAACTCAATAATATACACACGATGTATTAGCTATTATTAAGTGAAAAGGAAAGTGTTTCTTAGTTTTAGGTAAACATTTTTTCCTTGGGGACCAAGTGTTTGGGGTATTCTTGTGCTTTGTGCCCTACCTGGACCATGGTGGGCTTCACAAGCATAGGCAGGGGTTTGCCTGATTTGAGACATTCCAAAAAGTGTCACCTTCCCCAAATGTCTTTCCCAACCATCACCTAAAATTCACTTATCACCTTCTACTATCATCTCTAGGCCTATATTTAAAATGCAAATATTTGTGGGATACAGCCACTTTTCAGGCCCCTCAGACTAATTGCTACTAAAGAAGTGATTGGATGCCTTCAAGAGAAAGACGAGGGCCTCTTGGAACCTTTGATTATGGATTAAACAACTCATCCGCTGAAACAAATGTAAGTCCTGATTCTTCTGCTCTGTTTCCTCCCTCTCCCAGGCTGAATCTGCCAAATATTCTTCATCACTGGACTCTGTCTTCACGCCTAGTTTCAGTTCTGCCTCCCTCTTCATCCCCTGATCCTGACCTTGAGCCTGGTGAAATTGCTCCATGCCCTCAGGATCTCCTCCCAGATTTATAATCCTCTTGCAAGTCTATCAGTGGCTCCATTTTGTTTTCTTTCATGTACTCATAGGGAGGAGGGAACACTGGCCACATGTGACCACATGAAGATTTTTAGAACCTACACAAAATAAATAAGCCTGGATCAAGAGATAAAAAAGATGTAAAGGATCGGAAATGTCTATGCGCGGCACCACACAGACCTGCAGATGTACTCCCATTATGTTAATTTCTCATTATACAATATGGAGTTTTGCCTTAACATAGAAATAATAGCAATAATGTCACAGGGTCTGCTTTTATGGGAAGTGGAGTTGTCAGGAATTGGGTCACTACATTGTCCAGGTCCCGGGGTGTCATTTTCATCACAGTTTAGGTGAGTGGTGCCCCTGGACTTGTACAGTGCATAGCCTGTGTAGCTATACACAGCAACCATAACCAAGGGAATAAGACATCCGTTTTATTTTTTTTTTTTGCATTTTTATTTATGTATTCGGTTGCACTGGGTCTTAGTCGAGGCTGGCGGGCTCCTTAGTTGTGGCTCGCTGACTCCTTAGTTGTGACATGCATATGGGATCTACTTCCCTGACCAGGGATCGAACTCAGGCCCCCTGTACTGGGAGTGTGGAGTCTTAACCACTGTGCCACAAGGGAAGTCCCAAGACATACATTTTAGATGTAAATTTTATTAAGTTTTGAATCAAAAGACACAAGTAAAACTCCTCCTCATATTCCATCTAAAATTAAAGGGGCTTAGTGTCAGCTATAAGAGAGTGCCCCTTTCTAAACAACTAGCTGATTAACTCCAGGGATTTAGCCTGGTTCTGTCACAACTACCTTGTAAGATATGGAACACATTGCACATTCACTATATTCTATTGATGAAAAGTATCTTAGAACTTCTGATGATTATTTAATCCCAATCTACCACCCAGTTGATCTCAGAGAGATGAAATGGCTTGCCTAACGTCACAATATTTAATAACTATTTCGGAACAAGAAGCCAGGTTGCCAGCACTCTGAAGTCATTCCTACTAGATACTAAAGTCTTTGAGTTCAGCTGACCACTTCTTTATTTTTGTTCCTCCAGG